>NC_091764.1:81091748-82430748 GCF_029378745.1 Bos indicus | reverse complement strand
TCTAACTAAAATCTGGAACAAGACAAAGATGCCCACTCTCATCACTTCTATTCAACATAGTACTGGAAGTCCTACCCACAGCAATCAGACAAGAAAAAGAAATAAAATTTATCCAAATTGGAAGGGAAGAGGTTAAATTGTTATTAACATAGATGACATAATACTGTATATAGAAAATCCTAAAGACTCCACACAAAAGCTACTAGAACTGATAAATGATTTCAGCAAAATAGGATATAAGATTAACATACAGAAACCAGTTTCATTTCTTTACACTAACAATGAAATATCAAAAAGGGAAGGTAAAAAATAATTCCTTATAAAATCACATCTTAAAAAAATATACTTAGGAATAAAACTGAACAAGAAGGTAAAAGACTTATATGCTGAAAACTTTAAATGGTAATAAAGGAAATTGAAGATGATTCAAAGAAATGGAAAGAAAACAATGCTCTTAGATTGGAAGAAATAATATTGTTAAAATGGCAGTATTACCCAAAGCAATCTGAAGATTTAATGTGATTCCTATCAAATTATCCATAACATTTTTTTCATGGAACTAGAACAAATAATCCCCAAATTTATATATTTTATAAATATATAAAAAATATAAAAGACCCAGAATTGCTAAAGCAATCCTGAAGAAAAGGAACAAAGCAGGAGGCCTAATCCTCCAAGACTTCAGACAATACTACAAAGCTATAGTATTCATAAAGGTGTAGTACTGGCATGAACACAGACAGGTGGCTCAATGGAACTGAATAAAGAGCTGAGACATAAACCTCACACCCCTATGGTCAATTAATCTTCAACAGAGGACACAAGAATATACAGTGGAAGAAAGATAGTCTCTTGAGCAATTGGTGTTGGGAAAGTTGGACAGCTTGCGTGCAAATCAATGAAATTAGAACACACCCTTACACTGCACAGAAAAATAAGCTCAAAATGGCTTAAAGACACATGACACCATAAAACTCCTAGAAAAGAACACAGGCAAGGCAGTCTCTTACAATGAGAATGTTAAAGAAATCATACCAATGTTTTCTTAGATCAGTCTCCCAAGACAATTGAAATAAAACCAAAAATAAACAAATGGGACCTAATCAAACTTATAAGCTTTTGCATAGCAAGGAAACCATACACAAAATGAAAAGACAACCTACAGAATGGGAGAAATGACTTGCAAATGATGCAAAGAGCAAGGGCTTAATTTCCAAAATCATAAAATCACATCCAATAAAATAAAGTAAAATACTTAGGAATAAACCTGAGCAAAGAAGTAAAAGACTTACATGGTGAGAATTTCAAAATGGTAATAAATATCCAAATATTTACTTAATATCATTAAATAATTATTAATATTAATTCTATTAATATCACTTGTTTATAATTCTTTATAGTACTTAATATATTGGTTATTAATGTTAACAAATAATTCTAATATGATAATGTGAATAAATATTATTATTGTTATAATTATTTAATATTCCAATTATTCATCCAAAATATACAAAAAGCTCATACAATGCAACAGGAACAACAACAAAAACAACACAACCAAAAAATGGGTAGGAGACCTAAATAGACATTTCTCCAAAGAAAACATATAAACACATGAAGATGGCCAACAGACACATGAAAAGATGCTCAATGTCACTAATTATTACAGAAAACAAATCAAAACTACAATGAGTTACCACCTCACACCAGTCAAAATGGCCAGTATTAAAAATTTATAAATAACAAATACTGGAGAGATTGTGGAGAAAAGGGACCCTTTTACACTGATGGTGGGAATGTAAGTTGGTGTAGCCAGTGTGGAAAAGAGTATAGAGGTTCCTCAGAAAAATTAAAAATAGAGTTGCCGTATGATCCAGCAATCTCATTCTTGAGCATGTGTGCTGTGTGTGTTAGTCGCTCAGTTGTGTCTGATTCTTTACAACCCCATGGACTGTAGCCCGCCAGGCTCCTCTGTCCATGAAATTCTCCAGGCAAGAATATTGGAGTGGGTTGCCAATTCCTGCTCCATTCTTGGGCATATATCCAGACAAAACAATAACTCAAAAAAGACGCATGCACCCTTATGTTCATAACAGCACTACTCACAATAGCCAAGACAAACAGAAACATCTTAAATGTCCATCGACAGATGAGTGGATAAAGAAAATGTAATACATGCATACAATGAAATACCACTCAGCCATAAAAGTAATGAAATAATGCCATTTGCAGCTACATGGATGGACCTAGAGATTATCATACTAGGTGACTAAGTCAGACAGAGAAAGACAAATGAAATCACTTATATGCAGAATCTAAAATGTGACATAAATGAACTCAACTATGAAACAGAAACAGACCCACAGATATAAACAGATTCATGGTTGCCAAGAAGGTTTGGGGATGGGGAAAGAAAGCATTAGGAGTCTGGGATTAGCAGATGCAAACTATTATATACAGACTGGATAAACAACATGGTCCTGCTATATAATACAGGGAACTATATTTGATGTCATGATAAACCATAATGGAAAATAAAATGTAAAAGGATGTATATATAACTGAATCACTTTCCTTTACAGCAGAAACTAACACAACATTGTATATTAACTGTACTTCAGTTTAAAAATGTGTAATGGTGAAAATGAAAAATTAAAAGAAATATAGAGACGTGCTAAGAAAAAAATCACCTATCATTTGCATGTGCGTGCATGCTAAGTCACTTCAGTTGTGTCCAACTCTTTACAACCCCATGGACTGTAGCCTGCCAGGCTCCTCTGTCCACAGGATTCTCCAGGCAAGAACATTGGAGTGGGTTGCCATGCCCTCCTCCAGGGATCTTCCCAACCCAGGAATCAAACCCGTATCTCTTAACTCTCCTGCATTGGCAGGTGGGTTCTCTACCACTAGTCCACCTAAGAAGCCTCTTATAATTTACTACCTAGTGAAAACCACATCTGACACTTGAATAGTTCTTTTTTAGGCCTTTATATTCTGATGATTATTTAAAGTTATAATCCTGCTGTTTAGATAATTTTATTAGTTTTAATTTTTTTGTAGGAAAGGAAGAGATGGACATGGAACAACAGACTGGTTCCAAAAAAGTTAGAATCCTGCTGTTTAGATAATTTTATTAGTCTTAATTTTTTTTGTAGGAAAGTAAGAGATGGACATGGAACAACAGACTGGTTCCAAATAGGAAAAGGAGTACGTCAAGGCTATATATTGTCACCATGCTTATTTAACTTATATGCAGAGTACATCATGAGAAACCCTGGGCTGGATGAAGCACAAAGCTGGAATCAAGAGTGCCGGGAGAAATATCAATAACCTCAGATATGCAGATGACACCACCCTTATGGCAGATAGTGAAGAAGAACTAAAGAGCCCCTTGATGAAAGTGAAAGAGGAGAGTGAATAAGTTGACTTAAAGCTCAATATTCAGAAAACTTAGATCATGGCATCCTGTCCCATCACTTCATGGCAAATAGATGGGGAAACAGTGGAAACAGTGGCTGACTTTATTTTGGGGACCTCCAAAATCACTGCAGATGGTGATTGCAGCCATGAAATTAAAAGACGCTTACTCCTTGGAAGGAAAGTTATGACCAACCTAGATAGCATATTAAAAAGCAGAGACATTACTTTGTCAACAAAGGTCCGTCTAGTCAAGGCTATTGTTTTTCCAGTATGGATGTGAGAGGTGGACTATAAAGAAAGCTGAGCACAGAAGAATTGATGCTTTTGAACTGTGGTGTTGGAGAAGACTCTTGAGAGTCCCTTGGACTGCAAGGAGATCCAACCAATCCATAAAGGAAATCAGTCCTGGATGTTCATTGGAAGGACTGATGTTGAAGCTAAAACCCCAATATTTTGGCCACCTGATGCAAAGAGCTGACTCATTTGAAAAAACCCTGATGTTGGGAAAGATTGAAGGTAGGAGGAGAAGGGGATGACAGAGGATGAGATGGTTAGACGGCATCACCAACTCAATGGACATGAGTCTGGGTAACCTCTGGGAGTTGGTGATGGACAAGGAAGCCTGGCATGCTGTGGTTCATGGGGTGGCAAAGAGTTGGACACGACTGATCGACTGAACTGAACTGAACTGAAGAGATGTATATCAGTTAAAAGTCAGTGTTGAAAGGCATAAAATTACCAAAAAAAAAAAAAAAAAAAAAGCTCATTTATTGCTAATTCTCATTCTCCAGAACAATCACTTAAACTTTTTTCATTGATTATGTTATTTATAGTCATATATCTAAATGTAGTTTTTTGCCACTTCTTGATTTGTCCAGGATGGGTATAGAACAGGGAACCAACAATTTATTTAAAATATTCCCCTATTATGGGACATTTAGGATGTTTGGCAAGTTTTACTATTATGGGTAATATGTCAGTTAACATCCTTCTACACAAATACATTTATTATTTAGTTTAGAATGAATTTTTTGAAATTTAATTACAGATCAAAATTGCCCAATTTCCACTATATGTGTATACAGTGTTCTTTCCAGACTTAATTTTTACCCAGACTAAATATGTTGATTTTTAAAAAAATTTTTGTTTTCTCAGAAAGAAAACTTTCGCTGTATGATACAGGGAACCCAAAGCCAGGGCTTTGTGACAACCTAGAGGGGTGGGATGGGGAGGGAGGTGGGTGGGAGGTTCAAGAGGGAGGGGGCATATGTATTACCTATGGCTGATTCATGCTGATGTATGGCAGAAACCATCACAATATTGTAAAGTATTTATCTTCTAATTAAAAATTAAAAAAGAAAGAAAACTTCCCTTCCAAGATCATATAAGCACCCCATCTAGGTGTCATGTGCTTTCATAATTTCACCCTAAAGCCTTCAATCTAGCTGGTTTATTTTAGTTGATAATCATACAGAAGTTTGTGTATTCTTCCCAGAATATTACCCACTTGCTCCATAATCATTCAGTGACTAGTCCCTTTCCCTACTGTTTTGAAATGTTACTTTTACCATCTTTTAAGTTCTCATACTGTATATTATTTGGGAACCTGCTTGGAAAAGAGGTGGTGGTGGAGGTGGAGGTGGTGGGGAAGCGGGAGGGAAGAGACTTCCGTACTACTGAGTTAATCTGCCTATTCTTTTGGCAATACCAAACTGTTCAGTTAAATGTAATAGTTTGATACTGATAGTGTATCACCCACTTTTCTTCCGAAAGGTTCAGAACATGACTTTCTAAAACATGCTGCTTTGGCAGATTATTTTAAGTTGAAGGCACTTGAGAAACAGCAGATACAGGAAGGGCTCTGTGACTGATTCTACCTAAAAGCAGGACACTAAATTTCCCCAAAGTAAGGTGCCATCCCTGTAAAAGGAAGAGAAGAACATTCTTATCACCAGAGACTGGAAATTGATGCTGAAATGTACCTGTCCAAACAGACCATCTAAAATAAACCCAGGGACTTCCCTGGTGATCCAGTGGTTAAGAATCTGCCTGCCAATGCAGGAGACATGAGTTCAATCCCTGGTCTGGGGAGATTCCACATGTGGCGGTGCAAGTAAGCCAGAACGCCGTTAATTACTGAGCCTGTACTCTAGAACCCATTCTCCTTAACAAGAGAAGCCTCCACAATGAGAAGCTCACACAGACCACAGGGAAGACCAAACACAGCCAAACAAGAAAAAAGAATCTGCCTTACAGTGTAGGGGATACAGGTTCCAGATGTGAACCCTGGTCAGGGAGCTAAGATTCCCACATGCCACAGGGGAACTAAACCCCTGCTGGGACTACAGAGCCCACACACTCTGGAGCCTGCCCACCACAACTAGAGAGAAGCCTGTAGGCCGCAATTAAGACCAGAGGCAGCCCAAAAAACAGGTCCAGTTCCAGTTGGCAGGCAAAACATAGGTTAAACTTAAAGTGGTATATATAAAGAGAAAAGAAATTTTAAAACATTACCCCAATCTTTCATTAGCTCCTTCCATTTAGTTCCTACTCACTATCCCATGATATACTGCCTCCAGCCCAAGCTCCGGTGTCTTGTCACGTCCCCACAATTTATCCTTCTTTGTGTAAAAATGGATATAAGCTTTTGGGCCTAAGAGCTTCTTTGGGTCTTCCTTTTCCATCTGAAGACTCTCATGTACACACACAAAATTAAATAAATTTGAATGCTTTTCTTCTGTTAATGTGTCTTTTGTCAATTGAATCCTCAGGCCCATCACAGAATCTAACAGAGTAGAAGGAAATTTTTCCTCCCTCAACACTTCTTCATTCCTTTTTTTCTGAAAAGTTTTAAAAATAAATATATATTTCTATGTATTTATAAATTTATAAAATCATGTCAACAGTAGTCTTTTCTGATCTCAACATTTCTTCCTTAATAAACTTTTGAATTTATCAGACTACAAATAGATCACTTGAGTTAATTACACTTATGCTACAACTGAGTCTTTCTGGAATGGTGTTGATATGTTCAGCATTCTTCTACACTTTTGTTATATATAGAAGACACTTATTCTTGGAACAACCATCTGTCCAGTGCTACAGCTTGCCTTCCCTTAAATTGTTGACAATATGAAGGAATAAGAATAAAATCTAAACTGTACTACATTCTTACAGTGGCAGGCACAGTTCCTAATCCTTTTATGTGTGTGAACTGAAGCCGCCTAACAACCCTGAAGATAAATGCTGGTATGGCCCCATTTTATACATGAGGAAACCGAGTCTCAGAGTTAAATAGCTCGACAATGTCACTCTGCTCATAAGCTGTGGAGTTGGATCTAGGCCTAATCTGCCCAGACTGGTGCTCTTAACCCTGCATTTCGGTAAACCCTTTGATTTGCTGTAGGACTCTCAGGGTGTTTCTACCTTCTCCCAACCCCCTCCTTAATGCACCACTATTTTTATTTTTCAAAATTTTTCAAAAAATATCTTTTAAATCATAAAACATACGGCAAAATGTATTGTCTTAACCATTTTTAAGTGTGCAGTTCAACAGGATTAATTCTATTCGTGTTGTTATCCAATAGACCTCTAGAACTTTTTCACTATGCAAGACTGAAACTCTATACCCATTAAACAACTCCTTACTTCCTCCTGCTCTCAGCCTCGGACAACCACTAGTCTACTTTCTGTTTCTATAAGTTTGACTGCTTTAAATGTCTCATATAAGTGGTGTGTGTATTCAGTCGCTCAGTAGTGTCTGACTCTTTTGGGACCCCATGGACCATAGCCCACCATGCTCCTCTGCCCATGGAATTTTCCAGGCAAGAATACTAGAGTGAGTTGCCATTTCCTTCTCCGGGGGATCTTCCCAACTCAGGGATCAAATACACGATTGTGTCTCCTACTTTGGCAGGCGGATTTTTTACCGTTTGACAGAGGAGTCTGGTGGGCAGCAGTCCACGGGGTCACAAAGAGTCAGACGGGACTGAGTGACTAATGCTTTCACTTTTAGCACCACCTGGAATATCTCATGTACGTGGAGGCATACAGTATTTATTTTTTTGACTGGCTTATTTCACTCAGCTTATCGTCTCCAAGTTTCATCTATGTTGTAGCATATGCCAGAATTTTATTTTTAAGGCTGAATAATATTCCATTATATGTATATACCATGCTTTTCTTTGTTCATCCATCAGTAAATATTTGCTTCTATCTCTTGCCTGTAAAATCCCATGGAAGGAGGAGCCTGGTAGGCTGCAGTCCATGGGGTCGCTAAGAGTCAGACATGACTGAGCAACTTCACTTTCACTTTTCATTTTCATGCATTGGAGAAGGAAATGGCAACCCACTCCAGTGTTCTTGCCTGGAGAATCCTAGGGATGGGGGAGCCTGGTGGGCTGCCGTCTATGGGGTCGCACAGAGTTGGATACGGAAGTGTCCAACAACAGAAGTGACTTAGCAGCAGCAGCAGCTTGGCTATCTTGAATAATGCTTTTATGAACAGGCGTGTACAAATCTTCTAGATCCCACTTTTAATTCTTTTGGTTATATACTCAGAAGTGGGATAGCTGGATTACATGTGGTAATTCTAGGTTTAGTTTTTTGAAGAAATGCTGTGTTGTTTTCTGTAGTGGCTATCCTAGTTTATATCCCTACCAGCAATACAGAGGTCTGATTTCTCCACATCCAAATAACACTCATTATTTTGTTTTGTTTTTCTTTCTTTTTTTTTTAAATTTTATTTTATTTTTAAACTTTACATAATTGTATTAGTTTTGCCAAATATCAAAATGAATCCGCCACAGGTATACATGTGCTCCCCATCCTGAACCCTCCTCCCTCCTCCCTCCCCATACCATCCCTCTAGGTCGTCCCAGTGCACTAGCCCCAAGCATCCAGTATCGTGCATCGAACCTGGACTGGCTTCTCATTTCATACATGATATTTTACATGTTTCAATGCCATTCTCCCAAAACTTCCCACCCTCTCCCTCTCCCATAGAGTCCATAAGACTGTTCTATACATCAGTGTCTCTTTTGCTGTCTCGTACACAGGGTTATTGTTACCATCTTTCTAAATTCCAGATATATGCGTTATTATACTGTACTGGTGTTTTTCCTTCTGGCTTACTTCACTCTGTATAATAGGCTCCAGTTTCATCCATCTCATTAGAACTGATTCAAATGTATTCTTTTTAATGGCTGAGGAATACTCCATTGTGTATATGTACCACAGCTTTCTTATCCATTCATCTGCTGATGGGCATCTAGGTTGCTTCCATGTCCTGGCTATTATAAACAGTGCTGTGATGAACATTGGGGTACACGTGTCTCTTTCCCTTCTGGTTTCCTCGGTGTGTATGCCCAGCAGTGGGATTGCTGGATCATAAGGCAGTTCTATTTCCAATTTTTTAAGGAATCTCCACACTGTTCTCCATAGTGGCTGTACTAGTTTGCATTCCCACCAACAGTATAAGAGGGTTCCCTTTTCTCCACACCCTCTCCAGCATTTATTGCTTGTAGACTTATGGATCGCAGCCATTCTGACTGGTGTGAAATGGTACCTCATAGTGGTTTTGATTTGCATTTCTCTGATAATGAGTGATGTTGAGCATCTTTTCATGTGTTTGTTAGCCATCTGTATGTCTTCTTTGGAGAAATGTCTATTTAGTTCTTTGGCCCATTTTTTGATTGGGTCATTTATTTTTCTGGAGTTGAGCTGTAGGAGTTGCTTGTATATTTTTGAGATTAGTTGTTTGTCAGTTGCTTCATTTGCTATTATTTTCTCCCATTCTGAAGGCTGTCTTTTCACCTTGCTAATAGTTTCCTTTGATGTTTTGTTTTTCTTATAGTACTCATCCTAATGGGTATGAGATGATAGCTCCTTGGGTTTTTATTTTAATTATTAGAATATAGTTGATTTATCACTGTGGTTTTGATTTGCATTTCTTTAATTATTTGTGATATTGTGCATCTTTTTATATGCTTGTTAGCCATTTGTAAATCTGCTTTGAAGAAATGTCAAGTCTGTTGCTCACTTTTCAATCAGGATATTTTTTGCTATTGAGAGTTGTAGGAATTCTTTATATTTTGGATACTAACCCTTTACCAGATACATGATTTGTAAGTATCTCCTCTCATTCTGTAGGTTGCCATGTCACTGTTAATTGTTTCTTTTGAGGCACTGAAGGTTTTAAGTTGATGCAGCTTCCTGTATCTATTTTAACTTTTGTTGTCTATGTTTTTGGTGCCTATTTACTTCTCAGTTGCTGAAGGATATATCCAATCTATTTGGAAAAGAAATATATTACAAATTTTAAAGACCATAGGGACATGAACTTTGAAAACTTTAGGAAATTTCTCGAAATAGATAGTAAGGAAATTATATTTACCAATCATTACCTGGCAAATATGAGGAGCTAACTTACACAATTATATAGGAAGAAATGGGGCAAAGAAGAACCATACAGATGGTTTTTGCCTTTTATTGAGTCAGCCACTTTATGTCTTTTGATTGAAGCATTTAGTCCATTGACATATAAAGCAATTATTGATAAATATGTACTTATTGTCATTTGTTACTTTATACTTGTTTTCTGATTGGTTTTGTCATTTTCTGTTCTTTTTGTTTCTTTCTTGTGGCTTAATAATTTTCTTTAGTGATATCCTTTCTTTCTAGTTTTTGATTTGTGATACCATGGGGTTCATAGATATTGAACTATATTTACCTGTTTTAAACTGGTAGTCATTTCAGCTCAAACACATTCTAAAGGATCTACATTTTTCACTCCCCTCCCCTATGTTTTGTGTTTTTGATGTTGTATTTTACATCTTCCTGTTTATCCCTTCACTGTTTATTGTATTTATAGTTGATTTTATAATTTTTTTCTTTTATTTTTTTGTCTTTTAATCTTTTTACTAGCTTATTTAAGTGCTTGACCCACAGTCTTTGCTACATGTTTGCCTTTACTCCTGGGATTTCCCTTTCCTATAAAGTCTTAATTGTTATAGTTTTTTTTTTTTTTTTTTCTCCCACTTAGAGAAGATCCTTTACCATTCCTTTTAGGGTACATTTAGTATTGATGGACTCTTAGCTTTTGCTTATCTGAGTTTTTTTAAATCTCTTCTTCAATTCTGAATGAAAATCTTGTCAGATAGAGTATCCTAGGTTGTAGATTTCTCCTGTTTAGGACTTTAAATATATCATACAACTCCCTCCTGGCCTGCAAAATTTCTGCAGAAAAGTAAGCCAATAGCCTTATGGGCATTCGTTCATATACAACTTTGTTTTTTCTCTTGCTGGTCTTAGAATTCTCTTTAACTTTTACCATTTTAGTTATTATGTGTCTTGGTGTGGGTCTGCTTGTGTTCATATTATTTGGGATTCTTTGTGCTTTCTGTGCTTCCTATACCTGTGTATCTGTTTCCTTCCACAGGTTTAGAAGTTTTCACCCATAATTCCATCAAATACATTTTGACCCCATTCTCCCTTTTTCTTCTGGGACACCTATAATGTGAATGTTGGTATCCTTGATGTTGTCACAGAGGTCCCTTAAAATGTTCTGTTTTTATGACCCAATTAAAAAATGGGCCAAAGAACTAAACAGACATTTCTCCAAAGAAGACATACAGATGGCTAACAAACACATGAAAAGATGCTCAACATCACTCATTATCAGAGAAATGCAAATCAAAACCACAATGAGATACTATGTCATGCCAGTCAGAATGGCTGCTATCAAAAAGTCTACAAACAATAAATGCTGGAGAGGGTGTGGAGAAAAAGGAACCCTCTTACACTGTTGGTGGGAATGCAAACTAGTACAGCCACTATGGAGAACAGTGTGGGGATTCCTTAAAAAACTGGAAATAGAACTGCCATACGACCCAGCAATCCCACTGCTGGGCATACACACCAAGGAAACCAGAACTGAAAGAGACACGTGTACCCCAATGTTCATCGCAGCACTGTTTGCAATAGCCAGGACATGGAAGCAACCTAGATGTCCATCAGCAGATGAATGGATAAGAAAGCTGTGGTACATATACACAATGGAATATTATTCAGCTATTAAAAAGAATGCATTTGAATCAGTTCTAATGAGGTGGATGAAACTGGAGCCTATTATACAGAGTGAAGTAAGTCAGAAAGAAAAACACCAATATAGTATATTAATGCATATATATGGAATTTAGAAAGATGGTAACGATGACCCTATATATGAGATAGCAAAAGAGACATAGATGTAAAGAAAAGACTTTTGGACTCTGTGGGAGAAGGCGAGGGTGGGATTTGAGAGAATAGCATTGAAACGTGTATATTATGATATGTGAAATAGATCACCAGTCCAGGTTCAGTGCATGAGACAGGGTGCTCAGGGCTGGTGCACTGGGATGACCCTGAGGGATGGGATGGGGAGGGAGGAGAGAGGGGTGTTCAGGATGGGGAACACACTTACACCCATGGCTGATTCATGTCAATGTATGACAAAAACCAGTATAATATTGTAAAGTAATTAAAATAAATTCATTTTTAAAATGAAATAAAAATGTAACTCAGCCAAAAAAAAATAAAATAAAATTCTTCTATATCAAAAATAAAATAAAATGTCCTGTTTTTTAAATTTATGTTTTTCGTGCTTTTTTTGCTGTTCCCATTGGGTGATTTCCATTATTCTATCTTCCAGATCACTTGTGTTCTTCTGTATCACCTAGTCTGCTTTTAATTCCTTCTAGTGTGTTTTCCATTTCAGTTATTATATTCTTCAGTTTTTTTTCTAGTTCCTCATTAAAATTCACCGTGCTCATCTCTTTTCCCTAGTTCAGTTAGCATTTTTATTACTAATGCTTTAAACTCTGAAATTTATATTTTTTATTAATTAATTTCAGTTTTTCTTTGTTCTTTCATTTTACCAATTCCTCTGTCTTCTCATTTTGCTTAGCTTTCTCTTATTCTGTGAAATTAGGGAAAACAGTTACGTATCCTGGTCTTGAGGGATGTCTTTGTGTGGGAGCGTCCCTATATAGTCTGCATCAGCCCAGTGACTTTGGTGAAGAGCTGGATCTGAAGTGAGTGTGAGCCACGCCTTCCCCCAGGGTGTGCTGGTAGCAATTACCTTGGAAGATGGTGGGGCTGGAGATGAAGGGGCTAGAGCCAGAGCCAGGCATGAGCCAGGGCTTCTTCTCTGATTAATGACCATTATCATCCCATTAAGGGCAAGCTGGGTCCCAAGTTTCCGGAGAAGTCCTGGAGATCAGGTCCCAGCTGGTTGTCTCCCCTCTGAGTGTGTGGTCTTTCCCCTCTCAGCACTGGCACCTGTGCCCTAGAGGGGAGCAGTGCTGGAGCAAGGGGGGCTGGAGCGGGCACCCAGTGTAAACTGGGACCCGCACGGGGGTGGCTCTGGCACACCAGTTCCAAATTGCTCCTAATCTGCTGCCTCTACACGTGCCAGGATTGACTGGCCTCACCCGGTTCAGATTCTGTGCCAGGCCTGAGCTAGCGTCATCCTCCACAGCTGTGCACTGTGCTTCGGCCCAGCTGCCTTTACCCTAGTGTTGAGCAATGCCATGGAGCACAAGGGGGCCAGAATGGGTGCTTGGCTGGGGCTGGGGCTGGGTAGTCACAGGAAACTTCCAATCCGCTTCACTCTGCCCAGAGTGTGTGTGCTCTTCATGAATGAACTCTAGGTTTCTTACAGCCTCACTGTCAGTTCTACTGGTTTTCAAACCAGCTAAGGAGATGCATCCTCCCAGCGTTGGACCCCAGGGCTGAATGCGCAATAAAGTGGTTTGAACTGCTCGCTCCCCAGGGAGGATCTCTGAACCTGCATGATCTTCTTATTCTTTTGTGTCCCCTCCTAAGGACCCAAGTTCCTAATGTGATTGCTTCTCTTACCTTCCTATTCCACTCCATGTGGATCATTCTCACAGTCTTGGTTGTAGAAGGGTCTTTCTGCCAGTCTCCCCTTGGTTTTCAGTAAGATTTGCTCCACATGTAGACGTATTTTTGAAGTGTTTGTTGGGGGAAGGTGAGCTCTGATTCCTCCTACTCTGCCATCTTGATCTCCTTCTATTTAATTTTTAATGACCTAGAAACCAAGAATTTTTTAAAAAGAGTATCATATCTCAAACCAGGAATTAAAATTTCAAAAATGGGAGGGGGAAAAAGTTTAAAATACTGTCCTACTTTTAGTGATTGTCATAAACCAAAATGATAAAAAAGATTGAATAAATAAAGGGGTGATATCATTATTAATAAGATATCTACCTGATATTTTATAACAAATGAGAAACATGGCCACTCAAGCTCCTACCTAGAGTCTGACTCTAGGTTTTTATGTGTTATTAGAGATTTTAGAGTTATTTTAACTAGGTTTTTAGAGTTATTTTAACTCTAGATTTTTATGTGTTCACATAGATACAGTTCTGGCAATTTTATTAAGTTTATTAAGTTGGACCTTATCAAGGATTATAGAATACAAATTGGCCCTTAAAAATTATAGCAGCAGTGGCTATGAAAACACAGGTTTGCAAAACATCTCAAGGCTTAATGTTTTTCACTTTCAGATATGTGTATGCACAGGAATACCTGTTAAAAGAACTAAATCCAGCCTTTTTCTAACAGAGAAACATACTATATGGTGCAAAACCTTATAAAGAACTGACTTTGAAAACATAATTTAACATGTAAACAGAATTCATTAAAACAAACGTAAAACTCCACAATGGTTCTAAATATTTGGTACTAAGTAACATCAGCATCACCTGGGAGCTTATCAGAATGCAAACTCACGGTCCTGTCCTAGGCCTGCTAGTTTAGAAACTGATTTAGGAATGAGGCCAGGTAATCTGTGCTCGTCAGACTTTCCAGGTGATTCTGATACATGCTAAGGGTCAAGAATTATTACTGTATTTCACATGTGCCTTTGGTTTGGTCTATCTTACCTAGATTCTTGGGTTTCCCAGGTGGCACCGTGGTAAAGAATCTGCCTGCCAACACAGGAGACATGGATTTGATCCCTGGCTTGGGAATATCCCCAGGAGAAGAAAATGGCAACTAACTCCAGTATTCTTGCCTGGGAAATCCCACAGACAGAGTTTGGTGGCTGCAGTCCATGGGCTCACAAAAGAGTCAGACACGACTGAGCGACTGAAACAACCTAGACTATGTGAGGCATCTCATTCTGTGTGATCTTGATAATCATAGAATTTCCCCACATTTGAGCAAAATACAGAGGCTGTTTTCCAAATATAACATCTAATGAGCAATCAGAAATGACCCACCCTCTGTAGCAGAAGAGAGTATAGAGGTTGTCTCAGTATTTTTAGAGCACAAAAAGATTTGCTAGCATTTTCAGGAAAACAAACCAGCTATAAAAGATCCATTCTCTTATCCTTAGATTTTGATGATGACTTTATAAATAACAAATCAAAGGGAAAAATTACAGGATAAGAATATAGTGTAGCTATGAAATTGACTAATTATCTGAGCCAGCCTGAGAAGAAAATAGTGTAGCTATTCCCCAGCTATGAAAACAATCCAAACTTGTATAAATAGAAAGAGGACATTTTAAATAGCAGAGGCTGCCTCCAAGCCTTATAAATAAGAGGGCATCTTTGCTCTAGAGATTAAAGGGACATCCCACCCCCAGGGCAGACTCAGTGGCTGAGCCTCTGTAGGAGGCTGTCTGCATCTGGTACCCGGGCCAGGGTAAGTAGCTTAAAGGCTCTAGTCACAGCCACAACATTCTGAGGAGTTTCTAAAATTGAACCCCCTTTCATAGACCTTCAAATTCAGTCTCACAGTAGTATGAATGGGGCTGAAAAACTGAGTTCCCTAACCAGGCATTTAAAAAAAAATCCTGGGTAGTGTTTCCATCTAGGGAGACACTTCATAGTTTGACATTCTCTCTAGGGTAGAGTTTCTGTATCTTATCACTACTGACATTGTAGGGGCGGCTATTTTTTGCTGTGGAAGGGTGTAGGGTGCTCAGTAGCACCTCTGGCCTATACCCACTAGATACCAATAGCAACCCCTATGCATGAGTTCTAAGTCACTTCAGTCATGTCCAACTCTTTGTGACCCCATGGACTATAGCCCGCCAGACTCCTCTGTCCTTGGGGTTTTCCAGGTAAGAATACTGAAGTGGGTTGCCATTTCCTCCTCCAAGGGATCTTCCCAAGCCAGAGATTGAACCCAAGTCTCTTACGTCTCCTGCATTGGCAGGCAGGTTCTTTGCCACTAGTGCCACCTGGGAAGCCCAGCAACCCCTATGGTGATCACCGAAAGACGTCTCTAGATGTTGCCAATTGCCCTTGGAGGAAGAAGCACAAAATCCCTCCTCTTTATCCCAAGTTGAGGACCACTGCTCTAGAGAGATCATTTCCCTTTTTATGTTAAAAGTGGGTAGGAAAAAAAAATTACCCTTCCTGTTCTTTATCTTCATTAAAACCACCATTCCTTTGATTCCGCTTGTTCCTCTTTATCTTCACCCCCACACATCCTCCCCTCATGCTCAAAACACACCAAGTCTTTCATTTCAGTTCAGTTCAGTCGCTCAGTCATGTCCGACTCTTTGCGACCCCGTGAATCGCAGCACGCCAGGCCTCCCCGTCCATCACAAATTCCCAGAGTTCACTCAGACTCACATCCATCAAGTCAGTGATGCCATCCAGCCATCTCATCCTCTGTTGTCCCCTTCTCTTCTTGCCCCCAATCCCTCCAAGCATCAGAGTCTTTTCCAGTGAGTCAACTCTTCACATGAGGTGGCCAAAGTACTGGAGTTTCAGCTTCAGCATCATCCCTCCAAAGAAATCCCAGGGCTGATCTCCTTCAGAATGCACTGGTTGGATCTCCTTGCAGTCCAAGGGACTCTCAAGAGTCTTCTCCAACACCACATTTCAAAAGCATCAATTCTTTGGCGCTCAGCCTTCTTCACAGTCCAACTCTCACATCCATACATGACCACAGGAAAAACCATAGCCTTAACTAGATGGACCTTTGTTGACAAAGTAATGTCTCTGCTTTTTAATATGCTATCTAGGTTGGTCATAACTTTCCTTCCAAGGAGTAAGCGTCTTTTAATTTCATGGCTGCAGTCACCATCTGCAGTGATTTTGGAGCCCCCAAAAATGAAGTCTGACACTGTTTCCACTGTTTCCCCATCTATTTCCCATGAAGTGGTGGGACCAGATGCCATGATCTTCGTTTTCTGAATGTTGAGCTTTAAGCCAACTTTTTCACTCTCCACTTTCACTTTCATCAAGAGGCTTTTGAGTTCCTCTTCACTTTCTGCCATAAGGGTGGTGTCATCTGCATATCTGAGGTTATTGATATTTCTCCCGGCAATCTTGATTCCAGCTTGTGTTTCTTCCGGTCCAGCGTTTCTCATGATGTACTCTGCATATAAGTTAAATAAGCAGGGTGATAATATACAGCCTTGATGTACTCCTTTTCCTATTTGGAACCAGTCTGTTGTTCCGTGTCCAGTTCTAACTGTTGCTTCCTGACTGCATACAGGTTTCTCAAGAGGCAGGTCAGGTGGTCTGGTATTCCCATCTCTTTCAGAATTTTCCACACTTTATTGTGATCCACACAGTCAAAGGCTTTGACATAGTCAATAAAGCAGAAATAGATGTTTTTCTGGAACTCTCTTGCTTTTTCCATGATCCAGCAGATGTTGGGAATTTGATCTCTGGTTCCTCTGCCTTTTCTAAAACCAGCTTGAACATCAGGAAGTTCACGGTTCACGTATTGCTGAAGCCTGGCTTGGAGAATTTTGAGCATTAGTTTACTAGCGTGTGAGATGAGTGCAATTGTGCAGTAGTTTGAGCATTCTTTGGCATTTACTTCCTTCCAAATCTGGACTAGTCCTCAATGTTATCATTTCACCTACTCTTAATCAGTGGTCAATGCCCTCAACCAATGGTCCCCAACTCTGGATCAATTCAGTTCTCTGTTGACCCCATGTCTACACTAGGGCTAACAAATACCACTTAAGAAAATCATTGGTCTGCGTAAATTCATGGTCTCCCACTCGTGAGCTCAGTGAGGCAGCCTAGGGTTCTTATTTCTCTTCACCCACCTCCATCTACCTCATCTATCCTCACCTTGAGTAGGAAGTTCATACACACATTGGAAGGGTGTTTAACATGAACAATCACAAAAAGGTTGTTTGGGTTTGGTCTTATTAATACTGAAGATTGAAGAATGGAACATGTTGAGGGGTGGTAGAGAGTGTTGTATTACTATAAGGAGTGACCCACTGAATGGAACCACACTCACCCAACACAATGAGCCAGGAACAGTCCTTTCCCAGCCCTGAGCCTGAGGGGCACATTCAGGATGGATCTAAAGGAGAAGCGAGGGATAGGGAAAAAATGAGGTGGGGCTAGAGAAAAAAGCCAGAGAGAGAATGAGCTACTGGATGAGCCTCAGGCTGACTCTGTGTAAGTTTGTGACCAGACAGGCCAAATAAAGTTTTACTCCATCTATTTCACAATGTACAACTAAATCAAAATATTACATTGTATACCTTAAATATATACAGTTTTCATCAATCATGTCAAGAAAACTAGAAAGAATTATTGTAAACACTAAGAAAAAAACAAATAGAAAATCATGTTTAGAATGCTACATGTATAACAAACATTTTGTTTTAACCTAAAAAGTGTGCTTCTATTTGTTAATATCCTGAGTAAGGATCAAGGAATTTTTGATGGGGTCCATTACCCAGAGTTCTGCAGAAACCATGCCTATGATTTATCGTTTGTGTTGTCCAATTTGAATTTGTTTAGGTGAAGCAATCTGAGTGAAAAAATCCAACTAGATTTTTTTTTATGGGGTCCAAATATTTAAAGTTGCCTTACCCACACCTACTTTAATAGAAAAAAAAAAAACAGAAAAGAGAAACACATTTTAATATTTTTTCCCCAAAGCCTAGCTTTCATAAAAAGAATCATTCTAATCTCCTATCACTTCACATCATCCAGTTCAGTGAGTACAGCTGACATGAACAAGTCGCAGAGGGAAGATATCCTTTGGCAGACAGTCTGTGTGCAGGGCTCCTGCCACACTCTACATCCTTCCATGGAGCCCACCTATTCACCCACATGCACGGCAGTCCCTCCCTATCTAAACAGAGAAGGGCTTCTCCTCTTGGTCCAAGGAGCCCCTCTCCTGGACTCCACATCTAGTCTCCCAACACAGGAACCACAGTCGGTCTTCTCTTTTGTTTTTAACATCCTCCTCTTTTCTACCTCTTCCCTTGGGCATTTAAACCTACTCTATTGACTCTTGTTAACAACACAGTCATCCTTAGGCCCATGTCATCCTCTGCCCAACTCTCCATGGCTTGCCTGGAGTCCATGCTACCTGCCTTCACTTGCTCACCTCCAAAGTACTTCTTATCTCACATACCTCGCTGAATTTTTCATCAAGGTGACCAGCGACCTCCTTGCTGACCCTAGCGTTCCTTTCTTTTGTAATATTTGTCACCAAAGACACTTCCCTCCCCTTTTGGAATCTGCCTTCCTCAGCGTCTGTGACACCTTACTCCTGCTTTCCCTCTCATCTCTCCGGCCATTCAAATGTTGCAATTCCTTCAACCTACAGCCATGAAATTAAAAGACGCTTGCTCCTTGGAAGAAAAGCTATGCAGCTAAGGAAGGCAGTCACCATCTGCAGTGATTTTGGAGCCCCCCAAAATAAAGTCTCTCACTGTTTCCATTGTTTCCCCATCTGTTTGCCATGAAGTGATCGGACAAGATGCCATGATCTTAGTTTTCTTAATGTTGAGTTTTAAGCCAACTTTTTCACTCTTCTCTTTCGCTTTCATCAAGAGGCTCTTCAGTTCTTCTTTGCTTTCTGCCATAAGGCTGGTGTCATCTGTGTATCTGAGGTTATTGATATTTCTCCTGGCAATCTTGATTCCAGCTTGTGCTTCCTCCAGCCTGGCATTTCACAAGATGTATTCTGCATAGAAGTTAAATACCAGGGTGACAATATACAGCCTTGATGCAAAGAAGTAGAGGAAAACAATAGAATGGGAAAAACTAGAGATCTCTTCAAGAAAATTAGAGATACCAAGGGAACATTTCATGGACAGATATGGTACGGACCTAACAGAAGCAGAAGATACTTAGAAGAGGTGGCAAGAATACACAGAAGAACTATACAAAAAAGATCTTCATGACCCAGATAATCACAATGGTGTGATCAGTTACCTAGAGCCAGACATCCTGGAATGCAAAGTAAGTGGACCTTAGGAAGCATCACTATGAACAAAGCTAGTGGAGATGATGGAATTCCACTTGAGCTAGTTCAAATCCTAAAAGATGATGCTGTGAAAGTGCTGCACTCAATATGCCAGCAAATTTGGAAAACAGTGGCCAGAGGACTGGAAAGGGTCAGTTTTCATTCCAGTCCCAAAGAAAGGCAATGTCAAAGAATGTTCAAACTACCACACAATTGTACTCATCTCACATGCCAGCAAAGTAATGCTCAAAATTCTACAAGCCAGGCTTCAACAGTAAGTGAACAATGACCTTCCAGATGTTCACAGTGGATTAAGAAAGGCAGAGGAACCAGAGACCAAATTCCAACATCCATTGGGTCATCAAAAAAAGTGAGAGAGTTACAGAAAAACATCTATTTCTGCTTTATTGACTACGCCAAAGCCTTTGACTGTGTGGATCACAACAAACTGTGGAAAATTCTTCAAGAGATGGGAATACCAGACCACTTTACCTGCCTCCTGAGAAATCTGTATGCAGGTCAAGAAGCAACAGTTAGAACTGGACATGGAACAACAAACTGGTTCCAACACAGGAAAGAAGTACATCAAGGCTGTATATTGTCACCCTGTTATTTAACTTCTATGCAGAATACATCATGTGAAATGCCAGGCTGCAGGAAGCACAAGCTGGAATAAAGATTGCCGGGAGAAATATCAATAACCTCAGATATGCAGATGACATCACCCTTATGGCAGAAAACAAAGAAGAACTAAAGAGCCTCTTAATAAAAATGAATGAGGAGAGTGAAAAAGTTGGCTTAAAACTCAACATTCAGAAAATGAAAATCATGGCATCTGATTCAATCACTTCATGGCAAATAGATGGGGAAAAAATGTAAACAGTGAGAGACTTTATTTTGGGGGGCTCCAAAATCACTGCAGATGGTGACTGCAGCCATGAAATTAAAAGATCTTTGGAAGAAAAGTTATGACCAACCTAGACAGCATATTAAAAAGCAGAGACATTACTTTGCCAACAAAGATCTGTCTAGTCAAGGCTATGGTCTTTCCTGTGGTCATGTATGGATGTGAGAGTTGGACTGTGAAGAAGGCTGAGCACCAAAGAATTGATGCTTTTGAACTGTGGTGTTGGAGAAAACTCTTGAGAGTCCCTTGGACTTCAAGGAGATCCAACCAGTCCATCCTAAAGGAAATCAATCCTGAATTTTCATTGGAAGGACTGATGCTGAAGTTGAAACTCCAATACTTTGGCCACCTGATGCAAAGAACTGACTCATTAGAAAAGACCCTGATACTGGGAAAGATTGAAGGTGGGAGGAGAAGGGGACAGCAGAGAATGAGGTGGTTGGATGGCATCATGGACTTGATGGACATGAGTTTAAGCAAGCTCTGGGAGTTGGTGATGGAAAGGGAAGCCTGGCATGCTTAAATCCATGGGGTTGCAAAGAATCAGACATGACTGAGCAGCTGAACTGAACTGATACATTCCAGAAAGACCTTATTAATTTCAACTGTGCAAAATGTAATTAATCCCTTTGCCCTTCCTCTTCAATCAGCTTTTCCTCCACTGCCCCTTATTTTCCTACAGTCACAAGACTTACCCAATTTCCAAACCAGACAGCTGTAAGGCATCATTGACTCATTGTGCCCCTCACTTGATACATCTGATCAACCACATCATCTATCTGATAAATATTCCTCTATCTATATTAATTCTATATAGGTTAGAGTTTCCAGTTTAGCAAACAAAAATACAGG
Source organism: Bos indicus (assembly GCF_029378745.1). Taxonomy (NCBI): domain Eukaryota; kingdom Metazoa; phylum Chordata; class Mammalia; order Artiodactyla; family Bovidae; genus Bos; species Bos indicus. Next base: position 82,409,312 of record NC_091764.1, on the reverse strand, counting down.
ACATTAGTAAAATTTTAATTTCAGACAAGCAATGAATAATATTTTAATATAACCCATATGCTGTTTTGAACATATTTATAGTAAAAAATTATTTGCTGTTTATCTGAATTTCAAATATAATTGAGCATCCTATATTAATCTTAGTTCAATTTCAATAATTCATACCACTACCTTATTTTAGAATACTAAAAAGTGAAACAGAAGCCACAGTTGCAAAACTGATAACTTGCAATACAAGCTATCAAGGCTCAGTTTGTTACAGCAAAAACTTGTTCAGACCCACATGTTCAGAGATAAGAGCACAAAGTGTTTTAACAGTAACTCTACAAGAACTACAGCGTTCCAACAAGACTACTTACTGTTCCAAAGTGTCTTAGCACCAGCTGCCATAGCAAAATTCTATAGACTAGGTGGCTTGAAAAACAGAAATTTGTTTAATTTACCATTCTGAATGCTGGGAAATCCAAGGCAGAGGTGCCAACATGGTTAGTTTCTGGTGAGAGCTCCCTTCTGGCTTGTAGACAACTGCCTTCTCACTATGTCCACATATGTAGTGGGAAAAGAGAGAGAGCACGTGAGCTCCCTGGCATCTTTTCTTCAGTTCAGTTCAGTTGCTCAGTCATGTCTGACTCTTTGGGACCCCATGGACTGCAGCACTCCAGGCCTCCCTGTCCATCACCAACTCCCGGAGCCTACTCAAATTCATGTCTTTCTGTGATGCCATCCATCCATCTCATCCTCTGTCATCCCCTTCTCCTCCCACTTTCAATCTTCCCCAGCATCAGGGTCTTTTCCAAGGAGTCAGTTATTCACATCAGGTGGCCAAAGTATTGGAGTTTCAGCTTCAGCATCAGTCCCTCCAATGAAAATTCAGAAATGATTTCCTTTAGGATGGACTAGTTGGATCTCCTTGCAGTCCAAGGGACTCTCAAAAGTCTTCTCCAAGACCACAGTTCAAAAGCATGAATTCTTTGATGCTCAGCTTTCTTTATAGTCCAACTCTCATATCCATACATGACTACTGGAAAAACCATAGCCTTGACTAGATGGACCTTTGTTGGCAAAGTAATGTCTCTGCTTCTTAATATGATTTTCTTACAAGTGTGCTAATACTATTATGAGGTCCCCACCCTCATGACCTCATCTGAATGGAATTACTTCCCAAAGCCCCATCTCCAAATACCATCACATTGGGAGTTGAGGATTCAGCTTGTAGATTTGGGGCGGACACAATTCAGTCCACAACACAGAAGCTTACCTAGTTTGTAACTTGGACAAATCTGCCCAAATGTCACTTACAAATATCCACCCAGTATCTACCCCATGACTAACCACCATCCTAACCTCCCTGCCTTAAGACCCTACTGGGAATCTGTCAAGATGATGCTCAACAAGGTTAATAAAATTGATGTGGGGATCAACAGCACCGTCATCTCTCTGTTTCCTAATTGGAAAAGGAGATGCCTTCTGTCACCCTCCCTTTCCTGCTCTCTTTCCGTACTTTTCTTTCTTTAAATCTGATGGTTCTTAAACATTAGCTGCCTCAGAATCACCTGGGGCAGTGGGCTTGTTAAAACTCAGACTGCTGGGCCCACCATCAGAGTTTCTGATTCTGTAAGTCTAGGATGGAGCCTGGGAATGTAATTCTGCCAGGGCCCTCGGGGCTGCTGCTGCTAGTCCCAGGACCACACTTTGAGAAGTTCAGCCTAGAGATGCTCTTTAATTGCCCAGTGTGAGGACTGAGCAATGGTAGTATTCAAAGCTCCCCAGGTGATTCTAATATGGAATTGGGTTGCTAACACTGTTTTTATTTGGGTTTTCTGAGAACACTGCTCTATTGCATCTTCCACACCACAGGCAGTATGCTTTTCGGAAAGCCCAAATCCAAGAAAGGAACTCATTGGTGAAAAACACTTAATGGCATCTCACTGTCCTCAGGGTTAGACATGGCTCTTTATGATCTTCCAGGGCCACACAGTGTGTTTCCAGCTGACTGCTTTGCTGTCACCTCCAGCCTCATGGCAGGCTACTTCACACTTGATTCTTATGATCCAGGCTTACTGGATCAACAGCAGTTCCCTGCAGCTGATCTTGTTCTTTTTCTCCCTGAGTCTTTGCACACTCTGAATCTCATCACACAGTTCTCATCTGGCGAACACTTACCTGCCTTTGAGAACCTTACTGCTAAGAAGTGGGATCTATAGACTAGCTGCCTCAGACTCTCCTGGGTGCGTCTTAAAAATGCAGAATCTCAGGCCTCACCCCAGTCCTGTTGAATCAGAATCTATACTTTAACAAGATCCTAGAATGATTTGTATTTACATTAAAATTCGAGAAGCACTTTTTAAAGCTCCTGTAGATATATTTTCTCTGGATCGATGCTTCTGAGCCCTAAAGCCAGCCAGGTGCTTCTCCTCGGTGGCCACATGGTAATCATCACATAACACAGTGCATCTGTGTGCACCAGCTCCCAAGGCCTGTGAGCTCCGTGGGGGTGGGATTGTATGTTTATTCATTCTTATATTCTCCATGGTACCTGGCACAGTACCTGGTACATGGCAGATGCTCAAGAAATAAACACTTTTGGAAACAAGTGGGGAAAGCGTTAGTTTTCCAGTTTAAAGAGATTTAGGCTTAAATTTCTGCTTTGCCACACATTAGAGTAGGACCTTGTGCAAGTCATTTATCTTTTAGAACATGTTACTCACTAGTAAAATGAGAATGACATCAACTACTCTATAAAGTTGTCAGAATTAATGATTCAGTTCAGTTCAGTCGCTTGGTCGTGTCCAACTCTTTGAGACCCCATGAATCGCAGCACGCCAGGCCTCCCTGTCCATCACCAATTCCCAGAGTTCACTCAAACTCATGTCCATCGAGTCGGTGATGCCATCCAGCCATCTCATCCTCTGTCGTCCCCTTCTCCTCCTGCCCCCAATCCCTCCAAGCATTAGGGTCTTTTCCAATGAGTCAGCTCTTCACATGAGGTGGCCAAAGTACTGGAGTTTCAACTTTAGCATCAGTCCTTCCAATGAATACCCAGGACTGATCTCCTTTGGGATGGACTGGTTGGACCTCCTTGCAGTCCAAGGGACTCGCAAGAGTCTTCTCCAATACACAGATATAAATCAAGAATACAAGGCCCCCTGGGTCTGTTGCACAATGAATAGGTTAAGTCTTCTCCCTTTGTTCTCCCAAGTTGGCAGACTCAGTTCAGTAGAATACTACTCCTTGGTATGGAAAGAATGACCATACTGAACTTAATACCAGTTTTCTTTCTGTTTTTCTCCCCATTGTATAAAAGCAAAAACAAATCAGTAAAAACAAGAATGGACCTGAAATCAATGTTTTTCTCTGCTTTGTGTCAGAATGATAAAACTCAAATGTGGGCCACAAGACAAGTTGGTTTTAAGGACCTAGGCAAGGGTTCTCAGCCAGGCTCTGGGACCCCTGTGATTAAATTGTTTTAATCCTCTCTCCCCATTTTTATTCCCCAAGTCCTAAATAAAAGTAAATAAGGGAACTGTTCATAATGTATTAATAATTCAAGGTGGGGTAACAAAGAAATGATCTTTAAGCAGAATAATCTGGAAGTGAAAACTTACACTGAGAAAGGTCTTTGTGATAATTCACTCTGTGGTCATGCTAACATCCTCCACCCTCCAACCACTGGATGCAAATCCTTTCAATCTCCTCCTCCATAGCTTCATCCAACAGTTGTGCTAATAAGAAGAGAAGAGTAAAGTTATCCACATCAGATTCAAAGGGTTAAAAAGACTAAATGGATTTGAAAGAGGAGAGAGAACGCAAGGTGGGGGGATTTTCTGTCCACCGCAGACTTGACTATATGTTGGCTGTAAGACTATCCCAATCCTGGCCACTCTACGGGTTTTGCATGGGTCAGAAAACTGTATTACTTGACCTAAAGCCACTTTCTCCTGAAGTCTGTTCTGAGCCTGGATAACCTGAAGACTATTTTGTTACAGATCACATAACCTCCACTCCCCTTCCATGATCAAGAGCAGAGTATAATGCTTGAGTTACTAGAAATACCACAAATGTCTTTTTTTTTTTAAGATTTTTTTGATGTGGATCATTTTTTTAAAGTCTTCATTGAATTTGTTACAATATTTCTTCTGTTTTATGCTTTGGTTTTTTGGCTGCGAAGCATGTGGGATCTTAGCTCCCTGAACAGGGATAAAACTCACACCCTCTGCATTGGAAAGTGTCCCTGGTAGCTCAGATGGTAAAGTGTCTGCCTGCAATGTGGGAGACCCAGGTTCGATCCCTGAATTGGGAAGATCTCCTGGAGAAGGGAGTGGCAAGCCACTCCAGTACCCTTGCCTGGAAAATCCTATGGACAGAGGAGCCTTGTAGGCTATACAGTCCATGGGGTCACAAAGAGTAGGACATGATTGAGTGGCTTCACTTCCTTCTGCACTGGAAGGCAAAGTCTTAACCACTGGACTGCCAGGGAAGTCCCACCACTAATGTCTTAAAGATGTTTGTTTGAACTACTCTATATAAACCAAATACTTTGCTTTGGTCTTTCGTGTAAACAACATTTGGATACACAAACATTTTATGTTTTAGTTATCTGTGTGTAAGGGGCAAAACAGTCCATCATCTGGTGTATACTTCTGAGAAAATAATGAACAGAACAAGCTGACAAACTTTTCAATTACAAATAATTCTTCTACAAAAAATGAGTTATTGAAATTAATTGTGAATAATACAGGTGTAGTGGGCAATTTTGTGTGTCATCTGGACTGGCCATGGGATGCCCAGATTAAATATTTCTTGGTATGTCTGGAAAAGCATTTCCAGCTGAGATTAGTATCTGAATTAGTGGATTTAATAAAGTAGGTTGTTGTTGTTTAGTCACTAAGTCGTGTCCAACTCTTACAGACCCCAGGGACCAAAGTCCACTAGGCTCCTCTGTCCATGGGATTTCCCAAGCAACAATAATGGAGTGGGTTGCCATTTTCTTCTCCAAGTGATCTTTCTGACCCGGGATTGAACCCATGTCTCCTGAATCGGCAGGTAGATTCTTTACCACTGAACCACCAGCAGACCCCAATAAAGTAGGTGGCCCTCCTCGGGGTAACTGAGCATCATCCAGTCCATTGAGGATGTGAACAGAGCAAAAGGCAAGAAGAAGCAGGAATTGGCCCCCCTCTCTTTTCCTGACTCATTGGATATATTATCTCTCACCCTTGGACTTAGATTTAAACCATCGGCTCCCTTAGTTCTCAGGCCTTTGGACTCAGACTGAATTACACCACTGGTTTCCTGGGGCTCTAACTTGCAGCCCAAGATTCATTTTGAGGAATTGACCCTGCAATTATGGATGATAAGAAGCCCCAAAAGCTGCCATTTGCAAGCTGGAGCCCCAAGAAAGCCAGTGGTATAACTTAGTACATACAGAATATACACGTATATACCCTGTAGCTTCTGTTTCTCTGAAAACCACGAAGACAACTGGAAACTACTTCCTAAGTTTGGATTAAAAGCCTGACAAAAGGGAATAATGAGGCTCCTCTCCCTGATTTGCCTTCCTGGACACTTTTTCTGTGGATTTGGCTTAAACATCTATTGTGCCTTTGATTGAGTTAAATATAAGACCAGAGGATTTATACAGAATTAGTTCTCATCTGGTCCTCTGAAAGGGGGGAAAGTTAAACCCCTGATATAAACTCACTGAATAATCCATTGGTAACACATATATGTCTCACTCCCCTCTTTGCACATTGTAATTCCATTTCTCTGGCGACATATTTCTATCTGTTCTACAGTAGAACCACAGTCTCTCAAAAAGGCAGTCTTATCCTCAAAGCAAAAGAAGGGAATGACCCAGTTGGCTTGAAGAATGCTTGGCTATCTGGGTTTCAATCTCTAGCCATTCCTATAGGAGTTTCCATATCAGAGCCGCCGGCTCCGCTTTCTGCCCTTCTGTCTCTCACACTGTCTTTCTGTCAGTTTTAGCTCCTGGCTCCTACTCCAGCCTTGTCAGGTAATCTCATCGGCTGCAGCAGGAAGGAATTCCATGGACCACATGCAGGGACGCAGTGCTTCCAGGACTCAGCCCCATCCTTTCAGGAGAGAAACTGTGGAGCTCATTTCCCCCCATAGCTTCAGCCAGTTCTGTCCTGAGGGTCACACCTGGTCACCTAAGCATAATTCCCTCAAGGCTGCTGATCCTCTCTCCACTCCTGATTCAGGCCTTCTTATCCCTTTCTTGAGTGCATTCCTTGAATGCATTTCTCATTCCTCAGCATCGGTCACCCCCTGCATCCCCCCTCCCAGCCCCCGATCCCTGCAGATGGGGCTGCTTGACCCAACCTCTATTTCTTCTGTTGCCCAGATTTCAATGAACCACTTGTGGACTCATCATAAGCGGATGTTATCTGTTAGCTGAGGTTTCTTTTTCCCTGTAAGGTAAGTGTGTTAGAATCTGACACCGCTAAGTCTAGGACTGTCACTTTGATATAAAGTGTGTGATGGATATGTGTATCATTTTGCATTGATCCACCCCTCCCCCAGCCAGGGGTCTCATGGGAGTTCACACTTCAGGATTCCCAAGAATCCTGGTAAATTATTAATAGCATCTGAAGTCCTCATAGAGAGGATGGCACTTTAAATCTGTATCTAAAGCTGCAGCAGAGAATTCCTTAATTACAGAAATGTTAGAAATAATGTTCATTAATGAGGGATCATTGCTATAGGTATTTAGAAATGGCATTCCAGACAAACTAGCCTGTCTTATTAAATAATAATGAAAATTATAGGCAAATATTAAAGTAAAATGCTCTGAATCTTTCTAGGTAGAGGTTTCTCAACGTTTTTTTACTGCTGGCTTGGCACAGTGAATACCACAAGGGTGTGTCAGTGAACGAGGTTATCCTCTCAAGGGAGAATTTCTGTACCGGGTGACTCCTTGCAGGAAGTGAAAGAAGAATTATAGGATCCTTAAGAGGCTCAGATGGTAAAGAATCTGCCTGCAATGCGGGAGACCTGGGTTCAATCCCTGGATTGGGAAGATCCCCTGGAGAAGGAAATTGCAACCTACTCCAGTATCTTGCCTGGAGGATCCCCACTGACAAATGAGCCTGGTGGGCTACAATCTATGGGGTCGCAAAGAGTAGGACATGACTGAGCGACTAAGCACATGAGACATTGTATAGTCCAAGGAATTCCAGGCTTTGATAAACTTTACAAACTGCCATACTGAGGCTCTCATTCCTCTTTTCTCAAGAAAAAAATAGAAAGATATAAATATGTGTCATTTATTTTATTACTATAGACAGTTATTTATTAGATGACATTTTTCTCCTTCCAAAATTTCAGATTCCAGGCAGTTCTTGTTATTTACTGTAGTTACGTCCTGCAGAGTTGCTATGAACACTCTGAATTAATAAATACTGAACCACTGCTCCAAGAGCAAGTGCAGGGCTAGACTTCTTCAAGCCTCTGGTCACAAGTTTGTCATCGACTGACAATACACAACCTCATTTTATGTGTGTTTCTGTTTAAAGACACCATATTTAACATATATTAAGATTCATTAATATTGAAACGCCAACCAATAGCACTGTAACTCATGTCTGACTGAAGCTTATCTAATGTGTGTTTTTTTTTTTTTTTTTTTCCCTGTAGGGTACATCACAGCCTTCTTATGCAAAGGAACACCAAACAACGCTATAGTTTTCTGCCTAGGGGCTGTTTTAAACAGTGAAATCAACAAAAAACACCAAAATGTGAAAACTACGGTTTCCCAAAGGATGTTGTTTATGGTATCAGAGCTGAATCAGGAAGGCAGTGCGTCACCTTGTCAGCTGGGAACGTGTGGTCAGGACTCAAAATTTTTTTTTTTTTTTTTAGGACTCAAAATTTGTATTGCTCTTTATGAGTCCACAGATGACTGCAACTGTGATAAGAGTGTTGATTTTGAAATTTACAAATAAACTTTAGCAAGTAGGTCAGTTTGCAAATATGGAATCTTGAATAATGAGGACTGACAGTACATATTCTTGGTTCCCCAGCCACCTCTCCCACAAGTACCTTCATTCATTCTTGGTCTTCTCTTCTAGAACCCCTCTGGACCTGCTTTCCTAAGGCAAAGTCCTTAATAAAATCCCTTCCTTCCCTACTGTTGTCAGCTAACATCTATTACTCTTTGCAGGGAACGTATGTGAACTGGCCGGAACCGGATACAATAAATTCCATTACATTTAAGAGGTCATAGTTGATATGATGGGTTTCTCAGGTGGCTCTAGTGATAAAGAAACATCCTGCCAATGCAGGAGACATAAGAGATGCAAGTTTGATCCCTGTATCGGGAAGATCCCCTGGAGGAGGGCATGGCAACCCACTCCAATATTCTTGCCTGAAGAATCCCATGGACAGAAGAGCCTGTCCAGCTACAGTCCATGGGATTGCAAAGAGTCAGACATGACTGAAGCGACTTACCATGCATTCATGCAGTTGATATGATATATTAATACCTGTTTCAGAGATATTTATACTGTTGTAAATTCAGTTCCTTCATTATATAGAATAAAACTTAAACAAAAGGATCACAGAGTGGGAGGATGGATACTAAAGGAAATGAGGATAAAGAAGGCACATTTCTGACATCATATCATGTAAGGGACTATCTACTCTTGGAACTGAAATTTTCTTCCTAGACCCACGGTTATAAAATATGTCTTACGAAGTCCATGGTCTTAGAGTTCTGTTTTTTTTTTTAAGGTGATTTAAAAAAAAAATCACGTATTTATTTGGCTGTGTCAAGTCTTAGTTGCAACGTGTGGGCTTCTATTTGGTTGTGCTGTCGTGGGCTCAGTGGTTGTGGTGTGCAGACTTAGTTGCCCCGAGACAAGTGGGATCTTAGTTCCCCAAACAAGGATAGAACCCGTGTCCCCCACATTGGAAGGTGGATTCTTAACCACTGGATCACCAGAGAAGTCCTTGGAGTTCTGTTTGATGCCAGCAACCTCAAGAGCATTAGAGCCTGCAGACCACTCTTCATGAGGTCTCCATGGGTATTTCAAACTTTTACCACGACGTCCAAGGAGAGGTGTGCCTGTTGATTGGCCCCACGTTTCCACTCAGATGGGATTCTGGAGTTGAGCGCCCATCATACCATAGGAGATTGTTGGCCTTGGAGTGCCTCTTACAACAGCTGGCTGGCTGAGAAAGCATGTGCCATGACAGCCTTTCAAATGTGGTCCAGATTCTTAAGGGTGATTTGGGTCTGCCATCTCTTGTTTAAAGGTTTGTCATTATGAAAAGACTATTCTGACCAGAGCCTACTGAGATAAAAGTGGCTGCCCCAGCCTGTGTTGGGGAATATGAGTGTTATTTCAGTGGCTGAATATCCAACTCTGCAAATCTATACCGTGGATTACAGCTCAGCTAGAGAATGGAACATTTGCTTGTACGTACTCCCTGAAAAGCAGTCACATATGCTCAGACATGAAAGAACAGCAAGGCTGCCCCTGCAGCTCCCCCACATTGCAGAATTTCAGAAATGCCTATGCTCACCAAAATGAGCTGCCAGAACAAAGAGAAGTAGGGAAAGTGAAAGGAGCCTGGATGTTTGCTGGTTTCTTGCCCTCTCTGCCCCTCCCCCACCAGCTTCCCTCCTTACAGATGTTTTCACTGAACTCCTGTCAGCCTTCTTGGCTTACTCTTTGGCTCACTCCCTAGGGAGCTGTTTTCCAGCAAGCACAGCAAATATATGAATCAAGAGGAAAGATTACCTTTTCCAAGCTAAGTAACTTTAGTTTCGGTTTGCTTTTAAAATGCTATTTTTATTTTCTAATTCTGAAAGTTGTCAGGCTCATGGCAAAAGTGTTGAAAAATGCAGATAAGCAACAAACAAAATCACAAAAATCAAGTTTAATCAAATCATTTGGATATAATCATTGTTGACATTTTTTGTTTTCTTTTAGCCTTTTTCTGTGACTCAGTATGAATAAATATTGGATTGGCCAAGGAGTTCGCTTAGGCTTTTCCATAAGATGTTACAGAAAGACTCGAACGAATGTTTTGGCCAACACAAAGTGTTCCTAATGGGATTGTATTGGGTATACTGTATTGTTTTTCTTGGGCTCCAAAATCACTGCAGACAGTGACTGCAACCATGAAATTAAAAGACACTTGCTCCTTTGAAGAAAACCTATGACAAACCTAGGCAGCATATTTAAAGAAGAGATATCACTTTGCCAACAAAGGTCCACATAGTCAAAGCTATGGTTTTTCCAGTAGTTATGTACAGACTTGAGAGTTGACCATAAAGAAGATTGAGCCCCAAAGAATTGACACTTTTGAACTGTGGTGTTGGAGAAGACTCCTGAAAGTACCTTGGGCAGCAAAGAGAACAAACCAGTCAATCCTAAAGGAAATCAACCCTGAATATTCATCAGAAGGACTGATGGTGAAGCTGAAGCTCCAGTACTTTGACCACTTGATGCGAAGAGCTGACTCATCGGAAAAGACCTTGATGCTGGGAAAGACTGAGGGCAGGAGGAGTAGGGGGCGACAGAGGACGGGATGGTTGGATGGCATTACTAACTCAATGGACAAGAGTTTGAGCAAACTCCAGGAGATAGTGAAGACAGGGAAGCCTAGGATGTTGCACTCCATGGGGTCTCAAAGAGTCAGACACAACTTAGCAACTGAACAACAACAACAATACTGTTTTGTATGGTGCTTCTGTCCCCACTTAGTAGTATATTCAAAATATTTTACAATGGTACCATGTATCTTCAGAGTTTCATTTTTTTAAAATAGACTTCATTTTTAGGGTCAGAGAAAAATTAAAGTGGAAGGTACAGAGATTTCCCATATACCCCTTGCCCCCACACATGTGTATCTTCCCCCATTTTCAGCATCCCTTAAACCACCATAATCTGCCAGTATTATAATTCTCTTGACCAATGCCTATTGTTGAACTTTCACAGTATTTCCAGGGATTATATGCAATATATGTAGAAAGCATTTCACAGCCAGCAGGCATGGACCAACCAATCAAAATGAGCAGCCAGTTCTGGAGGCTTCATGCTGTCAGGCATGAACACTTGAGGTTAGTGTTGAAATAGAAGGGATCTTGAGGAGGAGAAATCAGGAGGCAGGCAGTGCAGGGGGACTTAGCAGGAGGGCTGCAAATAGCATCTCTTTATCAATCACAACAAAAGATTTTTAGAATTTTAACAATACACATGGTTAAATTGGGACTTCTCTGATGCTTTGGATGATAATAAATCTGCCTGCAATGCAGGAGACCCAAGTTCAGTCCCTGAGTCGGGAAGATCTCCTGGAGAAGGGAATGGCTACTCACTCCAGTATCCTTGCCTGGAGAATTCCAGGGACAAGGAGCCTGGCAGGCAACAGTCCATGAAGTTGCAAAGAGTTGGACGTGACTGAGTGACCAACACTTTTCACTTTTATGGTTATATTAAGCTTCCTAGCTGGCAACGACACCCACTCCAGTTCTCTTGCCTGGAAAATCTCATGGACGGAGGAGCCTGGTGGGCTGCAGTCCATGGGGTTGCTAAGAGTCGGATACGACTGAGTGACTTCACTTTCACTTTTTACTTTCATGCATTGCAGGAGGAAATGGCAACCCACTCCAGTGTTCTTGCCTGGAGAATCCCAGGGATGGGGAAGCTTGGTGGGCTACCGTCTATGGGGTGGCACAGAGTCGGACATGACTGAAGCGACTTAGCAGCAGTAGCAGCAGCAGCAGCTGGTGCTCAGAAAGGAAAAGATTCAGCATCAGTGTCAGTTGCTCAGTCAAGTCTGACTCTTTGCGACCCCATGGTCTGTGCATGGAATTCTCCAGGCAAGAATACTGGAGTGGGTTGCCATTCCTTTCTTCAGGGGATCTTCCCGACACAGCGATGAAACCCTGGTCTCCTGCATTGCAGGCAGATTCTTTACTGTCTGAGCTACTGGGGAAGTCCCAATATAACCATATGGGTGGCACTAGTGGTAAAGAATCCACCTGCCAGTGCAGGAGACATAAGACACACAGGTTAGATCCCTGGGTCCAGTATTCTTGCCTGGAGAATCCCATGGACAGAGGAGACTGGGGCTATAGTCCATAGGGTCTAAAAAAGTCAGACATGACTAAAGCAACTTAGCGTGCATGCACACATACACACATGGTTACATTGGTGCCAGTTTTCTGGATATCAGAATATTTATCAATACTGCAACTAGAACAGCAATGAACATCTTTATGGAGATATCTTTGCACAGATCTCTGATTATTCCCAGTTTCACATCTGCTGAGATAAAAGATATGATAGTCATACAGCTTTTAGTATATATTCCACACTATTTTTCCAAAGTTAACCCAATGTATACCTTTACCAAGCTTATTATCTCACCACATTTGCCATTAAAACCTGTGTGCCATGGGGTAAGTGTTTTTGCATCTTAGATCATCTCAATCCAGCAAGTCCTCTTATAGATTACATATTCAAGAAAAATACTCTTGTCTGTACAAAAAGAGGCATAGACACGGGCATTCATTATAATGTTGTTTATTATAAAAAAAATCCTCAAGATTGAAAATAAATTAAATATTAGGGAATAGAGGGATGGATGGTTTGAAAACTTCATGGTAACCCATGGTATAAAATATTAAACAACATCAATTTTAAAAACTGAAGATGATGTATAAGACTGACATGGAAAATTCTGAGGTGCTGAGGAATAAAAACAAGTTATAGGACAGAATACACAGTATCAGCACAATAACATTACATAAAAAGTATTTGAATATGTAACATATATATAAGAATAGATAAGTATCTGGGAGGAATACAGATCAAAATATTGATATGCATCTCTGAGAAGGGAAATGGGATTATAAGGCAAGTGCAAGTTAATCTTCATATTTTCATAGTATTTTAATTTTTGTGACGTTAAACTATTCTCATTGTGTGATTTTTAGCAATATGCTTTAAAGTATAAAGTTAAAGGATTGAAGGCAGTTTTTCTTCTGTCTTTTGTTGTCACCGTTACTTTTCCTAGCAGAAAAATCCTTTCCCTTCCTAACTTTTGAGTGAAATTCCAATAAATGGGAAACCTAAAATCAGTGCTGGCTTAATTACAAACCAACTTCAAGGGCCTGAGGTCACCGTGTAACATCACCCACACATGATTTAGTGTTCTCCTGTTGCTGTCTTGAAATTCTTAATAGTTTTTAGTAAAAGACCCCATATTTGCACTTTCACTGGGCCCCACAAATTTCACAGTGGGTCATGACAGTAAATTAGACACTCTTTGAATTCCAAAAATCTTTGGTGTGCTTTCACAATATTAATTTAGTTCAGTCGCTCAGTCAAGTCCGACTTTTTACGACCCCATGGACTGCAGCACACCAGGCTTCCCTGTCCATCACCAACTCCCAGAGCTTGCTCAAACTCATGTCTGTTGAGCCACCCGACCATCTCATCCTCTGTTGTCCCCTTCTCCCCCTGCCTTCACAGTATCAGAACCACTCAATAGCCAACCAAGGGTAGGAAGCTGGGGGGTTAAGGGAGTGAAGGGGAGGGTGGTAGAGGGTATGAAGCCTTGGAAGTCAGCCTCCTCAGTCAGAGTTCTGAGCCACCCTCGGCACCCAAGTCCTGAAATCATGGCTTTAAATGACTGGGGTTTCCAGGCAAAACAGTATATGGGCTCAAGTCTTGGCAGTTAAAAGCATGTCACTGCCAAATATGTCTACACCACTTTCTTTCCAAATCCCTTCCTGATTTCTGTAGAAATTCCCTGAAAGGATGAATCTACATATGACCTCAGAAATGAAAACTTCTTAACCAGAACTTTTGGTTAAAATGAAATGTAATATATTCTTGCTATGTCACCCAGGAGGAGGTAAGGTATCTGATGTTTCAGATAGAGGATAAGTATGAGAAAACCTGTGTTCTGTCTCCTTTTTCTTTTGCATTAGCAGAAAATCGCATAGGTTTCCACAATGATTCCATTTTTTCTCATCTTATGTCAATTGTATTGTTAAGTACTTGAGAAAAGATTTTGGTGTGCAGGAAAGACTAATTGCATCTCCGTTCTACAAAAGGAAGTGAAATGAGCTTCACAGGGCTTGCCTTGGAAAGCCCATCCCAGTGCCCCAAAACCACTGCTCCCCAAAACCACTGCTTCCTTTTCTATCAGCCTGCTTAGATGCCACGTATTCCTTTCTAAAACCTTGTCTGAAATGGTTGTGTTCCTACAGCATGAGTGTTTCATGTCACATCCTTTCATGGGAATCCTCACTAATTCCCAATGCCAGCAGCCTTGTCTGCCTTCCTGCCTTTCTTCCTTTCCTTCATCTTTTCTGAAATCTGTACTGTACAGAAAAATCACAAAAATGTCTACCACTCCAAAATAGACTTTTTAAATTTTGGACGAACATCCTGCAGATTATCTATATAAATAAATAAATAAATGCCTTTCATCGTTGCCTTCTTTTCTATTTAATAGGTTAAAACAAAAATTAAATTATAATGGAATAAAATACAATCAAGTTTATCAGAAAAATTACATCCTCATCAAATCCTGTTTAAGTTCGAACTCTTTATGTTGGCGTTTAAGACAGTTCTCATTCCCTGGAAGACTTCCTTCCCTATCTTCATTTCCTTGAATTCAAGTCCTATTCACTGTGTGAAACTCTTTAAAAGTATTAGATCAGCTGCCCTACCCCCATGTAAGCATCCATCCAATAATCCCCTTGCTCCACAATCGTGTATTTGCCATTCAACGTATACTGACTGTTGTTATTTATCTTTTTCCAAACTGAAGGTGAAGACTGTCTTGCACATCCTTTTATCCCCTGCCTTATTTAGCACAGTGTCCTAGATTCAATAAGCAGCTGATGAATATTTGATAAGAGCGATGAGGATGCTGTTACCACCAAGAAGGGAACTTCACACAGATATTGAGTCCTAAATATCTGTGGGTGTGTAGGCACTACTTTCCCTAATCTTGCTCTTTCTACAGGCTCTTTAGCAATTTCTTTAGTTTCAACTCTGACATCACTCTTTTATTTACTTATTTGTTTATTTTTGGCTGTTCTGGGTCTTCATTGCCGCATGCAGGCTTTCTCTAGTTGCAGAGAATAGGGGATTCTCTTGTGGCAGAACATGGGCTGTTGGCCCTTGAGCTTAGTAGTCATGACTTGTGGGCTTATTGCTGTGGCTCTCAGGCTCTAGAGAGCAGGCTCAGTAGTTGTGGTTGCCCCAAGACATGTGGGATCTTCCCAGATGAGGGATCGAACCCATGTCCCTTGCATTGGTAAGAGGATTCTTAACCACTGGACCAGCAGGGAAGGCCAGATATCACTCTTATTTAGGTCTAATGGGAGAGTTTTGGGCTTCTCAGGTGGCTCAGACAGTAAAGAATCTGGCTGCAATGCGGGAGACCCGGATTTGATCCCTGGGTCAGGAAGATCCCCTGAAGGAGGAAATGGCAACCCACTCCAGTATTCTTGCCTGGAGAATCCCAAGGACAGAGCAGCCTAGCGGGCTACAGTCCACGGAGTCGCAAAGAGTCGGACACGACTGAAGGGACTTAGCATGCATGCGTCGGGGAGTTTTGGTTTCCAAGTTCTTTCCTTAACATCATAGGACATAACACAAATTTCCTCCCACTCCCTCTAATGTACTTTTCTCTTTCAGCACAATATCCTTCAAAGAAACAGTGACTTTACCATTTTATTGAAGGGCTGGAAGCAGACACAGAATGAATAATATTCTGCTATTCCAGTGGTCAAGACTGTCACTTGAGGTTTTATGTATTCAATTCCTTCAGGCCATCGCTTCTCTTTTCTTGTGTGCCCACTATGTTCCAGGGTTGTACCAGGCACTTTATACACAGCACTTCACTTCCTACTCACAATAAGCCTGCAAGGTCGATGTTCCTCCATTTTGCTGATGAAAAAAGGGAAGCTCAGAGATTTGAGTAACTTGTAGATATCTCTCTGCCCTGGCAAAGTTTAAAAACAGGCACTTTCAAAGCAGACTCACTGAACTAACTACTGGCTTCACAACAGTGTTAGTAAATCAAAATATTGCAGAACCCTCCAAGGAAAGGTGCTCATTAAAAGTTCCTATTTCTTTGAGAACATACACATATTTACTCATTTCTAGGTTTAATTCCTGAAATCTCTGGGCCCTCACTTTGGTCAGCATAGCCAGGCTTAGGGTTTTTACAGGATCCAAAGTCCTTCTTAATACTAAGGCCACCTCTCAGAACTTACTGGCCTGGGACAGGCCAGGTGACAGGCAGTGAGAACAACCTGGGACCACAGCTCACTGGGTGGGACAGACACTGGGGTTCGAGCTCACTGAGCATGCAAGAAAGCCCGCCTCTGAGCACCTAGGCATTATGACAGTGGGCGAGAAAAAGTCCTCCCAGAAAACTGCCAAGGTTGCAAACTCCAAGATGTGACAGTGAGGATGCCCTGTGATTGTGGCCGCTGCTGTTTATGAGAGCTTCTTATGCATATGGAGCTTTACTTCCAGTATCTATCATCTTTAAAAAGGGATTCCCAAAGAGTGGTCCGTGAAACACACTGCTGCGAGCTTGGGTGAAACTGGTGGAGTCAAATGACTGTGAGAAACAAAGTGTACTATTTCCACCTCACCAAAGAAATTGGTTATCAAAGGCTCTATAAATAGAAAAATAAGCACCAGACAAACAAAAACCTTATAATGAAGAAGCCATACAGAAAGCATTTAGAATAAGAATACGTACTGATTGGGGGTTTCCCTGGTGGCTCAATCGGTGAAGAATCCATCTGCAAGGCAGGAAACCCCTCTTCTATCCCTGGGTCAGGAAGATTCCCTGGAGAAGGAAATGAAAACCCACTCCAGCATTCTTGCCTGGAGAGTCCCATGGATAGAGGAGCTTGGTGGGCTACAGTCCATAGGATCTCAAGAGTTCGACATGACTTAGTGACTAAAGGCAACCACCACCATGAGATGAGCAACACATAGTCTCTGGAATTTTGAGAAATGTTAAAAGAACAGAGAGAAAAAAGATGGTAGTTCAAATACACAGGGTGAAGGATATTGTTCTACAAGTGGAGAAATAGGACCTGTTTGCAAAGTGATAGTACAGAGGCAGAGCTGGAAGATGTGAGAAGTACACTTGCATGTCTGCTTCCTCTAAGAAAATGTGCACTCCTTCATGGATGCCTGAAGTGAATCTGGAAAAGAGTTTTGGAAATTGCAAGAGAATTGATAACTGATGGTAGAGGATCCCGCCCTCCCCCATCCCTGCCACCCACAAACAATCAAGGGTCTTCAAGGGAGCCCGAAGAAAGGAGAGTGGGAAAGGACTTTCTCTGAGCTTAGAAGGGCAGAGGGCGAGGATGAGGGATACATGGCGTGTTCTGAATGGAGAAGTGCTACACAGAGGAGCTGTGTGGTGAGTGATAGGGGAAGATTCTCATCAGGCGGCCTCCATCTGTGCAGTAATGTGGTGGCTGGGTCACTGCTTGCAGAGAGATCCAGTGGGCAGAGTGGGAAAGGAACCGAGCAAGGCAGGAAGCAGCTGCTGGGGCCCACATGTTTGGGAGGCAACAAGAGATGCATATTGCTGCACTGAAGAACAGTGAGAACCCAATGGGAAGAATTGTCCTATACAGAAATTCTTAAGGACACGGTCCTGGGAGCCAGACTAGGCAGTTTTAGGTTTGAATCCCAGATCCCTCTGTATTTGGAAAGTAGTAAGAGTTAAATTAGGTCATACATGTGACACTTAGAAGAGTGCCTGGCACATTAGTAAAAACATTCAGGAAGTGTGAGATACTATTATTGCTGGTGTTATTGTTGTTAAGGGCTTCCTAGGGGGCGCTAGTGGTAAAGAACCTGCCTGCCAATACAGGGGACATAAGAGATGCAGGTTTGATCCCTGGATTGGGAAGATCCCCTGGAGGAGGGCATGGCAACCCACTCCAGTATTCTTGCCTGGGAAAGCCCATGGACAAAAGAGCCTGGCAGGTACAGTCCATGGGGTCACAAAGAACTGGACACGACTGAGTGACTTAGCCCGCCTGCGTGCATTGCTGTTAAACTGTGGTGGAACCACTCCTAACAGTCTTCTAAAGAAACATGAAGTCACCTAGGACAACCAAAGCTAGGAGCCTAGTCATAATATCAAGCAAGAACCCAAGGCTGAAGCTGGGCCTCCCAGGCACTGTGAGAGACCTCAACGTGAGGTCGTCTGGATTCCCAGGTAGGAGGGGAGCTAGGGAAGTCCAGGAGGGATATGAGACATCTTAGATTAAGCTTCTAGCTGAGGAAACACTCAGAGTGCTGACAAGACCTAAAATCTTGCCATAAAAACCATGGCCACCAAATGTGCATTCACCCCATTTCTTTGACACAATTTTGCTGAATACCTATTATGTACCAGCCCCCTTCTAGTGCTGGGGATGCAGCAGTCAACACACACAAACATCCCGTCTTGAAGGAGCCCACATTCTAGTCAGAGTGCTAGCAAATGTCCGGCCCGACCCCAAACCCCTTCCTCACATTATTGCCTCCATCTTCCCAGCAAACCAAATAGACAGGAAGTCTCAGCCCCATTTTTCAGACAAAAGTTTAAATTTTGCTGCAAATCAAATAGCTAATAAATGGCAAACCCAGGTCTCCATCAACAATCTAATTCTAATGTTCATGCTTATAAAGTAAAGTTCTGTGTTTGGTCTCAGTGCTGCTGAATAATTTTGGCAGGTGAAGGGGAAAGCCTTAAGAGTTGAGGGGCTACCTCAACAGGTACCACAACAGTAACAGAACTTTGCTGTTTTCTGAGGTTTTGTTTTTTTACTTTTTTTTTTTTTTAATGGAGTGTGCTGGATGTCTCTATAATTTTGCTCAGATGACTACAGAACTTGGAAAAGCTGTTGCTGCTATTGATGCATAACATACTGCTATTGGTCTTTTTATATAAATAAATAAATCTATATATATATATACATATATATATATAATTTGAATTTTTGGAAACTTTAACTGTGCTGTCAACTTTGGAAAAAGTATCCCAGTTGTACCATGTTGGGTTGGCATTGTACAGAAATTAACAGCCATATTGGTCTAGAAACGTTAAACATAATTTTTTCCATTTGTACAGGGGTAACACACTGTATTAAATATGTAAGGTCTTATCTACATGGGTTTGATTACAGAAACTAATAAAGTATTCTCTAAATAATGAAAAAAAAAAGAGTTGAGGGGCTGAGAACCTATAAAGTCAGAATGTTATCTGCTGGATTCCCCAAGAATGATGGGAGAAGATGAGATGTGGGGGGAAATGTGAACTTGGCATAAAATTCCTAGAGGAAGTGAAAGTGGGTTGTGGAGGGCAGTAAGAGGAAATGTGGACCTCAAAGGCAAATAGGTGACCGAACCATTGAGTAGGGGCAGCCCTGGTTTGCAAGTTGATAAACTGCTTCCTCATTCCTGCTGAAGTGGGGAAGGAGTAGGTCAAGTTCTGTCCTCCATCGTAGAAGGTCTTGGATGCCTTGTTTAGGCAAGGAGATGAAAGGGCAGACATGGGAGAAGCTGTGGTTGGAAGATCATCCCAGAGCCTCCTGTTAGACCCCAGTGGATGGATGGACAGAGAGTTGAGGCCAGGGCAGGATTTCATTTCCAAAGAGTTGGCAAAAGAAGCAAGGAAGCTTGGAGACAGGCTGGAGACACAAGTAAAAGAAAAACAGGAGAGCACTATGTCCCTGGAACCTTGTGAGAGGGGGTTGAAGGGTCACATGTGCTGCATTCTAAGCGGAATGTCAAAGAGGGCAAGTTCAACTGCAAACTCACCTGCCCGGGTGTGCACCCTCATCAATGGCCTCCTCTCTGCCTTTGTTGCTGGGGAAAGGAGGACCCAGCATCACCAGGACTCTCCAGGGAAACTTGACTGTTTCTAGCCTATCCCACTGAACTTAGAGGTATCTGTGATCATCAGATTGGAAGGAGCAAGGATATTACCAGGTATATACAATTTCACAGCCATACCTGCTCATTATAACTGTGCCAGGGCCAAGATGACACCAAATCCCTGATTCTTAATATCATGCTATAAATTTTTTGAGATCCCAAACTGACCAGCTAGCAGGTAGGTGGTCTGGCCTGGAGAAAATGTCCAAAAAATGTAAATTATAGATTTCATCAGCTGTTTCTTGAAACAGTTGTTCTGTTCCTTTTGACTAACACTTCTCCAAATTTGTAACTTTAAAGGTTTTGATGAAGTGTAGAAGGGGAAGGCGGAGAAGGCAATGGCACCCCACTCCAGTACTTTTGCCTAGAAAATCCCATGGATGGAGGAGCCTGATAGGCTGCAGTCCATGGGGTCGCTAGAGTCGGACACGACTGAGTGACTTCACTTTCACTTTTCACTTTCATACATTGGAGAAGGAAATGGCAACCCACTCCAGTGTTCTTGCCTGGAGAATCCCAGGGACGGGGGAGCCTGGTGGGCTGCCATCTATGGGGTCGCACAGAGTTGGACACAACTGAAGCGACTTAGCAGCAGCAGCAGAGGGGGAAGGAGGAGGGATTCACTCAGTTGTACCCAAAATTCCTAGAGGCCCATAGTGTAAACATATAGGAATAAAGAGCCAAGGTGGAGGAGGGAGAAGACTAGAAGAAGAAGTCTAGCTGATGAGGCCTAGAATGCAGGCACTTTGAAACTTTTACAGAATTAGGAATCCCCTGGGATCTTGTGAAAATGCAGATGCTGATTCAGTGAGTCTAGGGTGGGATCTGAGATTCAAGCTCCCATTTGATACTGATGCTGCTGATCTACAGACCGTACTTTGAGTAGCAAGGATGCACACTACATAACTATTTATAAGGTGCTTCAAAAGATGGTTTTATTTTGAGGTAAGAAGGCTGCTGACTGACCCATGAAAATATTGTTTTGCTATTTAGTCACTAAGTCGTGTTTGACTCTTGCAACCCCATGGATTGTAGCCCGCTAGACTCCTCTCTCCATGGGATTTTCCAAGTAAGGATACAGGAATGGGTTACCATTTCCCTTCTCCAGGGGATCTTCCAGGTGCAGGGATTGAACCCTGTCTCCTGCATGCAGGTGAATTCTTTAGCCTGAAAACATAGTGGGCATCAAATTTACATTTAATAGTAGGATGATTGCAAAACTTGTAGCCAAAATTTACAGGTTAAAATCCTGTTTCTACCATTTTCTAGCAATAAAGTTCTGGATAGATCATGGATCGTTTCTCTCAGTTTCTATGTCTAAAAAAGTAATAAAATCTGCTTTGGTTGACTGACTATATAGGGTGGAGATGAGGATTAGAGAAATCCCTTAGTGAAAGCGCCTTATAAACTGAAGGTGCTGCACGTGTATAAGCATATTATTATTGTTGTTATAATTATTGTAATATTTGAGGTCAAAGATACCTTACAATAGCTCCCATTTCTATTTTAATTATAAACAGATAGAGATCATCACCAAGTGTTTGCATCTCTCTGACACTGTTAAGCCCATTCCACAGATGAGGAAAGTAAGACCTAGAACCTTAAGATTATGCCCAGCTGCTATGTATTGGTGCTGTGATATGAACTCAGCCTGACTCTCTAAAATCCAAAATCTTTTCTTTTTATTTATTTAGTTAATTTAGTTTATTTTTGGCTGTGCTGAGTCTTGTTGCTGCACACAGGCTTTCTGTAGTTGTGGCAAGCAGGGGATACTCTCTAGTGGCAGCATATGGGCTTCTCACTGCAGTGACTTCACTCGTTGCAGAGCATGGGCTCTAAAACACAAGCTCAGTAGTTATGGTGCATGGCATGTGGAATGTTCCTGGGCTAGTGATCAGACTTTCCCCTGCATTGGCAGGCGGATTCTTAACCACTGATCACCAGGGAAGTCGTGAAGTTGTAATTCACTGCAATCAATTGATTCATTGTAGGAAACACCCACTATCATAGAAAAATATGGTCTGGAACAGGGGTTGGCAATTTTTTTTTTCCCCATAAAGGGCCAGAAAGTGAATATTTGGCTCTACATGCCAAATTTAGGTCCCTCTTGCAACCATTCCACTCTGTCATACCAGCACCAAAGCACTCACAGACAATATGTGAAGGAATGGGTGTGGCTGTGTTTAAAAAAAAAAAATGTTATTTACAGAAACAGAAAACAGGATGGATTTGGCCTGCCAAAGATAGCTTGTGGATCCCTGGTCCAGAAAATTCTGAGTTGTCCAGTATGGTAGCCCCTTGCTCCATCCCTGTGTTCCTTGTGTTGTCGCTCAGTCATGTCCGACTCTTTGTGACCCATGGACTGTAGCCTACGAGGCCCCTACATCCATGGGATTTTCAAGGCAAGAGTACTGGAATAGGTTGGCATTTCCTTCTCCAGGGGATCTTCCCGACTCAGGGATCTAACCCAGGTCTCCTGCATTGCAGGCAGATGCTTTACCCTCTAAGCCACCAGGGGAGCCCATGTGACTATTTAAATATAAGTGTATTTCAGTTAAATCAAAAATTCATTCCTCGGTTGCATTAGTCACATCTCAATTGCTCATAGGTAGACATAGGTGGCTGGTACTATTGAACTGAACAGTGTAGAGAGCATTTCTACCATCACAGATAGTTTTATTGGAGAGTATGGTCTAGATTATCTTTGATGTGGGGGAGAAATCTCTTACGAGTAGCTGTGAGGACATGGACGTTTTGGGTCCTGGTTATGCTATACGATTCTAAATACATTACACCATCTCCCAGAGTCACAGAAAATGGGGCTAATACCTTTTAATCCTCCTGCCAATGCAGGAGCTGAAGGAGACATGAGTTTGATTCCTGGGTTGCAAAAGATCCCCTGGAGGGTGAAATGGCAACCCACTCCAATATTCTTGCCTGGGAAATCCCACAGACAGAGGTGC
Organism: Bos indicus; assembly: GCF_029378745.1. Taxonomy (NCBI): domain Eukaryota; kingdom Metazoa; phylum Chordata; class Mammalia; order Artiodactyla; family Bovidae; genus Bos; species Bos indicus. The sequence goes on along the minus strand of NC_091764.1, from coordinate 82,386,394 downwards.
TCAGTGGGCTATAGTCCATGGGGTCACAAAAGAGTAGAACACAACTTAGCAACCAAACAACAGCAACAAAACCTTTTTTACTGTGCTATTGTGGGAACTGGATAAGGAGGGCTTCCCTGTAGGCTCAGACGGTAAAGAATCTGCCCGCAATGCAGGAGACCCAGGTTCAATCCCTGGGTCGGAAAGATCCCTTGGAGAAAGGAATGGCTACCCACTCCAGAATTTTTGCCTGGAGAGTCCCATGAACAGAGGAGACTGGTGGGCTACAGTCCATGGGATGACAAGGGGTCGAACACGACTAAGTGACTAAGTGTGCACACAGATAAAGAAATGTGTGAGAGGTACTTCGTAATTTATTAGGAGCTGCACAAACATAAGCCATCATTAGGACTCTGACTGTTGTTGTTTGAAATGTGAGAAAATGTTTGGGGACAGAATTTGTGAAGCTACTTGATTTTAGAGGAAGAGATTTTCCTTTAAATCAACCAATGGAAGCCATTAGGATGCCAAAGAGTTACCAAAATAAGGAAATCTTATTATTTGTAGCATATTTTAGTTTTGGACTGGAAGGAGACACAAAACTCAGCAGAACTCAGTGATCATTCATCTTTCAGAGTTTGGAGTTGCCTTGGTAATGTTTACCATCTTCAGGACACAAGATAAACTGTCCAGATGGGAGCTATATGAGATGGGGCAGGTCACAGAGTCCTTCCTGAAAGAGATGAAAGATTTATTCTTCTTTGTCACACTCTAGGTTCTGGCATCTTCCTGTAGCTTCTCCTTCACAGGAGTCACCTTTGCCCCACATCCACTGTGGGTCCCCACATAGGTCAAAGATGAAGCTCAGGACTTCCCTGGTGGTCTGGTGGTTAAGAATTTGTCTGCCAATGCAGGGAGCATGGGCTTGATCCCTGGTCCAGGAAGATCCCACCTGGTGCGGGGCAACTAAGCCCATGCACCACAACTACGGGAGCCTATGTGCCTAGAGCCTGTGCTCTGCAATGAGAGAAACCACTGCAGTGAGAAGCCCACACAACAAGAGTAGCCCCTGTTTCCTGCAACTAGAGAAAATCTGTGCGCAGCAAGGAAGACTCAGTACAACAAAAAAAATTTTTTTGAAGATAAAGCTCAGTTTTGCCACAGACTGATTGGCCAGCCCTTGGTTGCCCAGATGATTCCAGTATCTCTATGGTTCCCAGTGTTTTTCCCTCCATCTGTTCCTAATCATAGCCATAAATCACTCTTCCAGAAAAACGCTTGCCAATCACTTCCTGTTTTGTCAGTCTACAGTCCCGTCTGTCCCTTAGGAATTCTGTCTCTCAAGGTCCTGAAGTCCAGACCACCCTCTGTGACAATTTATTACAGTCACCCATTTGAGTGCCCAGAGGAGAAGATTTCTTGCTGTATAGGGCTGGGTACAGTCCTCTGATCTCTGCTTGTTCTGGTGGCTCAGATGGTAAAGAATATGCCTGAAATGCAGGAGACCCAGATTTGATCCCTCGGTTGGGAAGAAGAGAATGGCAGAAGAAAAGAGAATGGCAACCCAACTCCACTCCAGAATTCTTGCCTGGAGAATCACCATGAACAGAGGAGGCTGGCTGGCTGCAGTCCATGGGGTCACAAAGAGCCAGATACGACTGAGGGCTAACACACAACCCTCTGATCTCTGCTCATTACTACCAGTGGCTGCTACTGCTGCTGCTAAGTCACTTCAGTCATGTCCGACTCTGTGCGACCCCAGAGACGACATCGCTCCCCCGTCCCTGGGATTCTCCAGGCAAGATCACTGGAGTGGGTTGACATTTCCTTCTCCAATGCATGAAAGTGAAAAGTGAAAGTGAAGTCGCTCAGTCGTGTCTGACTCCTAGCGACCCCATGGACTGCAGCCCACCAGGCTCCTCGGTCCAAGGGATTTTCCAGGCAAGAGTACTGGGGTGGGTTGCCATTGCCTTCTCTGATTACTACCAGTTACATTTCACTTAAATACTTTCTTGTGGCTTTTCATATGAGCTTTCCAGAATCTGTCTCACCCTTTCTACCTTCTTTCCTATTTCCTTTCACTATGATTTTTCTTACCACTTACATAGTCTTTACAATTCAGTTCTCTGCTCTCCAGCTAACACTTGCCAGTCAGGCAGGCAGGAAGTTTCTTGTTCTCATACACAGCTACCGGACATATACTGTATAATGGTTGAACCTTTAAGAAAGAAATTTGGGAATATTTTTCTAAATCCTTGAAAAAAATCAGTATATCATATTACCAGGAGTTCCTGGTATTCTAAGTAAGTAGTAGAGACGCACTGAAAATTCCCAAACAGGGATATTCATTACTATATTGATTGTGTGTTAGTTGCTCAGTCGTGTCTGACTCTTTGCAACCCCATGAACTGGAGCCTGCCAGGCTCCTCTGTCCATGGGATTTCCCAGGCGAAATACTGGAGTGGATTGCCATTTCCTTCTCCAGGGGGTCTTTCCAACCCAGGATTGAACCTGGGTCTCCTGCATTGCGGGTAGATGCTTTACTGTCTAAGCCACCAGAGAAGCCCACTATATTGTTCATAGTAGTGAAAAATGAGAAATAACTTACTTGTCCACAATAGAAAAGAATAAAACAAACATCAGCTTTACAAGTACAAAGAAATATACCATCACCCCTGCAGTGCTGAAGAGATGGCTCTCACAAAGCTAAGTGATGAGATGCCTCTGCAGATGAAGCCGGTTGGGAAGGAGCAAGAGTTGACAGAGAAAAACAATGGCTTTCTTCAAAACATTGATGCAGCTGAAGGCACAGTGCAGAAACAAGTCAGGGCTGAGCTCCCAGGGGTCCTTTGTCTTGGTCTTTGGTCCTTGGTCCTTGGTCTTGTCTGGAGACTTCCTCAGGCTGGTAGGACCAAAGGATGAGATTTCCAAATTCAGGGTTTGGGTTGACATCCTTCTCTACAATTCTTCTAGTTTTGACCTAATGAACATGTAGTGTGGTAGTTCCAATGAGACAGTAAAGGGAACTACGGTCAGAAACTAGGCAGATATCTGTCAATAGGAATGGTCAAGATTCTAGTCTCAGTTTGTGGAAAAATATTCATGTATTGTACTTTTATTACCTTAACCTGCTAAAGATATCAACCATTTAAAATGGTTTCTAGAGTAGAGGAAGTACTAATATTCATATAAATACATACATGCATTTGTCAATATATGATAAAATTGTATACTATAAAAATGGTTTACAACCTTTTTAAATCAAAAGCAATTTTTTAAAGGAAAAGATTTCTCAGAACCTCTCATGTGTCAAAAAAGCTACTACATCAAAGATATTTTAAAATTCATTTATAACTTATTAATAACAGTAGCATATACATTTGGAAACAGTATATGTTTATGTTATATTATGTTTATATGTCAGCAGTATTTTTTAAATCTATAGAAATGTATATTGATTCCAGGACCACTTTCTCTGAAGGATAGGTAGAGAAGGCCCCCACCTCAAGGTTCAAGACCCATATATAAGAAACTACTGCCATAGGCCTTTATCACTTGTATATTGTGATTCATTCAAAAGTATATGTGAGTATGTGTGTGTATACATCTACACACATATATGCAGTCCAGCAAAATAACAATAGTCCAATAGATAATAGGCAAGGGAGTATCAACACAATTACCACAACAAAGGAAACACAAATGAGTTTTATACACACAGGTAAAGATGTTCAAACTCTCATAAAAAGAGATTAAAACTACAGTGATAAACCAGTTTAAATTTACCAGATTGACAAAGATCAAAAACGTTTCTAATACATGATTTTAGAAAATAATGGGAAAACAGGAACTTTCATCATTTTTTTTCTGGAATTTTAAATGGATTTAGCCTCTTTAAAACATAATTTGGTAAACTCTATCAAAATTTTGGGCTTCCCAGGTAGCATAGTAGTAAAGAATCTATCTGCCAATGCAGGAGGCGCCAGAGATTCGTGTTTGATCCCTGGGTTGGGAAAATCCCCTAGAGGAGGAAATGGCAACCCACTCCAGTATTCTTGCCTGGAAAATTCCCTGGACAGAGGAGCCTGGCAGACTACAGTCCATGAGCTACTGATGCGCACACACACACACACACACATTTTTAAAGTATATGTGTCTATTGACCCAGCAATTCTATTGTAGAGCTTATTCAATAGATATTCTTGCACATATACACATAGACGTGTAGGGACATTCATTGCAGCATTGTTTGTAGTGGTAATTGATTAGAAACAATGCATATAAATAGAGAACTGATTAGCAAATTATGATATAGCCTCAGGAGGGAATACCATATAACAATGTTTAAAATGAGGCAGCTCTATAAGTACTAATATGAAATGGACTCCAAAAGAAGTCATTAAGAAAGAAACATAAAGTACAGCATATGTGTATTAGTCACTCAGTCATGTCCAACTCTTTGCCACTCTGTGGACTGTAGCCCTCCAGGCTCCTCTGTCCATAGAATTCTCCAGGCAAGAATACTGGAGTGGGTGGTCATCTCCTTCTCCAGGGGATTTTTCTGACCCAGGGATTGAACCCTGGTCTCCTGCATTGCATGTGGGTGCTTTACTGCCTGAACTTCTACAGAAGCCGTATAAAGTACAGTAAGTGTATGTAATATCCTCTAATTTGTATTTTTAAAAGCATATATATATATTTACATAAACATAGCTGCTTATTTATGCATAGAATCTCTGTGGAAGAATAAATAAACTAGTGAATGTTGGGAGGAGGACATCTCAGAATCTAGAGATCATGATGGTAGCACAGACTTACTCCTTTCCTATGAACCATAAGACACTCTTCTTTGGGGGAGGGGTGCCATGCTGCATGGCCTATAGGGTCTTAGCTCCCCAAGCAGGGGTCAATCCCAGGCCTTCAGCAGTGAAATCATGGATTCCTAATTGCTGAACTACCAGGGTTTTACCATATGATACTTTTTAATTCTACTTTTAAAAGAAGAACATTTATTATTTGTTTATTTTACACATACATCTGCACACACACAGTATATTCGTGCAGTGGCTTTAGAATTCAGAATCTCACTGTTAAATCATTTATTAAGTCAATCAACAAATATTTATCCAGCCTCTCTATTTCTATCTCAAGTAATACACTGCACTAGACATTACTCACACACAATAAAATCAGTACAAGAGTAGCAGGCGCTTTTGGGGGCCAGAAAGATCCAGGTGTTCTTCCTTTAGAAATGTTTGGGGCAGCCCTAAACTGTAGACTGAAGACATAATAATAACCTCTCCATCGTGTGACTTACAGTTTGCTAAGGGAATTTACCAAAATGGACCACAACTTGGACAGAACAGACGATGAAGACATTTTCTCTGAAAACCGTCAAACTGACTTCCTTCAAGATTTGGAGACTAAAAAATGGGTAAGAGACAGACTTAAACATCACAGTGGGTGAAGAGAAACTTCACATTTCATATCCTAAAATGGTAAGGGTATATCTTAAGGTTTCCTCCTAACAGGTACAAGATGTTCAGAGCTTGAAAAAGAGGGAGGTACTCTTTCTTCTGAAGGCAGCTGTTATTACACAACGGACTTACTAGTGTTCCCATACAGAGAATTGTGCATTACATTATTTTTGTTCTTGTAATTTACAAAATAACTGTGACATGTTTCACCTCAGAGAAAATTACTCTATGTAGGTTTGTTCTTGAATTGTAAATTGTCTCCCAATAGGATGCATTACAGAGATCCATTACTCATCTTCTAATTTCATGGCTGCGGTCACCATTCACAGTGATTTTGGAACCCAAGAAAATAAATATATGTATTAGATTCCACGTATAAGTGATATCATCTGATATTTGTCTTTCTCTGCCCGGCTTACTTCACTTAGAATGATAATCTCTAGGTTCATCCATATTGCTACAAATGGGATTATTTCATTCTTCTTTGTGGATGAGTAATATTGTATTATCTATTCCTTTATCTAAATTCATCTGTCACTGGACATCTAGGCTGCTTCCATATCTTGGCTATTGGAAATAGTGCTACCATAGGTGCATGTATCCTTTTGACTTATGATTTTCTCCAGATATTCTTTGAAACTCTGCATTCAGATGGATATGTCTTTCCTTTTCTCCTTTGCCTTTCATTTCTCTTCTTTTCTCAGCTATTTGTAAGACCTCCTCAGACAACCATTTTGCCTTTTAGCATTTCTTTTTCTGGGGGATGGTTTTGATCACCACTTCCTGTACAATGTCACGAACCTCTGTCAATAGTTCTTCAGGCACTCTGTCTATCAGATCGAATCCCTTGAATGTATTTGTCGCTTCCACAGTATAATCGCAAGGGATTTGATTTAGGTCATTGTAAAGGATTAGATATCTCCAGATATGTGCCCAGAAGTGGGATTGCAGGCTCATATGGTAACTTCATTTTTAGTTTTTTCAGGAATATCCATGGACTTTCTGGGTAGCTCAAACAATAAAGAATCTGCCTGCATTTCGGGAGACCTGGGTTTGATCCCTGGGTCAGGAAGATCCCCTGGAAAAGGGCATGACAACCCACTCCAGTATTCTTACCTGGAGAATTCCATGGATAGAGGAGCCTGGGAGGCTATGGTCCATGGGGTCTCAAACAATTCACAGTGCCACCAACACTGTAAGGAGGGCTCCGTTCTCTCCACACCCTCTCCAGTGTTTGTTACTTGCAGACTTTTTGATGATGGCCATTCTGATTGGTGTGAGGTGATACCACTTTTCTGTTTATGTCCCATTTGTTTATTTTTGCTTTTATTTTATTTTTTGCGTTAGGGAGATCACAAAAAAATATTGCTGCAATTTATGTCAAAGTGTGTTCTGCCTATGTTCTCTTCTAACAATTTACCATTTTGAGTTTATTTTTGTTACAGTGTAAGGAAATGTTCTAATCTCATTGTTTTACATGTGATTATCCAGATTTTCCAGCACCACTTATTGAAGGGACTGTCTTTTCTCCATTGTATATTCCTGTCTTCTTTGTTAAAGACTAATTAACCATAGATGTATGGGTTTATTTCTGGGCTCTCTATTCTCTTCCATTGATCTATGTGCTAGTACCATGCTGTTGCAATTATTATAGTCTTGTTGTATAGTCTAAAGTCTGGAAGGGTGATACTTTCAGCTTTTTTCTTTTTTCTCAGGATTGTTCTGGTAATTTAGGGTCTTTTTGTGGTTCCATATAAATTTTATTATTATTTGTTTTAGTTCTATGAAAAATGTCCTGGGTATTTTTAATAGAGATTGCATTAAATCTGTAGACTGTTTTGGGTAGTATGATCATTTTAATAATATTAATTCTTCCAATCCAAGAGTATAGAATATCATTCCATTTCTTGTATCATCTTCAATTTCCTTCATTAATTTTTTTATACTTTTCAGAGTATAGGTCTTTAATCTCTTTGGTTATTTATTCCTAGGTGTTTTATTCCTTTTGAAGCAATTTTAAATGAGTTTTTTTTTAACTTTCTCAAAAAATATGGAACACTTCATGAATTTGCATGTCATCCTTGTTCAGGGGCCATGTTAATCTCTGTATCATTCAAATATTAGTATATATGCTATTGAAATGAGCACTAATTTACTCTTAATTCAGTCTGAACCTCTCTCAGTCTTTGAAATTCAGTCATCTAGCTGACATGAATGGAGAAACTTGATGCTGGAGTTTGTCATGGAAAGAGTTTATGCTTTCATTTAGTTCAAAGCAAATGCATGGCTAAGATTCCTTTTATTATTGATATGCGAATCTCCCCCATAGATTCCCCAGGTTACTGGCTATAGAGGAAGGTGCTTTCCAATCTGTGGAGTGGGTATTTCCTATTCTGAGGCTTATTCAACCCTCAAAGGAAGTCCAGGATTCATCTTTTTGTCTACTTCTCTTTTGAATACTTTCTGGGCTTGGGGATAGCCAGCCAACTCTACAATCCGTAGAAGGAAGAGTCCTCAAAGAATATCCTAAGCTGGACTTTACTTTCAAGGACTCTGCAGTAAGGGAAAAAAGAAAAAGAAACAAAAGAAATAGAAGTGGGACTTCCCTGGCGGTCCAGTGGCTAAGACTCTGAGCTCCCCATGCAGGACAATCGGGTTTGATCCCTTGTCAGGGAACTAGATCCCACATGCTACAACTAAGAGTCCGCATGCTGCAACTGAAAGATGTCACAGGACAGAAGATCCTGAGTGCTGTAACTAGACCTGGTACAGCAAAATAAATACATAAAAATAAATATACAGAAAAAAGAAAAAGAAGGGGATAGAAGGTGTGAAGGGACAGAGTTAGATGTGTGGAGTATAGATAATAATGAGACAGTCAAAAAGTGGAAAGAGACAGATACCCATTACAAAAAAAAAAAAAACAAACCAAACAAAAAACTCCTCTTCTAAATTAGAAGAGGAGTCTTAAAGAGGGGAAAGAAAAGGGAAAATGAGATGTGGGAGCCATGAACTTAGTGAACACATAAATTGAAGGTAAAACTCTATAAATACTGTTATCTGCTTCTTTGTGGGGTCCTTGTCAGTGGACTCCAGGAAAATGTTCCTACTATTAGTCAGTGAACAATGATGCTATCACTTGTTGGCCTGGGATAGAATAAGTCTAGTTAGATAATAAAATTATTTACTCCATAAGATTTATCACATAGTCTACACGTGCAGGCTATATGAAGGGTATAATGCCTTCATTATTATAGACTATTTCTTACAAACTTCAAGTCAGGGCATAAAGGTTTAAGAAAATATTTTTTTTAATTTATGATTGTATTTCTTTATGTTCATTTATTTACATGGAAAATCCTTTAATTACAGAAAAATAAATCACATGCAGTCACATAATTAACAAATAATTATTAATAAATTTAGCTCTGTGCTGAAAAAAGGACAAACATATGACTTCTTGAGGAAGAAATCTTTTCCTTTTATTCTCTGAAAGCAAACCAGAAGGTCTCTACTTTGCATAATCTTACATTTGTCTTTTATAAGACAAAGATTTAAAGGACAATTTCAGGAAATGGACAAAGAGTTAAGAGGAGCAAAATAAGGTCAACTGTTTTTTTAATTAACAAAATAGGCTTTTTAGCTAGACTGCCAAAGCTGCCATGTCTAACCATCAAAGCCCCCTAAAACACTTGGAAATGAGGATTTTGCACTGGCTTCCCATTTTCAGTCCCTGGCATGCTATATATAGTGCCGATTTCGGATGCCAGGTCAGTGAACAGACTTTCCTATTTCCTGCTTTTGTTTGCATCTCTCACAAACAGAATGTATTTCTATAACCACTTAGCATCCACTATGTGTTAGGAGACAGGGACAACAGAGGATGAGATGGTTGGATGGCATCATCGATTCAATGGACATGAGTTTGAGCAAGCTCCAGAAGATGGTGAAAACAGAGAAGCCTGGCATGCTGCAGTCCATGGGCTCGCAAAGAGTTGGACAGGACTGAGTGACTGAACAACAACAAATGTGCTAGGATATTATATATATAATTCTTTCCCTTCAGTGAGCTCACACACTAGGAGGGACTCAGGCAAGAACAAGGGTGTGTACAAAAAATCCACCCGAGAAGGAGCAGATGTGCTAATGAAGTATACAGGAGGGAGAGCTTAAGACTGGGGATATGACAACTGAGTTTTGAAAGATGGTCTAGATAGAAGAAAAGCATTTCAGAAAGAAGGCATAGCACATGCAAAGATAAAGGAGTCAAAGAGAAACAGTGTTGTGAGAGAGGAAGGGTGCAGGAAAAGGCATGACCGGCAAGCAGGCAGGCAGGATGCTGAGGCCAGGATAGAGCAGGATGCAGGCAGGAAGCCAGGACACCAATAGGAGGCAGGAACTGATGAGGACTTGAGATAGGGCCCCGACTGGGATGCCATGAGCAGAGATGCAAGGACACTGACTGAAAAGATAAGCAGTATTAGTGGATACTATACTAAGCGGATATGAAATGGGTAACGAGGAGGGAAAAGAATGTCTCCCATGACAATTCAAGGACTTCTTCCAGTCTTCAGACAGAGACATTTGGATGAATGGGGGGCCATATACAACAGTGGGGAACTAGACTAGTTGAGGGGAAATATGATGAGTTCCATTTTTTACTTTCCGAGGAATATGAGCTCTTCCAAAAGCTGCACATAATGGAAAGTAATGTCTTTAGCTTCCCTTGTGGCTCAGATGGTAAAGAATCTGCCTGCAAAGCGGGAGACCTGGGTTTGATCCCTGTATTGGGAAGATCCCCTGGAGAAGGGAAAGGCTACCCACTCCAGTATTCTGGCCTGGAGAATTCAATGGACCGTGTAGTCTTCAGGGTCACAAAGAGTCAAACACGACTGAGCAACTTTCACTTTCAATGCCCTTGGTTTGGTCGCTAAGTCGTGTCCGACTCCTGTGACCCCATGAATTGTAGCCAACCAGGTTCCTCTCTCCATGGGATTTTCCAAGCAAGAATACTGGAGTGGATTGCCGTTTCCTTCTCCAGGGGATCTTCACAACCCAGGGATCAAACCTGGGTTTCCTGGATTGCAGGCAGATTCTTTACCAACTGAGCTATGAGGGAAACCCTTAGGCTGTGTATTTTATGCAACGTTTAGTCTGTTATTTTAAAAACACACACATTTCTTTATGTGTTTAGTCCTGTAGGTTTTATTTAGTCCTATAGATTTTATTTACTTATTTTTAAAGTCCTTATTGAATGTGTTACAATATTGCCCCTGTTTTATGCTTTGGGTTTTTTTTTGGCCATGAGGCCTGTGGGATCCTAACTCCCTGACCAGGGATTGAACTCATACTCTCTGCATTAGAAGGGAAGTCCTAACCACAGGACCATCAGGGAAGTCCTAGTCCTGTAGATTTTTTTTAAAAAACTCTTTTTATTTCTATTTCTTGCCTTTTGACTCTTTTGTGATATATTAACCACTACAGTAAAATGACTGATGAAGATATGAAATGTCATCAGAGATTATTGGACATAGAACTCTAGAGATGGTCTGGCTCAATTTTCTTGCTAGCCTAGGAAGCTGAGCTTTATGGTGGTTAAGTGACTTGTTCAACACTCACAGCAGTAGAACAAGCCTTAGACTCCTGTTCTCTGCTTCCCAATGTGGTTGTCTTTCTCTACATCACAGTGTTTCTGCTGCTTTTAAATATCCTGGCCAAAGATTTAGTGGAAAGAAATTGAAATTGTGGATGCCTTTTATTTACAAAGCGGTAGCTAAGAGATAGTGGAGTCACATCATACTTCGAAAATCTAGCCTTGGTTTCTTCATCTGTAAATGTAATAATCCTTCATCTCTGGTGAGGCGCCACTGGGTTGTGAAAGCACCAGAGGTAGGAACTAGGTATTCCTTAATCTGAACCCAAGTCCTAGGTACAATGAAAAGAGCCATGGTTTGGGAATCAGAAAACCTAGTTCAAATTCTAGTCCATATACTTACCAGCCATATGGGTTGATTTCTTGTGGTAGCTATAACAAATTAGACTTTGTGGTTTAAAGCCACACACAAAAAAATGTATTCTGTCATAGTTTTGGAGGCCAACAATCCAAGATCAAGGGGTCAGCGAGACCACACTTCCTCTGAAGGCTTTTGGGGAGAATTTTTCCATTCCTTTTCCAGATTTTGGTGACTCTGGGCATTCCTTAGTTTGTGGCTGTAAAAACTACAATGTGCCTCCATCTCCACATGAGTTTCTCTGTCTATGTCTTCTCCTCTTCTGTTTCTAATTAGGATACTCATCATAGGATTTAGGATCCACCCAGGTCATCCAAGGTAATCTCATCTCAAGATCATTATTAAATTCATTACATCTGCAAAGACCCTTTTTTCCAAACAAGGTCACATTCTCAGGGGGCTTAGTATTAGGACATGGATATATCTTTCGGGGGGTCATCACTTAACTCACTGCATCATGTGACCTTGGCCAAATCACTAAATATGAATGAATGGCCTAGGGAGTTTCAGTACCTACATTTATCCATGTCAGGGCTGTCATTTAAAGGATGATGTGCTGAAAAGCAATTTGTAGAGGTAGGTGAATGCTGTTCCTACTGACTTGGCCAATGATCTGTACAGGTATATCAACAAGAGGTTGATCTGTTCTTCGTACTCTCCACGTTCCTGCCCCAGCCTTCCTCTGTCACAGAGCAGAGGGCATGTCAGCCTACCTCACAAACGCATCCGAGGACTCCAGCCTCGGAAAGGGTAATGAGGGCATGGGTACCATAGAAGGGCCACCACCTCTTGTGATAACCCTTCTGTTCTGCTTTGGTCCTTCATGATCTTTATCAGGATAAGTTGGAGCTGAAGGCTGGGCATGGCCAGGACCTGCAGAATGAACAGGATGAGCAAGAAAGAGATCACATTCAACATGAAGATCCCCAAGCATCCACATCTTTGCAGTTTTCAGAGGAGAACATCCTTGAACAGTAAGCCTTGGCGAATGCAAGAGGGAACACTGAGTAGTGTTTTGTGGAGGGGAGAATGAAACTTAGCAGAGAGCTTATGGAAAGCTTAGAAGATTTTAAATCAGTACATGTCTTGAACCACAAAGCAATCACATGCACAAGTAACTACCTACCTATTCCAGCAAGAAAGATGAAGCGGGACATAGGGAGACCATGGGGTTCTCTTTCCATGCTTTTCTTTGGACCCTGGACTTATTACACATCTCATCACTCTTAGTTAATTTTCTAGAGATGAAAAATATTGTAATTATAATAAAAAATGTATGGTTGAATCCTTATGCACCCTTTCCCTATGTATTAATATAACTTCTTCTCCTTCACCCAGATGTAACCACCATCCTGAAATCAACACCTAACATAACTTCTCCTTCAACAAGATGCAACCACCTTCCTGAAATCAACACTTAATATTCATTCCATGCAGGAAAATTAAAAATATATCTACATTGTTTACTGAATATAAAACATACTTTATTTTCTCCAGCCTTAAAAAAGTCTGTTAAAATGGATATTAAATAAATGTCCAAACTCCTTTCTTAAAGCCTAAGTGCCTATTTGGCCTATTTTGGTGACAGAAAATGAATAAGCAGACCTATTTGCCACCCATAGAAAGGGGGTTTCAGGCTTTGTGAGATGTCTCCCATTTTCTACCTTAAAACTGATCATAATCATATCTCTGTAGGAGTCAGGAGAACATGTTCTTTCAGCTTAACCACTGGAATACACGGATGGGTCTACAAGTGAAAGAACTTGGAGCTGATCACATAGGCTGGATGGAGAAAATTAAAAATATTATACAAAAAATAAGCCTAACAGAAAACACAGTGAAGAGGTAATTGTAGGGTGTTGGGGTGGGTCAGAAAATAATGAAAAGTTTCATATCTTCAGAAATTTATGAAACTACAGGTTTAAGGTGGGTAAAATCTTTAGGATAAGAAGTATATGTGCTAAGTCACTTCAGTCGTGTCTGACTCTTTGCAACCCTATGGACTGTAGCTCACCAGGCTCCTCTGTCCATGGGATTCTCCAGGCAAGAATCCTGGAGTGGGTTGCCATTTCCTTCTCCAGGGCATCTTCCCAACCCAGGGCCTGAACCTACATCTCTTATGTCTCCTGCATTGACAGGTGTATTCTTTACCACTAGTGCCATCTGGGAAGACCTGGGAAGCATAAAGCCTTAGAATTAAAAGTCATGCCACAGAATCTTGAAGCCTACATCAAAGTTATCTGCATCTTTGCTCTCTCTTCTCTCAAGTGAAAGACTGCCCTCAGAGATTCTCTCCTTGAAGCCACATTAACAGTTATCAAAAGGACATACTGAGGTTTCCAGTGATCCTTGAGTTTTATCCAGTATTGTCCAAAGGAATCCAACCAGTATGACATGAAAAAACTGTTAAAGTGTGCTTGAAAATGCATATCTGAATTCAGGTTAAAAGTTTCAAGATGAAACAGAAATGACAAAGTTGTTATTTATGCAGTCACTGGCATAGAGACTGGGCTTTGGAGTCAGAGGAACCCAGGTTTGAATCTTGATATTGACCTTTCTTGGACAGGTTAATAAACTGTTTCTTTAAGCCATTTAATACAGTGCCTAACATACAATAGCAATTAATAAATGGAAGCTATTTTAAAAAATAAATCCCTCTGGCCTTCTGAATCTTCCTACCACATTCCAAACTCTTTCTTACTGCAGGGCTACTCTTCTACATGTTTCTTTGCCTTTCAGTTAAACATCTTTATATTCAGTTAAACATCACCATACCTTTAGCTAAACATCTCTGTATCAGTTTTCTGACTATCCTATTCAAGGTACCCCCCTTTTTCTTCCAGAGCATGAATAATATTTGGATTTTAAAAGATTCTGTGTTTTTATTAATTCAAACTCAGCACATTAAAGTTTCTTTCCATGGGAATTCCCTGCTGCTTCAGTGGCTAGGACTCCACGCTTTCACTGCAGAGGGCATGGGTTCAATCCCTAGTCAGAAAATGAAGATCTCACAAACTGTGTGGTATGGCCAAAAACTTTTTTTTTCCATTTTTAAAACTAAGTTATAATTTACATAATGTAAAATTGTATCTTTTATTATACAGTTCTGCAAGTTTTGAAAAATGCATACTATTGTTTATCCAGCACAGTGAAGATAAAGAACACTTTGATCACTCCCCACATCCCTCATACTCTTTTATAGTTAACACCTCTCCCCAGGCTGCTAGTGACCACTCATCTACGCTCTGTCTGTACAGCTCTGCCTATTCTAGAATGTCACAGAAGTGGAATTACATAGCATGCAGCCTTTTGAGTCAACCATCTTTCCTTAGCATAAAGAATATAATTTGAGATTCATCCATGTTGTACACATCAATAATTTGTTCCTTTTTGTTGCTGAACAGTATTCCCTTATATAAATATGCTACAATTGATTCTTTCACTAACTGAGACATATTTAGATTTTTTTTTTAGCAATCATTAATAAAGACACTGTAAACATTCACTTGGGTCTACCGTGGTGGCTCCGTAGTGAAGAATCTGCCTGCCAATGCAGGAGATGTGGTTTCAATCTCTGGGTAGGGAGATCCCCTTTAGATGGAACTGGCAACCCACTCCAGAAGATTGCCTGGGTAATCCCAGGGACAGAGGAGCCTGTCCTCTAGTGGGCTACAGTTTATGGGATCTCAAAAGAGTTGGACGTGACTTAGCAACTAAAACAGCAACAATACCACACTATCATGATTACTGTAGCTTTATATTAAGTCTTTAAATTAGGTAATGAGTGTATTCAGTTTTGTTCTAATTTTTTTCTAAGTCAAATACTACTTTTTATTAGACTTTATTCCTTTTCTTTTTTAAACTAAAATTTTATTTTATGTTGGAGTAGAGTTGATTAACAACATTGTGTTAGTTTCAGTTCAGTTCACTTCAGTCACTCAGTCGTGTCCGACTCCTTATGACCACATGGACTGCAGCACACCAGGCTTCCCTGTCCATCACCAACTCCCACAGCTTGCTCAAACTCATGTCCATCGAGTCATTGATGCCATCCAACAATCTTATCCTCTGTTGTCCCCTTCTCCTCCTGCCTTCAATCTTCCTCAGCATCGGGGTCTTTACCAGGAGTCAGTTCTTCCCATCAGGTGGCCAAAGTATTGGACATTCAGCTTCAGCATCAGTCCTTCCAATGAACACCCAGGACTGATCTCCTTTAGGATGGACTGGTTGCATCTCCTTGCAGTTCAAGGGACTCTCAAGAGTCTTCTCCAACACCACAGTTCAAAAGCATCAATTCTTCGGGGCTCAGCTTTCTTTAGAGTCCAACTCTCACATCCATACATGACTACAGGAAAAACCATAGCTTTGACTAGACAGACCTTTGTCAGCAAAGTAATGTCTGTGCTTTTTAATATGCTGTCTAATTTGGTCATACATTTTCTTCCAAGGAGCAAGCGTCTTTTAATGTCATGCCTACAGTCACCACCTGCAGTGATTTTGAGTCCAAGAAAATAAAGTCTGTCACTGTTTCCATTGTTTCCTCATGTATTTGCCAGGAGATGATGGGACCAGATGCCATGATCTTCGTTTTCTGAATGTTGAGTTTTAAGCCATTTTTTTCACTCTCCTCTTTCACTTTCATCAAGAAGCTCTTTAGTTCCTCTTCACTTTCTGCCATAAAGGTGGTATCAGCTGCATATCTGAGGTTACTGATATTTCTCCTGGCAATCTTGATTCCAGTTTGTGCTTCATCCAGCCTGGCATTTTGCATGATGTACTCTGCATTTAAGTTAAATAAGCAAGGTGGCAATATACAGCCTTGACGTACTCCTTTCCCAATTTGGAACCAGTTCATTGCTCTGGGTCCGGTTCTAACTGTTGCTTCTTGACCTGTATACAGATTTCTCAAGAGGCAGGTAAGGTGGTCTGATATTCCCGTCTCTTGTAGAATTTTCCACAGTTTGTTATGATCCACACAGTCAAAGGCTTTGGCATAATCAGTAAAGCAGAAGTACATGGTTTTCTTGAACTCTCTTGCTTTTTTGATGATCCAGCGGATGTGGGCAATTTGATCTCTGGTTGCTCTGCCTTTTCTAAATCCAGCTTGAACATCTGGAAGGTTACAGTTCACATACTGTTGAAGCCTGGCTTGGTAACTTTTAAGTACAACTTTGCTAGCATGTGAGATGAGTGCAATTGTGCGGTAGTTTGAACATTCTTTGACATTGCTCTTTTTTGGGATTGGAATGAAAACTGACCTTTTCCAGTCCTGTGGCCACTGCTGAGTTTTCCAAATTTTCTGGCGTATTGAGTGCAGCACTTTCACAGCATCATCTTTTAGGATTTGAACTGGCTCAATTAGAATTCTATCACCTCCACTAGCTTTGTTCGTAGTGATGCTTCCTAAAGCCCACTTGACTTCACATTTTAGGATGTCTGGCTCTAGGTGAATGATCACACCATTGTGGTTATCTGGGTCATGAAGATCTTTTTTGTGTTGTTCTTCTGTGTATTCTTGCCGCTTCTTAATATCTTCTGCTTCTATTAGGTCTACACCATTTAGTGTACCCATCTTTGTATGAAATGTCCCCTTGGTATCTCTAGTTTTCTTGAAGAGATCTCTAGTCTTTCCCATTCAATTGTTTTCCTCTATCTTTTGCATTGATCACTGAGGAAGGCTTTTGTATCTCTCCTTGCCTTTATTTGGAACTAGGCATTCAGATGAGCATTATCTTTCCTTTTCTCCTTTGCCTTTTGTTTCTCTTCTTTTCTCCGCTATTTGGAAGGCCTTGTCAGACAACCATTTTTCCTTTTTGCATTTCCTTTTCTTGGGTATGGTCTTGATCACTGCCTCCTGTACAGTGTCATGAACCTCTATCCATAGTTCTTCAGGCACTCTATCAGACCTAATCCCTTGAATCTATTTGTCACTTCCTCTGTATAATCATCAGGAATTTGATTTAGGTCATACCTTAAAGGTGTACTGGTTTTCCCTACTTTCTTCAGTTTAAGTCTAAATTTGGCAATAAGGAGTTCAAGATCTGATCCACAGATCTTGTTTGCCAACTGTATAGAGCTTTTCCATCTTTGGCTGCAACGAATATAATCAATCTGATTTCAGTATTGACCATCTGGTTATGTCTGTGTGTAGAGTCTTCTCTTGTGTTTTTGCTATGACCAGTGCATTTTCTTGGCAAAACTCTGTTAGCCTTTGCCCTGCTTCATTTTGGACTCCAAGGCCAAACTTGACTGTTACTCCAAATATTTCTTGACTTCCTACATTTCCATTCCAGTCCCCTATGATGAACAGGATATCTTTTTTGAGTGTTAGTTGTAGGTCTTGTAGGTCTTCATAGAACTGTTCAACTTCAGTTTCTTCAGCATTAGTGGTTGGGGCATAGACTTGGATTATTGTGATATTGAATGGTTTGCCTTGGAAACAAACAGAGATCATTCTGTCATTTTTGAGATTGCTCCCAAACACTACATTTTGGACTCTTTTGTCAGCTATGGAGGCTACTCCATTTCTTCTAAGGAAATGGAGCATTAGTTAGTTATTAACTATTTGTTCTTAGTTAATAACTAACTATTGGCTAATTATTATTAGTTAGGAGTATTAGTGTGTGTCATGAGAAATGCTGGACTGGTAGAAACACAAGCTGGAATCAAGATTGCTGGGAGAAATATCAATCACCTCAGATATGCAGA
The DNA here is from genome assembly GCF_029378745.1 of Bos indicus. Taxonomy (NCBI): domain Eukaryota; kingdom Metazoa; phylum Chordata; class Mammalia; order Artiodactyla; family Bovidae; genus Bos; species Bos indicus. Next base: position 82,368,219 of record NC_091764.1, on the reverse strand, counting down.
TGACACCACCCTTATGGCAGAAAGTGAAGAGGAACTCAAAAGCCTCCTGATGAAAGTGAAAGTGGAGAGTGAAAAAGTTGGCTTAAAGCTCAACATTCAGAAAACGAAGATCATGGCATCCGGTCCCATCACTTCATGGGAAATAGATAGGGAAACAGTGGAAACAGTGTCAGACTTTATTATTCTGGGCTCCAAAATCACTACAGATGGTGATTGCAGCCATGAAATTAAAAGACGCTTACTCCTTGGAAGGAAAATTATGACTAACCTAGACAGCATATTCAAAAGCAGAGACATTACTTTGCCAACAAAAGTTCGTCTAGTCAAGGCTATGGTTTTTCCTGTGGTCATGTATGGATGTGAAAGTTGGACTGTGAAGAAAGCTGAGCGCCGAAGAATTGATGCTTTTGAACTGTGGTGTTGGAGAAGATTCTTGAGAGTTCCTTGGACTGCAAAGAGATCCAACCAGTCCATTCTGAAGGAGATCAGCTCTGGGATTTCTTTGGAAGGACTGATGCTAAAGCTGAAACTCCAGTACTTTGGCCACCTCATGTGAAGAGTTGACTCATTGGAAAAGACTCTGATGCTGGGAGGGATTGGGGGCAGGAGGAGAAGGGGATGACAGAGGATGAGATGGCTGGATGGCATCACTGACTCAATGGACGTGAGTCTGAGTGAACTCCGGGAGTTGGTGATGGACAGGGAGGCCTGGCGTGCTGCGATTCATGGGGTCGCAAAGAGTTGGACGTGACTGAGGGACTGATCTGATCTGATCTGATTAGTGTGTGTTAGTTTCAGGTGTGCAGCAAAGTGATTTAGTTATACATATACATGTATCTAGGGGTCTACCTCAGTGGCTCAGTGGTAAAGAATCCACCTGCAATGCAGGAGGCATGGATTTGATCCCTGGGTTGGGAAGATCCCCTGGAGGCAGAAATGGCAACCCACTCCAGTGCTCTTGCCAGGAGAATCCCATGGACAGAGGAAACTGGCCAGCTACAGCCCATAGGGTCACAAAGAGTCAGACAGGACTAAAACAACTTGGTATGCAGGCACACATACATGTATCTATTCTTTTTCAAATTTTTTCCCCATTTAGGTTATTACAGAATATTAAGCAGAGTTCCCTGTTATAATAGATCATTAATTTTTCTTTTAATTTTTCAAAATTGTTTTAGCTCTTCTACGTTTCTTGTCTGCTTTTCCATGTAGATTTTACAATCAACCTGTCAATCTTTCTGTGATTTTGATTGGAACTACCATTAATTCATAGATACATTTGGGAATAATTAATATTTTAGCAATAGCAATTCTTCTGATTCATGAATACAGTATTTCTCTCTATTTAGGTCTTTGATTTCTTCCATCAGGGTTCTGTAGTGTTCAGTGTACAGATATTTCACATATTTTTAGGTTTATATCTATTTCATGTTTTTGGTTCTGTTATAAATGGTACTTTAAAATTTTCAGCTTCTTATTGTTCAGTTTAGTTCAGTTCAGGTGCTCACTTATGTCCGACTCTTTGTGACCCCATGAATTGCAGCACACCAGCCCTCCCTATCTATCACCAACTCCCGGAGGTTACCCAAATATCATGTCCATCGAGTTGGTGATGACATCAGCCATCTCATCCTTTGTCATCCCCTTCTCCTCCTGCCCCCAATCTCTCCCAGCATCAGGGTCTTTTCCAGTGAGTCGACTCTTTGCATGAGGTGGCCAAAGTATTGGAGTTTCAGCTTCAGCATCAGTTCTTCCAATGAACACCCAGGACTGATCTCCTTTAGGATGGACTGGTTGCATCTCCTTGCAGTTCAAGGGACTCTCAAGAGTCATCTCCAACACCACAGTTCAAAAGCATCAATTCTTCAGCGCTCAGCTTTCTTCACAGTCCAATTCTCACATCCATACATGACCACTGGAAAAACCATAGCCTTGACTAGATGGACCTTTGTTGGCAAAGTAATGTCTCTGCTTTTTAATATGCTATCTAGGTTGGTCATAACTTTCCTTTCAAAGAGTAAGTGTCTTTTAATTTCATGGCTGCAATCACCATCTGCAGTGATTTTGGAGCCCCCCAAAATTATTGTTAATAGCTAGTATATAGAAATACAGCTAACATTTTGTATATGACTTTCCATTGTGACCTTGCTAAGCTCATTTATTAATTTTAATAGTCTTTACATATTATTTGAAAATTTTCACATAGATAATTATGTCATCAGCCAAATAGAGACAGCTTTCTATCTTCCTTTCCAATCTGTGTTCCTTTCACTTTCTTTTGTTGCCTTATTATATTGGCTAGAACTTCTAGTGTGATGTTGAATAGGAGGAGTGACAGCAGATAGCAGACATACTTACTTAGTTCTCAGTCTTACAGGAAGAACAAGAGCATTAAGTGTGATATTATCTGGGCTTTTGTTTGTTTTTAAATTGCTCTTTCTCAGATTGAGAAGATTTCTTCTATTCCAGGTTTACTGAGTTGTTTTTAAAATCAGGAATGATACTGAATTTTTTAAATAGCTTTTGCTGCAGCTGTGAATGATCATGTTTTTTGTTCGTTTATAAATCTCTTGATATGGTGAATTACAATGATTGATTTTTGAATGCTGAACCAGCCTTGAATTCCCAGAATAAATACCACCTGGTCATATTATCCTTTTTATTTGTTGTTAGATTCAGCTTACTAAAATGGATCTTTAACGTGTATGTTAATGAGAGGCTTTTTAGTTCCTCTTCACTTTCTGCCATAAGGGTGGTGTCATCTGCATATCTGAGGTTATTGATATTTCTCTCCGCAATCTTGATTCCAGCTTGTGCTTCTTCCAGCCCAACATTTCCCATGATGTACTCTGCATAGAGTTAAATAAGCAGGGTGACAATATACAGCCTTGACGTACTCCTTTTCCTGTTTGGAACCAGTCTGTTGTTCCATGTCCAGTTCTAACTGTTGCTTCCTGACCTGCATATAGGTTTCTCAAGAGGCAGGTCAGGTGGTCTGGTATTCCCATCTCTTTCAGAATTTTCCACAGTTTATTGTGATCCACACAGACAAAGGCTTTGGCATAGTCAATAAAAAAAAAAAAAAACAAAAAAACAACTTATATTTAGTATCAAAGAAAAAATTGGGATGTTTTTGTACAGTTCTCTATTTTCTGGATGAGTTTGTGTAAAACTGGCATAATTTCTTTCTTAACTGTTTGGTTGAATTAACCAGTGAAGCCATATTGCCTGGAGATTTCACTATGGCAAGATTTTAACTACAAATTCAATTTTTTAAAATGATATAGTATAGGATCAAAGGGCTGCACAGCCTACCTAGCTCTTGAGTATATTTCAGTAGTAGAATGTATCTTTTAAGGAACTTTCCCTTTTCATCTAAATTAATTTATTGGCTTAAAATTATTAATAATATTTTCTTATTATATTTTTTATTTTGAAATAATTGCAAATTCACAGGAATTTTCAAAGAAATATATAGCATAACCCCATGCACCCTTCCCTCAGCCTTCCGAATGGTAGTATCCTGTCCAACTCAAAACCAATGAGTTGGTACTTTACCAATGATACTAATGGTATCCTTAAAACCAAGAAATGGATATTTGTATTAATATTAATGACAGAGCTCATTCAGACCTCACCAGTTATAAGTGCATTTTACATTTCTGCTTCTATATCCAGTTAGGACTACACTTCTTTACAATTATCTAGATAACTTAGAATGCTTTTGACTTTCTTGAATTGCATTTATGACTTCCCATTCCAACACAGTTACCACCCAAGAGTCCCTCTTATATAGGAATAGGATTTCATTTTTGAAAAGTCACAAACGATCTTTCAAGATCAAAAAAGATTATCCATTGGAGATTTTTCTTAAGCCACAGGACTAAGTCCCTCTCTTGGTCTGTTTGCAGCTTATTAAGTGAGGTTGTATCCCTGGAGGGCCAAATTGAAAAGCTGGAATCACACCAGGACCTTGACTCTGATCAGGGGGTAAACATGGAGGTAAGCTGAAGGCTTGGGGAAAAAACGGCGAGGTTGCGGGGACTCTGTAACCTCTTCCCACCCCATCTGTTGTTTAACATGTCATAACAAGAATTATTTCAAATCCTGAAAGATGATGCTGTGAAAGTGCTGCACTCAATATGCCAGAAAATTTGGAAAACTCAGCAGTGGCCACAGGACTGGAAAAGGTCAGTTTTCATTCCAATCACAAAGAAAGGCAATGCCAAAGAATGCTCAAACTACCGCACAACTGCACTCATCTCACAGGCTAATAAAGTAATGCTCAAATTTTTCCAACCCAGGCTTCAGCAATATGTGAACCGTGAACTTCCTGATGTTCAAGCTGGTTTTAGAAAAGGCAGAGGAACCAGAGATCAAATTGCCAACATCTGCTGGATCATCAAAAGAGCAAGAGAGTCCCATAAAAACATCTATTTTTGCTTTATTGACTATGCCAAAGCCTTTGACTGTGTGGATCACAATAAACTATGGAAAATTCTGAAAGAGATGGGAATACCAGACCACCTGACCTGCCTCTTGAGAAACCTATATGCAGGTCAGGAAGCAACAGTTAGAACTGGACATGGAACAACAGACTGGTTCCAAACAGGAAAAGGAGTACATCAAGGCTGTATATTGTCACCCTGCTTATTTAACTTCTATGCAGAGTACATCATGGGAAATGTTGGGCTGGAAGAAGCACAAGCTGGAATCAAGATTGCGGAGAGAAATATCAATAACCTCAGATATGCAGATGACACCACCCTTATGGCAGAAAGTGAAGAGGAACTAAAGAGCCTCCTGATGAAAGTGAAAGAGGAGAGTGAAAAAGTTGGCTTAAAGCTCAACATTCAGAAAACTTAGATCATGGCATCCAGTCCCATCACTTCATGGCAAATAGATGGGGAAACAGTGGAAACAGTGGCTGACTTTATTTTGGGGAGCTCCAAAATCACTGCAGATGGTGATTGGAGCCATGAAATTAAAAGACGCTTACTCCTTGAAAGTCATGACCAACCTAGATAGCATATTCCAAAGCAGAGACATTACTTTGCCAACAAAGGTCCATCTAATCAACGCTATGGTTTTTCCAGTGCTCATGTATGGATGTGAGAGTTGGACTGTGAAGAAAGCTGAGCACCGAAGAATTGATGCTTTTGAACTGTGGTGTTGGAGAAGCCTCTTGAGAGTCCCTTGAACTGCAAGGAGATGCAACCAGTCCATCCTAAAGGAGATCAGTCCTGGGTGTTCATTGGAAGGACTGATGCTGAAGCTGAAACTCCAATACTTTGGCGACCTCATGCGAAGAGTTGACTCTGGAAAAGACCCTGATGCTGGGAGAGATTGGGGGCAGGAGGAGAAGGGGACGACAGAGGATGGGTTGGCTGATGTCATCACCAACTCGATGGACATGAGTTTGGGTAACCTCCAGGAGTTGGTGATGGACAGGGAGGCCTAGCATGCTGTGATTCATAGGGTCGCAAAGAGTCAGACATGACTGAGTGACTGAAATGAACTGAACTGAACAAGAATTAAAGGGATTTCCCTGTCAGTCCAGCGATTAAGACTCTAAGCCTCTACTGTAGAGGACACAGTTTTGATCCCTGGTATGCTGGATCTCGTGGTCAGTTCTGAGCGCATTTTGCCTGGGTACCACCACTTCTATTCTCTAACAACATGTAAAAAAGTAGACTTTTCTGTTCTACCTAGAAACTCAGTCAAATTTGGCAGGTTTTCATCAATGCCACTTAAAATAATGAAGAGTTCCTTAAGAGAAAAGTTCTCATCTTAATATCTGTATCCTGACACCTACCAGTACAGAAAAAAACATGCAGGCAATATATATTTGTGAAGAACTGCATCCCTAGAACATAAGAGATAGATTTGTGTTTGTCTTTGATGTCTTCATGAAGAGTTCTTATGTTGGTTTTCACAGTATCCAAAGCTTTCTTAGTGTTTTTGTCTCCTTGCATTTCTTAGAGATTCTTTTCTTAGAACGGTTTACTTTTCCCTTTTTAAGAGTCATAGAACATTAGAAAAGTAGTGACCAACTTTGGATAATAATTAACTTTCAGAGCCCTGGCTGGTAGTTTTTCTTCTCTAATAAACTTCAGTCATTTGAAGAACAGTCTATAAAAATGGAAAAAAATCTGTGTCTAACTACATCTTTTTTTTACTGAAATTGCCAGCTTCTGCTTTAGCTCAAGCCAAATTTAAATTAAGTAGGATTTCGAAAGAAAGAGAAAAATGCCTCTTTTATAGTAGAAAGTAATATTTGTTTAGACCTCTTACATATTAAAAGCCATGCACAGATTTTTCAGCAAGGAAAAAACTGCTTTAACTATGGCTTAGTGCAACATTTTGATGTAGCAACTTCATTTTGTGCTAGTTGGAAAGTCAGCTTTTTTTTTTTTTTTTCCAGTATCTAGGGCTTTGGAAATTGAAAACTATGAAGAAAGGGAAGAGGACAAAGGCCAAGAAACATTTTTCCCCTTAAAAAAATTTCCTCCAAAAGTCAGAAAATACAGAAATGTGGGTTCACCGGAGGAAAGGACAGGGAGGGATGGATATCAAAAGAATGAAGAGAGGAAAACAACACAGAGACAAATGACAGTGAGATTAAAAAAACAAATCAACATGGGTTTGGGATAATGTGAAAAGGGAAAAGCATCCAAAAAGGAATGGATATGTGTATAACTGAATCATTTTGCTGTCCACCTGAAACTAACACAACATTGTAAATCAACTATACTCTAGTATAAATTTTTTAAAATAACTTAGAAATATAAATAAATAAATAAAATTAAACAGACATATTTTGCAAATGTAAAAAAAAATATGAAAAAGGAAGGCATCATGAATATGTTAAGGGGATTCTCTATCCTGGAAATATATAGTTTTGTATACACTCTAAAAAAATGGGCACAGACTTGAAAACTAGAAACAGCCCAAATATGCACCAACTGGTGAGTGGATAAACTGTGGTATGTACTAAATGATGGAATGTTTTTCAGAGATTAAAAAGAGATTTCTTAATCATCCAACAACATATCTAAATCTCAAGTGCATGATGCTAAGTGAAAGAAGCCAGACTTGGAAGATTACATACTTCACGATCCCATTTCTGAAAAAGGCAAAACCATAGGAATGAAAAATAGACTAGTGGTCACTGGCTGCAGTGGGGAAAGGCCGGAGAAAAGAATACAGAGAAGTTTCTGGTGTGATGGAAATATTCCAAATCTTGCTGTAGTGCTGTAGTGGTGACTGCATACCAGTGACATACAGTTCATACAGTGATGCTTTTAAAAGAAAGTTTCACGCTATGTAAATTATACTTCAATAAACGTGACTTTAAAAATTGACACAACTCTGTCCTAAGACTGAAGACTGATGGAAAAGGCTGTGTAAAAACAAATACAGTAATATAATAAGTAAGGGACTTTAAATACAGTTGTTACAGAAGCAAAGTCCTAGGAATGGCTTTAGGTTTACTCTGGTGGAGGAAAAAGTGAAAGTGAAGTGCAAGTCACTCAGTTGTGTCCAACTCTTTGGGACCCATGGGATTCTCCAGGCCAGAATACTGGAATGGGTAGCCTTTCCATTCTCTAGAGGATCTGCCCAACCCAGGGATCGAACCCAGGTCTCCCACATTGAAGGCAGATTCTTTACCAGCTAAGCCACAAGGGAAGCCCAAGCATACTGGAGTGGGTAGCCTATCCCTTCTCCAGGGGATCTTCCCGACCCAGGAATTGGACTGGGGTCTCCTGCATTGCAGGCGGATTCTTTACCAAGTGAGCTATTGTTAGAAAAAACTATAGGAAAAGCAACGTGTGGGAAAGTTCAAGGAGAAGTAAATTTATAAGTAATATCATTTGTATGCAGGTCAGGAAGCAACAGTTAGAACTGGACATGGAACAACAGACTGGTTCCAAATAGGAAAAGGAGTTCATCAAAGCTGTATATTGTCACCCTGTTTATTTAACTTATATGCAGAGTACATCATGAGAAATGCTGGACTGGAAGAAACACAAGCTGGAATCAAGATTGCTGGGAGAAACATCAATGACCTCAGATATGCAGATGACACCACCCTTATGGCAGAAAGTGAAGAGGAGCTCAAAAGCCTCCTGATGAAAGTGAAAGAGGAGAGTGAAAAAGTTGGCTTAAAGCTCAACATTCAGAAAACGAAGATCATGGCATCCGGTCCCATCACTTCACGGGAGATAGATGGGGAAACAGTGGAAACAGTGACTGAATTTATTTTTCTGGGCTCCAAAATCACTATACATGGTGACTGCAGCCATGAAATTAAAAGACACTTACTCCTTGGAAGGAAAGTTATGACCAACCTAGATAGCATATTCAAAAGCAGAGACGTTACTTTGCCAAAAAAGGTTCGTCTAGTCAAGGCTATGGTTTTTCCTGTGGTCATGTATGGATGTGAGAGTTGGACTGTGCAGAAGGCTGAGTGCCGAAGAATTGATGCTTTTGAACTGTGGTGTTGGAGAAATTCTTGAGAGTCTCTTGGACTGCAAGGAGATCCAACCAGTCCATTCTGAAGGAGATCAGCCCTGGGATTTCTTTGGAAGGAATGATGCTAAAGCTGAAACTCCAGTACTTTGGCCACCTGATGCGAAGAGTTGACTCATTGGAAAAGACTCTGATGCTGGGAGGGATTGGGGGCGGGAGGAGAAGGGGACAACAGAGGATGAGATGGCTGGATGGCATCACTGACTTGATGGACATGAGTCTGAGTGAACTCTGCGAGTTGGTGATGGACAGGGAGGCCTGGCGTGCTGCGATTCATGGGATCACAAAGAGTCGGACACGACTGAGCTACTGATCTGATCTGATCTGATCACATGTATTGAACTTGCCTGTTGCTCAAGTGGTAAAGAATCTGCCTGTGATGCAGGAGACCAAGGTTCAATCCCTGGGTTGGGAAGATCCTCTGGAGAAGGGAATGGCAATTCACTCCAGTATTCTTGCCTGGAGAATTCCACGGACAGAGAAACCTGGCGGGCTACAGTTCACAGGATTGCAAAGAGTCGGACACAGTTGAGTGACTAACACACACACATCACACATATTGGCTCATTTACTTCTCATGAGTAAATGGAATGACTCAAAGCATGAAAGGGGGAGGAGGGGGAAATTGGTGAAAGTATTTAAACACACACACATCAGAAACAAATTTATGAGAACTTTAAGCTGAAGAAAGGACTTTGAAGTAGCCTGATATTGAGTCTACAAAGCTTTCTGAAATATCTGTATGAAAATAACTTTCATCCTGAGACTGACTCCTATCTCAGTTACTTTTGGTGCAATTATCTTTGATAATTACCGTGTAAAGATATTTACTAGGGCACTGCGTAAACTGTGATTATTATCTCACAGCTCCTTTTTAAATAATTAAATTACACAACTCAGGGATTGGTGATGAAAGAACTTAGAAAAAAAAAAAAAGAGGGTTGTAGATTATCCATTTTCTATAGGCAGTTTGAGGGCAAACACTCTTATTGCTTGTATCCAACAAGCACAATGCCTAGCTCCATGGCCACTTACATAGGATGTGGCTAATGTCATATTTTTGATTTGATTTAATGTTGATTTTGCAGATCAGCATCCAGAACAGGATGCAAGAAACTCCAGCTTCTATTAAATCTCAGACTATTTGATCATGAATGAGCATTCTTCTAAAAAATTGTCATTTGTTCTTTTTCAGTTTCACACGTCATTCATTACAACTTTTGTTCTATACTCTTTTGTTTTAAAGGAGAAGATCATGGAGATTAAAAAGCAAATAGGAGAAATGGATAGCAGTTTTGTCAAGGTAATGATATAATGTCTTTAAGGAAGAAAAATAGTTCTGCAAAGAAATCTCAAATTTTAGTGAATGGAATCCAAAATTCAACAAAAGAGACTCAGAATTTTAGACCCAGAAGGGAACTTATTATTATTTATGCCCATATTTCTACATGAAAAGAGTCTTGTGCTTGCTGTCTAATTAAAAAATATTACAGTACTGATGAACTTATTTTCAGGGCAGGAATAGAGACACAGCCATAGAGAACAACAGACTTTTGGACACAGCAGGGGAAGAAGAAGGAGCGAAGAACTGAGAGAGTAGCACTGAAACATACACATTACCATATGTATAACAGATGCTAGTGGGAAGTTGCTGTGTAATAAGGGAGCTCAACTCCTCGGTGCTCTGTGACAGCTTGAGGGTGGGATGATGGGGTGGGAGGGAAGTTCAAGAGGGAGGGGATATATGTATACTTATGTCTGATTCACATTGTTGTACTACAGAAACCAATACAACATCGCAAAGTAATTATCCTCTAATTAAACATAAATCTAAAATAGAATATAAAAAATATTTTTCTTCTAACAAAAATAATGCATGCTTATTTTAATAATTAAAAAATTATAAAAATATTGCAAAAAAAAGAAATATAAAGCCACTCTCAAACACAGTGAACATTTTAGTATATTTATATTCTTCTAAATGTTTTAATACATATATTATAATATTATTATTTTAATGAGTTAACATTATATATATTATTTTCAAACTTGCTTTTTCGTTTGGCATTTTTCTTCAACAACTTTCTATGCCACTAGATGTCCTTTTACTTTTTCACTGTTTATGTGAGGCAGGGTTTGATTTTGGAATGTATTAAACTTATTTTGTTAGATATTTGTGGTTTTATAATCAATTATAAACTATACCTCAAAAATCCATATATTTTCTTGCTTTTGCAAGTAATTTTTAAGGATTAGTTTCCATAAATGGCACCTCCTTGAATCACAGGACACTCTTTTTTCAGTTAAGGCTCTGCTTTTCAACATACCCTGCAAGTCTATTATGGGATGATTAATTAAAAACCTTTCTAAGCATTATTTACTTAGGACATATGTGCAATTGACATTTGCATCTTAGAAGAGGATAATTTGCGTTCAGCCCGTGTCTTGATCTTTCTGAGATACATGGGAAGAAAAGAGGAATAAGACACTTTTTGTGGATAGCACTTTTACTAAACTCTAAGGCCCAAGTATCCAAACATGATGAAGACTTACATTTATATATTGTAAATTTTAAAATATTTAGAAAAAATAGAGTTTTATTATTTTCTCAGAAACATATTATGTTTTTCCAACTAGTGTCCTGGTAAAAGTTTAAGAAGCAAGGAGAGAGTAGTGGATAGAGAAGAAAATTATTTGTAATATGCTGTTATTGTGCAAATTTATATCTTTGAAGTATTGAAAATAATTTATAGATCTTGTGGTGATACCTTCTGCAATTTATTGTGATTGCATGATGAGTTTTTTCTAAGAGGAAGGGTTTTACTGAATAAAAGTAAGTTTCAGTGAAGCCTCCCTACAACTTAGTGATATCAGAATGAGTATGGTTTTATTGTATAAACCAGAAAATGTAATTTCTATTTTACCCAAATTTGTGGGTGTCTTTTCAGGAAGATGCTTGTGATGAAGCTCATAAATTAAAGGAAAAACTTGTTGCAAGAATAGAGGTAAGATTTCACAGTTACGCAAGTTCAAATAATGATCAAATGAAGTTATTTAAATCTACACACAGAGGTCATTCTTTCCCTGGAAGTTGAGTGTATACCACACACTGGTCTCTTTCTACCCCTTTCTCCCCTCCTGCACTTCTGCTTTGGGGTGCCAGAATGTCTCACAGGTGTGGTGTACTTCCAAGCTCTCATACCCTGGGGCTGCTCCTACAGCTCCTCCATCTGCAGCTTATCCTCCATGTCTACATATTACCCACTCTTCAAAGCTCAATTCAAATGTTCTCTCATCTCCCAGACCTCCCCTAATCTCCCCTAGCCAGAAAAATGACTCCATCTGAACTTCTCACGCAAGAGTTTATACACTGAGGTAAATGTGAATGCGTGAGTCAAACAGTGAATTAATGAATGAATGAACCTGTCACCAGTTCAGAGGTGCTTAATCATCCCACCTATCCTAGAGGAGAAGTCCCAAAACCAAGCCTCAGCTACTGTGTCCTCACATTTTTTACTTTCTCTTTAGCATGTCTATAGTATCTAATGAATATATGCATTTAGTTGTTTATTGCTTACCACCCAACCCTTATAGACACACATAAAATTCTTTGTCCCTTTTGTTAAAAAACACATGCATAATAGAATGCCCATGTCTTGTCTATATTGTTACCTGCCACATCCTAGAATAGTGCCTGGTGGAATCAGTCAAATAAGTATGTTTTGCATAGATGAAAAAATTGAATAGTTGAATTCAATAAAAGAAGAACTATATTTCTATCTGAATACTCTATGAATGTGTAAGTTTCTTTCCTTAGGTGAGTACACAGTGAGTACACATGACTCACGTGTGATTTGCAACACTCTTTACGTGTTCTGGAGGAAAGATACTTGGCATCATCTCCAATGAGAAGGGCAGACAATGAGAATCTTTTTTTAAAATGATTGCTCTTTTTGTTCCCAGAACTTTTGCAAGGACATGGCTCTGCTGGATACAAAGTTGGGGATGTACCAAATGCAAGGGAATCCAGACTCTCAGAGTCCTGAAGAAATGGGCATGGATGAAAAGGAGCCCCTGCTTCTTCAGGCTTCATCACCATCCTTGGAGGAGAGCTCCCCTCCCCACATTACAATGTGGTGAGTTAGAGACAGGGACCTCTGGAGGCTGACAGAGTCCCCAAAATGAATGGACTATAGTAAGATTGAATTTTGTCAAGGAATTTATTTTTTTAATAAATTATTTTATTATTCTTCTTTAAAACTTTAAGTTGTAATATTTTTCTTCTTCATATTTTTAAAATTTTCAATCAGTATTTTCTTTCATTTACTGGCCACGTTGCATGGCTGGTGGGATCTTAGTTCCCCTACCAGGGATTGAACCCAGGCTATAGTAGTAAAAGCACCAAATCCTAACCACTGGACCACCAGGGAATTCCCAAGATATATACCTATTGCAATAGATAAAGATATAGACATAGATACAGATATTTCTTTCTTAGCGTTTTAGATAACTACATATATATGTATTCTTGCTTAGTCACCAAGTCATGTCCGACTCCTGGCAACTCAGTGGAGTGTAGCCTGCCAGTCTCCTCTGCCCATGGAATTTTCCAGGCAAGAATACTGGAGTGGGTTGCCATTTCCTTCTCCAGGGGATCTTCCCAATCCAGGGAATGAAACTGCATCTCTAGCATTGGCAGGTGGATTCTTTACCACTGAGAAACATGGGACGCCCCAGAAAACTATATATACATAAATTTTAAAGGATGGTGTCTACAAGCTATGATGCAGCCACCTCTACTGAAAGAACATACTTGCTAAGCAGATTTGAAAACCTTTGGTTGCTAGACAGGGTGGCTCTCCCTTGTATGATATTGAAGACATACATACTGGCAAATTCTGACTCTGGATCTCTTTTTCTGGAGATGCCATACCATCATATAGGCCTTGAGTAGCACTTTCCTCTAAGAAAGCTATTTTTTTATCTTTTTATTTTGTTTTATTCTTTTGTTAGAAAAAATGTGAAAATTAAGTAAACTCTGGCTATGTTTTCACACACAAACACATACATGCACAAATACTGTTAACTCAATTTTATAAAAATATAATGAAAATGGCATAAAACCATTTTATCTCTTTTGCTTAAGAAAGCTCTTTTGATTCTTTATCCCCAAGCACTAACCCAAGTAGAATCTTCAGCTCTCTCTTTTGTGTACGCACATTGTACTTAGCTCATAATCCTGACATAGTGTCCACAGCATACTATTGCAGTTAAATTACTTCCAATCTGTCTTATCATAATAATCCATGGGATACTTGAAGGCAGGAGTCTTGATCATTTGCAGATATTAAGTATAAAATATGTTCATCATGCTCAACAAATATTTAACTTATTTATTACTTAAAGTAACAGGTAAAGAGTGATGTTGATGGTGAAGTAAGGACCATCAAAGAAAACTTCCTCCTCCATAAAACTCAATGAGAGAGCTGGAAAAAATTGTCAGAATCAACTTTTTCACAATTCTGTAAAGTAAATATTTAGTATTCAAAAAAGATAAAGAACTTTTGAAACTCAACAGCAAAAGACAGCCTAATTTTCAATATAAGCAAAAAACTTGAATAGACACATTTCTTCAAAGAAAATATACAAGTGGCCAAAAATCACTTGAAAATATTTTCAGTGAAAAAGCACAATGAAAGCATTATTGATCTTTGGGGAAATGCAAATCAAAATCATGAGATATTGGGAATTCCCTGGCGATACAGTGATTAGGACTTGGTGTTTTCATTGCCAGGGCCCAGTTCTGATCCCTGGTCAGGAAACTAAGATCCCATAAGCCAAAATAAATAAAAAAAGAAATAATAAAAATAATAAAAAAATAAATAATATCACTTTACATCTCTAGATCAGTTCAGTTCAGTTCAGTTGCTCAGTCATGTCCAACTCTTTGTGACCCCATGGACTATAGCACACCAGGCCTCCCTGTCCACCACCAACTCCTGGAGTTTACTTTATACCACTAAGATAACTATAATTAAAAAGACAGATGATGACAAGCATTGGAGAGGATGTGGAGAAATTAGAATCCTCAGACAGTGTTAGTGGGATTGTAAAATGGTGCAAACACTTTGGAAAACAGTTTGACAGTTTCTGAAAATGTCAAGCTACCATATGATCCACTTGTAAGTATGCACCCAAAGAACTGAACATATATGTCCACATAAAAACCTGTATATGAGTATTCACAGTAGCTAAAAAGTGGAAACAATACAAATACTCATCAACGGATTAAATAGGTGAACAAAATGTGGTATATCCATATGATGGAATATTATTCAGCCATGAAAAACAATAAAGTACCTATACATGCCATAACATGAATGACCCTTGAAAACATTATGCTAAGTGAAAGAAGTCAGACCCAAAAGGCTACATATTATATCATTTTGTTCATATAAAGTAGTAAAAGTGGGAAAATCCAGGTATGCAGAAACTAGATTAGTGGCTGCCAGGCCTAGGGAGAGTGGAAAATAGGGAATGACTGTTTTGGGGAGGAATTTTGATAAAAATTTTCTGGAATTAGTGGTGATGGTTGTACAATCTTGTGAATAAACTAAAAGCCACTGAATTGTACAATTTAAAGAGTAAGTTTTATGGCATGTGAATTATATCTCAAAAACAGACAAATAAGTGAGTAAGTGAATGCCATTTGGTGATCACTTAATTGTGTTATGGGCTTCCTGGATAGCTCAGTTGGTAAAGAATCTGCCTGCAAGGCAGGAAACCCCAGTTCGATTCCTGGTTGGGAAGATCCCCTGGAGAAGGGATAGGCTACCCAGTCCAGTATTCTTGGGTTTCCCTTGTGGATTAGCTGGTAAAGAATCCGCCTGCAATGAGGAGACCTAGATTCGATCCCTGGGTTGGGAAGATCCCCTGGAGAATGGAAAGGCTACCCACTCCAGTATTCTGGCCTAGAAAATTCCATGGATAGTCCATGGGGTCGCAAAGTGTTGGACATAACTGAGTGACTTTCACTGTCACTTAATTGTGTTATACAGGCAGATAATCCAGGTTAGTTGGTCATCTATCATCACATAATTGGCTTCAGAGATGGCTCAAGTGGTAAAGAATCTGCCTGCCAATGCATGAGGCCCAGGAGACATGGATTCAATCCCTGGGTCAGAAAGATCCTCTGAAAGAGGAAATGGCAACCCATTCCACTATTCTTGCCTGGAGAATCCAATAGACAGATTTGCCTGGTGGGTTACAGTCCGTGGGGTCACAAAGCATCAGACACAACTGAGCACGCACACACAGCACAGAATTACATCCTAGTTAATACTGTCTAAGACTTTTACGAGTCTCCTGTCAGAGAACTGGAAACATTCTGATTCCATTTAAGCATATTTATACATTATCTCTTTTCAGGAAGTTTATCTTACAATGTCAATTATTCTGTACCAATTTTGCTGTTTTTAGCTTCAGAGGGTGGCCTCTTCCTGGTATTATCCCCAATCCCTCAGTTCTCTTATAGTTTTCTTCTATTTATTAACCACATATAACGTGAACATTTGGAAAAGATTAAAGATTTTATGCAAGGAAAGTTCTTTTTTTTTTTTTTAATTGATGTTAGGGCTTCCTTGGTGGCTCAGACAGTGAAGATATCTGCCTGCAATGCAGGAGAAACTGGTTCAATCCCTGGGTCAGGAAGATCCCCTGGAGGAGAAAACTCACTCCAGTATTCTTGCCTAGAGAATTCTGTGGACAGAGGAGCCTGGTGGTGATGTGAAAAGTCATATATGACTTAGAAACTAGGCAGCAATAACTGATTATATTGAAGTTATAGGATTATAGTTTTTAATTTCTCTGTTTTCCAAGTTATCTGTAATTTAGAAAAAAAAAACTATTTTCTCTTTAAATATTAATGTTAAAATGTGGCATTTTTGTGGGAAATGTCTTAGTATTTCCAAATATGATTAATTTTGGAATTTAGGAAGATAGTGCTTATTTACTAGGTATGTTTTGGTAGTGAGTCATTTTTCTTTGCATAAGAAGGAACAAATCTAGATTTAGTGCTCCTGGAGGACAGGACATTTCTGCTTCACCTTGCTAGCCATCAAAGCCTCTTTCAAATAGAGTATTTTAAGATCACTGGCTCTTTAATAAATATGTGAAGTAGAAGCAATTATTTGTGTACCTGCCAAGAGATAGCCAGTGGCAGTAATGCCAAGAAACTTGGCTCAGTTTCATGGAATCCAAAGAGTTGGGTCACAAAATATATGCATAACTAGCTTTAACTGTGCCCTAGACTTTCTCTTCTGAAATGTATTATAGAAGGTAATTATCTCCAGGTAACTGGATTATCTGTGACATTTCTTTTGTTCTTTCTGTCTTTCTGGATTTTCCAGATCTTCTACCCTAATCGTGTATTGCATTTATAATTAGATAATAATGCAAGAACTTCAAAGCAAATAAATACAATGCAAAAAGGGCATGTCTGGTGGTGGGATAAAACTGCTGATAAAGAGAGCTGAATTCACTTGTCACATGGTATTTTGTACCCTGAGGAAAATCTAGCTAGCTGGCTGTGCCCTTATTTCTCCCCAGATAGACTTCCTGTACCTCACAAGTGAAGTAAGGGTGGCAATAACCACGAAAATGTGAGACTAGCACTTCAAATAAAAGAGCTCCGCAGTAATCAGGGTTTCACTGTCTCATGGCTATAGAATCTTAGAATTCTAGTGCCAGCCCTAGGATGGACTTATGTCTATCTACTCCAAGTTCCTTCTTTTGCAGATGTCAACAGCAGTTAAGAGAAGTTCAATTACTTACTTGAAGTTGTAAAGCTATACAGATGGAGGAACCAAGAGTCACATCAGTGTGATTTTCTTCAGAATGTTCTTTTGTTTGTTTATTTACTTATCTATCTATTGATTAATTGGTTGATGTGTAGCTGATTTATAATATCATATTGGTTTCAGGTAAAGGGGCTTACAAGGTGACTCAGTGGTAAAGAATCCGCCTGTGACTGCAGGAGATGCGGGTTCAATCCCTGGGTCGGGAAGATTACCTGGAGGAGGAAATGGCAACCCACTCCAGTATTCTTGCCTGGGAAATCCCATGAACAGAGGTGCCTGATAGACTGCAGTCTGTGGGGTTGCAAAAGAGTCAGACATGATTGAACGCTCTTGGACAGACTTATACAACATAGTGATTTAATATTTTTATAGATTATACTGCATTTACATTTATTATGAAATAATATTTAAAAGACGCTTACTCCTTGGAAGAAAAGTTATGACCAACCTAAATAGCATATTGAAAAGCAGAGACATTACTTTGCCAACAAATGTCCATTCAGTCAAGGCTATGGTTTTTCCAGTGGTCATGTATGGATGTGAGTGTTGGACTGTGAAGAAAGCTGAGCACCGAAGAATTGATGCTTTTGAACTGTGGTGTTGGAGAAGGCTCTTGAGAGTCCCTTGAACTGCAAGGAGATCCAACCAGTCCATTCTAAAGGAGATCAGCCCTGGGTGTTCTTTGGAAGGAATGATGCTAAAGCTGAAACTCCAATACTCTGGCCACCTCATGCGAAAAGTTGACTCATTGGAAAAGACTCTGATGCTGGGAGGGATTGGGGGCAGGAGGAGAAGGGGATGACAGAGGATGAGATGGCTGGATGGCATCACTGACTCGATGGACATGAGTTTGAGTGAACTCCAGGAGATGGTGATGGACAGGGAGGCCTGGCATGCTGTGATTCATGGGGTCGCAAAGAGTTGGACATGACTGAGAGACTGAACTGAACTGAACTGAACTGAATACTTCCCTGTACTATACAATATATCCTTGTTGCTTATTCATTTTGTACATAATAGCTTGTGTCTCTTAATTTCTAGCCCTATCTTGCCCCTCCCCTCTGCCCTCTCCCCACTGGTAGCCACCAGTTTGTTCTCTACATCCTTCAGATGTTCTTAACCACAAATGTGTTTCTTTTCTTCTAGGAAATGTGCACTGAGGATTTTCATCATGTTTTATGTCCTCACCTTGACTGGACTTTCATGTTACATACTGTTTTTTGATGCTACATTTATCTTTGAAAAGGTGCTCCCTACAATTCTTGGGCGCCGCAGGATGTGGGAACTGCGGGAGATTCTTGCACCTTTCTTGAATTTGGAAGTGGAAGACTTGCTACCGTCTTAAAGATACAGAAGTTACTGTTACCCTACTGAATTTCTTCTCAATAAAATTCTGGCTGTTCTTGTATTATGATGGTTAACTTACTTTTTAAAAAACACTGTAGAATGGAATATTACCCAGCTATGAAAAAAGAATGCATCTGAGTCAGTTCTACTGAGGCGGATGAACCTAGAGCCTATTATACAAAGTGAAGTAAATCAGAAAGAGAAAGATATCATATACTGACATATACATGGAGTCTAGAAAGATGGTACTGATGATCTGTTTTCGAGGCAATTTCAAAGGAGATGCAGATGTAAGCAACAGACTTACAGTCACAGTGGAGGAGGGAGAAAGTAGGATGACTTGAGAGAGTAGTATTGAAACATATACATTACCATATGTAAAGTAGATAATGGGAATTTGCTCTTTAATACAGGAACCCAAAGGTGGTGCTGTATGATAACCTAGAGGAGTGGGACAGGGAGGAGATAGGACGGAGGTTTAAGAGAGAGGGGACATATGTATACCCATGGCTGATTCATGCTGATATATGGCAGAAACCATCACAATGTTGTAGAGTAATTGTCTTCCAATTAAAAATAAAATTAAGAAACAAAACACTAGAGCATGTTTTGTGAAGGACATTATAGTTATGCAGAGAGTGGCTGATAAGATAGAAAAAAATGAAAGCAGTTATCATACCCTCATGACTCACAATGAATTTTCGCACACATTTTTAAAAACATTACTTTCAAACTACTAGCCTCTCTTCTCCCCCAACCGTGTGGACATTGAGACTACTAAGTATTACTTTCATGGGTGGTTGTTCCCCCCATTTTGACCTCTGATATCTCAGAAAGGAAAGAACAGAATTCTCTCCAGTTTTACTTCGGTTGAATTGGGGCCTTACAATGGTTGTCTAGGGAGGCCTTATAAATAGCTGAGAAAAGAATAGAAGCTAAAAGCAAAGGAGAAAAGGAAAGATATACCATTTGAATGCAGAGTGCCAAAGAATAGTCAGGAGAGATAAGAAAGCCTTCCTCAGTGATCAGTGCAAAGAAATAGAGGAAAACAATAGAATGGGAAAGGCTAAAGATATCTTCAAGAAAATTAGAGATACCAAGGGAAAATTTCATGCAAAGATGGGCTCAATAAAGGACAAATGGTATGAACCTAATAGAAGCAGAAGATATTAAGCAGAGGTGGCAAGAATACACAGGAGAACTATACAAAAAAGATTTTCATGACCCAGATAATCACAATGGTGTGGTCACTCACCTAAAGCCAGACATCCTGGAATGCAAAGTCAAGTGGACCTTAGGAAGCATTACTACAAACAAAGCTAGGGGAGGTGATAGAATTCCAGTTGAGTTAGTTCAAATCCTAAAAGATGATGCTGTGAAAGTGCTGCACTCAGTATGCCAGCAAATTTGGAAAACTCAGCAGTGGCCACAGGACTGGAAAAGATCAGTTTCATTCCAATCCCAAATAAAGGCAATGCCAAAGAACGTTCAAATTACCACACAATTGTATTCATCTCAAACGCTAGCAAAGTTATGCTCAAGTTTCCAAGCTAGGCTTCAATAGTACATGAACCTAGAACTTCCAGATGTTTCAAGCTGGATTTAGAAAAGGCAGAGGAACCAGAGATTAAATTGCCAACATCCGTTGGATCATCGAGAAAGCAAGGGAGTTCCAGAAAAACATCTACCTACTTCTGTTTTATTGACTACGTCAAAGCCTTTGACTGTGTGGATCGTAACGAACTGTGGAAATTTCTTAAAGAAATGAGAATACCAGACCACCTTACCTGCCTCCTAAAAAATCTGTATTCAGATCAAGAAGCAGCAATTATAACAGACATGGAACAACGAACTGCTTCCAAATTGGGAAAGGAGTACAATAACGGACTGGTTCCAAATTGGGAAAGGAGTACATTGTCACCCTGCTTATTTAACTTTTTTGCAGAGTGAAAGTGAAAAGTGAAAGTGAAAGTCACTCATTTGTGTCCAACTCTTTGCTACCCCATGGACTATAGTCCATAGAATTCTCCAGGCCAGAATACTGAAGTAGGTAGCCTTTTCCTTCTCCAGGGGATCTTCCCAAACCAGGGATCAAACCCAGGTCTCCTGCATTGCAGGCAGATTCTATACCAACTGAACCACAATTATGTGAAATGTTGGGCTGGATGAAGCACAAATTGAAATCAAGATAGCCAGGAGAAATATCAATAACCTCAGATATGAAGATGACACCATTCTTATGGCAGAAAGTGAAGAACTAAAGAGCCTCTTGATGAAAGTGAAAAAGGAGATTGAAAAAGCTGGCTTAAAACTGAACATTCAAAAAACGAAGATCAGGCATCTGGTCCCATCATTTCATGGCAAGTAGATGGGGAGAAGTAGAAGCAGTAAAATAAAAGCAGATTTTATTTTCTTGGGCTCCAAAATCACTGCAGATGGTGACTGCAGCCAGGAAATTAAAAGATGCTTGCTCCTTAGAAGGAAAGCTATGACAAGCCTAGACAGCATATTCAAAAACAGAGATAACACTTTACCAACAAAGGTCTGTCTAGTCAAAGCTATGATTTTTCTATTAGTCATGTACGGGATGTGAAGTTGGACCATACAGAAGGCTGAGCACTGAATAATTGATGTTTTTCAATTGTGGTGCTAGACAGGACTCTTGAGAGTCCCTTGGACTGCAATGATATCAAACCAGTGACTCTTAAAGGAAATCAATTCTGAATATGCATTGGAAGGATTGATGCTGAAGCTCAAGCTCCAATACTTTGGTCACCCGATGTGAAGAGACGACTCACTGGAAAAGACCCTGATGCTGGGAAAGATTGAGGATGAAAGGGGAAATGGGCAGCAGAGGATGGATGGTTGGATGGTATCACTGACTCAATGGATCAAACTCTGGGAGATAGTGGAGGACAGAAAAGCCTGGCATGCTGCAGTCCATGGGATTACAAAGAATCGGACACAACTTAGTGACTGAACAGCAACAACAATTTGATAGATAGTTTTGAAAGCCAGACTGGGACATTTTTATCCCAGGTTTTGTAGGTAATGTTGAAAAAGTGAACATTATTTGCAATATGAAAAATAGCTATAATGAATTGTGCAAGATTAATAGAACCATGAAGAATAAATTGGAGTGTGTGGGCAGATGGAGTGTGAGAGATTTGTTAAAAGGTCATTCCGTGGTTCAGCTGAGCTAAAGAGGTGAGAATGGGGGTGAAAAGGAGATGGTGGGTGAGGTAGATATATAAGGGTGGGTTTTATGATATTTGTTTGGGTAACAGATGCGGGGTTGGAAGAGTGGTGACAGGGAGGTATGGAATGCAGCCCAGTTCTCTTCACATTTGAATTGGTCTTGAAGGATGGTTACTATTTTCATGACAAAGATGAGGGAAAGATATTTCAGAGAAAAAAACATTATGAGTAAAACTTAGGAGCCATAAATGGAAGGCAGAGTCAGGAACAGACTTTGTATGCTTGTATGTTCTTTTTTTATTTAAAGAATTTAAAGAATTTTTTAAAATATAATTTTTGAAAGTTACTTTCCATTAATTGCATTCCCTGTGCTGTATAATACATCCTTGAGACTATCTTATACCCTATAGTTTGTGCCTCACTTTTTCCTACCATGTTACTCCTGTCTTGCCACTGGTAACCACTAGTTCTCTGTATTTGTGAGTCTGCTTCTTTTTTGTTGTATTTTTAAGATTCTACATATACATGATATCATACAGTATATTGTCTTTCTCTGTCTGACTTACCTCACTTAGCATAATGCCCTCGCAGTCCATCCATGTTGTTGCAAATGGCAAATTTTCATTCTTTTTTATGGCTGAGTAATTCCACTCTGTGTGTGTGTGTGTGTGTGTATCACATCTTCTTTATCTTTTCATCTGTTGATGGACAGTTTAGGTTGCTTCCATATCATACCCAGCGTAAATAATGCTGCTATGTACATTGTGATACATGTATCAGTAGCTTGAAATGTGAAGTTCGCTTGTGAGTAGTTCTCAAGCTGTGATGTTTAATAGGATTCTACAAAGAGACTTTTAATTGCACATTTGTCTGGGGCTTCCCAGGTAGCTCAGCTGGTAAAGAATCCGCCTGCAATGCAGGAGGCCCCCATATGATTCCTGGGTAGAGAAGATCCCCTGGAGAAGGGAAAGGCTACCCACTCCAGTGTTCTTGGGCTTCCCTGTTTGCTGAGACAGTGAAGAATCTCCCTGCAATGTGGGAAACAGGTTCGATACCTGGGTTGGGAAGATCCCCTGGAGGAGGGCATGGCAACCAACTCCAGTATTCTTGCCTGGAGAATCCCATGGAAAGAGCAACCTAGCAGGCTGCAGTTGTGTCGCAAAGAGTAGGACATGAATGAGCAACTAAGCACACACAGAGCAGCACTTCCAGAAATTCTGAATCTTCAGGTCTAGTGTGAATCTCTAATGTTTTCCATGTTAATCATTTCCCCTAGTAATTCTTGGGGCTCAAAGTTTAAGAACTACCATGCTATGCCACGGGCAATAGTTACCTGGAATTTTAATTTGACTGAGATCTCATACGAGGTTAAACAAGAGGTGAATAAATTTACGGGGCAGGCTAGGAGTCAGGGGGATGAATGAGGGAATTTCCAGGACATACAGAAAGGGAAAGAGCTAAAAGCTCTGGGAACAATGAGTAATGTATTCAAAAGGTCTTGTGATAATGAGAATATGCTGACAGAATAAAAAAAACAGTCACAGACTTGTTTATAGATAAAAAGACTGTTCAGACCAATTTGTAGACAGAACTTGGAGTGTGTTTTTTATAAACTCCAGGTAAACTCTCACTGCCGGGAACAGTATCAGCTGATTTATTTGTAATACCAAAATAGAAGCATCGAGTTTAGCTCAAATAAAGCTACTTATTGCAATAAGTATATAACACAAATAAAGAAGTAAGGTAGAGAAACTAGATTCTTTTAAAGAATAAATTAATATTTTACTAACTTCCAAGATATGTTTTATTAGGATTTTCACTAAGATGGAATCATTTTCTCTGTAGGATGAAGATCCTGAAAGTAAAAATGGTGCTATTTCACATCAATTTATTTCCCATTTGTCAGCATCTCAAGCTGGAAAGTTGGATATCACAGTGTTCTCTACTGAGAGAGGGAAACATTTTGTAGAGCAATGTAATATTAAGGTGATATACATGTCTCTGTGTGGTAATTCCTTTTACTGCTTTGGTTGGTGTTTTATTTCAGATCTTTAAAATGCCGTATTCAATTGAGTCAACTGCTATGCTCAAGGTCGCTTACAAAAAATGTTGGAATCACCTTACAAATATGGCCTTGGTTTTGGATTAGGAGAAAAGAAAATGAGTGGTCTCAGACTCTCCATTTGTCATGTTTTTTTGGAGTGAACACAGCTATGCTGCAGCGAAAGGAGCTTTAAACTTGGATTCCAAGTTGAGTTCAAGTCACAATCTGCTGCCAACTGTATGCCAATCTCCACCTGTCCCCCACCCCCACATCCTCACTCAAATAGAACCTAAGGACGTTCCCCAGCTGCTCAGTGTTGGCTGCTAAGATCTCACAGCAAGCATCTTCCCTGGGATTTGCCTTTGGTCAGAGAGACCTGTTTCACACCTAAGTTTCCTCTACCTTTCTTATATCCAGTGACTGATCCAGGCCAGGGTACATTTCTGAAGGGCCATTCCAGACTCAGAGTTCCCATGGGATCACTTAAGGTCTCTAATGCAAATGTATTGCAGTCCAACTTCTCCCTCTTTTCAGTCCTGTTCCCGCTACTCTCTTTAAATGTGATGATCTTGAGAATATTCTCTTATAAACATAAACTGGGGCTTCCGTTGTGGCTCAGCTGGTAAAGAATCTGCCTGTGATGTGGAAAACCTGGGTTTGATCTCTGGGTTGGGAAGATACCCTGGAGAAGGAAAAGGCTACGCATTCCACTATTCTGGCCTGGAGAATTCCAAAAACTGTATAGTCCATGGGACTACAAAGAGTCGGACACTACTGAATGACTTTCACTTTCATTTTCAAATCTAAACTGAGGCCTTCATTTCAAGCTCCACTTCAGGAAACTTGACTCAAGACACATGTGGAAAAGAATACTAACCAAATGAGAGCAAACAAAGACTTGTTTATTTGCAGCTTGCTAATTGGACTGCAAGGAGATCCAACCAGTCCATTCTAAAGGACATCAGTCCTGGGTGTTATTTGGAAGGAATGATGCTAAAGCTGAAACTCCAATACTTTGGCTACCTCATGCGAAGAGTTGACTCATTGGAAAAGACTCTGATGCTGGGAGGGATTGGGGGCAGGAGGAGAAGGGGATGACAGAGGATGAGATGGCTGGATGGCATCGCCGACTCGATGGATGTGAGTTTGAATGAACTCCAGGAGATGGTGATGGATAGGGAGGCCTGGTGTGCTGCGATTCATGGGGTCACAAAGAGTTGGACACGACTGAGCGACTGTACTGAACTGAACTGAAGGCAAGAAAGTCAATCACCATTACATGTGTTTTAGCAGAGACTCTTGATGAAAGTGAAAGAAGAGAGTGAAAAAGTTGGCTTAAAGCTCAACATTCAGAAAACAAAGATCATGGCATCCGGTCCCACCACTTCATGGGAAATAGATGGGGAAACAGTGTCAGACTTTATTTTTGGGGGCTCCAAAATCACTACAGATGGTGATTGCAGCCATGAAATTAAAAGACGCTTGCTCCTTGGAAGGAAAGTATTGACCAACCTAGATAGCATATTCAAAAGCAGAGATATTACTTTGCCAACAAAGGTCTGTCTAGTCAAGGCTATGGTTTTTCCAGTGGTCATGTATGGATATGAGAGTTGGACTGTGAAGAAAGCTGAGTGCCGAAGAATTGATGCTTTTTAACTGTGGTGTTGGAGAAGACTCTTGAGAGTCCCTTGGACTGCAAAGAGATCCAACCAGTCCATTCTGAAGGAGATCAGCCCTGGGTGTTCTTTGGAAGGAATGATGCTAAAACTGAAACTCCGGTACTTTGGCCACCTGATGTGAAGAGTTGACTCATTGGAAAAGACTCTGATGCTGGGAGGGATTAGGGGTAGGAGAGAAAGGGGACGACACAGGATGAGATGGCTGGATGGCATCACCGACTCGATGGACGTGAGTTTGAATGAACTCCGGGAGTTGGTGATGGACAGGGAGGCCTGGCGTGCTGCGATTCATGGGGTTGCAAAGAGTCGGACACGACTGAGCGACTGAACTGAACTGAAAACAAGGGAGTCAATCACCATTACATGTGTTTCAGCAGAGACTCAAGAAGGCAGAGGATTGGGAAAGCTTTATAGGGGAAAAAGAGGAAGGCTTTGATTATGCCCTAATTGAAGATTATTGGCCTGGGGAAGATGTTGGTGGACTAACCAGAAGCAGGGCATCCTATGTAGTGGTTGGCAGGTACATGTTTGACTTTTTCTGGTTGGTCCAAAGTTTAAAAGGGGAACAAAAATTAGGGAAGATGTTAACCATATCTTTGTTTACACATTAATTAATCAAGGAAAATAATATCTGCCTCATGAGACAGTTGGATTAAAAGATCTGATGTTTAATAAGTTGTAGGGTGTTATTGTTATTATCATGGACAATATTTTTAAACATGTTATATTATCTAATTAAGAATTTGGGGTCTGAAGTAAAAGAGAAGAAATGATTTTGACACACTATTTCCTGCAGTAAGAATGAATGAACCACAAATTTTGACTTTTGTTTTATATTTTGCTCACAGTCTGGCAGAAAATCTTGTTGATTGTATCTTAAAGACATGTGCAGAGTTCAGCCACTTCTTGCCACCTCCCTGATACCAACTACCTTGCAAGTTGCCATTACTGCAAATATCCACCAATTCTCTCTTTGATTATCTGTGATTCCACCCTTTCCCACATATAATTTAGCAGTCAGAGTGATATGGTAGGTCAAATCACATCACCCCTCTGCTCCAAAGACCTTCAGTGGCTTCCCATTTCAGTTCAGATCAGTTGTTCAGATGTGTCCAACTCTTTGCGACCCCATTGACTGCAGCAAACCAGGCTTCCCTGCCCATCACCAACCCAGAGCTTGCTCAAACTCATGTCCATCAAGTCGGTGATGCAATCCAACCCTCTCATCCTCTGTCGTCCCCTTCTCCTCCAGCGTTCAGTCTTTCCCAGCATCAGGTCTTTTTCAAACCACTTCATTATTCTTGCCTTGAGAACCGCATGAACAGTATTCAAAGGCTTCCCATTTCTTTCAGAATAAAAGCCCAAATCTTTACAGTGGCCTTCAATGACTTATAACCCAAAAGAATTGAAAATTTGCATACACACAAAAACCTGTATGCGAATGTTCTTAGCAGCATTTAAGAACAACTAAAAAACAGAAACAATTCAAACATCCATCAACTGATGAACAGGTAAGCAAAATGTGATATTTAGGTTGGTGCAAAAGTAATTGCAGTTTTACATAGTTGAAATTTGACATTTGATAATAGAATACATTCTTAAATAAACGTGGTTATATTATACATCATTTTTAAATGCATATTTCTCACTTTATGTTTTTTTGCTAATGACTTATTACTTGCTCTTTATTTTATATCTATTTTAGACTAGGGAAATGATGTTAGACAAAAAACAAATTCAAGCAATTTTCTTATTTAAGTTCAAAATGGGTGGTAAAGCAGCAGAGACGACTCAAAACATCAACAACACATTTGGCCCAGAAACTGCTAACAAATGTACAATGCAGTGGTGGTTCAAGGAGTTTTGCAAAGGAGATGAGAGCCTTGAAGGTGAGGAGCACAGTGACCGGCCATTGGACAGTGATGATGACTAACCGAGAGCCATCATCACAGCTGATTAAAAGAAAAGTTGTCCCAGAACTCACCGTCGACCATCCTACGGTTGTTCAGCATTTGAAGCAAATTGTAAAGGTGAGAAAGCTCAATAAGTGGGTGCCTCATGAGCTGACCCAAAATTGAAAAAGTTGTCGTTCTGAAGTGTCTTCTCTTATTGTACACAACAATGAGCCATTTCTCAATCGGATTGTGAGGTGTGACAAAAAGTGGATTGTATACGACAACCAGTGATGACCAGCTCAGAGGTTGGACTAAGAAGCTCCAAAGCACTTTCCAAAGCCAAACTTGCACCAAAAAAGGTAACTTGGTAGTCTTCTGCCAGTCTGATCCACTAGAGTTTTCTGAATCCCGGTGAAACCATTACATCTGGGAAGTATGCTCAGCAAATTGGTGAGATGCACCAAAAACTGCAGCCCCTGCAGCCGGCATTGGTCAACAGAAGGGGCCAAAATATTCTCCACGACAACACCTGACCACGTGCGGTACAGCCAACGCTTCAAAAGTTGAATGAATTGGCTGTGAAGGTTTGCCTCATCTGCCATATTCACCTGATCTCACCAACCGACTGCCACTTGTTCAACCACCTTGACAACTTTTTGCAGGGAAAATGCTTCCACAGCCAGTGGAATGCAGAAAATGCTGTCCAAGAGTTCACTGAATCCTGAAATATGAATTTTTAAGTTAAAAGAATAAACAAACTTATTTCTCATTGACAAAAATGTGTTGATTGTAATAGTTCTTCTTCTAATTAATAAACATGTGTTTGAACCTAGTTATAATGATTTAAAATTTACGGTCTGAAACCGCAATTACTTTTTAACCAACTTTTAGTGTATCTGTACAATGGAGTACTATTCAACTACAAAAATATTGAAGTAGGGATATACATTATAACATGGATGACTCTTTAAAAATTATGTGAAGCAGAAGAAGTCAGACACAAAAGGTCACCTATTGTACAATTCCGTTGATGTGAAATGTCCAGAACAGGCAGATTCATAGACAAGGTAGATGAATGGCTGAGGTTGAGGAGTGACTGCTAATGAGCACAGGATTTCTTCTAAAGAAATGCTTTGGAATTCGATAATGATGATAGTTGCACAATCTTATGAATCTATTAAATAATCACTGAATTTTACACTATAACATGGTGGGTTTTATGTTATATGAATTATATCTCATTGTTTAAAAATGTCATTTTCTTAATGAGACCTCTTAGGACTGTCATATTTAAAATTGCAGTTCTCTCATCCCCTCCTTGTCCCTCCCAATTGTTCTCCTCTGTTCTATTTTTTGCCATGACTTCTAACATAATAAATAAATTACTCATGTATCAGGTTTATTGTTTATCTGTCTCTTCCCACAGAAATGTAACTTCCACAAAAGCAAGAATCTAAACTGGGACTATATAGACACCACATTATCTATATGTATAATAACAGAAATTATTTGCCCATAAGACCATGGCAATACTAGCAGAGTAATCACTAAGAAATATTTCCTCAGAATGATTCAGTTCAGTTCAGTTGCTCAGTCCTGTTCAACTGTTTGCGACCCCATGGGCTGCAGCACGCCAGGCTTCCCTGTCTGTCAACTCCCGGAGCTTACTCAAACTCATGTCCATTGAGTTGGTGATGCCATCCAACTATCTCATCCTCTGTCATCCCCTTCTCCTCCTGCCTTCAATCTTTCCCAGCATCAGGGTCTTTTCAAATGAGTTGGCTGTTTGCATCAGGTGGCCAGAGTGTTGGAGCTTCATTTTCAGCACCAGTCCTTCCAATGCATATTCAGGTCTGATTTCCTTTAGGATTGACTGGTTTGATCTCCTTGCAGTCCAATGGTCTTCTTCAGCACCACAGTTTAAAAGCATCAGTTCTTCGGTTCTCAGCTTTCTTTATGGTCCAACTCTCACATCCATACACGACTACTGGAAAAACCATAGCTTTGACTAGATGGACCTTTGTTGGCAAAGTAATATCTCTGTTTTTTAATATGCTGCCTAGGTTGATCATAGCTTTTCTTCCAAGGAGCAAGCATCTTTGAATTTCATGGCTTCAGTCATGATCTGCAGTGATTTTGGAGCCCAAGAAAATAAAGTCTGTCATTGTTTCCATTGTTTCCCCATCTATTTGCCATGAAGTGATGGGACCGAACGCCATGATCTTAGTTTTCTGAATGTTGAGCTTTAAGCCAGCTTTTTCACTCTCCTCTTTCACTTTCATCAAGAGGCTCTTTGGTTCTTCTTCACTTTTTGCCATAAGGGTGGTGTCATCCGAGTATCTGAGGTTATTGATATTTCTCCTGGCAATCTTGATTCCAGCTTGTGCTTCATCCAGCCCAGCATTTTGCATGATGTATTCTGCATATAAGTTAAATAGGCAGGGTAACAATATACAGCCTTAACATACTCCTTTCCCAATTTGGAATCAGTCTCTTCCATGTTTGGTTCTAACTGTTGCTTCAGAATATTTTAAAGCTGAAGGGTAATAAGGTATGGATATCTGTGTGAGAAATCTGTGCTGGAGAAGACTCTTGAGAGTTCCTTGGACAGCAAGGAGATCAAACAAGTCAATCATAAAGGAAATCAGCCCTGG
Source organism: Bos indicus (assembly GCF_029378745.1). Taxonomy (NCBI): domain Eukaryota; kingdom Metazoa; phylum Chordata; class Mammalia; order Artiodactyla; family Bovidae; genus Bos; species Bos indicus. The sequence goes on along the minus strand of NC_091764.1, from coordinate 82,338,012 downwards.
AAATTCACTGGAAGGACTGATGCTGAAGCTCCAATACTTTGGCCACCTGATGCGAAGAGCTGACTCATTGGAAATGACCCTGATACTGAGAAAGACTGAGGCCAAGAAAGGTGTGACAGAGGAAGAGATGGTTGGATGGCATCACTGACTCAACAGACATGAGTTTAAGCAAGCTCCAGGAGTTGATGAAGGACAGGGAAACTTGACGTGCTGCAGTCCATGGGGTCGCAGAGTCGGACAGGATTAAGTAACTGAACAACAGCAACAACAAGGGAGAGATAGTCAAAGTTTAAAATAAGGTGTAGGACATCCTGAGGGAGGAAAAAGATCTGTGAGAGGTTTGCACCTGAATAAAAGATTAAAGGGAAAAGAGGAAAACATGTTCTGTGTATGGCAGGTGAGTTTCCCAGTTATGCTAGCTAAAGTCATTCTTACAGACCCTGAAACCATCCTAGGCTAGAAAGGAGAGAACAGATTGAGCCAACAAATGTAGTAAGATGTCCAGTTCTTACTGGGTCACAAGGAAGCAAAATTAAATTAATTGGCCAGCAAAATTTCGCCTAACATTGTACTGCTCACCTTGGTTTAGGGCTGAATGAGACACTATCTTCAAATCAAGGGTTCCCAGGTTTATGGCCAAGCAGAACTGGAGAAAGTTAGAAATTTCCCACAAGACACTTAGTTTGAAATGGGGGATGGTGTGTGTGAGGGTGGACCTGTTAGTTACCTAGGAGATTAGTTTCAATTTTCATATAACTTCATGAAGTGTAAATCAATTAAGTTTTTGGTTTTTATGTGTTTTATTTTTTAATTTCAGTTTTTGGATCTCTTTTTCTATCAATCATGGTTTTTAGGAGACTGGTTAATATTCAGTGTCACAGAACAGTTACTAACCATGTGTTACATGGTTTTTGTCTCAATTTGACTGCTTAGGATGATGGTTTTTCTTTATTTCTTTTAATTTGTAACTGATATTCTATTATTTTATTTTTGGCCATGTCACACAGCTTGTGGGATCTTAGTTCCCTGAACAAGGACTGAACCCAGCCCTTGGCAGTGGGACCATGGAGTCCTAACTACTGGGCCGCCAAGGAATTCCTGACTGATTTTATTGATACAGACTAATTTCTGAGTGATGTTGCTTAGCAAACAGGACAAAGCACAAAATACTCCAGCAGAATGTCTCTAGTCACCATTTCCACTTCCTCCTCTTATTGCTCACATATCTACCCTTGTTGGATGTGACTCTGGATTAGATCCTGATTGACCAAGGCAATCATAGTGGCCCCAATCCCCTTGCCAGTGATTGCTTTAGATGTAAACATGTGATTCAATTCTGACCAATGAGATTTGAGGATTTATTTACTGAGGGAAGGAATGTTTCTGAGCAAAAGTTTTCTTTACCTTAGAAAAGGGAAGGTGCTAAGTCACTTCAGTCATGTCAGATTCTTTGTGACCCTATGAAATGTAGCCCACCAGGCTCCTCTGTCCATGGGATTCTCCAGGCAAGTATACTAGAGTGGGCTGCTGTGCCCTCCTCCAGGGGATCTTCCCTGGAGGGACGAACCCACTGTCTGACATCTCCTGCATTGGTAGGTGGGTTCTTTACAACTAGCACCACCTGGGAAGCCTGGAGGAAGAGAAGCGTGGTTCCTTCTGTCGATATTATTTTAGGTGTCACTGTGTGCAAGTGGAATTTGGGTCTAGGTGAAGGATGAAACTAAGGCTACTTGAGTTAAGGGACTTCTTTTAGTGATTGAACCAGTGCTTTACCAAATGCCTGTGTTGTCTCTGTGGTTGTTTTGTTTTCCAGAATAAAAACAAGCAGTAGTGTCTATGGTGACATTTGAGTTTACTAAATGAAGAGCATTTGACTAATAAGCAGTCCCATACAAGGCCAAATGTCCTACTGATGTCACTTGATGAGATCCAGGCATTTTCAAAACAATGCCAAATGTGATATTCTGACCACACTACACAGTTAAAGTTCCTTTGTGTGGATACAGAAATAATTTGTTCCACATTTTCATAATTTCTTCCTTGAGATACAGTCTGTGTGGCACTAAGGGGAAAGTGAAAAGTCTTTTCTGAAAGACCTCTGTCTTGGGGGTACTTTTAATGATACAAATTGCTTCCAAAGTGAGTGATGTTTTCTGTGCATTTGGAAAAGTGCATTGTTTCTTCTCAGATTGAGGTAATCTTTCCAGGAGAGATTAAGGCTGATTGGAGAGAGAATACTCATGTGACTCCTGAGACCTTCACAGCCTGTGACACTCAGGCTTTCAGGGGCTTATGTGAAAGGTGTTGAGGAAGACAGCAATGAATGCTTTTTGACTCCAGCATTAGGAGCACATGAACTCAACCCAACCTCCTTTGGTGGTCTTGCAGAAATGGCTACATTCAGTTTTAGGGTAGATTGCTACTGCTAAGTCACTTCAGTTGTGTCCGACTCTGTGCAACCCCATAGATGGCAGCCCACCAGGCTCCCCCATCCCTGGGATTCTCCAGGCAAGAACACTGGCGTGGGTTGCCAGTTCCTTCTCCAATGCATGAAAGTGAAAAGTGAAAGTGAAGTCGCTCAGTCATGTCTGACTCTCCGCAACCCCATGGACTGCAGCCTACCAGGCTCTTCTGCCCATGGGGTTTTCCAGGCAAGAGTACTGGAATGGGGTGCCATTGCCTTCTCCCTAGGGTAGATTAATTTCAGCAAAATTCTATCCTCTGTAGTGGTGGTGGTGGTGATGGTTTAGTTGCTAAGTGTGTCCAACTCTTTCAATCACATGGACTGTAGCCCACCAGGTTCCTCTGTCCATGGGGTTTCCCAGGCAAGAATATTGGAGTGGGTTGCCATTTCCTTCTCCAGGGGATCTTCCCAACCCAGGGATCAAACTCGCATCTCCTGCAATGGCAGGCAGATTCTTTACCACTGAGCCACCAGGGAAGCACATCCTCTTTAATACAAGAGCACAAATGTGGATAATTATAATATGAATAACAACAGTAACAATTATTGTTTTAATTAATAATATAGCATGAAATGCTTAGACAGCATCACTGACTCCTTGAACATAAATTTGGGCAAACTCCAGGAGATAGTAAAGGACAGGGAAGCCTGGCATGCTGGAATCCATGGGGTCACAGAGTCGGACACGACTTAGCAACTGAACAACAACAACAATAATATAACAACACGTTAAAAAGATGACAGTAAGAACAAGAGCCATGTTGTTTGGGAAATGGTTCCTGTGATCCATGGACTGTGTTAAACACTTCACATACATTTTATTATTTAATCCTTACAAGTATTTTGTGGCCAGGTATTGTTATCATTCTCATTTTTATACATGAGGTAACTGAGGCACAGAGAGGATAAGTAGTGTGATCACAGTCCCATGATAAAGGGTAGAGTCAGGATTTGAATCTAGATCTGTCTGGCTACAATAATCCTTTTCATGTGACACACAGCCCCTCAAAACTAGATTGTAAGCTCGGTGAGAGCTTAATGAATCAACGAATTAACATTTGTCGTGTCAAGCACAGCTTCCACCAGTACTGAAGCTTCCAAATACCACCTGCCGTGTTCCGCCTCTCCAGCATCATCTCCACCATTGATCACTGCTCCCAGGAGTCATGTCAATACAAAGGTCATTGACATAGTCTTGGAATGGCCAGCGGTCCACTCTTTACCCACAGACACCGAGGCCAGGGACTACAAACTTTTCTGCTTCCTTCGCTGTCTACTGCCCTCCCTGAATCTTCTTCAGGAAGCTAAAGCAAGTCCAGTGACTTTGTCTAGTACTTAGGGCCTCTCTGCACCAGAGAGTAAGATTGGACCTTCCTTTCTCACTTTCTGGGCATGAAGCTACTCAGTTTCTGTCTTAATCTGGAAACTTGTGTTCTCTAGGTGAACTGGCCACATGCTCAAAATTCAGATTTGGTCCCACGACTTCTTTTCCTTTGGAAGAGCTTTTGCTACATGTGATTGATAGATGAGCAAAGCAAATGGTTGACTGTCTTATTTAACAGTAGAGGTTTAACAGGTGGGAGGCAATAGTATACCTAGATAATATTGGCTTAAAGAATAAAGATTTTTTAAATATAATTTTATTTATTGGCTATCATCGAGGTCTTTGTTGTTGTGCAGGCTTTTCTCTAGTTGTGGTGGGAAGGCTTCTCATTGTGGTGGCTTCTCTTATTGTGTAGCACAGCTTTAGGGCATTTGGGCTTCAGTAGTTGCAGTTCCTGGGCTCTAGAGCACAGGCTCAGTAGTTGTGGTGCACTGGTTTAGTTGCTCTGCAGCATGTGGAATCTTCCTAGACCAGGGATTGAACCCATTTCTCCTGCACTGGCAGACTGATTCTTCACCACTGAGCCACTAGGGAAGTCCAGTCAGGGCATTTATTACCTCGTGTGATGAATTATCTGCAGCTAGGGTGATTAATTAAGCAGCTCAATAATGTCAGTGTTTTCAATCACCTTATCTTACATTTTCTTGACTTTCCCCTTTTGGTCTCAAGGTGGCTACTTCAAACATGTCCCCATGGTACAATGAGGAACAGAAGAAAACAACAGAGGGAAAAAACATTTTTCCCAGAAATTCCCAGCAGACTTCATCTTGGGAACCCTTGGCCAGACTAGATCACAGGCTCCAACAAACCAATTACTGGTCCCGATCTGCCACCCTCCACACTCCCCTGTACTTGTGACAACAACAAATACTCATCCCGTGCAGCTGTCACCAGGGAATTTCCTCCAAAGAAACACCAGATATACAAAAGGTTAATGTTTATCTCTGGCTAGAGGGATTGCAAGTGATTTTCCTTCTTCAGAAACTTTTATGCAGTGAACATGCACTACTTTTAAAAAAGATTTCATCTTAAAATAATTTTAAACTTATTGAAAATTTGCTAAATGAGTAATCCTACATATCATTTACCCAATTCACCAATATTTAACATTTTGCCACTATTTGCTTTATTAATTTCTTTCTCAATAAATTTTCTGAACCATTTGAAAGCCTGTCCATATTGTTCTTTTTACTCTATAATAATTGAATTAGATCAGATCAGATCAGTTGCTCAGTCATGTCCGACGCTTTGCGACCCCGTGAATCGCAGCACGCCAGGCCTCCCTGTCCATCACCAACTCGCAGAGTTCACTCAGAATCATGTTCATTCGGTCAGTGATGCCATCTAGCCATCTCATCCTCTGTCGTCCCCTTCTCCTCTTGCCCCCAATCCCTCCCAGCATCAGAGTCTTTTCCAATGAGTCAACTCTTCCCATGAGGTGGCCAAAGTACTGGAGTTTCAGCTTTAGCATCATTCCTTCCAAAGAAATCCCAGGGCTGATCTCCTTCAGAATGGACTGGTTGGATCTCCTTGCAGTCCAAGGGACTCTCAAGAGGCTTCTCCAACACCATAGTTCAAAAGCATCAATTCTTCGGCACTCAGCCTTCTTCACAGTCCAACTCTCACATCCATACATGACCACAGGAAAAACCATAGCCCTGACTAGACAAACCTTTGTTGGCAAAGTAATGTCTCTGCTTTTGAATATGCTATCTAGGTTGGTCATAACTTTCCTTCCAAGGAGTAAGCGTCTTTTAATTTCATGGCTGCAGTCACCATCTGCAGTGATTTTGGAGTCCAGAAAAATAAAGTCTGACACTGTTTCCACTGTTTCCCCATCTATTTCCCATGAAGTGAATACATATATCCTAAAAACAAAAATGCTCTGTTCCAGAGCAACAGTATGGTTATAAAATTTAGGAAATCTAACATCGATGCGTTACTTTAATCTACTATCCATATTCTAATCCTGTCAGCTGTCCTTTATAGAAATTCTTCTCTAGCAGGATCTAGTTCAGGCTCGTATATAACTTGTCTTATTTGTTCATCTGGACGGCTTTCTCAGGTTTCTTTGTTTTCCATGCCACGGACATTTTTTAAGAGTAGGCAAATTATTTTGCATTATGTCCTCAGTTTAGGTTTGTTTAATGCTTCCTAGTGATTAGATTCAGATTTATGCATTGGAGGCCAGGATATTACCTAACTGATACTGTGTGCATCTTATCTTTAAGCATACCAAGTCCAACTGGTCCTCATTAGTGATGCTAATTTTAATCAGTTGGTTAAGATGTTGTCTGGTTTACCCATAGATATAAGGATTTCTTCATATTTTCATAATTTAATAAAAATAATATATCATGCTTTTGGTTGTACAAAGAACATTCAGTATACCATCAACGATTGCAGAGTTTGAGAAATAGAATGGGGCTTTAAAGCATCAAGTTGCAGAGAAGAGATTAAGGTGTGAGGAGGTAAAGTAACTTGCCCAATGTTAGTCTCTAAGACCAGAGAATACTCTTGTCTGAGGTCTGCCACCCTTCCCATCCCACTATACCTGAAAGCAAAGCACAACAAAAGCTTTCCTGGCCCACCTGTCACCAAAGAACCTTTCCTTGGAAAGAAGAAATCTGGTGGCTCCTCTCCTTGCCACTCTGTACTATAATACTCCCAGGTCTTCCGCCCAGACTCCAGATCTGTTCACATTAAAACACTATCCATGTCCAAACTAGAAATGGATTTCCTGTTCTATCATTTAAATGAGTTACCTTACCCGCTGGTTATCTCAGCAAACTTCTCACTGCTTACTGCTTACAGCTTGGAGCTGGTAAAATAATGAGATAAAGAGGCTACACTCTGGTATGCTGGTTGCACTCCAAAGAGGTGCCTTTGTGTGAGTAGAAGAGTAGTGATTTTTTTTTTTCCTGGCTAGAATCAGAGTTAACTGTGCTATTTTGAAACCTACCAACAGCAGAGACCGTCCAAGAACCTATAATTGTAGAGAGGGACTGTCTTTTCTGGCAGTGGTGTCTGGGTGTGCAGGTTGTAAAAGGCAGGAGAGGCCCAGCAGTAGATTCAGTGCCAGGAGAGCTGAGGTTTGGACCCAGCGCTATCATTATACTAATATAGCTCCTGTGTTGCCATGTTGTTCAACCAGAGCAAGTACTGACCTTTCAATACCTCTGATTTTCCTCCTGGTGGTAAGAAGAATCAATCTTACAGATTTATACGGGTGTAAATATTCATATGGGGCCTTCACTGGTGGCTCAGGCAGTAAAGAATCTGCCTTCAATACAGGAGAACCTGGTTCAACCCCTGAACTGGAAGATCGCCTGGAGAAAGTCATGGCAATCCACTCCAGTATTATTGCCTGGAAAATCCCATGGACAGAAGAACCTGATGGGTTACAGTCCATGAGGTCTCAAAGAGTCGGGCATGACTGAGTGATTGAGCGCAGGCGTGCGCGTACACACACACACACACACACACACACACACTTATACAGGTATTTGTGAAGACAAGTAGAGCAGAGTGAATGAAACAAATTGTATACCCTTCTGCAATTCAGATGCAGCAGTCCTAGTCATACCTCAGAATATGAGGAAATTTGCAGATAGAGTATTTAGAGAGATAATTAAGTTAAAATGAGGTCATTGTGTGTGTGTGTGTCACTCAGTTGTGTCTGACCTTTGTGACCCCATGGACCGTAGTCCACCAGGCTCCTCTGTCCATGGGATACTCCAGGCAAAAATACTGGAGTGGATTGTCATTCCCTTCTCCAGGGGATCTTCCCCACCCATGAATAGAACCTGGGTCTCCTGCATTGTAGAAAGATTCTTTACTATCTGAGCCACCAAGGAAGCCCAAAATAAGATCATTAGGGTGGGTCTTAATCCCAAGACCAAGTGATGATATAGAAGGCAGCCATCTACAAAACAAAAAGAAACCCTTGGGAAGAAACCAGTGCTGTCGATACCTTGATCTTAGACTTCCAGCCTCCAGAATTGTGAGAATTCTAGGACTAAAGCTCTCAGTGAACATGAACGGTGATCAAGAAAGGTGTTCAAAATTTAACATTAAATGTCTTGCCTGAAAAAAAAAAAATGTCTTGCCTGAGATGAGCTCCAGGATCAAAAGAATAGTTTGTTTTCTTTATTTATGACCAAGGAACCATCAGTCGGGGGAGCGGAGAGTGTGTATGTGTGTTTTGGGGTGGGGACAGTGGGAAGGGAAAGCGACAGGGATTCAGAGCTGAGAGACTGCTAGGGTGAACAGTGCAGACTGTCTGATAATTTGCTTATTTATGGTCTTAGGATATCTGCTGCAGGGCATGAAATTTCTTTCTCCTCCCCCTTCTCTCTTCCTCCTCCCGAGGAAGTATGCTCCACTGAAAGTGGCATTTGGATCCCCAGAGCTTCTGTATTGCTGCCTGACTTTCTGACAAAAGTGTTATTATTTCCACACATATGACTCTTTTACTCTATAAATAAATAAAGCTTTAGAAGGCAACTGAACACAACCCTGATGCCTAAAATAGGGCAAGACAAATAAAGCTGATCCTTATAAATTTAATCCTCATTAGGAGGTAAAGAAAGTCACGGGATTCTGAGTGGCACTTTGGAAAGGGGCAGATAATTTCTTTGACATATTTATTACCTTTTGAAAGCCAGCTAGTTTGAATGGATTAGAATAAAATGCTCAACACTAATATTTTTTCAAGCAATAATATCATATAGAAATAATTTTTGGTACAAGACATAAAATTCTTAATCTTCTGAAGTATTTCAGTAGATTTCAATTTTTGGTAAAATAACCTTTCTTAAAGCAGGGTCAAATCTAGGTTCCAATACTTTTTCTTCCTAACATGATGCTGGAATCACTGATTCATAATACGCATTGATTGCCCTTTTGGTGGCAAACCTTAGACCCTTTCAGAGGAATCCTACTAGAAAACTGAGTCTGTCCTTGGACCAGTGGTCACTCTCACAAAGATACTCATGAAAGCAAATTGGGGTTGATTGAGAGAGGCTTTATTTTTAAGGAAACCAGAAGATGGTAGTAAGATACATCCTGACTGTGTTCTCATTGTAATTAGGATACATCTAAAACTCCTTTAAGGCCCTAAGTGAGATGGCTGTTGCTATGAGAGGTGGTAGAAAGATAAAGCAATATTTAAGCTCCTTTTCCTTTGGCCTTTGTTCATTGCCCCTGTAATCACAGGCTCTTCATTCTAGTTGCTTAGAGAAGGAATGAGGTAGAACAGGGTCATGTAATTAATATAATCATATTTAATTAATATGTAATGATAATTACACGTTGAAAACAAATACGTTCTGAAATTCCCACAGCATGTGGCAAAATATACCTCCAAGACAGACAGAGGCTGGCCCACCATGGTATCGAAAAGGAACAGGATTTAGAGACAAACAGTGATCAGTCTTGATCACTAGACCACTTCTTCAGAACTTTGATCTCATTTCAGAATAAAAACACTTCACTTGTCCTATTTATTTCAGGGAAGGTAAATGCTCTCATTTATTATCTCATTTGAAGTCATGGTATTAGTTAGCCTCTTTCAAGTGGGAAGGCATTAGAGCATGTTCAGTTTACCTCGGTGACAGAGATTTAGCGTGAGTTCCCGGGAAATGAAGGAAAAGCCAGGGAATCATTGGACCACCAAGCCTGCCCATGGTTAAGGATTCAACAGGATCTCTACGTGTCTATCCTCCTTGTAACTCTGCTTCTCTCTCAGCAGACTCTAATGCCAAACTGGGTTGAGTCATACTACTTCCTACTATGTGACCTCTGGTGTGCATGCATGCTAGGTCACTTCAGTCATGTCCAACTCTTTGCGACCCTGTGGACCGTAGCCCGATGGGCTCCCCTGTCCATGGGATTATCCGGGCAAGAATAACAGAGAGGGGTGCCATGCCCTTCTCCAGGGATTTTCCCGACCCGGGAGACTGAGCCCAGGTCTCCCGCATCTCTCGCATTGGCAGGCAGGTTCATCACCCCCAATGCCGCCTGGGGAGCCTGTGACCTTGGGGAAGCTATTTAAACTCTCCGGCTTAGTTTCCACACCTGTGAAATGGAAACAGACTTCACAGGGTTGAAGTTAATATATTTAAAGCATTAAAAATAGTACCAGGCACACAGAAATTGGAATTTCCTATTATCATTTTTTAAAATTTTATTTTATTTTTAAACTTTACAATATTGTATTGGTTTTGCCAAATATCGAAATGAATCCGCCGCAGGTATACACGTGTTCCCCATCCTGAACCCTCCTCCCTCCTCCCATTATCATTTTTATTATTGTTATATTTTTTATTACTTCTGCATCTACTGTCCACTGCCCTCATGGTGTCTACCACTTCATCTGATTACTACCTTTTCTGTGTGAGACTCTTTTACCCACTTTTTTGTGTGACTCTCAGCATCCATCCCTTTCTGCTTTATGTTTTACTTGAGTGATTTTCTTCTGACCTCATTTTCTTTACATCATGTTTCTAGTTATTCATGCTTCTGTTTATTGCCTTCATTCTGCAGGCCCCTTTGCTCTTTCTCTGCTCTACTCTATCATCTGGTTTTGTTTTCTTTTTAAAGATTTATTTACTTATTTTATTTTTGGCTGCATTGGATCTTTGTTGTTGCACTTAGGCTTTCTCTAGTTACCAGGGTGAGGGGAACTACTCTTTGTTGGGTGGAGTGGGCTTCTCATTGTGGTGGCTTCTCTTGCTGTGGAGCATGGGCTCTAGCGTGCGCTGGCTCAGTAGTTGTGGCACACAGCTTAGTTGCCCTGGAGCATGTGAGATCTTCCCAGAAGTGAAGTGAAGTGAAGTGAAGTGAAAGTCGCTCAGTCATCTCTGACTCTTTGTGACCCCATGGACTGTAGCCTGCCAGGCTCCTCTGTCCATGGAACTCTCCAGGCAAGAATATTGGAGTGGACTGACATTCCCTTGATCAAACCCGTGTCCCCCGCATTGGCAGGCAGATTCCTAACCACTGGACCACCAGGAAAGCCTCTATCATCTGGTTTTCTATGTATCTCACATGCAATGTCTTGAGAGAGGATTTGATAGGGCCCCCTAGGAAATATTCAGTACAGAGCTCTGCAGAAGAGTCCTATGCTTGTTTGTCCCAGGCTGCTGCCAAGTTTATACTGGATTGTTTTGATTTGAGTGGGTGTCTATGGTCCAAGCTGTACTGTTCAAGGTGGTGAGGGTCTCAGGATACTAACTGAGAATCCCGTGTGTTGGGAAACATTTTAGACTCCTCCAGAAGAAGGGTAGTCTCATTCAGAGTGTCATGGCACCACCCTGAATGCATTTTTTCTTTAGAATTATTGCTATCCCGTTAATAGATGAAAAACTGAAACTCAAAAATGTCAAGTGGTCCTAGGTCTTATAACTCAGTGTACATGAAGTGCTTTATTTAATTTTGCCAAATAAGAGGTGCTATTTTTTACACTTCCTTTTATCAAGAATGGGTGATGATCTTTTTCAGAGATGGCGTCTTGTAATGTAAAAGGTAGTTTTTCTATGGCTATTCTGTTACATCTAATTCAGAATTTAAACAATGTAGGGTCACATGGAGATTATATAAGGTAAAATAAGAGGGAAGAGATTTAAAGTATTTTAAAGACAGACACACAGAAGTGATAGCTGTCATAATTCCTCTTTGCTTCTTTCATACCTTAACTAGTTTAACAAACCACAGTACTAATTATCTGGCAATTCAGATGTTACACAATCAGCATTCATCAGTGGAGAGGCTCTTCTGGAGATAGAATCTGGAAGAGCAAGGGAAGGTAGCAGAGAAACATATTTTTTATAGGATTTGAGCGATAAGATGCTCCAGCGTGAAGATTAGTTTATCAGCAACTTGTTTCAACTTGCAAGAAAGTTCCTTTAATGAAAACATTTGTCTAAACCAGTTGTCCCATCCTCATCTTATATCTGTTTTATAAACTCATTAACATCTCATATCTGTTCTAAAACTCATTCCTCTTAATCCGTGTAGACAGAGGCTTCTGGATTAAAGTCTGACATGCCATTTTAAAATATAAATTCTAGTTATGTAGAAGAATTCTAGTTAAAGATTAGGAGAGATTGAATAAAGTAACAGTAACTTAATGATGATCCAGGTGAAAAGGTGAGTGAGGAGGAATTAATGGGTCAGTTGGAGGCCTGGGTTTCCCTTGTGGCTCAGCTAGTAAAAAATCCTCCTGCATTGCAGGAGACCTGGGATCGATCCTTGGGTTGGGAAGATCCCCTGGAGGAGGGAAAGGTTACCCACTCCAGTATTCCGGCCTAGAGAATTCCACAGACTGTATAGTCCCTGGGGTCTCAAAGAGTCGGACACAACTGAGCAACTTTCACTTTCGCTTGGAGGCACAGTCCAGAGAATGGGGCACACCACTATGTCAAACAAGATACATTTTGATTAGTAGTGAGCTATGATATATTATTTGAAAAATGAGCCTTAGTTATATTGTAGCAGGTGAAAAATCTAGGTGGAGTTACTGGTTATGAGTAATGCCCTATTGTTGATCGAGCATGTTCCCAGGACCTCTAAAGAGGTCTGTGCACAGTGCATGTTGGTAGGAAGAAATGGCAGTGACTTGTCACTCCAGGAAAGACCTGACAGCTTGCAAAAAGGCTTGACTTGCTTGGGAAGAATGCTATGCATACTATCTGCCTGGAATGGAAAATAAGAATTACTATTATATACTGAACGGTCCAACTCTCCATCCTGTTGACCTCTCTTTGAGTAGAGGAATCAGACACACTTTTATGAAACTGAATTAACTGTATTTATAAATGGGATGGATTGTTTAAAGGAGTTTTAATTTGTTCAACTGAACCATTAATTGAACATTAATCAAATACCATGAGAACAAACAGTTTCTATTTTTAGTTTAAAATTTTCCTTTTATAAATAGAATAATACAATGGAAATGTTGAATGTAACTAGGTATTTGGATTTCTCTGGTGGATAGCCAAAGAAAAGCCACCACAACCTGGGTTGCAAGGAAAGAGTGATTAAAATAAGACTGCTGGGACTTCCTGGCCAGCCAGTGGTTAAGACTTGGCCTTCCAATGCAGAGGCTGTGGCTTCAATCTCTTGTCAGGGAGCTAAGCTCCCATATGACTCATGGCCAAAAAGCAAAACATAAAATAGAAACAATATTGTAACAAACTCAATAAAGACTTAAACAATGGTCCACACAAAAATGTTTAAAATAAAATAAGACTCTGCTTGGAATGAGATGTTGGGCCTATTTCTAACCTGTCCTCCATGGGCAGGCAGGGAATGGGAAGGAGAACTGGGTTCACAAACGATGCCAGCGGTGACAGCTGAGCAGTAACTCAGTATTCAGCTGAAGAATATTAAAATGGTATCTGGGTTATCACCAACACCGTGCATAGAATCAGACAGAATAAGCGGCAATTTCCTCTAAGAAGGAATTCTAAAGCTAAGCTTGTTTCATCTGAATTTGGGTTCATGATTTATACCATGTGTTCAACCCCCTCTGTGTTTGGCAATGTGACTAGGATGAGAGCAATTTGAGGTACCCAGGTCCTCTAGGATCATGCTAGTGGGGGTTTTTCTTGAACTTCTAAAGACACAGCCTACAGTAGGTTAGAAGTCTTAATCAAAAGACAGCCTCATTCACTCATTTGGTGAATTTTTGTTGAATGTCCATAGGATGATGAATGGTTCTAAATTCTGTAAAGAACATAAAGATGAAGCAAATTGGCATCTTGCCCTTAAGAACTGTAAGGAACTTACAGTCAGTGAGAGCCATAGGCCATATATAAAAATAATAGTACAATTGTTTTCTGTCCTAAGATAAAGGAAGATGTTTACTAATGACTCATTATGTGTCAGGCGACGTGTTTTGTTATCTTGCATATGACATCAGATTATCACAACCACCCTGGGAGGTGGACTTTAGCAGAAATGGGCAAGGATTCTTCTTAACTGAGGAAAGATTCTTAGAGAATATGGGTGCAAAGTCATTCATTTGCAGAGTGTGTGAGTATAAAGCAGAGAAGACGATACATTCAGAAAGGCAGGTTGGCGGCCACAATGTAAGGATCTCTGGATGCCAGAGAGGTGTTTGGGCGATGTTCACTTGTTCTGAAAGTACCAAGAGTGGTCATGACTGTGCTTTGGAGAGCTGAAGATGGAACCCTATAAAGACCAGTCAGCGAAGGACACAACTTTTATGAGTGGGGTCAGCCTCTACTGGTGTCTGTTTCTAAATAAACTTTGGGCCTGTACAGGCTTGGGGGTGGGAGGAATAGAAAAAGCCAGGCTGCTCTCTGCTACTCCAGAGCACAGAGCTGAAAGAGAGCAGATTGTGGACAATCAGTGCTTTGGGGAGATAAAGAAAAGATGGCTTGCAGTCAAGGAGACCTTGGTTTTCATCCCAGTTCTGGATGTCCTAGAGCAATTTACTTATGTAACCATGCTGAACCTTTGATTCCTTATGTTAAAATGGGGCTAATGACACTCACCGTACAGGATGGTTGTGAGGATTAAAAGACACAAGACAGAGGGTTTTGGGAAAATAGTCAGAAAAGCAGGATATGGGTTTCCAGGAGAAGAATTTCAGTGGTGGTATGTTCTCTCAGCTTTTGTGCCCCTTGTTGCCAGATAAATTCAGAAGGCCACTTGTCAGGACCACAGTAGAAAGGGATCTGGCATCCAATAGGTGGTTATACCAGATGACCTTTAGGGTCCATTTTAAGTTCTAGTGCTGTTATTCTCTGCAGGTTTCCCCCCCCTGCTTTCACAGTGTGCCCTTCCCAACCCCACAGTCATTATTGTCTGACAAAACTCATAGGAACTATAGGTCAGGCTGATCATAGGCATAATTTGACAGAAAATACATATCTAGACCCTCAGAGTTGATTGGTGCTGAAGCCACAGGAGCTGTAAATGGACTTTTTCATTAAATAAGTTAAGATCCAGGATAATGGGTAGACACTGGGTATCCTATTTTGCTCCCCTCAATGTCCTGATACTTTGGGGCTTCCCCAGTACTCTTGCCTGGCAAATCCCATGGACAGAGAAGCCTGGTAGGCTGCAGTCCATGGGGTCGCGAAGAGTCGGACACGACTGAGCGACTTCACTTTCACTTTTCACTTTCATGGATTGGAGGAGGAGATGGCAATCCACTCCAGTGTTCTTGCCTGGAGAATCCCAGGGACCGGGGAGCCTGGTGGGCTGCTGTCTATGGGGTCACACAGAGTCGGACACGACTGAAGTGACTTAGCAGCAGCAGCAGCAAGACACCCAGAGGCCATTGGTTTCAATCTATTTATTGAAGAGTTAGATCTCTTTGCAAAATGAAGTGCTAGAGTGAAGCCTAAATGAATGGATGGGCTTCCCAGGTAATGCTAGTGGTAAAAAACCTTCCTGCCAATGCAGGAGACGTAAGTGACGCAGGTTCCACCCCTGGGTCAGGAAGATTCCCTGGAGGAGGGCATGGCAATCCACTCCAGTATTCTTGCCTGGAGAATCCCATCCCATGGACAGAGGAGCTTGGTGGGTTACAATCCATATAGGGTCTCAAAGAGTCAGACAAGACTGAAGTGACTTTGCATGCTTGCAAATGTATTGATACAATAGCTAAGAGCTGTAACTCTAATTAAGGGGGAGGGGAGGGAGAGGTGGGGAGAAGGAAGCTGAAATCTCACCCTCTGGGTTCCTTTCTCACCCACTCTGGAACCCCTGGTTGGACACTACTGCTCCAGCCCGGGACCTATTTGCTGTTTTCCTCTTGAGTCTTCTGTTTTCTGGACACAGATGACAGCTGTTATCACTCCAGCTGCAGAGGGGATGGGAGGCAACTTCCTGTTATTCTATCCTGCCATCCCTGTGGGGGTGGGACAGTCCCTCCCCCCATCTCCTGCTGCTGGAATGTGAGCCAGGCAGGCTTCCTATGACTGGGACTGGAAAAATGACTGGTAGCCATCCAGCCGCTGTTGGAGAGCATCTGGGAGAGCAAAGCAGAGCAGGCTCCAGACAAGTGTGTCCCTGACTGAGGGACAAGGAGGAATGGGTGGCTAAGAGGCAGGTTAAGTGGTTGGTGCAGAAAATGCCTGAGGCCGTGAAGGGTTGCTGCATGAATAGTGGGAGAGTAAGAAGAGGGGATTGTTGCCAGGGCACTAAGATTGAGAAAAGGAAATGGGGAGAGATAGTTAAGGTAGCTCAGCTGGTAAAGAATCCACCTGGAATGCAGGAGAGTCCTGTTTGATTCCTGACTCAGGAAGATCCCCTGGAGAAGAGATAGGCTACCCACTCCAGTATTCTTGGGCTTCCCTGGTGGCTCAGACGGTAAAGAATTGCCCTGCAATGCGGGAGACCTGGGTTCAGCTCCTGGGTTGGGAAGATCCCCTGGAGGAGGGCATGGCAACACAATCAAGTATTCTTTCCTGGAGAATCCCCATGGACAGAGGAGCCTGGCAGGCTCCTGTCCATAGGGTTGCAAAAAGTTGGACATGACTAAGTACAGCACAGTTAAGTAGTTATGGTTTCTAGCTATGAGATTGTTTGGGGTTGGGTGCATTTAAGGAAGGGAGCAGGGTTAGAGGTGATCTGCCAATCCATTTTCCATCCTATATTTTTATTGAATGTTTTTCTTGAATTGGGGGTAAGGAATACAAAGGTATTAGGCATGGGCAGCCTCTTCAGAGTCTGGGAAGATAGGAAATGAATATAACTAGACATAGATAACCATATGTTAACACATCTATACAATTTCAGTAAGGATTGTAATAACCTTTGATGTGAGTATATTAAAGTCCCATTTTATAAAAGAGGTGATTAGGTTTCTGATGGATATTTTAATGACTAGGTCTTCCCAGGTGGCGCTAGTGTTAAAGAACTTGCCTGCCCATGCAGGAGATGTGAAAGATGCAGTTTCCATTTCTGGGTCAGGAAGATCTCCTGGAGTAGGAAATCGCAACCCAGTCCAATATTCTTGCCTGGAGAATCCCAAGGACAGGGAGCCTGGAGAGCTCCAGTCCATGGGGTTGCAAAGAGTTGAACATGACTGAAGCAACCTAGCACAGCACAGCACAAAGTTACACGGCAAGCAAGTGCAGAACTAGACAATGGACCCCTTTTTCTGTCTGCTGTAGGGCACAGCAAGGACAAGGACTTAAGGCTTTGAGAGAAGAGTAGGACTTAGCACACAGAAGGGGATTAAAAGGTAAAAATTTCCATTTACAAAATAAGTAAGCCATAGGGATGTAATGTACAACATGGTGACTATAGTTAATAATACAGTATTACATCTTTGAAAGTTTCTAAGAGAATATATCTTAAAAACTCTCAAAAACAAAACAAAACACCCCACAAAGCTCTCCCAAACAGAAGAGTAGGTAGGATTGGATTCCAGGTAGGCCAGTAGGTGAGATGCAATCAAGAATCTGGGAGTAGACCAGTTTGCCGTGAAATGTTTCCCATTTCACTGGGAAGGGGAAACACTGGAAGGGGGAGACAAGGTGGGAAAGGTGCATAGAGCCCAGATCAGAGAGTTTTAAATGGCCAGCAAAGAATTGCATGGCAAGAGGGACCTGATTTAGAAGGGGAAGATGCTGACAGCAAAACCAAACAGTGTTTTAGCAAACTCATTTGGAAGTAGTGCATAGAAGGACTTAGAGGTGGGGGAAAATGGATTCAGTAAAGTTAGGAGCTTGGAACAGTGTAGGTTTGACAAACAGCATAATGTTGATAATATAGAAATTGGTCTGTGAGAGCAGTTGCTGGGGTCGGTGGATTTTTTTTTTTTTTGGCATTATAATATGTGTGTAGATTGTGGGCAATCACTGCTCTAGAGAGAAGAAATAGCTTCAGAATCCAATAAACCTTGGTTTCAACTGCAGTTCTGGAGCAATGTACTTATGTAACCTTGCTGAGCTTTTCATTCCTTTATGTTGAAACGGGGCTAATGACACTCACTTTACAGGATGGTTGTGGGAATTAATTCAGACACACTGGTGGACTCTGTGCATCCCTTCTACAATTTGTGGCAGAATGGCAAAATAAGCACGTCCTCATTCATCAGAAAACAAACAATAAAAATGAAGAGAAAGTCAGTAGTCAATTCACTGTAATTCCAGAAGATGACGGATAATCTATCTTTATCTCATATAAAGAGGGCCACGTTTCACAATTCAGTCCTGCCTTGGGGCAGTTATTAGTCAAACTGAAAGACCCATTTCCTGAGAATCTCTCTGTTCTGTTAGCCAGGGTATAGCCTGATAGCTGCCAGGGTAAATGTTAGTTAATTCTTAATTGATAGCTCAGCCACTGCAATTGATTCCATTCAACAATAATTACTCTCCTGTGGCTTGCTGAACTCAATTGTGAGATTTCCACCCCTTTTCAGTTGTGTATAAAAACAGCAGCCCTGCTGTCTTTAAAAAAAGGTAAAACAGTAATTTTTCTTACTTTAGAGGTTCAATTTTATTTGCCTGGAAGCTCGCGTGCTGTGATTTTCGTCACTAAAAGCAAAAGCAAACCGCATGGTCGATAACGCCCCAGGGTTAACAATCTAGAGCTGGGTCGCAGTTTCTAGGATTGTCCTCCCTATCTTCTCGAAGAGCTTTTGAAGTTCTAAATTTCCCGTTCTAAGGGAACGCCCAGCAACCCCAAGATAAAAGGGGAGCTGAGCGAGCTGGCGGTTTCCTTTATTTGTCTGACTTCAAGCTAGCCATTTTCTGCTGCACGCGCCGCCGGACTCGGACTTGCCCGTGACACACAGGCGACTGTTTTTCCTTCAAAGGGGGGCTTGGATAGGTTAGTTTCGTTTCTGACCTGGGGGATTGGGAAATGCGCCAAGAAAAGTTTAAAACACCACCTGCAAGGATCTTCTTCGTACCATGATTCTCCTTCCCTTACAGATAGCAGGAAAGGCAGCATTTTTTTCCATCAACACCCACTTCCAGCCCAGCGCCGGGCTCAGAGAGGAATGTGTAAAATTAGTGGGCTCCTCTGAGTGACAGTCCGAGGGCCCAATCAGCGCGAACCGCGGCGCGCCGACACCCCTCCCGCGCGTTCTCTATGGCTCTTTCCCGCGGGGAGGGAGGTGGGAGGGCACGAGGGAGGGGAGGTACCTGGGACTGGGAGTGATGTCAGCTCCCAGCTCGGTGCCTGCCCGGATTCCTGACATGGTGTAGGGCCGAGAGGGTGGGGAAGGCGGGAGCCGGGCGAGAGAGGACTCGGGGCAGCCAGCCTGCGGCGGGGCCGGAGTGCCGGCGCTTTGAACTCCGGGCGAAGGTGAAGCACAACTTTTGCAACTCGTGCTGGCGGCTCTCCTCCCCCCAGGTAAGGGCGTTTGGCTCCTCTCGGGGACCGGAGTGTAGTGGCACCGTTGTGCGGTTGCAGCTGCTCCTCCTTTTCACCGCTCGATTTCCTTTTCCAGCTCACTCCAGTTTCCCAGTGGGAGCGGGCACTTTTTGGTGGGTGGGGTAGGGCTTAACTCCTGGGGCTCCCAACTAGCTTTTAGGTGAAAAATACCTCCAGGACTGGACGTGTGAGATCTTGTCTGTGTCCTTAAACACCGCCCCCTCCCCAGTCTGCTAATAATACTTAAGAACCCCAATCAGAGAAGTGTGTGTATGTGTGTGTGTGTGTGTGTGTGTGTGTGTGTGTGTGTGTATAGAGGGGGCTGTTATTTTAAAATGTCACAAAAAGTTTATGAAATATCGACTCAAAAATTATGATGAGAGAGAACAAAAGTTTTTGAGTTTTATTGGCTCCCCTGTGGTCTGTTACATTTAAATGAAAGTCTGTCATTGTTATTCATATTTTTTATATCATAATATAAGAAATCCTTTTTTATAGTTCCGTCAGAACGTGAGAAATTCACTTGGAGTGTATTAATTATGAGCTTGTGGGAAAACCGGTCTCTTGGGGGCATGCTTCAACGCCGGTTCTTTTTCTCTCACATCTTAACGGAGGATCCCTTTGGTTGCCTACGTTGTGATCTGGAAAGGTTAGAAAGGCTGTTGAGAACCTTCATATCCGTTTTCTGTGGCTGTTTGAGGGAAGGATGAGGGCTGGTAGTTGTTTTCATGGATCCTTTTTAGAGAAGGGAGTTTTAACTGGGAAATGTGGCCGAAGGCGTGGCAAACAAACTCTTAATTATAGGAACATGAATTTTTCAACATGTGGGGCCAAAACGAATCCTGCCTTTCAATAAGAATTGCAGGGAGCAATAGAAGAACTTGATCTCATGTCCCAATTCGATCTGTAGGGAAAGGAACTGCAAAAGGATATTTAGATAAGCCGAAATACAAAATTCTGTTTTTTTGTTTATTTCCGGTTTCAAACTCTTTAGCTGTTTCTTGCTTGGTGATTTTGTGTGCCCAGGTTACTAACTGGGTATGATTGACTTTCTGGGGAAAAAATTGACCCTATACACTGATTGAGAACCCTCACTTATCAGTGCTGAAGGCTCTTTCTTTTGGGGAAGCAAAGAAAGTATTTGGGCTGGGACTCCTGAGTCAAGTTTCCCTTTTCTTTCACCAGAGTGCCTCAGCAGTGAGGATCCTTCCATTGCCAGGTCGGGAGGAGACGGGCGTGGGCTTCTTTGTGAGTCAAAAGCTGCATCCCAGGTGCCTGTACGTCAGGGCATTTCCGGGAGAGGAGGAAAGAAAGCAGCCACAAATATTGCATCTAATAATCCCAGGTCGGGAAGTGTGGAGACACGGGACTTTGTTGATGGGGTTCTCTGTCTTTCTAGCCAGATACCAGTTAGGTTGCAGGGCAAAAAAGAGGTGTTTTGTTTTGCTGTTGTTTATAAAACACCTAAGGGCTTCCCTGGTGGTTCAGTGGTAAAGAATCCACCTGCAGTGCAGGAACCACCAGAGACATGGGTTCAATCCCTGGATGGGGAAGATCCCCTTAAGGAGGAAATGGCAAACTGATCCAGTATTCTTGCCCTGGAAGTCCCATGGACAGAGGAGCCTGGCGGGTTACAGTCCAAAGGATCGCAAAAGAGTTGGACACGACTGAAGTGATTGAGCACACACTCATGCACGCATGCATAAGACACCTGCATCTGTATTGTTCTTAAAATTTTTAGTTTGCACAGGTTGGATTAAGAGTAGATTTTTTTGCAAAGAGGAGGTGTGCTTCACTGAAAAAGCCTATATATTTTAATTTTGATCTGTGTTTTGGACTGAGAAACAGAAATTGGCTAATGTCACTGAAATAATGGTTACCGAGTCTTTGCTATTTATGTTCTGTGAAAGTGAAAGAGTTATTTGTTCAGTCCAGTCTGACCCTTTGCAACCCCATGGACTGTAGCCCGCCAGACTCCTCTGTCCATGGGATTTTCCAGGCAAGAATACTGGAGTGGGTAGTCATTCCCTTCTTCAGGGGATCTTCCCGAACCAGGGATCAAACCCAGGTCTCCTGCATTACAGATAGATTCTTTACCATCTGAGTAGAAGTACATAAAACACACTGTATTTTCCAATGCACTTTTTCAGCAGGAAAGTCCAGGAGGTGAGGTGGAATTCCTGTGGGCTGGTGAGAGCTCTCTGAAGCCTTGACTGATGGAGTATTCAGACTGCTGTTTGTAATACCGAAAGAAAGCTGCAAAAACCAGTCAAGTAGTATCTTTAGGATGTTATCTTGTTTTCCAAATTCAGATTTATAATTCTTTCCAAGAAATGAGTCCTTGCTTACTGCCTTGAATATAACAAAGCTTTAAATTGCATTTGCAGTTTGAGTAGCAACCTTTACATTTACATACTTATTTTTAACCAACATTTCTCTTTCTCCATCTGTGTGTAGGAGGCAGATGTGGTATACTAAAACACCGTATGTTCAAAGGACAAAACTTGAAAGATGTTTGAGTTGTTGAGAAAGGTAGAATCAGGTTTTGGTTAAATTCTTTGACCAGCTACGATAGCTCCTTTAAAAAATGGGATAATCTGGCCGTTGTGGACAGATGTTGACTTGAAATTCAGGGCACACTGTTGTTACATATCAATAGTGCCTAATTTCAGGGGCATTCTAGTCATTTTTTGAAAACAAGTTAGGTAGTCTGCTTAGGTAGTCTTTTTGTTGCTCACTGTGCTTGCAGGAGATAAATCAGAACAAGGTCAATTCCCTCCCCACCCCGCCTCAGTTACTGACTCCTGCTGCTGCTAAGTCGCTTCAGTCGTGTCCAACTCTGTGCGACCCCATAGACGGAAGCCCACCAGGCTCCCCAGTCCCTGGGATTCTCCAGGCAAGAACACTGGAGTGGGTTGCCATTTCCTTCTCCAATGCATGAAAGTGAAAAGTGAAAGGGAAGTTGCTCAGTCGTGTCCGACTCTTAGCGACCCCATGGACTATAGCCTACCAGGCTCCTCCATCCATGGGATTTTCCAGGCAAGAGTACTGGAGTGGGGTGCCATTGCTTTCTCCGAGTTACTGACTAGCTGACTTCTTTTTAAAACCTTTCATATTCATGAACTACTTGTACTTTTGTAGTTAATTTAGATTATGTTGGTAATTTGTCACATTAAAAGTAACTTTTTGAGGTTCTCATCTCCCATTTTAAAAAATACCTATATCTTCAAAAGCACATCTTTCAAACTGTTAACTAAAAGACCTCATTCATCTCTCTTGTCTTTTCAGAGATATTACTATATGTTTCTGATCTGATTTGAATTACCTTTTCAAAACAGTGAATGAATGAGTGAATGAATGTATGAATATCCATTCACATTTGGGTCTGTGTCTTGATTCTTTACTAAAGAAATGTTCCTTTAAGGTGCACACATAGGCAAGAGATAGTATTAGGTTGGCCAAAAAGTTTGAGTTTTTCTGTAACATGGAAAAAACCTAAACATACTGTTTGGCCAACCCAATACATAATTATGACATTTTTTTATTCCCAAAGATTTCCTTAGAAAGTCATACTAGTTTTGAAAGTAAGAAAAAAATCCCAGTTGAGCATCCGATTGTGAAATCTTTCAGGCAACCATGATTTTATTGTTTTTTAACCATGGTGGAACAGATGTGTTTAAGTATGCGATCCAAAGCTGTTAAGGTTACTGACACTGGGTGTTG
This sequence comes from Bos indicus, assembly GCF_029378745.1. Taxonomy (NCBI): domain Eukaryota; kingdom Metazoa; phylum Chordata; class Mammalia; order Artiodactyla; family Bovidae; genus Bos; species Bos indicus. The sequence goes on along the minus strand of NC_091764.1, from coordinate 82,315,075 downwards.
TTTTAGGACAAATGAAACAAAGTGTCTGTCCTCTGGCCAGCATTTCCCTTCAACTAAAAGTTGATAATTTCACAATTAAATCAGTCATCCAGCTGCCCCCATGTTGACACTATCCAATAACTGCTCTGGGCTTATGTAGTTCCTTGAATCTGTAGTGTATTATGTCATCACTTTCTCAAATTCATCTCTGTGCATGTCATAATGATTTTCCTAGCCAAAAGCCTATAGCTTTTGTCACATGTTATCACCACCATAAAGACTGATGCTTCATTAAATGGAGCTAATGGATTAAAAAAAGAAAGCCTGAACTAACCCACCCTAGAAAATACAAAGACTTTTCTATTTTTTTATACTCTTTATTTAAACAGTAATTATTGATGCCTGTTTGGCACTGGTTGCTGTTTCAAAAAGCCAAGTGGTGAGGGTTTCTTTTACATCAATACTTTGCCCCATGTTTAAGGATCTAAGACACCAAACAACTGGATTTTAGATGAAACAGTGGGCCCTTCCAGGAGTTTTAAGTTTACACACTCATTAGGCAGCTTTTGAAGAAGAGGAGGGTTTGAGTGAAACCTCTACCACTTCTCTTTGGAGAGCTTCTATTTCTGAAATGTGGGTTTGGACTCTGAGGGATCCAGGTGGGTATGTTGTCTTAGTTTGTGACTGAACTTTGGTTGCATGTCTCCCTGGAACTTGGTGTGACTCACAGTTTGACTGGCCCACATTCACATCCTTGTTTTTCTTGGCAAACGTAAGGAGTTCAGAATAGAAACATCAGGTGGCGGTTTCCGTGTGGTGGTGCACCTAAAAATGCCCATGACCGAAGGAATTGTGCGAACTCAGATTGCACTGAGTATCAGTCATTCTGGTAAAGACTCGTTTCACTGACATGGATCATGAGGGAAGAAGATCAAATACCATAACTTTGGGGACTGGCTGTAGATTTTGTGGACATCCTTTGAACTCCAGAGTAAGGCGAGGTCTTTTCACCTCTCCTTTAACTTAGAGAAATTAAGCATTTGACAGAAAAACAAATGCGAGTTCGAGAGCCGATACGCTGATTCCTAGTGTTGCGTGTGGGGTAGCAAAGGAAAACTTAATTTTACCTGATGAGAGAGAGAGACTAAAGATGCTGTTTTCAGTGACAAGTCCATTCATAAGTAAGTGGCCAAATTCTTTAGGCACACAAGGTAGTTCTTGGGAAGAAGTAGGTAGGCCCATTGGGAACTCTTACCGTTTGCTTTGCATGCATGTTACTCTGAACTGTATTATTGAATGTGGTTTCATGTCATCTTGTATTTCCTGTGAGCCTAGGATATAGCTCACAGAAGTCCTTTTGCTGGCTTTCTGTCACCCTCTCTCCATATATATCTTTTCACAAATATAATCTTCTCATCATAGAATTGTATGAGGTTTTTATGAGAAAAGTTTGAACTTTGAAAGAAAATGTAAACAGGCTAAAGCTCTATGGCCTACTTTCTTAATACAATAACTTGAGAGTGTGGCTGTGGTTGCATAAATAATATCCCTGGAACCATTACCTTTTTGTAAAGATAATGCTTCTCGTAACAACACATGGTCGAGGATTTTATTTTGCTTGAACTGAAATTTGAACACACTCTACGTTTTATTATGAATGATGGAAGAGTCAGAGGAGCCTGTAAGCTCTCATCTAAAGTAACTGGACAGCGAGTGAGTGGGAGGAAGGGAAACAGTGACGACTCACAGGAAACACTGAGTGAACCTGTGAGTCGGCCAGGACAGTTTGTGTGAAGTCACCTGGGTCTCAGTGTTTTTCCTCTGGATCAGCTGCTTGGATGTGTCTGTAAAACTTTCTTCCGACCTCCACCCCCATCAGTGGGTGACTTTGCTCAACCAAGAGGGCTTTTAAACATAGACTTAAAGTTCTTTTATTGCTTTCTTCTCAAGGTACCGTGATTCTCTAGGATGGCTTGCACTCTACATTACCCTGTGGAGCAGACACAGCTAGGTGTGCAATCGTTTCCATCCTTCCCACTTTTTACTGGTGGTCAGTTAAAAACAAAACAAAACACACACCCCCCCCCCCCCCCAAACTTGATTTCCCAGAATCCCTTGCAGCTGGGCGGTGTCTAAGTGACATCGTCCTGGCCAATAAGATGCAGGTAGCTGGGAGGGGCTCTCCCACAGACTCTCTTGCTTGTTAGGCTATTGCTCTTTGTGCTTCTCGTTATCTCTTCCAGGATAATGGATGCTGTTTTCTAATTGCAGAAGCTGTCTTGTGACCAAATTCAAGAAGCTTGAGGGGTAAGTGGGCTGGGAAGCTGATGGCCTTCTGGAACGCTGTACCAGACTTGGTCTGCCCACCTCTTGATTTATTTTGAGAAAAATAAATCTTCATTTGATTCAACCACAGAAGTTGGGTCTGTTACTTGAAGCCAGATGGGATCCTGACTGAGTTTAAATTTTAAAGAAGTCATAGTTCTTTTCGCTCAGAATTAAAAGGCATCATCCTGGATGATTAAAAAATGGGTTGGACTTTGGAACCCTGCATACTCTCAATTTGAATCTTGGCTTTGCTATTCATTACAGACTAATCTTGACAAAAAATTTAATGGTTTTGGGTCTCCATTTTACTATCTGTAAATGGTGGTACTGGTGTTTGTCTTATGGAATTTTTGTCAGTATTGAAGTGAAGTGAAGTCGCTCAGTTGTGTCTGACTCTTTGCAACCCCATGGACAGGCTCCTCCGTCCATGGATTTTCCAGGCAAAAGTACTGGAGTGGGTTGCCATTTCCTTCTCCAGAGGATCTTCCCGACCCAGGGATCGAACCTGGGTCTCCTGCATTGTAGGCAGACACTTTACTGTCTGAGCCACCAGGGAAGTTTGTCAGTATTAGAAAATGTTAATAGAAATAATAATAATACATTTGGTACATAGATTTTTAATAAATGATGGCAGCTATTACTAAAGAATACCATAGTGAGGAGCCTGAAGAGGGGGAGGTAAGTAATTTAACTTTTAGTAGGTTCTCAGTAAACATGGTTTGAACAACTGAATGGTGGGTTAACTTTATGGCTGTAGCCACTTGCCTCCATCTATTTACCATTCATTCCAAGGCCCATCTATTTATCTTCAGCCCCATCTGCCTACACTGGAATACTCGGAACTCTTGTGTTCTCCGAACTTTGGTTGAAAAAGCAAAAGATGTTCTTACGACAGTTTTATTACCTATAACCAAAGAGATGAAGTGGATGTGCTCCAGAGTCAGAGAAATGTAAATTAGACTCTTCTGTCCTTAACTATGTGATTTTTGTCTTCTGTGAAATGGGAATAATTGGGTGGGTTATGAGAATTACATATGATAATATATGTGAAACATTAACAATGATTTTCCTGGCATACAGTGAACACTGGATTAATGACAGATATTGTTACTGTTTTGTTAAACAGTTCTTGACCTTGGTACAAGATCATCTTGGAGATATAAGGGCAAATAAAACATGGTCTTTACCCTTAAGCATATTCATATAGAGAAGACAGGGGAAGAAATGGAATGATCTTCCTTACACATAATCATAATGAAAAACAGATTTAGAAAGCTACTTAGCTGTTAGAAAGTTGGAGGAAAATATACAGATTTAAACAAATGTTTATTATATGTATTTTAAGGAAAAAAGTCGCCAAGCATGTCAGTGCAGGAAAAAGTTGCTAAATGGAGTGATTTGTGGGGGATAGGATGAAGATGATGGGAAAGATGAGGGGCCTTTAATTTTTTTATGTCTGTTTTACAGCCTCATGAATTACTCTTGAAATATAAAGAGTATTAAAGTTTAAAGAATCAGTTTGTGGGGCTTCTTGGAGGTAAGCGGTAGAAGATGGTGCTATGAATTAGTAAAGGATTGGGTTTAGAGGGGTCCTACTAGAGAAGGTGGGATTTCAATGGGATGAGTAGGAAATGTTGAGACATTGGGGGGGACACGAACATCCTTGGGTTTGAAACAAAGCATAGAATATAGTTTTAGAGAAAGATAGGAAGATCAGTATTGTTAATAGAGGTAAGATATTCTAAAGCCAGATCTTAGAGGGATTTAAAAAGAGTGACAAGACTATGCTTTAAAATGAGTTGTGGGTTTTTTTGTAAGGTAGGGAGGGATCTAAGAACTATTATTATTTTATAAAAATGACTCTTGAAATAATATGTTGAATGTTAGGAGGGGTATATGTGGCGAACGGAGTGAGGACAGATAGAACAAGAAAGGCACACAGCTAAAGTTGAATTTAAATAGGAAATATGATGAATTAAGATTTAAGCATCTGAAAAAGAAGATTTAAACATCTAGAGTTTGCAATTCATTGGGACCCATGATAACTTACCTTCGTTTTCTCATTGTCTAAATGGGTTAAATCATAGAACCTGTCTTGTTAGGTTTTTAGGAGAATAACAACAACAGTATTAATAATAGCTAATGCCTACTCAGTGTGTACTAAGCACTCTTCTAACTGTCTGACATATTTCAACTTAGATTTAATCCCTACATCATCCCTAAGAAAAGGTACTGTTCTTATTCTTACAAATGAGAAATCCGAGGCACAGAGAGGCTAAGTGAATTTCCCAAGGTCACACAGATTGTGTGTTGGACAGGGATTTAAATGCAGGTAGATACAGTCTCCAGGGTCAGTAACCTCAACCACTTCGTATTACTGCCTCTGGCTTAGTTCTGTACTTGACATGTTAAAAGCTGCTAAGAATTGTTAGTTATTCATGCTATTCACATCATGATGTTAAGCACCAATTTAGACATTTAGGTTTGGAGTGTAGGCAAAACCCTTGAGTGATAGACCATCTCTGTAGGGTTGCTACCTAAAGAGCAAGAGTAGGTGAGCTTGCTGAAGAAGAGAACGTAGAATAAAAAGAGAAGAAAGTACACAACCCACAGGGAACTCTTGACATGTAGACATAGTCAGGCCAAAGAAAAGAAGTTATTAAAGGTGATAGAGCAAGAATAACCAGGGAGGTTGGAAGGGAAGAGGTTGCCGGTGGCAAGGGAATGAAACACGCCCAACACAAGTGGACCATCCCCACCATCCAGTGCTGCAGACCTCTTACAGGACGAGCCTGAGAAGTGGCCCCGAGTCCAGCTGCCAGGTCATCTGTGGGCTAGGAGAGCAGTTTCAGCGCAGTAGCCACGGAATCCAGAGGACAGAAGATTGAGGAAGACATGGGCGGTGATGAACCCGAGGCTGTCCTGTTAGCCCAGCCTTTCAAGGAATTGAACAGGGAGAGATGTGCTCTGACAGTGTGGGTTTGATGATGGTCCAGGCAGAAAGGGTAATATGAAAGCAGCAAACAAGAAGGGGAAAGGAAAGGGATAGACTGAAATTAGGTGGAGAATGCGGGTTAGCTTTGAAATCTGTAAGAATGCTTCTTGAGAGAATGAAAGAAAGGTTGCGGGAAATTGAGGAAAGAAATGTGATTGGAAGAGATAAGAGCTGAGTGAGTTCACCCCAGGCAGTCTGCCTTTTTTTCCTCCCCCAGTCTAATAGGAGGCAGTGAGAGGAAATTCATAGACAAGTAACTCAGGCTCCCCAGAGCTCTCAGGATTATTGAGACAGAGGAAACATTTGAAAGAATGACAGAAGTCTCTCATCTAAACAATGCAAGCTGACACATTTGCCAGGATGTATCTCCAGGCAGGAAATCAATTTATTGAAGTGGAAAGTAGTGGTACAAAAAAAGAAGAGGGGAATGAAATGAGACAAAGGGATACCTGACTGTATGTGAAGGAGGAATTTTTAGATACCAGACTGAATGGTTCTTAGAACAACTTCCCAGGGGAAATCCGAGAGCTCTGAGTGACGGGGAAGCAGCCCGGGTCTGGGACCACAGGCTGGGTTTGGTTAACACTGAACCACAGAGCACCAGGGAGTACTCTGAAAGAGGGAGGTGTCCAGCAGAGACTTCCACATCATTACATGCTCTGGTTTAACTGGCTCTGTGCATCTTCGAAGGGGGAGAGAGGGGTCTGCCTAGCCCGCCCATCCCGGGACTCTTCCCCAGAGTATTGAAGTTAGAGATGACATAGGAAAGATGAGGATGCCAATGTTGGTTGCCTTTAGAACGTAACTAACGTGTAAACCGAACACAAGAGGTCATGAGAGGAACTCAGAAAGATCTTTGGCTGAAAGACATTGGGTTGCATTGTTTCAGCAGATTTGTTGTTGCAATGATGTGAGTTGTATAAGAAAAGGACTGAAGTAATCTAATAGTTAAGAGTGTCGGACTAAAACTCAGCACCACTCCCATCAGCCCATAGGTGGGTCCTTTGCGGGGTTGCTTTGACTGATGTCAGTATAAATGTATCCAAGTGTGGGCAGCATACTTAGATCTGGGCATAATGTTCTTGAGTTCAGTGATTCTCAGTGGGGCCAGCTACATACTTGTGGAGCCCAGTGTATGATGAAAATGTGTGACCCTCTTGTTCAAAAAGCAAGAAAAAGTGCTGTAAAAGGTACTAACAGGAAAAGCTTTTCTTTTTCTTCCGTCGTCTCTCTTTACTTGTCATGGTGTTTATTTGCTTTAATGTTATTCTGAGTGAAGTGAAAATAAAAATCATCAGCGTGAATTTTATTGTTCATCTTTCTATTATGCAATGCCAGTGTGAAATGCAAATATAAGAGCATTTAACAACTACACAGAATTACTGAAATCATGTTTCTTAGTGTTTCGTGGTTTGTAAATGCATTTGTATATTCTTTTTATCAGAACAGAGGAAACCCTGCACAAACCTGGCTACCGTTATTTCACATCTCAATTTGCACAGTCTATTAGTCTTGGCTTATGGAAGGAAAGACTGAAAGGAAAAAGAACCATGGAATTGCTCTGTCTTTCCTTCTCCTGTGCTGTCATTGTCAGCTCAAGTGGTTGGTTAATACAGGGGAGTGACAGGAGTAAGAGAGGATATGAAAGGAGTGTTTGGTTGTTTTTGTTTCTTAGAAACATGCTGCCTTGTTTCTGCGTGTACAGCGGATTCTGGATGGAAAGGAAAGCATGGCCTCTTGTGGCTGTCAGCACCCACCCACCTGCTCGCTCAGTTGTTTGTAGCACATTTACCTTGAACTCGCTTTGAGTCCTGCTGAACTCGATGCATCGTGAGCCTGCCAAAGTTCTGTGCTTCTGGGGCATTGCAAACACTGTATGAATAGGGCGGCAAGGAATGGTGGCCACTCTTATTAAACAGATCTCCTCTGCTTACGTGCACGCTCCATTGTGCCATCTGACCTTGTTTATAGAACACAAGTTTAAATTGTGAGGAATTTCGACCTCATTTATGAAAAAAATTCAAAGTTTAAATTATTAGGAATCTTGATGATGACAGCAGAGTGTTAAACCAGATATGGGGTCTTTCTGAGCATGGGATTCTGTATGTGACTACAGGTTAGAAGTTCATGAAGATTGCCCTGGTTCTGGGAAGTTAAAGAACTCACTTTTAAGCTCGAGCTACCCTCTGATCTTGAAGTCTCAGCTTCATTATCAAAGTTTACAATGGGTCAGGTTTGAGTGGAGTGACCTAGAGACCCTTCTCCTGGCCATCAGCCCTGTCATTTTTGCCTTTCAAGTGTTTTCTGAATGACTTTTCCTTCTACCAATCCCTTAGTTTACGTCATCATCTCTGATACAGACCGTGCAATTAGTCTCTTCCCTATATTCTGCACCTGTGGCTAGACAGATCTTCCAAATAAACCTTTGGTACAAGCCCTGCCTGGTCCTTTCTCTGATCTCCTGTGGGCTCAGCCTTACAGCAGAATTCTCAGACTCGTGGATCTGGGATGGAGACTGCCTGCAGACAAGTATGGCTTGAAATATACAGTATTTTAAGAAATTTGCGCCAGTTCTTAATTTTTTTGGTGACTTCACCAATGGAAATTTACATTTAACAAAGAGAAGATCTGGCTGCTCTGGGCTCCAGTTTTCAAACAGGAGGACCACCTGTGGACTTGAGGAGGAAGATTGACTTTTTAAAAAAATATTTATTTATTTGGCTGTGTTGGGTCTCAGTTGAGGCACGTGGGACCGTCATTGTGGCTCATGGACTCTCCAGTCGTGGAGTGTGGGCTCCAGAGGGCGCAGGCTCTGTAGTTATGCTGCACAGGCTTAGTTACCCCAAGGACTGAACCCACATCCCTGCATTGCAAGGAGGATTCTTAACCACCGGGCCACCAGGGAAGTCCCAAGATTGACTCTTTATTCTGGCAAAGCCTTCACTTTCATGGATCTAGAGCATGCATTTGCCTGTTGTCTTCAAGGAATGCTGTGAAGGAATTAGAATGCTGATACTTTAACTTGAGAAATTAAGTTCTCCAACCTCATAGTGTAGCAGCCCTTATTTTCTTTTTTGTTTTGTTTTGTATTTTAGCTCTTGATTGCCTTTTTTAGGAGAAATACTTCCCAGGTCTCACCTGATCAGTGTCACCACTGTGTCACTGTGTCACTTGTGACCTCATCTGATCTCGATTCTTTCTCTAAGCTTCTCTCCTGTGCTCACACCCAGGCTCTGCCCCCCTGGCAATGCTTTAAGGCTACTCAGCTCTTCTGCTTTTCCTACTGTTTGTCCCTGCTTAAACCCTCATCTTTCCTCTAGCCCCCCTTAAAGCAGTTCATCAGGAGACCCTTGTGAGAGCCTCAGTCTGAGCTCAGCCTACAAACTCTTGCTGGAAGCAGGTAATAAAATCTTTAGAATTTTAAATGCTAAAGGTAACGGCAACCCACTCCAGTATTCTTGCCTGGAGAAACCCATGGACAGAGGAGCTGGTGGACTACAGTCCATAGGGTCACAAAGAGTCAGACACAACTGAAGTGACTCAGCACTAAGTGGACAGTGAGTTCAAGTCGTTTGTGAAGGTTCCTCCCAGCCCAGTGATTTTGAGAAGCCGTAATTCTTCCAGTGCTTGTGCCTGTATGTTACCATGCGTTTGGTTATCTAGTTGTTTTTTGAACTTGTGCGTTGTGATAGGAACTTTGCTTATGTCATCTCACTTAATTATGAGTGTGGCACTAGCATTATCTTCCTCTTACTGATGAAGAAACAGCGTTTCCTCCAAAACTGGTGCTCCAAATGGCTGATCTCTATATCTTATTTCTTCAAATAGATTATATACTTGTTGAAGGCCATGACTCTGCCTTTGTTGCCAGGCCCTACTACCCAATCAGGAATCAGTGAATGTTTTAGTGATGAGAGTAACGATTTTTTTGGCTAGTGTGCATTGAGGCCTAGACAAGCCTCTATGGGAATGTGGAGGAGACTTGAGTAGTATCCTATACTCTAAGATAGACCTCCTACTGTGCACAAAGACAGGATAGGGTTTTGATCTTGGGCTGTGGATTTAGGTGGACCTATGGCTGTGTCTCGGATAAGGCGATGGCACCCCACTTCAGTACTCTTGCCTGGAAAATCCATGGACGGAGGAGCCTGGTGGGCTGCAGTCCATGGGGTCGCTAAGAGTCAGACACAACTGAGCGACTTCACTTTTGCTTTTCACTTTCATGCACTGCAGAAGGAAATGGCAACCCACTCCAGTGTTCTTGCCTGGAGTATCCCAGGGATGGCAGAGCCTGGTGGGCTGCCGTCTATGGGGTCGCACAGAGTCGGACATGACTGAGGCGACTTAGCAGCAGCAGCAGCATGGCTGTGTCTCAGTTTCTTCATTTGTAAAATAGGGTCAATAATAGTATTTTGTAGCAGTGGTTTTAAACTGGAGTGATTTGGGCCTGTAGGAGTCATTTGGCAATGTCAGAAAACACTTCTTGTGTTACAGCTGGGGGTGGAGGCAAGACTGGCTTTTAGTAAGTAAAATCCAGAGATGATGCTAAACATCCTTGCAATGCACGGGTGCTTCTCCCCGCATCAGCAACAGAGAAATACCCGGCCCCAAACGTCAGTAGGGCTGAGGATGAGACACCCTTCCTTGTAGGTTCCTGAAGATGAAACAAGATGATGAATATGATGAGTTTGGCATAATTAACTGTCACTCTAAGAAAACCATCTCAAAGACTGAGAAACCAGCTTTTGTGGGTGGGGGGCAAACCCTAAAACGCCTCACTTCAGAACATCTGTGATTCTTGCCTTATGCTAAGGATTTCATGCTTTCCTGTTTAGAAGTGACAGACTCACTGGAGATTGTGTGTGCCACACCGTGTACTAACATGAGCTGGCATGGATTTATCAAAGCTGTAAAAACAATTATTAATTTTTAGGGGGTTCCTGGTAAACTTCCTGCTTGCTTAACTAGAGATAATTTTGGTGTGTGAGTTTAAATCCTCTGATGGAAAATGTTTTGATTAGTGAATTTCCAAACTACGTTTTGATAAATGGGACATGAGAAGTTTTTGTTTTCACATCAAGAAGCCTATTGTTTTCATAACCCTAAGTTTAAAATGAGGCCGCTTTCTCCGTTTACTGCCTTACCTGCTTGCTGCACAGTTTTGGCATTTGTAGGAGTAGCTTGAAGAACTGTTGGATTTCTATCTGTTGTTTTTTTTTTTTAACTTAAAGTTGAGACTATTATTTAATATTTTTATAGTTACAAAAATAATATATGCACCTTCTAGAAGATTTGGATGATATGGAAAAAAACATAAAGATGATACAGTTTAAAAAAAATAGTCCTCAGTATTCTGCCACACGAAAATACAACTACTGTTGCTGTGTTTCCTTCCTTTTTTTCCATTCATATATATTTTTTCATATTTGAAGTATTCTGAATGTGTATTTTTGTGTCCTGTTTTTACTTACATTGTTTTATTTGTTTATTTAATTTTATTTAAAATTTTTTTCCATTGTACTGCTCAGCTTATGGGTTCTTAGTTCCCCGACCAGGAAATGAACCCTGAGCCCACAGCAGTGAAAGCACCGAGTCCTAATCACTGGACCGCCAAGGAATTCCTCTTAATGTTGTTTTATTTGCATGTCCTCACCCGACTACAGCACCTCTAAATATTATTTCTAAGGACTCTAATATCTTCCATCTCTTGGTGTTTCATGGTTTCTTTAACCCTATCACAGCACACACAGCCTGTTTTCAGTGTTTGCTGAGCATCTTTCGGCAGTCAGCATTTTCTGCCTTTCAGACCCTTCCCATCTTTACAAGAGGTGACAAGAAGCAGCATCAGAGGGTGTGGGTCACCATGCATGGATGTCTTGGTCCATGTTGATATCAGTTACCAAAAAATAGCAGAGTGATATTCTCATTTTAATAATGTTTGTTAACTTTCTAGGAGAAAAGATATTTTCTTTTTCTTTTTTATTTATTTGATATTTATGAGGTCAACCATGTATATGACTGTCGGCTCTATTTCTGGCTTAACTGTTCATATACTTTCCCCATTTCATCTATTGGGAATTAGTGTTGTTCTCATTGTCATGAACTCTGTGTATTTCACTTATTAGCCCTTTCTGATAGTTATTGCAAATATTTTCACCTAGTTTTTTACCCTAATTTTTCTGATAAAAAGTTTTTTGTTTTTAGTGATGTAAAAGTTTAAAAATTTTGTGTAGTCAAATCTATTGATTATTGTTTTCCGCCTGGGGTCTGCAACCTTCCTTCATCTCTACTCAGATGAACCCTTTCTACTCTTAAAGTCACTGTGTTGAGTTATCAGTGTTTAAAATTCTATCCCAAAGTAGATTGCTATCAAGTTTCCTGATGAGGATAAAAGTGCTGAATCTAATATGGACACCCACTGTGTACCATGGAAAACCCTTCACACCGGAATGTGTGTGGGTGAGAGAGGTGGGTAGAGAGGGAGAGAATAAGGAAAATTGATGAGAAAGGATGAGGCTCTTGTTAGGCCCCTGATCATTTGGTTTTGTTTTAAATTTGCTTTCCCTCAGGATGGGAGTGATCTTGTTGCAGGCAGCAGGGCTCCTAGAGGTTCCCAAATGGCTGAGTGCCAGGGACCAGCATCTGGCTGAGCAAACGGTGTTTGTACCTGGCCACAGAATTGGCCCCCAACAATTTGTTTATTTAGTGCAGGAGAAGGTGGACTGAGCAGAGACAGGCCCCTCCACACCTCACCATCACGTTCCACTCTCTCAGGCTCCAAGCTGTGTGCTGTTCGGCCTTGTGGAAGTGACTCCCTGCCCTGCAGATGGACTCATATGAGCCCACAGCCCTGCTCATCTGCGGGTCACCAGCTGTGTTAGCTGAAGCCTAAAGAGGGAGGTAGCGATAACAACCAGTGCTCACTCGGTTGTTCTTTCTGCAAAGCCCTTTTACTCGGGCTTTTTAATGTGCTTCTCACCTCAACTTTATGAGGTTAAACACTATTTTCCTCTCCATTAACTTGGAGGAAACCGCCAATCAATGGAAGCATAATTAAAATCTGGAGCTTCTGATTGCAGAGCTGATCCTCTGCTTATGAAACAATTCCTTCGTTGTAATTTCTGGGTGTAATTTCTCGGCGATGCCATTGCGCAGAGGGTAGCAGCAACTGTTTTAGATCTTCGAGTCAGACATGTGTTGGATGGAATACCAAGAGTCATGTCATAACACTGTGACTTGGTTTTCTCATCTCTAAAATGGAAACAACAGTGTCTGCCTTGTAGGAATGTTAGATTAAGTGGAGATAGGACATGCAAGCCACCCAGCATAGCACCTGGCCCTTTTATTGTGGGAGCTCAGATGTAATGATTGTTTCCTAGTTTCAAAGCTGAAAATGCTCTTTTTTTGTTTAAAAATTTCAGAATAGCTGGTAAATCTGCTTAGACTTGTGAAATTTTAGTAAATGTTATTTATATTTAAATGCAAGAAACATTTCTTTATCTGCCCTACTTATTTTCCTGTTCAGTAGATTTTCTCTTCTGGTGTGGCCAAATCACTTCTCTGAAATCCTTTTGCTTGGAGAATTTTGTGATGAACCCCCAGTTTAGAACTATACTCGCAGCCAAAATAAAACATACTTTGTCTATGTGTTTACGTAAAAAGCACAGACAGTTCTTTAGAGGAGCAATAACCCAGGCATTCCTTTACACATAGTTGAGAATTTTGGCATTATTCATGGAGTTGTTACTTGTCCGTGAATCGTTAAACATTCAGGTAACAGAGCAGCCTTAAAAAAAGTTACATAAAATCATAAGAAAAGACAAAGTTATTAAATAACTCAGGAGAAAAGTTGTTAAATAAATCTTTATTTTTTTCATACCATATAAAAGTTGGGTTAGATCTCGTCCTTAGGCTAGACCTTGTGAACCACTTAAAAAAAGAAAAAACTTTGCTAATATTATTGTTACTTCTGCCTAAAGAATTTCAACATGAGAGTTATCTTGCCATTTGACTTCTATTGTATGTTTATTCTGACTTTTCCATTTTAATAAATTGAGTCAAGTAATTACAAGAGTTATTATTGTAGAATTATGTTATAACCCAACACAGTTTTGTCTCTGTGGAGTTAAAGATAACACTCTTCAGGAATCTTCTTTAGGATATGTGTTGGGTCTTCTTGTTTTTTTCTGTCCCTGAAGCCATGGTTGCATTTTCAACAATACATCAACCTAGTATTGGAATAGGGAAAAGTGAATGAGAATGGGGCTTTATTGGATTAATAGCTGATACTCTTGTTCCTTCTCTGAGAAATTTACATCTGCAGCCATGTGATTTTTCCATTCCCTGCACTTGCTTTGGTAGCAATGGAGAGACAAGGATGGGAAAGTGTTTTTAAAATTTAATTTATATAAATTCATAAATTAGAATTGTACTTTTGTATAATTAATACCATATGTATATGCTTTACAGGAAACATGGTTAAAGTTAAGTATTAGTGATTAAGTGAAATTTACATGATTTCTCAGTTCCCTTTTATGTCTCAAGGATCAAAGTGAGGCCAAATCCTTTGACTGTTGCAAACTGAGTGCAGTACATTGTAGAACGCCACACCCCATTTTAATGATCAGTAGGCACTTGTTTTCCTAAAATTCCAGGTCCATTGTTTGATTTCTTAATAATCAGTGAAAGTGGACATTTGGGGGCAAAGGGGTTAGCGGTATTACTGGTGAAGAGAGTAGGTTAAGTCTGGAAGAATAAAATTGGTGCTGACCTGAGTACTGATTTACAGGATACAGAGAACTTAAGACGAGGCTTTGTGATCCTGAGATAACAATCCAGTTCAGCCCTGTGTCAATCACTTCAGCCAAATCACTGTGGCACTAGCCCTTTGATCAAAGCCTGAGAACCCAGCAAGTTTTAGCAGGCATTTCTTGTTGCTGCTGCTTGGCTTGTGGAGTAGGAAGAGTAATAAGTGCTCATTAGCATGCCCACCTCTGTAATGCATCCACCTGCAGCACAGAGATGCTTGCCTCTGGTCCTGAAACCGTAGCATCCCCACCTGATCTCTTCAGCCCCGGCATTTTGTACTACAGAAACAGAATGTCGACTTGGCAAGAGTAGAATCCACCAAGTGCCTCAAATAACAGTTGCAAAACCTATTGACCAGGATAGGAAGGGTTTCCTAGAAGGAATTACTGTGTCCAAGAAATTAGTGAACTGTTTAAAGCTTTTTCTTCTCTTCTCTCCTCTTGTATATGTGACTGACATGAATCTGGATAGTCAGAGACACTGAATACTGGTCATCTTATAACTTGATCCCTTATCCTCTTGTAAGCCATACTCCAGAGGCTGTGGTCTGTATCAACAAAGAGTTTGGAGTGTTTGGAGTCACTGAGAGAGAGAGCGCTTTGATGGTGATTTGTGACCCTGTTCAGGACTCATGTCATCGGTAGCCTTTGTTCCCATGAAATAGAGATGTGTATATGAGGGTGGAGGCTGTAAAGACAGGAGGAGGGAGACAAGGTTTGGGGGCTTTGTACACAAGCCTGGAGAAATATGTAGACATGCTGCAAATTGGCAGAGTTTTATATGAGAGGACCCTGGGACCAAGAATCTGCCAGTCTGATCCCAACATTGATCAGCAGTGTCATCCTGGGCAAGTCATCTGTGGTGGTGGTGGTTTAGTCGCTGAGTAGTGTCTGACTCTTTTGCGACCCCATGGACGGTAGCCTGCCATGCTCCTCTGTCTCAGGCAAGAATACTGGGGTGGTTTGCCATCCCCTCACCATAGACTCCTCCTGACCCAGGGATTGAACCCAGGTCTCATGCATTGCAGGCAGATTCTTTACTAACTTCCCTGAGCCACCAGGGAAGCCACACGTAAATCACTTAACCTGACATAAAGTTGAGATTATAACAGCCCAGGCCTCATAGAAAGAGTTGTGAGGGTCAGATGAGACAGTGTGTAACAGGCTATAAAACATGAAGCAGTAGTATGGTTTAATTTTTTTTTTTTTTGGCTGAACTGTGTGGCATGCCAGATCTTAGTTTCCTGACCAGGGATCGAACCCCTATCCCCTGCATTGGGAACATGGAGTCTTAACTACTGGACCACCAGGGAAGTTCCTGCAGTAGTTTTAAACTGAGTGTTTCATAGGGAGTACATTATCTACATTTTTAACATTCTGAACCCACCCCTCTGGTGATGAAATACACTGTGTAGGCACCTGCTTCTCCTCTGACTTCTACTCCTGAGACATCTCTAACCTCATCCCTGGACCCTAAGCTGCACTAGAGCCTGGATGACAACAAGGTAGTTCCTTGAGGTTTTCTGGGAGGTGGTGCTATGCCCCCTTGGCAACACGGTAGCAGTAGCTCTTGCTACCTGCTCAGGCCTGTCTGCCATCTGTTTTCTTGGGGATACAGTAAAGAGTACAAAGTCATCAGTAATCAGTCAGCTCTAGGAATTGTTTCTTGTTCCTAAAAGTTTGGAGTTTTGGGGATAAAATGTTCAGGTCTCACTGTCATACTTACATGTAGGCCCTTTCAGGTAGCTTTAAAGATTTCCTCGGATGTGAAGTTATCAGACAAGCGTGTCAGATGTGGGGAGGGGTACACTCCAATGGTCAAGGGTGATGACTGCAGCTCGGCACCCCGTGCTTTGGTATCAGTGTCCAGGGTCACGTGGTGCTGTGATACACAGATCATTCACCTGGCCGTGTTTCACCTCCTTGACTTTTGAAGCTGTGATGCTCCTGGGCTATTTAAACTCTTGTCCCTGTTGACCACATTGGGCTGGTGTTCAGAAAGCGGCCTGAGCTGGTTATGAAAAATGTGTAATTTTTAAGCAGAATCACAGGTAGTTTTCAGAGACTGTTCAGCCTTCACAGGACCTCTGATAGAAAATGTCTCTCTGGGACCTGTAACTTCCTTGACATGATTTAAGAAATAACTTTCTACACTTAGAAAGCAGCTTGTTTTGGCTGGGTTGGCTGGAAGCACACCAGAAGGTGGGTGCTGAAGGGGTTTAGGGGCCAGGAAAAGCAGATGGCAGGACTGGGCAGGGAACAAGCTGACTGGCAGTGTGGGAATGACTGAAGCCCTGAGTGCCCTTATGGGGAGCTCTGGAGCCGGGGGGCCTGCCCAGTTGTCTTCAGTTGAGGCAAAGGGCTGGACCTGTGTATTCTTGAATCAGCCAATGGTTGGCAGCTGGCTGCCCCTTCCAGGGGCATTACCTGAGGACTTTCTCTGTGAGCCAGCAGCAGCCAGGGATGCGTACATTTGCCCTAAAAGTGAAATCTGGCTGGAGCACAGTAGTGACCACTACCCTGTCCCAAAGAAAGAATCTAACCAGCCCCTTAAGAGAGAAACAAAGTACGTAGCACCAAATTCCCAATAGTATGGTAAGTCCTTTTATCTGCAAAGTTAGAAAGTTTGATCCCTTAGCAAAACCGAAGGAAGAGGTCATACCCCTTTGTTACTGATAAATCAAACAGATCTCTAGCCTCTCCGAAGTTTGAGACACTTGGATAATATTTATACCTGGTTATGGTACCAGGGCCAGCTTCTGTACTTGTGAAATGGCTGACCCGTAATTGAGTAATTTTTCCCAAGTGTGAATTATTTTGCATATTTGGAATATTAATTGTATATGTACATGAATGCAGTTGTTTCTGGGATCTTTAATTCATGGTGAATTTATAGGATCGGTGGGTCACCACTACAAAAAGCAGGTAAGGCACACAGACCGTGAAACTCAGAACATTCCAGGGCACCCTTGGGATGGAGGGTAGACATGGGAGAGCTTCTGTTGAAATCACCTGATGCAGCACTTTAGTCATGGCTGAGGATAATGATTTAGGAGTCACGTTGCCAAAGGATAAGTTACTGTGCTTTGAAAAAGTGAATCAGTTTTCTGGCATTTCCAAAAGCCAGTTGTGCTCAGCAAGCGTCTGAGACTGTCTGGCATGGCTTGTGGTGTGAGTGGGATGAGTAAACAAGGCCAGAGTCAGTTAGTCATAATATCTTTCCAACTGCAGATCAAGTCATCTGCAAAACTGAACACTGCATTTTATTTTAGTAAGTGAAGGTGGTGGTAGGTTCTGCCCACTCATCATCTCAGCAGTTTGGGTGTGCGTGGATGATCTGGGCCTGGCACCAGCAGAAGTGGTAGAGTTTATGTATCCTGACTCATGGACCTTACTTCCAGTGAATCCCTCTCAGTTCTGGAGTGACCCTTGTATTCCTTCCTTCAGTCTGCATTATCACCTGTGCTGTGCTAAGTCACTTCAGTCATGTCTGACTCTGCAACCCTGTGGACTGTAGCCTGCCACACTTCTTTGTCTGTGGGATTCTCCAGGCAAGAATACTGGAGTGGGTTGCCATGCTCTTCTCCAGGGGAATCTTCGCAACCCAGGGATTGAACCCATGTCTCTTAAGTCTCCTGCATTGGCACACGGGTTCTTTACCACTGTTGCCATCTGGGAGTCTCAATATTATCACCTGGGAACTCTGTAATGCCTAGTCATGGGAAATGTTACCAACCTATTTCCATTATGGATGGAGTGGAGAGAGAAATAGGTCAGTCTCCCTTATTCAGAAACTGAGCAATTCAGCTGCCGTGGCCTTAGCTTCTGTATTAAAAACACACATCTCTGAACCTCTTGGAGGAATGCAATGATTCGATGGCTGTGTGATTTACCATCTGGCTAACTTTGTTGCGTAGAAATGGTAGACGACATGAAATAAAAAGCTCTCCGGGTTTCCTCAGCTGAGAAGGAAATTAATGCAACATAGCTTTCCAGGTGGCTCAAGTGGTAAAAGAATCCACTTGCCAATGAAGGAGATGCAGGTTTGATCCCTGGGTTGGAAAGAGCCCCTGGAGGAGGAAATGGCAACCCACTCCAGGATTCTTGCCTGGAGAATTTCATGGACAGAGGAACCTGGTGCACTATGGTCCATGGCGTCACACAGAGATATCTGGACACCACTTAGCGACTGAGCACACACACAGTGATCGCTGTAGAGGAAGGGCTGAAGGAGAGATTGTGGAACACGGGCACTCGAGGTGTATCTTCCTGAAACCTCCACTGGGAATGATCTTTCTCCCTGTGGTCCTTGGTGTGGAGATTTGATAGTGCAGACATCCTACCTGGGGCCAAGGAAAGTTACATGTCTTCCTCTGGCTTCTCCATTTTTCTAAACATGCCTGCACATGTGCATTTATCATCGACTTTCTGGAAAGTTCAGAAGAGGAATCTCTAGCTGTGGCTTTTCATTGTGACTCACATCTGCAAAGGATGAATAAAGAAGAGTTTTTTGACCAAGAGGTGCAGTCCTGCTGAGAGAGAAATAATTGCTGTTTGGAGAGAAACTCTCAAAGAACCAGAAGTTTAAAAAAAACCAGAAAAGAGGACTTCCCTGGTGGCACAGTGGATAAGAATCTGCCTGTCAGTGCAGGGACACAGGTTCAATCCCTGGTCCGGGAGAATTCCACTTACCGAGGAGCAACTAAGCCTGTGTGCCACAACTGCTAAGCCCAAACTCTGGGGCTCATGTGCCACAAATACTGAAGCTAATGTACCTAGAGCCTGTGCTCTGCAACAAGAGAAGCCACCGCAGTGAGAAGCCTGCACACCACAATGAAGAGTAGCCCCTGCTCGCCACAACTGGAGAAAGCTCACATGTAGCAACAAAGACCCAGTGCAACCAAAAGTAATAATAAATAAAACTTAGAGAAAAGAAAAAGCTAGAGGAAGCCTATTGAAGAAAGGAAGAACCAGAGGTGAGCTGCAGGGTGCTGCTTGGAGCTATGGGAAATAAATCTCGAACAAGTGAAATGGAAAAAGTCAAATGTAAAACATTGCCTGTTAGGGCTGGCTAGAGTCCAGGGCAGAGGCAGCACCACTGGGCTTGGAAACCCACTGAAACTCATTCCACACAGAACTGCCCCACCCACATCTACTCCATCTGCCTCCATCCACCTGGAGCAGGAGGTCTGACATGTTCCTGGGAAGAATACTCTTGGGTTGTTTGGAAAGTGAGACCTTTCGGAGAGTCTTGCCTCCTTCTGCAGCCAATGTTCATAATTTCCTCCAGAGAAGGCGTGGTGGTTAAGGACACAGGCCTGGGGACCAGGCAGATTTCAGTCCCTTATTAAGTTGTGACTTAAACACTGGGCCTCAGAAAGCAGGAATGCTGATGAAGTCAGTTATGTTTCATAGAGTTATTGTGAAGAGTTAAGTGGAGCTTAATGAAGTAAGTGCTCCAAACTGTGTAACTGTTACTACTGAAAGAATTATAACTGGATTTGGAAAAAGCACCTTCCTGAACTCTGTCCCTACCATACGAACTTTGAACCTGCCCTTGGCATCTGCAGGGATTTAAACACTAGCAGAGGCCCTGTTGTGGAGCTGGACAGTAATCCGAGGCCCTGGGCGGGTTGTTGAAAGCACCTGCATGTCCTTGCACAGGGCTCTGGGTGTCCATCCACGGCCCCTCCTGAGGGCTCTTGTTCTTAAAGCCCCTGACCTTTTCTGTAGGCAGTTCTGGCAGGGACATCCAAACACATTAGTTTGGAATGGGTCTGGGTCCTATTTTTAAATTTTCATGGATAATGGGTTGTTCCATTAAATATATGTGAATATTGATTCACCTCCTAAGCATTTCCTATGTACAGGTCACTGAACCCATAAAGGTGCAGAGCAAAATGTATGTCAGGGCTGCCTGTTGTATGTTAGGAGGTTGCATGATTGTGTTATTTGTGCCTTACTGCAACCCTAAGAGAGGAAGGTAATATCAATAGTTTTACAGAGATTAAATAGTTTGCTTAAGATTGGAGATAATGCCCGCTTTCACTGCATGTAAGGCACATTTCAGTTTCAGTGAGGTTAAAATGAGGAAAAGTATATCTTTTTAATTAATGAAATGTAGTTAATAGCAGAGTCTGGATGCTACCCCATTCCTGTCTGATTTCAAATCTTGTGGATTTCCCCCCGCCCCCCATCACAGGTAAGAGCTTATCTTATCTGACTGGTAAAGATTTAAAGAAGCACAGAGAAGAAAACTAATGTGTGTGTTAGGACTTACAAGGGCAGCAGTACCCTAAGAGTTGGTGTTTATTGACTACTTATGGTCTTGCAATGCTTTTCTGTGCTATAATTCACAAGAGCATTTTAATCTGTACAGTCACTTTGAGGTGGATACTGTTATATTCTTTTTTATAAACAAGGAAACTGAGATAAGTACTCTTATCCCCATTTTCACATGAGAAAACTGACACAAAACTTCCCGAGGTCACATACCTCACACTAAAGGTGAATTCTGTAACGTGGTAGTTAAAAGTTCAAATTTATTTACAATCATGACAGATCTGACTAAGGTTCCAGAAGAGTGTGATCTGACGGAGGAGTGCTCCTTGTCCTCTGGGAACACCTACTCCAGCCCTGGGTTAGGAAGAATTCTCAAGGGTGTGGCGCCTCAGCCAGGATGGGAATGTCCATCTCTCCATTCGCTGCCACTGTGATGCCAAAAATAATCGTGGTTACCCTAGGTTGCAGACCTCAGCTAGTCCCATCTTTCCAAACCTGGCATCGACTAGAAGAAACTGACTTTATTTATAATTTATATCCTCTCCATGTCCAAAGAGCAAGTGACGTAGTTTAAAAGGAACACTGTAAATAGGAAGGTGTTTGAGAACTAGAAGACTGGCTGCATGGAAGTTCTTGGAGTTCCCCAAATAGGAAAATAAAACCAAAACATTTGATGACATTGTGTAATTTAAGTTACCTGCAGATGACCGGCCAAGTCATCATTTGACAGCTTACATGTTGAGTCCTGCGTTTTCGGGCCCCGGGAGAACCCTGTCTGTGCTTACCCACCACCAAATGGCCGAAGTCTCTGTAGCAACTCAACTAGTACTTGTCTTTTCATTTTTCTCCTATTCCTTTTATGGAATTAGGGATTTTTATCTCAAGTTGATGTGTTGCTAAAGAATGTGAAGATTGTGTGCCAAGCTGCCATCTAGAAATAAAGCAGAATATATTTAAATGGATAGATTTTTCTGTCATTTAAAAATACGTTTTGACAGATTCCAGTGCATAAGTAGACAGATATTTAAAGACATTGAAAGTGCCTGTAGAACATGGAGTCCTGAATTCTGATTAGCAAACTGTATTCCAGGTTTGTTTTTTCTCCTCAGGAACCCCGGACCTCAGTTTCCTTATCTTTAAAACAAGGGAGGTACGTTAGACATCGCCAAACTTCTCAGGCTCTAAAACCTTTTGGTTCAAACATTTCTAATAAGTTCTAACATGGCTTTTGTTTTGATTCACCAGCGTGCCTGCCTAAAGCCAATGTTGAATTAGTTCCTTTGTGAATTGTATTGTCAGTGAATTGAAACAGGTACTATGTTTTAAATTCTGATCACCTGTAGACTGCCTTTCAAAGGGAAAGTGTTGTGGACATTTTTCTTTCACATCTTTGGAATAGAGTGACTCATTGTTAATGAAGAGAATTGAGCTGCAGTAGGTTTGGGGGGGTCAAGATGCTCCTTTGCTGCAGTAATCCCTGACAGTTGACCCCAGAGCCAGTGTCTCGCTGGGCTGCCTTGAACCGCGGTCAGGAACACTGATGCTGTGGGTCGGCTTCAGGGAGGGGCAGGAATGGAGAACAACTGTTTGGTTAGCTTTGCCTGAGGTCCAGCTGGGCAATGGCACCCGGAAGTCGGGATGAAGGGATAGATGGTGCTGAGGATGGGAGAGGAAAATGCATTCATATTCAGCTCACTGGACCAGAGTGTGATTCCACGTCCATGTCTCCCTGGGGAAAGGTTCTTCTTTCCTCCGGTTCAAGGCTGTTTGGTGACACTGAGCTAACATACTGCGGCATGACCCTGGTCACTGCCCTGGGTGGGGGCAGGGCAGGGGGCGATTGAAAATAGAGATGAACTCAGGCGATGCTTCTTCACATTGGTGACTGACAAGTGTGATGGCTCCTGCAGACCCTCAACAATGCTGCCTCTATTGTGGCTTGGCCCAGCTGGGTTGGGGATTGTGCTCACCAGGGCGCTGTTTGAATGCTGTTTTGTGCCCTGCTATGTTGCGTTTTCCTGCGCCCTTTCTGGCTTACAGATAGCACGCCCCTACTGCTGTTCTCTTAGCTGTCTGGAGGCTGGAGGCCTTTGGCTACCCTGCTGGATAACCAGCCCATCTGCCATGTATGAGCAGACTTCATAAATTGCCCTGCAGAAGCCAAAGCACCCAGCATATTATGGGACATGTTGCATGATGTATGATGGGAAAGTCCCCGTGGTTGGTGAATTCTCAGTCAGCAGCCTTTGTATTCTATGGCTAACTCTCTAAGGGTCATGACTACCTATCGATTGGTGATCTGTGAATTGAATAGAAAACAATTCTTGTCTGTAGCGTTTATCTGCAGTGATATGATAAAGAAAAGATCCTTAAGAATGCTCCTTGATCACTTTGGGCCTTATACTCAGGGACTCAGCATGCACTGGGGGAGCCATTCACATCACTTACATCACTCATCTGATTTCCTTAGTAATTCTGCATACCTTTGAGACCGTTTTTGAGTGTCCTTTGTTAGAACAGGGAGATGGAACTGGCTGTGCATGCTCAGTCACTCAGTCATGTCCAACTCTTTGCAACCCCATGAACTGTAGCCCGCCAGGCTCCTCTGTCCATGGAATTTTTCAGGCAAGAATACTGGAGCAGGTTCCCATGCCCTCCTCCAGGGGATCTTCCAGACCCAGGGATCAAACCCGCATCTCTTGCATCTCCTGCCTTGGCAGGCGGATTCTTTCCCACTGCTCTACCTGGGAAGCCAACATCAAATGGTTCTGATCTTTGGTGGCCTCGGCCTGCAGCTGTCTGAAGCAGGATTTCAGTTCCCACCCGGAGACTGAGGTCAGGCTGAGGCAGGGAGAGGGCTGAATCATAACCACTAGACCACCAGGGACCAGCGGTCAGTGACAAGGCCCTGGCCCGTCACCATGTAGAAGTGAATTTCCGCCTAGAGACAGATTGTAGTGCAACAAATAAAGTGTTTATTAGGAGGAAAATGAGCACAGTAGGTGTGCATAGACCTCAGAGAGTCCCCTCGTGGTGGTTTGAATCACTTTTAGGGGACATTTCTTCTGGGTTTCCTTTGGCCAGTCATCTCGCTTCGCCTGGTTCTAAGTCCGTATTTGGTGTATCTCAGGGTGCTCCCATGTGTGCACATAGCTCTCAGCCAAGATGGATTCTAGCCAAAAGATCTATGGGTAGGTTGACATCACTCACTATGAGGTAACGCCCCCTCCCTTTTGACCTCCTGGGAGCCTTTCTGTGCATGTGTAGTCAGAAAGATCGCTATAACTTCAAGAATGAGAAGTATGTGGCCTCTGTCTCTTCTTTGGGCAGTCCCCAGCCTCCTCCATCATCATACTTTTATCGAGTTTCTGATATTACGGGGTTTCTGTCCACAGGAAACGGTTTAGCCTGGGGCCCTTCTATCTCCTGCCTCAGTTCCTACTGTTTTTCTCTTCTCCAGGTCTCCCAAACTGAATAGCTAGGATGCTTTCTGAATTATATGCATTATTTAAATAACTGGAAAGGCAGTTTATAAGTGCCTTGCTAGGTGCGCTGGATAAACCTGCTGCCTTACAAATGAAGGAGGACACAAAAAGGCCACTGTGTGAAATGCCAGTGTTTCAACAGAGTTTAACTTGATACCAGGGCTGCTGAACAATCCCCATCTGGTTAACACTGAGTGCTTAGATGCGTGTTATGGTAAATGCATTAAAACTGGCAACTTGTAGACATTAGCTGGCCGTCCTGTTGAGGCTCCGGTTAAGTTCGGGAGATAATGCTTAGCCAAGGGAAGACAATGCCGGGGACTTCCCTGGTGGTCCAGTGGTTAGGAATCTGTCTGCTAACGCGGGGGACTCAGGTTTGATTCCTGTTCAGGGAAACTAAGATCCCATGTGCCTCGGAGCCACAAAGCCCTTACGCCTCAACGACTGAACCCCTGTGCCACAACTAGAGAGTCCTTGTGCCGCACCAACATGATGCAACAGGGATCCCGAGTTCCACAACTCAGACCCGATGCAACATTTTTTTTAAAAAGTCATAGCTGGTGCTGGTGAGAGAGCTCCACACTGGGACCAACAGAATTGTTTTTAATCAACTATTCCTTACATGTTGCCATTCACCAGTTCTCTCAGCCTTGTGAAGCTGATTGTTCTATTTAAAATGATTGCTTAATGAAAATTTGTATTTTCTTTGGTTGAAAAAAAAGGTGCATTAGGAGGAAATGACTTGGAGGTTAGCTCACCACAGTGTTCTTATTCAGCATTTTCATCGGTGTTGGGAATTGTGGTTGAAACATAGCTGGGAGAGACAACTGATGACAGTCAGAATCCAGAAGATAATCTGTACATGACACGGTAAAGTGAAGCTGGTAATATTTTATTTTTTGAGCTGGTAATATTTTAATTAACAGGGTTATATGCCCTGTTGTGATTTTACATCTTAAAAAGTTAAAAGTGGTGTAACTTGGTTTGACAAGCTTCCTGGGGGTTGTTTTCAAGTGCAAAGACGGTGATGCTATGCTAACAGAAAGTTAAAGGAAGGGGACCTCACCACGTTCAGCAGGTTTCATGTCCAGTTTCTTGGAGACAATGGTCCGTTTGTGCTCCAGGTCAGAGATCCTAGTGCTGGACTCCATACATCCCATTGTAAGAGGAATGTTGCCAAATCGGAAGGTTTGCCATGGTGGGATATAGAGACAGTGTGACCAGGGGTCTGGAAATCATGCTCTGTTAGGAGTGGTTTGGAGAACTGGGACTTAATGTCCTAGGAAGTTAAGGGAGACAGGGCTGTTATTATAAAACTTGTCTGCTTGCCAAACAGGAGAGGGAATAAGCTTGTATTGTTTGATCCCCAAGGACAGTCCTAAACTGTCAATGAGGCTGGGTGGGGCAGGCAGGCTGACTCAGGGAAGGCAGGCCCTTCCAGTAACTGACTAAATCTAGCCCTTTAGAGGAGGTGGTAGGATTCATCCAGATGTAATAGAAAACATTCAGGCTTTGAGTGGGAGCCTGAATGTAGATGTTGGCTCAGGTCCCCTCAACAATAAGGTTCTATGATTTTTGTAAAATGGCCAGCTCCTCCTGGTTCTTTTCCAAAATTATTTTATTTGGAGAGCTAGCATGGTGGAAGAAAGGCATGGTGGAAGAAAGGCATCGCTTTCCTGTGGCACCGGTTATGGAAAGTACAACTGCTTATTTCTGATGAGAGCTGAAAAAGCTCTGGAAATTTCTCTAAACATGACTTTTCTAGTTTCTTATTTTCTGCAGATCCTGTTAAGACTATATGTTCCTTATTCCTTTCTTTGGTTTTGTTTCAGTTGAGTGGGCTAAATAATAGTGATTATTATATGCAAAAAAGGTTGCTACCGGTTTGTTTGTTTGTTTTCCTTCCTGATGTAAAAGCTAAGCCTTGTTTTCCTCTTCTTGGCAGAAAATTGTGCTTTTCTTTAGAGGAAATCATAAATCAGGGTTGAAGGCAAAAAAAATTTTAACCTAACTTTGCCCCTTTCTCTAAGGAGTGACAGTCACTTGGCTATGATACAGCAGTACAAAACAGAATTAAAGCATTAAAGGCTTTTACCTATTAGCAAGCTTGTATTTTCATTGGCTCAAATCCTTTTAAGGAATATTGTTTTGGGGGGAAAAAGCCCCTGTTTTATGTTAATGGTCCTGATTCTTTTATCAAATATATTTACTTTTTTAAGCATACTGGGTACCATTTTACATAATATTATGAATAGCTTAAATCATGGTCTTATGGTTGAAAGAGGCTATGCATTGGAAAGAAATTCCAATTATTCATTTGTCAATGTTACTCTTTCATTCACTGTTTAAAACTTAAATTGTGAGACAAACTGAATTATGAGAAATGAATACAGGATATTTTGAAATTAACAACTATCCTACTGAAATAAAACTACTTCCTGAGTACATCTGTTGCTTTTGGAGTATATTTTGGTATAATAACATACCAGTTTTGAGTCATCTTCTTGTGGTTGATATGCTGGTTCCAAGATCTGCTTGGAGAAATTAAAAGTTTGATGTAGGTTTTTGGTTTTCTACATGCCTAAATGTAAGAATTCTGACATACAGGTGACTTCACTTTCACTTTTCACTTTCATGCATTGGAGAAGGAAATGGCAACCCACTCCAGTGTTCTTGCCTGGAGAATCCCAGGGACAGGGAAGCCTGGTGGGCTGCCATCTATGGTGTTGCACAGAGTGGGACACGACTGAAGCGACTTAGCAGCAGCAGCAGCATGCCCATTAACATTCATTTCTGTATTCAAATGAAAAAGATATTGAAAGAAAGAGACTTGAGTCTTTATGAAGGTTTCCATTCTTTGCCAGTGATAACATTATCACAGAATGAAAAACCTGTTTGGGGATATCCTCGCACAGCAGCTATCATAGTAATACCCCTAATTGATAAAAGGCTAAGTGATGTGGGCTTAGCTTACATTACTAGTTATACAGATTTGTGAAAGCTTTGATTTCAGGTTAAGTTTACAGGAGGTAGGAATTCAAAATGGAATCTCATGTTTATTGTTTCTTTCTCCTGAGAATCTGGAATGTTGTCCGCATTAGGACTGTTGTCGTTCACTGAAGGAACAGGAAATGTCTGTTGTGCTTTGCTGTTGGCAGTCTGGATTTGTCTTGATTCAGAAGAGTGCACTGACCGGGAGAGGGCACATTGGAAGAATGGCTCGCAAAATTGCTCATAAATTATCTAACTTGGAATTGTTGGAGGCTAATAAATTAATCTACTTAGGTCTGCAGTTCTAAGATTATTTTACATTTGCTCAGGCATAATATTTGGAGGAAGGGGGAAATGTATTAAGAATCTTGAAATTTCAAAGACCTCCCTTTTACGAGTCCCCCCTGAACAACAACAACCAAAAAAACCACTTTGAGACAAGGCTTACTGACTTGTCCAGGTGACCTTAGATTTTAATTTCAAAATCTGAAATTGCATTAAGTTCTCTCATTTGATAACCCCCCACTTTGGGCTGCATATATATTTTGGGGGGGGGGGAAAGAGGGAGTCTGCTTTATAATCTCTTAATAGCTTGAGTTATTTTTAAATTAATGAAGGAAAAAAATATTCTCCTCCTGCTGAACTTTTTGTATCAAACTAAAGTTTTTAGAAGTAACATCATGGTGATAATACTTACTTTTCCATAAGGAGAGGGAATAATCTGAAAAAACTGAAGTGTGTACATGTTTATCAAGTACCTAAAAAGTCTGTAGAATGATAGTCCATGTCGACATTTACACGGCTACATTTACCACCTCCAAGAGCTCTGTCTTTTCCATATCAGTTTCTATACTCATGTTATTTTTACAGATTGGTCAGTTCATAAAAAATTTCTGACACTGTAGATATATTTTGTCTAAGTGCTAAATACCCCCGTAATAGTTTTATAAGCGAAATGAGTGATGTACATTTATTGGGGACAAACCTGAAACTACTAGAATGTGACCTGCTTTCTTATATTTTCAAGTATTCAGAGAAGTTATAGATTTCTAAATAGTTTCTCTAAATTAGTTTGTTTTCTGATAATTCTGGATGCTAAGAATCACTAGTTCTTTAAAGGATCTCATCTTATTTGAAGTTCTACTTCTTTATTTCTTGGAGTCACTTTGTTGCTTCAACAAACCCCACCATTCTTCACGTGACTTTGAGTAATGGTGTACACTGCATACAGTAGTAATGAGTGAGTATGTTTGAGTGGAAGTTGGCTCTCAACTTATTTGGGGATAAAATTATTAGGCATTTTATATTTTACAAATGCTTTATTAGCATGTTCATGTATGCTGTTTCTCATACTTTTGCCCTTTCCCTAAAGAATTTCCCAGTCTTTCCAAGGTTATTTGGTGTTTAGAGCCTGTAATTGATTTTAAATGAAAAGGGCTACTTCCAGTAATAAGATCATCCACCCAAGAATTGAGAGTGCTTATTTTTGTTTTATCTTTCTCTTTCTAGAATGGAAGCAGTACAGAAAAGTAGGAATATGTGTAATTATATAAGATATTTTATATTGTATATCACACACACTATACTACGTGAGTCAAGAAATGTTAGGTTGGTGCAAAAGTAATTGTAGTTTTGCATTGTTGAACTTTGCTATTTGATATTGGAATACATTCTTAAATGTGGTTATGTTATGCATCATTTTAATGCACATTTCTTGCTTTATGTTTTTTTTTTTTGGTAATGAATTTATTTTAGGCTATAGAAATTCTGATGTTAGACAAAAACCAAATTCGAGTGATTCTTTTACCTGAGTTCAAATGGGTCGTAAAGCAGCAGAGACAACTTGCAACATCAACAACACATTTGGCCCAGGAACTGCTAATGAATGTACAGTGCAGTGGTGGGCCAAGTTCTGCAAAGGAGACAAGAGCCTTAAAGATGAGGAGCCCGGTGGCTGACCATTGGAAGTTGACAGTGACCAATGGAGAACCATCACTGAAGCTGATCTTAAAACTGCATGAGAAGTTGCCTAAGAGCTCAGTGGTGACCGTTCTGTGGTCATTCAGCATTTGAAGCCGGTTGGAAAGGTGAAAAATCTCCGTAAGTAGGTGCCTCATGAGCTGACCGAAAATAAAAAAAATAATTGTCATTTCGAAGTGTCGTCTTTTATGCTGTGCAGCCACGAACCATTTCTCGACTGTGTTGTAACCCGAGATGAAACATGGATTTAACAGCGACAATCAGCAACAACCAGCTCAGTCATTGGACCAAGAAGAAGCTCCAAAGCACTTCCCAAACCCAAACTTGCACTAAAAAAAAAGTCATGTCATTGTTTGGTGTCTGATCCACTGTGGGTTTCTGAATCTCAGTGAAACCATTACATCTGAGAAGTATGCTCAGCAAATCAATGAGATGCACTGAAAACTGCATGTCCAGCAGCTGGCATTGATCAACAGAAAAGACCCAATTCTTCTCCACAACACCTCACCACATGTCACGCAACCAACACTTCAAAAGTTGAATGAATTGGGCTACGAAGTTTTGCCTCATCCGCCACATTCACCTAATCTCTCGACAACCGACTACCACTTCTTCAAGCATATTGACAACTTATTGCAGGGAAAATGCTTCTACAACCAGCAGGAGACAGAATATGCTTTCTAAGAGTTCATCGAATCCTAAAGCATGGATTTTTACACTATAGGAATAAACAAACATTTCTCATTGGCAAAAATGTGTTGATTGTAATGGTCCCTATTTTGACTAATAAAGATGTGTTTGAGCCAACCAGTCCATCCTAAAGGAAGTCAGTCTTGAATATTCATTGAAAGGACTGATGCTGAAGCTGAAACTCCAATACTTTTTGGCCACCTGATGTGAAGAACTGACTCCTTGGAAAAGACCCTGATGCTGGGAATGCTTGAACGCAGGAGGAAAAGGGGACGACAGAGGATGAGATGGTTGGATGGCATCACTGACTCAATGGACGTGAGTTTGAGTAGGCTCCAGAAGTTGGTGACGGACAGGGAGGCCTGGCGTGCTGCAGTCCATGGGGTCACAAAGAGTCAGACACGACTGAGCGATTGAACTGAAATGAGCCTAGTTATAATGATTTAAAATTCATGACGTGAAACTACAATTACTTTTCCATCAACCTAATATCTTACTCATTTCTTGAGGGCATTGGGGGAAAATAGTTTCAGTATATACTGCTCCTCCTGCGTCTGACCTCCACACACAAAAACCACCTACACATAAACACAAACGTGGTGCTTAAGCTTGAGTACGACCTTTAAATTGTATGTGTGTCTCTTCTCAAAATAATCATAAAGGACCATGTATAGAGGGCACTGTACTAGGTCAACTAGGAAGTTATATTATTGCCAAGTCTTATTAGCATCACTGGAGGTAACAAGGTTAAATGTACTTACCTTACCTAAACTTGCCATTAACCTGTTTTGCAGAATATAACTCATAGCCACCATAATGATTTTTTAAGCACCACAAGTATATATAAGAGTCTCATCAGTGCTGAGTAATAGTAATGGCTTTGTATTAGCTTATTATTATTATTTTTTAATCTTTAAAGAAAAAAAAAGCCTTTTCAACCATAAGATTTTCTCATTCTTCCTGGGGTTAGAGGAATGTGATGGTTCAAGGGGGAAAAAAAGCCAAGCCTGTAACACAGTATCAGAACTCTCTGTTATTTCACAATTGGATCATAGGGATACCTATGGTATTTGAGAACCTAATTATAGTTATACCTCATGGTGTAATTATAAGCTCCTTTCCTTCCAGACATGAAAATTAAATGGTGAAATTTCTGTGCACATACCCTGCACCCATGTGGAACAAACCCTGCTATTTCCCTACATGAAAAATGAATGTAATTGGGCCAAGTTGACATTTAGAGAGGACACACAGACTACGAGATGGTAAAGTTGTTTATTCCTCCCCCTCAGAAGACAAAACACTATAATCGTCATTTAAACTAGAATGTTGAATGCAAGTAGCTGAGACTTTTCTTAATGATAAAGTCTTTGTAGTAATGTTCATCTGTGGAGAGAATTTGTGTTGACAGCTAAAAATCACACGTGGGAAACTTGACACATCTGAATGTTTTCAAAATTTGCACCCAGAAATTTGTCCTCTTGTAAAATATATTACTGCATTTTATTATTTGAAAATTAAAGCTTTTTCTTTTCTTCTCAAGCTGCCTCAGTAATCCTGCATTTTAAATATAAATTTTAAATGTAAATATAATTATTGGCTGTCTCAGATCTTGACAGAAAAATAAAGACTAAAGGAATAAAGGATTACAGATTGGCCTGAGAGCTAAGTTTACCAAACCTCAGGGACGAATTAAATGTGAAATAAGTTCATTTGTTTCTGTGGTTTAGATTTGGCCTCCTTTGCCACAGAGCCTCAAGGATTCTCTCAGTTTGGGTTTTGGAAATTAAGTTGAGCTGGACTTGTGTTATCTCTTGGATTGCACTGGTGTTCAGAGGGAGACGCAGGGAGGAAGCCCAAGTTAGGTTGACACATCGCCTGCCTCCCACGCACGCTGCAGATGA
Organism: Bos indicus; assembly: GCF_029378745.1. Lineage (NCBI taxonomy): Eukaryota > Metazoa > Chordata > Mammalia > Artiodactyla > Bovidae > Bos > Bos indicus. The sequence continues at coordinate 82,283,634 of NC_091764.1, read as the reverse complement.
CAGGCACATTTTAGTTGTTCCGTACATAAAACAGACCTGGCTGAATCTGTGCTGGGTGGTGATACTAACAGATATAGGGCCCCAGGGACTCTAACTATGTGCTCAGTACTGTGCGAGTGCTTTGTTTCTATCAGAACAGCCAGAAGAGGTGGGTATTATTACTTACATTTTAAGCTAAGTGGACTAAAGTTTAATGCACATTGAGTAAATCTAATGGACTCCAAAGTGAGGAAACCAAATTCAGCTCTCCTGATCCAGAACCCGGGAGCCTAACCACTGTCCCCAGAGCACCGCTGGTCATTCAGTTCTGTCCACTTGAAAACTAATTTGACATTCTACATACCAAACCTTTTCTTTTGAATAATAAGTAAAACGGGAAAACAAAAGTTCCTAAGTTGTCATCCCATTATGAAGAGGTAATTATTTCTAGATTGAGGCTTCCCTGGTGGCTTGGACAGTAAAGAAAAAATCTACCTGTGATGCAGAAGACCTGGGTTTGATCCCTGGGTCGGCAAGATCCCCTGGACAGGGAATGGCTACCCACACCAGTATTCTTGCCTAGGAAATCCTATGGACAGAGGAGCCTGGTGAGCTATATTATATAGTCCATGGTGTCACAAAGAGTAGGATATGCCTGAGTGACTAACACTTTCACACCTAGTATTTTTGAATTTCAGCTCCTTTTAAATGCTATTTATATATTTTATTTCTTTGGCTGTACCAAGTCTTAGTTGTGGCATGCTGAATCTTTAGTTTCAGCATGCAACCTCAGTTGCTACATGTGGGATCTAGTTCCCTGATCAGGGATTGAACCTGGGCCCCCTGCATTGGGAACACGGAGACTCGCCACTGAACCACCAGGGGAGTCCCTTCAGTTCTGGATAAACTGTATCTTTTTTCTTGTATGCAGAATCCTCTGATGCCTTCTCATTTCCAACTGTCTTTAAAATGGCACAGAAGTCCTGACCTTCTCTGACCTCTCCCCCTTCTCCTTCCCTCCTGGTTTACTTGGTTGCAGCCACAATTGCTTCCTCTCTGTGTCTCTAGTTCTCCTGCCCCAGGACACTTGGACTTGCTGTTCCCTCAGCTTACTACAAGCTTACCCCCAGAGAACCACATGGCTCACTCATTTCCTTCAGAGCTGTGTTCTGATGTCACCATGTCAGAGTCACCTTCCCTGACCAGCTCACACAGAATAACAACCCTCCTCTGTTAGTTCCTGGTTTCCTTACACTGCTTTCTTCTCTCCATGGTATTATCACTGTCTCTTATATTTTCACTTGTTTATTTGTATATTTGCTGTTTCTAGGCAGGGCCTTTGTTTTGTTTATTGCTATATCCATAGCAACTAGACACATGTTTAGCACACAAGTGATGCTGCATAAATATTTATTGAATAAGATAAGTGGAAAGTGTGTGAGTATGCTCACATGCCTGTGCACACACGTATGTGCAGAGTCTTATACATGGTGTTTTGTAGCCTCCTTAGTATGTTAGGGCTCGTATTCCATTGTATGACTATTTTGTAATTTTCAAAATTATTAGGACTTTTGGTAATGTAAATGTCTTACTCATCCTCTGGGTAGAAATTACTCAAGTTTCTTTGGACTTACATGATTTGTTAACCTCAGTTTGTCCTTCAGATAGTAGTTGGCTTTGATTTTATTTTTCCTTCACTTTTAATTCACAGAACTGATTAGTTGCTAACTCCTACTGGATTTCCTCCCTCTCCATTTTACACATCATTATTCCTTATTCTCTTTGTTATTAAATTAGCCATTCTTTTGTTTGAAGTCATAATTGTGCCATGTTTTCAGAAATATTAGAGGAAGTGGGCTCTTTAGATGCTAGCGTTGGGCTTAATTCTGATTTGTCTAACTTGTAGTTCTCACTGAGGCAACAGTTCAGTTCAGTTCAGTCACTCAGTCGTGTCCGACTCTTTGCGACCCCATGAACCTCAGCACGTGAGGCCTCCCTGTCCATCACCAACTCCCGGAGTCACACAAACCCAGGTCCATTGAGTCGGTGATGCCATCCAACCATCTCATCCTCTGTCGTCCCCTTCTCCCCCTGCCCTCAATCTTTCCCAGCATCAGGGTCTTTTCAAATGAGTCAGCTCTTCGCATCAGGTGGCCAAAGTATTGGAGTTTGAGTATTTCTTAACGTCAGTCCTACCACTGAACATCCAGGACTGATCTCCTTTAGGATGGACTGGTTGGACTTCCTTGCAGTCCAAGGGACTCTCAAGAGTCTTCTCCAACACCACAGTTCAAAAGCATCAATTCTTTGGCACTCAGCTTTCTTTATAGTCCAACTGTCACATCCATACATGACCACTGGAAAAACCATAGCCTTGACTAGACGGACCTTTGTTGGCAAAGTAATGTCTCTGCTTTTGAATATGCTATCTAGGTTGGTCATAACTTTCCTTCCAAGGAGTAAGCGTCTTTTAATTTCATGGCTGCAGTCACCATCTGCAGTGATTTGGGAGCCCAGAAAAATAAAGTCAGCCACTGTTTCCCCATCTATTTGCCATGAAGTGATGGGACCAGATGCCATGATCCTCGTTTTCTGAATGTTGAGCTTTAAGCCAACTTTTTCACTCTCCTCTTTCACTTTCATCAATAGGCTCTTTAGTTCCTCTTCATTTTCTGCCATAAGGGTGGTGTCATCTGCATATCTGAGGTTATTGATATTTCTCCTGGCAGTCTTGATTCTGGCTTGCATAGTTTTGTTGATTATAAAGATGGTTATGGTAATAATTTATTTAGCAGAGTTATTTTCAGGTTTAATTGAAATAACTCAAGAGCAGTGCCAGTTTATTATTATACACTGATAAATCCAGGTAGATTGGATTACTTGTATCATCATCTTTTTTTTTTAACCTCAGAATATAAATGAGTATGGTAGGCATAATCCTGAAGATGTCCTCCCAGGATTCCTGTCATTTAGTTGTTCAGTCAGCACTAATCCAAGTACAACTGTGAAGGAATAGCATGCTTTAAGGTAGGGAGAGTAGCCTCAATTGTCCAGGTGGCAGAATTCAGCATTTAATAATTTTTTGTTGAAGTATATTTATTTTACAATGTTGTGTTAGTTTCAGATGTATAGCAAAGTGATGCAGTTATACATGTTAATATATATTCTTCTTCAGATTCTTTTCCATAATAGGTTATTATAAGATATTGAATTTCTTTCTCTGCTATTTCTTTTTGTAAAGAAGTTCTTTTGTTTCATTTTTTAAAAGATTCCACTTACAAGTGCTATTAAATGATAGTTCTCTGACTTACTTCACTTAGTGTCCATCTCTAGGTGTTCATCTCTAGATCCATACATGTTACAAATAACATTATTTCATTCTTTTCTATGGCTCAGTAGTATTCCATTCGTATATGTCCCATGTCTTCTTTATGCATCATATGTCAGTGGATATTTATGTTGCTTCCATGTATTGACTGTTGTAACTAGTGCAGCTGTGAACATGGGGTGTATGTATCTTTTTGAATTAGAGTTTTTGTCTTTTCTGAATATATACTCAGGAGTGGGATTGCTGGATCATATGGTAGCTCTGTTTTTAGTTTATTATGAAATCTTCATACTGTTTTACATAGTAGCGACAGCAGTTTACATTCCAGGTGGGCAAACTTTAAGTAATTACTTAAGCCTTTAAAAACGGAAGACTCAGAGAGATGGGGCAGAAGGGAGGGAGGCAGGAGGAGAGGGGAGGCAGGAGGGTAGCTGAGAGGGACTTGACCCACCATTGCTGACTTTGTATGAGGCACCGAGCCAAGTGGTCTCTAGAAGTTGAGAACAATCCCTGGCCCATAGCCAGGAAGGAAATAGGGATCTCACTCCTACAAGCACAGAATGAATTCTACCCACAATCTGAATGAGCTCATCCACAGAGATTCCAGAGAGGAGCACAGCCCTGCCGCTATCATGATTTCTGCCTGTGAACCCTGGGGTAGACACCCAGCTGAGCCACGCTGTGCCCCGACTTCTGATCCACAGAAACTGTGAGATGACAGATAGGTGGTGTTTCAGCCTGCTGAATTTGTGGTCATTTGTTGTGGCAGCAGTAGAAAACTAGCATTGTGAGTTTGAGAAATAAGGCCCGTATTGGAAGGAGGTATGGCCACAGCTGCTATAATCTTTAGCTGTAGCATTTCTGAATGAACATTGCCTCAGCGTTTTCTCCTTCCAGAGGTTTTCCTGCTGGAAAGGCTGGGAAACTTCCATGGAATCAGTGAGTGCATCCTTTCTCATGATTAGTGCTGGAGATAGAAGGACACGCCATGCGTTCTAATCATCTGTGCTTTTTTATCAGCTTTTTCATCATGTTACTTTCTCATGACCAGTGTACTGTGTGTTCTTGGATTAAAGTTTAAATTCTACAGTTGCTGCCCACCTTTTCAGAAAGAAACTTTTGGCTTCTGGCTGAAATTTAGAAAGTGGACCTTAGGATTATTCCTGAAGACCATCTGAAATTCCTGGATTTTGTATTACCTTTATGTACTTAGCTCTCCTTCTTTCCATGTCCATTACCTTTCTTTGTCTACCCTCAATATTTTCAGTCACTTTTTGAAAGTTACTGAGTTTGGGTCTATAAGAAGAGGAAAGAACTTGGATTTTGTGGATGACTGGGCCCTTCTGACTTCACTCCGCAGCTTTGGGACTCTGTGTCTGGCAGCCCTTAGAAAGCATGATTCTTATTCATCCTTCAGTATAATCATGTGTTAATTCATGCCTGGGCCTTAGGGGCGGCTCTTGGCAGTTAAATCCTTACCTGTCATATCTTAGTCTTTTTAATAACATACATGCAAAAATATTTTTACAGATGATTATTTTCATCCATGTAATACTGATTTCTGTCAGCTTTATTTTTTACCTTAATTCTTAAAACTCTTAAGTTACAAAAGTGTTAGGCGCTCATTGTAATGCAAATATCATAGTATTAAAAAATGGAAACCATTCCCTATTATTTTTTGTACTCTTTTCCCCTTCCAAATCCTCTGTAATTAACACAATTAAAGATTGTCTGAATATCCTCCTAGACATATGCAACATTCATACACACAGATAATGCAAATCCCGAATTTTTTATTAACCTATAGAAACACTGTCATACTGTCGGTTTTCTTGGAAGCTCCCTCTTTTTCCTTCTCCACTGTGTCATGAAATGTCTTTCCATGTTTGTATACAGTTGGCTGTTGAACAACATGGGTTTGAACTGCACAGTGTCCACTTACACAGGAACCACAGGAACTTTTTCCACTAAATATGTACCACACTGTTCATATGATCCCCTGTTGACTGAATCCTTGGATGCAGAACCACAGATCCCAAGGGCTGAATGTGAGTTATATGTAGATTCTTAAATGTGCAGGGAATTGGTGCCCCTAACCTTCCCACCTCCATGTTGCTCAAGAGTCAGCTGTATATAGAGCTCTCTCAGGTCTGGTAATGACTGTACAGTGTCCTGCTGGAGAAGGAAATGGCAACCCACTCCAGTATTCTTCCCTGGGGAATCCCAGGGACAGAGGAGCCTTGTGGGCTACAGTCTGTGGGGTCACAGAGTCAGACATAATTGAGTGCGCACATGTGTGTGTGCATGTGCACACACACACACACACACAGTGTTCTATTGGACATGTGTGTGTGAGTCGCTCAGTCATGTCTGACTCTTGGCTGCCCCATGGACTGTAGCCCGCCAGGCTCCTCTGTCCATGGGATTCTTCTGCAGGTATTGGACATATATGCTGTATTTTTTATATTTATATGGTTTCTAATTATTCATTACCTCTGAAATGTTGCCACGGACGTTTAGGTACATAGATCATTTTTTTGTAGAGTCTTATGGGTTGAGTTGAAAGCTAGTAAGGTATGTGTATTTAAAGTGTTGATAGATACTGCTAAGCTCTCTTTCAATAAGGTGTATTGATTTACACTCCTACCCATGATTTAGTAGACTCTTTGAAGGATACCTAAGAAACTTGGTAATAGTAGATTTTAAGAGGAGGAACTGGTGTCAAGGGTCTAGGAGAAGGATGAAAACTTAATTTTTTAAAAAAGTTTTATTTATTTATTTTTGGGTGTGTTGGGTCTTAGTTGCAGCATACAGGCTTAGTTGCTCCACAGCGTGTGGGATCTTAGTTCACCAACCAGGAACTGAACTCACATCCTCTACATTGGAAGGTGATTCTTAACTGTTGGTCACCAGGGAAGTCCTGAGACTTAATTTTTAGAACAGGTTTTTTTGTACCTTTTAAACATTGTGCTTTGGGCATGCATTATCTCTTCAGAGAAAAACAGCAGTGGCCACACCATTGCATTTCCTCTGGTCCCACACCTTACAGGTATTCTGCCTCACCAGTCTCTTTAGTAATATTTGAAATAAAAGATCTCATTTAAATGTATATTTCTTTGATGATTAGAAAGGTTGATTTAGTTTCATTTTATTGAATTTTAATGAAAATTGTTTTAAAAGTAAGGAATACATTCTCAGCATAAGAGCAAGTAACCCAGACATTGAAGATAAAGCCTTAATCGCCCATCCCTGCTCCTTGGTGGTGCTGCCATGCTTGCTGTTCCCGGCAGAGCTGCTAGGCTGCCAGTTGGCGTGTAACTTTGTAGGATTAGTCTCTGCATTTAATATGTCATTTTGTTTTGTGTGTGTTTCTTTTCAACATGAAGGTACTTAGGGAATATGTAGACTCCACAGGCTGAGGCACCGGGCCAGCAGGCGTGAGCACTGGGTCCCTCCCCTCTATACGTGCATGTGCTGTGGGGGACACCGAGAACTTACTGAACTTCAAACTTTTGATCTTTCTTCTCGAAAACTTGAGATAATGTATACAGTCCTTTTCTTATAAGAACAAAGAATGAGTGTATTTTTATCTCCAAAATCATATTTGAAAGGAAGTCAAGTGTGTAGTTGAAAAGCCTTTGACATTCACATGGCTCATTTCACAAACATATAATTCTTTGAACTTAATTTATCATTGGTTACCAAGCTTGGTTATATTTTCACTTTTTTCTAGGAGTTGAATAGCAGGGAGAAGATGTACTAACAAATTTTTGCAGAACTAACTTTTCCCTTTTGTACTAATCATACTAGTTTTACTTTCCTCCCAAAGTCTCCCAGTTTTTCCCCTTAACCTTTGATGTGTGGTCTGTCCTCTAATATTTTTATACAGATGATACTTTCAAGTTCCTGCCAGAAAAGTTCCAGGAAGACTCTTTTCATCTTACCTTCCAGGTCTCCTCCATCCCACCTCCCTCCTCCTAATCCACTCTTTGTTCCCACAATGTCTCCTCTTCACTCTCCCAGGACACCAACCCCTTTGGACTCTCCATCAAGGGCAGGTCTTCTCACTGAGGTCCCCCATCACCCCAGGACCCTTTGTCCTCCTGTCTTCTGCCACAACTGTCCTGAGGTCTCTGCTTTCAGGCTGTAGGGCACTGCCAGGCAACATGATGAATCCCTGCTCTCTTTAGCGGACCAATAGACAACAACTCTTTGGTTATTCATCTCCTGTTCGACTTCCTAAGCCATTTCCTTCGATGACTATTACAATGGCTTTTCACAGTTTTCAAGTCCCAGTCTAGTGTCCTCACTCTCTAGGGATGACATCATCTCCTTTTTTTAATTGAAAGGATGTAGGTCAGGGATCACAGACTCAACTGCCCAGAGAGGCCTTCTGAATTACTGAAATGAAAGAGGAGATGGGCAGGTGACAGCCGCATTAGTTGTCCTGGCCCAGAGTTGCCCATCTTTCTCTTTTCTCTAGAAAAGTCAAGAGTCTGGTTTTCTAGGTGAAATCTCTACAATTTAAGTCATATTTTTTTGAAACTCTTTGGAGGCTGACAAAGCACATCTGACAGCTGGTCGTCTTTACTTTCAAGCTTCATTTTCTTTTTCTGCCTTAGCATATTTCTGTCTTTTCATTTGCCTCTCTCTCCTTTTTTTTTTTTTGTCTCCAGGGTCACTTGTTTTCTTTCTTGAGTATTCAGTTGTTTCCTCACCATCATCTTTTTTTTTTTTTTTTTAAATAAAAGCTTTTTACATTATATTAGACTATAGCCAATTAACAATCTTGTGATAGTTTCAGGTGGACATCCAAAGGGACTCAGCCATATATATACATGTATCCATTCTCCCCCGAGCTCCCCTCCCATCCAGGCTGGCACATAACATTGAGCAGAATTCCATGTGCTATACAGTCTGTTTTTGTTGGTTATCTATTTTAAATATAGCCGTGTGCACATGATCATCCCAAACTCCCTAACTATCCCTTTCCCCCATCCTTCCCCCTGGCAGCTGTAAGTTCATTCTCCAAGTCTGAGTCTGTTTCTGTTTTGTCTGTAAGTTCATCTGTGTCATTTCTTTTTTGATTCCACGTATAACTCCATATCACCTCTGATCTGCATAAGGACCTTCAGAAGGTCCCCCTTCCGGAAGAACAAATAATTCTTCAGTGCTCTTGTCTATATCCCATCTTTTCTTTCTTCTTTTTGAGTCTGTTGAACAAGTGGTGACATTCATTGCTTTTACCTCCTCACTCACTCCTTTAACCTCTCCCATCTGTCCGTTGTCTTCACGACTCCTCTGGAGCTCTTTCATTCTTTGAATTCAACCATCTGTACTAACCTGAGTATTCTTCTCTAAACAATACTGCTTCATCTGTTTTCACTAGCTCACCTTGCTGCTGCTGCTGCTGCTGTCATTTCAGTTGTGTCTGATTCTGTGCGACCCCATAGATGGCAGCCCACCAGGCTCCCCCGTCTCTGAGATTCTCAAGGCAAGAACACTGGAGTGGGTTGCCATTTCTTTCTCCAATGCATGAGAGTGAGAAGTGAAAGTGAAGTCGCTCAGTCCTGTCCGACTCCCAGCGACCCCATGGACTGCAGGCCACCAGGCTCCTCCATCTGTGGGATTTTCCAGGCAAGAGTACTGGAGTGGGGTGCCACTGCCTTCTCCGGCCCACCTTGCTACACCTAAACATATTACCTCTCTCAGGTTTTCTCACTGGCCCACTCTTGACACTTCTCCTGTTGGTTCTGGTAGCCCACAGTTTGTAATGAGCCAGTCCATCAGACTCAACACATTCCAATAGGATTTATTATATCACTTCTCTCCCACCCCCAGCTCTTTGAACTAATTTCTATCAGTATTAATGGCACCACTGTTTTTCCCAGACATCTGGGTTCAAAACTTTGCTGCTATGTTTGAGTTCTCCTCCATCTCTTCTCTCATGTTATATTAATATTTTCTCCATACAGAATATAACTGATATTTGTGTCTTCTTTCCTTTTACTTGACTAAATTAGGATAGAGGTGTTCTCCTCCTGCCTTGGCACGTCCATGTTAATTTATATAAAATGAAACTCTGACCATGCCACTCCCTGGCTCAGAAAACCTGTTTTTTGCCAAATCTTGTCCAGGCTTTTGACTACCACTTGTCAAAGGCTTTTAGAATCTAGCCACCTCTCTCACTGTCCTTTCACTCCATCCACTCTATCCAAACACTGCCATTCTCTAACCCCCTCCCCCCTCCCCCGCCGGCGATGCTCTTGTTTTCTCTGAAATTCTGTCTCTTTGTTTCTTCTACTCCTTTCTGGGGTCTATTAAACTTCTACACATTGTGTAAACTTTCATCCTACCCATCATCTCTTTTTTTAAAAGTGCCCCCATAATGACCCTTAACTCTAAGTTACTTGCCCCACCTAATTTTTTCCCTACCATTTTATCTGCCCCTCTCATGTTATATTACATTACGGATAATTAGTATACTTCTCTTCCCTCCTGCTGCTGCTGCTGCTGCTGCGTCGCTTCAGTTGTGTCCAACTCTTGGCGACCCCATGGACTGCAGCCTACTGCTCCTCCATCCATGGGATTTTCTAGGCAACAGTACTGGAGTGGGGTGCCATTGCCTCTCTGCTTCCCTCCTAATGGAATATAAACTTGTCTTAAAGACTGCTTTACTGCTAAGTTTTGAGTCCCTGCAGCACGTAGCCCAGTGGTAGGTACTGAATATATATTTTAAATGAGAACTTTGGGGTTATTACTAATTAAAACATAGACCATTGAATGCCCCCCTCCCCACTGAAATTCAGCAGATAATTCGTGAAGTGTCTGTGCTAAATAAACATCATGCTTGACACATGATAGGCTCTTTGTGAAAGTAAACAGAAGTTGCTGCGCCTCACTTAAATGCTTCCTAGATGGGCAAGTAGATTAGTTCTGTGGCTGTTCAAGGAGAGCTGATTCTGCATACTGTTTGCAAAATATGGAAGATACGTTATCACACAGCAGGGATAGTTTTTGTTCAGAAGTGCTGTTTAAACAGAAATTGGCAAGAACTCAACAATTTAGAGTAGTCACTTAGTTGGCGAAGAAAAGAGGGGACACTTTAAGGTTGAGCTTTAATTTTGAGGAGGAGACTTTCACTTTAATTAGAGGTAATCATGATTTAAAAAGGATAATAATGACAGCTTTGTTTGTTTGAGAGCTTACTGTGTGCTGGCTTCTTTTTCTCAATGAACTCAAAGAATCTCCCACGGTAGTTGTGAAGTTGTGCATACGTGCGTGCTCAGTCGTGTTTGACTCTTTAGCGACCCTGTGGCCTGCAGCCCACTAGCCTCCTCTGTCCATGGGATTTTTCCAGGTAAGGATACTGGAGTGCCTTGCCATTTCCTCCTCCAGGGAATCTTTCCCTCACAGGGATCAAACCCGCATGTCCCACGTCAGCAGGCAGATTCTTTACTACTGAGCCACCTGGGAAGCCCAGTTGTAAAGCGTTGTCTCCATTTCACAGATAGGACCCTGAAGCACAGAGAAGTAAGCTGGTTAAAGGCCATATAGCTGGAGAGGGGTGGAGCTGGATTCGGCCTCACGGACTGTTCTAGAGCCCTGCAACCCAGGCCCCTCCCACTTCATGCTGGTTTTCTTCATTGTACCATGTGATACCTGTATCTACCTAATTATCAACAAAGGGCAGGAAGAAATTAACCAGCTTGAATATTTAAAGTGAACTGGATCCTGTTAAAATTGAACTTGGGAATGCAATGAGACTGTGGGACACTCTACAGGACGAATAACCCAGTTTCTTCAATAAATAACTTATCAGGAGAAGGAACAGAGATGAAGGTGGAAACCTATAGATTAAAAATTCTTAGGAAAGCTTCATAGGAAATATCTGTACTTACCTTCCCTCAATTTTGTTATAAAACCTACAATGGCTCTTAAAGAGTAGTATTTAAAAAAATGCACGCCTCCCCAAGTTCTTAACAAACCTATCAACTAACCACCATGGTGGACTCTGAGGAGTTCCTAATGCAAATAAAGAAATTGTCTTTTAAAATATGACTTCTTTGAGACAGTTGGAAATATGATTAACTGGAAATGTGGTGGTATTGAAATAGAAATTCCTCTTCCTAACAGTAAAAATATCACTAATTTTGGGGGATATGATAATAGTTTTATAGTTATATTATCTATAATATATAGATATAATCTATAATATATATATACAATAATACCCATGGATGAAATGTTAGAATTTCTGGGATTTGAAAGCCACTAGACCATTCAGGTATGACCTAAATCAAATCCCTTATCTACCTAATTATCTACCTTATGATTATACAGTGGAAGTGAGAAATAGATTTAAGGGCCTAGATCTGATAGATAGAGTGCCTGATGAACCATGGAATGAGGTTCGTGACATTGTACAGGAGACAGGGATCAAGACCATCCCCATGGAAAAGAAATGAAAAAAAGCAAAATGGCTGTCTGGGGAGGCCGTGCAAATAGCTGTGAAAAGAAGAGAAGCGAAAAGCAAAGGAGAAAAGGAAAGATACAAGCATCTGAATGCAGAGTTCCAAAGAATAGCAAGAAGAGATGAGAAAGCCTTCCTCAGCGATCAATGCAAAGAAATAGAGGAAAACAACAGAATGGGAAAGACTAGAGATCTCTTCAAGAAGATTAGAGATACCAAGGGAATATTTCATGCAAAGATGGGCTCAATAAAGGACAGAAATGGTATGGACCTAACAGAAGCAGAAGATATTAAGAAGAGGTGGCAAGAATACACAGAAGAACTGTACAAAAAAGATCTTCACGACCCAGATAATCATGATGATGTGATCACTGACCTGGAGCCAGACAGCCTGGAATGTGAAGTCAAGTGGGCCTTAGGAAGATTTACTACGAACAAGACTAGTGGAGGTGATAGAATTCCAGTTGAGCTATTTCAAATCCTGAATGATGATGCTGTGAAAGTGCTGCACTCAATATGCCACCAAATTTGGAAAACTCAGCAGTGGCCACAGGACTGGAAAAGGTCAGTTTTCATTCCAATCCCAAAGAAAAGCAATGCCAAAGAATGCTCAAACTACCGCACAATTGCACTCATCTCATATGCTAGTAAAGTAATGCTCAAAATTCTCCAAGCCAGGTTTCAGCAACATGTGAACCGTGAACTTCCTGATGTTCAAGCTTGTTTTAGAAAAGGCAGAGGAACCAGAGATCAAATTGCCAACATCTGCTGTATCATGGAAAAAGCAAGTGTTCCAGAAAAACATCTATTTCTGGTTTATTGACTATGCCAAAGCCTTTGACTGTGTGGATCACAATAAACTGTGGAAAATTCTGAAAGAGATGGGAATACCAGACCACCTGCTCTGCCTCTTGAGAAATTTGTATGCAGGTCAGAAAGCAACAGTTAGAACTGGACAGGGAACAACAGACTGGTTCCAAATAGGAAAAGGAGTACGTCAAGGCTGTATATTGTCACCCTGCTTATTCAACTTCTATGCAGAGTACATCATGAGAAACGCTGGACTGGAAGAAGCACAAGCTGGAATCAAGATTGCTGGGAAAAATATCAATAACCTCAGATATGCAGAGGACACCACCCTTATGGCAGAAAGTGAAGAGGAACTCAAAAGCCTCTTGATGAAAGTGAAAGAGGAGAGTGAAAAAGTTGGCTTAAAGCTCAACATTCAGAAAACAAAGATCATGGCATCCGGTCCCATCACTTCATGGGAAATAGATGGGCAAACAGTGGAAACAGTGTCAGACTTTTATTTTTTGGGGCTCCAAAATCACTGCAGATGGTGACTGCAGCCATGAAATGAAAAGACGCTTGCTCCTTGGAAGGAAAGTTATGACCAACCTAGATAGCATATTGAAAAGCAGAGACATTACTTTGCCAGCAAAGGTCCGTCTAGTCAAGGCTATGGTTTTTCCAGTGGTCATGTATGGATGTGAGAGTTGGACTGTGAAGAAAACTGAGTACCGAAGAATTGATGCTTTTTTTTTTTTTTTGGTGTTCATCTTCACTTGGTTTTATGGTTTTACTGTTTTGCCTTTTTTTTTTTTTGCTTTTGAACTGTGGTGTTGGAGAAGACTTCTTGAGAGTCCCTTGGACTGCAAGGAGATCTAACCAGTCCATTCTGAAGGAGATCAGCCCTGGGATTTCTTTGGAGGGAATGATGCTAAAGCTGAAACTCCAGTACTTTGGCTACCTCATGCGAAGAGTTGACTCATTGCAAAAGACTCTGATGCTGGGAGGGGTTGGGGGCAGGAGGAGAAGGGGACGGCAGAGGATGAGGTGGCTGGATGGCAACACCGACTCGATGGACGTGAGTCTGAGTGAACTCCGGGAGTTGGTGATGGACAGGGAGGCCTGGCGTGCTGCGATTCATGGGGTTGCAAAGAGTCAGACACGACTGAGCGACTGAACTGAATGTGGAATTACATTGGCAGTCAATATGCTAGCTAACTTGGAAAACTCAGCAGTGGCCACAGGACTGGAAAAGGTCCATTTTCATTCCAATCCCAAAGAAAGACAATGCCAAAGAATGCTCAAACTACCGCACAATTGCACTCATCTCACACACTAGTAAAGTAATGCTCAAAATTCTCCGAGCCAGCCTTCGGCAAATACGTGAACCATGAACTTCCTAATGTTCAAGCTGAATTTAGAAAAGGCAGAGCAACCAGGGATCAAATTGCCAACATCCACTGAATCATGGAAAAAGCAAGAGTGTTCCAGAAAAACATCTATTTCTGCTTTATTGACTATACCAAAGCCTTTGACTGTGTGGATCACAATAATCTGTGGAAAATTCTGAAAGAGATTGGAATACCAGACTGCCTGACCTGCCTCTTGAGAAATCTGTATGCAGGTCAGGAAGCAACAGTTAGAACTGGACAGGGAACAACAGACTGGTTCCAAATAGGAAAAGGAGTATGTCAAGGCTGTATATTGTCATTTAACTTCTGTGCAGAGTACATCATGAGAAACGCTGGACTGGAAGAAGCACAAGCTGGAATCAAGATTGCCGGGAGAAATATCAATCACCTCAGATATGCAGAGGACACCACCCTCATGGCAGAAAGGGAAGAGGAACTCAAAAGCCCCTTGATGAAAGTGAAAGTGGAGAGTGAAAAAGTTGGCTTAAAGTTCAACATTCAGAAGACAAAGATCGTGGCATCTGGTCCCATCACTTCTTGGGAAATAGATGGGCAAACAGTGGAAACAGTGTCAGACTTTATTTTTTTGGGCTCCCAAATTACTGCAGATGGTGACTACAGCCATGAAATTAAAAGATGCTTACTCCTTGGAAGGAAAGTTATGACCAACCTAGATAGCATATTGAAAAGCAGAGACATTACTTTGCCAACAAAGGTCCGTCTAGTCAAGGCTATGGTTTTTCCTGTGGTCATGTATGGATGTGAGAGTTGGACTGTGAAGAAAGCTGAGCAATGAAGAATTGATGCTTTAGAACTGTGGTGTTGGAGAAGACTCTTGAGAGTCCCTTGGACTGCAAGGAGATGCAACCAGTCCATCATCCTATAGGAGATCAGTCCTGGTGTGATTCATGGGGTCGCAAAGAGTTGGACACGACTGAGTGACTGAACTGAACTGAATATGGGATTATGGGTGGAAGAGAGTGTAGATAGAATGGGATTGGCTGTGGGTCGTGATTGTTGAAGCTGATAATGGGCACCTGTCACTCACTGGATTAATCTGCTTATGTTTTTATATCTTTGAAAATTTCCATAATAAAAGCTCGGGGGGAAGTGAGCAGGTAAATTCAACTTACGGTACTGTTTCTAAGTCCAACGTGTTCTTTAGGCTTCTTCTGGTTTTATCCTGACTCAGTATTCAGTCCAAGTAGAATCAGACACTGATTCAAACCCAAGATAAAGTTTATATCTCTTGATCATTATGCAGAAACTCCAAATTAAAAAAAAAAAATTAAGGGCATTGGGAAAACAGTAAAATTTGCCTTTAATCTGACTTCTATTTCTTCTTAAGAGAGGACATTGAACGGACTCACAGTTGTTTGCAAAAGCTGAAGCCTATCCTCACATCACGAAGGAGAGTTGTTAGGGTCTGATGGGAAAGAGGAATCAGTTATGGCTGGTCAGGCAGCCGAGCATATGTAACAAGAGTAGGATCAGAAGTTTTTTTTTTTTTTCCCTTCATATTTTCTGGGTCTTTGGGCTTCCCTCATAGCTCAGTTGGTAAAGAATCTGCCTGCAACGCAGGAGAAAGATAGAAAAGAAAGTGAAGTTGTTTAGTCGTGTCCGACTGTTCGCGACCCCATGGACTATAGCCTACCAGGCTCCTCCATCCATGGAACTTTCCAGGCAAGAGTACTGGAGTGGATTGCCATTTCCTTATCCAGGGGATCTTCCTGACCCAGGGATCGAACCCCGGTCTCCTGCATTGCTGGCAGCCGCTTTACCATCTGAGCCACCCTTTTCTCCACAGGAGACCTTGGTTCAATTCCTGGATTGGGATGCTCTGCTGGAGAAGGGATGGGCTACCCACTCTAGTATTCTTGGGCTTCCTTCATAGCTCAGTTCGGAGAAGCCAATGGCACCCTACTGCAGTACTCTTGCCTGGAAAATCCCATGGAAGGTGGAGCTTGGTGGGCTGCAGTCCATGGGGTCGCTAGAGTCAGACATGACTGAACGACTTCCCTTTCACTTTTCACTTTCATGCATTGGAGAAGGAAATGGCAACCCACTCCAGTGTTCTTGCCTGGAGAATCCCAGGGACAGGGGAGCCTGATGGCCTGCTGTCTATGGGGTCACACAGAGTCGGACACGACTGAAGTGACTTAGCAGCAGCAGCAGCAGTATAGCTCAGTTGGTAAAGAATCAGCCTGCAGTGCAGGAGACCCTGGTTCGATTCCTGGATTGGGAAGATCCACTAGAGAAGGGATAGGCTTCCCACTTTAGTATTCTTCCCTTGTGGCTCAGCTGGTAAAGAATCCGCCTGCAGTGTGGGAGACCTGGATGACCTGGGTTTGACCCCTGGGTTGGGAAGATCCCCTGGAGAAGGGAAAGGCTACCCACTCCAGTATTTTGGCCTGCAGAATTCCATGGACTATACAGTCCATGGGGTTGCAAAGAGTCGAACACCACTGAGCTACTTTCACTTTCTGGGTCTTGGGCAAGTTTCATTCTTTCTCTCAGAAAGCATTTCTATATTTTTTATCACTGACTGTTAAAAATCAAGTTTTTTAAGGAAAATGATCTTTTTCTAATAATGACGTAGTGCTCAAAGTGGTTTCTGACAGCTTGATTCTGACTGTGAATTATGCTTTCTCATTCATTTCTGTAGAATATCAAGCTGCCAGGATCATGCCTTTCTTTACCGAGCTCCTCTCGTTCAGCTTTCTAAAGATGTTAAGGGTGAGGAGTGGTGGCCAAGGGGCCTTAGTTTGCTCTGGAAGCAGGTGTGATGCCAGGATGTTCTCTGCTCACTGATGGTGTGTGAGTGTAGTGGGTCACACAGCCACACAGCCTTTTCCCAGCAGCCTTCAGCATCCTTTGGTTCCTAGCCTCTCATTCTCATGCCTCCCTCTCCAGGACCCCTTCCTTCTCCCAGGCCCTTCCTTCCTTCCTACGGTCTCTTTTAAAGTTTTTATTGGAGTATAGTTGCTTTACAATGTTGTGTTTCTGTTGTACAGCAAAGTAAATCAGCTGTATGTTTACATATGGTGGTGGTGGTTTAGCTGCTAAGTCATGTCCGACTCTTTGAGACCTCATGGACTGTGGCCTGCCAGGCTCCTCTGTCCATGGGATTATCTCAGGCAAGAATACTCGAGTCGGTTGCCATGCCCTCCTCCAGGGTATCTTCTTAACCCAGGGATCAAACCCAGGTCTCCTGCTTTCAGGCGGATTCTTTACCAACTGACCCATACCCCCACTTTTTTGAATTTCCTTCCCATTTAATCCTCACAGAGCACTGAGTAGGGTTCCCTGAGCTATGAAGTTGGTTCTCTTTAGTTATCTATTTTATGCTTAGTATTAATAGTGTATATATGTTAATCCCAATCTCCCAATTTATTCTGTCCCTCCTTTCCACCTTGGTATCCATACATATTGTTCTCTACTGTCCGTGTCTATATTTTTGTTTGCAAATAAAATTCTTCAGTGGCTTTGTTACCGCAACTGGTTTTTTCAGTGCTGGCACCCTTTTGTCTTTAGGTATTCTCCCTGGCAGTTCGCAAAAGCTATCTTGTCAGTGACCACTTACAAACTGATGGAGCCCAATCAGAAATGAACCCAGGCTTCTTTCTTGAACTCCACACCTGTTCTCCCAACTCCATTGTATGTGTTTACCCTGTGGCTCGATGGGCATTGCAGTTGCAGTATGATCAACATTTAATTGTCACCCCCCATATGATACACACACATGCACGCACTTTGTTTTCCATTCTCTTCTGCATTCTGCCTCCGTACATCACAAACCGTAGAGCCATCGTTGACCCCCGCTCCTTCATCCCTTGATAACTCTCCTAAAGCTTTTCTCAGCCTCCTTCTCCCCTCCATTTTCTCCGCTAGTTCACACCTTTGGAAGCCAGTCGCATCCTTGCTTCTAAATTTGATATTGTTTCCAGAATGATCTTTTAAAAATGAAATTTGATTATGTTTTTCTCCTGCTTTAATGCCTTCTGCTGCTGCTGCTGCTGCTAAGTCGCTTCAGTCGTGTCTGACTCTGTGCGACCCTATAGACAGCAGCCCACCAGGCTCCCCCATACCTGAGATTCTCCAGGCAAGAACGCCGGAGTGGGTTGCCATTTCCTTCTCCAATGCATGAAAGTGAAAAGTGAAAGTGAAGTCTCTCAGTCGTGTCCGACTCCTAGTGACCTCCTGGACTGCAGCCTACCAGGCTCCTCCATCCATGGGATTTTCCAAGCAAGAGTACTGGAGTGGCCTTCTGCAGTTGTCTCTAAAACTTTGTTAGGAAACTGCTGTCACTAAATTTGTGAGCATCTCTTCCAGTCTGTGTATATTTATTATAATTAATATATACATTATTGCAAGAATATGTTAGATATTATAAACACATAGCAGTAGAAATTAATAGGATATAATGTTTTAAAATAAATACTCTGTTTTTAAAATTGTTGGCTATTTTTTCTCCCTCTCAATCAATAATAATTGTTTCTTTATTTAAAAAAATCTATTTCTACTTTGTTGTACGGTAATTTTAACGTCTATTTCAAAGTTCAGTTTATTTATATAATTATAAATTTTTAAGTTGTCATTATTGAAAAAGTTAATTTAGAAGATAAATATAGATCCAAATGGGTGACATGCACTGACTACTTCTTGTTCATTTTTAATCCATCAGCTCCAGAAAAGTTTGGTTGAAATCAGCCAGTCAGTTGCAGTCTAGTGTAGTATTCTGAGGGATTAAGACTAGCATCCTGATTTGGCTGGTTGCTAAATTAGGTACTTTGCTTAATCTGTGTCTTAGTTTTTGTATCTGTGAAATGAGGAAATAATAGTCTCTCCATCAGGGATCGATTAAATGATTAACACACATCAAGCACTGATGCCTGCTCCATAAACAGTAAGCCATCAGTAAGTGGTACCCATTATTTTCTTCTTTAATGTTAATGAATTATTTTTAAAAAGAATGGGAATATGCCACAGTTTCCTACTTTTAATAGGGCTTTAAAAAGTAAAACTCTTAATTTTGTACTTTAAGACAAGATTAGACAGATTGTTTCTTTTGATATGTGTAAAATGCTAACTCAAGGCTGCTTAATATACATTTTTGGTTACCATTTTGGATGAAAATTTCCCCATGTTTTAATTTGTATTTTTCTCGTATGAGATTGGGGCTTAAAATTTTTTTCCTTAGAAGTATAAACACTTAAATAAAGTTGTATTTTATATCATCTATAGTAGTCATTTCTTTTATCCAATATGGCATTTCTATTAGCATCTGTGATAAGAGGATGCCTATACTGTTATCCTTCCCATTTGATGGATGAGGAAACTTGAGGCTTACTTAGGTTAAGTAACTTGACCAAAATCATATAGATAAAAAGTTATGGATATGAAATATTAAAACCCAGGCTGATCTATTCCAAACTCTACACTTTCAGTCATCATGCTCTGCTCCCTTTGACAGAAATAATATATGATGTTCATTATGAAATTATACAGATAACCAAAAAGGAAAATAAAACTATATTTGTCTGATATTCCACCACTGTCAGCATGTTAGGCTGTGATAGCATATCGCAGAGGAAGAGAGAAGACCTGTCACAGACAGACTCTGGGAGTAGGAGAGGGTTTTTTAAAAAAGTATTTATTTGTTTTTTATTCAACTGTGTCAGGTCTTAGTTGTGGCGTGTGGGATCTTCAGTCTCCGTTGCAGCATGCGGGGTCTTTAGTTGCGGCACGCAAACTCTTAGTTGTGGCATGTGGGATGTAGTTTCCTGACCACGGATCGAACCCGGGTTTCCTGCATTGGACGCTTGAAGTCTTAGCCACTGAACCACCAGCGAGATCCCATAAAAAACCATGTGGACACCTGTCCCTTCATTTGCCATTGTGTGTGTACGTGTGTGCATGTGCACGTGCGTGTGTGAGCTCAGTCACGTCTGACTCTTGACAAGCCCAAGTACTGTAGCCTGCCAGGCTCCTCTGTCCATGGAATTTCCCAGGCAAGAATACTGGAGTGAGTTGCAACCTCCAGGGAATCTTTCCTACCCAGGGGTCAAACTTGGATCTCCTACATTGGCAGGCGGATTCTTTACCACCGTACTATCTGGGATGCCCTTGCCACTCTACCCCCTTCCCATTTCTCTCCAGTGAAAGATACGTGGCTGGTAGTGGACTTTTGCAGGGTCAGTGATGAAGAGGAAGAGCAAAACCATAGAGGATTATCCTTCCTGATTGTTTACCCTGTGTACCTGTATATTTACAAAAATCAGTTAATGTATCATGAAGGTCCTTGGTGTCATTAACCCTTGGTAACCATAACCCTCTAACGTTGGCTCGCTTAGTGTTCTGTCTAATGGATGTACTTCAGTGTAGCTATTGGTAGACACAGTTAAATTGTTGCTATTTTTCTTATTAAGATTATAAATAATATTGTGAAGATTGGATACAAAAATTTTTGCTCACTTGTTGAAACATTTAGTTTAGCTTAGTTAGTATGGAGTGCTGGATCAAAGACTATTATTACATTTTTAAGGCTTATGATAACCACTGCCAGTTGCCAGTGTTCCCTAGGAAAAACCATCTCCCAATTTGGTTCCCATTAAAATGAGAAAGAGGAAAGGAGAGGAAAAGAAAGGGAACAATATTTTAATGGCATGAAGAAGATGGAAAAGTCAGAGTGTCAGCCTTGCATGGTGTGTTTTGAAAGAAGTGAGGTTGGCTTTTTGTGGACTGGAACCTCTCATGCTAGAGGTGACCTGCGTATTGTCCCTTGTATTTGTTTTCTTTTTTATTGAATATTAAGGGTACATGAGGACTGGAGCACTAAATGTTTCTCCTATGTCCCTTTTTAGAATTGCTCTGGATTCTCTTTTGAGATTTAGAAAATTTATGGGTCATTGTGTCTTTCTGATTATGGAAGCTGAAAATCAACTAGGTATTTTAACTCGTGTTTTTCTAAAATAATACTAAGCTCCAAGGTGTTATCTTGGTTGACAGGAGTTTTAACAGGAGGCAGCAGAGCTGGACTTATCTGAGGTAAAAAACCCTTGGCTTTGGATATACATGGACACTTTTAATTGAAGGGTAATTGCTTTACAGAATTTTGTTGTTTTCTATCAAACCTCAATATGAATCAGCCATAAGTATACATATATCCCCTCCCTCTTGAACCTCCTTCCTATCCCCCTCCCCATCCCATCCCTCTAGGTTGATACAGAGCCCCTGTTTCAGTTGCCTAAGCCATACAGCAAATTCCTATTGACTGTCTATTTTACATATGGTAATGTAAGTTTCCATGTTAAACTTTCCATACATCTCACCATCTCCTCCCCTCTCCCCATGTCCATAAGTCTATTCTCTATGTCTGTTTCTCCACTGCTGCCCTGCAAGTAAGTTCTTCAGTACTATCTTTCTAGATTCCATATATATATGTGTGTTATTATATGATATTTATCTTTCTCTTTCTGACTTATTTCACTCTGTATAA
Source organism: Bos indicus (assembly GCF_029378745.1). Taxonomy (NCBI): domain Eukaryota; kingdom Metazoa; phylum Chordata; class Mammalia; order Artiodactyla; family Bovidae; genus Bos; species Bos indicus. The sequence goes on along the minus strand of NC_091764.1, from coordinate 82,262,155 downwards.
TAGGCTATAGGTTCATCTACCTCATTAGAACTGACTCAGATGCTTTCCTTTTTGTGGCTGAGTAATATTCCATTGTGTATATACATGTACCACAACTTCTTTATCCATTCATCTGTCAGTGGACATCTGGGTTGCTTCCATGTTCAAGCTGTTGTAAATAGTGCTGCAGTGAACAATGGGATACATGTGTCTTTTTCAATTTTGGTTTACTGAGGGTATATGCCTAAGAGTGGGATTGCTGGGTCATATGGTGGTTTTATTCCTAGTTTTTTAAGGAATCTCCATACTGTCTTCCATAGTGGCTAAATCAACTTACATTCCCACCAACAGTGCAAGAGCATTCCCTTTTGCTCCACACCCTCTCCAGTATTAATTGTTTGTAGACTTTTTGATGATGGCCATTCTGACCCGTGTGAGGTGATATCTCATTGTAGTTTTGATTTGCATTTCTCTAATAATGAGCGATGTTGAGCATCTTTCATGTGTTTGTTAGCCATCTGTATGTCTTCTTTGGAGAAATGTCTGTTTAGGTCTTTTCCCCACTTTTTGATTGGGTTGTTTGTTTTTCTGGTATTGAGTTGTATGAGCTGCCTTGTATATTTTGGAAATTAATCCTTTGTCAGTTGTTTCATTTGCTATTTTCTCCCATTCTGAGGGTTGTCTTTTCACCTTGCTTATAGTTTTCTTTGCCATGAAAAAGCTTTTAAGTTTAATCAGGTCCCTCTTGTTTACTTTTGTTTTTATTTCCATTACTCTAGGAGATGGGGTCATAGAGGATCTTGCTTTGATTTATGTCATTGAGTGTTCTGCCTATGTTTTCCTCTAAGAGTTTTATAGTTTCTGGTCTTACATTTAGGTCTTTATTCCATTTTGAGTTTATCTTTGTGTATAGTGTTAGGAAGTGTTCTAATTTCATTTTTTTACATGTAGCTGTTCAGTTTTCCCAGTACCACTTATTGAAGAGGCTGTCTTTGCCTCATTGTAGAGTCTTGCCTCCTTTGTCAAAAATAAGGTACCCATAGGTACATGGGTTTATTTCTGGGCTTTCTATCTTGTTCCATTGGCCTATATTTCTGTTTTTGTGCCAGTACCATACTATCTTGATGACTGTAGCTTTGTAGTGTACTCTGAAGTCAGGAAGGTTGATTCCTCCAGCTCCATTCATCTTTCTCAATACTGCTTTGGCTATTCAGGGTCTTTTGTCTTTCCATATGAATTATGAAATTTTTTGTTCTAGTTCTGTAAAAAAAAATGCCATTGGTAATTTGATAGGGATTGCATTGAATCTGTAAATTGCATTTGCTATCATAGTCATTTTCACAATATTGATTTTTCCTAACCAGGAACATGGAATATCTCTCCATCTGTTTATGTCATCTTTGATTTCTTTATCAGTGTCTTATAATTTTCTGTATAGAGTTCTTTTGTCTCTTTAGGTAAGTTTATTCCTAGATATTTAATTCTTTTTGTTACAGTGGTGAATGGGATTGATTGCTTAATTTCTCTTTCTGATTTTTCTTTGCTAGTATATAGGAATGCAAGTGATTTCTGTGTATTGATTAGTATCCTGCAACTTTGCTAAAGTGATTAGCTCTAGTAATTTTCTGATACTGTCTTTAGGGTTTTCTATGTACAATTTCATGTCATCTATGAACACTGAGAGCTTTACATCTTCTTTTCTGATCTGGATTCCTTTTTTTTTTTTTTCTGATTGCTGTAACCAGGGCTTCCAGAACTATGGTGAATAATACCAGTGAAAATGGACAGCCTTGTCTTGTTCCTGATCTTAGGGGGAATTGTAAAAAAAAACTAAAAGTTTTTCACCATTGAGAATAATGTTTTTCTGGGCTGATCATATATGGCCTTTACTATGTTGAGGTAGGTTCCTTCTATGCCCATTTTTTGAAGAGTGTAATCATAAATGGGTGCTGAATTTTGTCAAAGGCTTTTTTGCATCTATTATCCTATGATTTTTACCCTTTGCTTTATTAATATGGTGTATCACAGTGGTTGATTTGCATATATTGAAGAATCCTTGCTTCCCTGGAATAAACCCAACTTGATCATGGTGTATGAGCTTTTTGATGTGTTGTTGAATTCTGTTTGCTAAAATTTTGTTGAGGATTTTTGCATCTATGTTCATCAGTGGTATTGGCCTATAGTTTTCTTTTTTTGTGTTGTCTTTGTATGGTTTTGGTATCAGGGTGGTGGTGGCCTCATAGAATGAGTTTGGAAGTGTTCCTTCCTCTGCAATTTTTTGAAAGAGTTTTGGAAGGATAGGCATTAGCTCTTTAAATGTTTGATAGAATTCTCCTGTGAAGCCTTCTGGTCCTGAGCTTTTGTTTTTTGGGAGATTTTTGATCACAGCTTTGATTTCAGTGCTTGTAGTTGGGATGTTCATTAATTTCTATTTCTTCCTGGTTCAGTCTTAGAAGGTTGAACTTTTTCTAAGAATCTATCCTTTTCTTCCAGGTTATCCGTTTTATTGCCATATAGTTGTTCATAATAGTCTCTTATAATCCTTGGTATTTCTGCATTGTCTGTTGTAACCTCTCCTCTTTCATTTCTAATTTTGTTGATTTGATTCTTCTCTCTTTCTTGATGTGTCTGGCTAAAGGTTTGTCAATTTGTCTATGTTCTCAAAGAACCAGCTTTTAGTTTTATTAATCTTTATTGTTGTTTCTTTCATTTCTTTTTCATTTATTTCTGCTCAGATCTTTATGATTTCCTTCCTTATGCTAATTTTGGGGGGTTTTTGTTCTTTTTCCAGTTGTTTTAGGTATAAAGTTAGGTTGTCTATTTGATATTTTTTGTTGTTGTTCCTTGAGGTAGGATTGTTATTGCTATAAACTTCCTTCTTAGAACTGCTTTTGCTGCATCTCATAGGTTTTGAGTTGTTATGTTTTCATTGTCATTCGTTTCTAGGAATTTTTTTATTTCTCTTTTGATTCCTGCAATAACCTGTTCATTATTTAGAAATGTATAATTTAATCTCCATGTGTTTGTGTTTTTTACAGTTTTTTTCTTGTAATTGATATCTAGTCTCATAGTGTTGTGGTCAGAAAAGATGCTTGATACAATTTCAGTTTTTTTAAATTTACTGAGGTTTGATTTGTGACCCAAGATGTGGTCTGTCTTGGAGAATGTTCCATGTACACTTGAGAAGAAGGTGTATTCTTCTGCATTTGGATGGAATGTCCTGAAGATATCAATGAGACACATCTTGTCTAATGTATCATTTAAGGCATGTGTTTCCTTATTAATTTTCTGTCTTGATAATCTGCCCATTGGTGTGAGTGGGGTGTTAACGTCTCCTGCTGTTATTGTGTTACTGTCAATTTCTCCTTTTATGTCTGTTAGTGTTTGTCTTATGTATTAAGGTGCTCCTATGTTGGGTGCATAGATATTTACAATTGTTGTCTTCCTCTTGGATTGATCCCTTGATCATTATGTAGTGTCCTTCCTTATCTCTTGTAATATTCTCTATTTTAAGGTCAACTTTGTCTGATATGAGGATTACTACTCCAGCTTTCTTTTGCTTCCCATTTGCATGGCATATACTTTTCCATCCTCTCACTTTCAGTTTTTAGGTCTGAAATGGGTTTCTTGTAGACAGCATATATATGGGCTTTGTTTTTGTATCTATTCAGCCAGTCTGTGTCTTTTGGTTGGAGCATTTAATCCACTTACATTTATAGTAATTATTGATATATATGTTCCTATTGCCATTTTCTTAATTGTTTGGGGTTTGTTTTTGTAGATCTTTTTCTTCTCTTGTATTTCCTGACTATGTAAGCTCCTTTAACATTTGTTGTAAAGCTGGTTTAGTGATACTGAATGCTCCAAACTTCTGTGTGTCTGAAAAGCTTTTGATTTCTCTATCAATTTGAATTTTTAAATTATATATATATATTTAATATGTATATTTTATTGAAGTATAGTTGATTTACAGTATTTCAGGTGCACAGCAAGGTGATTTAGTTATACAAATACACATATATTATTTTTGAAATTATTTTCCATCATAGGTTATTATGAAATATTGACTATATTTCCCTGTGCTATACAGTAAATTTTTATTGTTTGTTGCATATCTGTTTTTAATTTGAAATCTAGCATTCTATTCATACTAAATCAAACAAATGGAATCAAAATGTCATAATTTTTTTAGGCAAAAATTAATAAGATTTCTAAAATATATGTTATACATATATATATATATATGTATGTATACAAAGCTTTTCTCAACTTGATAAAGGCTTGAGAAAGAACAAGCAAAAAAAAGAGACGGAGAAATTGGAGAATATATATATATATATATTTTCAGTAACTTATGTTTCAGGAGCGTAATTCTCAGGGATTAGGTCAGTGAAGTCACCAGTCCATTTCTTTCTAAACACAGATGATGCAGAGATCATGGTCCTAGTCTGGTAAAGCAAACACATCTATTCTTTGTGGGGCAGTTTAATGGGAAGAGCCCCTACTGCTGGGTCAGCAATGATAGAGTTCATAATGGGCCAACCCACTTTTTAGAGCTATAATTACCTCACTGGGGTATGTTGGTTCATAGAGTTCTACTGGTGTGATAAAGTGTTATATACCACTGAGCTGCTTATTGTTTTTATTCAAACAATCACTATACACATTTAACACTAGTTCAGAATATTCTTTCAGAATGTGATGGGATCGAAGTGGTTTGACTTTATATTTTTTGAGTGATATTTGCAGTAGCACATTAAATAAAGATAGAAGTGGAAGGACTTGATTCTACAGGATTTCTTGGGTATGGAGGCTAGCATTGTAGAGGTAGTAGTTGTTTTCCCTACATTTTTATAAAAGATAGAACATATTTCAGAATATTTATAAAATATTTTCCCTCTGAAGACATGGCTGACTATAGTCAGCAGTCTGATTTCTACCAGACTATCCCTCAAGAAGTGTGCAAATACAATGAAACAAACTAAAAGCAAGGTGAAAAGACAGCCTTCAGAAGGGGAGAAAATAATAGCAAATGAAACAACTGACAAAGAATTAATCTCTAAAATATACAAGAAGCTCATGTAGTTCAATGCCAGAAAAATAAACAACCCAATCAAAAAGTGGGCCAAAGAACTAAACAGATGTTTCTCCAAAGAAGCTATCAGATGGCTAACAAACACAGAAAGAGATGCTCAACATCAGTCATTATCAGAGAAATGCATGTCAGAATCACGAGGTACCATCTCACACCTGTCAGAATGGCTGCCATCAAAAAGTCTACAAACAATAAATGCTGGAAAGGGTGTAGAGTAAAGGGAACCCTCTTATACTGTTGGTGGGAATGCAAACTAGCATAGCCACAGAACAGTGTGGAGATTTAAAAAAAAAAAAAACTGGAAATAGAACTGCCATATGATCCAGCAGTCCCACTGCTGGACATACACACCGAGGAAACCAGAATTGAAAGAGACATGTGTACCCCAATGTTCATTATAGCACTGTTTACAATACCTAGGACATGGAAGCATCCTAGATGTCCATCAGCAGACAATGGATAAGGAAATTGTGGTACATATACTGGGCTTCCTTGGTGGGTCAGAGGTTAAAGCATCTGCCTGCAATGTGGGACACCTGGGTTCAATCCCTCGGTTGGGAAGATCCCCTGAAGAAGGAAATGGCAACCCACTCCAGTATTCTCGCCTGTAGAATCCCATGGACGGAGGAGCTTGGTGGGCTACAGTCCACGGGTCGCAAAGAGTCGGACACAACTGAAAAAGAATGCTTTTGAGTCAGCTCTAATGAGGTGGATGAAACTGGAGCCTATTATACAGAGTAAAGTAAGTCAAAAAGAGAAACGCCAATACAGTATATTAACGCATATATATGGAATTTAGGAAGATGGTAACAATGACCCTATATGTAAGACAGAGAAAGAGACACAGATGTAAAGAACAGACTTTTGGACTATGTGGAGAAGGCAAGGGTGGGATGATTTGAGAGCGTAGCATTGAAACATGTATATTACCATATGTAAAATAGATGACCTGTACAAGTTCGATGCATGAAGTGGGGTGCTCAAAGCTGGTGCTCTGGGACAACCCAGGGGAATGGGGTGAGGAAGAAGGTGGGAGGGGGGTTCAGGATCGAGGGACATATGTACACCCTTGGCTGATTCATGTTGACATATGGCAAAAAGCAACACAATGTTGTCAATAATTAGCCTCCAATTAGAATAAATTAATTTAAAAATAAAAGAATTGTGCAAGTAATCAGAACATCTACTCTAAAATTTTTGCCCCCAATTGAATTGGAACCCACTGTTTAAATATATTAGGTATTTTACATTATAGTTCATAATGTTTTTCATGTGGAATTTTAATATATAAGATTTTCACTGTGGTCCATGATATTTGTTATTTAAAAAATGAAATTTAAATATTTGTCACAAAGGAAAACTGGTGTGTTTGGAAGCTGAGCTGTGTTCATTCTCTCATCCCCACCCCCTGCCTCATAACACATGCAATTGTACATAGATTTATTTTTATATAAAACTTCATGGTGGACTTTCATCACTTCAATCAGTTCGGTAAAAGTGTTCAAAGAATAACAACGTTTGAATTCCAAAATTGCTTAGAATCTTTGAATTAGAATCTTTCTGTAGGAAGTAAAAAAAATTTTGCCAATATTGGAAAAGCTGGGCATAAAACTTTAGAATGAGATAAATAGCAAGCCATTACTAAACACTACAAATATGATTGTGAAGCAACATGTTAATTTAAAAACATGTGGCCCTTATTTGCTGTACCATGTCAGTAGACATTGTGACTACTACAGTTTTCGAGCCTCAAGGGAAATTTGAGTGTATTAAATTTGATTTTGGCATGGAAAGTGAGTTCATTGAGGACTTTGGAACATCACAGATTATCAGATTATTCATTCACCTGGTATTTACAGCATAGTGCTTAGTACTGTGAGAAGACACAAAAAATTATACACTTAATCTTTGTAACATTGAAAAGATTAGTTTGAAGCTTTTTGTCCAACTTCAGATTTGTGAATCAACTGTAACATATAATTTCTTCAACTCTTTAATATCTGTTTATTTTTTGGCCAACAGTCATCACTTTGTTGTACTGCTTCACTTGATCTTTACTTCTATTAGTAGCCCTAAGCCATGAGCTTTTTGACCATCCCACAAAGAAATGTTTTCAGTCTGTTCATCTGAGTTACTGGATAGACTGGAAACAAAACCATGTTGGAATACAGATGTTTATGGTTGGCTGGGCCTCATGTAACTAGCCAAACAGCCCGAGCTTATAATTTACATTTGCTTCTCAGCTCAACTAGCCTTACTCATCAGGGACCTTGCACCTAAAATTTGAAAATGCCAAGGGTCTCTTTGAAAGAATCTATTCTTTGACAACAAAGTCTTACTGAGGAGGCAAAACATACTTCGGGGATATTTACACAGTGGAAATCAATGTATCATTAGATGCCCAAATGAATGCATGGGTTGAAACATGAAATGCTGTTGGCAGTGAGAGATGGGAAGATGACGTGGGGGCATAACATGAAAGCCTTTATTATTTGAACAAGACATGAGGAATAGGTACAAATATGATTTTGAGCATGGTTAGGCATCCACCTGATTTATTTGATTGTAATCCCTACACACCCTATTTCTGGTCAGAGGGAGGCAGGATTTTAGACCCAGGGCTCTCTGACTTTAAAGTTTATGATGTAAGTTCAGTTCAGTTCAGTCGCTCAGTCGTGTCTGACTCTTGGCCATCCCATGAATTGCAGCACGCCAGGCCTCCCTGTCCATCACCAACTCCCGGAGTTCATTCAAACTCACGTCCATTGAGTCGGTGATGCCATCTAGCCATCTCATCCTCAGTCGTCCCCTTTTCCTCCTGCCCCCAATCCCTCCCAGCGTCAGAGTCTTTTCCAATGAGTCAACTCTTCGTATCAGGTGGCCAAAGTACTGGAGTTTCAGCTTTAGCATCATTCCCTCCAAAGAAATCCCAGGGCTGATCTCCTTCAGAACGGACTGGTTGGATCTCCTTGCAGTCCAAGGGACTCTCAAGAGTCTTCTCCAACACCACAGTTCAAAAGCATCAATTCTTCGGCGCTCAGCTTTCTTCACAGTCCAACTCTCACACCCGTACATGACCACAGGAAAAACCATAGCCTTGACTAGACGGACCTTTGTTGGCAAAGTAATATCTCTGCTTTTCAATATGCTATCTAGGTTGGTCATAACTTTCCTTCCAAGGAGTAAGCATCTTTTAATTTCATGGCTGCAGTCACCATCTGCAGTGATTTTGGAGGCCAGAAAAATAAATTCTGACACTGTTTCCACTGTTTCCCCATCTATTTCCCATGAAGTGATGGGACCAGATGCCATGATCTTAGTTTTCTGAATGTTGAGCTTTAAGCCAACTTTTTCACTCTCCTCTTTCACTTTCATCAAGAGGCTTTTTAGTTCCTCTTCACTTTCTGCCATAAGGGTGGTGTCATCTGCATATCTGAGGTGATTGATATTTCTCCCTGCAATCTTGATTCCAGCTTGTGCTTCTTCCAGCCCAGCGTTTCTCATGATATACTCTGCATAGAAGTTAAATAAGCAGGGTGACAATATACAGCCTTGATGTACTCCTTTTCCTATTTGGAACCAGTCTGATGTTCCATGTCCAGTTCTAACTTTTTAGTTCCTCTTCACTTTCTGCCATAAGGGTGGTGTCATCTGCATATCTGAGGTGATTGATATTTCTCCCTGCAATCTTGATTCCAGCTTGTGCTTCTTCCAGCCCAGCGTTTCTCATGATATACTCTGCATAGAAGTTAAATAAGCAGGGTGACAATATACAGCCTTGATGTACTCCTTTTCCTATTTGGAACCAGTCTGATATTCCATGTCCAGTTCTAACTGTTGCTTCCTGACCTGCATACAGGTTTCTCAAGAGGCAGGTCACTTGGTCTGGTATTCCCATTTCTGTCAGAATTTTCCACAGTTTATTGTGATCCACACAGTCAAAGGCTTTGACATAGTCAATAAAGCAGATATAGATGTTTTTCTGGAACTCTCTTGCTTTTTTGATGATCCTGCGGATGTTGGCAATTTGATCTCTGGTTCCTCTGCCTTTTCTAAAACCAGCTTGAACGTCTGGAAGTTCATGGTTCACGTATTGCTGAAGCCTGGCTTGGAGAATTTTAAGCATCACTTTACTAGCGTGTGAGATGAGTGCAATTGTGCGGTAGTTTGAGCATTCTTTGGCATTGCCTTTCTTTGGGATTGGAATGAAAACTGACCTTTTCCAGTCCTGTGGCCACTGCTGAGTTTTCCAAATTTGCTGGCATATTGAGTACAGTAGTTCCACACTATCAACCTTTATCCTATATGGTGACTCCTACAACTTTATATACTCAACCAGTCTATGATGAAGGACTGAAGCTGAAACTCTGATACTTAGGCCACTGATGGAAAGAGCCTACTTTTCCTATATCAGGAAAAGACCCTGATGCTGGGAAAGATTGAAGGCAGGAGGAGAAGGGGGAGACAGAGGATGAAGATGGTTGGATGGAATCATCAACCCAATGTACATGAGTTTGAGCAAACTCCAGGAGATACTGAAGGACAGAGAAAACTGACATGCTGCAGTCCATGAGGTTGTAGAGTTGGACACAACTGAGCGACTGAACAACAACGCTTCCTTCAAGGTCCACACAGTGATGGCCTCTCCCTAAAGTCTTCTTAGATCGCCTGATCTGGGTCCTATACCACTTTGAACCTTTAATATACAGCTTTAGTTTAGTCTTTTATGTATTTGTTTCCCCTCCTGGATTGTGAAGATCCAACCTTCATGGGAAATACAAATTATATCCCATAATATTTAGTACAGAGATTTGGCCTGTACCCTGGATGTGAGAATTGGCAGTAGAAGAGAAAAAAAGGTAGTATGAAATGAGTAATGGTCTCAGAAGCAGGAGTAGGTAGGATGAAGCAGGAGTTGACATGAAAGAGAAAGAAAAGAGTGTCCAGGTTACACGAAAGACCAAAAACAGAGTGAGATTGGAAAAGTAGGTAAGGGATAAAATGAGGATTTGGACTTTACTCTGCAGATGTGGGAACCAATCAAAAACTAGCTTAAGAAGATGACTAAGACCATCGCTAAGTGTGAAATTGATGATGAGTAATTTAGCAGTATATTTTCCCCTTATTTTATTTGGATCATGTCAACCTATCATTCAGTAGGAAAGAGCACTGGGTCACATTTTAGGTGACACATTTCCCCTAGATTTCCTGGAGATCTTCTGAAAGTGGTAGGTAACTCATGAAGGGAACATCTTCCTGAGTCATGTGATGGTGGATATCTGGATAGTGCTGTCTTGCTGCCAGTGTGAAAAGTAGTCATACCAAAGTTCCTGCTAATGCTCCCTCAGCCTTTTCCCAAATGGAAAAGAGGTGGAGGATAAGATGGGATGGGAACAAATTTGGAAGATTTAGGATCCCCTCTGAAAGTGAAAGTGTTAGTCGTTTAGTCCTGTCAACTCTCTGCAACCCCATGGACTGGAACCCACCAGGCTCCTCTGTCCTTGGAATTTTCCAGGCAAGAATACTGGAGTGGGTTGCCATTTCCTTTGCCAGGGCATCTTCTGGACCCAGGGGTTCAAACCTGGTCTCCTGCATTGGCAGGCAGATTCTTTACCATTTGAGCCACCAGGGAAGCCCTAGGATCCCTCTGGTAAGTCTATCCTGAAGGCTTTCTAAAGGGCCTGAACTACCTGGAGAGGCCTTATTTACCAGGGGAAAGATAAGACATTGGTCAGTTCATTTAATTCCTTCATTACTCATGGTAAAAAATAAAGAGTATTGTAACTTTTGTTTTCCCAATATGCCAAGGTTAGCAAATCAGAAAGGTCTTTAAGTGGCTATGGCTGTGCATTTATATTCTTGTTTTAGGTATCTTATCCTATACCATACAGGGTATACTTCATTGTACTCGCCTAATATTTCTAACTAACAAACGATTTGAGTTTTCCTTTTATTATCTGTGACTTTGATGAAATGAAATTATTATTAATTATACCAGCTCAGGACCCATGTTGCCTGAGTTGTGATCCCAGTTTCTCCACTTAATCGCAATGTGATCTTTTGTAAGTTATTTAACCCCTCTCCCTCAGTTTCCTCATCTGTTTGATGGGGATAATAATTTACTTCTGTCTTTCCCAGAATTAAATGAATGAATTTATTGTTCATTTACTAAAAGTAAAATTGTTAGAATAGTATCTGGTACACAAGTTATCAATACATATGACTTCTTATTGTGTTGTAAATGAGGGAAAGCAGCTAAAGGTGAAGTGACTCAGGTAGTTACCCAATAAGATTACTACACTAGATTGTTGTTGTTTAGTCACTCAGTTGTGTCCAACTCTTTGCACCCCCATGGGCTGTAGCCTGCCAGGCTCCTCTGTGATGGAGTTTGACCCAGTGATTGAACTGATAGAACTGATCCTCTGTAATATGTTTGACCCAGTGATTGAACCCCAGTCTCCTACATTGCAGGCAGACTCTTTACTATCTGAACCAGCTGGGAAGCCCCACTCTAGGATTAGTGTTTCTCATTTCAGGATTTAGTCCACAGAAATAGCTGTTTCCTAAAGCAAAGGTCTGGAAACTTTTCCTCAAAGGGCTAGATCAGATAGCAAATGTTTTATACTCTGTAGACCTCACTGTCTCTGTTGCATCTTCTCAACACTGTCATTGTGTTCTGCAAAAGCAGCCATAGACAATATGTAAATTAATGGGCTTGACTGTGTTCCAGTAAAATTTTATAAAAACAGGTGGCAGACCACATTGCCCTGCATACAGACTCCTGCTTTAGATGCTTGTCTGACATGAATAGAGCTTCAAATTCCATTTAAAGTATGAAATATGGCATTGTAATAAGCAGTAACTTTCCTTCCTAACTCCTGGAGAATTCCATGGACCGTACAGTCCATGGGGTCGCAAAGAGTTGGACATGACTGAGCGACTTTTCACACTTTCACTTCCCTTCCTAACAATTATGAGTCTGACGTGTTACTTTCCATTATGATGGTCATGCTTTACAACATCAAAGGGGTTTAGAAGATAAGCAGTAGTGATAAATGTGTTTTCTATCTCAAAGGGATATACAGAAGTCATTTATTTAGTGGTTTGGAGAATTTTCTTGGTATTTGAAATCTGAGATTTGGGCAGATGTTAAGGGTTCGTGTTATTAAATGGATGCAAATATACTGGGTTTTGCTTTTTTTTTTTTGTAATCTCTGAAAAGGAAAGGTTTGTGAGTCATATAAAAAGTTGTTTGTAATTATCCTTGTCATTACACTAAGGGTTTTTCTGCTAGGAATGTAGTTTGCATGGGTTTCGATTTTTTGATGGCTTAACTTTTCAGTTTAATAATGTGTTCTTGTTTTTAAATTAAACTTGTCAGTCAGCCTCTTTGTGAGTGGCTGACTGTGTTGGTTAGTTTGTATTTATAGTTAGGTCTATTTCTGAGGAAATGACTAAAGTCTCTTGAATTTGATCAAAACTGCATCACAAAGGGTATCTTTGACTTACTTAAACAAGGCTCATGATGGAAACTCAAAAAATCTCATAGTTCATGTTTATAAATGTTATAATGTATTCAGTCCTGGTTGGGCCAATAATCAGAGTTCTGTGCTGAGGGCAGGCTTGAATGTTCCCAGTGCTTCTTATTAATAGTTAACATGAATTCCTCTGGAGCAAGTTCAGGCAGCACTTTCTTATATAATACTCTTGTAAAAAAGAGTTTTCTAATTTTACATGTGACTTTAAGGTGAGTCTTATGGAACATAGCTATGTCTTCTTCTCCTTAAATTGTTTCACTACTTTTTCTCTTTTATTCCTGTTCAGGTAGTCCTGACATGGAAAGCATCTAGACCTTGTACACGTAATTTCTAACAAGGACCACCCCACCACCGCCGGTCTCCCCACCTCTGCAATATCCACGAGTCCTCCCCAGCCTAGCTTCGTTCCCTCACTGTGAATCAGTCCTCATAGCAGTGGAGGGAGCCCTCATTCTGCTCTTTGTTCAGGGCACCGGGTGGGAAGGAAGGCAGGCCTGGCTCTGGTCGGCTCAGACACAGGCTGACCTGTGCTCTGGGACCCAGGCTGGAACCCACATTTTCCCATAAGGGGCTCTGTTAGAGATGGTGGTTGGGATTTGGTGTGATTATGCTTCTAGATCAGTGGTGTTATGAGCTCATTGGGATTTCTGCCCTAGCTTTTAATGCAATCCCTGTTTAGTTTGAACCCTTCTCTAAGCAGCTTAAGGAACCAATTCTCCAACTTAAATCTTGGATCAAAGTATAAAACAGTTAAAAGTGCAATTACTCTGCCTGCTACCACACATCTATTCATCTCTGCCTCTGTTCTTAGAAACACCTATTGGGTAGGGTTCCCAGACACTGACTTTAAAAACTGCTGATGAAGATTCCTGTTTACTTTTGGAGCACACAGTAGTCTTAAAATCAGGTTTGCTTATGTATGCATCATTAATTTCTTAAAATTTACCTGGATTGGTGTGTATGTGTGGGTCATATATGAAGTCAGTTTTGGGGGAGGTTGAATGGACAGAAGCTGACCTAAGCTGAGAAATTCCTTCAAGACAGCCTCTATCCACCATTCATGCCTAAATTCCATTGCATTTTATTTCAGTGTTAAGCACCTGCCTCTTCTGAAGCTCTTTGTTTGTTTGTTTAATGAAAATGTTCTCAAGATCCATATCCATTAAGTTGTTGGAATCTTTGAGCTGATCCTATTGCTTCTGTGTTTAATTAAGTATGTGAGGTCACTGGCTCTTAAAGAGCGAAGGACACAGCTAAACTCCTACTTCGTAATTTTGTCTAGAACTGGTCCTGATCATATGTACATTTTTTTTTCCAGGCAAAGTAGAAGCAGTATATTTTGTAATTTTCTTCCAAGAATGACTCAAATTCTCTCCCAACTCCAAGTAGCTCCCAAAATTTTACTGTTGCATTTAGGCTTCAGAGTATTAGTCATACTGGCATTCTATGTAAGGTTACAAATACATATCCCTTATGTATCTCAATGAAAGATTTCATCTGATCATGGGAAACTTCATTATCTGTTAAAGTCTGGTTCTGAACTGAATATAGCATAGCGTATACATCAATTCAAATCTGTAAGTGAATCTATTAATATTTATTCAATACTTTAACAAATTAAAATGTACCCAATTTTACCCTTTATAGTCCATTTTTCCATATACTTAAAAGGGATCCTTCCCTACTTTTAGGTAGGAAAGTAATCATTTAAAGATAATGGGACATCTGAAGAACTTTGGTAAACTGAACTATAGTACAGTAGTACTTACAAGAGGAAAATAGCTCGTCTTGATTTCTAATTGCTACAGTATGGTGTCAGTGAGATCAAACTCAGGCAAGACAGACCCAATTCATGTTTACATGTGGAAACCATACAACGTTAAGTGGTTAATCTACTGAAAGTTTGGCAGTCTGTTCACATCACTGAGAGGCTTACCTAAGACCTACTTTTATGCTGCAGCATCCTGAGGTGTTCTTGCACCACCCAGAAAAATTCTTTGGGGAGAGAAAAATCATCAAAGCTGTGATATATCCATTGAAATCCTTAATCTTTGATAACTTTTAAAGCTTGGGAGTACTTAACAGCAGGTAAACATGGAACATCTTCCTAGAATGCCAACTTTACATTAAACATGTAACATCAAAAAACAAAAAAGTAAATGCACAATTATATTCATATTTAACAGATGAGATGTCCCTCAAGTTCCTGCAACCGTTTGTATGATTTCATTGGACTTTGACAAGCTCTACATTAGAAAATGGTTACTTCTGCCATAAAATGCAAATATAATTAAGGTATCTGTTTGAAACATCTGAAACAGGTACCACCTTTCACAGGTCACATAAATCTCATCTCTAGGTGACACTACCTAAGCCCAAAGGCAGGTAGGGTAGATGTTATTTTAGCCTAACCATTGATGGTATTTACACCTCTTATCAAATACAATACTGTTGACTTCTCATTACGTTTGTGTGAAATGATTCAAGTATACAGAAAATTAGAAGCATTTAACCTAACTGACTTCAAGTTAAGTGGTAATAGCAAAGGCAATTCAAATAGTAACATGGCACAACTTTCCCTGTTAGCGGTTTTAAATGCTCATTTAAACAAGGGATGAGTTCACTTGCTTAGATATTTGAAATACAACTTTATTCTGATTCTAAACGAAAAGGAATGGGAATGACAGTAACAAACAAGATTCCACCTCTCAATATTGTCATGTGACTATAGCAGTCTTATATTTGAAACTCAAGGAGGAAACAACTGAGTTCCAAAACACCTAAATATGCGGGTCCAAAAAATGAAGGTTTTTTTTTAAACTGCCATATTCACTCCAAAGCCCATCCATCTCCTTCAGCATCCAAAGATTAAGCACGTGTTCTGCTTAGCTATATAATAAAGTGGCAAACACGCTGCACCACTGACGTCACAGGACAGTTGCCTATAAAACTAGACTTCTGACGCTGGGCCCCAGCTTCACTTTCTCACAGGTCATCATCTTCATCCGGGAGAGCAGTTGTCTGAGCAACCTCTAAATCGTGCTCATACTGTGCTGCCAAGGCTGGGTCCATGACCACCTCTGGCGGGGCAAGAGGCATGGCGACAAACTCCAAGTTAGGGTCTCCAATCAGTTTTCTAGCAAGCCAGAGGAAGGGCTTTTCAAAGTTGTAGTTACTTTTGGCAGAAATGTCATAGTACTGAAGATTCTTCTTTTGGTGGAAGACAATTGATTTTGCCTTAACCTTTCTGTCCTTAATATCCACTTTGTTGCCACACAACACAATTGGGATGTTCTCACACACTCATACCAGATCTCTATGCCAGTTAGGCACATTCTTGTAAGTAACTCTTGATGTTACGTCAAACATTATAATGGCACACTGAGCTTGTATATAATAGCCATCTCTCAGTCCACCAAATTTCTCCTGACCAGCTGTATCCCATATATTGAACTTAATCCGTCCTCTGTTGGTATGGAACACAAGAGGATGGACCTCAACACCCAAGGTAGCTACATACTTCTTCTCAAATTCACCAGTCAGATGACGCTTCACGAATGTAGTTTTTCCAGTACCACCATCACCAACCAAAACAAGTTTGAACTGAACTTGGGGTTCCTTGGGCAGCCATTGCGATGTTACTTCCAGAAGTGTCCCCGCGCCCGTCTGACTGAGCCATATGTACATTTGAAAAGCACATGTGAGATCACATCTCTAGCATTTGACATGGAGACGCTCAACTTTCTCATTTGGATGGAAGTAGTTATGAGATATTGGGACATTTACTATTCGTCATTATTCCTTCACGAACAGAATATATGATACTATGGTAATGGTGAGGATATTCATGCCCAAGTATATAGTACTGGGAATTTTTTTTTAAGTATATGCTATTTAAAAGAATTATGGGAATTAGAATCACAAGTCTAAAAAACAGTGTATATGTTTCTACGTACTGTTTATGTATTATTCTTGTTGGATAAGAAAATAATAAGTTTCTTCCTTTTTTTAAACCTTAGCAACTAAGCATTGGTGAACTATGATTAATTCATTTACTCTGGAAACATAAAGCATCTAACCTATTGCAGGTACTTTGTGATAAAAAAAAATTAATGATGGTAGTTTTCTGCTGAAATTCAGGTTTCAAGGAATATATGAAGTTGTGGCCAGTAACTGAGGAAGTAAGGAAGAATGAATGCTGGAAGGGGGGAAGGAAGAAAAGGAAGGGAGAGGAAGGAACAGTGAAAGGATAGGTGGAAGGAAATTAGTTAAATCTGTTGGTCCTTAACACATTTATTGTTTTTATTCATTTTTAATTTTTATTTAATTAAAAATGTATCTGTTTGACTGCACTGGGTCTTAGTTGTAGCACACAGATTCTTTGATCTCCATAGTGGCATGCAGGATCTTCAGTTGCAGCATGAGAACTCTTGTTTGCTGCGTGTGGAATCTAGTTCTCTGATCAGGGATCAAACCCAGATCCCCTGCATTGGGAACACAGAGTCTTAGCCACTGGACCACCGGGGAAGTCCCACATTTTATTGTTTTTTTTTTTAATTGCACACATGTTATCTAGTTTGATGTTCTTTGCTTATATAATAATTCACCATCTATAGGGTCTTTTTTATGGTGTGTCATGGTTTGAAGTTGGTTTTAATTTATCTCCTTTGTATTTGTTTCTTTTCAGTATAAAAAAACTTGATGGATCAGATTGCTAACAAGTACATGGAAGATTTGAAGAGCTGAAGAAAAAAAAAACTCACTGTTAAACTTGTTTTTTAAAATGTAAGTAAACTCTCTCCTCACTGTTGTTCATTTCTGTATCTTCATAGCCTGCAATTACCTTTCTGTACACTCAGTGTGTAAATTTTTCCCCCAGTAGTAAAGTTGCTCGTCTGCATAGTCTGCTCATAAAGTCTATGATAATTTATGACCCATTCCTCTCCTTAAAATTTTTTAAATTCTAAAAGTAATATGACTAACATAGAGGGTTGTAGAACTTAGACATGTTGTGACAGTCAGTGAGTAAATCTTTCTTTGGTGTCAAGAGGAAAATAGACCTGGTAGCATGTAAAAAGCACCACCCTTTTCGCAAATCCTCTGTTGCTCCTTACCCTACAGGTTCTTTTAGCGCGCCATGTGAGTCAGTGAGAATTGTTGGTCAACCTGTTAATGACTCCATAGACTTAGAGAAGTAGGTGTTTCCAGTGTAAGCTTATCTTTTCCTCCTTGTTTCTTTTGCTCTGTAATAGTAGTGATACTTAGCTATGTATTGAACTTCTATTAAAAGACAAGCACTCGACTGATTGAATTCAATCAATATTCATTCAGCAAACGCTTTTTCTGAGTGCTTGTCATGTGCCAGGCACTGCTCTGACACCATCGTCTTGTGCTGCACTTGCGGCAGCCTTGCAAAGTAGGAGCCCATATTTTAGTGATGGTGATCCAGGTGAGTATACTGAGGTTCAGAGAGAGGTAAGGAGGCTACAGACGATCACACAGCTAGGAAGGGGAGGAACCGAGAGTGAACACCATGCTGTCTGACTTTTCTCATTAGCCATTTTCTAAATAATGTTGAAATCCTCATCCTGGCTCAGTTGTTGAGTTCCAGGTTCAGACTGGAACCTTCTGGGTTGTGTTCTTCATAGAAATGTTGTCCTGATTCTTCTAAACCTTGGCTGTAGTCACAACAGGAAAGGAAGTTAGAGAAACATCTTCCGAAGTTTGAGAGGTACTTTTGGTATCTGGAGGGGGAGTTAAGAGATCTAATGTCTAGACTGACCTTTCCGCGAATCTCTGTGTGTCTCTGGGATACTTAACATCTACAGGAAACAGTTACTATTATGCCTGTTAAGGAGAGCAGACCAGATGTTCTCCAGGGTCTCTTTCAGTAGGCTTTTTATTGAAGTATCTTATACACAGAACAAAGTACACAAATTATAAGTGGATGGCTTGATGGAATGATTGTTACACAGTGCACACATCTGTGTAACCAGTGCAAGAAAACAGAAAATTACCAGCCCCTCCTACTCTCCTCCCCTAATGCTCCCATGAGTAACCAATTTCCTGATTTCTAATGCCATTGATAAAATTTTGCCTATTTTTATCATTTATATAAATAGATCATATAGTTTATATTCTTTTGTGTCTGGCTTATTTTGCTTATTATGTTTGTGAAATTCCTGTATGATATTGTATATAATTAATTTATTTCATTCTCCTTAACTGTCATGCTATTCAGTTGTACATGTATTTTATAGTTGCTGGCTATTTTGGTAGTTTCCAGTTTGGATGTATTACAAATAGTGCTCCAGGGAATGTTTTTGTGCACATCTTTTGGTGATGATTTTATTTTGGTCAGGGACTAAGTTCAAGTAATTTGAATTCAGCAGCCCTGTGGAGTGATGTTGAGGTAAGCGTCTTTGAAAGCAGACAACTGGATTTTAGGAAGGCAGGTGATGTGTCTGCTTCAGCATGATGTTCTGAACGTTGCTGGTCAGGAATGTGAAATCCTCTTGAGGGTGTGGCTGGGCAGAAGCCCTGTATGATAAGCCTGTGATGTGGTAAGGTTTGCTCTCCTGGCAGAGGAGGGCTTTGATTCGTTTCAGGAAGGGACGATAGAAGAGAGAAGTCAGATCCAGAAGACAAATGTGTATGGACTACCCTGGAAATGGTTAGGATACGTCAGCCGCCAGATCAAGAATCTGGAAAAGTGATAACCTAGGGGAAGAACCAGCTTATAAGACCTGAAGAGTCTAGGAAATGAACAGAGAAATAAAAATTGATTTCAGCAGGCAGGCGGGAGCTCTCAAAGCATTTTTAGACAAATTTATTAAGTCTGATGAAACTGTTGGTCTCTCAGTTGTGTCCGACTCTTTGCAACCCCATGGACTGTAGTCCACCAGGCTCCTCTGTTCATAGGATTCTCCAGGCAAGAGTACTGAAGTGAGTAGCCACCCCTTTCTCCAGGGAATCTTCCTGACCCAAGGATTGAACCTGAGTCTCCTGCACTGCAGGCAGATTCTTTACTATCTGAGCCACAAGGGAAGCCCTTGTTAAGTCTAACTCCTGTTTTAAGGAAACTTTGAAAAACCAGTCCCTAAAGTATGAGTCAAGAATGAACTTAATGAAATTACCAAACTAAGAACAAATGTATTTTTCAAGTAAATACAGGATGTGAGTATGTGGGCTTTGCCAGGAGACTGTTCTGTGTCAGATCACAGCTTCACTTTCTTTCCCTGTAATCTTTCCCACCAGCTTCCTGATCTGTAAAATGGGGATATTGACACACCCACCTTGTAGATTTCCTGTGACAGGGTACTTCCACAGTGCCAGGAGTGTGCTGGGTGCATTGCACTGGCACTAAAAGTGATAGCCATTATTCTTACTATTTTTCTGATTTTTACTGTGACTGATATTATGTGTTTGCATCGGATACTTGGTAGAAGTTTTCAGATTATTTTTTTAAAGTATGAGATTAACATAGTTTTTTTTGAAGCGTGGAGAACACTAACAAATGTATTTTCCGACTTGCCTCGCCTTAAACTGAAACTCAGAGGAAAGCTGAAGGGAAACATTTGTCTGTGTCCTTGGCAGGTCCCTCCCCAGCGTGAGTCAGTAAAGACACTTCTGCTTGTTGCAACTGCTGTACTTGGTTGTTTCAAGAATAGACCAGACGAGCTAAGATTCACAAGAGAGCTGGGTCATTTTGCACAAAGGAAAATCATGATTTTATTTATTTCACTCTCAACTCGTATCAGGCATTTTGCAAATAAGTGTGTGTATGTAGCAGGGAGCTTTAGTGAGAGGCTCTGTGGGTGATTCACTACAACCGCAGCTGGTATAGGGTGTCCGTTCCAACTGACTGTGGCTAGTGACGTCTTTCCACCTGTTGGTAAATTCTGGACTAACTTTTGGGGTGTCCGTTGTAGATTAAGCATAATTTTGCCCTCGGTGAGATTATGATCTCACAAATGAATATTTGTTCTACGAAGGAAACTTTTAGAGTGAGTTGAGTCTAAGACAACATTTGACCCAAGACTTTGAAATTCTAGTTCTGACTTCTCTACAAATGATCTGTGGGATTTCAGGTATAGCATTAGTCCTGAGTCTCAGTTTTCTCATCTGTAAAATTAGAAAGTTAGACTTTGAGACAAAGGAAGATTCTGTGAATCTCTAAATTTAATAGTATCTAGTTTGGGGTGTAGTTTTATTTTTCTAAAAGCTGTATTCTTTCATGGGTTTCCCCAAGTCAGAAGGTCTTATGACAGCAGATTTCAGCACTTAACGATAGTAGAGGAAGGAACAGTTTTAAGATATGACCTAAATTCACAAAACAGTTAATGTCCACTGCAGATAAAAAACAAATGACCTGACTGTTGTGATTGATGTAAAGTTATGTGAGTATATATAAATCCACTTTCACACTGGCATTTACTTTAACCAGCTTTCATACACTTGCTTTATTCATTAAAGGATGTTTATGTTAAACAACATAAATAAATATTCAAGACATTGTATATGGCATAACTGGATTATGGAAACTGCGTTGGCTTTATCTCATGTACGTATGTAAATTCTCAGTTCTCACATTACAGTCCCACAGTTGGGTGTGTCACTAATTTGAGTTTGTTTTGTTGTTCCACATGTTGAAGAAATTATATGGTAAAAATGATATTTGAAAATGAAATACTGGATTCAATTGAATTAATAAGAATCCTAAATAGTGTTATCATTATTACTTTTAAGTAATACTCAAGATAATTGCTTTTAGGTTTTGAGCCCTATGTTCTTATACCCAGGGGTTCTTGTTGTTCAGTCCCTAAGTCGTGTCTGACTCTTTGCGACCCCAGGGACTGCAGCATGTGAGGCTTCCCTATCCTTCACTATCTCCTGGTGTTTACTCAAACTCATATCCATTGAGTTTGTGATGTCATCCAACCATCTCATCCTCTGTCACCACCTTCTCTTCCTGCCTTCAGTCTTTCCCAGCATCAGGGTCTTTTCCAATGAGTCAGCTCTTCGCATCAGGTGGCCAAGTATTGGAGCTTCAGCTTCAGCATCCATCCTTCCATCGAATATTCAGGGTTGATTTCCTATAGGATTAATTGGTTTGATCTCCTTGTAAGCCAAGCGACTCACAAGAGTTCTCCAGCACCACAATTTGAAAGCATCAATTTTTCAAATTTCACCACAATTTGAAAGCATCAACCTTCTCTATGGTCCAACTCTCACATCCATACACTCAGGCATATGCTAATAGCTGATGCAGGAGGGCATGTAGGGAATATTTAAAGTAAATGGAGAACTTTGGAATATTTGTGCTTTGACCCATTTATTTGTTCTGGCGACTGGCAAACAGAAGAAATACCATTTGCCTAGTGTGCAGGCAACACCCTGGTCTCTCTGATGTAATCACGGGTGATGGTGGTGAAAGCTCTCTGGTTATACTAGCCTTGAGGCTGAATAGACCAAGTACAGGAATGAGGTGGGGGCTCATCAAAGCCTCTTCATCAGGCGGAGGAAGGCTGTGGGAATGTGCAGGTCATTCCTGAGGCTTCCCATGGGATCATTCTACCTGCTCGTGCAGTGGTTTCTAAGAGGCGATTTGTAGCCACCGAGACAGTGTCCTTTCCCAGAGAACTTCCCCTTTTGTGCTCTCTGTCTGTACCCTTCTTCCAGTCTCTTTCATTTTATCTCTTTATTTTTCTTTGGCCTGTGCTGGGTCTTCATTGCTTGTGGCAAGTGGGGGCTACTCTGCATTGCAGTGCACAGGCTTCTCATTGTAGTGGCTTATCTTGTGGAACACAGGCTCTAGGCATGCAGGCTTCAGTAGTTGTGGAGCATGGGCTTAGTTGCCCCAAGGCATGTCGAATCCTCCTGGACCAGGGATCAAATCTGTGTTCCTGCGTTGGCAGGTGAACTCTTAACCTCTGGACCACCAGGGAAGGTCCCTATCACTTTAATTATTACGTGGGATTTGAAGTTTTTTAACTCCTGACTACATATTTTGGACCAAATATTCCTTATTCTAGACAATTTGTACTAAACATTCTGAAAATACTACTTGGAGATGGCTACCTTGTTTGGAGTCATGTGTCACATATGTGGTTTTGTCTTGCGCTTCTTTGATTCATCATACCCTGAGATAATACATAAATAAATTTATTCATTAAATTTATGGAAGCTTTTCCTTTCCATTTTTCTTCCCTCTAGTAATCTCTCCCTGTCTCATGAAGTATCTAAGATCACCTTTGCAATCAAATGGAAATTTAGCTGGGCTGTTAGATTCCCTTAAGCATCCCTGAGTGTGAGCGTGAGTAGATGGAGTTGAAGGGCTGCTTGAAGTTCTTGTCTCAACTGGCTGAAGTCATAGTCATCTATTTATTCTTGGTTGTTCCTTTTCCCCTCACATATTGGGAAACTGGTGGTCAGTGCCTTTGACTTTTTCTCTCCTTAATCCAGATACGCAAGAGGGTAACTGTTGACAGAGAGAAGGAAATGTTTACATATTTAAATAACCAATATGTAGGGGGCATGTGTGTGCAGGCTTGTGCGTGCACAGGCTCTGTAACTGCAAGGTGGTATCTGTTTCTCTTAAGTCGCCATGCATATCCATAGTTAACGAGGAGGCCCTAGCATCTATGATGGCACTCAGGTATGTATTTGCATCAGTGTTTAAGGAGGAATTAGGTTGGTGGGAGTTCTGACTCCTATTTTAGTGGATCTATGGTTTAAAATTATGATATTTTCACTGATATATTTAAAATGGATAACCAACAAGGACCATGGAACTCTGCTCAATTTTATGTGGCAGTCTGGATGGAAGTGGAATTTGGGGGAAATAGATACAAGTTTATGTATTGGCTGAGTCCCTTTGCTGTTCACCTGAAACTACCACAACATTGCTAGTGGGCTATACCCCAATACAAAATAAAAATAAATAAAATTGTGATGTTTTGGGGAAACCTGGGTTCTGGCACCAGAATTTCAGTTAGCCAGGATCTCCATAGCTTTGAGAGTGAAGAAGTGAGATAAGTATTTTCAGTCATTCTTAAATCCATTACTTAGTAGCTCAGGGCTTTGTGCTGAAGTTAAAACTCCAATACTTTGGCCACCTGATGGGATGAGCCGACTTGTTGGAAAAGACCCTGATTCTGGGAAAGACTGAAGGAAAAGGAGAAGAGTGCAGCAGAGAATGAGAAGGTTGGACAGCATCACTGACTCAATGGATGAGTTTGAGCAAGCTCCAGGAGATAGTGAAGGACTGGGAAGCCTGGCAGGCTGCAGTCCCTGGGGTTGCAAAGAGTCAGGCATGACTTAGGGACTGAACAGCAACAAACACAGGACTTTGTGCGTCAGAATCACAGAACTGAAGTTGGATCCTCAGGATGTGTTCAGTGTTCCTTACATACTGTAATGCTGGCCTCTCCCAGAGATGCCCCAACCAAGAGGCGACTTAAATTAGGGGTGTGGCAGTTCACAGCCATTGTAGCAGGATCCATTTAGTCTTCAGGCAAAAAGAAAGTGTTCTATCTCCTTTTAAATATTACGTTGCATTCAGAGTTTGAAATAGCCTTGACAGTTTCCTGTGGCCATTACCTGGAACTGAGGTGTAGTGCCTTGCTGATAACTGACTCCTGTGTTTGGTGCAATAATTGTGTTTGTGTTTTAAGTTTGTATTTCAAAATACATGTTGTTGTACCATCATCTTTTCTTGTTTGTTTGTTCGTCTGTATTTTATTCTCTTACCTTTGTAGTGGTAATTATGCTTGGCTTTGGATACTTGTGCCATTTGATACTGAGATGAAGAGATTTTAAAAGAAAAGGTCATCAGCTGTCTTTCTGGGCTATTCTGGGCATTTTGTACTATATTTATTTTGGGCCCAGCTTTTCTTGCCCTTGGTTTCTGATTTGCTGTTCCTCCTCCTTGCCTTGGCCTCTCATCTTGCCTGGAAGCATTTCAAGAGATCTGTTTGGATGACTGTTTTGTTTACCAGATAAATACTATCTCAACCTTGGGAGACAGTCAAGACGACAGGATGGAACTCTCCATTAATGCTTCTTGATCTAAGGCATGAAATCCCTGGAGCAGAGAGTCTGGCCTCTTAGTATAGTATACTCATGTCGGGAAATTGTTTCATGCTTTGAGATTAGCTTTTACAAGGGAAATGTGGGATTCTGGGGCATTTTCAAAAGTTTTGCATAATTTGGTGGGACTTAAGTAGTCTTACTGTTTATAAATTTTTGTAAATTAAAGAATGATTATTTGACTAAAAAAGTGGGCTTTTTGGTTCTTCAGGGTCTAACTTGATCTTAGCTGAGGTCTGGCACAGACTACTCCTTTCAGGGAGCTTTCACTCAGATTATTGGGGTTCTCAAAAAACCAAGTATTGTATAAAGCAGAAAATAAATGGTCTTCAAGGAGTATCAGGCCTTTAAGCACAAGACGTCTCCCAAGAGAAAACGATAATGCTCCCAATACCCATTTACTTTGACCTTCTTTGGGAGACTGTGTCTGAGTGACTCTTCAGGGACAGAAAAAACCAACTAATTCTACTGAAGTGTTACAATACCCGGAAGGTGGTTTCTTTTTTCTTTTTTGTCATTTCTTTTAAAAAAATTGAAATACAGTTGACATACAGTAATGTTTTGGATATACTTACAAGATGGTTTGACACGTGCATACATTGTGAAATGATCAATGGACATGAGCTTGGGCAAACTCTGGGAGATAGTGAAGGATGGGAAAGCCTGGTGTGCTGCAGTCCATGGGGTTGCAAAGAATCAGACACAACTGAGCAAATGAACAACAGCAACAACAGTGAAATGCTCACCATGATGAGTCTGGGAACCATCTGTCCCCAAGGTTGTTATAACACCATTGACCATAATTCCTTATGCTGCGTGTCACATCCCCATGACTTGTTGTATAACTGGAGGTTTGTACCTCTCAATCCCCTTCACCTATTCCACCCACCTCCACATCCTCCTTGCTCTGACAGCCAGCCATTCATTCTCTTTATCTCTGAGTCTGTTTTCATTTTGTTTGTTTGTTTTTTAGGTTCAACATAAGTGAGATTATGTGATATTTGACTTTTTTCACTTGGCAGAAAGTGAGTTCTGCGTCCTCACTTTGTGGTCTTACTGAATCCTCAGGAGGTAGAGCTGGGAAAAAAAAAAATCAGTGTGTTATGGCTGGTTCTTTGCACTGAAAATCCAGTTGATTCTGGTTATTTGTAGTAGTTACTGTCTGTAAAGTTGCCAGAACTCTGGATTAGAGCTTCCTGAGCCATTGCTCCTAGGGGATACACAGGCTTAGGTTCCTGTGAGCGCCTGTCACAGTGTTTTCCCAACTGACCAGTCCATAACCTTCTTTCTGTTAAAAGGGACCTTATTTCATGTTGTTGATACATTAACATTGAACTCACGATGAACAGCACTGTAACTCATGCTTGAACTAGGCGTATCTGACACATGCATTTTCTCTACCAGGCTCATCACAGCTTTTCTTGCACTTAGAAATGCTGAAGTGCTTGGGAACCATCTTTTTTTTTTTTTTAACTTTTATTTTTTATTTTATTTTTTAAATTTTATTTAATTTTTAAACTTTACATAATTGTATTAGTTTTGCCAAATATCAAAATGAATCCACCACAGGTATACATGTGTTCCCCATCCTGAACCCTCCTCCCTCCTCCCTCCCCATGGGAACCATCTTAAACACTGAAATCACCAACCAAAAGCATGTGAGTGTGAAACATGACACAGGATAGATCATGGAAAGGACACTTACTTAATTTTTTTTGGCCTCACCATGTGGTATGTGGGATCCTAGTGCCCTGACCAGGGGTCAAACCTGTGTCCCCATCAGTGGAAGCCTGGAGTCTTAACCACTGAACTGCGAGGGAAGTCCCTGGGACACTTGTTTGTAGTAGGAGAGCTGAGCTGAAACAAGAAGGCAGAGCATTGCCTTGTTCAACCTCAGCTGGGACTGTGCACGTGGGCACTCAGATTTTTTGCTGCTCTGTGTATGGCCATGAACAACAGCAGAAGCACCATTGATAATGGTTTGGGGATTACAAATAAATTTTAGCTAATGGGAAAATTCATAAACATCTACTGTATAATATAAGCAAAATAATCCCAGATATTGTAGCAGGAATCTCCCTCAGCTCAGCTTTATAGCTCATGTAGAAAGCCAATCATTCAAGGTAAAAATGTATTTCAAGTTGGTACTATAACCAATATCCAGAACACATTTTTTAAATAGCTTCATGTAAAAGTGAAAAAGTGAAAGTGTTAGTCGCTCAGTCGTGTCCAACTTTGCTTACCCCATGGACAGTAGCTCACCTGGCTCCTCTGTCCATGGAAATCTCCAGGTAAGAATACTGGAGTCGGTTGCCATTTCCTTCTCCAGGGGATGTTCCCGACTCAAAGGTCAAACCTAGGTCTCTTGCATTGCCAGCAGATTCTTTACCATCTGAGCCACCAGGTAATCCCAGCTTCAAGTAAAATGAAGGCTAATTAGTGACTCCCTTTGTTGAATATAAACGACAGTTAACGCCTCTGATGCACTTTGAACATCCTGTAGAATAGGAACAACCTCTTGTGTATCCTCCTGTCCCTGGCATGAAAGGTAATAATGGCCAGCACATAGTGGGACCTCAGAAAGTGAATGAATACTAAATAAATGAATACTAAATAAACTCAGTAAGTGAATGAATACTAAATAAACGAAAGAGCCGGGAGAAATCTGTTCCATGGTGCCTGGGTGCCTGAGGGCACAATAGGAATCTAGTGCATCATTTCAACTTAGATAATTTCCTGTCCATTGTGTTCATTAACTCATGTAAATGCTTATTAACCATCAGAGAGAGTAGTGTCTTGGATCTGGTATAGCATGGAGGGCATCATAGCTGGGCCTGAGGATGGAACAGGAATACCACCAACCATTTTGAGAAAACTACTAAAAAGAGCTGGAACTGCACTGGACTTCTTCCATCTCACCATGGAGCTAGGCTGGCAGCATTTTTTTTTCTAATATTCCTGATACCGACTTCTCTCCACTTTAACCTCGCTCCCACACTGCTGTTATTAAAAACCTCTCTCTAGGACATGGATTTGATCATGTCAGTCTGTTGCTTCAAGAACTCCATTCTCCCCTAAGAACCAATTCAAAGCTCCTTAGTGACCTGGCTCCATCCCTCTACCTCAGACTTCAGTCTCTTACCATTGCACCCATGCTCAAGCTAAATTGGACCCATCACTGGAACCCGGCCATGCCTTTAGAAGTTACAGTCGTTGCATAGTGTTGCCTGCTCCTTCACCCAGCTCTTCCCTTCAGCCCTAGCTCAAACACAGCCCCTGTGCTATGTCTGGCAAGATATCAGTCTCTCCCTAAGTAGACTCACATGTTAATGTTCAGTAAACATATTTGAATGAGTCAGTGTATCTAAATATTATGTAGAACAGTGCTCCTGTTCTACAGGACTTTCTCGAACCAGGGACTAATTTGGTGAAAGAGAACTTTTCCAGGGAGCAGGGGGTGGGGTGAGGGGTGGTTTGGGGATGATTCAAGTGTATTACTTTTATTGTGTACTTGATTTCTAATCTAATGCTTCTGCTGATCTGAAGAGAGGTACCGGTCCTCAGGCTAGAGGTTGAGAACCCCTGATCTAGAGAAAACAGGAAGCTTTGAAATGTCTTTAAAATAAAAAGGAGAGGCTAGACCTCAGTTTCTACTAAGGCAAGTAAAAAGCTGTGGCTGCCTTTTTATTAAGTAGCTTTGTCTGTTGTACAGAACTGAGCTTTTCCACTCAGGGAACACCTACACTCGGCCACACTCCACAGCCCCCAATATAAACATCCAGGGACTGGGCTTGATTAAAGTAGAAGCAAGTGAAATTTTATGTGTGCGGAAATTACATTCAATTTCAGATATTATCTGTTTCAATTATTTCCTGCAGATTAACCATTTCAAATATTCCAAATATTTATCGTGGAGCTACTATGTATTAGAAACTGGGCCAGGGGCTTTGACGCATAAAAAAGATAAGCAGAACGCGGGGACTTTGTCTAGTGGGATGAAAAATGTGGAAGCACATTTCTGTAAAACAGGATAAATTATACACTTACTTTACTGCAGGTAGTGATGGTCGCACAAAAGAAGGTGAGGCTTATTTTCAACCTGCTCAGTTCCATAGACGAGCTTGGATTTAATGTGAGCCTTAAAGGGTGCATTTGGGAGTAGGTAGGTGGCAGGGTAGACTGAAGGAAGAGCATGGTTAGAGCGGTTCCAAGGGGAGGGAACCTTGTGAACAAAGGCACTGAGGCAGGGAAGTACAGGGAGCAACAGCAGGAATAAGTACAGGGACAAGTAGTGCGGGGAATGCAGGGCTGAGGGAGGAGCATTGTTAACTAAGACTGGGAAAGCGCAGCATAATCTGCTGTAAAGAAACGTAATGGCATGGACTTCATGCTGTAGTCATTAGGAGCCACGCACAGTTTTAAAACAAAGGAAATACAAGACAGCAAGAGCAGCTGCTAAAATTTGTCAACATTTACTAGGTGTCAGGCACTTTTACTTAATCCTTACTGCAGCACTTTGAGGTGAGTACTATTAGTGTCTCATTTTATAGAGCAAATGGAAAGCCCAGAGAATTTAAGTAACTTTCCCAGGATCTACCACAAATAAGTGGGGGACCTGGGACTCGAAGCCAGCAAGTTTTATTTAAGAACTTGGTTGTGAAGCTGAATGTGTAGGGTTTAGGGAGTCTCTGAACTTTCTCAGTTGTTTGCAAAGTGTTTATATATGAATATGTGCATTTGTTTAAGAGAACATCTAAAGCTTTAATCAAATGAAAAGTATGTTCCATAAAAGGTTAATTAAGAAAGACTATGGTAGCCCTCTCTTTTGCTCTCTAAAGTCCCTCAGGATGTTCAATGCAGTATACAGTGACTTTAGGCTTATGTTGCTTCTTACATTGGAAGAAGCAGAAGAATATAGCACCACTCAAAATGAAATGTCACAGCAGTTTGTAGGAATTGTTATTATAGTATTATAAGTGGCAAGCTCTTCTTGATCTGTGAGAAATATGGAAAATGCTCAAGAAGTTCTTTGGAGAGTAAACATGAGCTATCCAGACCTTAAAATTTAAGATAATTTTTAAAAGATTTTTTTAATGTGGACCATTTCTTAAAATCTTTATTGAACTTGTTACAATATTGCTTCTGCTTTATGTTGGTCTTTTGGCCATCAGGCATGTGGGATCTTAGCTCGCCAACCAGAGATAGAACACACACCCCCAGCTTTGGAAGGTGAAGTCTTAACCACTGGACTGCCAGGGAAGTCCCAAAATTTGTGATAATTTGAAGGCAGAAAGCCTGGGTCTACATTGGACAAACATCATTCTTACAAAAGCTAAATAAACTCCTCAAATTTGCAATGTTTTTGAAAAATGCCTAGATGCTAATCTTCTTCAACTGTTCCAGTTTGTCTTTTTACAGTTAGAGGGACTTAGGGGATGAATATTTATTAGCCTATGAGACTGTAAATTCCTTGTGGCCAGTAGTGAATTCAAAGGCAAGTGTCAGATGAATGAATCCACATTAAAAAATTGCCCAGTTTATATCACTTGAGAAATTAAACCAATACCTAAGTTTTGCTTAGAGTGAAAAATATTAATGATTTAAATATGCACATCTTTAAGATGTTACTATCACTAATAACTCAGATGATAAAGAATCTGCCTGTAATGCAGGAGACGTGGGGTTCGATCCCTGGGTCAGGAAGATCCTCTGGAGAAGGAAATGGAAACCCACTCCAGTATTCTTGCCTGGAGAATCCCATGGACAGAGGAGCCTGGTGGTCTACAATCCATGGGGTTGCAAAGAGTCGGACATGATGAGCAACTAACACATCACACAGGCACAGCAAATATGATACTTTAATAACAGAGATCTGGATTCCCTACTTACTGGAGTTTTTTTTTTAACTCCATCTTTGTTTTCACGTTCTCTGTTTTGTATTTTTTTTTTCCTGAACTGCTTGAAAGCAGTTCATAATATATAGCCCCCATTCAGATTTCTCCAATGATTAAAAAATATATTTTATCATAGTTTTGTAGCTTTGGAGGATTCAATAAGGATGGTAAATAGCAATTGGTTGTCAGACCTCTTTTTGTCTTTTTTGAATTATCTTGTCTCCCTCCTTTTTTTGTTTGTTCTTGTTTTGTATTTCATGACATTAACATGTTTGAGAAGTCTAAAACATTTGTATCAAAGTGTGTCTTTCAATCCGGGTTCATCTGAGTGTTGGTTTCCTAATGACTAGATTCAGATTCAACAGTGCTAGGAAGAATACACTGCTTCTCTTTAGAACGTATGTGAGAGTTAATCACTGGATTAAGTTGGTGTTCACTGGACCTCTCATTGTACAGGTACCCAGTCCCCTTAATAAGTGAGCTGTGGGGTAGTTCTTCAGGAGCATGTGGGTATCTTGTTCCCCAACACTCAGTCATTCATCCAGTGTTTTTAACATTCATCTTAGATCGTTATGTGAATCAGTGACCAGGTTGGTGGTTGCAATATGGTAGTAACTGAATTTTTGAAAGTTACTTTACTAAAGAAAATCTCTCCCTTTTACCCCCATCCCTGTTTGGAAAAAATCTAGACCCCAAAGACAGGTGGCAGAGGAGCTGACAAAAGTGAAATTCAAAAACAACCATCCAAACACGTATTATTACTTTCCGTGTCAGAAGTGTTTTATTTTGTGAGTAGATGTATAGGAAGAAAGTTCTAGGAAAGAGAGAGAGAGAGAAAGGTGTGTCTTTTAGTTTGGGGGATTTGCCCTTAAAATAATAAATCTTTGTTGGTACAGATGAAGAACAGCAAAACAAATCACCTTTCTGATTTCCTTCTAGACTGAGAGCATTCAATTGATAATGAGATGAATTTTCATTCAATGGCCACAATCTGAAAAGATATTTCATGTCTGCCCTCCTATCTGAAAATATTCTTTATACCATAATAGTTCTTTAAAGGCACGTTAGTTGAAATCAAATGGGCATCTCAACCATGAAATTCCTGTGAAAGGTAGATAGTAAACAGAAATTGTTTAGGAGGGGGGATTCCTTGATCTAGACTTAGAATTCTTTCAAGAATTATCCTAAAGCTTTTATACCTACCCTGCTCATGACCAGCTCACTCGGTGACTTGGTGTTATCTGATGAGGATCTCATTTCACTTTTGAAAGCAAAGTGTTGTTCTCTTTGTTGAGGTAGTAAGTGGAAGCAGGAAAGGATTGACTCTGGACATTGCAATTGAAAACCCCCCCATCCATCTTGAGATTAGCGAGTACCCAGTATCAGTTCTTTTGTTTGCAGTTCATGATGAAAAGACCTATTTTTGAAGCTTGTTAACTATCCCTCCTGCCTAAACAAAACTATTCTTGAATACTGGGGTCATTACCAGAACTCTGTGAATTCATTTATAATTTGCTTTGTTTTTCTTTTCATTGTTTTGTAAGAGGATTTTGGACATTATTTTGTGATCAGGTAGACCTTGGACCCCATGCTCCTTTTGAGCATTTTCATGTCATGTTCTTGAAGTTTGGAAAAGTGATTTGCCCCTACTTTGCTGGTATGGTATGATCACATACTTTTTTCTCTTGTTGAGATTTTGCTGAGTGAGAAATTGGTGTGGCATGAGGTGGTCTGTGAAATTTACTTTAACCAATCCTAATTCTGTGTTTGGAGACAGCTGAATACTCCTTATATTTGTTTGATAATTTCTTACCCTGCATGCTGGATTGTATTACTGTGTTGTTACAGAGTCTAGAATATGAATAAGGTAAAACCTTGCTAATTCAAGCATCTGAGCCTTATCACAAGACGAAGTTCACTTGAAGAAAGTAGATGAGCACATTGCCTGGCAAGCACAGTCATTCTCCTCGAGTCTTGAGGTTTCTGCATGGAGTCTCTCCATGACTGTAAGAGTCTCCATGACCATGCCAAATTTGCTCTCAGTACTCTAGCCTTGTAGTAGTCTCCTCCAGTCCCAGTCCCTTGGATACAACACAGAGCAGAGAGCCTGGTCCTGGTTTGGCATGCAACTAAGAGCTTCATAGCATATTTGACACTATAATAAATGAGGAGGTACTGAAATATTTCCTGTTTTTAAACACTTTGACTCACTTTCTAAGATGTAGCAGAACAATCTCAAAGAATATTTGGAATTGCAATTTTTTATAAAGAATATTTATTATAAAGGCTTGTATCTTGAGTCATAGAGGTGGGTTCATACTTTTCAAACAGGTTTATACAACACTAATTATTGGAATAAACACTAATATGTTGGGAATAAACACTAATATGTTGGAAATCTTACGAATGAACAGGTCTTCTTCTTAATGTGGGCAATCTTACAGTAGTTCACTTGGGGTGAGTTTTTCTTAGAGGTTGACTTATTTAATAAAGAATTGAGCAGACAGTAAGACTGGTTACAGTTCCATGATGGTAGGAGTTGTCATCTTTCTTTTAGGTGTATTCTAGTGTCTCATCTAAAGCAACAATAAGGCTCCATGTATATTTGTTGAATTAAATTTTGAAATTAATGTTGCTAAGTCACTTCAGTCATGTCCAACTCTGTGTGACCCCACAGACGGCAGCCCACCAGGCTCCCCCATCCCTGGGATCCTCCAGGCAAGAACACTGG
Source organism: Bos indicus (assembly GCF_029378745.1). Lineage (NCBI taxonomy): Eukaryota > Metazoa > Chordata > Mammalia > Artiodactyla > Bovidae > Bos > Bos indicus. Next base: position 82,228,828 of record NC_091764.1, on the reverse strand, counting down.
AGTGGGTTGCCATTTCCTTCTCCAATGCATGAAAGCGAAAAGTGAAAGTGAAGTTGCTCAGTTATGTCCGACTTAGTGACCCCATGGACTGCAGCCTACCAGGCTCCTCCGTCCATGGGATTTTCCAGGCAAGAGTACTGGAGTGGGGTGCCATTGCCTTCTCCATCAAATTAGTAATAGTTGCTAAATTCTTCTGGCTTTAGTGTTTTCAGTCTGTAGGTCACCGCCTCCCCTGACCTTCTGCGGATTGCTATTTTCTCTTCTTCCTATCTCCCACAACCCTCTTTTTCTACTCTTAATCCTGCTGACCAGTAACTTTTGTAACTTAAGGAGTAGCAAGTCTAAGCTATTGTATTTCATTTTTTAAAAACATTATGATTATGCAGGAAAAAAGAGAAATAGAATATATTCAGACCTTAAAATGATTATATAGAGATACAGCACTCTATAGCAGACTCTGTTAAGATCTTGCAGTAAAAACCAAAACCTGGTGCTTGTCTTCAAGAGGTCAGAGTCTATAGGTAAAATAGTCATATCAAGAGAGCTGAAACATACAAGTCATGGTGTGAAGGTGGGGACTGGGGGACAGCTTACGTAAAGTTGACCATGTCAACTGGAAGAATCACTTTTGGCCTCTTAGCAACCCTGGAGCAGTGTCTCTAAGGATGAGTGCCTCAGGCATTGTGGGTCTTGAGAAGGCATTGTGGGAATCCTCCTGAAAGTAGAGAAGGTAATTCTGTGTTTGTGTGTTGGCTCTTGTGAGAGAAGGAAGACTGTTGTTCTAGTGGGGAATTTGGAGAGTGTAGATTAAAAGATCTGGGAAAAGAAAAGGGCAGTCATTGTCAGTGCCTGTGGATGTGGTGGATGTGCCATGGCTTGGGAAGGAGGGGCAAAGTCTGCTCCTGGAAGGAAGTGAATGAAATTCATGGGGTAATGAACTCAAAGTCTTGGTGAAGTCAGGGAGCAGCTGAAGGTGAAGGAGGGCATTCAGGTGAGCTAATTGAATGGGAAATTTTCTCAGAGGTAGATAAAGTGAGGAGTCGGCTGTGCAGAGACTCAGGGTGTAACCATGGGCATGGATTGCTAAAAATGCACTATTTTTTTATTTCTTCGTTTCCCATGGTATTCTCTTTCCTGGGACAACATCCTAGCCAGTGTCTGTCATGTATAACCTGCCAGGATTGCATACTTTAACTCCATGCCAATTTATAAAGTCCTCCATTTTAGACTAACCATATCTGTGACTCAAAGAACCTCATATATGAAACCTTTTAAAATCAACCTACTCTTGTTGAATTGGTTATTTAGTATTCAATATGGACCATGTGCATACTCTTACTTGCCATAACCCTTTATAGTCATGTGTTTACATGGCTTTATCTCTTAAATAATAAGTCAGCTGGAGGGCTTCCCTGGTACCCTAGTGGTTAAGAATCCACTTTGCAATACAAGGGACATTGGTTTGATTCCTGGCCTGGGATAATCCCACATACTGCTGGGCAACTAAGCTATTGAGACTGTGCCCTTAGACTCCATGAAGCACAACTACTGAGCCTACACGCAGCAATTACTGAAGCCTGTGTTCCCTAGAGCCCATGCTCTGAAACAAGAGAAGCCACCGCAGTGAAAAGCCCCCACTCACCACAACTATAGAAAGCCCTTGTAAAGCAATGAAGACTCAGGGCAGCCAAAAATACATAAATAAATTCTTTAAAAGAATATATATTTTGTTTATTGGGAAAAACAACTTGTGGGGATTGTAGAATAGGGACTATCAAAAAGTTTAAAAATCTGGTGGTATGGGGTGTCCTAATTCGAAGGATTCTTGAGGTTGGATTCTCTTGCTTCTGTAAGAGAATCTTTTCTTTCGTGCCAGTTCACGGGGGCGCTCATTGGCCTCCTTGGGATCCTCTCTCCCCAAAAGTGAGGAGCGGACTTGGGGCCTTAGCCAGCGGAAGACCCACCCGAAGTTCAGACACGAGAGGGCTCCTGTGCTGGAGTGAGTGTCCTCCTTCTCTGGTGGACCTGATAAGACTGAGGAGATCTCTGCAATATCTGTGCCTTGGCTGCCAGTTGCCTTGCTTATTATCTGCCAAGAAGACGAGTGTTAGATATTGTGTAACCTGGACGACAGTGGAGTCAGTATTTGTCCATGTAGGGAGCTCAGATCCTTTAACTGGCTTCCCTAGTGGATCAGATGGTAAAGAATCTGCCTGCAGTGCAGGAGACCTGGGTTTAATCCCTGGGTCAGGAAGATCCCCTGTTGAAGGGAATGGCTACCCACTATTCTAGTATTCTTACCTAAAAAATCCCATGGACAGAGGAGCCTGGCAGGCTACAGTCCATGGGAGTCACAAAGAGTCAGACGTGACTGAATGACTAATACACAACCCAGCTACATATGCTCAATTTCAGTACTCATTAATATTTACACACACACACATACACACTCGTATTTTGGTCATAATCGTTGTCTTTACATTCCTACCCTCTTCTCTCTCAGGGCTCCTCGGTGTTTTGCCTTCACCTCTGCTCTATCCTTTCTATAGTGGGAAGTAATGCTCCATGCGTTCCCACCTGGACCCTCCACTAGGCCCGTCCTGTGCTTGCCTGTGAGGCGCTTCTCTGCTCACCTTAGCAAGCTCCTGGTTCTGAAGCCTTGGATGAATCTGTGGAAACTGGTTGACATCTTCATTTTCTAGTGGGTTGAACTTGGCCAAGTCTTGACAGCTACCATATTCTTGATGACTAACCTGAGCCATACCTGGAAGGGAGCTGCTGGGCAGCTGGGAGTCTTCCTCCTGAGCAGATTCAGGGAACACAGAGTCATCATCTTTGTCATCTTTCTGGTTCTCTAGAAATTTCTCAAGCTTTTGCACAAGACCATCCAGTTTGCTGAGAGTCAACTGTGTCTTCTCTTTGAGGTGCTTGTCTTTGTTGTCTCCACTTAGGTCACAGTTAGTGGTCGAGTCTGAACTGTTAGAGGCCATGTCAACATCCCAGGCCAGGGTGATGCTGAGTTTGCAGAACTGCTCTGGGTCATCTTGTATTTGGTCTCGTCTCGCTAGGAGCCTCCCTGTGTTTTCAGTCCGCCATGACCCTTGGATAGGAGGGACAAAGTGCATTGAAGGACCTTCAGAAGACGAGTCTTCACAGGAGAGGGTGTCCTCACAGGAGAGGGTGTCCTCACAGGGGAAATAGCCCACAGAGAGACTCAGGTTTGATTCAGAGCTGCTGGAGAATGAGTGCACCATGGAGTTCGAAGGCTCAAATCTCAGGTCTCCCTCATCCCAGGGATCTTCAAAAGAGAAAATCTAAGTGGGATTGGGGAGAAGAGGAGGGTAATATGGTACTTACCCAATAACATTATCCGTTCTCTTTTCTATTTGGAACTATCCCACTCTGAGAGAAGTTCATCTGTTTTACAATCTCCAATGAAGAACAAAAGAGGCAGCCCTCTCCCTTTAAAAACCTGCTCAATACAACCCTCTCCACTAAGCATCTTCACTGGATGCCTCCTATCATCTATTACTACAGTTGAAAAAACTTGTATCATAAAAGAAAAATGATCATGCTGTAAAATTTGAAAAATATAAAAAAGTATGAAGATAAAAACAAATATGCTTGTGATTCCCCTGTCCAGAGATAATGATAATCATCATGAAAACATTTTGGTGGATTTCCTTATAATCTTTTCTTTTTATTTATATGTACTTATTTGTATACAATTATATATGTGTATATATATATGTACTGTCATGTGTATATGTAGATATGAAAGTCATATCAGTTGAAACAGATTATTATATTTTATGGCACAACCTGAAAGTGACAATGAAAGTAGCTCAGTCCTGTTCGACTCTTTGCGACCCTGAGGACTATACAGTCCATGGAATTTTCCAGGCCAGGATACTGGAGTAGGTAGTCTTTCCCCTTTCGAGGGAATCTTCCCAACCCAGGGATTGAACCCAGGTCTCCTGCACTGCAGGCAGACTGGACTGCAAGGAGATCAAACCAGTCTATCCTAAAGGAAATCAGTCCTGAATATTCATTGGAAGGACTGATGCTGAAGCTCCAATACTTTGGCCACATGATGCAAAGAACTGACTCACTGGGAAACTGACTCACCCTGATACTGGGAAAAATTGAAGGCAGGAAGAGAAGGGGACGACAGAGGATGGGATGATTGGATGGCATCACCGACTTGATAGACACGAATTTGAGCAAGCTGTGGGAGTTGGTAATGGACAGGGATGCCTGGCGTGCTGCAGTCCATGGGGTTGCCAAGAGTTGGACACGACTGGGCAACTGAACTGACTGAACTGATGGCACAACCTACATTAAACATGTATATGGCTATTCTGTCTATTTTAACCACTTTATTATTAATGACTTAGTTATTGTCTTTAATAGACACATCTGCAGTAAAACCCTTTGTTAATAAATCTTTGTGTCTCCCTTTATGTTTTTATAGGTGGGTTTAGTCGATCAAAGACCACAAATGTATTAAAGGCTCCTAATGGTTGATACCAAGTTGCTTCCCAGAAAGGTTATAGGCATTTAGTTGCGCATCCTTCCACCATCTGATGGCACTTTGTCTATGATGTCCCGTAGAAACCGGGGGAGAGGGTAGGAATACACATGCGCACATGCATGCACCTGTTGTAGTCTCGGTAATGTTCTGCCCTGGTGGCTGCCCACATGAGAGGGGTGCTGCCAACTCCTGAGCCATAAACTGGGGACTTGAAAAATCCTTCAGGTCCTGAGTCTCAGTAGCTAAAAGTCCAACTGCCAGAAGTCTGTGTTCTGGGACTGTTGGTTACCATGGTAACAGAAGGACCCGAGTTGTAGTCAGAAGTGTGGGAAGAGAGAAGGAAGGAATTGAAAGCTATAGGAACCAGTGCCTTGCTCCCAAAATATCCCATCCCCTCATCAACTCAGCTGATGAGACTCCCTCTCGATGGCAGAAGGACAAATGCCATGACAGTTCCTTTCCTCTTGTCATGTCGGTGCGCAGGATGGTTCCTGTCTTGAGGGAATTTAGAACCTGTTTGGTGAAATGGACATAAACAGCCTTTTATAGGACAGAATGGTAACTGCAGCAGCAGAACTTAAAACTAATGTCATGGGAGAACAGAAGGAGGTACCTTGTGCTGCCAGTGTGGAGATCCAGGAGGGGGCATCAGGAGAAGCCTTTCAGAGGAGATTCCCTCTGATCTCAGTATTTAGTGGGGTGTGGAAGTTAGCTGAAAAGGAGGGAGTAATTGGGGTAGAGGACCTTACAAGCAGACGGGACACGTGAGCAAGGACTCCCAGGTGAGAAACAGCCAGGTGTGGGGTGGAGCTCAAGCATGAAGTGGTAAACAGGGTCACCAAGATCATGGAAAGCCTTCCACCCCTGTTAGGGAACTTGGTTTTTATCCTGTGAGCACATACTCAGGTAGTGGTTTCATTTATTAGGCATTCTTCTGGTTAACTCAAAGTATATTGAATGCTCAACATGATGAAAACAAGCAAACAAAACAAAACTTCCAGTGCATTTGGCACAGCATGAATGTTATTGGTTGGCTTTCATGAGAATAGGAGCAGTAGGTTTGCCCTGGGTTGAGAAATGGATGGGAGGAGACGAGGTGGTAACAGTGGGCCTAGACTTTACTTCATCTGTGTCTGAGTGAGAAAGTGAGGGAGGAGGCAGGGGTCAGCTTAGTTTCTGCACCCACTCCCCAAATACAGAAGAGGGGCACAGTCAATACTGAGGGACAGTTTCAAAACTTAAAAGGTTGGCTGCTGCTTTCGGAGAGTAAGGGTGGGATACGTGGCATGGGCAGGGGGCTTAATTGTAATAATACTTGTTTATTTCCCGATGTTAGAAGGAAAAAACGTGAAGATGGATGTGGACACGTATGGAGGAAGGCATTGTTGAGGACCTTTGTATTCTTCTTTGAGCTTCCCAGCTAGGCTTCGGCCTTATTCCTGAGGTGGTCTGTATTATTTTACACCAGTTCTCTTACCTGGATCTCTGTCCTTGTTGTCCTTGTTCTCTATATTATCTCCTTTGACAGTCTCTTCAATAACATGAAGTGCCTTGATTTTTTCTAGACTTGGAGCTTTGCTTTTCCTTGTCATCCTCCTCTGCTGACACCCCTGCTGACCTCACTAGGTCCTCGAACTTCCTGGTCTGCCTTCCCCTTCCCAATGGCATCGTGAAATTATGAGGGGATTGGTGAGATCTCTGGGGGCACTTTCTGGGTGGAGGCAGTAAGTCTTTCATTGTCTGCTTCCCAAATGTGCAAATTCTGAGGACAACTGTGGGTCATGTAGGATTGAAGGCAGTCAGTCGGTTGCAGAGGCTAAACAGAAATTAACCTTTCCAACAGTAGAATCATCTTAACAAATGTAGTTACAGCAACTGCCAGCCTGGTCTAAACTGTGGGGCTGTGGAGTACTGTTTCTGGGTCAATCAGTGATTCTCAGGAAGGGAGTAGGGCTTCCACCCAGAGTTTCCAAGGAATGGAGTGCGTATGTACTTGGAAAAAGTACATGTCATGTTTTTAAAAAAAATTGTTTTTTCACTTAAGTATAGTTGATTTACAATGTTGAAAAAGCATGTTCCTAAATTAATATTGCTTAGAACTTTTTTTGGTCACATTTTAAAAAAATTTCAAGTTACAAACAGCATTAAAAGAAACCATACGGTTTTTATATTTATCCAAAAAGAAGCATAGGTTTCAACACACACACACACACACACACACACACACACAGGAAAAAAGCCAAGAAACACTGGTCTGACTTAAAGAACTCGAGCTCACTGAAATCTATTAGTTGCTAAAAGATCTTTTTCAAACATATTTCTCTTTATTTCCATTTAACAAGATTATATTTAATGTTTGCTATGTTTGCTCAGTATCAGTACAGTGCTTTTGCTGTCGTACTGGTTAAATTTCTCATGCTCTTGCTTAGTCGCTGTCCAACTCTGCGACCCATAGACTGTAGCCCGCCGGGCTCCTCTGTCCATGGGATTCTCCAGGCAAAAATGCTGGAGCGGGTAGCCACGCCCTCCTCCAGGGGATCTTTCCGACCCAGGGATTGAACCCAGGTCTCCTGCATTGCCAGGTGAATTCTTTATCACTGAGCCACCTGGTCAGTCCCACTGGTTAAATTTCTAAGTTTTGTTAGATTGTTTTCGGTCAGTCTGTTTCAGGAGTTATGATGTCCTGGTGTGAAAAATAGGCAGAATTGGAATTGGGGAGACACCATCTATACTCTACAGAAGCCACATGGCAGGTGACCACAGATGCCACACATTCCATGAGTGTTTGGGGTCCTAGGTTAATTCTGGGGAGGTCAGGAGCAGCCTCCTCTGTAGCATTTACTGGCCACTTAAGGCAATGGCACCCCACTCCAGTACTCTTGCTTGGAAAATCCCATGGATGGAGGAGCCTGTTAGGCTGCAATCCATGGGGTCGCTAAGAGTCAGACACGACTGAGCGACTTCACTTTCACTTTCATGCATTGGAGAAGGAAATGGCAGCCCACTCCAGTGTTCTTGCCTGGAGAATCCCAGGGACGGGGGAGCCTGGTGGGCTTCCGTCTGTGGGGTCGCACAGAGTCGGAAACGACTGAAGTGACTTAGCATACTGTATGCCAGGTCCTATTCTAAGCACTTTGTATGTGCTTATTGTTTAATCTTCACAGCTCCCCAATCAGTTAAGCATTGTTAGTTGCCCTGTTTTACAGACAAAAGCACCCTGGAAAAGGTAATGGCAACCCACTCCAGTGTTCTTGCCAGGGAAATCCCATGGACAGAGGAGCCTGGTGGGCTTCAGTCCATGGGGTCCCACGAGTCAGACATGACTCAGCGACTAAACCACCACCACCCCCAAAGGAACCAAGGCCTGAGCAGTTATTTACCCTTCCCACATCTCCAAACCATAAACCCTAGAACCTGGGTTCAGACATAAGCAGTCTGGCTCCAGAGCTTGTACTCTTACTCTCTACACACTCCTGTCTCTCGGGAGGCTGACCACCTGCCTCCTCCCTGAAAGATTCCTGGGACTTAGGCCAAAATTAAACCTGTGTTCTGGTGCCTTGTAAGAAACTCCTTTGAGTGGAACTGTGTATTCTAAGTACGTAGACCACAGGACTGGCCCCAAGCAGTGGTATCCACATTTGGAGCAGGCTAAAATGAGATTTAAAATAAATATTCAGCTTCCTCTTTGGCATGATGAGATCTGGATTCCTCTGCTCTGGCTTTTCATAAAAACTCTGTGACTGCCTCCCAGGGCACTGGGAGCCTAGAAAAGGATTCATGAGTTCCTTTCTTTCCATGCAGCTGGAGTGAAGTTCTGGGAGAAGCTGTGTGCTATACCATTACCCATGTAGATGGAATGCTTTGAACTAAAGAAAAATTTAAGTGGGAAAAAATTATTTCTCAGCCTAAACTACTAAAGTATAGAATCATCCTGAAGAGAAAAGAGCTTCACACAGGGGAAGCATCAGAAAAAACTTGAAATCTTATATAATTGTACATGCTGCCATTTCTCGGTATACTCTTTCTATCTCTCAGTATATATATGTGTGTTTGTATATATATGTATACATATAGATTTCATTTTAAATGCATATGTGTACATATATATTTCATATACAGCTCAAAGTTCTTGAAACTTGCCTTCTCACCTACCCCAGAAAAAGGATAAGTGCTGTTAATTGCTTGTTATTTACTCTCCAGGCCAGAGTATTTGAGTGGGTAGCCATTCCCTTCTCAAGGAGATCTTCCTGACCCAGGAATCAAACCTGGGTCTCCTGCATTGCAGGCAAATTTTTTACTGTCTGAGCTACCAGGGCACCCCTATATATTACATAATTTATTCTGATATTTTTTCCTAAGGCATCATTGAAGTAACGACACATCTTTAGGATGCCATGCTTTTAGGATTACATGAGGAGTGTAATCAGTTCTAAAAGGTGACTTAGCTTTTACTTCTGATAACAAATCAGATGATTCAGGGTCCTCATTAGCAATACCACTTATGTTAATTTCTTTCCTAGGGCCTTATTTTGACTTGGTGACCTACCTTTCCTTGGATCAATTATCTAAATGGTATAGCTGGCTCATTACCTTTTCTCCTGAAGCAGAATCATCTATAATAAAGCTGTTGAGGTTTTAAAAATGATAGTATGTGGTGAATTTACAATGTTTTAGAACTGAAGCCAATAATAATGACAAGTTTAAAAATTGGAATGCTTCCTCAAATCCATTTGACTTGATGGGATTTAGAGCCTAAATATATAAAGTGGAAAGTTTCTGACTTAGAAATTAAGCTACTATTGTGGTTAATTTTATGTGTTGACTTGACTTGGCCACAGGGCACCCAGATATTTGGTTCAGCATTATCCTGGGTGTGTCTGTGAGGGTGCTTCCAGATGAGATTAACATTGGGATCAGTAGACTCAGTAAGGCAGATGGCCCCTGCCTAGTTGGGTTGGCCTCCAATCCTTTGAAATCTGAATAGAACAGAAAACTGAGGAAGGGAGAATTTGCTCTCTCTGCCTGACTGTCTTTGAGCTAGGACATTGGTTTTCTCCTCCCTTTGGACTCAAACTGGAACCTACATCATCAGTTCTCCGGATCCTCAGGCCGTTGGACTTTGACTGGACCTGCACTATTGTCTCTTCTGGGTCGCCAGCTTGCAGAGGGCACACCTTGGGACTTTTCAACTTCCTAACCTGCATGAGCCAATTCCTTATACTAAGCCTCTTTTGTCATTCATGTGTGTGTGTGGCTATACATACACATTCATATGTATACTATTGGTTCTGTTTCTCTGGAGAACCGAGACTAATATAGCTGCTGATTTTTCATCTTTTGAAATTATGAAATATTTTGACAGTATAAAAAGATACCACAAACCTGTGATATGGTACACTAAAGACACAGCGTCATTTTTGTGGTGGTCTTGCCCATAATGTGTAATCACAGCCAAACAATGAGACAATATCAGACACACTCCATTTTTGAGATACTCAACAAAATAATGAGTGTCAAGGCCATAAAAGGAAAGGAAAGACTGAGAAACTGCAGAAGACTAGAGAGAAGTAACTAGATGCAATTATCAGAATGGGAAAAGGACATGAGTGGGAAACCTGGGGAGACTTGATTGTGTTTTTAATTTTAGTTAATGGTGTTGTCCCAAAGTTAAATTTCTGGTCTGATTATTGTACTATGGATGCCTAAGACGTTAACATTAAGGGAAGTACGGTGAAGATACATGGATACTGTATTTGCAGCTTCTCTGTACATCTAAAATTAGGTCAAAATAAATTTTTGAAAAATAACAGATAATACTATAGTCAATGATTTAATACCTATAATACTTACAACTAAGTTTGGTCAAGTCAACATTTTGGCATATTTGACCCACTGTTTTTGTGAAAAGGAATGAAATGTTGCAGATGAAACTTAAGTCCCTTTGTATTCCTTCCATGATCCTCATCTTTCCCCACATCTCCCAGGATCACTGTCCTGAATTTGTTTTATTTATCTTGTGCTGCTATAATGTGGTTTTACATATTAATGTATTGTTTTACAATACAGAAACAAATACAATTCAGAAACAAAAACCAACATATAGATTTACTTGGACTACATAAATATAACTTAAATGGACTGCAGTTCATTCTCTTTAGAAAAGAGGAAGTCCCCATGGTTTATTTTGCTTATAAGAACTACTGTGACAAGGATATCCTTTTTCCAGATCGAATTCTTAGCTGAAATTACTTGAGGGATTAGGGAGAGGATGGGTATAATTTCCTACATTCTATTTATATGCCCATTCCCAAACAGATAAAGCCTTATTAAAGCTCATGTACTTAATTAAATAAGGATGGTGGTGAAAATAGCATTTTGGTGTTAGCGAAGTTCAGTGGTGCTTTCGCAGGTGTGGTCATTTAATTTTCAAGACAGTCCTCTGAGTTGTGTATTTTCATCCTAGTCTTAGCTTTTGCAGTTTATATTACCTAGGTCTGCCTCCAAAGTCCAGAGGCCCCCTAGAGCCAGGCTGCTGCTGCTGGGTACCAACTTCAAGGAATATTTATACATCATAAATATTGAATATTGTTAGTCGACAATAACAGTGGTGAGAACTATAGGTCTCCTCTCACTTCACCAACCAATATTGCTATGAAAGCAACCCTTAGTTTGAGTTTCTGCCACAGATACATGTGTTTAATGGCAGGCACAAAAACATCATACAGTCTTGTTTTTAAGCCGCAGAATTGTGCTGTGCAACAGGGTAGCCACATGCGACCATTAAAATTAAACTTACAAAAATGCTTCTTCGGTCATTCTCATCACATTTCAAGTGCTCGGTGACTACCTGTAACTAACAATAGCGATGAGAACTGTAGGTCTCCTTATTGCTACCTTATAGCAAGCTCACATGCTAGCAAAGTAATGCTCAAAATTCTCCAAGTGAGGCTTCAACAGTAAGTGAACCGAGAAGTCTCAGATATTCAGGCTGGATTTAGAAAATGCAGAGGAACCCGAGATCAAATTGCCAACATCCTGTTGAATCATAGAAAAAGCAAGAGAATTCCAGAAAAAAATATCTACTTCTGTTTCATTGACTATACTAAAGCCTTTGACTGTGTGGATCAAAACAAACTGTGGAAAATTCTTAAAGAGATGGGAATACCAGACCACCTTACCTGCCTCCTGAGAAATCTGTATGCAGGTAAAGAAGCAATAGTTAGAACCAACATGGAACAACAGACTGGTTCAAAATTGGGAAAGGAGTATGTCAAGACTGCATATTGTCACCTTGCTTATTTAACTTATATGCAGAGTACATCATGTGAAATGCTGGGCTGGATGAAGCACAAGCCAGAATCAAGATTGCCAGGAGAAATATCAGTAACCTCAGATATTCAGATGACACCACCCTTATGGCAGAAAGTGAAGAGGAACTAAAGACCCTCTTGGTGATAGTGAAAGAGGAGAGTGAAAAAGCTGGCTTAAAATTCAACATTCAGAAAATGAAGATCATGGCATCTGGTCCCATTACTTCCTAGTAAATAGATGGGGAAACAATGGAAACAGTGACAGACTATTTTCTTGGGCTCCAAAATCACTGCAGATGGTCACTGCAACCGTGAAATTAAAAGACACTACCTCCTTTGGGAGAAAACCTATGACCAACCTACACAGCATATTGAAAAGTAGAGACAATACTTTGCCAACAAAGGTCCGTCTAGTCAAGGCTATGTTTTTTCCAGTAGTCATATGTGGATGTGAGAGTTGGACCATGAGGAAAGGTGAGCGCCAAAGAATTGATGCTTTTGAACTGTGATGTTGGAGAAGACTTGAGAGTCCTTTGGACGAGGAGATCAAATCAGTCAATCCTAAAGGAAATCAGTCCTGAATATTTATTGGAAGGGCTGATGCTGAAACTGAAACTCCAATACTTTGGCCACCTGATGCAAATAACTGACTCATTGGAAAAGACCCTGTTGCTGGGAAAGATTGAAGGCAAGAGGAGAAGGGGAGAACAGATGATGAGGTGATTGGATGGCATCACCGACTTGATGGATATGAGTTTGAGCAAGCTCCGGGAGTTGGTGAGGGACAGGGAAGCCTGATGTGCTGCAGTCCATGGGGTCACAAAGAGTCAGACACAACTGAGTGGCTGAACTGAAATGAATCTTAGTAGCTTGTGGGCTACCTTATTGTGCTGGGCAAAAAAAAAAAAAAAATTCTGACATTGTACAAAGTTCTTTTGGACAGAGCTACTCTGGAAGATCCTGTGGTCTGTCCTCTTGTTCATTTGGATAACACTCTGAAAGAAGGTTTTGTTAGAGCCAGATGGAACAATACTCTAGCTAATCTATTGGGATTTAGTTAACTTTCTTGTTAGGATTGAGTGGCAAAATTTCCTTCAAAGTGTCTAGAAACAGAACTAGTGGGAATCTTTAGATGAGGACACTGTTTTGCTTTTTTTTTAAAAAATAATTTATGTATTTAGGCTGTGCTGGGTCTTAATTGCTGTGTGGGCTTTTCTCTAGTTGCAGTGTGTGGGCTTCTCACTGGTGTGGCTTCTTTTGTTTTGGAGCACGGACTCTGGGGCACTTGGCCTTCAGTAGTTGCGGCAAGGGTGCTCAGTAGTTGTGGTTCCTGGGTTCTAAAGCAGAGGCTCAGTTTTTGTGATGCATGGGCTTAATTGCTCTGAGACATTTGGGATCTTCCCAGACCAGGGGTTGAACCAGTGTCCCATTGGCAGGCAGATTCTTTACTAGTGAACCACCAGGGAAGCCCACCCAGGCCACTCTTTTGGAAGATTTGGACAACTGGTTCACATAAAGTCTTAAATTCAGTTTATGCAAGAATGGGAATATCTGTACAGTACTTACAGTCCATCATGAAGATCATTGATTGATGAAAAATTATGTGCGACAGCCATTATGGTAAATAAAAACCCTATAGTTTTCATCAAAGAGAACTATAGTTGACTTTATAGTCAACTATATGAGCTTTTGATTAGTTCTTCAAATGCCAGCTGCCCTAGAGTACAGGTTTAAAATAATCATTAGCTTTTCTAGCTTGTTCACTTTGAAGTATTTTGAAACATTGCAGACAGTATGAACAGTTTGTGTATAGATTGTCTCATTCAGCCTTTACAGCATCCCTTTCTAGTAAGCATTGCAGTTATTAATCCCATTTGTGGCTTGAATTCCCCAGTGTCCTGTGGCCAGGCTGTTATATGATAGCATCAGCTTTTTCATTTCTTGAGTGAGAACTCAGTGCAAATCATTTGTACAGTTGCCAAACATAAATGTATAACTTTTCTTGTTTTATTCCTTAACATCAAGGCTCACACCTACTTCAGGCCAATTCTGAAAGTGCCTTGTGTAACACCAAATACAGAGAACCTATAGTCCTTTCCTACCTCTCTGTTAAAATATGTCCTCTATTTTTCAATATTTTGAAAATAAACAGCTGTGTATATTTCCAGTTGAGAGCCTACCAAGTTCCAGGCCACTTCTAGCAGCATCTAAGTCATTTTTAACTTAGCTTTGCTTCATCCATAAACTAGAGATAATAATATCTTCCTTGCAAAGTTTTTATAATGATTAGAGATTATATGTAATGGGATGCATGGCAGATGGTTGTTTTCATTCCATAATTGAGGAACCTGAAACATCTTCCTCTTTCATTGGCATTGCCCCTATGGGCAAAATGTTTCAGTTTTGTTTTAAAATTTCAAAAATAAAACTATTGCCCATTCATGTGTGCATTTAATAGCCATACTTGGTTTTCTGAATGTCTCCCCCAAGTGAACTGGAGCCTCCAGGAGAACAAGGCAGGTCCCTGTCTGTCATTCTGGGTATTGTCTGCATCTGCTAGCGTGGTGGCAGATCTGTGAACCCCTCTGGGATTCTGGTGGTCATGGGTAACCCTCCTTTCCCAGGGTGTCACTAACATGGGATCCACCCTGAAGACTTTTCCATTTCTAGTGCATTCTCCAGTTGGGATGGAAATAACGCAGAAGGATCTTTTGAGGCTAAGCACTGGTAAAATGAGTGTCATCCGCTCTGGACGGGTAGAGTCCCTTTGGTGGAAATTTCCACAAGAAATCTATGGGGGAAAGGTGGGAAGATATAATCTCTGCAGGTGCTCTTATTTATGTTTTTTGACCACACCACACAGCTTGTGGGATCTTAGTTCTCCAACCAGGGATTGAACCTGGTCCATTGGTAAAGAACCTGCCAGCAAAGCAGAAGACCTGGGTTCGATCCCTGGGTTGGAGATTGAAGGAAATGGCAATCCAATCCAGTATTCTTGCCTGGAGAACTCCATGGGCAGAGGAGCCTGACGGGCTACAGTCCTTAGCAACTGAACAACATCAACAACATGGCAGTGAAAGCAGAGTCCTAACCACTGGACCACCAGGGAATTCCCCACAGGTGCTTTTAATTATCTCAGAGGAAAAAAGGAACGCCCGCTCAAGGAACCTAGTTAGCATTTTACCACCTTTCCTTAAAGGACTAGCAGTAAAATGTTCAACATGCAAAGACCTTTGTTCACATTCTCTAGAAGATTGCAAAGGAAAGGAGTAGAGGTGGGAGCCAGGGGTAGAAGTCTAAGGAGATGTGCCTAAGGTTGATTATTCAGAAGGACCCGAAGAGTTCAGAGGCAGATAGACTGGCACTCTAAGTAACTCAGTGGGAGAAAACATGGATAGGAGCTCATCTACAGTGTTGTTCCTATATTCTGGAAAATCAGAAAGATGGTGTACAGTGTCTGAAGAAAGAATGAATCATGAATGTGCATAGGAGCAGGAAATGTGAAAGCCTGCTATAAATACTAATTAACTTCAGTTTATTTATTTATTTTTTTATCAAGCTGAGTATGTAATATATTTCAAATAAATGCTTTCATAACTTCATATCATCAATTAAGGAGAAAGGACATGTTTTGACAAAGAAATCATTTGTTCAAAGTAAAATGTTTCATTGCTAATACTCTACATTAACTACTATGCTTTAAAATTCTACTATCCTACTCACCTCCCCACACAAAGTGATGGCATTAATTCTACTAAAGATAAATTTTTGGCTCACTAGATGAAAAAGGCATTTGAATTTAAGAGAAGTACTCTTCAGGGTCAATCTAACATTCCCATAGAAGGCCCTCAAATTCCAGTTTAAGAAATACTTGTGTGTAGTCGGTCACTAAGTCATGTCTGACTCTTTGCGACCCCATGGACTGTAGCCCACCAGGCTCCTCTGTCCATGGGATTTTCCAGGCAAGAATACTGGAGTGGGTTGCCATTTCCTTCTCCATAACTTCAGTTTAATTTGAAGGGAATCAGAAGAAAAGCAGAATGGCAACAGTTGAGAATGGGAACAGTGGGGTCTGGGGTGGGTTGTGGACTGGATGTCTCTCTACATCTCTTTGGCCATTATCATCAGCCACTGCAGAGTTCCCACCAGTAGATACTCCCTGTAGCCCCCACTTCCTGTCTCTCTTCCTCCTCCCACCTTTAAATGATTTACCCATTCAGTGCCTTACATTTTTGTGCAAATCTTTTCTTAGCACAGATAAGGCTTTCTCTCCACTTTCCTGAGGCTGAATCCAATTATGCTATGGGAGGTTCTTCACCTCTGGCTCAGATCTCCAGCAGCATCTGTGAATGGATGCTGTTGTGTGCCTGCACAATGGTCTCCATTCAGTTACGAACCACTTGTGCACATCTCCTTCTGGAAGACTGTTTGTTACCCAGAATGCATTTGTGGTGGCCTACTGGCTTTGGAACTGGTTAATGAAAAGGATATTGGTTAATGAAAATTATAGGAAATTATCAGGTAAGACTTTTTCAAATCTTTTAATGTTAAAAGTAGGTTTTTTTTTTTTTTTTAAGCTCTAAAAACAGCATGAGATAATTATGGAGAAACACAAAAAGGAAACTTGGCATTGGCCAAAAAGTTCATTCTGGTTTTTCCATTAGGTATTAGGGAAAAACATGAATAAACTTTCTGACCAACCCATTGGTTTTAAAAGCAAAACTTTAGGGATGGAAATCAGTCATTATAGGAGCCAGGAAAGTAGAAATGGTATGTGTTGTAAGGAGACCGAGGGCGTTCTTTGGGGAACAGAAATAATCTATTACTGTATCAGCATTGTCCAATAAAAATGTGATTTGAGCCACAAATCCTAGCCAGTTACTTTTAACTTTTAATTTTCTTATAAGTACTTTAAAAAAGGGGAAAAAAGGTAGAATTAAACTGTACTATATTTAACCCAGTATGTGAAAAATATTATAATTTCACCATATATTAATAAGATATATGCATTTGCATTTTTAAAAACTGAGTCTTTGAAGTCTTATATTTTACATCTCTGATTTTGTGCCAGCTGTTTCAAGGGCTCACTAGCTACCTGTGGCAACTGTACAGGGCAACACAGCTCAATACTGTTTTGGTGGTAATTATACAACTGCATGCATTTATCAAAACTCATTGAATTGCAAAAAGATTCACGCACCCCAGTGTTCATAGTAGCACTATGTACAGGAGCCAAGGCATGGAAACAACCTAAATGTCCATGGACAGATGATTGGCTAAAGAAGATGTGGTATATATGCAATGGAATGGTATTTAACCATAAAAGAGAATGAAAATTCCATTTGCAGCAACAGAATAGACCTAAAGATTATCATATGAAGTGCAGTAAGTCAGAGAAAGACAAATAATCATATGATGTCACTTATATGTGGAATCTTAAAAAAAAGATACAAAGGAGCTTATTTACAAAACAGAAATAGACTCATCAACATAGAAAACCAATTTACAATTACCAAAGGGGAAAGAGGGTGGGGGAGGGATAAATTAAGAGGGATTAACAAATACACACTACTATATATAAAATAAATAAACAAAAGACCTACTGTTTAGCATAGGAAACTATATTCAATATCTTGTAATAACCTATAATGGAAAAGAATCTGAAAAAGAAAACATATATGTATAACAGTCACTTTGCTGTATATCTGAAACATTGTAAGCCAACTATATTTCAATAAAAAATAAAAATTAAAAAATTAATGATTATGAACATTTAAAATAACTCATTGAGTTGTGTACCTAAAAAGGATTGCTGCTGCTGCTAAGTTGCTTCAGTCGTGTCCGACTCTGCGACCCCATGGACGGCAGCCCACCAGGCTCCCCTATCCCTGGGATTCTCCAGGCAAGAACACTGCAGTGGGTTACTTTTACTTTATTTAAATTGTGTATCAATTAAAAAAAGAAACATTTTCCTGCTAGCCAGAATGAGCCAAAATAGGTTCTGTCCATGAACAACTATTAAAATTCTTTTAAAATACATCTCAGAAATGGAGTTTGGCAATTTTCTGAAAATAAAAGTTAACATACATCAGATCCCCCAAGGCTATTAATTTTTGTAGATTTCAGATGCGTATGTGTCTGTTTTATACTTCATACCTCAGTTTAGAAAGGGATAGTGAAAATTGAATTATTACAGTTTAAAAGCAAAGGATTTGCATGTATTTGACAAAATAAAGATGAACACAAATTGTTTTAAGAAAGACCCAATGCGAATTCTAGAAAAGAGCTTGTCATTTTCTGTTTCATAGCTACTTCTCTTACAATGCTGTTAAAAATCACACGTCTTTTCCTTCTGCTTCTGTTATATAATGTGCTCTGTAGCAACTGTTTTGACCATGGATTTGTCAGTCTGCAGGTATTTTGGGGGTGTTGGGGAGATCAAGGGTGAAGCTTATGTACCCACTTGATAGGAGGGAGTAGTGGGGCAGTTGGTTGTGGGGAACTAAATTTAAATTTCATAACTAAGGCCAGGAAATATTTTTGGCTATGGGAAGATGTGTCACTAGTTATAAATAATGTCATTTGCCTTTTGACAGCTATTTTGGTATTTTCTTTTTACACTTAAAATTCCATGTTTACATTCTGTTGAAGCTTACATTAACAATTTACAAATGAACACTTCTAAGAGAAATAGATGAAAAAGATATTTTCTAAGTGGTCTTAAAGCCCTGGTATCTGAACCAACAATTAAAAAATAAAATTCATTAGGACTGGAAAGTCAGTTCCATAAGTGTAGGCTGGGGAAGAGACCCTGGTAAGAAATTATTCCACAGTGTTTTTTGTGTGATAAAGTGTGATTATCATTGTTTTAAAACTTTAGAATTTGAAGAATACATTTACGGTGTGGACCACAGGTTAGGAACAAGATAAGCTCTTGTCATTTTGTTTCATTTTAGTTCAGGGATTCATTAAGTGTTCTGTACTCAAGAAGCAGTTCTTCTAAGCCTGTAGTTAACAAGTTGAATCTCATCTACAGCAGGAGTGATGGAATTTCAGTGTGCACTGAAGGTGCAGACCGTAGTGTGTAGAAGTTGCTAGTTTAATAGACTAGAAATGGGGCTGAGACCC
This sequence comes from Bos indicus, assembly GCF_029378745.1. Classification (NCBI taxonomy): domain Eukaryota; kingdom Metazoa; phylum Chordata; class Mammalia; order Artiodactyla; family Bovidae; genus Bos; species Bos indicus. The sequence continues at coordinate 82,209,856 of NC_091764.1, read as the reverse complement.
TGTCCTCTCAACCAACATACACTTGCCAATAGACTTCACCTTGAGAAACACTGATCTGTAACAACCGTTTAGATTTGATTAGGTTTTCTCTTTATATCAGACACTATGCTGAGTTCAAATAAAAGGCAGGATCCCAGTAGGAAGGTGCTAACGTAGTGTGTAATACAAAGCAACATTCTGAGTGGTCCAGCTGGAGTGACGTGAGAGAGCTCAGAGCAGGAGGGCAGCGCCACCAACAGTGGACTTGAAGATGTAGGTAGGGTTCAGGTTAATGGAGGCAAAACTGGGCGTCTGGACACCTTGAGGGAGATAGTTTGGGACCCAAAAGAGAGATGGCCTCACCTGGAGAAGGAGTCTTACTTAGATGTTGACTATAATTTTGGAGGACCAAGGAAATTGTAGCACGAAATAAAATTATGAAACTTAGGAAGCAAACAGTTGTAGAAAATCTGATTGGTTTTTGTTAGTGGTTCTTAAACTTGAACGTGCATTAGAATCACCTGGAGGACTGGTTAAAGTATAGATTGTTCAGGTCCGCCTTCAGTGTTTCTGATTTTGTGGGTCAGGGCTGGGGCATGAGAACTTCATTTCTGTTCCCAAGTTTTGCTGATGCTGCCTGGACTGGGAACCACACCCTGACACTCACTGTTCTTCATGAATTTGGTGTCTTGATGTATCAGTAACCCACAGATGAGGACTGAAACAAGTTGTGGAGGCAAGACAGAGAAGGGGATGGCTGTCAGCATGTTATGTGACCTAGAATGCCTAAAAGTGGGCTGTCTTTCCCTCTTTTTCTTCAGATATTTCTTTACCCTCAGAGCAAGTGGTCAAACCGAAAATACCCTGAGGTGGGGTCAGGAATGTGGTCATAGACAAGAATTTGAGAACTATAGCCTTATATTCAGCCCAGAATACTTCCAAAACCCTGGTTGACACTGTATTTCTCAGATTTTATTTTAAACACATGTAAGTATCTTACTTGAAGACTAGGATTTACTAGAATATTCACCCACTGCTTTATGGAAATCTCTAAAACTGAACCTATGACCATAACCTCTCAAACTTACTCCTTCTACAGTGTTCTTAACATATGACACCCCAGTTTTTTATACATCATCCAGGACATTATTCCTTCTCTCTCATACTTTCAGCCTCCATCTAATCATTCCCAGAGTCCCGTCCATTCAGTCTCCCAATACAGTTTGTCCAATTCTCTGTCATCACTTGATCTATCCACCAGTTCTCACCTGGACCTTCGCACACCCTCTCTGGCTCCCTGTGGAGAAGGAGAGATTTGTTTTAGAAACAAATCATATCAGGTCACCCCTATGCTTAAGACCATTTAGTATCATCCCTCTGGATGTAGGATAATCTTTAAATTCTAAAAATGGCCCACATGACTTGCAGGTCATGGCCCAGGCCAACACCTCATTTTGCATGTGTGCATGCTAAGTTGCTTCAGTCATGTCTGACTCTTTGTAACTATGTGGACCATAACCCGCCAGGCTCCTCTGTCCCTGGGATTCTCTGGACAAGAATACTAGAGTGGATTGCCATGCCCTACTCCAGGCAATCTTCCCAATCCAGGGATGGAACCTGAGTCTCCTGCATTGGCAGGCAGGTTCTTTACCACTGGTGCTACCTGCCACTGCTTTTTATTCTCTAAATTCCAGGCACACTGACTATGTCACTTCCTGAACTAAATGTGTTTAAAACCACTGCTTTTCACTGCACTGATTCTAGACTTATACCCAAGGGTACCCATGCAGAAGGTGAATGTGGCACTGGTCTTACAGAGCTTGTGTGCAGTTAGAAAATGGCTGTCCTCCAGGCGGATGTAGCACCTGGGCTGGAGCAGGCTGGGGTTCAGCCTCCACTCACTGGGGCAGGGAACCCTGTACAGGACACAACCTACACAGCTGGAAGGGTGACCCTGACTTGAAGATGTCAGTTGGTTTATCTCCAAATTAAAATAAGTCTCTTTGTCCTATATAGAAGCAGAAAATTGGACAACTTCTGGAAATCCCTGATAGCCCAGTGACTTAGTAATAATTTTAAATATTAAAAGGCTTTTTACCACAAAGCTGTAGAAATTGTTCTTTGCATAATCAGGATGACATGTATGTGTCTTTTCAAGCCAACATGGTTCTATCTGTGCTGCCTAATTGGAACCTTGTCTCATAGTTGAAGCTCAGGAAGGACTTTCAATCTAGAATGTAGCTATCTGCTAGCATCTAAGTTTGGAAGTGAACCTGTGATGCCCGCAGACTACTGTGGTTTTCCTATTTGGAGGAAGGCCTCCAACCTGGTGGAGAGGCACAGCATTCCTTCATACGACGTGTTGGCTCTTGTGAAAGTGACTTGAAGTAATTGAGAGCTGGCAGCAGAAGAGATGGGAGGAGACCTAATTCTTACTGGGCATGAGTCATCTTATTATACCTTTAAATTGATGATTTTATTAAACAGTTTCGTTGTTGTTACAAAACTATTCCTCAATCCTAGATTGCTTTGATGTACGTGTTATGTATCCACATGTCCTCAGTCAGGATCCTAGCATAGACCTCTCCCTGAGCAAACATTGAAAACAAACTATTACCATAATTTTGCCTTTGATTTGGGGAACAGTTTTGTTTCTTGTGTTTAAAGTCAGTGTTGAAAATTCAGGGGAGGTGGTTGTGCGCCTTTTTTCAGATTTATGGGAATGCCTAAATCTTACTTGGGGAGGAGTATAAGAAAGTATAAGATAAACAACCATGTATACTTGATACTTTTGTAATTTCAAAAGACTTACGGACGTTCCCTGCAGATTGTTGCTGGGTCTCTCAGGAGGAATAGAATTTGAATCTGAGAGCAAGCGATTGCTCTGTTTGTTATAAATGTTTGTTACGATACTGCGATTGCTGGGTATGCTGCATCTAATTGAATTTGTGTATCATGCTCATTACTGGGTCATAAAGACTGTTGTTGAATGCTGTCACAGAAAAGAGCAGAACGTGGCCAGCACCTTGTGGCCTTAGAAAACTCATTCATATACAGAGCTGTATCTGGATTTTTCAGGCCAGCTGCTTTCTAAACTCTGCCTCCTAGGAAGCCCTGTACCTCTGTAATCCTGTGTCTGCTTACCCTGGCCGTTGGTCAGTCGCTACTGCCATAGTCCAGCATCTCATGCTAGGCCTCACCACTTGAGATAGTTGGCTAAGGCTGCTGTGATAGAGTAAGCCAACCAAACTGGGTGGCTTCAGCAACAGAAATTCATTTTCACAGTTCTGCAGGCTGAAAGTCCAAAATGAGAATGTGGGCAGCGGGGGAGTCCTCTGAGCATGGGACCTATTCCAGGCTTCTCTCCTTGACCTATAGATGACTGTCTTCTCCTTGTGTTTTCACATCACCTGCCATTATGCATGTCTCTCTGTCCAAATTGCCCCTTTTTATGAAGATGCCAGTCAAATGGAATAGGACCCACCTGAATGATCAAGAATACACAGAACTGTACAAAAAAGATCTTCACGACCAAGATAATCGCAATGGTGTGGTCACTCACCTAGAGCCAGACATCCTGGAATGTGAAGTCAAGTGGGCCTTAGAAAGCATCACTATGAACAAAGCTAGTGGAGGTGATGGAATTCCAGTTGAGCTATTTCAAATCCTGAAAGATGATGCTGTGAAAGTGCTGCACACAATATGCCAGCAAATTTGGAAAACTCAGCAGGGGCCACAGGACTGGAAAAGGTCAGTTTTCATTCCAGTCCCAAAGAAAGGCAATGCCAAAGAATGTTCAAACTACTGCACAATTGCACTTTTCTCACATGCTAGCAAAGTAATGCTCAGGTCCATCTAGTCAAGGCTATGGTTTTTCCTGTGGTCATGTATGGATGTGAGAGTTGGACTGTGAAGAAGGCTGAGCGCTGAAGAATTGATGCTTGAACTGTGGTGTTGGAGAAGACTCTTGAGAGTCCCATGGACTGCAAGGAGATCCAACCAGTCCATTCTAAAGGAGATCAGTCCTGGGTGTTCTTTGGAAGGAATGATGCTAAAGCTGAAACTCCAGTACTCTGGCCACCTCATGCGAAGAGTTGACTCATTGGAAAAGACTCTGATGCTGGGAGGGATTGGGGGCAGGAGAAAAAGGGACGATAGAGGATGAGATGGCTGGATGGCATCACCAACTCGATGGACATGAGTCTCAGTGAACTCCGGGAGTTGGTGATGGACAGGGAGGCCTGGTGTGCTGCGATTCATGGGGTCGCAAAGAGTCGGACACGACTGAGTGACTGAACTGAACTGAATGATCCCATTTACCTTCATTATCTCCATAAAGACCTTCTCTCCGAATGAGGTCAGATTCGAACTTCAACATAGGAATTTGCGGTAGAAACACTTCAACCCATCCCACCAATTATAGCTGAGCTTTGATACAGATGAGCCTCAAAAATCAAGCCAAACTTACTTTGGAATCTTCTTTAAATCACCAAAGGAAATCTGTAAATTAGCTGAACTAGTGTCGGTGGTGTTGCTTCTGCAGTTAACAATTTTCTTAGTCATTTCATGAGTCATGAGGTCAAAAAGTGTTGGATAAATTAAAACAAATATGAGAGCAGCGCTTTTTAGGGGGGAACTTCTGACACACCGTTTTCACCCAAGTCTACCGTCTGTAAACTGTCTAACCCATTCCACATTTGGAAATTTTAAAGTCCTGTAATATGTTGGTCTGTAGTATGTTTTTACCTGACACTTTTCCTTGGCTACACTGCTCATGCATAGCCTTTATTTCCCCATAAGTCATGTTTAGCTGAGTGGTTTTGACACTCAAAGCTCTCCAGTCCTCTGGACTGACTGTGTATTCCAGGAATTTATGGTGGAATTTTCTGGCAGATCATTGTGATACACTGTGATACATTGTGCAGTCTGCTAATAAAACTACCCATCCATGCAGGAAGCGGAATTTAGAGCTGGTTAGGGATGGAGAAGCCTGGCTGCAGTCCATGGGGCCGCTAGGAGTTGGACGTGACTGAGCGACTTCACTTTCACTTTTCACTTTTATGCATTGGAGAAGGAAATGGCAACCCACTCCAGTGTTCTTGCCTGCAGAATCCCAGGGCCAGGGGAGCCTGGTGGGCTTCCGTCTATGGGGTCGCACAGAGTCGGCCACAACTGAAGCCACTTAGCAGCAGCAGGGCTTCCCTGGTAGCTCAGTTGGGAAAGAATCCACCTGCAATGCAGGAGACCTGGGTTCGATCCCTGGGTTGGGAAGATCCCCTGGAGGAGGACATGGCAACCTGTTCCAGTATTCTTGCCTGGAGAATCCCCATGGACAGAGGTGTCTGGGGGGCTACACTCCAGTTTAGTTCAGTTCAGTTGCTCAGTTATATCTGACTCTTTGTGACCCCATTTACTGCAGCACGCCAGGCCTCCCTGTCCATCACCAACTCCTGGAGTTTACTCAAACTCATGTCCATTGAGTTGGTGATGCCATCCAACCATCTCATTCTCTGTCATCCCCTTCTCCTCCCACCTTCAATCTTTCCCAGCATCAGAGTCTTTTCCAATGAGTCAGTTCTTTGCATCAGGTAGCCAAAGTATTAGAGTTTCAGCTTCAACATCGGTCCTTCCAGTGAATATTCAGGACTGATTTCCTTTAGGATGGACTGGTTGGATCTCCTTGCAGTCCAAGGGACTCTCAAAAGTCTTTTCCATACCTTAGTTCAAAAGCATCAATTCTTCGTCACTCAGCTTTCTTTATAGTCCACCTCTCACATCCATACATGACTACTGGAAAAACCATAGCCTTGACTAGATGGACCTTTGTTGGCAAAGTAATGTCTTTGCTCTTTAATATGCTGTCTAGGTTGGTCATAATTTTCTTCCAAGGAGGAAGCGTCTTTTAATTTCATGGCTGCAGTCACCGTCTGCATTGATTTTGGAGCCCAAAAAAATAAAGTCTGACACTGTTTCTACCGCTTCTCCGTCTATTTGCCATAAAGTGATGCGACCGGATGCCATGATCTTAGTTTTCTGAATGTTGAGTTTTAAGCCAGCTTTTTCACTCTCCTCTTTCACTTTCATCAAGAGGCTCTTTAGTTCTTCCTTGCTTTCTGCCATTAGGGTGGTGTCATCTGCATATCTGAGGTTATTGATATTTCTCCTGGCAGTCTTGATTCCAGCTTGTGCTTCATCCAGCCCCGCATTTCTCATGATGTACTCTGTCTGCATAGAAGTTAAATAAGCAGGGTGACAATATACAGCCCTGATGTACACCTTTTCCTATTTGGAACCAGTCTGTTGTTCCATGTCCAGTTCTAACTATTGCTTCCTGACCTGCATATAGGTTTCTCAAGAGGTAGGTCAGGTGGTCTGGTGTTCCTATCTCTTTCAGAATTTTCCACAGTTTGTGGTGATCCATGCAGTCAAAGGCTTTGGCATAGTCAACAAAGCAGAAATAGATGTTTTTCTGGAACTCTCTTGCTTTTTGGATGATCTAGTGGATGTTGGCAATTTTATCTCTGGTTCCTCTGCCTTTTCTAAAACAAGCTTGAACATCTGGAAGTTCATGGTTCACGTATTGCTGAAGCCTGGCTTGAAGAATTTTGAGCATTACTTTACTAGTGTGTGAGATGAGTGCAGTTGTGCAGAAGAGAAGCCAAAAGCAAAGGAGAAAAGGAAAGATATACCCATTTGAATGCAGAGTTCCAAAGAATAGCAAGGAGAGATAAGAAAGCCTTCCTCAGTGGTTAATGCAAAGAAAAAGAGGAAAACAAAAGAATGGGAAAGACTAGAGATCTCTTCAAGAAAAGTAGAGATACCAAGGGAACATTTCATGCAAGGATGGACTCAATAAAGGACAGAAATGGTATGGACCTAACAGAAGCAGAAGATATTAAGAAGAGGTAGCAATAATACACAGAAGAACTATACAAAAAAGATCTTCACACCCAGATAATCACAATGGTGTGATCACTGACCTAGAGCCAGACATCCTGGAATGTGAAGTCAAGTGGGCCTTAGGCAGCATCACTACGAACAAAGCTAGTGGAGGTGATAGAATTCCAGTTGAGCTAGTTCAAATCCTAAAAGATGATGCTGTGAAAGTGCTCCACTCAATATGCCAGCAAATTCCAAAAATGCAGCAGTGGCCACAGGACTGGAAAAGGTCAGTTTTCATTCCAGTCCCTAAAAAAGGCTACAGTCCATGGGGTTACAAAGAATCAGACACAACTGAGTGACAAAGCACAGCAAAGCACAAATACTGCATGGCATCGTCATCATCGGAGACCAGGGTCGGCAGTCTCCTGTTGTGTGAAAGGCCCAAGTAATCTTTACTACCAAAATGAAGTAGAATATTATAAAATTTCTGCTAAATAAAAAATATGTATATATATTAATAAAGATATCAGCCGTCTTAGTTCTCATTTACAGTGGCCCCCAACCGCTTTGGCACCAGGATCAGGTTTTGTGGAAGACAATTTTTCCACAGACCAGGGGAGGTGGGGGATGGTTTCAGGATGATTCATGTGCATTACATTTATTGAGCACTTTATTTCTATTTTATTATTACATCAGCTCCACTTCAGATCATCAGGCAGTAGATCCTGGAGGTTTGGGATCCCTGCTTTAAAAACAGGTTTCTACCCCAGAAGTTCTGTATCTGGCTGGTTTCTTTTTATTTACAGAAACTTGAGGTATTGACTTATCCCCAAGTAGAGAAAGGCCTGGGACATTGGTGAAGAGTCACAGCTAGATCTGTAGCTTCTGAAGGGTAGGGAGGAATTTGAGAGTTCTTTTTCGAGTGCTATTTTTAGGTCTAGAAGGTTCTTTAAGTGTTTATTGGTTGAGCAGAAGGAAACAGATGAATGCAAAAGACTGAAGATATGAGGGAATGAGGGAGTGAATGTGAAAAGGTCGGAATGTCATTGAGAACACGGTGGAGAGTTTCCCCATGACAGAAGGAAACAAGCAAATGAGAGTATATAGAAAAATTAGATAGAGGAGAGTGTCCTGGGACTCTCAGCAAGGTAGGATATGAGGGAATCTACTGAGATTAAGGGCAGAGAGGAATAGGAATAGATTAGGGAGAGTTTGGTAGGAATTTTGAGAGACAGCCATTATGAGAAATGTGATAGGGCAGGAAATAGTGATGAATAAAGGATCCTTGGGTAACATTAAGTGCCCTGCCGAGATTAGATAGCAGGCATTTGAAGTGGAGCCAACCTAGCTTCCTCTAACAGATCAGTAGAATGAAATCAAGACACAGCTGGGCATTTCATAAGGAGAAATACATTTTTAATGCTCTATCGCTGTTTGGCAGAAGGCAGGACTTGAAGGTATCCTGAGATTAAGACATTCAATACACATGATTTAAACAGCAAAAATGTAAAAAGTATACTTTTACGTATTAAAAAAGTAGTTTAATACTTAATCAAATATACAAACACTATATATTTTGTATTATGTAAAAATAGTATATTTTGTTGAATACATAGTAAAAAAGTATATTTTTTGTATTTATAAAAGTATATTATTCCTTTGCTTTGTTTTTAAGCTCAGGCAATCACTATGTTAAGTAGAATGCCCTAGTTTGGGATTGCATCTTGAAAATAAGACCAGTGCTGTAGTTGGCTAAGGAAAGCGTATGTGTCTGGCAGGTGGGCTCACCTAACCAGGTGCGTGAGATGGACTTTATTGGAAAGCAGAGGTAGCAGCTGGGGATGGTCACTGGAATGAAAGTTCCTCAGTGCCTAGAACAATCCCTGGTACATGATGGATGAATGACCAGTATCCTTTGAATAAGTGTATATATGTGTGTATGAATGAATGGATGGATTAGCCGTGTCATTTTAAAGCAGTAGTTCTACCAGATAAAGTATGGAGAATCTTGATTATATTGCTTATTTGGTAGCCCTACCCTAGGGATTCAACTTACATCTATACTGAAAGCAAGCTTTCAGATTCCTGTTGAGACAGTTCAACATATTTTATTTGTTCTACTTTTCTTCTCTGTCTCCCCATTCCCTCTCTCCTGAAAGCTGTTGGATTGCCAGAACTTTTATTAAAATTAAAACAAAAATCTGGGTTGACTGTGATAATCTCGAGGGGTGAGATGGGTAGGGGGCGTTCAAGAGAGAGGGGACATAAGTATAGTCATGGCTGATTCATGTTGTATGGCAGAAACCAACATGATATTGTAAAGCAATTATCCTCCAGTTAAAAGTAAATTAAAAAAAAAAAACTGCTGATGATCTAAAACATATTGCAGGCCAATTCCTTACAATGAGCCACCAGGGAAGCCAGAGTGAAGAAGAGCTCATCAAATCCTAAAAGCCCTAAGCTTGTCCTGAAAGCCATAGGGAGCTGCTGCAAGCCTCTGAGCTGTTTATCATACAGTCCCACCCGTGTTAGTGGTTGGCCAAACAAGTCCATTAATGTACTTTTCTTTAATATGCAATACTGTATAGCACATTTGGTAGTGATTAATGAATAATTTTGTGTTGATGGATGTTTGATAGCGAATGGTTGTTCATCTATTTATCAAACCTTTATTGAATACAGGGCTTCCCTGTGGCTCAACTAGTAAAGAATCTGCCTGTAGTGCCGGGACCTGGGTTCAATCCCTGGGTTGGGAAGATCCCCTGGAGAAGGGGAAGACTACCCACTCCAGTATTCTGGTCTGGAGAATTCCATGGACTGTATAGTCCATGAGGTTGCAAAGAGTCAGACACAACTGAGTGACTTTCACTCACTTCACTTTTACTTTTATTGAATACATGATCTGAGCTAAGCTTGGCATAGAAGCTTATTATTAAGAGCAGGACCTTAATTCTTTTTAAAATAGCATTTTATTTATTTATTGGCCATACTGTGCAGCATGCAGGATCTTAATTCCCTGGTCAGGGATCAGACCCATGTAAGATCAGGATCTTAATTCCCTGGTCAGGGATCAGACCCATGTAAGATTGGGATCTTAATTCCCTGGTCAGGGATCAGACCCATGTAAGATTGGGATCTTAATTCCCTGGTCAGGGATCAGACCCTGCAAGAAGAAGCATGAAGTCTTAACACCTGGACCTCCAAGTAAGTCCCAGGACCTTAATTTTTAAAAAACTCAGTCTGGCAGAAACAGCATTTCATGGACCTAATCAAGTGAGCCCAACTATCAGAGACATCTTTTTTTTTTTTTTTTTAGCCAAGTGCAGTGTCTGTCGAGATAACCAGTGGTCCATAAGGCACCTGGTTATAGAGGTTTAAAAACAAAAGAGTGTTATGGGAGTGCTTGATGCTGAGGTGTGGGTTTTCCTTGGGTAATCTGCCATGATGCACAGCTTTCATATACAAGATCTGGCTATTTCATTAGGCTTTAGTGTAAAGGATGGTGGGGATGCCTCTCCATGGATGATCATTTTATAGTTCTTGCTTCTTTCCGTTAGTAGATGGAAGGACTACTTGTCATGCTCAGTTTGGGGGCAAGTGGTTCACCTCAGTAAATGGCCATCCATCTCTCTATGGATTAGGCCACCGACTTGAGTCCTTTATTTTCCCTAAACACTCATCCAATTCTATTAGCCTTTCCATCAAAATAAACACAAGACGTTAGGAAAGTTGTTACCTTGTTAGAGTGTGTGTTACCTAGGTGTGTACACTCCTTAGAACTCATCAAACTATGTAGTTAAGCTCTGTGCCTTTCACTCTATGTAAATTGCCCTTTGGGCTTCCCTAGTGGCTCGGTGGTGAAGAACCTGCCTGCCAATGAAGGAGACACAGGTTTGATCCCTAGGTTGGGAACATTCCCTGGAGAAGGAAATGCCAACCCACTCCAGTATTCTTGTCTTGGAAATCTCATGGACAGAGGAGCCTGGGGGGCTACCATCCATGGAGTCACACAAGAGTTGGACATGACTTAGTGACTAAACAACAGCAACAAAATTCCCCTTCTTGGTTCCCCTCTCCTCACCTGGGCCTCAAATACCAAATACATGAAACTCTCCTTCCTCAGGGCCTTCACACTGGTTGTCGTTGCAACTAGAAGTTCTTCCTGTATATTCACATGAATGTCTCTTTCACCTCTTCAGGGCTTGGTTCAACATCATTCTGTCAGTGGGGTCTTCCCTGATTATCATATTAAAGTGCTAGCTTCCTCTCAGTCTCTTTCTTTACAAAGAGCCAGCAGAATGTACAATTAAGATCATGGGCTCTGGTTTCAAATCTGTTTTCTAGCTGTATGACTACTCAGGTACCCTTTCTGTGCCTCAGTTTTACTACCTATAACATAGAGATGAGGGACCTCCCTGGTTATCCAGAGGTTAAGAATCTGCGTCTCAGTGCAGGGGATGGAGGTTCAATCCCTGATCGGGGAACTAAGATCCCACATGCCACGGTGCAACTAAGTCCACATACCACAACTGCTGCTAAGTCGTTTCAGTCATGTCCGACTCTGTGTGACCCCATAGACGGCGGCCCACCAGGCTCCCCCGTCCCTGGGATTCTCCAGGCAAGAACACTGGAGTGGGTTCCCATTTCCTTCTCCAGTGCATGAAAGGGAAAAGTGAAAGTGAAGTCGTTCAGTCGTGTCCGACTCTTCGCGACCCCATGGTCTGCAGCCCACCAGGCTCCTCCGTCCATGGGATTTTCCAGGCAAGAGTACTGGAGTGGGGTGCCATTGCCTTCTCCAATACCACGACTAGAGAAGCCTATATGCTGCAGCTACAAAAAGCCCTCATATTGCAGTGAAGACCCAGCACAGCCAGACAGAAAAAAAGAGAGATGAATATCATATCAGTGGGGTTGTGAAAGATTAATGTATTCATACATTAAAAGCATGTAAAACAGTTCCTGATATGTTGTAAGCTGATGTGATCTTACCTGCTTTGTTTTACCCATATTTTTTTATCATCATCTGAGTTACTGAGGGTTCAGCCACTTATTTATTAATGGTTTCTTGCCATTAGAATGTATGCCTCATCAGAGCACCAACCTTATATTTACTTTTTTTCTTTGTCCATTTTCTTTCTTTTTCTTTACTGCTGTACCCTCCTCCCTTAGAATAGTGCCTGATATATTATGCGTGTGTGAGTGCACAGTCGTGTCTGACTCTTTGCGACCTCTGGACTGTAACCCACCAGACTGCTCTGTCCATGGGATTCTCCAAGGCAAGAATGGTATGGTTGGTTGCCATTTCCTACTCCAAGGGATCTTCCTGACTCAGGGATCAAACCCTCATCTCCTGTGTCTCCTGCATTGGCAGGTGAATTCTTTACCACTGAGCCACCTGGCAAGTCCTCTGATGTATTATATGTTGTCAGTAAATGTTGTTCTGTCAATGAGAAAATGTGCAAATAGGAAAGGGGTTGGGGCAGAGGTCTGCTAACTTTTCCTGTAAAAAGGCCAGATGGTAAATATTTTAGGCTTTGTGTTTATAGCTGTTCAAATCTGCTGTTGTAGCATGAAAGCAGCCTAGAGGATTACAGAAATGAATGAGTGTGACTGTGTTCAGGGAAACTTTATTTACAAAAGCAGGCAGAGGGCCAGATTTGGCTTATGGCCTGTAGTTTGCTAACCCGTGGGCTGGGAAATAAATTTTGGCTTTGCTTTTATTTATTTATTTGTCATCTATCTGTCTGCCCTGGGTCTTAGTCGCAGCACGTCGGATCTTTATTTGTGGCATGTGGAGTCCAGTTCCCCGACCAGAGATCAAACCTGGGCCCCCTGCTTTGGAAGTGTTGCTTGTTCATTATCATCATCCCTCCCTTAAGCAAATCTCCCACTGCAGCAATTAGTGCTAGTCACACAAACCTGAAGTATTAGTAATTTGAAAAGCATTGTATTACCTCTTATTACTTGGCTCAGTTCAGTTCAGTTGCTCAGTCATGTCCAGCTCTTTGTGACCCCATGTACTGCAGCACACCAGGCTTCCCTGTCCATCACCAGTTCCTGGAGCTGGCTCAAACTCATGTCCATCGAGTCAGTGATGCTATTCAACCGTTTCATCCTCTGTCGTCCCCTTCTTGTGCCTTCAGTCTTCGATCAATTACTTGGCTCAGTCTTCATTAATTGTACACAGTTTCCATATGTCTTATTTTTTTAAAAACTTTGGATTTTGTATTGGGGTAATCTCTTAACAGTGAATAACAGTGTTAAGAATATATTTTATTCTTTCAACTGTACAATTTCAGGGCTCTGGTTTTCAGTTTTTTTTCCTGCAACAGCTGGAGACATATCTGTACTGCTGATTATGGCTAGAGGCGTGTATGCTATAAAGGAAAAAAATGACGACATTCTATTTATCATACAGCTAAGAATGTAACTGCCACTCAGTTGAAATAGAAAAGCAATAGAAATTACCTATTAGACAAACAGTTTAGTTTTTAAAATTATTACAGTCTTGTTTATGAAAAACTATTCCCTAGCCCACAATTTTTACCACTCTTCCTGGTATGCTGGCAAAATTCTTCCACTTTAAAATTAAAAAAAAAATTTTTTTTTGAGCCGTATTGTATGAAATGACAGTCTGTGAAATTTTAGTGAAAAGTATAATAGCTTTTATTGCTTTATTAAAACAGAGATGATCGGGATGCATTTTTTGTGGCTGTGATGTTTTGTAATTAGACATGTAAGTGGTTCCTTACAGGTGTACATTGGAGATACTGTGAGTTCAGTTCCAAACCACTACATTAGAGCAAATACTGAAATAAAGTGAGTCACAGGAATTTTTTTGTTTCCCAGTACATATGAAAATTATGTTTACCCTATACTGTAATGTAGTAGACTATAGTCTAAATGTGCAGGAGCATTTTGTCTAAAAAAAAAAATGTACATACATTAAGAAGCACTTTATTGCTAACAATGCTGTCATCTGAGCCTTCCAGTGAATCATCATGTTTGTACTGGTGGAGGGTCTTGCCCCAGTGAGATGTTGGTGCATGCTGACTGATCAGGTGGTGGATGGTAAAGGTCGAGGTGGCCGTGGCAATTTCTTAAAATAAGACAACAGCGAAGTTTGCCCCATCAATTGTCTCTTCCTTCCATAAATGGTTTCTCTGTACCATGCACTGCTGTTTGATAGCATGTTAACTTCAGTAGAACCCTTTTTGAAATTGAAGTCAATCCTCTCAAACCCTGCCACTGCTTTATCAACTCAGTTTATGTAATATTCTCAATACTTTGTTGTCACTTCAACAAAATCCACAGCATCTTCACTAGGAGCAGATTCTCTCTCAAAAAGCCACTTATTTGCTCATCTGTAAGAAGCAGCTAGCCTAATCTCTTCATGTTTTATCATGAGATTGCAGCAATTTAGTCATATCTTCAGGTTCCACTTCTGATTCTAGTTCTCTTGCAGTTTCCACCACATCTGCAGTGACTTCCTGCACTAAGTTTGAATCCCTCAAAGTCATCCAGGAGGATTAGAATCAGCTTCTTCCAAACTCTTCCGAATGTTGATGTTTTGACCTCTTTCCATGAATTGCGAGTATTCTTAATGGCATCTAGAATGGTGAATATCTCGAGGTTTTCAATTTAATTTGCCCAGATCCATCCCAGAAATCACTGTCTGTGGCAGCTTTAATCTTGTGAAATGTGTTTCTTAAATAATATGACTTGAAAGTCAAAATGACTCCGTGATGCGTGGGCTGCAGAATGGATGCTGTGTTATGGAAGCAACATTAATCTCATTGTACATCTCCATCAGAATTCTTGGGTGACCAGATGTGCTGTCAATGAATAGTAATATTTTGAAAGGAATCTTTTTCTCGAGAATGGGCTGAAGAATGGATCTCAAGAATGGGGTTAGAATATTCGGTGCAACATGCTGTAAATAAATGTACTGTCATCTAGACTTTGTTGTTCTATTGATAAAGCACAAGCAGAGCTGATGTAGCATAATTCTGAAGGACCCTAGGATTTTCAGAATGGTAAATGAACATTAGCCTCCACTTACAGTCACCAGCTGCTTTACTCCTAGAAAGAAAGTCTCTCTTCTGAAGCTTTGAAGCCAGGCGTTGGCTGCTTTTCTCTATGAAAATCTTAAATGCCATCTTTTTCTAATGGAAAGTTGTTTCATCTTCATTAGTGTTGGGTAGTGTAGCCACTTTCATTAATGATCAGAGCTGGATCTTCTGGATATCAGCACTTCCTGCTTCACCTTGCACTGGTATGTTATAAAGAGGGCATCTTTCCTTCAACCTCTGCTAGCTTCAGACTGAAATTCTGCAGCTTCCTCACCTCTCTCAGCCTTCGTAGAACTGAAGAGAGTTAGGACCTTGCTCTGGTTCAGGCTTTGGCTTAAGGAAATGTTGTGGCTGATTTGATCTTCTACCCAGACCACTGCAGCTTCCTCCGTATCAGTCAGCAATAGGGCTCTTTCACTTTCTTATCATTCGGGTATATACTGAAGTAGCACTTTTAATTTCCTTCAGGAAGTATTCCTTTGCATTCACAACTTGGCTGTTTGTCACAAGAGGCCTCGCTTCCAGCTTATCTTGGCTCTCAACATGCCTTCCTCACTGAGCTTAATCATTTCTTGCCTTTGATTTAAAGTGAGAAACATGCGACTCTTCTTTTTGTGACCGTTTAGAGGTCACTGTAGTTATTAACTGGCCTGATTCCAATATTGTTGTGTCTTAGGAAATAGGGAGGCTCAAGGAGGAGAGAGAGATGGGGGAAAGGCCAGTCGGTAGAGCAGTCAGAATACACACAACATTTGTCAGTTAAGTTTTCCATGTTACATGGATGCAGTTCACGGTGCCCCAGAGCAAGTCTGATAGTAACGTCGCAGGTCACAGTGAAAAGATTTGAAATATTGCTAGAATTACCAGAATGTTACACAGAGTATGAAATGAGCAAATGCTGTTGGAAAAATGGTGCTGATAGACTTGCTCTTCGCAGAGGTGCCACAGACCTTCAGTTGGTAAAAAAAAAAAAAAAAAAAAACACACACACAAAGCTGTTGCTATCTGTGAAGCAAATTAAAGAGGCATGCCTGTGTATGACTGCCATTGATGTTACCTTAACACAAATGTGTTTCTGTTTCACTTCTTCTGAATTTAGCCATATAGCATCATTGTCAGTGCTAACACTTTTCTACTTTGCATTTAGTTATTTTAACCATTTGACGTGTGTGGAACGAGAACAAACCTGAACTATTCTCCCTGCTTGTTGGAGTCCTCTTGCAAATGCGTCACTCCTGTCTGTGCTCTGCGGCGGCAGTTCTTGTTTAAAGTCCTGTGTGCACACCTGTTCCCCAGACCCCCACCCAGCATGTCCTTCATAGCAGTGCTTCTCCAGCCGTCTCTGGTGAAGATGAAGGTTGGGTTTTTTTTTTTCCCTCATTTCCAATCTATCATGGATTGATTTTTTTTTAATTCAATTTGAAAATAATTGGGCAGCAAAATTATCATGAAATTGGATATCACAGCAAGATCACGTTCCTATAAAATTTCTGAATACTTACTCTGAATTTCTATACTTATAATAGACCAGTAACAGTTGGTGAATTAGCACCAGTTCATCAGATCAGATCAGATCAGTCGCTCAGTCGTGTCCGACTCTTTGCAACCCCATGAATCGCAGCACGCCAGGCCTCCCTGTCCATCACCAACTCCCAGAGTTCACTGAGACTCACGTCCATTGAGTCAGTGATGCCATCCAGCCATCTCATCCTCTGTCGTCTCCTTCTCCTCCTGCCCCCAATCCCTCCCAGCATCAGAGTCTTTTCCAATGAGTCAACTCTTTGCTTGAGGTGGCCAAAGTACTGGAGTTTCAGCTTTAGCATCATTCCTTCCAAAGAAATCCAAGGGCTGATCTCCTTCAGAATGGACTGGTTGGATCTCCTTGCAGTCCAAGGGACTCTCAAGTGTCTTCTCCAACACCACAGTTCAAAAGCATCAATTCTTCGGCACTCAGCCTTCTTCACAGTCCAACTCTCACATCCATACATGACCACAGGAAAAACCATAGCCTTGACTAGACGGACCTTCGTTGGCAAAGTAATCTCTCTGCTTTTGAATATGCTATCTAGGTTGGTCATAACTTTCCTTCCAAGGAGTAAGCATCTTTTAATTTCATGGCTGCAATCACCATCTGCAGTGATTTTGGAGCCCAGAAAAATAAAGTCTGACACTGTTTCCACTTTTTCCCCATCTATTTCCCATGAAGTGATGGGACTAGATGCCATGATCTTCGTTTTCTGAATGTTGAGCTTTAAGCCAACTTTTTCACTCTCCACTTTCACATTCATCAAGAGGCTTTTTAGTTCCTCTTCACTTTCTGCCATAAGGGTGGTGTCATCTACATATCTGAGGTTATTGATATTTCTCCCGGCAATCTTGATTCCAGCTTGTGTTTCTTCCAGTCCAGCGTTTCTCATGATGTACTCTGCATAGAAATTAAATAAGCAGGGTGACAATATATAGCCTTGACGTACTCCTTTTCCTATTTGGAACCAGTCTGTTGTTCCATGTCCAGTTCTAACTGTTGCTTCCTGACCTGCATACAGGTAGACCATGTTTTAAATACCACCACTTAAGAGAAAGAGGGGCTTCACTGGTGGCTCAGAAGGTAAAGAATCTGCCTGCAAAGAGAAAGAAGTAATTTTCAAATGTTTTTGACCCAGTGTAAGATATACTGTCTTATCTCATGATGCAGTACATATACATGTATGTCCACATACACACACACACACACACAGACCCCACTGGAATGTCAGTTCCCTAAAGGCAGAGTGATTTTTCTTTTTGCTTCTCTTTCCCACTATTCTGTTACTAGGCCATGCACATGGTAGGCCTTCCATCATTTGATTACTTTTGCATTTGTTACAGGCAGGTATATATATAAAATGAAATCAAAAGTTTCACAAAATTATACTTTTACTTCTTGTGAGACATTTTGATGTCTTCTATTTTATTAAAATAAATGATGATAAGACTAAACTTTTTCACTACCTTTTAATCTGAGGGTTTATAACACACTTCTTCAGAGGCTGCTCACGTATAGGCACTTTGTCCATTCCCTCCCTGTCGGAGCTTTGAGTAGCTGTTACCCATCCCTACCCTCCTCAGGAGTATGAGTCTGGGTCTCATGTACCCCAGAGCTGCTTTCCTCTGAGCCAGCTGAGGCTAGGTTGGTAGACCTGGGTGGGAAAATAGGAGAGAGATGAGTCACCAGGTTATAAGACCTAAAATGAAGAGATCAGAGTGGGTGAAAAAATTAGAAGTTGAAACTTGCTCAGTCCCCAAATAGTTCTCCATCATATGGGGAACGAAGTTTATAGACATAAAGGAATAACATCATTCCACAGTAGCACAGTAAACTTGGTTCATCTACCTCCTAAAAAGCATGAACATTCATTTTGTGAGATTGTAGTTAACAAGGGTGATAGTAGTGATCAAATTTATCAACATTTATCTTAAAAGTTAAAGTGAGAAGATAGTTTTCTGGCCTGTGCAGCTCAGAAGAAGCTCACGCTATTCCCCAAACCAGGGAGCATAGGAGCAAGACTAGTTATGACATGACAGTGTGCATGTTTGAGGGGCCCCTGGGCACGAGCATTTGTGCTGCAATCATTTGATGTCCATCCCTTGAGACACTGGGGATGCAGAGATCAGGAATACAGTCTCTGTAATCAGGGAGCTCACAGTGCAGTCACAGAGACAGATACTGTAAAATTAGGGCTCTTGTGAAGTCATCCTGGTAGGATGTTCCTGGTGGGCTCAAGAAGGCCTTGGAGGAAAGGATGCATGAGCTGTCTTGAAAGTACGTGTCCCAGGGTTTAGAAGGGGTGGTGCAAGGAGAGAGGTGACAATACAGAGGTAAGAGAGCAGGGTGTGTCCAGAGCAGGGTATGTTGTGCAGAGGGGCAGGCAGGAGTGGGAGTCCTGGAGGTGGTATATAATGTGGACCAGAAGCAAATGAGAGGTCAAGGTTGGCGATCCTGATCAAAGCTGGTGGTCCTAGTCAGGGCATAATAGCTATTTGATAAACACTGTTGAATGAATGAGAAGTATACTTGGGTTTTAGACTTAAACCTCTCTTCTTGAGTGACATTGGGCAAATCCATAATTTTGTGCAGTCATCATATAATGGTAAAGTGATGAGATGGTTAGATAGCATCGTCAACTCAATGGACACAAATTTGAGCAAACTCCAGAAGATAGTGGAGGACAGAGGAGTCTGGTGGGCTACAGTCCGCGGGGTGGAAAGAGTCAGACACGACCGAGTGACTGAATAACGACAGCAGCAGAGAGAAATGGGGCATTCTTTCAGTTTATCACAAGATCTTCAGATTTACTGACATCTAATACACATTTGTCTTTCAAATAGCAGCAACATCCTTTTATGCAAGAAGTAAAAGATCTTGGCTTATTGTAATGAACTTTTGAAATCATCTGCCTTCTTGTTATCATTCCTAAATACTGGTAGCAAAGAGCCAAAACGTTCGTTTCCTTTTATTTTGTCCTGTTTTCCTTGCTGCTTTGTTTATTTGAATACTTAACCATTTTTTATGGCTCTTCATTTTAGTGAGCACGAGAGTTATTTTTTTCTAACACACAGTCGTGAACATGCCCTCTTTTGTGCTTTGCCTTACATCTCTCTGTGAGAGGCTATTCCATTTTCTGAGTGTGTGTTTGTGTTTTTGCAGGTGGTTAACATAACATGTACTTTCTTATTTGATTTGTAAATATTTGGTGAGCTCTTGGTGTGCTTGAGGTTATGCTAGAAAAATAAAATATTTAAGCCAATTATATCAGGGTCAAGGGTGTTTGAAAATCCTATTGTCTGAAGACACGGGTGAGAAAGTTTAAATATTTTATTATGGAAAATCTCAAATATATGAAAATGTAGATAAAATAGTATAGTGTTACCCTATGTCCTTATCACCCATCTTCAACAATTATCAAATCATGACTAATCTTGTGTCATCTATATCTCGACCCTTTATTCCCTTCTTTTTATTTTACTTATTTATTTTAGTTTTATCTTAATTTTTGGTTGTGCTGTGCAGCATATGGGATCTTAGTTCCCCAACGAGGGATCAAACCCATACCCCCTGCTTTGGGAGTATGGAGTCTTATCGTTGGACCACCAAGGAAGTGTCCTCCTTCGTTATTTTAAAGCAAATTCCAGATGTTGTATCATTTCATCCATGAATATTTGGTCATCCCTAATATGCCATAAATACTAAAATAATTCCTTAATATCACCAAATACACAATGTTCATATTTCCAGTTCTGCCATCAATATCATACTTATTTCTACAGTTTGACCAGACTTTTTAGATGTGTGTTGTAACATTGACATCAGCCCCACTGCCAACATCTCCACTGTTTTCAGCACTTTTCCTGCCCCTCAACCCCCACTTCTTACCTTGCTGCCCTTTTCAGTTGATTCTGAATTCATTTTCTAGGGATGTTAGAGCAGACTGGAGGTGAAAGGATTTGGACTAATAATACAGGGTAGAGGAGGAAACATGTGATAATATATACATAGCAGAGAACCAGAAAGCGAGGATTCTATAAAAATCTTAAAAGTTGTAGGCATAACAACTTAGTAGTTGAAGTTTAAAGGGAGAGATTTTGCTGGTTAAAACCTGTATTGCCTCTTCAGAGCTGTTATTTTTTGGATCAAAAGTAGAAGCAGGAGGTGGGGAGAGGAGCTCTGCCCTTGTTTCCCTTGGTAGCCTGTTCCCAACCCCTCTGGGTGGGGCTTGGTGTTCCAGGAGGAAAGAGGACTGCTTGTGCTCTAGCACAGTGACGGAGTGGGCATCAGAATCACGTGGCAGCTCATACAAACCTTGCTCCTAGAATTCGGATTCAGTAGATCTTGGCCAAGGATTTACATATGAACCAGCTCACCGGTGATGCTGTGCCACTGCTGGGTAGTCCCCACACCTTAAGAACCACTCAGCAGTCTTTCCTAGTCCAGTTTTTAAGACATTTCTTTGCTAAGATTGTATTGCTGCCTGCATGGGAAATCATCTTGTAATTGATTGACATCCCTAGTGAGCATCTTCAGGGAAAAAATTGATGAGGGATCTTGGGTAATTTACATGAAACTATATTGTTTTCATAATGGCCGCATAATAACGTGGTGTTCCACCAGCCTAGTTGAATGTATGTAAACATTCTCTCATTCACTGAAGGGATTTCTTCTTTTAAGTGTCCTTAGTATCTGTCTCCAGAGAAGGCAATGGCACCCCACTCCAGTACTCTTGTCTGGAAAATCCCATGGGTGGAGGAGCCTGGTAGGCTGCAGTCCATGGGGTCGCTAAGAGTTGGACATGACCGAGCGACTTCACTTTCACTTTTCACTTTCCTGCATTGGAGAAGGAAATGGCAACCCACTTCAGTGTTCTTGCCTGGAGAATCCCAGGGACGAGGAGCCTGGTGGGCTGCCGTCTCTGGGGTCGCACAGAGTCGGACACGACTGAAGTGACTTAGCAGCAGCAGCAGCAACAGCAGTATCTGTCTCTGGGCACAGAATTCAAATTTCTCTTTCAAATGTAAAACATTTTACCTAAGGAAAGCTGAGAAAGTTAGGACAAATGTCATTCTCACCAAAGTTTAGAAACAGATTCTGTAGTTGTTCTTACAGTCTTTCTTTCCTACTTCACGAAGAGACTGGGCAGCTCTTCCGACCTAAACCATCAGTTAGTCAACAACCCTGTAAAAGTTGTGGTTTTCTGCCAACCTTTAAGCCACCACACCCATTGCTGGAACTTTCCCTGATATTTTACCTTACTCAAATCTGCTCTAAATGGGTCCTAACCGAGTTTGAAATACACCCAAAATATTTCTTTGTTGGTGTTCCTTTACCATTACTGTAAAATATGAAAGTTACCTCCAGGAGCTTGCTTTTCCAAGACTTTTCTGAACTTCTTTTCATTAAACCATTAGAATAGGAAACCACTAGACTGAGGTCTCCTTAAAGCAGAACTGATCTCTGTTTACATCACCCAATAGTAAGGGCTTTCTCCAGTTTGAACTATGACCTTGAACCCAAACCACACTCTTTTGTTGTTGGTAGTTGTATTGTTTGGTGCCTTTTCCTTCAACAAGTCATTCAAATAAGTGTATATTACCTATTTAGAATCCAGAAATAATTTTGGTATTGTGTGGGAATTATTAGATGGTAAAGTTTTTATTTTCTAAGTGGTTTTGTTCGTCCAAAAGATGAAGTTGTAATCAACAGGTTTCTGGGTAAGGAAGGAGTCCGAACATAGGAAGCTGGATATTCTGAGTTTAATTTTAGACCTCAGGTATATATAATTGGATTATTCATTATTCTTTATTCATGATATATTATCATATAAGGCCTGCATATCCTACTTACATTCATTCATTTATTTGGTTCATTTAAAAATATTGTTTCAAAAAAATAAAAAATAAAAATAGTTTCATTTCTAATTTCTAACAACCATCTTCAACCCTAATTTTAAAAATTTGAGGTGAAGCTTACATACAGTGAAGTGAACACATCTTAAATGTACAGTTTGATGAGTTTTGACAAATGTATAAGCTTGAATATATATCCATCAAGATATTGAACAGAAAGTCCCCAGAATTTCCTTGAATCATTCACCACTCCCTGCAAATAATTATTGTTCTACTTTCTTTCACCATAGATTACCTATTTTTTAATTTTACATAAAAGGAATCACATAATACATAGTCATTTATGTCTGACTTCTTTTGCTCCCAGTAATATTTATTAGACTTTTTCACTGTGGAGGACTATTCCATTGTACTGGAGTAGTATTCCATTGTATTAAGTATGTGAAGATGCCCAGGGGAATCTTCCTCTCAGAAATGTTTCTGAGAATAGAGGAAAATCTTGATATAGCATGAGATTTTCTGAGGCCTTTTATTTAAGTTTTCTATTTTTTAAAATACTTTGACTCAGGCATAAAAATTGACATAACCTTATTAACACAGATGCTCATGAAGTTAGGTGGCCACTAAAATAGCTCAAGCGTGGACAAGTCAGAATTTTAATAAATATGGAAGCTCTGTTCTTAACATTAGTACTTTACCACTTTTGGTTGCTGTTCTTAGTCTTCTGTATAATCCTTTAATGCCCATTTGGAATTTATTGAGACTTATTTTGTGGCCTTGCATACACACATGGCCTGGCCCAGTGTGTATAACCTGTGGGTTGAAAAGAATATGTTCTGCATTTGGTTGTTTTGTTCTATAAATTGAGTTAGGTCAAGATGGGTGATAGTATTGCTAAAGTCTGTATTATTACCTGATTTGTTTTCCTACCTGGTCTGTCATTCCAAAAGAAGGTTGAAAAGGAGGAACAAATGAAAGATGGGATAAACAGAAAAAAATGGCAGGACAGTAGAGTTAAATCCAACTGTATCGACTATTAAATATAAACGGACTGAATTTGTGTAATTCTCCCTTAGTTGTGTCAGTTTTTGCCTCATGTTATTTGAAGCTCTGTTATTAGTTGCGGAAACATTTATGATGAATTGACTCTTACCATGATAAAATATTCCTCTTTCTAGTAATACTTGATTGAAAGTCACTTTTCACATATTAATATGGCCAATCCTCCTTCCCCAGGCTTATTTACTGTGTGCATAATGTCTTATTTTTCATTCTAATATTTTATATGTCTTTACGTTTAACCAGTCTGACAATCTTGGGCTTTTATTAAAAGTTTAGTCCATTTACATTTAATGTAATGGTAAATTATATGATTGAGTTTAAGTTTATCATTTGCCATTTGATTTCTTTTTCTCCCATCAGTTCATTGTTTCACCTTTACTTCCTTCTTTTGGATTAATTGAGGATTTTATTAGTATTCTATCTCATCAACTCAACTGGCTTTTTACTTTGTACAGTTTGGATATATTATATTATGTATTCTTATCACAACCTGCTGTGAATTGGTATTGAACATCTTTGTGCATAATGTAAGAACTTTACCCTCTTCTAATCATTGAACCAGTAAGAATGTGATTTCCTTCATAAGCCCTAATCACTTTGCATCATGTGGACGGGGGAGTGCCCACAAGTGAAAAGATGTATGAATGTGAACCTCATTCATTATGTATGGTTACCTTTACTCAAGAGCTGAATTCCCCATAGTTTCTACCTGTTTTTATTTTCATTTTAGCCCATTTTGCATTCCCATTACCATTCTGTAAGAGAGTCTGTGAATTCACATCCTTGTACAGTACTTAGTAGTGTCCATTTTTTTGCCAACTGACTGAATATAAAATGATATCACATTGCTGTCTTAAATTCTTTGAGTATTAATAACATTAAGCATCTCTTCATATTTTATATTGGTAAAAGTGTTTCCCTTTTGTTATAATGTCTGTTCATGTCTTTACCTCTCCCATTTTTTAAATCAGTTTGTAGTAATTTTTTACTTGGAAACCACTGAACTACCACCTATATTTAACTAAATTTAAAGCAGTCTTTGATCTTTGAATCTGTCATTCTTCCTGACAACTCTATTTAATTTGTGTGTGTGTGTGTTTGCTCAGTCATTCAGTCATGTTGGATTCTTTGAGACTCTGTGGATTGTAGCCTGCCAGGCTCCTTTGTCCATGGAATTTTCCAGACAAGAATACTGGTGTGGGTTGCCATTTCCTCCTCCATGGAATATTCCCCACCCCGGGATAGAACTTGTGTCTCCTGCATTGGCAGGTGGGTTCCTTTACCACTGAACCATCAGGGACCTCTCCAAATTCCTAACCCCTTGACTCCCTGAGGATAACTCTCAAATTTCCTCCCTTAGCACCTACCACCTTTGCCATATTATGTACATATTTGTTAATTGTGTTTACTGTCTTATCTTCTCTGTATTATTACATGTAGGCTGCTATGTGATAGGTATAGAGATTGAGAGTAAGCGTCTATAAACTTCTATAACACTTTAATGTTTACATCATATTATATTAAACAAAGACTTGGTCTCTAATAAAATGGAAATTTTTTTAAAAAATTGGTTTTCTCCACCATTTTGAAAAGCATCACCTAGGTTCTTGTACCTCCGTGTCTTAGCATTTGAAAGGTTCATTGAAACAGAGAAGAAATAGATAACTACCTGTCTTTCTTGAAAAAGTGTTCTTGCTCTACACAAATTAGAGTTACCTGCAAAGATTTAGTGGGGTGATGGGAGCTTTTTAATGTGAGCATTATTTTATTTTATTGGTATTCCCCATGATTATAGCTGAGCCTGGCATGTGTCTGTCTGCACACACACACAAATATAGATAGATAGATAGCATCTATTTAGAGCTCTTTGAAGTTCAACATTAAAATGAAAGGAAATGTAGGCCACTTAATTATGTGAAATTCAAAGACCATACACTCTTTGGCTTAATCCTTAATGTTTCTAGAGTATTTAAGCCTGAAGTGTGATCATTCAATTTCTGCCCCACCTCTCTGGACTGTGCACTAGCTAAATGTGCTAGTAGATTTTTGAGAACACCCAGGTTTATAACCTATTAGCCCCTTGATTTCTGGGTGACTGTAAATGCATGCCTTGGGTGTTTTTGTGCTGTAGTGTTTCTACATAAAATGGTAGTGATATTTTATACCTTCTGAAGGGAGTAAATTCTGGGAAATTCTTTGTTATTGTTCAGTCACCAAATCACGTCCAACTCTTTGCAACCCCATGGATCGTACCACACCAGGCACCTCTGTCCTCCGCTGTCTCCTGGAGTTTGCTCAGATTCATGTCCATTGAGTTGATGATGCTAGCTAACCATCTCATCCTCTGCTACCCTCTTCTCCTTTTGCCTTCAATCTTTCCTAGCCTCAGAATCTTTTCCAATGTGTTGACTCTTTGCATCAGGTGGCCAAAGTATTGGAGCTTCAGTATCAGTCCTTCCAATGAATATTCAGAGTTGATTTCCTTTAGGATTGACTGGTTTGATCTTCTTGCTGTCCAAGAGACTGTCAAGAGTCTTCTCCAGGAACACAGTTCGAAAGCATTGGTTCTTCAGTGCTCAGCCGTCTTTATGGTCCAACTCTCACATCCATACATGACTACTGGAAAAACCATAGCTTTGACTATGTGAAACTTTGTCAGCAAGGTGATGTCTCTGCTTTTTAATACTCTGTCTAGGTTTGCCATAGCTTTTCTTCCAAGGAGAAAGCATCTTTTAATTTCAAGGCTGCAGTGACTGTCCACAGCAAGTTTGGAACCTAAAAAAATAAAATCTCCCACTGTTTGTACTTTTTGCCCTTCTATTTGTCATGAAGTGATGGGACCAGATGTCATGATCTTCGTTTTTTTTAAATGTTGAGTTTCAAGTCAGCTTTTTACTTTCCTTTTTCACTCTCATAAAGAGACTCTTGAGTCCCTCTTTAATTTCTGCCATTAAAGTGGTATTATCTGCATATCTGAGGTTGTTAATATTTCTTCCACCAGTCTTGATTCCAGCTTGTGATTCATTCACCCCAACATTTCAGATGATGTACTCTGCATAGAAGTTAAATAAGCAGAGTGACAATATACAGCCTTGTCATACGCCTTTCCCAATTTTGCACCAGTCAGTTCTTTCATGTCCAGTTCTAACTGTTGCTGCTTGATCCACATACAGGTTTCTCAGGAGACAAGTAAGGTGGTCTGGTAGTCCCATTTCTTTAAGAATTTTCCAGTTTGTTGTGATCCACATAGCCAGAGACTTTAACCTTTGAAATTCTTAGATGAAATATATGAAAACTATCCAATCAGAGTAAGATTTCACAATGATTAATGGCATTTTATGACAGTGAATGCATAATAGAAAATTGATCTAAGCAGCTGTTTATCAGAACTGTAAATATGTTTGTAAAAATAAAGTGGTAAGACCTAGGTTGCTTGGAAACAGAGGGCAAAGTTTTCTGTTAAGCAGCATATGCTTTATTTCCCAGGTGTTTGCTCCACCACAGTAACTGCCAAATAGCAGGAGCTGTATTTGAGTGTGTTGGGAGAATTTATGTGGATGATTAGCTGGTACCTGAAATGCATTAATTAATATTGAAAATCACATAATTTGCCTTTTTTCCTGTTAATGGCCAAATTTTTTGCAAGAATAATTTAAATTTATTTTTTAGCTGGTAAAAGAGTGAGTAGATTGTGACACAATTTCAACCTAACTTTATTTCTCAGATAGGATCAGAGAAACAAAAATTTAATATTACAGTGGAAATCAGATAGACCTAGTTCAAAAACTGGTCTTTGTAAACTTGTTTTTGTAGGCAAAGATCATTATAAAATGAAGAGGGATTTATGCATTTAATAGGGTTTCTCTTGTGACTAAGGATTATGGGTAATTTATATTAATGTGTGGGACTCAATACAGGATATGCACTCATAGGCACTCAATACAGGATAGCCATTGTCACAGTGCAAAATGCCAGTAGGTGTGTGTGTGCTTGTTATGTATGTTCCTGAATCATTTTCTTAGACAAATCTCATGGTAATTCCTTATTGAGGGAAAAAATAAAAATAAAGGCAAAATTGACAAAGCAGAGATTGGGTGGAGCCAGTGCCGATAGAACCAAGTCTCATCTATCTAGCATCCCTCGTGGCTGGAGCAGGGTTCCACAGCCACCTCTGTTGCCCTCACAGAGACCTAGAGCTCTCCAGAGTACAGCATGGAAACTGTCCTACTGGAGTTTAAACACTGTGGGTGCAAGAACTGAATCATACTTAACTTTATTAACTGGTCGGGCATAGCATGAGATCCAGCGGCAGAGTAGGCACACAATGACTGGTCATAGTTTATTAAATGATTCATTTAATTCAGCTCTGATACTTGACAAATTCTCTGTATGTCTCTGCTAGGTGGAGTTATAGTTTGTGTTGAATTATCAAACCTGCCAGGAAGCATATTATCATTTGAAGGATGTAATGATAAACATCATTATTGTTTCAGATCTAGGTTGGAATTTGCCCTTGACAAATAACAAGATGATGAGTGATGCAAGTGACATGTTGGCTGCAGCGCTGGAGCAGATGGATGGGATTATAGCAGGTAATCTGCATCTTCTGAAAGACACAGTCATGGTATTTACTGGGCTGTCTTGGCTTTTTTTGTTGCAACTCTTTTATAACCTCTACACTTTGATATTTTCATTTATTGGCTTTCTCCAGTGCCTTTAGGTTCCCCGTGGTTTCAGTCTTTGTCCTTCTTCCCCAATTTCTGCCAGAATTATTCTTAAATTTTGTTTTATTTATTTATTTTTAAATTTTTATTTTATTTTTAAACTTTTCATAATTGTATTAGTTTTGAAAATGTCAAAAAATTCTGGAACCTTCCTGGGCTTCCAATCCAGAGTAAAAGTGACTCTGGTCCGGGTGGTCTGTGGACTGCACTTGGAGGGAGGGATTACTGTTCTACCCAATAATCAGGAATGTTCTCATCATTTCCCTTAAATTCAATATTCACTTTCCCATCAATGACTCTCACATCTATTTATTCTTCCAATTCTTTGCTAAGCTTCAGGACCTTATCTCTACCAGCCAACCAGATAACCTCCCTGCAGTGTCTTACTATAGATGTGCAGTGTCATCATTTAAAACATTGAGCTCACCATCTTTTCTCAGAAGCCCCTCTAGTTGTTGTTTTTTTTATTTAATTTATTTATTTTAATTGGAGGCTAATTACTTTACAATATTTTAGTGGTTTTTGCCATACATTGACATGAATCAGCCATGGGTGTACATGTGTTCCCCATCCTGAGCCCCCCTCCCACCTCCCTTCCCATCCCATCCCTAACGGTCATCCCAGTGCACCAGCCCTGAGCACCCTGTCTCATGCATCGAACCTGTACTGGTGATCTGTTTCATATATGGTGTCTTTATCTTGGCTAATCTCATAGTCCTCCCTCTATACACTTTCTTTTTTTTTTTTTTTTGCGTCTCTTTATTTTTTAATTTAATTTAATTTTATTTTTAAACTTTACATAATTGTATTAGTTTTGCCAAATATCAAAGTGAATCCATCACAGGTATACATGTGCTCCCCATCCTGAACCCTCCTCCCTCCTCCCTCCCCATACCATCTCTCTGGGTTGTCCCAGTGCACTAGCCCCAAGCATCCAGTATCGTGCATTGAACCTGGACTGGCATCTCGTTTCATACATGATATTTTACATGTTTCAATGCCATTCTCCCAAATCTTCCCACCCTCTCCCTCTCCCACAGAGTCCATAAGACTGTTCCATACATCAGCGTCTCTTTTGCTGTCTCGTACACAGGGTTATTGTTATCATCTTTCTAAATTCCATATATATGCGTTAGTACACTGTATTGGTGTTTTTCCTTCTGGCTTACTTCACTCTGTATAATAGACTCCAGTTTCATCCACCTCATTAGAACTGATTCAAATGTATTCTCTTTAATGGCTGAGTAATACTCCATTGTGTATATGTACCACAGCTTTCTTATCCATTCATCTGCTGATGGACGTCTAGGTTGCTTCCATGTCCTGGCTATTATAAACAGTGCTGCAATGAACATTGGGGTACATGTGTCTCTTTCCCTTCTGGTTTCCTCAGTGTGTATGCCCAGCAGTGGGATTGCTGGATCATAAGGCAGTTCTATTTCCAGTTTTTTAAGGAATCTCCACACTGTTCTCCATAGTGGCTGTACTAGTTTGCATTCCCACCAACAGTGTAAGAGGGTTCCCTTTCCTCCACACCCTCTCCAACATTTATTATTTGTAGACTTTTGGATCGCAGCCATTCTGACTGGTGTGAAATGGTAC
This sequence comes from Bos indicus, assembly GCF_029378745.1. Lineage (NCBI taxonomy): Eukaryota > Metazoa > Chordata > Mammalia > Artiodactyla > Bovidae > Bos > Bos indicus. The sequence goes on along the minus strand of NC_091764.1, from coordinate 82,180,155 downwards.
CTCATAAGCAGTTTAAGTCATTCTAGACACGACCCATATGTTCCCCTACTTAGTCAAATTCTGTCAGCTCTGCCTCCTACCAAATTCTCCCAGTCCCTTTCTTCCTCTCTAAAATCTGTTGTGTCTGTGCTACCGTTGTTCTGCTCTACCTAAATAACCCTCCCACTTGAGGTCCTTTGGCGCACTTGCTTTCCTGCTCTAGTCCACCCTTTTCTCCAGACCACCAGAATCTTTTTTTCTGAAATGCCAGTCTCGGCAATGGAGACACAGACATAAAGAACGGACTTGTGAACACGAGGAGGGAAGGAGAGGGTGGGATGAACTGAGAGAGTAGCACTGAAACATATACGTTATCATATGTAAAATAGATAGCCATTGGGAATTTGCTGAATGGCTAATTCATTCAATTTGGTATTCAAATCTGGTGAGCTCAAATCTGGTGCTCTGTGACAACCTAGAGGGGTGGGAGGTGGGAAGGAGGTTCAAGAGAGAGAGGACATATGTATACCTATGATTCATGTTGGTGTATGGCAGAAACCAGCACAGTATTGTAAAGTAATTATCCTCCAATAAATTTAAAAATCCCAGTCTGATCATCCTCCTTAAGAATCTTCAGCAATTCTCTGTTACAGAAGCTGAGCAAAAGAAGTAGACTATAATCTCCTTGTTTTCTCATCATGGTGAGGGGACTGGCTAGCAGATGAGCCCCTTCATCCCCTGGCACATCCCTCAGGAGTAGTGCTACTTAAGCTCTTCTGTCTTCCATGGGCTTCCGTAGTAGCTCATTGCTTACAATGCAGGATATCCGGGTTCGATTCCTGGGTTGGGAAGATCCTCTGGAGAAGGAAATGACAACCCACTCCAGTATTCTTGCCTGGAAAATCCCATGGACAGAGGAGCCTGGCAGGCTGCAGTCCATGGGGTCGCAAGACACGACTTAGTGACTGAAACCACCAAAACCAAGCCCTTCTGTCACATTTTGTGTCTTGTCTCAAGAGAAGGACTTTCATGTATTTGGGAAGGAACCAGTTACAACGAGGAGGTGTCTGAATGGGTTGGCCTGCATGCACCTGGTGGTCAGGGTCCTGTTACAGTTGGCCTTGACCAGTGACCAGGGTCAGGATATAGTTGTCCTGGCCCTGACGCTACTCGACTTTGGTGGTTTGGAGAAACCAAAGGTGTTTTCCTCTTCAGAAGGTTCTTCTCTTCAAGGAAGTGACCTGCATGGTCTCTTTATTATACTTCTGTGTCTTGGAGACCTTCTTTCAGTTTTGACCTCCTTTGTAGATTAGACCACATTTTGAATACTGTATTCAGTTCTTAGAATATTGTTTTCACAGTATCGTTGGTAAACAAACTTATCTAGAGAAGGTAGGCATAAAGGTGAAGAGTTTAACAGAGTAAGGAACTGGTTATGTTTAATCTAGCAGAGTGTATTCTTGCTTGGGGAATGATACACGCTTTTTTTTTTCAATTTTATTTTATTTTTAAACTTTACAATATTGTATTGGTTTTGCCAAATATCAAAATGAATCCGCCGCAGGTATACACGTGTTCCCCATCCTGAACCCCCTTCCCTCCTCCCTCCCCAAATTTTCTGTTTTAACTGCCTTTTTGAAAATTGAAATATAGCTGATATACAATGGTATGTTAGTTTCAGGTATACAATGAAGTAATTCAGTTACATGTACATATACTTTGTTTTTCAGATTTGTTTCCATTTTAGGTTTTTATAAGATATTGACTATAGTTCCCTGTGCTCTACAGTGGATCCTTGTTGTGATTGTTTTCTATGGTGTGTGTGTGCTCACTCAGTCCTGTGTGATTCTTCGGGGCACCCGGGACTGTAGCCCACCAGTCTCCTTGTCCATGGGATTCTCCAGGCAAGAGTACTGGAGTGGGTTGCCATTTCCTTCTCCAGGGGATCTTCCCAACCCAGGGATTGATCCCGCATCTCTTGCATCTCCTGCATTGCAGGTGGATTCTTAACCACTGTGCCATCAGGGAAGCCCCGTTTTCTATGATATATGCTTTTAAATAGTTTAAGGACTGTTATATGGGAAAGAGAATGGATTTACTCTGTCACAATTTCAGAAAATATAACAACTAGAGCCAACTTTAGGTTCTTCCCAGGGATTATATACAACCTTACCACTCATCAGGGAAGTGATATTTCTGAGGGATTACATGTCACACATTCCACTAGATTGTGTCCTTGATCCCTCAGTCCCAGCAGGGCCTCGGGAGCAATACTAGAGTCATTAAGACAACAAGATCCCCCAGCTCTCACCTCACACTAAGTCAGTCAGAGCTTTGTGGGTAGGATCTGGATTCATATTTTCAAATTACCATCAGTATTTCTCCAACTGAGGTAAGAGGGAGAAGAGAACTGACAACAAACATTTGGGAGTTTTTCTGAATACACACCTCTCCCCTCTTCCCACTTTGTTTTGTGTTGAAGACTGAACAGAACAGAGGGTTACCATGGGCTCACATGTTTTTTAAATCATTGCATTGTATGATCCTAACACTTAAAACTGCTGGAATATAGGATGTTATACTGTCTGGGTTTTGCTGCTTTTCTGTTCTTCCCTCCTCCTGACTTGTTCACCTCTTTTTTTTTCCTGAGTTCTCAACTGTGCAGGGTTTCCTGAGGGGGCTGATTTAGATGGTTATGTGGCTCCATTAGCATTCATCACTATACATAGCAGTGGTTACCATTATCACAGTTTGGTAGATGTTTGATCCAAATCTTGTGGTCTACTAGTCAGGGACATCAATGGAATGAAACTGCTGAAAGAGAATTCCTTTCCCCACTGTTAGAACTGATCAAGCCCTGTGGCCAACTGGAGAGAGAACTTACATATTGGCTCACAGGTCTCATCCAGCTGTAGACCTTTGGATTTGTGAGAAATGAAGTGAAAGTCACTCAGTCATGTCCAACTCTTTGTGACCCCATGGACGACACAGTCCATAGAATTCTCCAGGCCAGAATACTAGAGTGGATAGCCTTTCCCTTCTCCAGAAGATCTTCCCAACCAAGGGATCGAACCCAGGTCTCCTGCATGGCAGGCAGATTCTTTACCAGCTGAGCCACAAGGGAAGCCCAGATTTGTGAGGTAATGGCCTAAATATCATAGTTGTTGAAATTTAAAGTGTAAAGTTAATATGTATATTTGATGGTATGTTTGATAGACCAGAAAATAAAAATCAAAGAGATGTAGAAGTGGCTATGGGTGCTTTCAGAATGCACTGTGAGTCAGTGTATGTATTTAAGTAGTAGAGTGTTCCGTAAAAGTAACAGAAAACAAAAATGGCTTTAAAACTATGTTTTGAAGCTAACATTAGCAAGAGCATTGGGGGAAAGTGTTTATCCACACATGCTCCCTTGTACGTATACAGTGTACACGTGTAAGTTACTCAACTTCAGACATTAAATTCTAGGCAGTTAACTGAGAGCTGGCTCTCTTACCTTTGAAATTACGCTATGCAATTTCCACCTCAATATGCAACTTCTTTCTAGGAGGATTTTAAAATAAATAAATTTATATTTAAAAAAGCAAACTTTATGCTTTCTAAAATTTTTATTTTGGGGAATACATGGCTTCACACAATCTGATCTGCTCTCTTCTTAACCTGTGTTTCTTGAGGTCAGCACATCTTATACTAAGACCCATCCTACTCTTACTATGCCACACAGCTGGCCTCCCTGTTAGGTGTTCGACCACTGATATTTAGGAAATGGCAACCCATTCCAGTTTTCTTGGCTGGAAAATCCCTTGACGAGAGGAGCTTGGCGGGCTGCAGTGCACAGGGTCGCAAAGAGTTGGACACAATGACTAAACAACAACAATCTCTCATCAGTTATGTTTTTTATTTTTTCACCAAATGACTATCCCTTGGAGAGATTTACGTGATTGAATTCTCTTTTCCCTGCTCCTTGTTTGGTCATTCCTCACTGTGACTAGACTTGCTTGCCACCTTCAGCTTTGGTATATTATCCAGCATAAATCCCATTGCTCTCTCTGTGATTTTTTTTAAACCTAGGTTCTAAGGCCCTGGAATATTCCAATGGGATTTTCGATTGCCAGTCCCCCACCTCCCCATTCATGGGAAGCTTGCGAGCCCTGCACCTTGTGGAAGACCTGCGTGGGTTGCTGGAGATGATGGAAGCTGATGAGAAGGAAGGCTTGAGGTGCCAGATCCCGGACTCTACAGCGGAAACGCTCATCGAGTGGCTCCAGAGTCAAATGGTAGATATCCGCCTGTTACCAGCCCCACACCGTGAATCTTCCGTTGCTTAGTCCAAAATTCAGGACATAAAGTAGCTGATTAGAACAGGAAAAAACAGCTACAGGGTGACAGGTTTGCCCCAACTTTATCCATTAAGAGATTCTGATTTCCTTTTGACTCTAAAGATCCTTTTTTAAAAAATTGGTGTTAGTATACATTTCCTGTGTGCCAGCTGGTCACCTGATTTTGCCCATAAAGGTGGACTAGCATTTGAACTGTGCTTGAGTGACCTGCTATGGCTCAAAACGAATAGTCCTGTGAGGGAAAGAGTTTTGCACTTAATAGATGCTTTACTGGTAATACTGGGAAGTCTATTTGAAAAGGGCCAATAGCGATTCAAAATAGGGAGTACAGTGAATGTTGCTGTTCAGTTGCTCAGTCGTGTCCGACTCTGCAACCCCATGGACTGCGGCAGGAGCAGTTCTAATAGCAAGGGACGTTGGAAGCAGTATGTGGGGTCAAGTGCCATCTAGTGGTTGTGACAGTCATTTCGATTCCAGTGCATGAGTTAATCTGTGGATTGGGCTCTGAATGGTGTTCTTAGTCACTGAACAATGAGCCTCTTTCTAGGCATCCTTCTCGAAAACTGATGGCATGGCAGATCTGCCCTTTCCCTGAAAACAATGGTAAATGCTATGTTTTAGTATGTGTTAAACACAGAAAATCCACAGAATGTCACAAAAATATGCAAAAAAGAAGCTAGAAAAAGTGTTTATTTTTTAAGTATTTAATGGATATTCAGTTTTTCAGGAAAATGCATGAATAAGCTTCTAAGTTAATTGTTTTGATGTAAAAGTTAATGAAAATCGTCTGAAAGAATGACAATCTAGTTTTGGTCTGTGGGGCCAATGTCAGCTGTTTTCGTTGGGAACCTTAATGGTATCAGTACATCCTGCACCTGAAGCATTTTCCTGTGATGTGTCACAAACCCAACGCTCCCACCCTGTTCCAGCCAGTGTACCTCCCCATTTCCAGTGCAAGTGCTACGGTTCATCTTTAGCGCATCTCTGCCACCTTGAGTAGGGTAAAATGCACATAAATATTTTACTTTGTATATCTTACTTTGAGCTAGTTTACTTTGTATAATAGTATTTTAGATATTTTACTTTGTATAATAGATATATTACTTTCCATACCTAGTTATTGCACCTTTAGTTTTTCTGCAAGTTTCTCCTCTAGAGATTTAAGTATCCAGGTCTGCTGATTTCTTTGCAGAATTGCTTCATGCTCTGAAACCAGAGATTTTCTGGCATATTTCTCAGGCTGTTTCTACCTCCTCCCTTGCCCCTTCTTTACTGCTTGTTTTCGGCACGCTTTGGGAAGGGAACTTAGAGGAACCCATTCCCAACCTGCATGTAGAGGCAGCCAGTGCAGCCATAACATGAGGGCACTGTGGTTAAGCATTTCACTTGTGTCCAAAATATCTCCATTAATAGGTGCTGAGTCTGTTAAAGTGTTTCTGGAAAAGACTGAAAGTGATGTGATGGTTCCTGAAACATAAATCGTGTCATCCATGCCTTTTTGAGAAACCTACAGTGGTAGTCACGTGTGACTTAGAGATTGAAACCACAGTGCTTGCTGGACTGCAAGGCCTTTAGTTTCGTACTTGCTCCTTGCTGACTTCTGACCTCAGGTCTCATTGCCCTTTTGCTCCGCTTCAGGCACGTGGGATTCCTCACTGATTCTCAAACATGTTGGTGAAACTGGACCTCAGGGCCTTTGCCCTGGCTGTTTACTCTGCCTGGAAAGTTCTTTTCTCAGATTATCTGGATGACTAGCTTCATCGCATTTACTTAAAAGTTGTGCTCTCCATGAGGCCTTTCCTGCCCACCTGATCTAAAATTTCATATAGATATTCTCCATAGTACATATCCCTACTTTTATTTTTTTACTAAGAATGCACCACTTTCTTATGTACTCTGTATTTGCCATATTTATGTGTATTTTTTTCTCTCTCCAACTGGAATGGAAGTATCATTGAGACTTTTAACTATATTTAAAACAAATCAAAACAAAACCACTGTATCGATGGTCCCTAGAACAATGCTTGGCATGCAGTAGGTGGTCAGTAGTTACATTTGTGATGAATGTTGCTCCACGAATGATAAAATGGTATATACATTTGAATGAACTGGATTTAACATTTATTAAAATAGCATTTATTTATTGTGTTAAATTTATTCATTTGATGGATAATGGCTTGTTAATTTGTGGTTTTGGTTGCTCTTTGTGTTAATATCTAACATTTTAAAGTTAAGTATCCACAAAATGGACAAATACTTTTACACACCTTACAAAGATTCAGGTTTTATCCAAAAAAATGACACTTAAAAAACTAACAAAATGTTAACTCCAGAGAGGTAAGTTTTCTTGTGTTAAACTTATTTATATCTGTATAACCTGATTTATATCTGTCCCCTCATGTGGAATCTAGTCCTTCCAAATTACATGTATTTTTGCAAGCACGTAGATAATGAAATAAAAAAAAAAGATTGATGACAAAGGGCAAAGCCCAAAGCAAGAAGGGGAGAGTGGGAGTGAGTGTTTGGAATAATGAAGACGTAGGTGTGCGATCTTGTTTATCCTTCTGTATATACCAGTTTACATCTGCTAATCCCAACAACAGTCCCAGCTACCATAAACACAGGGAACTATATTCAGTATCCTGTGATTATCAATAATGGAAAAGAATATAAAAAAGAATTTGTGTGTATATGTGTGTATAACTGAGTCACCTTGCTATACTGTAGCAATTAACACTGCATTGTAATTCAACTATGCTTCACTAAAAAATAAACTAAACAAAAAGGCATATGTATGACATGAATAGTCAGCTTAGCCTATCACAGACTTTAATTTTAGAACCAAAAGTAATTCAGACAATATTAAGAATCCAACAGGTAAAAGGTATTATGCTTGCAATTTAATGATTTGCTGATAGTATAGCCTTTTCCCATTTGGTATCTCAGAAGCTGTGATGTGTTTTATGATCTTAAAAGTGGTATCTGTACATGTTTTGGGCTTCCCCTGGTGGCTCAGAAGGTAAATAACCTGCCTTCGGTGCAGGATACCTGAGTTTGGTCCCTGGGTTAGGAAGATCCCCTGGAGAAGGGAATGGCAACAAACTCCTGTATTCTTCCCCGGGAAATCCCATGTCAAAGAGGTTCCTGGCAGGCTGTAGTCCATAGGGGTCACAAAGAGTCAGACGTGACTGAACATGCATGCAGATACCTAGAGTAGTCAAATAAATTCATAGAGGGAGAAAATAGAATAGTGGTTGCCATTGGCAGGGGAAAGGGTGGGATGTGGAGTTAATATTTAATAGATACAGAGCTTGAGTTTTACAATATGAAAAGAGTTCTGTAGATGGATGATGGTAATGATTCCACAGACCTGTGAATGTACTTATTGCCACTGAACTGTACATATAAAAATGGTAAGTTTTTATGTGTATTTTACCCTAATAAAAATTTTTAAATTAGTAATTTGATAAAATTTGGTGGCATCTTAGAATTGAAGGAACACAGAATTCTCCCAAGTGTCTTAAGCTGTCTCAGTTTCCTCATCTGTAAAATGGGAGTGGTGGTTTCTGCCATACAGGATTGTGAAGATCCTATTAGCTAATGTATGTTGAGTGCTTGTCAGTGAGCCTGGCAGAAGATTAGTCAAAAAGGTCATAGTGAAGAGTGGATTGTAGAGAGTAGAGGGAAACATTTAGGAGGACCTTTTGCAATGAAGGAAAGAAAGGGTTGAGACTGGTTATGGGGCAGGGTGATGGTTACCAATTATTTATACAGTTTACTTCTTTGACGGAAGAGTGCAGACATTTCTCTGACTATGGGGAAGCTTCCACAATGTTTTAGAAAAACTTATTAATGATACAAATTACATAATTAATATTTCATTCATGCTTAATGATGGCCAACCTGAAAGTCCATTTACTTAAGACTGACTGATGCTAAGCTTCTCTTTAGTGCAACTGGGCCTTTGCATTTCTAATTATTATTTTACCCAGGCCAGGAAGATGCCCTGGTTTCCTGTAGGGTGCAGGTTATTCCTTTGCTACTAATTTCTGCTGCCCTCTTAATTGTTTTAGATTATCAGAAGCTGGATAAGAAAATGGAAAATAGTAAGACTGTTACAGTGAAGTGAAGTTAAATCTACAAAAATGAATTTGTTTTAATTGGGTAGCTAAACATGTAGCCTTCTAGGAATGAGTAAGTTTCTTTTAAGACTTGAAAGTTTGTCTCCTGTGGTAAAACAACAGCAGCAACAAATCAATTGAATATGACATATGTGTTCAACTACTGAGGTATAATTCTCTGTTTTAATTGTGAAATGTATGTTAACACAAATATTAATAACAGAGAATTATGTACTTTTTCAAGCCCAAAGTTTAAGAGGGCAAATAGAAAAAAAGTCTTAATTTTTTGAGACTAGCAAGTAGTTTTTGTTTACTTTAGATCTAACTTGATGCACTGCCCTAGAACATTCTTACAATGCTTTCTTCAGTAGATGGAGGCAAGGTTCATGACCTTGACTGGATCCTGAAATCCCAAAGCGTCTGGTTGTTTGGCAGCTTTAATTATGACACAATCTCAAAGTCAGCAGAAATTACAGAAAAAGACAGTCTGGGGGACTTGCCTGGCGGTCCAGTGGTTAATAATCCACCTTGCAGTTCAGGGGACGCAGGTTCAATCCCTGGTTGGGGAACTGAGATCCCACGTGCTGTGGAGCAACTAAACCCATGTGCCACAGCTAGAGAATCGGTGCACACAGCACAAGATCCCGCATGTTGCAACTAAGATCCGACACAGTCAAATAAATTAATTTTAAAAAGAAAACAAAGTGAATGAAAATACTCATGGTAAAAACTGCAAATCAGGCATGATAACCCAGTAGTCTATCAGTGGGGGAAATGAAGTGTTCTTGACTGACTTCTGATCTGTTAAATCATTGTAATGCATTTCTATCTTTTCTCTATGTTGAAAAAGATAATATTAATTCTAAGTGTCCTTTGGGTTAAATGTTTCATAAAAATAACAATACTCATAATTTATTTAAAGAGTTCAGACACGGGGCATGTTTTCTCCAGGGCTTCTAGCTGTTCTCCCCGAGTCCTTGACCCCCAGCAGCACACTCCATCCCCACCCCGCCACCCTCTGATCCCCGCTGGTCCCTGGCCAGCTTCTTTCTCTTTTCCTGTGTGCCTCCAGGGAATGTTTTTCCAAGCCTTGGCAAACAAGATACATCTTAAGGTTGTATCCCGTATGTGGTCACAATTATATGAGCTGTGCCTCATCTCTCACTGAGACATCCTAGCTGAAGTTAAACCTGTTTTTCCCTTATGCTTCTGGAAAACTCCCAGGAAAGCACGTGGACGAAGTCAGCAGAGTTCTCCATCAGAAGATGCCAGTGTGTGAACAGTGAGAGAGGTGCTTTCAGTGGAATCCCAGGCTGCCAGTAGTTGTTGGGGTTGAATAGAAAGATTCCTCTATTCTTTTACAAAAGTAAGTTAAAAAAGAATAGTGTTGGTCACTCAGTTGTGTCTGACTCTTTCCACCCCATGGACTGTAGCCCACCAGGCTCTTCCATCCATAGAATTCTCTAGGCAAGAATACTGGAGTGGGTTGCCATCCCTTCCTCCAGGGGATCCCTGAAAGAGTAAGTGGCAAGAAAAGTAGACACAGCATTTTTCCTTAATCTCAAATTCTCCTTCCCAAAGTAAAAAAGATTCTTCTGCTAGCTCTGCAGCCTGTCACATAGCTGGGTTTTAAAAAAATAAGCTTTCACTGGAGTATAGTTGCTTTACAGAGTAGTGTTAGATTCTGCTACACAGCAAAATGAATCAGCCATACATATACACATATTATCTCCCTTTTGGACTTTTTCACGTCACCACAGTGCATTAAGTAGAGTTCGCTGTGCTATATAATAGGTTCTAATTATTTATCTATTTTATATATAGTATCAATAGTGTATATATGTTAATCCCAGTCTCCTAATTTATCCCACCCTCCCTTAACCCCTTGATACCCATATATTTGTTCTCTATGTCTGTGTCTTAGATTTTTATAAATATTGAATACAGGAATGAACAATACGTGAATGAATGAATATGTTTTATTCCTAGAATAGGAGCTGGCTTTATTTAGCTTTTGTTTTCCATCCATCTGGAACTCAGGGAACTTTGGAGCATACCTGTGACTGGGATAATGTTGCAGTCTCAGTGTGTACTCCTCTCCCCACTCCAGAAGCTTCGGGAGCATCGTGATATGTCTGAAAATAAGGTGAGGAAGGGGTAGAGCCCATCTTCCCTTCTCAAGGATCTAAAAGAACTCTTTGGGAGACACTGAAGCAGTCTGTCTCTTCGGCCGGGGCTGGCCGTGGATGCACAGACAAAGAGATGCAGGTGTGCCCTGGCCGTGTAACAGGACAGCCACTGCTCGTGGCCATGAACAATTTAATGTGACACAGACGCTCCGAGGGGAGCGCTCTCATGATACTTCTAAAAAGACTGGCAGATGAAAGCCCTTGACATCTGCTGTTCTCACCAGCATTTCAGATATAGTTACATTTTTGGAGTAGTGAGTCTTAGAGGCTGACCCACTACTGTGGTTTTTCTTGCTCCAGAACACTTGTTTTTGCTCGACTGTTTAGTTAAGAAGATGCCTTCTGTCTCTGGGAAACAAGTACAGTGAAAATTAAAACCCAGAAAAACAAAACCCCAAAGCCATAGTCTGATTCTGACCATGTCTGTAATCTTGACTTGGAAAATACAGCATATATTCAGGATCGTTCTGAGTTTCAGTCTTTGATGTACTTTCTGACAACATTGAATAAACTGATATCTTTCTAGGAGAGGGTCGTGATTGAGTTTTGGGGTATGATAAAATGCATGTGAAATTTAGTTCCCCTTTTGGGTTTCTTAGCAAATGATGAGATGATGAGATTTTAGAATAAGTAGAGGGCTTCCTGAAGAGGCTGTTCTTTTGAACTTGAGTAGAAATTTAGGAGGAAAATATAAGTGGGGTGTTTGCAAGATGGACCTAGAGTCAGAGGTACCATAGTACCAAGGGGCACTGGCCAGGTGGAGGGGCTGCTCTAGAGGCCCTGAATGGTAGCAGTGTTGCCCTGAGATGATTGTTTACAGCCCAGGAGCAGGCCTCTCCATCCTAATCACACTACATCGAATGTGAGGACCAGACAGCAGAGCACTGCTCCTGCCTGGTGGATTGATTTCCAACATTGTTGGTGTTGTGTTCTTTGACTCTTTGTACAAAAGAATGTGAGATTCTGTCTTGTGTGTTGGACCCAAATGAAATGTAACTGTGATATTTGTGGCTGAAAGTTCAGTTCAGTTGTGTCCGACTCTTTGCTACCCAATGAGCTACAGCACGCCAGGCGTCCCTGTCCATCACCAACTCCCAGACTCCACCCAAACCCATGTCCATCGAGTCAGTGATGCCACCCAACCATCTCATCCTCTGTTCTCCCCTTCTTCTCCTGCCCTCAATCTTTCCCAGCATCAGGGTCTTTTCAAATGAGTCAGCTCTGCGCATCAGGTGGCCAAAGTACTGGAGTTTCAGCCTCAACATCAGTCCTTCCAATGAACACCCAGGACTGATCTCCTTTAGGATGGACTGGTTGGATCTCCTTGCAGTCCAAGGGACTCTCAAGAGTCTTCTCCAACACCACAGTTCAACAGCATCAATTCTTCTGCACTCAGCTTTCTTTATAGTCCAACTCTCACATCCATACATGACTACTGGAAAAACCATAGCCTTGACTAGACTGAAAGATTCAAGTCTTATTTCAGTCTTTCCTCTAGTGGAAAGCAGGCAATGGATGTTTGCGTACAGTGGTAGAAATATTAATACTGTGATTAGGACATGAAAGACCCTGTATGATATGTATCATTTGGTAGCTAAAGATAACATTTAATTAAATGAGCTTTAGTTTAACACACCTTCCTTTTTATTTCTTTCTTTTGGGGGGCCATACCATGTGGCTTGTGGGAAGGTTAGGGTTTAGGGTTAGGGTTTAGGGTTAGGGCTAGGGTTAGGGTTAGGGATCTCAGGTCCCTACTAGGGACTGAATCTGAGTCACGGCAGTGCAAGCTGAGAGTCCTAACCACTAGGCCACCAGAGAACTCCCCACTTTCCTTTCTTGATATTGAATTTTAAGAAATATCATGAAATCATAAGTGTATGGCAGTTTTAAAAACTAGTATATTTATGGGATTTCCCTGGCAGTCCAGTGGTTACGACTCTGCCTTCCAATGCAGGGGGCGTGCGGGTTCAGTTCCTGGTCAAGGAGCTAAGAGTCCACATGCCACATAGTGTGGCCAAAAGATTAGACAGAAAAAAAAAAAGGCTAGTATATTTACTGGGTGGGGGGGGGAGGGAAAATGAGAAGAGTGTGAGAGTGTGTGTGTGTGTGAGAGAGAGAGGGTGCTAGTCCAACTCTTTTTAAATATTTGTTGTCTATAAAATTGGACTGATATTCTTTTCCCCATTTTAATTCTGTTACCATTCTGATATGGGAATGCTATATTCAAAAGGAGTTCTATATGATAAGATAAATAAGTTTAATCATAGCAAATCACTACTGGTATATTGATTTTGGATTTTTACAGGATGATAGAGCTCAGGAAAGAACACCAAACCAAAACTGAAGGTTGAGGAGAAAAGAGAGCCAGGTGTAGGCCAATGCAAACCAATAAAACTAAGAAAATCAGAGGAAAACACAGCATGGTACTTTCTACAAAAATAACAGATAGAAGACTCCCACCTGTCATGAAGCTGAAACTGGGTGATGAGTACAAAGGGTCTTGTCATTGTAGTCTTTTTTTTATATATATATTTGAAGCTTTCTGTATTAAAACATTTTAAAGAAGAGACTCATATAATGCAAAATGCTAACATTTGTAACATCTTTTCACTTGATTTTGTATTTATATTTGATGATTACAGGGAAATTAATAGAAAAAGAAGAGCTTCTATTTAGATGGTGAAGGGTAGATGGTGTGTGTAGCACCTGCCATGTGAGTTCAGGCAATTCACGTTCTTGGGTGTGGTTTCTGCCTACCCTTAGGATTCTATAGTTCGATGAGGAATAAAGCTTTTTAGACATATCCCTCCACACCCATTATGTCGGGAAAATCTGGCAAACTCTGTAAGTCCCTTAATTAAAGGATCACTGTTACAGTCCAGCTGCCTCTTGTGCCCTGCCCTTCCTGGTGTATTCCAGTCCTGCCCCTCCGCACCCCCTGTCAGTTGAAGATTGCATTGTTAAAATCCTCACGTTGATTCCAGTTTTGACCTAAACTCTCAGCTGGGTTGAATGTGGTCAATAAAAGGTTGCATCATGAGTGGTACTAGAAAGAGTTCTTTTGAAGGCATCTCTGGGATTTTGAGTAAAATAATTTGGGCTGGCTGGTCTTTAATGCATTGGATGTTAAATTCACCCAACAAGAGTTTATACCAAATATGTTTTTAATTATAGGCTTAGAATTTCATAAGCATTTTGGGAGAATCAAAATAAATGTAATAAAGTTTCTATTAGCACTGAAAAACTATAAATGACTGATACATAAAATCACTTGTAAGCCCCCCCTGGCAGAATATTAGCTTTTCAGCAAAAGTCAATCATGAAGTTCAAGGCAAGATGTGGAGGAGAATTCGGTAGAGGAGAAGAGAATGACATGGTGTAAGAAAGAGGAGGTGGGGAGCAGCTGTGAAAGGTGGATTTCCATAGGCAGAGAGAAGTGGGAGCTGGTACAGAGGTGGGCACAGTGCCATGGAATTAGATCTTGGAAAGGAGAATGAAAGTTCATTGAGAGAAAGAAATTGATGAGATAAGGATGGAGGCGATAAGTGTAGGTCAATTCACAGGGGAAACAGGAAGTCAAGGTTCCAAAATAGAAGAATGGTGAGCTTGTAAGAAGGAGTTAAGACTCAGTTCTCCCGAGACTGGCAGGAAGAAAGACAGGGAAGATGTAGGAAGCGATATGTAATACTGTGTGTTGAAGAAGGAAGTACATGAGGGAGTTCGTGCAAGAGGGCCTCAATTACTGACCATTGAAAAGGTTCTGGAGGGAATTCTCTGGAGGGCCAATGGTTACGGCTCTGCACTCTGACTGCCAAAGGTCCAGCTTCAATCCCTGGTCAGGAAACAGATCCCACAAGCCATGCGGCACGGACGGGAAAAAAAAAAAAAGGCACTGTGCCAACAAAGGTCCGTCTAGTCAAGGCTACGGTTTTTCCTGTGGTCATGTATGGATGTGGGAGTTGGACCGTAAAGAAGGCTGAGCACCGAAGAATTGATGCTTTTGAACTGTGGTGTTGGAGAAGACTCTTGAGAGTCCCTTGGACTGCAAGGAGATCTAACCAGTCCATTCTGAAGGAGATCAGCCCTGGGATTTCTTTGGAAGGAATGATGCTGAAGCTGAAGCTCCAGTACTTTGGCCACCTCATGCGAAGAGTTGACTCATTGGAAAAGACTCTGATGCTGGGAGGGATTGGGGGCAGGAGGAGAAGGGGACGACAGAGGATGAATGGCTGGTTGGCATCACTGACTCGATGGACGTGAGTCTGAGTGAACTCCGGGAGTTGGTGATGGACAGGGAGGCCTGGTGTGCTGCGATTCATGGGGTTGCAAAGAGTCGGATACAACTGAGTGACTGAACTGAACTGATGAAGCCACCTCTTAAATGTGGTAGGAAGAGAGGATATGGCTTGAGGGTAAAGGAGCTAGTGATCATGGTGTGTGCATACCAGGTAGTAGAGGAAATGCGAATAAATGTCTTGCTCAGAAGGAAGAAGGCCAGGATAAAACCATTCATTCATCTTTTATTTGCCTGATGTTTATTTAACATCTATCAGTGTTCCTTTGTTCAGCAGTCGGTTAGCACCCACTGTGCATCAGATTGAAAGAGGACTGTACAAAGAATTCAGAGTCTATAGGTACAGAGAGTTCTGTATGTAGTCAAGTCTAGCCTAGTCCATTCAGTGTGATGCCTGCTGCAACAAAGGGACATCTGGATGTGGTTAACTAGCATATGAGTGAACAGGCAACTCATGGAAGACATTCCAGACCAAGCCCCAGTTGAAGTGGATTCTAAGGAATGAGGTAGAACAAGGAGGGAAAGAGTTGGAGATACAGTCCATGCAGAAGGAATAGCATTAGTGTTTGAGAGAGCATGCCGGGTTTGGGGAGGCATGGAGTGATCTGGGAGGTAGGGCACAGGAGATGGAGGGAGAATAGAGACAGTAGGGTATTTGCCTAGTGGAATGTACCTCTTGCTAGCATTTTTGAGGCAAAGGTAACAAAAATTAGCAGAAACTAACGTGTGAACAGAACAGACCTTTATCTACTTGAATATACCAACAGAATATTTCAAAAGTACATAATTATTCCAGCAGTGGTTCATTTGTCTTTTATTCCTAAAGTTATTTTAGTGTTTAAAAATAAACTACTCACAAGCATTATGACTGCTTGTAAATATCAATACAGTGTTGAGAAACATGAGCATGCTCATTGTGGTCAATTTTTAATATTTTTTAAATGGATCATTTTGTAGAACTGGTTTGGGGACAGCTTATTTCCATGTCATAGGCAGTAGCTTCAAAAAACACTTCTAGAACTTGCTCTAGAAACAGTTCTGATCTTGTTATAGTCTCCTTCAGTCAGGAGAAAGAGGACTTTTGCTTTTTTTGTCCTCACTAAGGAGAAAGCTTTTTTTTTTTTTCCCTACCCAGGAAAACGTATATGTTTGTAAAACATTGCTTGTGTAATTTTAAAAGCAGGTGCCTGCTAGTGTTCATGATCAAAATGAGAGATTTAAAGTCATGTAGGGCGAGTCTCAGCACTTTTCTCAGATTGAGAACATCCATTCATTACACATCCTACTTCTTTCCCCAAAAACAGTCCTCAAGAGGTTAAGGTAAATTTCATTTTCCTGGTAGTCTTCAGGGATGGAAGTCATCCTAGCCACTCCATCAGACTCCTAATACTGGTCATTTAATTCTGGCTGTGATTATGCTGTGATAATTGTGCAGGTATGTGGTCAAGCAGCTGATGTTAAAAATTGTACCCACATAGTGCGTGCTTACTAACTAGTTTCAGATTCTCCTGTGGCCTTATGGGATGTATATATTTTTAGAAGAAACACCCTGCAATTTTCTTTTTCATTAATTCTCTGTTTTTGTTTGTTTTTGTTTCCTTCCCAAAACATAGCTTTTGGTATTTCCAGAACTAATACTAGAAGATGCATTAATTGGAAAGGTAGAATGATAAAAGCAGTTGATTCTGGAAAAATAATAGCTGTCACATCAGCTACGTCCTGGGCAGTAAGGATATACAGTGTGTGTTTTCTCTGATTCTAAGTCTGGGGTGGTTTATTTGCTTTTTCAGTTGAACTCTGGTTGGCCCCGTCCAACTATTTTATACTCCACTGGTTTGTATTTCTGTTGTATTTGAATGAGTAATCAGAAAATTCTTTTGGGATTATACATTATGTGATTATGAACTATTTAAATGAGATACCAAGGGACACATCACATATACTACTGTGTTTCAAAATGACGTTTTTATGTTGTCTTCACTCTGTAAGCCTTTTTAATGTGTCTCCTTAATCACTTGCACATGTAAGATGGCTGAGAAAAAAAAAATCTACACTTCCACCCCCAATCTGTATTTCCTTTGGCATTTGTACCATCTGTAAACATACCCAAATCTGATTAAAAAAAAAAAAAAAGTAGGGGTGGGCAGAAGGGAGGAGAAAAAAAGAGTGAGCACTAGTCTAAGTAGAGCTCTGGGCTGGAAGCTGTGGAGGTTACAAGATAACACGAGTTTATAGACTGCCTGGAAGCTTAGTGTAATAGTAGGTGAACAAGCAAACGCCGAGGTTGTTGATGAATTCAGAATAGAACATGATAAATCGCCAGCAAATTTGGTGCATGCTGCCAGTAGAGGACTTTGTGGACTCAGTGCTTAAGGTCTTGAGAAGAAAAACAGAGAAAGGCTTCAGGGAGAAAGGAAACATTTGTTTTGTAATTTGGAGACTGGAGTAGCGGAAAGAAGCCTGCAGTCTTGCATTTAAAGGCCAGCATTTGCAGCCCTGGATTTGGGGCTGTGAGAGGAGAGGGGAGGATTGGAAGGCCCTCTCAGTATATTCCCACTGATCATGGCATTCAGGAGAAAGAGGGATTTTGTGCCCAACCACACACTCAACAAAGCTTTGCATGTCTCAAGTGGGTACTCTCTGTCAGTGACTCTCAGTAGTCACTGTCCCTTTTGGGTCATGATTTTCTGCTTGATGAGAAGTGCTTTTTTGTTGTTGTTGCTGTTTTTATATGAACTATGTTGCATTCCAATATTTTGTATTAATAGTAACAGCTGTGCTGAATTCTGTTCAGGTTCCTTGGATTAAAAACATATGCAATTTTTATTTTTCCACAGTAGTTCAGTGTTTAAGAGGGTCAGGCTTCCTCTGACACGTATCATTTCCTTTTTCAGACGAATGGACACCTCCCTGGGAATGGAGATGTGTATCAAGAAAGACTGGCCCGTTTAGAAAATGATAAAGAATCCCTCGTTCTTCAGGCAAGTGATTTTTAAATGCTTTTTTCCCCCTCATGACTTAACTTACAAAGACCATTGTAAATTGGGATGGCAAATTCAGTTGCTTATAGGAGCCAGACTGCTAATAGACATAAGTATGGGGCCATCTATACACATTAGGGACCAGTGAGGACTGTGATGGAACAAGGGTATGCATACCCAGTCTAGAGTGAGCAGCCCTTAGCCTCTGCTCTCCAAGGGCCCCCTGGGTGATAGGCACAATGTCATCTGATTTTCTGATAAATGATCTTTTTAAAAATGTATATATATAGCAGAAATTCTGACTTCGTAACTATATATGTATATATATATGTGTGTCTACATATTCATATATCTATTTCATAAATATGAATAAGAATTTCTGAATCTGAATATATATTTCATTTTTTCAATTTGAAAAATGATGCCATGGACCAAACAACACAAAGTGGGTAGTGGGGTCCTGTTTGTAGGTTAAATTAGAGTTTTCCTCTCCTTCACAGTCTTTTAAATCCTTGACAGATAGTTTTACTTTGGTATTTTGAGCTAAAAGAACTGAAGCATAGGGAATCCCCTGGTAGTCCAGTGGTTAGGATTCGATGCTTTCACTGCTGTGGCTGGGTTTGATCCCTGGTCAGAGAACTAAGATCCCACAAGCTGCGCGGTGGTGGGGGGAAAGAAAAGCATATTTTCTAGGCCAGTGATCCTTGGAAGGAAAACTCAGAGATTTGGAATAAACACTGAAGATGAAAGACCAACCCAGTGGCTCCTCTTGGACCTTTGAGCTACATCCTGGCTTTTGAACACATTTGTGTTCAAATGTGGGATCATGAAAGATCTCACAGAATTTGGATTCCCAGGATTCTTTTCTGTATTCTTTGTCAAGTACCAAAATTGAATAGTCTTTGTTGTGTGACAGCCCTGAATGAGAAGGGAGTTTGCAGAAGAATGTATACATGTATTAATATAAGTATGGCTGGGTCCCTCTGCTGTTCACCTGAAACTGTCACAGCGTTGTTAATACGCTATACCCCAATACAAACCAAAAAGTTTAAAAAGAAGAAAAAGGAGATGTGGTATATAGTATGTATATTTACAGTGGAATACTACTCCATCATAAAAAAAGGAAATCTTCCCATTTGTGACAATGTGATTGGACCTTGAGGGTATTATGCTAAATGAAATGTCAAGACAGAGAAAGGCAGATACCACTTGTTTTCACTTATATGTGGAATCTAAAAGACAAAACAAATGAAAAAAACAAAACTGATAGATACAGAGAATAGATTGATGGTTACCAGAGAAGAAAGGTACTAGCGGATAGTTGGAATGAGTGCAGGGAGTCAACTGTATGGTGGCAGATGGCGACTAGACTTGTTATGATCACTTTGTAGTGTGTACAAGTATCAAATTATTGCATTGAATACCTAAAACTAATATAATGTTATAATACTTTACTTCAGTAAATAAACGATACAGACCACTTTCAGTCAGTAGTGAAAGTCGCTCAGTCATCTCCGACTCTTTGCGACCCCATGTCCATGGAATTCTCCAGGCCAGAATACTGGAGTGGATAGCTTTTTCCTTCTTCAGGGTATCTTCCCAAACCAGGAATCGAACCCAGGCCTCCTGCATTGCAGGCAGATTCTTTACCAACTGAGCTATCAGGGAAGCCCTCCACAGACTGCTTTGGGGCGGGGGAGGAAACTAAATAGTCCTTGAGGACTTCTGTTTCTAATATTAATTCTGTTTCCTCTCTTAATCTCTAATACTGTCTCCCATCCTCACTGGACCCTCCAAAAAAGATAATTTGTCTACATGCTCTTTCTCATAAAGAGTTGCAATGTTTTTATCCTATAAAGTGTTGCACATCCCCAGTTCAGCCCTAACTTTCTTAAAAATTGAAGAGGAATCCTCAAACCAACATGCATGGTAAGTGTGTGAAGGGCTGGTTTCTTATTAATTCTTAGATTTTTTTTACAACCAAATGATTGGTAACATCATCCCAGTTTGTGTTCTCCGTAGACAAATGAAGTTGGCAGTGGGACCCAAATTCTTCCTAATTCATGACGGTATTTTGCTCTGTATACAGGTGAGTGTGTTGACAGACCAGGTAGAGGCTCAGGGAGAGAAGATTCGCGATTTGGAGTTTTGCCTTGAAGAGCACAGAGAGAAGTTGAATGCCACAGAAGAAATGCTGCAGCAGGTATGTTCAGAGGCAGGGCTTCCCTGTTGAACTGCTTGAGATGCTACATTTATATGTTGTGTTTGCTCTGATACAGTGGTGAATTGTATGATTCACTTAGACTGGCTTATTTGAAGAAAAAACCTAGAGTTGTGGGTCTCCAAACACATACACACAATAGAAAGTGTTCATTGCGATTAGTGTCTGGAATAAAATATTATGATTTCAGTTTTCTTCTTTATGCTTTCATATGGTTGCCTCATTTCCAACCATGAGTGTATATTTTAGGATTAGGAAAAAGGGCTTCCCTGGTGGTTCAGATGGTAAAGAATCTGCCTGCATTGTAGGAGACCCAGGTTCGATCCTTGGCTTGGGAAGATTCCCCTGGAGAAGGGAAAGGCTACTCACTCCAGTAGTCTTGCCTGGAAAATCCCATGGACAGCGGAACCTGGGGGACTACAGTCCATAGCGTTGCAAAGAGTCCGATACAACTGAGTGACTAACACACAAGTACATTATGTGACTCTTAGTGGAAAAAATGTATAACATATGTGGGCACACACACATGTATGATGCTTGTCTGCTGGAGGACCTGTCATACAGTGGGTAGACTACACACTGGAGTA
This sequence comes from Bos indicus, assembly GCF_029378745.1. Taxonomy (NCBI): domain Eukaryota; kingdom Metazoa; phylum Chordata; class Mammalia; order Artiodactyla; family Bovidae; genus Bos; species Bos indicus. Next base: position 82,159,446 of record NC_091764.1, on the reverse strand, counting down.
GGACTGTTTAGGTTGGGTCCATGCTTTGCCATTTCTTTGCTGTAATGACTTTCTGCAAGTTCTTAATCTCTCTGCCCCTTACCTTCCTCAGCTGTTCAATTGCTCGGTTGTGTCCGACTCTCTGTGACCCATGGACTGCAGCATGCCAGGCTTCCCTGTCCTTCACTATCTCCCGGAGTTTGCTCAAACTCATGTCCATTGAGTCAGCAATGCCATCCATCCATCTCATCCTCTGTCGACCCCTTCTCCTCCTGCCTTCAATCTTTCCCAGCATCAGGGTCTTTTCAAATGAGTCAGTTTTTTGCATCAGGTGGCCAAAGTATTGGAGTTTCAGCTTCAACATCAGTCCTTCCAATGAATATTCAGGACTGATTTCCTTTAGGATTGACTGGTTGAATCTCCTTGCTGTCCAAGGGACTCTCGAGTCTTCTTCAATACCACAGTTCAAAAGCATCGATTATTAAGCGCTCTGCTTTCTTTATAGTCCAACTTTCACATCCATAAATGACTACTGGAAAAACCATAGCTTTGACTAGATGGATCTTTGTTGGCAAAGTAACATCTCTGCTTTTGAATATGCTGTCTAGGTTGGTCATAACTTTCCTTCCAAGGAGCAAGTGTCTTTTAATTTCATGGCTGCAGTCACCATCTGCGGTGATTTTGGAGCCCAAGAAAATAAAGTCTCTCACTGTTTCCATTGTTCCCCCATCTATTTGCCGTGAAGTGATGGGACCGGATGCCATGATCTTAGTTTTTGAATGTTGAATTTTAAGCCAACTTTTTCACTTTCCTCTTTGACCTTCATCAAGAGGCTCAACCGTTGAACAAGGATAATTCATGGGTTATCCTAATGAGTTTCTATCTCATAAGATTGTTTTGAGGATTGAACCGCTTAGTACATGTAAAAACAAAACCTTTCACATAGCAAACATAATATCGTCATCAGTGTTATCACAGGCTTAAGAATATGTAAGTTTATATATGTGTTTATCAGTAGAACATATGTCTCCCGAAAAAGCAGACATGTGCTGCTTATTGAACACTAGTTTGGTTCAATGGAGGTTAACTAAAGCAAATAATTTTTCCAGATGTATCTGTTTAGAATTAATCTTCACATCCTCTACTTAATAATACTGTTTTACAGTCATAAGAAAGACACATCCATATGTGACTGTTTATAATAAAGCAACTTTTGCATGTATCTCTTCAATTCTAATAGGAGCTTCTGAGTAGGACATCCTTAGAAACTCAGAAGTTGGACCTGATGGCTGAAATATCTAACTTAAAGTTAAAACTGACAGCTGTAGAGAAGGACAGACTGGATTATGAAGATAGATTCAGAGACACGGAGGTAAGTGGTGCCCTTTCTCTCACTTTATATACATATACATACATACACACCCCCCCTTGGAGAAGGAAATGGCAACCCACTCCAGTATTCTTGCCTGGAGAATTCCATGGGCAGAGAAGCCTGGTGGGCTACAGTCCATGGGGTCGCAAAGGGTTGGACACGACTGAAGCGACGTAACCACGTATATATGTACACATACATATATATGTAGATATAGGGCTTCCCTGGTGACTCAGACAGCTTAAAAATCTGCCTGCAATGCAGGAGACTCAGATTCAGTCCCCAGCTTGGGAAAATCCCTGGAGAAGGGAATGGTACTCACTCTAGTATTCTTGCCTGGAAAATCCCATGGAGAGAGAAACCTGGTAGATTACAATCCATAGGGAGATCTCCTGCAAAGCAGGAGACCATCTCTCTGTCAACAAGATCCCCTGCAGAAGGGAATGGCCACCCACTCCAGTATTCTTGTCTGGAGAATTCCATAGACAAGAGGAGCCTGGTGGACTATAGTCCATGGGGTCACAAAGAGTCAGACATGACTGAGCAACTAACACTTTCATTTTAATTTATATATATGCATACTTATATATCTCACATACATATATTTCTAGAACAAGTTGAAATTCCTTGGAGTTGTGAAGGAGAGGCAGTTAATTACTATATGCCCTCATTATCCATACTTCTTTTTAAGAATAAGCTTACATTGACTTTTTAATCACTAAATGATAATATTAACTTTTATTTTGAGACTTTTGATATGAAATATTAATCCTTTCACTCGCCTTTAAAAATACTTTTGACTTTAGGACATTTGGAGCTTCTGTCTGTCTGTCTGCCATTTGTGTATCCATCTGTCTGTCCGTTCATCTGTTCATCCATACTGATTCTCTTCATTGTGGAAATAATGGATTCAAGTGCATGACTTTACTAGTAGTTCTTATTTAGGCACATTTATTATTCAGTATATAATAAGTAGATTTTTAAATAGGTATAGCAAACATGCTTTCATTATGTACTCATCACAGATTTTAGAGGTCATTTAATTTGGACTTTTACTTTTGGTCTATTCCACATGCAAGTCATTCCACTTAATAAATACAGCTCATTATACTTTTGTGAAATTCAGGGTAGATTTTACAACTTGAAGTACCCCTTTTCATGGCTAAACATGCTTGCTTGTTTGTTCAGCTTAATTTATTGTTACTCTAGGTCTTCTAGTTTGTTAACTGCTTTTTGTCAGGAGGTGCAGTGCAGAGCATATCCATATGAAATCTACTCATTAGAAAAGAAATATAAAGAGCTGTAGAAATTTTTTTCTCTCCTAGGGCCATCTCTTCATTTTTCTTTATTTTGTTTGCTTGGTTGGCTATGGAGAAGTGTCATACTTAGCTACAAAATGGGCACCAAGAAGGAGAGAAGAGAAATCATTTACTTACTCTTCCCCTCTGTTTTTATTTCAAATATTTATTTTATGCTGACTGCATGCCATCATAATATGAGCTATATTACATGGTTTCCACTGTATGAAAGTCCTTCCTAGATCTGAATTTAATAAGGTTTATACTCTTAAGTTGCAAAGAGTCAGACATGACTTGGTGGCTAAACAACAACAAACACTCCATTGCTATTTTTAGAGTTAAATTTTCTGTCAAATATATAACTATACTGGAAAGTCTTGGTATATGTATTATTTCCTCAGTAGCAAAAGGAAATCCCAACTTAGCTCACATTTTAATCTTAAAGCTCTTAGTCTATTTTTCGTTTAACTGAGACAGGAGCTCTTAAAACTTAGAAAACTACTTAGTTTCTTTAAAATTCTTGCTTTTGTGCTTTCTTTAAAAATCTGTTTGGATGTTTCTTCTTTTCCTTTTTTGTCCTTCCCTGACTCCACAGCTGCTGTATAAAATGGTGGTAGAATTCAGTCAACAGGTAGCTAAGGTGGCAGTAGAGCTAACTCTGGTGTCAGGAAAGAAGTTCGCAGTTTTGAAGCCTTAAGGGGTGGGTTTACTATACATACAAAGTTTAGGGAAAGTCTTAACCCATACTGCTGCTGCTGCTACGTCTCTTCAGTCGTGTCCGACTCTGTGCGACCCCATAGACGGCGGCCCACCAGGCTCCCTCGTCCTGGGATTCTCCAGGCAAGAACACTGGAGTGGGTTGCCATTTCCTTCTCCAATGCATGAAAGGGACACGTGAAAGTGAAGTCGCTCAGTCGTGTCCGACTCCTCGCGACCCCATGGTCTGCAGCCTTCCAGGCTCCTCTGTCCATGGGATTCTCCAGGCAAGAGTACTGGAGTGGGGTGCCATTGCCTTCTCCATTAACCCATACAATTGTGCTTAATTTGGATGCAAGATGTTAACCAACCATTAGGACTAAGTTGAAGTAGCTGGCTGTTTTATGATTTTTTTTTTTTTTTTGTAAGATCCCAGAGCAATATTTCTATCTCTTGACTTTGTCTGCATTTTTTGTAAAACCCTTTTTTGGTGTTTTCTTGCTTCACTTATGCGTTGCCTCAATCATACGCAAGGTGATCTTGTCACCAAACCTCTAGTAAACTTCAGTCCCTGATAACTTTCTAATATATTCAGCACTATTGGTAAGATATAGCATGCCTTTTAGAGATTAGAGATTATGGGATATTATAAACTGCTTTTATATACGAAAATAATTGAAGTAGTCTTTAAGATTAAAACTAAAAAAGTTAAAACGAATACGCTCATTTTCCTACCTTTTCCCCTTAATTGAAATGTTTCTCTGGCTGTTTCATGAATCCAAAATTCTTTAACTTTGTCTTAAGATTTTAGGTTATTTGGAGATTAATTTCTAAGGAAACAGTGGAGTGTGGGGAAGAAGTAGAAGTATAGGCACTTCCAAAAGATTAGGGGTAGAGAAGTCTTGAAACCTTGGAAGACAGGGCTTGCCTATCCCAGGATTGCTGATAGGTGGTTAGCATTCAACAGTGCCCCCTTCTGGTAAGAATACAGATATCAGAAACGAGTTTCTGTGGAGCCCTAGTTTTCTGCGAAGGAAAAGAGAAAGATAACAAGGATTTTCACTTTCAAAAGTACTGAACTTCTGATAAGAAATTACTTGGAAATAATTTGTATTACATTTTTTAAAGTTTCATATTTAGGAGCTACTTCCAGATTTTCTAGCTTGAGTTATCATGGAAAGATAGGGCTTCTTTCAGATTAAAAATTTATGTTCATACTTACAGTATTACCTCAAGGGATAATTGGGTAGTTCTTTTTTAATAGAAAAATGACCTCAATTTATAATTCTGTTTTCTTCATTTGTTTCTTCTTTATAAATTGCCACTATTTCTAAAGGAAGTAGTAAAATACAACAATCCAAATAGAATTCAAAGCTGAGGAATTCCAGCAATCAACAATTCAACAACAGAATAGAAACAATCCAAATAGAATTCCAATCCAAATAGAATTCACTTTTAACAATAAGTGGGAAAATATATCTGTGGAAGACCAGATTGATTAAAGATTACTAAGAACTCATATTATGCAAGAGTGCTTAATAAATGGTAGATAAATGAATAGGAGAAACTGGACTTTTTCCTTTTACTTGAATTATGAACTTACAGATAAACTAAATCACAACTTAATCACAATTAAAATGTTATTAAATGATGTCAAACATTTATGTCATTCATAAACAGAAAATAGCTTCTTATTGAAACACTGTATTAACAGTTATAATATTCAAAAGTATTATGTAATACTAGGTAATACTTTGCCCCGTTTTACAAGAAACTACAATTTAAAAACCTGTAGGTTAAGTATATTTCACTAGAGCATCCTTTACCTGGCCTCTGTGAGGTTGAATCATTACACTTTAATCATTGTTCTGTTTGTTTTTTATAGCATTCTTGTGTAATTCTTTTCTGTTACCTGGGAATCTGTGGCTCAGGAATAAATATCTTGAGAGGAACAAAAACACGTTAACCATTGGTGGAAGCTTCATACCTTGTTGTTAGAGAAGAGGCGTCTTCACAGACTATTTGAGCCCTTCTTCTGGATGACTTAGTATTGTTTTACATTCTGATTTCTTTTTCCTACTCTCTGGCCTGTGGACAAAAATATGTCACTATTGCTCAGAATATTTAGACTATGTTTACAAACAAATTAGATTTTCTAAAATAAAAGTAGAAAAGGTGTATGATTGTATTTGTATTATGAAAACATTAGGGTTGCTTTCTTTTGCATTTTTCCAAACATAAAATTATATTATGATGCTGAATATATTTGTAAATGACAGGGCTCTCATCTAACCTCAAATTTAGAATTCTTGGTTTAAAGTGTTTGAATTTCATTCATCTCTCCCAGATTGGGTTGAGGAAAAATATGTATCTTTTGTAGACAAATTTAGTAATTAGAAAAATATTTTTATAAATATCCATATATCGCTGAAAGGGCCCTAAAAGTTAATGACTTTACTAAAGAAAATTTCTCTGGATTATTTTAAAAAGATGGAGTTCATATAGTGATTTTTAATGTAGACATATTTGCTTAATGATAACAAGTAATCAGTTACCTTTCTTAAAAATTATTGTCACTTTTCATTTCCATAATCAGTCCCATCATTTTAGGGCGGAGGCAGTGTTTTCAATGGAAAGATTCAATGGATCTTTCAGTGGATCCGTGGAAAGATTCAATGGAAAGATTCTCAAGGAGACGCATTCATTCCCATTTGTCTAATCTCATTCATCCAGCTATAACCCAAGAGCCATTGACTGAGGATTTCCAAACTGCTATTTTGGTAGGTAAAATAGGTGTTTACTGCTTTCCTAATGTATTTCCTTGTTTGTTTTTGGACAGGGGCTAATGCAGGAGATCAATGATTTGAGGTTAAGAGTCAGTGAAATGGAAAATGAAAGACTTCAGTATGAGAAAAAGCTGAAATCTACTAAGGTAAGTTTTCACAATGGCGAAAAATTTTATATAAGTGGCTCCACTACTTACCCATGATCAATAATATAGATAAAATACATTTTCTACTTAGAATGTGATAAAGAAGGCATTTTAAGGCATTTTACAAAGTTTTTCCCCAAGCTGGAGCCCATCTAGAATTTAAACACTATTGTTCTGAATAAGGGCTTCTCTGGTGGCTCAGTTGGTAAAGAATCCGCCTGCAATGCAGGAGACCCTGGTTCAATTCCTGGGTCGGGAAGATCTGCTGGAGAAGGGATAGGCTACCCACTCCAGTATTCTTGGGCTTCCCTTGTGGCTCAGCTGGTGAAGAATCCACCCACAGTGCAGGAGACCTGGGTTCGATCCCTGGGTTGGGAAGATCCTCTGGAGAAGGGAAAGGCTACCCACTCCAGTATTCTGGCCTGGAGAATTCCATGGAGTGTATAGTCCATGGAGTCGCAAAGAGTTGGACACGACTGAACAACTTTCACATTCTGAATAAGTAGAGAAGGGAATCGCACCCCACTCCAGTATTCTTGCCTGGAAAGTTCCATGGACAGAGGAGCCTGACAGGCTGTAGGTCCATGGGGTCCCAAAAGAGTTGGACACAACTCAGTGACTGAACAGCAACAATTTTGAATAAGAACCAGGATTGAACTAATTTGATAGAACATAACCTGTCATTTCTCTCAGTTATCTAACCTCTTTTATAAACTGGTACTGTGTTCTTGGTTACTTAGCTTGTCTTTTTCTATCTGTAGTTTTCTTTCACTCCTGTCTCTCTACCAGTCTTTAATGGCCAAACTTTCTAGCATGAAAATCAAGGTGGGTCAGATGCAGTATGAAAAGCAGCGGATGGAACAAAAGTGGGAATCACTGAAGGTGTAGTAGACCTTGGGTAATGGGTCCATGGCCTGTTGCTTTCTGGCTTGTGTTGTTTTGCTGTGATGGTGTTTTTAGTGGTGTGTGCATTCATTTTTTTGTGTGTGTGTCCCCCCTTTTTTTTTAATATGTGTAAAGCTAATTAAAGGGACATTGCAATCCCTAATATTGTTTTCAGAAGCATATGAAATAGTGAAAAGTAATAAACTTGTAAAATAAAAGTATTTGTTTATAAATTAAATCTCATTGTCTTAGAATGAGATCCAAGCATGGTAAAATAATGGCAAAAGTTCACCTGGGAAAGACTTCTCTTTGGTATCAGTAATAAACGGTCTTATTCTTTCAAGACTTTCTCAAAGGTAAATGCGTGCATCAGCTAACGCTACCATGGCAGTGAGTAGATGTTACTGTTTAGTAAGCATAGTAGAACTATAAAGAAGCATAGAAAGCCCATGGCAGCACTTCTTGACAGGGCTACTGAAAATTCCTTATATTTGGTGTCGATTCCCACCATAAGTAAAAACTATAATAGGCCAACTTCTTAGCTGCTTTGGAGAGCTACATCTTCTCATAATGCTAAATGTAATAGCTATCTTTACCAACTGAAAATAAAATGTTATATTGAAAATAAAGGCACACTTATTAGCATTGCATAGCTTTATTTCCTGTGTTAAATATAACCAGCAGCTGAAACAAACTTCAGTAAATAGAACATTGGATTTAAGGTCTTAAATAGTTGTGTAGTTTTTTTTGTTTTTTTTAAGATTAAAGAATCTCTTTTTTTCCCATTGTTGTAGGAGATTCCATTCTTTTACCTTAGTGATGAGAAGGAATTATTTAGTCCCATGACTTAAAGTTGTTTATTGCCTGCTGCCTTATCCACTAATTAAGTTCTGTCTTGTCTAGGGAACATGAGTACCATCTTGAAATGCTGAATAAATGTCAAGCAAGTCTAATATATTTTTCAAATTTGTATTTTGTTTTGCTTTTATGACACTAAGCATCTAATTTGATTATCTTCTTTGATTAACTTGGTCAGATGTTTTATTTAACGTAAGATTTAAACCTTAGGGCTGCCCTAGTCCTAATTACACTTTAAAAGATTCATTTTTAATTTGTTTACAAAGAAACTTGAAATAATTATACCACAGTTATTATAAATTGGACTTTTATTAATTATCTTGCTTCCTGCTTATCATTGCCACTGATTTCTGAAGTTTGTGTCTAAATTCTTGTAGTTTTTTTTGTTTCATTCATGAAAACTAATTATTGACTCAAGAGTTAACAGACTCTCGGAATATTCCCTTTTAGTCATAATCTACTGTTTTTGAATGAATTTATCATTTGTAGGAGGAGCTGACATCTCTGAAAGAACAACTGGAAGAGAAGGAATCTGAAGTGAGAAGACTACAAGAAAAATTGGTTTGCCAGATGAAAGGAGAAGGGATTGAAATTCTTGATCGAGGTAAGAATATGTATTAAACATTTGTTTTCTTCTTTTGTTAAAACCGTCACAATCTATGAAAGAAGTTGATGTTAGATTATTTATAACTTTAGCATCAAAGAGAGAGAGGAGCAGCAGAAGCCATCTGAGCCCGGGACCGCAGGGACTCCTCTGAGACTCTTCACTGTGCTTGGGCATATGTTAACTTCCTCTTGAGCAGCCAGAGGAGGGCACCTCTGTACTTTTTCCGATGTTTATTTTAGATTAAGCCTAATCATTGGTCTTAGTGTTAGTTGCTCAGTCGTGGCAACTCTTTTGCAACCCCATGGACTGTAGCCCACCAGTCTCCTTTGTCCGTGAGATTTTCCAGGCAAGAATACTGGAGTGGGTAGCCATTCTCTTCTCAAGGGGATTGTCCTGACCCAGGGATCAAACCCAGGTCTCCTGCATTGCAGGCAGATTCTTTACTGTCTGAACCACCAGGGAAGCCTACATGGTTAATTATTACATGGTAAATTCTCATCATGAGAAAGTTCTTGTCCAAATTGCAATTTTCTGTGCAGTGAGGGGCTTGAATGAGATTACCTCCATAGTCTTCTTGGCTCTAGATTGCCCTGGCTTTATTTATCTGCAGGTATCAGAACTCCCTATCCATCTGAAAATTCAGTTCGTCCAACATTGAGGGAAATGGATCTTTTGTCTCTGTTTCCACATATATAGAGGGACATTCACAGGCAGGTTATGCTTTCAAGAGTCTTAAGAGAAAAATGGATTCATAGGACTTGTGAGCTATAGAGGCTACGTTAGAGTAATGCTACCCAAAATCAGATCTGAGGACTAGCACTGGTCTATGATTAGGGTAAGACAGAGGATGAAATGGTTGGATGGCATCACTGACTCGATGGACGTTAGTTTGAGCAAGCTCGGGGAGTTGGTGATGGACAGGGAAGCCTGACGAGCTGCAGTCCATGGGATTGCAAAGCGTCAGACACGACTGAGTGACTGGACTGAACTGAATTGGTCTGTGAACCACTTGTTAGCAGTACCTGGCCAGACAGGTATAGGCATTAAGAGCTAGTGTTTAGAAACTCATGGAATCTGATGCTGACATAACATCTAACTGCATGATCAGTGGACTCATCTTGTTGAACAGGAAATGGATCATTTCAGTGCTGTTGAAATTGAATGGTGAGATGGAGATGACGTAAGCAGTGTCCTCATCATGTTCAGGAGGGTCATAGATCAGACTGTAACGGAAATATAAAAAGCAACTGATGCCACATTAGCTGGATTTTCATCACAGTGTTTAAGAAGCATTTGTACATGGAAGGCCCAATTTTAATATGAGAAAATCAAGTCTCAGAAAGATGAAGTAACAGAGGTAGTAACTCAGATTTACGTCTTCTGATTAATTACATGAGGTTCTAACCTCACAGAAAGCATTATGGTATTATAGTGCCAGTCCTGAAGTCATAAAATAATGCTTCCTATTCAGTCTTTATGAGATTAAAGTCTCTTTACTTTAGGTAAAAAGAGACCAAATTATAGTGCTTTTGAAATATTATTGTTGTAATATATGCTAACTTCCAATTCAATGGGTTTTCCTGCACAGATGAAAATTTTAAAAAGAAGCTCAAAGATAAAAGTAAGGTTTTTGGTGTATTTCCATGAGCCTTCACATTCACCCAAAGTACTACTTGGACTGTTCTTTGCATGTGTTTTTAAAACATTTCTCTCACCAAAGATGTAAAATTGCTTCATCAATAAGCTCCTCATTTCTTCAGAATTTACAAAATAGAGGGTAACTAACAGACGATAGAAGCAGGAGTAAAAGACCATTTTGCAGATTGTACCTGAGTCTGCCCCTTTGCTCTGCAGGATTCAGCAGAGCCCCCAGACTGGCAGAGGCGAGGAAGCATTTTCTCGTGGCCTGAGATACAGGGTCAGAGGAGAAAACAATGTTTGTACTCCAATGAAAATCTGCTTTAAAAAAAATAAATTTATTTATTTATTTTTGACTGCACTGGGTCTTTGTTACTACATGCAGGCTTTCTCTGTTGCAGTGTGTGGGCTTGAGGGCATAGGCTCAGTAGTTGTACACAGAGTTAGTTGTCCCTCAGCATGTAGGATCTTGGTAGACCAGGGATCAAACCCGTGTGCCCTGCATTGGCAGGTGGATTCTTCACCACTGGACCACCAGGAAAGTCAAAACCTGCTGTTTTTAAAATTTACCACAGTTAACAATCATTTTGAACTTGCTTTTGCTTGCCAGTGTTTTGTAGCCCACTTTTTCACTGAGATCTATATTAGGGGGTTCTATAAACATACCCTCTTGTGTTACAAAAGAAATTGTACCCAGGCTGACTAACAGAGCCTAGATTATATAATGCAGGATAAAGATAAACCCTTAGTGGCCTTTCCTCCAGATGTTAAATTCTTCAGGAAGTTTGCCATTTAAAAAATAATAATAAAAGCAGTTCCTACAGAGTATACCGTAATTGAAAATGTTATATCTCTGCTGGATGATGCATCATTGTGTTAAAATTCACCTTTAGTAGTATTTTTTCTCTTGGAAGCAGACAATTTTAGCTAAACTTTTTTCTCTAATTTTTTAAATTTGTGATCTCATTTTGGATTGACTTTTCATATTTAAAATATTTGTTTTTATGATTAAAGTAGCATGCTTTTCTATTTGAATATCAGGTTTTAAGGAGAATCACTTACTTTGGCCCTTATATTTTAAGATAGTATTGGAAATGAAGTTTATAGATGAAGCAACATACTTATTATCCTTCTGTATGGAATCTACAGCTAGCTTCTTAGCATGACACTCATGTAAATATCACATTTCATCAGGCTGTTACCATTTGCGTCTCTGTCTTGGTTATAACTGAACATTTTCTCTGCTTTTGTCATATATATGCCATTCATCACTTCACCTGCTTTATTATAAGTTTCTTCTGTTAAAACTCCATGTTTTTATTGTTATGGCACTGAATTTTCATCTTCAGCGTTCTTATCAGGATTTTGTTCTTGCTTTGAGAGAGGGCAGTTGTTTTTTTTTTTCTAGAATGATGACTATTAAGGTGAGCTATAATAGAAAGTGTTCATTTTTCAGATTTTCCCTAAAAGAGAATATAAATGGTAAATGTGCCTTAAAAAAAAAAAAAAACAAGCAGAATAAATTATTAACATTTTTACCTTAAAACATTTCAACATGAAGAGTCAGTAGTTTCTTGTTATTTTCACACATGTTTAAAAAAACACATTTCTGATTTGATGTTGTGATATTTCAGATATTGAAGTACAAAAAATGAAAAAGGCTGTGGAGTCTTTGATGGCAGCAAATGAAGAAAAGGTATGTAGGTGAAATTTAACTGTTTATTTGGATATGTTACATCATCATTTTGATCATTCCATGCATTTTCATCAGATACCCTAGTTTGAAAGAACATCCCCTAGACAACTGACATTAAGCGGAAGCATTCTCCCTTCCTGCCCAAGTGGACCTGCTCTCAGTGGGCCAGTGACATACTTGTGCTATGTGGATAGCACAAGTAGAGCCCGCAGAGAATCCATCCCTCCAGCCCACCGTCTTGAATTTAGAAAGTGTTAAAGCTATCAGATCAGCTTTTTACATTCAGGTGACAAATGAGAGAAAGGACATAGCCCATAGTACCTCCTTTCTGTGGTCCCTGGAAATTCTGGGCCACCATATGAACTCTGAAGGAGGTAGCCATGGCAGTTTTAGCTTCACCATCATGTTGACTTTAATCTCTATGAACATGTTGCTTCCTTCACACTGCTGACCTCTTTCACATCTGGGATTGTCTCTGCTCTCCTGTGTGGTGAGATGCCAGGAAACAGGCACAGGCACCATAATCAAGATGGCACGAGGCTTTGTTTGAGATGCACTGGCCTAATGCCAACATCTCCAGGAGGGCTTCTCCTCTAGCTGTTGCTTCTTCTCAATGCCTTTTGCTCAGAGCAGGGACGCAGGCCCTTAATAAAGTAACATGTCTCTTTGGCTTCCCTGACCAACCACATACCCAGCAGGCAGGTTCAGATCCTGTCACCAGAACTGTCCCCCCTTCATGTCCCTTAATGAGTAGAACAAGGAGACATTTTCCCACAAAAAGAGTTAACTTTGAGGAAATAAAAACCAAGCCAATGCTAAAGAACTTTGTCTTGATCTTTTTCTCATCATAAGCTTCCTTCTCTTTCTTGCCTAACTCTGTTTATTGCCTTTCATTCTTTTTGTTCTTTATTCAACGGAAGTAAACTCATTCTACCCACCCACCCATATATAGGTTTATTTGTGCTAGTCTTCCCCACATCAAATAAAAAAGTCATTAGCAAGCTGTTCACATAGATTGAATTTGAGAAAAAAAAAACAACAACAACACTAAAATTCATTTTGTTTTCATTTCTCTCCCTCAAAAAGCAACAATAGCAAGCAAAACTCCCAGTGTTGTATGAGGGCTTATTAGATGCTCAGACTTCTCTAAGAGCACCAAGAGTGACCTAACTTCTTGGTGGTTCCAAGAAGCCTTCAAAGAGGACGTATTTGGGCAAATCCTGAGTGAGAGCAAGAGTCATTCATCAGGAAAATGAAGTGTTCTGGGCAAAAGATCCATGAGCAAAAACACAAGTCAAAACCAAGTCTTGAAACAGCCACGGCATACTGGGAAAGTTCTGGAGCCATGAGATACAGATGGAGGACATGAGTGTATGAGGGGGTGCTATAGTGAAGCTGATGATTAAACGATTTGGGGTCTCAGCTTTAGACCTGGAACTGTGACATAATTAAATTGCCGTGTTAAAAAGCCAATTCTGGTGGCAGAATAGAAGCAAGAATAAAAGAAAGAGAATGAAGACAACAATTAAGAGGCTGTTAAAATAGGTGAGAAATGAAGATGTGGAAACAAGGCAGTGGCAGTGAAGTGATAAGGAGGGGGCGGATTTTAGAGAAATTCACTGGTTAGCAAGAGTTTTAAATCTTTGGATTTGGGAAATATTTTCTGGTTTGGGCAGTGGGTTGAATGAGGGTACCCATAAAAGAGTTAAGGGAATCCAAGCAGAGACTCAAGTACTCGGGGCGAATAATGAGCTTCATTTTAGATGTATTCAATTTGTGATGTGTTTGTGGGACATTACAGAGATTTCTCATAGAAAGTTGGAAAATGAATCTACATTTTAGGATTAATGTAGGATTATAAGTTGGTGGGCAGTGAACCCTGTCAATTTTAGGAGAAATATAGAGTTGAATTATGTAGATTGGTGGGGACAAAACTACAGTTGATGTATCAGTTTGCTTTTGCTCCGTAATAAATCACATTTGTTGATTCTCATACTTCTGTAGATTGGCTAGATTGTTCTAGTCCAGGCTGACTTTGCTGATCCTCTACCATTTGCTGGTGGCTGGGATGGGGCTGGATATTCACATGTCTGGTGATTGACAGACTGGGTTGTGTCTTCTCCAAATGATCTCCCTATCTCCATTAGGCTAACCTACGCTTCTTCACGTAGTGGCCTCAGAGTTCCTAGGGCAGCAAGAGAGGGCACGCCCCAGTGTGCAACTACTTTTCAAGCCTTTGCTTTGAACCACATTTGTTATATATCATTAGCCTAAGTAGGTCATATGGTCATGCCCCAAATCCATGTTGGAGGGAGCTAGGGGACCCATGTTTATCATCTACCAAACTGAGGGCCTGGGAGAAGAGAAGAGGGTAAAGGAGAAAACCCTGAAGCTCTAACATTTCATATTCAGGGTTGGGATGATAGCGTGGGGTGGAGTTGGGGGTAATGAAAGTGAATATTCATCTGCTCAAGGATTAATAAATCAAGACAGAAGAAAAGAAAGAGTGGAGAGGAAAATGAAAGAAGGAAAGTGGGGGCAAATCAAGTGCCACCTGGAGATCAGATTCGGAAAAGGATGAAAAGTGTCCATTGTTTTTAGTAAAGAGAAGGTCGTGTGTGTGCTGTGTGTCCGACACTTTGCAACCCCATGGACTGTAGCCCGCCAGGCCCCTCTGTCCATGAGATTTCCCAGGAAAGAATACTAGAGTGGGTTGCCATTTCCTACTCCAGGGAATCTTCCCAACCCAGGGACTGAACCTGTGTCTCCTGCGGCTCCTGCATTGGCAGGAGGATTCTTTACCACTGCGCCACCTGAGAAGCCCCGAAGAGAAAAGTCCCTGATGACTAATTGAAGCAACTTTGACAGAGTGTTGTGAGAAGGGGAAAACCAGATGGAGATTGATGGTGGCTGATGAAGATAACAAGTATAGATCTTTCTTTCCAGCTCTGACTTATGTTAGAGAGGAGAGTAATTAAAGTTGATTTTTTTCTCGGCTTTTTTTTGTATCTTATTACCTTGTTTTGTTTTTGTTTTTTAAAGATGGCAGCTGAAGGATAGGATCTCTAAATTTAGAGGTACTTTTTCTATATCTCTGATGTATGTAGGAAAAATATTCTAGACATTAGCAGTTTTATTAAAGTTTAGAACTATTCTTTGAATAATGTAAATAATTCACATCTGCTCATTCTTTGTGTCACAATTACTTTTATTGTTTTAAAATCAAATATTAAAAATTATTATTTTATTAATAGGATCGGAAAATAGAAGATCTTCGACAGTGCCTGAACAGGTATAAGAAAATGCAAGAAACAGTGGTTTTGGCTCCAAGTAAAAAAGGTATGTAGCTCTAAGAGCTTTTCTGCTTGAGTTGATTTTACGTGGCTGTAAACTTTTTACATTTGGCCTCAATTGCTATTATTTCAAATTAGGTGGGTCATCCATTCATTCAGCAAAGTTATTAGGCATCTCTTCTCTGCCAGAAAAAGTGTAGGCTGCTGAGTGCGGTCTTGTTTGGTTGCTCAGACAGAGCCATCCCCACGTATAGGGGACATTCCAGAGTGAGAATCACAGCATGTGTGAGAGCCTCGGTGGAAAAGGATCTCAGTGCATAGAGCATTCATTGTACAGCAAACTAACATAACATTGTAAAGCAGTTATACTCCAATTAAAAAAAAGGAGACGCATGTGCCTGAAAGGTCGTGGGCAGAGGGGAGAGTGAGACAGATGAGATAATAGAAGAGACACAGCCAGATCATGCAAGGTGAGGAGTTCAGCTCTCATTCCAGCCCAGAGGATCCACTGAAGGGTCTTAACAAGTCAGTGACATGACAAATGGAGCATCATGGACTATGGACCACTGGGACTATTCCAGCAGTGTTGGAAGGAAGGGAAACCAGTCAAGAGAACCTTGCAGTATTACAGTGGGAAGATTTGATAGTGCTGATTGGAAGTCTGTTTTGGTGTTCAGTTCAGTTCAGTCGCTCAGTCGTGTCTGACTCTGCGACCCCATGAATTGCAGCACGCCAGGCCTCCCTGTCCATCACCAACTCCCGGAGTTCACCCAAACTCATGTGCATCGAGTCAGTGATGCCATCCAGCCATCTCATCCTCTGTCGTCCCCTTCTCCTCCTGCCCCCAATCTCTCCCAGCATCAGAGTCTTTTCCAATGAGTCAACTCTTCGCATGAGGTGGCCAAAGTACTGGAGTTTCAGCCTCAGCATCAGTCTTTCCAATAAACATCCAGGACTGGTCCCTTTAGAATGGGCTGGTTGGATCTCCTTGCAGTCCAAGGGACTCTCAAGAGTCTTCTCCAACACCACAGTTCAAAAGCATCAATTTTGGTGTTACCCTTGACTTGATAGTGTGATGAGTTAGATTAGCAAAGTGATAAAGAAGAAAGCATCAGGAAAGATGAACATTTCTGGCTTAAGCAACTAGCAGAGGATGGCTCTACTTACCAAGAGGGGGAAACCTAGAGGAGGAACATTGCAGGGCTTGAGGGGGATTGTGTTCAGCTTTGAATACTTTTTTTTTAAAAGTCTATAAAACATCTAAGTAAAAATAGCTTGTATTTTGTTGTATTTATTATTATTTTATCTGCTGATGGGCCAATTGGCCATCCTCAAGTACGGCAAAGCTTTGAGGGTCATTCAAAATAAGCAAAAATGTTAAGAGCTTTAAAGTTTTCTTGTTCATTCGCACTGCATAGATGGGGCTATTTACTTTAAAAGTAAGTGGTGAAAATAAGTCTTTGGGAAGGTACTTGTGGAATTTTGAAATTTTAATTTTGATGGGTTCACAAAGAAAGAAAATCCTTTGTACCAGGATCTTTGAACAAAATGGATCTTCATCTTTTTGTCCATGAGGCCTGGCATGTATTAAGACTTTATAGTTATCTGAATGAGCAAATAAACCTGTAATTATCATGACAGTTCTCATCACTCAGCATTTTGTATGCCTTTACAAGAGTCTCTTTTAAGGAACATTACAGATTCTCTAATTAATTTTTACATAAAATTATTATGTAAATATTTTACATAGTAGTTTTGCATAGTCACAGTATTTGTAACATTGTTTGATTTTATAGAATCTCAATACTATAATGTTTCAAAATGAAAGAAAAGCAGATTGATTTCTGCAATTAGACTATATTGTAAAACTTTTAGAAAATAGAGAAAAGGGGTAAAAATCACTCATAATTGCACTGGCATGATCACTACTGGCATTTTCATGTAATTCTTTCTGCCTTTTTAATCTATGCATATAAAAATAGTCTAGTTAAAAGAGAGAGTTTTTAACCCTGTACAGAAGGATTTTTATAAGCCATTAGAAATTATGTCCTCTTCTAATGAGTTTCACAACAGTGCTTTCTTAGTAGGATTTATATTTACTTCGAAAATCCTCAGGCAATTCTAAGAATACCTCAATTCTAATAAAATTAGAGTAAAAATCTAATAAAACCTAAATTAAAAAGCAATGTCTAGTTAGTATCTTTAAACAAGTAAATGATTTGCCATTCTGTGTTAAAGACTAGTTGGAAGGACCATTCTGTTTTTTAAAAAAGAATGTCTGGCACTGTTGTTCAGCACTTAATCCTTTTCATTTCTAGACACATTAAAAAAAAATTCTCAGAGTTGCTACTTTGCTGGTTATGTGATTGCCTTTTTCCATTAAGTCATTATTCTTTCTGCTTTAAAATTAAATGAATGGCATAAAGAACCCTCTTAAGAGGGACCAAGAGTCATCGTCTTTTCTCTTTTCCCTTTTTGCTTTGCACATTTTTTTTCAAGAGCACAGTTGTGATGGAAATGGAGTTGTGTGTGACTCTGTTGCTGTTTAGAATCACTTTTGTTGCACTACTGGCATTCCTCCACAGGTTATTTCTGAAGTGAAATATTTAAAGCTCCAAATGCTGCCACAAAATTATAGAAGGGTTGTCAGACTAAGCTTTAATGCCAGTGCTGTGAGTCCATAGTTACGTCTGTTAAGTCACTATTGATTAATTGATTACCTCCATTAATACCAGTGCTGGATACTCACTGGACCTTAGGTGCTCCCAGTTTAAGATGCTATTCCTAGGGCCCATGTTGTTGTTCTTAGGGATGCCAGAAGTTGACTCTGATTTTTAAGGATCAGAAAACTTTATGTTCAAGATCGTTGGGATTCTTATCTTCTTCCAAAAGTGAGAAGCTGCTGGTGTCCACTCTGTGCTTTGTTGTTTCCTAGGCCAAGATGGCGACTTTGAAGACCTGCTTCCATCCAGCTCCTTTTCCACCCTGCTGGATGCTCAGGGCTTTAGTGATCTGGAGAAGAACCTGTCGCCGACGCCAGTAAGGGGATCTCCCAGTCATGACCCATTTAACACAAGTGCTCCAGAAGAGGTATTTACAGACTTATTGTTTCTTCATGTTAAAGAGACTCTGTCACTGAAAGTTAAAGTGCGATTGATAGCATCAAAGACATGGATTCTTTTCTCAGTTGGATCACGGACTTGCTTTGTCTTGGCAGTCATTATGACCTCTGGGTCTTTATTTGAAACATCTTCCCCCCCTCCTCTCTTTAATAAATAAAGGTTTGGGCCATTTGCAGCAACATGGATGCACCTAGAGAGTGTCATTTTGAGTGAAGTAAGTCAGACAGAGAAGGAAAAATATCACATGACATCCCTTATATGTAGAATCCAAAAAGAAATGATACAAATGATCTTACTTACAAAACAGAAACAGACTCACAGACTTGGAAAACAAGCTTATGGTTGCCAGGGGAAAGGATCAGGGAGAGGATAATTAGGGAGTTTGGAATGGACATGTACACACTGCTGTACTTAAAATGGATAACCAATAAAAACCTACAGTATAGCACATGGAACTCTGCTCAGTGTTATGTGGCAGCCTGGATGGGAGAGGAGTTTGGGGGAGAATGGATACATGTATATGTATGGTTGAATCCCTTTGCTGTTCACTGGAAACTATCAAAATTGTTTGTTAATTGGGTATACCCCAATACAAAATAAAAAGTTTAAAAAGGAAAAAAATAAAGACTTGGGCAATGTCAAAATCACTTATATAATTCAGGAAAGACATATGAATCCTTTGGAGATAGATGTGGTCTTCCATATGAAATTATAAGCTACTTACTAAAAAATAAGTAGGCAATGAATAAAGTGGGGGCAAAGTGAGATGATGTAAGTTTTAGTCACTTGTGATGGTAACACGGAAAGGTGATGGACTTCGGTTAACAAGCTGGGTATTGTGGAGCCATGTATTGCGTGGAGGTACCCAAACTGGAAGTCAGCAAACGAATTATCTACTAGCATAGTTATGGCAAAACAAGATGAAGCAAATTGCCTTGACAGATTACACATTGGTTGCTTGATCGCTTGGTAAATACAGTATCATCTGCATGGAGGATCTACATACACATTGGTTGCTTGATCGCTTGGTAAATATGGTATCATCTGCATGGAGGATCTGCTTCATGGGATCTGTAGCATTGGAAAATGCCTTAAAGCAGCAAACACCTTCCTACGGCCCTGCAAATTATCTTCACAAGGTGAAATAAAGAGAAAGACCACATATTTTGTAGAAGGTGGAGATGCTGGCAGTAGAATAGACCAGATCAACAGGTCTTTTGAACTAGGGTGTCTACCATGATTATTTTTGTAATCTGATCAGTTAATAAATAGTGACTACTTTCAAATTTTAAAAAAAAGAAGAAAATTTCCCCTTCAATTTGTTAAACTTGAAAAAAGCAGCTACTACTACTACTACTAAGTCGCTTCAGTCGGGTCCGACTCTGTTCGACCCCATAGACAGCAGCTCACCAGGCTCCGCCATCCCTGGGATTCTCCAGGCAAGAACACTGGAGTGGGTTGCCATTTCCTTCTCCAATGCCTGAAAGTGAAAAGTGAAAGTGAAGTCGCTCAGTCATGTCCGACTCTTCACGACCCCATGGGACTGCAGCCTACCAGGCTCCCCCGTCCATGGGATTTTCCAGGCAAGAGTACTGGAGTGGGGTGCCATTGCCTTCTCCGGAAAAAAGCAGCTAGAGGGGAATAAACAGCCTTAAACTCACTTATATTACTTTCACTTCAAAGTGGCACCAAAATCTATTATTGTTCTCTGCTACACACCACCCCCAAAACTTTGTGGCTTGAACCACAACATTGGTTTTGCTGATGAATCTGCAGTTTGGGCAGGGTTTGGCAGGAACACCATGTCTTTGCTCCCCTGGACATCAGCTGGAATGGTGAGAAACCTAGGGGCTTGAGTCATTGGAAGGCTACTCTATTCACGTGTCTGGTGGGTGAGGCAGACTGTTGACTAGGACTTTAGCTGAGACTCAGACTGGAACAACTACATGTGATTACTTAGCTTCCTGTCGTGTGGTGGTGGGTCCTAAGGATGAGCATCCCAAGGAGAGGACTGGGCAGATTTTACCACCGTTTGTGACTTATTTCAGAAGTCGTGTAGAATCTCTTCTCCTATAGTCACAGGTCCATCCAGATTCAAAGAGTGGGAACATAGACTCTACCTGTTGATGAACAAGTGCCAATATCATAAAAATACATGGGATGGGATATATTGGGGCAACCATATTTGGCTGTCTGACTCCAACAATTTATATCCCTCTCCCATGGAAAATAACATTCATCCCCTCTTCAAAAACCTCTCAGCCTCATTCCAGTTTGGCATCAGTATCCCTGGGTCTTGTCATACAGATTAGGTCAAGTTATAGATGAAGCTTTTTGGGTACATTTTCTTGGGCACAGCTTTGTGAATACCATTCCATTCTATTTAAGGAACCTGGAACTTAAAGGACAAGCTGTCTGTCCCCCACACATCCAGCATACAGTGGTGGGATAGACATAATGTAGCTGCTGTAGGCACTCCTATTGAAAAATAGGGAAATAAAAGGCACACCTGTGTCACTAGTCCATAGCAATTCCATGGAGCCTAGTCCTCTAGGCTCTTGGCTTCCTTTTGAGCCATCCTTCTTTTTAATAAGAAGAAGCCTGTATTTGCAGATGAGTAGTTTTCCGTTGCAGAGAAGGCAATGGCACCCCACTGCAGTACTCTTGCCTGGAAAATCCCATGGATGTAGGAGCCTGGTAGGCTGCCGTCTATGGGGTCGCAGAGTTGGACACGACTGAAGTGACTTAGCAGCAGCAGCAGTTTTCTGTTGCGTGTCCATTTAGGTCACAAAACCTTCATTTCTTCTCATTTTCTACTAGCTATATTCCTTTCAGTCTAAATTAATAGAATATGTTGAACATTTAGAATTTCTTATGAATCAATGTATAATTCACTCCACTAGATAAAATCATATCCACAAATATCTTCACCAAAAAACCTTCACAACCTTAGGTTCCCTGTGAGGCCACTGAGATATCCCTTTATCTTTAAAGTTTTTTGACCTTTTTGAAAGGTTCAAGGAGAGCACCACCTCAAATTTTCCTCTCTTAACAAAGCCACACCTGTGGCTTCATCTTAAGGCTGTTTTCCTGACAACACCTGTGCTTGATCTCTGCCTTGAAACCATTTCTTAATTTTAATATGTAGTGTTCCATCTAGGGAAACTAGGAATGAGAAACAGTTTGATTTTTCAATTAAATCTTGGCTCCTTTATATTTAACAGATCCTTCTTTGGCCATCTCTCTTCTAACATTTTATTATAGGAAATTGTGAGAAGGAATCAAATAGCATCTTTACTTAAAATATGAAATTTCAATTGAATGAGAAAACAACATTTCTCTTAGCTGAAATGTGTCATTAAAAAGGTATTGATGAGAAGGGGAATTGCATGAAGGTAGTCAAAAGGTACAAAGGCTATTAGTAAGTACTAGGAATGTGATGTACAACGTGAGGACTACAGTTAACACTGTGTATTGTGTATTTGAAAGTTGATAAGAGAGTATATCCTAGAAGTCCTCATTGTAAGGGAAAAACTTTTTCTTCATCTATCTATATGAGGTAATAAATGCTAATTTAATTAAACTTAACTATGCAATCATATAAAGTGGCTAAACTTTCACAGTGGCTATATGTCAGTTATTGTTCAGTTGCCAAGTCGTGTCCAGGACTTTTCAATCCTGTGACTTGCAGCACTCCAGGCTTCCCTGTCCTTCACTATCTCCCAGAGTTTGTTCAAACTCATGTCCATTGAGTCGATGATGCCATCCAACTGTCTCATCCTCCGCTGCCCACTTCTCCTCCCACCCTCAATCTTTCCCAGCATCAGGGTCTTTTCCAGTGAATTGGCTCTTCGCATCAGGTAGCCAAAGTATTGGAGCATCAGCTTCAGCATCAGTCCTTCCAGTGAATATTCAGGGTTGATTTCATTTAAGATTTACTGGTTTTTTAGTCTCCTTGCCGTCCAAGGGACTCTCAAGAGACTTCTCCAGCACCACAATTCGAAAACATCAATTCTTTGGCACTCAGCCTATTTTCTGGTCCAGCTCTCACATCTGTACATGACTACTGGAAAAACCATAGCTTTGACTATCTAGACCTTTGTTGGTGAAGTAATATCTCTTCTTTTTAATACACTGTCTAGGTTTGTCATAGATTTTTTCAATAAAACTGATAGGAAAAAAACCTAAGGAATTAGTTAAGGAATAAGAATTATTTTAGAGGGAAAAATTCTCTAGTTGTTAAATATTTACACTAAAAGAAAAAATCCTGTGTGATGGCCACTACATGTGCTCCATTTGTTGAAAGCAGCTGCTGTTCCATATGGGACATACCCGGATAACCTCATATCTTTACAAAAAAAAAAAAGTCTTCACTATGTGAATTGCAGTTTAATGACAGATACTAAGTTTGGAACAAGAATGATTTTAGGCTGACTGAAGATGTTCAGCCACATCTTTAAAGGAAAGTCAGGAGGGTAATTTGAGGTTGGAGTGAAAGCCCTAAATTTTTAAAGGAAATCTAGAAAATGGGTCAGTTTGCTAGTGCAGCTATTTTTCCCAAGGAAGTGAGTGCACATCAGAAAATGGGTATGGTGGTTAAATAAATTGCCTGGAATGAATCATAAAGATTCAAACGGAAAAAAGTGATAATGAAGTAATCTATTTTATAATAATATGACTTGTTAAGGAACAAAATTCAGCTGGGTAAATTTTAAAGATCTCTTGGCTTTATTCAGTGATTCATGAATCCAGCAGCATTCCATCAACTGTTACAGTCAGAGTGGAGCAGAAAAGGGATGTCTTACTTGGCCTGTGCTGATTGGTATAACGCAGGGTTATTCCCTTACATAGAATAGAGGTCTTGGGCCCCAGCCAGGTAACTTGTGCTGAACAGGAAGTGCTGACTGGTTGACCTAGTCCTTCCTTGTCTTGGAAAGCTGAGCATAGGAAATGTAGTTATGTACAGGCTTGCTAATATAGGGCTTAGCATGAGTGACTCCATCTTGTGCCCAATCTTTAACAGACTTCACATTTTATAATTTTTTCTAGTATCACAGGATGGGACTGTCACTCAGTAACTGAAACAAATCTCACAAAGCTGTTTTTATTGCTTATTTAAGTAAGTGAGTTTTTTGGTGGGTCAAGGATATTGGGCTTTCAGTGGCAGAAATGAGCTGGCATCAGTTGTGTGTGGTTGTGAAGGTGAGGCTGTTGTTGACTGGTTGGCACTCAGAAGTGTGTTCCTGCTGTGGGTCTGTACCTGACTAACTTACTCCCAGAAGCCAAGAGCTGTCTTGGATTGGTTGACTTTCAAAAGTGAGTTCATTAAGGCAAGTTTTTTTCATTTTATACTGGAATTTTTTTTTTAAGTGCTTCATTTATTTCTTCATGGTGTGGATCACAATCTAACTGCTCTCTGGTTGTCAGAAATTACTGAAAACCAGTGTTTAGAAGGCCTTTCACAAAATCCATCCTTTTTAGAATATACAAAGCATTTAGGGGAGAAAATGTATTATGCTTTTTGTTGTTTTTGCTATAATATTGTTACTACTAAGCTTTGTGTTTTAAGTAGTGTAGCCACAAAATCTATTGTAATTTGTTTTAATGACACTTTTCATCAGTTCTGTTAACTGAAGTTAGTTAACCTGTGCACATATAAAATAATTAAAGTGAAAATAGTGCTTTGTTTACAAAACTCTTTAACCAAATTTCATCTACAATTATTGCAACCCTGTAAGGTAGGCATTGACTTTATCATTTTACAGAGGAGAGAATGAATGCACAGTTAAGTGACTTGCCTAAGGTCAAGTTCGCTTAGTCAAGTGTGTCAGGGCCAAGATGTCAATCAGGGCTTAACGTGGTTAGGATTTACTATTAACTTTCTTAATGGTATTTATTACACCTTCTTCTCAATATTCAGTGTCTTCTTCAAATGTGCCTTCAAAAATTACCTTCTTCTGAATGTTTCCTCTGGTTACCACGTCTGGATGTTTATGTCCTAAAACCATTTTATCAATATAAGGATAGAGTTCTAAACACAGGTGTATGAAATTTTAGCAATAGACCACTTGTCTTATTTATCTCTTTGTTACTCTGTGGCTTATGTTCTGTTTGTTTGATGGATTGATTTGGGGTTTTTTATTATTACATTACAGTTCCACACCAGCATCTTGCAAGTTTCAATCCCTTCATTATTGCCAGCATCTAAAGGCTTGGAAACTTCTGAAAAAGCAAAATTGCCTTCTAAGCCAGAGACTCCATTTGAGGAGAGGTATGTCATTTATGACCTAACACTGCAATATGAGTACTCAAAAAAGTAGATCCACCAAAAGCAGGAGTGGGCTGCATTTATTTATAGACATAATCTTTTACCCAGAGAAGCAAGAAACAGCAAGACACAGGCCAGGGAGCCCCACAGCAGTTCTGTATTATTAAAATAAGAGGTGTGAAGCAGGAAGTAACTGGAGGTTCGGCCGGGGAAGTATGCTGATCAGGTTAGAGAGGGAACTTGGCTTGTATATCCTAGGTCCCAGGTGGTCATCAAAGGGCTGCAAGGAGAATAGCAACAGTCATGTTCCTGAGGCTATTTGAAAGATGTTGTCAAGGAGCCAAGACAAGGATCCGATAGTCTCTCCCTAGGCAAAAGGAATGTGGGGGGAACGTGTTCCCAAATTAATTGCCTAATCTTCCAATCAGACTAAATAAAATTAAGTAAAATATCAAAAGAGAGAGAAGTAACTGTTTTTGCACAATTTTTTTTTATTGACAGTTTTGTTCACTTGGAATAGTCTTTTTTTTTTTTCATGAAACTCATCAATTTTTTTTTTTACAATATTTTAGTGATGAAATTGGTTCTGCTGCTGAAACTCAACTGTGTGATAGTCTTGCGTAAGTTCTGTTTTATCAAATGTGGAAAATATGATTGCTGCTTGGGACACAAAAGTGTCTGTTACACTAACAATGACTAGTATTAGAAGCAGGTGACCCTGAGGCCTGCATGAGTGAATGCAGCCGTAATGACCAGAGAGGGTGGGGGTCGGGGTTGTGAAGAAACAAATAAATCCTTCTCTTTTACCATTATTTCATGCCAGCTTTCTGCTGATCTTGAGCCTTCCTTCATCAGTTTCCATGTGAAGTTCAGTGCTTTAAATTTCATTTTTGTACTGACCTATATTTTGAGTTGGAGAAGGAAATGGCAACTCACTCCAGTGTTCTTGCCTGGAGAATCCCAGGGTTGGGGACATGACTGAAGCGACTTAGCAGCAGCATATTTTGAGTATGTCTGTCAGAAAAGCATCACAGCAGCTGGTAAGGCTGCCATGGTATTTCATACTTTCAGCTTAGTAAGCTGACCTAATGGCTACATTTATCCAAGTTAAAGTCTGGATGAAATTAGGAAAATATTTTCAGAGCTATACTCAAAGCTGAGATCTTTTTTCTCCATTATCTTTTTATTTATTTGGTAGTTGACATTTCTAGCAACTTATTTACACATAAATACATGAGAAATGCCTTTTAAAAGTTTGTTAGTATATTCCATTATTCTGTATTTTAGAGCAAAGTTATTTATTCTCTCTTGTTTTTAAACTGGTCAGATATTCCTGCCTTCACTTTCTGAGTAACAACAGCTGCATATAATTGAATGCAACTTATGAGAAGAGCAAGACTTTCCCAGGTGTTCACACTGTCACTGTGCCTGGGTTTTAAACGAGTTATTATCGCAACAGGGATTCCTCTATTATGCTTGATTAGGGCTGTAAAATAAAGTGCTTTGCCAGACTCAGAAAACTGATTCCTTTGTGAACTGAAAAGTAATACTTTTTCATCCTTTATTTTCATTAGAAGGATTAATATAAAAAGTACACAACCATTTTAAAAGTTCCTGGTGTAAATGTGTATGTGCAAAGCATGCACCACTAGCCTGTGGAAAACACTGGTTTATTTTCAAATATTGACATCACAGGATAGTCCTAAGTGTTTTTCCAGCCATTCTAACGTGCGCGGGACAGTTAGAGTTATTGGCGGGACAGTTAACCACCCCTGCTTTTAAAAGAACTAAACATTATAATTTAGTTAAGCACATAAATGACTGTCTGAATCCAGATTTTCTTTTATTACCAGGATTCCATTCACATGCAATTTTAGTTTCTTTCCAAGGCATTCTCCTTAGAAGCAGTGGCACCAGAGCCACTTACTATTAATCATCATTATTATTGTTGTTATTTTTAGAACTTCAAGTTTGCAGAAGTCTAGCAGCCTGGGCAATCTGAAGAAAGAGTCATCAGACGGGGTTGGTCCTGTGTTTTTTCTGTCTGTTACCCTGAGGCGAAATATTTAGGAATCTTCATCTTGTCCCATTTGTGGTTTCAATAATGGAAAAGTATTAGATGCTGCAGTTAATGATAAATATTAAGGAATGTGAGTGTAAAGGGTTGAAAGTAGTACCTAAAGTCAAATGTGGAGACATTAATATTGTAGAAAGTAAGTAAAGATGAGGTTTTGTAGCCCTGAAATAGATGTACATTTATTTTAATTTGTTGAATTATATATGAGAAATTCTAAATCGATTAATTCCTATAACAATATTTAACCACTGTTGTTGTTTTGAACAGGAAAAGGAGTCTATTCCAAAGCCTTCAGAAGTAAGTTTTATGTCCAGATTACAGTGTAGAAATGTTTGAGAGTTCTAATACATGCAGCAGACTTCTTAATACATAATGCATAAGATTGCTTAATACATTAGACTACATAAATGTCTCCCATAAAGCAAAATTCTCAGAACCTGCAAAACATGCCAAATGAATGAAGTTCAACACAAAAGGTCACATATTATATGATCCCATTTGTGTAAAATACCAGAATAAGTAAATCCATTGAGATAGAACACAAATTGGTGATTGCCAGGGGTGGAGGAGAGAGGATGGGGAGAAACTGCGTAGTGAATAAGGGGTTTTACTTTAGAATGATGGAAATGTTTTAGAACTAGGTAGAGGTGTTGGTTGCACAATACTATGAGTGTGCTAAATGCCACTGCATTGCTCACTTTAAAATAGTTACTTTTGACTTCGCTGGTCCAGTGATTGAGACTCCACACTTCCAATACAGGAGTCATGGGTTTGATCCCTGGTTGGGAAACCAAGATCCCACAAGCCATGTGGCGCAGCCAAAAATTAAAATAGTTACTTTTATGTTATATGACTTTCATGTCAATAATAACAAAATAAAGGCGAAGCTCCGAACTCTTGGTTATGCTACTTGATGACAGTAAAAACCAAACCTGGGTTTCCTTACACTTCACAAAAAGCCCTTCTTAGAAAGATCACCAGCTGTTTGTATTATATAACCAGTGTCTATCCACAGCAGACATTCTGGTATTCTTAAGGCAACATGGGTTCTGGCTCTTCTTTCTTCTGTTTTTCAAATGTTAACCTTGCACAGGTCACAGTCTGGTAAGCACACTCTCTCCAGATGCAGTCTCTCGACTGTTGGCTCTTACTGCCTTGACTCATGAGTAGGTGTAACTGACAAAGCACAGAAAGTAGATCAGTCACAATTCAAGTCATTGTTCTTTTTGTTTTGCTAATTCAGTAAGTGGTGTGACATAGAGCATTGAGACGTAGATAACAGAATCACTGAATTGTGGCATCTGTACATGTTTAGTTACTATGAATGGTAGAAATGTAGAGAAAAATATCCACCTTAAAAGCTTGTTTCTCTCTGCCCTTCTCTCTTGCCTTTCTCTTGCCCTTCTCTCTATTTCTGCAGAAAAGAGAGAGAGGACGAGAGATGTTCAAGAAATGAGAACATGCAGACAAAAGAATCCTTGGATAATACTAACACAGTATAATTACCAATTTAAATAAGCAGAAAGCTCAAAATTAAGTTACAGGCAGACCTCGGAGATATTATAGGTTCAGGCCCAGGCTGCCACAATAAAGCAAATATTGCAGTGAAGTGAGTCACACAAACGTTTTGGTTTCCCAGTGCATATAAAAGCTATATTTACACTATACTACCATAATCTATTACATCTGCAGTAGCATGATATGAACAAAAACCACCTACATACCTTCATTAAAAGGTGCTGGAAAATGCTAACCATGATCTGAACCTTCAGCAGGCTGTCACCTTTTACAATAGTAACATCAAAGGTCACTGATCACAGATTTCCCTAACAAATATAATATTAATGGAAAAGTTCGAAAGATTGTGAGAATTACCAAAATGTGTCATGGGGACATAAAGTGAGCACATGCTGTTGGAAAAATAGCACTAATGCAGGGCTGCCACACACTTGCAGTTTGTTAAAAACACAGTATCGGCAAGACACAATAAAGGGAGATGCAATAAAAGGAGGTATACCTATATTTAAAGCCACAGTTAAAATTCTTGATAAGGATTTTGAAATATTGTGAGGATCTGAAGTGGCTTCTGAATCAATCGAGATAAATTTAATTTCAGTGTATTTTTTTAATGGTTAATCATATTTGAATGTATCACAGTCATTGAAAACTGGTAATCCATGTTTGGTAACTTGCAGGTGAGATATGAATATAACCCAGAATCCCATTTCAAAATTAGATATCTTAAATAGTTGCTGATTGTGCTTTCATTTTATCATTAATTCTTTGAGAGGAAATATTTAAACTAACTGGAGTAGAAAGTTCTTATACTGCTGGTATAGAAGTTCAGGACTAATGTCTACTTTATAGAATAATTACATTATATTGGGATTTTATTGTTGTAATTATAAAGACTGTGAACTATGTCATAACCAGGTCTTTGTCATGATTGTTAGGAAAGTAGGAAATCTACTGCTACTCCAGTGACGTAATGTTTTATCTCTGTGTCTTTGAGGGAATGAGGCAAATAAAATTAAAATAAAATTTGAGAATGTCTATATCTATCCTAAATACTTAAAGCCCTAAACACACGGATTAAGATTGGTGATGACCATGTTTTTGTTGCTGTTCCTTAAGTAAAAATCAGAATTGACTTTTTAAACTTCTAACAGGACATTTGACATTCATAATGAATGTGTTCAGTAATCCTTTTTTAACTAAAGTCACGTGTGTAATGTATTTGGTACTGCCATGTACCAGTAATTATGCATGTTCATGCTGTGTTACATTCATCGCTATTTCTCTCTCAGGATAAAGCTCCGGTAGAGAGCAGTCCCTTTGGGACCCTCCCTCCCAAAGCTCCAGGACATGATGCCTCTGGGGATGACAATCCCTTTGGCACTCGGAAAGCCAGATCTTCCTTTGGTCGTGGTTTTTTTAAAATCAAAAGTAACAAGAGGACAGCAAGTGCGCCAAACTTGGGTATGTGTGGCCAAAATGCCATTTCCTTAATTCTTCCAGAGTCAGGAAAAGACCAATCTCTTCCCTTATTCATCTATCTGTACATTTCTTTTTCTCAGAAATGAAGGTGAATGACTTGGGGGGAAAAGTTAACAAAAAATGCTTCCACAGGCTTAATTCAGAGGTAAAGATAGCTTGGTGTGGACTCTCTCACTCTGCTCCCTGTTCTGGGTGTAAACTTAGAGGAAAAACCAAAACCCGTGGCTCTCTCTGACATCATTACAAACAGCTTCCCATCTACTCTGAAAGCGGATAAATTCACCCCATATTGACGCTGCTAATAGAGTCTGTGTGTAACATTGGAAGCACAGTGTGGCGCCCCGTCTCCCTGTGCATTTTGTGAGTAGGAGTTTGATCTGTGTTTCATTTTGTCATTCCCCTGTGTTTTCTCCATTGGGCTGCGTGTGATTGTGTGCATTGTTGGGATTTCTGAAGATCGTAAACGAAGTGCCAGTGCACCCACCTTAGGTACCGTACCCCTGCATGCCTGCCTTTGCCAGCGCTGTGCTCCCAACCCAGCTAATCCCTGCTCTTGGCATCTTGATCTCTAGACAGCGAGCTGGCAGCATCAGAAAATGGAGTCCTCTACTCCAGAGGATTCCTTCCACCTTCTGCTCACCAGGACTGTCTGTAGAGCCTCCTCTTCTAAGCCTAAATGCTGCTGTAACCCATGCTAATGGCACCTTGCAAGCAGCTCTGTGAGGACCTAGATGTGCCCAGCGGCCGGCAAAGTGCAGGGCAGGAGTTTCCTGGCGTCATAAATCCAGCTCCTTCACCCCAAAGTACATCACATCACACTAACTCCCAGGGCCTTGCAGCTCCTCCTCGATGGTAACATTTCCCCAGACTCCAGAAAGAAATGTTTTTAGCTGAACAGGTCTGTGGAAGACACCAAAAATGATCATTTTAGACTTACTTCTCTTAGAGGAACATCCTTCTGACATATTACTTTGAAGATGGAGGTGACATTTAGTTACAACAATATCTGAGGAATCACCCCCAAAGTGATTTTAGGAGAGGGAAAGCTCAGTTTTCCTTTTTAAAGAATACAGTAGTACGGAGGTTATCCTCAAAATAAATAAAAACAGGATGCTTTTAAAATTAGGAAGAGCTGGGCAGCATTTTCAGAGACCCCAGTACCTCTATCATGGCTGTAGGGTTTGAATGGATAGATTCCTTTGGATTTTCCCAGTAGGTCCTATTGTCTTGTATAGGTATCCACATATTAATATGGGTCAACAAAAGTGACTTCTCTCTCTTCATAGCCTTAAATGTCCAGCATATACACAGGATGAATGAAAATGATCTATCCAGACAACTGGTCTCAAATGTGTTTGCATCTTTCTTAGGAGAAATGTATTGTTGATATTGAGAGGCCAATCAATGCTGCTTACCATAACCTGTAATCACAGCTCTGCTTCATAGACAAGTCAGCCTCTGCAACTGTTAGATCTTGCTGAAACACTGTCCCTGTGATTTTTGTACAATTTTTACTTTGCTCTGTAAAAGTGCATATTCTCACATCGAGGAATCAGCATCCTTGTGTTTGCTAGTGTGAGATCGACAGCTAAACAAATGAGGAGAGTTGATGCTGGGAAGTCTGAGGATAGCAGATTTGGGTGTTATTCTATTAAAGCAAAATCAACAGGCACTAGTTTCATATCAAAAGAAAAGTTTTAATAAGAAAAATTTATGACTATCCAGTTCATTCTTTTCTTAGTTCTTGGAACATAACAGGTTATAATTAAGAATAAATTTCTTAAGAATTCCCAGAACTTGGTAACCAATTTGATTTAAATGCCAAAGGGGAGAAGGGAATGAAAAGAAAATGACAGAGAGGTTAGACTGGAGTAACAGGGAGAAAGTTACCTGGTATTAATGAAATATGAAATAAGACAATGTAAAAGAAGACTCTCAGGAAAATTGGGTGGATTTGTTAAGTCCCAGGTACTCTTGGCACATCAAATTGGGAATATCCACTGACATTCAGATACTGAAGCTGGGGAGAGAGATTATTAGGCTCAGAGATTCTGATACCAGTTGCTTTGTTCATGAAATGAGCAAAGTCATCATTTCATGCTGAGCATAGAGTGAGTGAATCTGTCAAAAGATCCTGCAGAAGGAACCCAGGAGAGAATCTTGGAGTGAAAGAGGAAGAGAAAACAGCGCTACAGCAAGGAAACTTTCAGATGACACATCTAGGAGCGTGTCATGTCAGGAAGCTAAAGGAGATGATGGCTTTGTAGGAAGTAGTCAACAGTACCAAGTGCTGCAGTAATTTCGAGAATGATTTCATTATGCATTCAAATCAGTTAAGGAAAGAGTATGGTAATGTTATTTTACCTTTGATCTCAAAGAATATGTAATTCCCATGTTAATAAACTTGATACACAACAAAGTAGATGGTAGAGTAGGATGTAGATTTGTTTTCCATTTTTAATATTTGCAGGGTGCTCTTTCTAAGTCACTGGTTTATAGATCAACAGAAGAAGAATTCTTAACAGTTGCTTAAACCGAGGAGGTTAACATCTAGGCGTGTTCATCCCATATTTTAAAATTCATCAAGTGTGTATTCTGTTCTTGGAATAGCTGAAACGGAGAAGGAGACACCGGAGCACCTAGATCTGGCTGGTGTATCTTCTCGGCCGAAAAATTCACAGGGAAGTAGTCCCTTCCAGATGTCTCCACCATCTCCAGATTCCAAAAAGAAATCCCGGGGTATTATGAGACTCTTTGGAAAGTAAGTAACAGAGCTTTGTCCTATATGTGGCTCAAATGTAGGGATGATTGGGAAACTGGCTAAAAATGGTTATAGGGCTTTTGTGATCCTTTTACAGAGGGAAGGTTGTGACTTGGGATTCATTAACTCATTGAGTCCCAATGTTTAAATCCAAATGTCTTTTCTAACCATACATACATAAGCATCAGTTTAAAATGTTCAAATTAAAGTCAAAGGTGTCTTCAGGTCTAATGTGCTATGTCTTCTTTACAGACTTAGGAGAAGTCAGTCCACTACATTCAACCCAGATGACATGTCTGAGTCTGAATTCAAAAGAGGAGGGACAAGGGCAACTGCGGGGCCCCGATTGGGTTGGTCTCGTGATTTGGGACAGTCTAACAGGTAGGAGCAGCCACATGAATGGACATTTGCATCACCTCCCAAGCCTCAAGGTCTTGTGAGCATCTGCAGTGTTGTTATTGACCCTGGGTTAGACAGCTGAATCCATTGCTTACTGCTGCACCTTTGGAAGCCTCTGTCATCTTTAGAGCAGTGCCGTTTGGCTGTGGTTAATGAGGAACTATACAGAAGGTGAGGGCTCTGTGAGCTAGGCGAGTAACCTGAGCTGAAATGTCAGCAACATCTGTACTAGAATGGCTCTTGGATTTAAATTTTACATAAAAAATAATTATAGGAACTCTAAATCGTAGCTCTGGAAAGATGGGAAAGTGTAGTGGTTAAGAAAAGCATCTACAGACTTGTGGTTGCCAAGGGGAAGAGGCGATGGGGGAGGGACGGAGTGGAAGTTTAGGATTAGCGGATGCAAACTATTATATATATGATAAACAACAAGGTCCTACAGTATAGCACAGGGAACCATATTCGAAAGCCTATAATAAACTGTAATGGAAATTAATATGAAAAAGAATATATATATATATATATTTATATATCTGAATTACTTCACACCAGAAACTAACACAGCATTGTAACTCAGCTATAATTAAGGGGGGAGGGGAAGAGAATAGGTTCTAGAGATAGAGTGCTTGGACCTGATTTCTGACTTCACCACTTCTTGTAAGCTGAGTGACCTTAACCAATTACTTTCATGCTCTCTGCCTCTGTTTCCCATAGTATGAATTAGTACTTACCCCAAAAAGATGATTGTGATGATTGAATGAGTTAATATGCTTTAAGTATCTAGCAAAAAAATAACTGTTCAGTATACATTAACAGGGCTTCCCTGGTAGCTTAGTCGGTAAAGAATCTGCCTGCAGCACAGGAGACATGGGTTTGATCCCCGGGTCAGGAAGATCCCGTGGAAAAGGAAATGACAACCCACTCTAATATTCTTACCTGGGGAATTCCATGGATAGAGCAGCCTGGCGGGCTACGGTCCGTGGGGTTGCAAGAGTCAGGAACGACTTAGCAACTAAACCACCAAACGTTAACAGTTAATAGATTCTGTGAAAGCACTTAAAAGACATACATTCTATCAGAATTCAGTTCATCAGGACTGTGTAATGTTTTATCTGTTAAGACTCTAAGAACTTTTCCTACACCTTTATCCCAGTTTAGGGCTGGTTTGGAACTGCTCCACATTCTTGCTAAACATCAAAGGGTGTGGTTGGCAAACATATAGCACAAGTCATGATACTAAATCTTTAAAAAGAGAATAGACTTAAAACCTTTCACACATGGTCCCTCCCACCCAGGCAGAACAGTGGGCACCGGTTTCATCAAGGAGGAGACTCTTTGGCCTTCTTCAAACACAGAGCAGTCTCGTTTGCCATATGTTCTCTTGTACACAGTAGAAGAGCTCTTTGTGCTGTTCTAAAAAGAAATTTTCTTGTTCATTGCCCCACTGTTTTTTTCCAAACAAGAATGCTATTTGTAAAAATTGCATAAGAAGCTAATACAATATTGTAAATCAACTAGATTCCAGATTAAAAATTAACTTAAAAATAACAAAAGAAAGCAAACATTTACTTTGATTGCACTATCTCATACTCAGGAATGGCATATTGCCCTCTTCTCATTGAATACCACGTGGAGAGAAATTGTAGTTCTAAAGTTAATTCAAGTTAGACTTGAGTTTCCTTCAGTCTGATCTAGTGTTCTCTGAAGACTCAACCTCTAAACAACACTGGTTGATACTAGTATAATACCTTGATCAGTGCATTTAACTCAGTCTCCTTCCATAGAACATGGTCTTGTTAAATCATGTTGAATCTTTTGTGGCTTTGTTTGACACAAGGGAGCATGCATCTCCCTTATGAGGAAGTATCATTTCCTTCACCAAATACATCCTAAAAATTAGACTTTTCATAATCAGATGGGAATCTCTGTATCTATTAAACATGCAGTTGTTCTGCCCTCATGATAAGTTACAGGATTGACTTTGAACTGTTTTTTCATATAATCGTTCATTTTCCCATAGTGACTTGGATATGCCATTTGCCAAGTGGACCAAGGATCAGGTTTGCAGTTGGCTGGTGGAACAGGGTTTGGGGTCCTACCTGAATTCTGGCAAGCACTGGATTGCATCTGGCCAGACACTTTTGCAGGCTTCTCAACAAGACCTAGAGAAGGTGAATGCCTCTATTTTGTTTATACAGTGGAGACAGAAAATGTGAACATAGGCTTGTTTTATTTTCCAGAAAGGGAAGTGAGTAGGGCTAGTAAGTACTCTGCAAAAAGCTTGAGTTCCTGCTTTGTGCTTATTTTATCTCATGGACTTAAAAAGGGAGGACCTGGTCTTAATGATTCCTTTGAGATACTTAAGCCACTGGGCATTTTAATGAAAGAATAATTATAGAGCCATAATCATAAAGTTTCAGTTAATATTCTCAAAACCATTCTGTGGCTTTATCATTGGTCCGTCTTCTCAACGTAATATGTGCAATTCAGTTGTACTTTGCACAAGGGAGAAAAGCCCTACATTTTATGCCTAGTTATTTAACATTTCTTCCCAATTATTTAACATCTGGTGCAAAATAAGAGTGGGCTTCCCAGGTGGCGTTAGTGGTAAAGAACCCGTCTGCTAATGCATGTTAGATATAAGAGATGTGGGTTTGATCCCTGGATTGGGAAGATGCCCTGGAGGAGGGCATGGTAACCCACTCCAGCGTTCTTGCCTGGAGTATCCCCTGGACAGAGGACCCTGGTGGGCAGTAGTCCATAGGATCGCAAAGAGTTGGACACAACCGAAGCGGCTTAGCACACATGCACGAAATGAGAGTAGAATTGGTGTTATGCATCCTACAGTTCCAATCTTGCAAAGGAAGGAGCCTAGTGGGAATATCTAGAATACCGCTAAATCAACTGCAGTGGTCTTGGCTTTCCGGGAGCCTTTTGTTCAGCAACATTTTATAGCCGGGGTTAGTATTCTGATTTAATGTAATTACTGAGTCTTCAGTACTAGCTTGATTTTGGAGGTATTGGCATCCTTTGCCAATGGCCGCCATCCTATGTTGACAGAGCTGTAATGCCAGTGTTTCTGTTTACTATTTCAGGAGCTTGGAATCAAGCATTCCCTTCATCGAAAGAAACTCCAACTGGCACTGCAAGCCCTGGGATCTGAAGAAGAAACCAATCATGGAAAGCTGGATTTCAACTGGGTCACTAGTAAGAGGTTTTCAATTCATGGATGAGTGTGTATAAAATTATACACACACCCACACATACACACACATATATAGCTGCTCTTTCTTTTTCATCACAAGAACCGATGTTCTGTGGCTCCTTAACGGAACTCATTTCTATCCATAGGATGGTTGGATGATATTGGCCTCCCCCAGTACAAGACCCAGTTTGATGAAGGACGGGTAGATGGTCGAATGCTTCATTACATGACTGTTGTAAGTGACTCACTCCTGGGGTTTGGGGAGGCTAAAGTTACCTTTCTCTGAAAAACACAGAAATCGAGTAAGCAAAATACAGTGTTTTCACAATGGTTCCACCAGATTTTGAAGGTATTGCTTTAACTTGAGGAGAGGGGCAGGCAGAGTTTTCTAAGTTGATGTTATGGGATTTGGTGATTGTAATAGGCTTGGGAAATTCTGAAACCCTGACTTAAGCTACATAAAACTTTATATATATTCAACAATGTAGACCTTGATGTGTACACTTCTGAATGGGTGCATTTTATGATATAGAATAACATCTCATAAAAAGATTTAAAACTGAAAGTAGAGTTTTGCAACCCTGGCAGTTTCTAAGTGGTACACTTCTATTAGTAGTGACCACTGGAAAGGCTGCCCTTCGGACAGTACCGTTGGAACTGTCTTTTCCCTTCCTTCCCCTTTTGAGAACTATTTCCTGAAACCCCCTAGCCCTTCTCACTTCAGCCCAGTTCTGCTGGAGTGAAGAGGAGACAGGTAAAGGTCGGGCTTCACTCGGATTCCTTCCTTACTGTTGTAAGGCTATTTCTAGCCTTCTGTCCAATGCATAGAAAAACTTTTCCCCACTTTACAACAGCAGGGAGAGATGGGTTGCAGGAGAACTTGTTCTAGACTTCATGGTACTAGGAGTGTCCTGCCTAAGATACTTTTTTTTAAATGGCTTTTTTGTGGTCTAGGATACGGATCCAACTACCACAAGTATCTTTTTTTTTTTAAGACAGTGGAAACTGTTAAATTAATTTTATTGACTTGGACCTTGCTGTGAAAGCTGTTAAAAATTGCTCTAATTACTTTTGAACAAAATTTTTAAATTAAATATGAAAGTCTTGTAGTATATTTTTCTCTTAATTTGTATAAGAATCATATACCCATATTAACTTTCCTTTATTTTTATATAATAGCTTTATTTTTTAATTGGAATATAATTGCTTTACACTGTTGTACAGTTTCTACTGTATAACACTGTGAATCAGCTGTAAGTATACAGGTATCCCCTCTGTCTTGAACCTCCCTCTCCCACCCGCATCCTACCCCTCTAGGTCATCACAGAGCATTGAGCTGAGCTCCCTGTATTATATAGCAGCTTCCTGCTAGCTTTCTATTTTACACATTGCAGTGTATATATATCAATGATATTCTCTCGATTCAGACAAGTACCTTTTTAAAATAAGTGGAAAGTTTCAAAGAACTGATTTATTTAGGAATTTTTCAATATCAAAGAAAGTTGGGGTCCAGCTCATTTTCTTCTCCATCACTGAAACAGAAGTTTGAACCACGGTGGGTACATCATGTAAGGTACAGGTAAAATAACACCAGCGTGTGGCTTGTTGCACACTTACTTTGTGCCAGGCACTCTGTTAAACTCTTTACTCATAATTAATGCTCAGGTCTCAGCAGTACTCGAGGTAGCACTCTGTTATCCCAGCTTTTAGATGAGGAAACAAAAGAACTGAGAAATCAGGTAACTTAATCATGTTGCCACTGTTAGAAGGTAGTAGAAAGTCAGAGTGCATTTGTGGCTGTTGGCCTGCCTATTTAGGTATGAGGATGTTCATACTGAGAACAGTGTGAATGTGAGCTGTGAGAATTTGCTCACCTGAGAATGTGAGCAAATTCAGACTGAAAATCACAAAAGGCAAACATAATTTTCATGTCTATGAAAGAATAAATTACCTTAGAAGATTTGACCGCAGAAATCCTAAGTCATAAAAAAATCTGTTTGTCTGTATGTCCTGTATTGAATCCTGGATCAGAAAAAGGGACTAGTAGAAAAACCGGAGAAGTCTGAGTAAAGCCTGGGTTTAATTGAATTTCATTATTGTCTGTGTTAATTTCTTAGTTTTGCTGACTATCATGGTTATATAGAGAATGACATATAGAGTTAACATTAGAGCAAGCTGAGCAAAGGGTGTGTGGGACTCTCTACTATCTTTGGCAACTTTTCTGGAAATCTAAAATCACTTAAAAATAAAGGATTTTTTAAAAATCCTCCCCTCAAAAAAGTGTGTTTTGATTTAAAAGAAAGTGGTCCCTACTTTTAAAATCCCTTAAACTAAAATAATGTTTTATTTACATTGTAAACACTATGCATTTTGATTTTTCTCTTCAACCTGACAGACTTCAGTTGGTTGAGAATAGCCCATGTGGAAATGTTTTGAATAGGTGTCTCAATCTTAGATTAAAATATGGTAAATGCCCTTTCTAACTTACCATCAAGCACTGCTTTTAAGAAGTCAGTCTAATAACACTAAGATATAAATCAACTATACTCCAATATAAAATAAAAGTTACATTTGAAAAAAAAGAACTTAATCTAGAAAAAAGCTCAGGAAATTATTTTTGCTTGGATCTAAGCTGTCTTATCATTTTATTTTAAAAATATCTCTGTAATAGGTTATTTTTCCCATATAGGAAATGTGTTCTTGAAGTTATGGTTGCTGGGAGGAAGGATGAGGGGAAGGGACAGTTAGGGAGTTTGGGATGGACATGTACACACTGGTATACTTAAAATGGATAACCAACAAAGACCTACTATAAAGCACATGGAATTCTGCTCAATGTTATGGTGGCTGGGGTAGGAGAGGAGTTCGGGGGAGAATGGATACATGCATATGTATGGCTGAGTGCCTTTGCTGTCCAACTGAAATTATCACAACATTTTAATTGGCTATATCCCAATGCAAAATAAAAGGTTTTCTTAAAAAAAGAAAAGAAATGTGTTTTCTGTAAGGTATGCTAAAGTGGATATTTTCCTTATTTATTTTCTGGGTGTGTTTGGAAGTAGACTGGTACTTACCTTGACACTGCCTCCCCGTATCACCTTCTTGTAAAATACTTTGTTTTGGTGTGTTTGAGAAGTTCCCTATAGCCACAGACTGGTGAAAATTATTCTTAAAGGAATTGCTTGGTGATATATGTTGGTACTTACAATGTCTTCATTCCTCTTCTCTCTCTACCTCTCACCAAAAGCTTTGCATTGATTAAGATAGCTTTTCCCAAACTGTTCATATTTTCTGCTGGATAAGGCACAGTAATCTAGAACCATAGATTTCTTGATGCTGGGGGATGGTATAACTGGAACAGTCTTCTGGTTTCCCTCCAAACTGCGATGTGCCTCAGCTCAGAGAACCAGCCCTCAGTCATCAGTGAAAATCACTTGCACTCAGTTATTTGCTTTATCAAATCACGTCAAAGCAGGTCACTTTTCATAGTGGCTTAACTACTGCTTTTCACACTGTGTGTTTCAGAGCTGTTTGGGCCTAACATCTTCCCTCAGTAGAAGAGAGATAAACAGGTAGAAATCAGCTTCAGTTGGAACAATGTGAATTTTGGTTCTCTTCTATTAATATATTGGGGTCCTGGAGAAAATTTTGTTCAGAACAGGAAAAAGGGTTCTGTTACCAAATAAAAACTTTGAAAAACCTGACAGGCCTTTGAGGCCTATTGGAGGGGCCCTTCTCCTTTTACTTGAGTTTTCTGAGATCCTCCTGAGAAGGTGCTCCTGCCATCTCAGTTTTTTGTTTTGTTTTGCAGGATGACTTACTGTCGTTGAAGGTCGTGAGTGTGCTCCACCATCTCAGTATCAAAAGGGCCATCCAGGTCCTAAGGATCAATAACTTTGAGCCAAACTGTCTACGGAGGCGACCCTCTGACGAGGTAGCACCTGAGGCTGAGATTTCCGCAGCCCGTCCTTTCCATGTTTGTGACAGTCTGGGTGGAGAAACCAAGACCTATTTTTTTCTTCTCGGCACCTACATAGAAGGGAAACTGGCTCCCTCAGAGCCTCAAATCCAGCCTCATTTACTTCTTAGGCTTTGTGTTTCTGTATTCCTTCCTTTGGCCTTCTCTGGTGGCTCAGTCAGTAAAGAATCTTCCTGCAGTGCAGGAGACCCAGGTTCAATCCCTGGGTTGGGAAGATCCCCTAGAGGAGGAAATGGCAACCCACTCCAGTATTCTTGCCTGGAGAATTCCATGGACAGAGGGGCCTGGTGGGCTACAGTTCATGGGGTCGCAAAGAGTTGGACACAACTGAGTACACACTCATTCCTTCCTTTCCCCCACGACGGGTCTATCTGTGTAACTGAGCTGTGTTTTAGTTGTACTTCCTCCTTTCTTGGGTACATTTTATATTTCTGCCTCCTTAAGCCACAGAGTTAAGTCTCACTATAAAGACTTCCTTTCCTGGAACACTGCTTTACTAGTATGTAAAAAACTTAAAACTCTGGGACATACATTCATTAAAAGAGAGTTCAAGTTAGCAAACAACCTTTTCACCTTTACGCTAAACTCCTCTCCATGAGGCACATTCTTTACTTTTTACTTTATTAAAATACTGAGTTTATTTCACATTATATTCTTATCTCCCCACCATTTCCATTTGTCTGACCATCAGTACTACCATATCCTATCATAACATGGCATACATACTTAAAACCTGGAGTTGCATCTTTACAAACTAAATTGGCATTATAGATGACACATTGTTGGCAATGGAACCTAGACAACATTTATCAGATACGACAGAGAAAGTTCTCACCCTTATAAAAAGGACAGCTAGATACCAGCTGTTGCAGACATGAAATAAGATGGAAAATTTTAACAAAATGTTTAAACTATGTTCTTAAAGAGACTTCCTCCCCTGAGGCAGGCTCTTTAGAATTGGCAGGCAGGTCTAATATTTGGAACCCCGTAGTCAGTGACTAAAGCTCTGGGTGGTGGTTTGTCCCCATAGAACAGCATCACCCCATCAGAAGTTCAGCAGTGGACCAATCACCGAGTGATGGAGTGGCTGCGCTCCGTGGACCTGGCGGAATATGCCCCCAACCTCAGAGGCAGTGGTGTCCATGGTGGGCTCATGGTAAAACTCTGCTTTCATTTAAAATTGACTCCTTATCATTTTGTTTCCATTAGTCTAATGAGTGGGAGATTATCAGTTGCTTGTCATAATCCTGAAAGTCATCTAACTGAACCTTTCTGTGCCATTTCTAGTGAATCTTTACTTTCAGAGTATTCTTCCCCATATTTTAAAATTAATGTCACCATATAATCTAGATTGAATTTAAACTGATTTCTCTTTTACTGTCTTCACTAATGTTGGATAACATCTGGCCATCGGCTTGCATACAATCATATTTTAAAACCTTGGGAGGGGTTTTAAATACTGCATTGCTGCACCTTAATGTTACCCATTCCGGTGTTCTTGCCTGGAGAATCCCAGGGACGGGGGAGCCTGGTGGGCTGCCGTCTTATGGGGTCGCACAGAGTCGGACACGACTGAAGCGACTTAGCAGCAGCAGCAGCACCTTGATATTGCATAAGGAGTCGATTCCCAAAGGTGCCACTTCAGAGGTAGAAGCCCCAACTTTGTAATGCTTGGGTGTCAGGACCAGCCCTGCTTCTCACTAGCTTAGGCAAAACAAAGAAAAGATACTTAAATTGAAGATCAAAGTCCACAGTTTGTCTGTCCTCACCAGGCTGTCAAGAGAGTCATTGGAGATAAGTAAATGAAAGAGCTTTACCGACTATAAAGCGCGATCCAGGCATGTGTGATCCATGGTGCCTTCAACAATCTTATTTTTTCCTGTAGGTTCTAGAACCTCGTTTTAACGTAGAAACAATGGCTCAGTTACTGAACATCCCACCAAGTAAGACCCTGTTGCGAAGACATCTGGCCACTCACTTCAACCTTCTGATCGGTGCAGAAGCCCAGCACCAGAAGCGGGATGCCATGGAGTTACCAGATTATGTACTTCTAACCGCAACCGCCAAAGTGAAGGTTGGTTCAAGCTCCTACCATTTTATAATTGCCTATAGCAAAGACTCAGTCTTGGCTGTTACCTGGCTATCCCATTTTCATAGGTTTTCTAAGTTTTGTGAATGGGTTGAAGGTAAATGATTCTTTAAGAGTAGTTAGGAAAATGCATTTTTGAAGGCTTCCTTCTGGAGGGATCTTTGCTCAAATCATTTATTAGAGTTAACAGGAGTGAAGAACATGATGTTGGCATCTACCATTGATTTTTTTGCCAATGCGGAAAGTCCATGTCTTGGGCCCAATATTGATTGCCGTTATCCTATGGATAAATCAAGCATAAGAGGAGGATTTTTTTTTTTCTCATAAATAACCAGACTTGCAAGTTAGGAAAGGATACTCAAGCAATGTTTCAAGGTAGACCAGCACAGAGTAGATATCTTCAGATTTACCTGGATTCATGGATCATACCAAGTTTAGATCACTTTTTATTTTTTAAATCACTCTTCTGTGAACTCTTCTAAGTCTGTTATATCAATTAAATTAATGTGAAGATAGGGTTTATCAGTTCCTCCACAAACGTGGCTCCTCCACTAACCCCTTTTAAAAGAAAAAAGAAAAAAACACTCCCCCTACCCACTCAATACTTTCTCTTTAGCTCCCTTTCTCCCTTAAAAAAATGTGTCAGATTTGAAACCTCTGAAAGAGTCTGTTGTATATAAATTCTCAACATCAGCATCTCCTTTAAATACAGTCTCAGGTACTATCCAGTGAAAAGATGGATTTTTTTCTTCTCTCAAAGTTTTCTCCCTGAAAATGAGGGCTTCTTTTAGCAGTTACTGGTATGGATAATCATAGCCTCGCTCAAAAAGAATATACAATAATGGCTCTTTCCTGTTTTTGACCTTGCAAAATTGGATTCAGCCCTCATTCAGAAATCTCATTGCATTAAGGTCAGTCACAATTAAGGCTCTTGGCTTTTCACAGTGACTACCCAGCTAGTGATGTGAATAAGGAGAATGAGCTTAATTTTCTGAGATTCATAATGAGGATCATTTATCATATTTGGGTGTTAACCAAATGCCTGAGATGTCTTTGTTTTTCTTATACCCAGTCATCGAATTGCTTTTCTTGGTAGTGTGAATACTTAAATTATATGTGTTTCTGGTCCTTTGTCATGTGAGTTTTATCAAGTCCCTGGTTGTTTTTGTTTGTTTTTCTTTTAAAGCCAAAGAAGCTTACCTTCAGCAATTTTGGGAACCTGAGAAAGAAGAAACAGGAAGATGGGGAGGAATATGTTTGTCCGATGGAGTTGGGACAGGCATCAGGAGGGACATCTAAGAAAGGATTTAAGCCTGGTTTGGATGTACGCCTGTATGATGAGGATGACCTGGACCGATTAGAGCAGGTAAACGTGACACCATAGGCCTGTTTCAAAGTTCTTTCACTGTTTGAAAACTTTGTGTGCTCTCTACTAACTAAAGATGTTTTCTTCAAATACCTAATAATAAAGATAATAGTAAGATAATAACAAGCACTTACAGATTGTTTGCTACATCCCAGGTACTAGCCTAAGCACATTACATGTATTAATATTCAGGGTATCCTAAAACATAGGGAGCATTGTTATTCCCATTTTAGAGATAAGGAAACTGAAGCATAGAATGCTTAAGTAACTTAAGACAGAAGAGCTGGTAGAATTGCTGGGATTCCAGCCTGCCAGGCTGGCTTCAAAGCCTGTACTATTTACCTATGTTATGCCTATCTCAGTATTAAGGAAATCTACATACCAAAACAAGTCAGGAATGGACACCTCTTACTCCTTAGCCTTTTCAGTATCAGGTCATGGATCTGAGTATTGCTTTCAAATGAATATTCTTTGGTGCCATTGTCAACATCAGAGCTTTGGGCTCAATGTGCCAGCAAAGTGTTTTTCTTCTCATTTTTAATGTCCAGTTGCAGTCGTAGGAGGAGATGGCTTCGGAAGTATTCTGTTGCTCCCACCCCATTCTGTGCCACTTGCACTGTTTCTTCTTAGACTTGTGTTCATTTTGCTGCATTTTTCTTGAAATTGTGCAAATGAGTCTGTCATGTCGTGGTGTGTTCATTGCAGATGGAAGACTCAGAAGGGACAGTGAGACAGATAGGTGCATTCTCTGAGGGCATCAACAACCTAACTGTAAGTTGTAAAACGAATTTCAAATATTCTAAAAATAAGCTTGACAGTCACCCCAAAGGGGACTGCCTGTGTAGTGGAGAGCTCAAGGTGCCTGGTGTGTGTGACTCCCACCTCCTTGTCTTCCAGCACATGTTAAAGGAAGATGACATGTTTAAAGATTTTGCTGCCCGTTCCCCCAGTGCCAGCATCACCGATGAAGACTCGAACGTCTGACCATAGCACCTGGATGAGAGCAGGGAGCCCTTCGTCTTTGTTCCACTCTATTCCTCGGACACTCACAGTATCTGCAGCAAGCCACAGGCTGTGTGTTGTTTATCGTTCCCACTTCTCATGTGGAAGTGGAGGTGGAAAGCAGGGATTAGGTGCTAATTCTAAAGTTGCC
The DNA here is from genome assembly GCF_029378745.1 of Bos indicus. Classification (NCBI taxonomy): domain Eukaryota; kingdom Metazoa; phylum Chordata; class Mammalia; order Artiodactyla; family Bovidae; genus Bos; species Bos indicus. Next base: position 82,114,776 of record NC_091764.1, on the reverse strand, counting down.
ATGACAATTGAGACACTGGTGAATGAGAGTATAATTGTTTCTTCTCTATTTAATGTAAAAAAAAATCTGTGATATATTATATTTAAAGTGTTGCATTTAATATGAGTATTTTACCATAGTCTTTCCATCCACATTCACAGCATGGAGGATTTGGGAAGCAGTGACCAGTATGTGAATGATTTTTTGTCACGTCGATGTGATAGCACTGCGGCCCTCGAAGCAGGATGTTACATGCTTTCGAAATCAAATTGTGGAATTTCTTAGGCGTTCAGTGTGTCCACTATATGCCAGCCACACCTCCACTTGCTTCTTTTTGTCCTATTTTTATATATTTTTCTAAATATATGTATATACTTAGTACATAGAAAATAGAACTTTTATTTTGTAACATAAGGAAGATGGTAAAAAGATCACGTTAAAAAAACACAGTGAGCAAAATTTTTGTATACCAGCTGTTTCTTGAAGAGGTCCAAATGATATTTCTGTCCCCCAAACTGAACTCTAATGATGTTGATCATTCAGACTAAATTAACATATGTGAAATACCCCTTCTTTGATGACACTTCACAAAATTATTGAATAGCTTTTTAAAAATTTCAGCCTTAGTCTTGGATCCTCTTAACTCATAAGGAAGAATCTGAGGGACATTTTAAGTGCTATTAACCTGAGTGTATTCAAGAAACTCCCCCCAAATTTGTAGAAATAATTCCTGAAGAAACCAAAACAAAACCCTTTACAGTATTAAGCTTCTTATCTTCCTCTTTGCTAAACATATCATTGCATCAAAATACTAACAGTCTGCCTAATGTTATTAATTGCACATTTCTCAGACTATTAGCAAATGGATTTTTTTTAAAGCTGATTACTTGTCTGAACATTTTGTCTCAGACTTCAGTAACTCAAAGACTGCAAAATTAGTTTCATAATGGCTATAGTGTGATGATAAAATGCAGTTCATGTTTTTCTGTAGCACAGGGCCCAAATATTCTTTATCAAGAAAATTGAAAGCTGCAATAAAAACTGTTATTGTGTTTATTATTTTCTAGAGGTATCAGAAAAATATCCAATTTTTTGTTCACTACTATCTCATTACTTATGATAGTCAGTGGTGGTAAAGACAGGTTTTCAAAAATGAGCGTAGGGTGGGCAGTTCAATATATGTCTGAAGACTTGCCTAATAAACTATATTTGAATGTCAGTGGCATGACCTTTCAAGTTAGCAAGTTTCCAAGTTTCTTATCAAGGAACCCTGTGATACTAAATTACTATTTATTCATAATTAAAATGACTCAATGCTAATAATATTTTTGGTCCCTATCATGCACTATTTGGTAACTGTATTAGACTCTTTGTGTATTTGTGTTTTATTTTAATGTGAACATATGTCACCATTTGAAAAACCATTTGTTATTCAATCCTGGTTAAAAATACTAGGAGACTGTTACAGATGCCAAATATTCCTTATTCAGGACAGTGTAACATCACTGATGATATGTGATAGGTTAAATTTTTTTGATGATATATATCCTTTTTACAAGATATTTACACTGCTGGTATTACCATATGAAAAGAAATAAAGTCAATTGATAACTGCCTCATATTTTTATTGTGGGTTACTTGTTTTCCTTTACTGGGAATAACCAAGTCGCCTTTATTTTGGATCTAAAGAGTAGTAACACCAACTCTTTACAGCTCACAAACTCTCAGAAATTTGTTTGAGGGGGGTCTATAACCTGTATCAGGGTTTCCCCAGTGGCTCAGCAGTAAAGAACTACTTGCAAAGCAGGAGAGGTAAGAGACATGGGTTCAATCCCTGAGTCAGGAAGATCCCCTGGAGGAGGGCACAGCAACTCACTCCAGTACTGTTGCCTGGAGAATCCTATGGACAGAGGAGCCTGGAAGGCTACAGTCCATAGGGTTGAAAAGAGTCAGACACTACTGAAGCCACTGAGCATGCATAGCCTGTATCAACAGATGAAAATTTAAGGCCTTTACTTCAGAAACTTTCTCATGAAAGGAAACACAGGCAGCTGAGCTTGGGGGATGAGGAATCATGGCAAAGGGGTATCGGAAAAGCAAACCAAAATGACTTGCCTACAAGTTTGAAGAAGTTAGGTGTAGAAAGAAGTTAGTTTTATACATATGTTTCTTTCTTTAAAGAATTAAATAGTATTTTTTAATAAAACTAAAACTTGAAAAAAGGAAACTTGTCTCAGAAGAGGTTACCAAATATTTGAAGTTAGGTGAATATAACTAGAAGACAGATGATTTTTTGTGAAAGTATCTCTGACTTAATAAACCAGCAGGACTCCATATGAGTACAACACACCCAGTTGGCAAACAGGAAGACCTAACATGTTTGTTTAGCTGTGTGTATATATGCTTAATTGTAGAGTTCGAAAACTGGGACCACATTCACAGATGTGACTTCACTGCAGAATTTTTACTCTGAAAAAAAACAGTTCACGTGCTCAATATCTAGAAGTAGTGTTCAGCGTGTGCAGGGAAATGGGGCAGAAACCATCACAACAGCTGGCTCCAAAGGACAAAGAGGTTCTGAGCGTCTGTGAGGTGGTCAGTGGAGCTATCATCCACGCAGCTCAGAAACTGAAGGCCTATCTTGGATTTGAAGACACACTGAGCAATCTGTGCCCAGATTCAAACACTCTCAATGAGATCTTCTTAATCCACTTTGTCACTTTCTGCCAAGAGAAAGGAGCTGACAAGTGGCTCACCACCACCAAGATGACCAAGCACCAAGCCTTCCTGTTTGGGGCAGATTGGGTTTGGACCTTCTGGGGATCTGATAAGCAAATACAGCTTCAGCTGGCCGTGCAGACACTGCAGATGGCTTCTCTTCCTCCTGTGGAATCTGACCCCTCCAACCCAGATTCCAAGGCAGAGAAGTCTTTCAGCAAGAAAAGTAGGTTTGACAAGCTGGAAGAATTCTGTAACCTGATAGGAGAGGACTGTCTTGGCCTGTGTATCATCTTTGGTGTGCCAGGAAACCCTAAAGACATCCGAGGAGTCGTCCTGGACAGTGTCAAGAGAGAGACGACGAAGGGTCATCTGCCAGGAGGGACAGCTGTGGCACGATTCATCCTGGAAACGGAAGATTGTATCTCCATCAGGGAGCTGCTTGGAAACTGTCTGAGTAAGAAAGATGGGCTGAGAGAGGTGGGCAAGGTTTATATTAGCATCCTCTGAACTGGCCGTGTGGGATGAGACTGACCTGTAAGATAAAACAAAAATATGTTCTTCTAATAAGTTTATCCTCTCATGGGATTTTTTTCTCCCCTCGCTCCACCCCACAATGAATGAAAACCATCTCCTGGGTCAAAACCTCCTAGCGTGATTATGGACAGAAAAAAAGCCTACCTGTATTTCAGGGAAAACGGAAAATTTTAGTGTAATCTTTTATTATTCAACAATAAAAGTGGGAGGAAAGGATAATAGAGTCACCCTTAAAGTTCAACTTGAAAACAAATTGTGTTTGATAAGAGTAAGTCTAGCATTTAAAAGTGTAAAATGGGTTTTGACTGCTATGGGTGGGAGGTGGGGAGGGCAAGGGGTTGCATAAGACTACAGAACAGTTTTAGTTGTATTTATTAATACAAAACCAGTTTCAATTCAGGACACACAAAAAACTGAGCCTGGTTCTCTTCCTTTCTACCCAGGCTCTCACCTCATCCCAAGCTGCCTGCTCTCTGCAGAGAGGACCTTGGTGGGATCCCTTGGGGACTGTTTGAGTGTTAGCTTTACCTATGATTTTAACCCATATCACAATCCCTTATGATAATGATTAACATCTATTTAGCATTTGCAGTGGAAAATCCCATGGATGGAGGAGCCTGGAAGGCTGTAGTCCATGGGGTCACTGAGGGTCGGACACGACTGAGTGACTTCACTTTCACTTTTCACTTTCATGCATTGGAGAAGGAAATGGCAACCTACTCCAGTGTTCTTGCCTGGAGAATCCCAGGGACGGGGGAGCCTGGTGGACTGCCATCTATAGGGTCGCACAGAGTGGGACACAACTGAAGTGACTTAGCAGCAGCAGCATTTGCAGTAAGAAAAGTATATTTATATATAAAAACTATCTTAAAAGCTGGGGTGAATTAAAACAGCACTCTAGGGAAGGAAAAATAATTTTTCCTGTATGCTTCTAGAGGACAGAAGCAAAAAGAATGCTTTAAAGTGTAAAGGGAAGCTTGATTCATTCACACATGATTGTTAAATGCCTGTTACTTGAAAGGCCCTGTTCTATGCCTTGCCAGTCCAGCAGTAAAAAGAACAAAGTCCCTACTATCAGGGAGTTTCCCTCTTAATGGTGGAAAACAGACAATAAATAAATACCTGCATACATTTTAAATGCATATTTAAATAAATGTCAGGGGTGGTGTAAAGGAAAAGGAGATACTATTTTATATGAGGTGATTAAGGAAGGCCTCAGAGAGAAGGGGCAATTTGCCAGAAATGTGAATAGAGATCATCAATGCAGGTATCTGGGAAAGTGTTCTAGACCTAGGAATCTGCAGATGCCTAGGGCCTGACTTGGGAATGGAGTTGGTGTGTTCAAGACATAGTAACAGAGGCAGAGTGAGCAGGGAGAAGACTGATAGGAGACAGTCAGGGAAGGAGCCAGCAAACAGGAGAAGCAGATCACACTTGTAAGGACTCTGGATTTTATTCTGAGTGATATGGGGACAGACATGCCTTGATCTGACTTAAACACTAAAACCCTCACTCAGTTGCTGGGTGGAGACTAGATTGTAGGGAGGAAAGAGTAGCAGCAGAGCCCAGGGGTCAGCTAGGAAACTTACAATAACTGAGGTGGGAAAAAAAGACTTGGGGCTTCCCAAGTGGCTCAGTAGTAAAGAATCCTCCTCCCAATGCAGGAGATGTAGGTTCAATCCCTGGATCAGGAAGATCCCCTGGAGAAGGAAATGGCAACCCACTCCAGTATTCTTGCCTGGGAAATCCCATGGACAGAGGAGCCTGGTCAGCTACAGTCCATGGGGTCGCAAAGAGCTGGACGTGACTGAGCATGCACACATGCTCACACACACAGTCACATACACATATGGGAGAAAAGAGTAGCCTCAAGCAAAGTGGCAGAAGAGAAGGGGCGAAGAGGTCAAATTAGGAACAGTTGATGGTAAAGCATACATCATTTGCTGATGACTGCATGCAATATATTACAATTAGAACATTTATTTCCAAACTTCTTAAATATGACATTTCTTCATTCCAGGAAACCAAAAGTTCAAGGAAAACATTTTAGCCTTCTGTCTTCCATAAGTAGGTACAAATAGGCATGAGAGGCATCTCTTCATGTTGTTAAGCAATAATTATTCCTACTTGGAATATGCCTGGAAGGTTATACTACTCAGTCAATTTCTGTTTCCTTGTATAGAGTGACCCCTGTCTGCATCAATGCTGTGTAGGGCAAGCTGTCAAGGAGGTGGTATAATAGAGTAAAAAAGAGGATGCAACTTGGAATCAGATGTGGGTTTGAGTCTCAGTTCTTGTAAAAAGTAGAATCTAGAGGTTTAACTCTGTTTTCTTATCTGTGAAAGGGGAATGACTTCAGCTAATTCAAAGGAGACAATGCTTGTGACAACACTTCTCTATTTTATTGAAGGGTAAGCTTACCAAAATTTTGATGTATCTAGTACAAATTGTAAGTATTCATGTGATAAAGAGCTAAAAGATGTAAATCAAAGACTCACCATGCTTTTTTTAATGAAAATAAAGATGTGAAGCTTTTACTGATTTTAAAAATACTGTATTCTCATGCTTTTCTTAATCAGCATTTTTATGTAAAGATTTAAGTACAGAAGAATAGAAAGTTACTTCTTCATGAGTCCTGCACTGACCCCTGTTCCAGTTTACTGTTTGCCATTCCAGAACTTGTATTGTGTATTAAACATATTTTACACAAGTGTAATCATATGATCTACAAATGCCTTATAACCTGCATTAAAAAAAAAAAACTTCACTGAATATTGTGGACAACTTTCCATGTTAATACATTTATATTCACTTTCCTCTTTTCTGGGCTGGTATCAATGGTTCTGTTCCCAACCCTGCATACATATTAGATTCACTTGGAAACTTAAAAGCAAAAAAAAAAAAAAGACCAAGGCTACAAACACACCTAGATCAACTGATCAGTATCTCAGAGAGAGGGAACTGAGAGATTTTTTTTTTTTTTTTAATCTTCTAAAGTAATTATAATGTTCAACTAGGATTAAGATGTGTCTAAGTAGTCCTCTCTGTTGTATGTATACACCATGATATATTTAATATGTAATGTCTGGATGGATATTTGGGTTCCAAAGTCCATCCACATACCTGGATATATGTACATATTGTTTCTTTAACATGCTTGTAAATCAACATACTTCGCTCGATTTTTTTCATAAGCATGTATTTATTTTTGAGTTCATTTTTCCAGCTTTACTGAGATATAATTGGCATGCAACACAGGATAAGTTTAAGTGTACATCATCATAATTTGACTTAATACATTATGAAATGATTATCACAATAAGTTTAGTTAATATCCATCTCATATAGATATAAGAAAAAAGAAAGAAAAATTTTTTCCACATGACAAGAACTCTTAGGATCTATTCTCTTCACAACTTTCAATTTTACCATACAGCAATGTGAATTATAGTCATCATGTTGTGCATTACATCATTAGTACTTTATTTATCCTATAACTGGAAATTTGGTTCACTCACTTTTTATGTTATTTTTTAAATTAAAAACAGCTCCCTGACAGTCATTGGATTAATGCAGACTTCAAATATAGCAAAAACCAATTGTAAAAAAAAATCTTAATATTTAAAATTGATCTACATATGTAGACTTGGCTACGTAATTTGTGGGACCAAATGCAAACTGAAAATACAGAGTGTAAAAAATTTTGTAAAAAATTGTAAAGTGTTTCAAGACAGAGACAACAAATATTAAGCCAAGCACAGGGCTCTTCTATGTGTAAGTCACAAGCCCATGAAACTGACCTGACTTCTACATTTTGTTGGATTATTTGGTCATGAAGGCTTAAAAAAAGATTTTTATCATGATTGTTTATACTTCTAACATCTTTTCTAACTGAAAAATTATGTTATTCTTACTAACTTCTATACATGATAGTACATGCTTTACTCTTTATACTGCATGAAACAGCATTATTGCCCATTTATAGCATTACAAGTGACATTTTAACTTTTAATATAGAATAAATTTCATAGTATTTGATATCAGAAAACAAGAAGAATTTTCTGGCTCTTCTAACTTCAGAAGAATTGATCTACTTTAGTCTTAGGGAGAGACTAAAACAAAAGGAAGAAATCATAAGCAGTTTGAACGAGGAACTGAATCTCTTAACATGTTGCTCAGAAATTGAGAAGTCTCTGGATATGAACTAATTCTCTAAGGATTCATTCTCATTTGTCCCTAAATGTCTATGCGATAGGCCTTGCACTTTATTCAACTGAAATATGCAAAATTGAGAGAAAAAGTGGTTGCTGCATTGACCCTAAGCTTAATTTGAATGGCCACCTTTTATATTATGGCTTTGAAAACATTGCTCACCTAATCATAGTCGTTTTCAGGAAGATGATACTGTTCCCATGTTCTCTGAAACTGAAGCTCAGAGATTTTAGATGGACTTGCCCAAGATCACAAAGAAACAGAACCTGGATTCAAATCCCACATCCATCTGACTTAAAGGCCATGCTTTAAATCTTAAAAATGGAGGACGGGAGAATTCCATGTGAAGATGGAGACAGAGATTAGAGTCCTGTGTCTACAAACCAAGGAATGCCAGAAATTGCCAGCAACCATCAGAAACTAGGAGAGAGACTAGAGAGGCATAAACAGATTCTCTGTCAGACTCTCCAGAAGGAACCATCTCTTGTCAACACCTGGATTTTGGACTTCTGGTTTCAGAACTGTGAGAGAATAAATGTCTGTTGTTGTAAGTCACCCAGTTTCTGGTTCTTTGTTATAGCAGCCCTAGGAAACAAACACATCTAACATCTGTTGTTCCACTTTGGAGCAATAATGGGATGATAAAGAGGGCAGAAAAGATTGAGGAAGGTGATTACTACAAATACTTGTTATTATCATGCTGCATGCTTATTGATGCCCATAAAACACTGAATGTTCACAGGTAGAATACTCTAGGACACCTGCACACCTGTTCTACCTGGTATGCTTAACAAGGCTCAGTTCTGTTTGTTTCCAGTTGTTCTTATTATAATCATCTACTTTAAGTATTATACACATAGATTGAAAAAAATAGAGGATAATTTTATTAAGGGTTGTATGTTAATCCATCCTAGGGTAGAAAATAAGAGAGTTCCTCTAAGGATTACCAGCATTTTCTAGGTCCTAATGAGTTCTGCCTTTTTGTAATTTTAACCTGATCTACAAACAAGCTAACAGAATCACTGATTATAGTTAAAGCCTATAGGAGCTTTCTTAGTGGTTCAGACTGTAAAGAATCTGCCTTCAATGCAGGAGACCCAGGTTCAATCCCTGGGTTCAGAAGATCCCCTGAAGAAGAGAAGGGTCACCCACTCCAGTATTCTTGCCTAGAGAATTCCATTGGAAGAGGAACCTGACAGGCTACAGTCCATGGGGGCCTCAAAGAGTTGGACAGGACTGAGGGACTAACTTTTCCACTTTCTAATTTTCAAAGCCTAAATGGCACAGAGGATCAATATGCTAATATTATACCCAGATATATGATGGATTAGGATCACACATTGTAAAGATGGTGAGGTCAAGTTTTAAACTCAACCCTCTTCCAACAATACAAGAGAAGACTCTACACACGGACATCACCAGATGGCCAATACTGAAATCAGACTGATTATATTCTTTGCAGCCAAAGATGGAGAAGCTCTATACAGTCAGGAAAAACAAGACTGGGATCTGACTGTGACTCAGATCATGAACTCCTTATTGCCAAATTCAGACTTATATTGAAGAAAGTAGGGAAAACCACGAGACCATTCAGGGTATGACCTAAATCAATTCCCTTATGATTATACAGTGGAAGTGACAAATGGATTCAAGGGATTAGATCTGATAGAGTGCCTGAAGAACTATGGACGGAGTTCTGTGACATTGTACAGAAGGCAGTGATCAAGACCATCCCCAAGAAAAACAAATGCAAAAAGGCAAAACAGTTGTCTGAGGAGGCATTACACATAGATATGAAAAGAAGAGAAGTGAAAGGAAAAGGGGAAAAGGAAAGATATACCCATTTGAATGCAGAGTTCCAAGGAATAGCAAAGAGAGATAAAGAAAGCCTTCCTCAGTGACCAATGCAAAGAAATAGAGGAAAACAATGGAATGGGAAAGACTACAGATCTTTTCAAGAAAATTAGAGATACCAAGGGAACTTTTCATGCAAAGATGAGTACAATAAAGGACAGAAATGGTATGGACCTAACAGAAGCGGAAGATATTAATAAGAGGTCACAAGAAATACACAGAAGAACTATACAGAAAAGATCTTCACGACCCAGACAATCACAATAGTGTGAACGCTAGAGCCAGACATCCTGGAATGCAAAATCAAGTGGACCTTAGGAAGCATCACTACGAACTAAGCTAGTGCAGGCAATGGAATTCCAGTAGAGCTATTTCGAATCCTAAAAGATGATGCTGTGAAAGCACTGCACTGAATATGCCAGCTAATTTGGAAAACTCAGCAGTGACCACAGGACTGAAAGAGGTCAGTTTTCATTCCAATCCCAAAGAAAGGCAATGCCAAAGAATGCTCAAACTGCCAAACAATTGCACTCATCTCAAATGCTAGCAAAGTAATGCTCAAAATTCTTCAAGCCAAGCTTCAACAGTACGTGAACTGTGAACTTCCAGATGTTCAAGCTGGATTTAGAAAAGGCAGAGGAAACAGAGATCAAATTGCCAACATCTGTTGGATCATCGAAAAAGCAAGAGAGTTCCAGAAAAACATCTATTTCTGCTTTTTTGACTATGCCAAAGCCTTTGACTTTGTGGATCACAATAAACTGTGGAAAAATTCTGAAAGAAATGGGAATACCAGACCCCTTGACCTACCTCCTGAGAAATCTGTATGCAGGTCAAGAAGCAACAGTTAGAACAGGACATGGAACAACAGACTGGTTCCAAGTCTGGAAAGGAGCACGTCAAGGCTGTGTATTTTCACCCTGCTTATTTAACTTATATGCAGAGTTCATCATGAAAAATGCTGGACTGGATGAAGCACAAGCTGGAATCAAGATTGCCGGGAGAAATATCAATAACCTCAGGTATGCAGGTGATACCACCCTTATGGCAGAAAGTGAAGAAGAACTTAAGAGCCTCTTGATGATAGTGAAAGAGGAGAGTGAAAAAGTTGGGTTAAAACTCAACATTCAGAAAACTAAGATCCTGGCATCTGGTCCCATCACTTCATGGCAAATAGACGGGGAAACAATGGAAACAGTGAGAGACTTTATTTTTCTGGGCTCCAAAATCACTGCAGATGGTGACTGCAACCATGAATTTATTTATTTATTTTTTTAAACCATGAATTTAAAAGAGCCTTGTTCCTTGGAAGAAAAGTTATGACCAACATAGACAGCATATTAAAAAGTAGAGACATTTCTTTGCTAACAAAGGTCCGTCTAGTCAAAGCTATGGTTTTTCTAGTAGTCATGTCTGGATGTAAGAGTTGGACTATAAAGAAAGGTGAGCACTTTAGAACTGATGCTTTTAAACTGTGGTGTTGGAGAAGACTCTTGAGAATCCCTTGGACAGCAAGGTGATCCAACCAGTCCATCCTAAAGGAAATCAGTCCTGAATATGCATTGGAAGGACTGATGCTGCAATACTTTGGCCACCTGATGCAAAGAACTGACTCATTTGAAAAGACCCTGATGGTGGGAAAGATTGAAGACAGGAGGAGAAGGGGAGGACAGTGGATGAGATGGTTGTGTGGCATCACCAACTCAATAGACATGAGTTTGAGTAAACTCCGGGAGCTGGTGATGAACAGGGAAGCCTGGCATGCTGCAGCCCATGGGTTCGCAAAGAATTGGACACGAGGAAGAGACTGAACTGAACTCAACTAGTCTGGCTCAAGAGGCCATCCTTTTACTTATTATTGGATACTGCCTGTCTCCTTAAAGCACATCACTTGCACTAGCTGAAGACTTCCTTTAATTCAAGACAGTGCAGGAAAGCAGCAACTGCAAAGAAGCAGGGCCTTAGGGTAGGCTGCCAGACTCCCCGACCATTTGAGATCCTGCTCTCACCTGCCCTCCAATAAGCCACATTTCTTCTTTGCAACTGTCTTTGGACTGACAGCTTCGATTTTTTACAAAATCTTTTTGTTTTCTTTCCATTCCTTTTTCTACGTGGAGAGTATTTTCTTGCACAGTTAATTGACTGTGGCTCTGCTGGCACCCCACTCCAGTACTTTTGCCTGGAAAATCCCATGGACGGAGGAGCCTGGTGGGCTGCAGTCCATGGGGTCGCTAGAGTCGGACACGACTGAGCGACTTCACTTTCAATTTTCACTTTCATGCACCGGAGAAGGAAATGGCAACCCACTCCAGTGTTCTTGCCTGGAGAATCCCAGGGACGGGGAAGCCTGGTGGGCTGCCGTCTCTGGGGTCGCACAGAGTCGGACACGACTGAAGCGACTTAACAGCAGTAGTAGCAGCAGCTGCTTTCCGAGGCCCACGTGCTTCCTGTTTCTCCCTCCCAGGGGCGGGGCCAGGCTCGCCAGCCTGCGCAGTAGGGCCTCAAGCCCGCCCCTTGACCCGGAGCCGCGCTTGTCCCCTCCCGCTTGCCGTCTTGGCCGACATGGCGGCCCCCTCGCTCCCTGCGTGGTTGGCGCTGCAGACGCGAGCCAGGACCCTTCGTGCCTTTTCCACCGCTGTGTCTCCTGTCACTGGCGCTCCGAGACTAAGCCCGCGTGAGTGTCTGCCGCGTCGCCTCAGGGCTTTGGGGGCTGTAAGCGAGCGGAATACGGGCGCATGATGGCGGCTGCGGTGGCGGAGCCAGAGCCACCCTGGGGATTCCAGTACGTCGTCCGTAGCCGGTCACTGGTCCGTCTAGAAGTAGGAACCCGCGGACCTAGGTGTGCCCCCTGCGCGGACTGTCGCCTAGTTCCTGGCAGTTAGTTTCTCTTTCTAGTCCTCTGGGTACCGCGGTCTTGCTTCCCCACCTTCTCCGTGACCTGCGCTTTCTGGTAGTCTCTCCCAGGGCCAACGCAAAATTCTCTCTCTGGTTGCTGGTTCTCGTAATATTTGTTGGGTGATGCTGAACCACAGATTTTCCCGAAATTTAAGAGAGGCCCACGCATGGCCTGGAACATGGTACAGCTCTGAATTCCAGGGCTAGCTATGTCACCAAAGGGGGTTGACCTTCATTCAGTAGGCGTACTGAGGTGACCTTGATTCAAGAGAGATTTTAGGGCTGTCCTATACCGTTCTTGCCTTGGAGGAATATAGTGGAAAAGTCTAGTTGTGGGTAGACTAGGTAGGAGTACTGTGCAGTGTTGCTGCTGCTGCTGCTAAGTCGCCTCAGTCGTGCCTGACTGTGCGACCCCATAGACGGCAGCCCACCAGGCTCCGCCATCCCTGGGATTCTTCAGGCAAGAACACTAGAGTGGGTTGCCATTTCCTTCTCCATGTGCAGTGTTAGGTGCTGTTAATAGAATCGTGAATACAGTAAGGGGGTGGGAACACCGAGCAGGAACCCTCAAGAGTCAAAAAAGCTCTGTCGAGGAAGCGTTGCCAGTCATTGGTCTTGTCTTATCCGTGCTATTTTCTGTAATATTTCTAATATTGATACTTCTCACTGTCCAGTTTAGGCCACCATATCTCCCATTTACCATAGTTTCTTTGCTGGTCTCTATTTCTACTTTTGCTCTCCTACATTGGATTTTCACAACAGCCAGAGTGAAGTGTGCAAAAAGCGAATCTTAACTTGCCACTCCCATGTTCAAAATATACAAAAGATTTTTCATTGCTTTGAGATAAATGGTAAATTCCTTAATGCATCATCATAGCACTTAATAGTCTTAACACTTTTTAATCATTCGTTCATCTATTCATTCTGCAAATACTGAACTCCTACTGTGTGCTAGGTAGCGTTCTAGATACTGGAATATAGCAGGGCCCTTCAGACTTCCCTGGTGGTCCATTGGTCAAGAATCCACCTACCAATGCAGGACAAAAGGGTTTGATCCCTTGTCAGGGAAGCTTGCACATGCAGCAGAGCAAGTAAACCAGCGCACCAGTGCACAACTACTGAGCCTGTACTCTAGAGTCCGGGAGTCGCAACTACTATGCCCAGGTGCTGCAAAGACTGAAGCCCGAAGACCATGGAGCCTGTGCTCCACAACAGGAGAAGCCACCGCAATGAGAAGCCTTCGTTGGCTGCAGCTAGAGAAAAGCCTGCCCAACACTGAAGACTCAGTGCAGCCAAAGATAAATAAATAAATGAATAATAAGAATAATAAAAGCAGGTCCTTCATCTCATGAAGTTTACATTCTTGGTAGGAAATCAGATTATAAATAGGTAAACAATGTCAGATGCTATGAAAAAAAAATAGGGTCTTGAGAATAATAGATTGGGGGAATAGAGGCTGTAGGGCAAGACAAGATTGGGTAGTCAGGAAAGAACTCCCTAAGGAAGTGGTGTTTGAGCATCTGTGTGAAGACCCTTGTTGGTATAGGGAGCTGAAAGTACAGAAGCTCAAAAGTAGAATGGGGTTATGGGTGTGACCAAGAAACAGAAAGAAGACCAATGTGGCTGGAGCTAAAGTGAGTAAAAAGGAGAAGTAAAAGATGTCAGAAAGATATGTAATGACCTGATCTGGTAAAGGCTTGTAGGCATTTGGCTTGGATTTTATTATAAGTTTGGGATCACATTGGTAGGTTTTGAACAGGAAGTGATATAATGTGATTTATACTTGGGAAAGATCACTGACTGCTGTTTGGCAAGCGTGGTGTAAGAGTGGGAACCAGGAGACCAGTTTGAAAGCTGTTGTAGTGCTCCAAATGAGATGGTAGTGACTTGGATTGACCTAACAGTGGAGATGCTGGTGTGGTTGGATTTGGGATGTATTTTGAAGGTAGCGCTAACAAGACTCCCTAATGGATTTGATATGGGGCCTTGAGCAGAAGTCTCAAGGAAGCATGTTAGATTTTTGAGCAATTGGATGAATGATGATACCGTTTACAGGAACTGAGGAGACAAGAAAGAAATCAAGAGCTCTGTCAATGATGTGTTTTAGTTGAGATGCCTATTGAATATGTCTCTGACCTTTTATTAAAAAAATTTTTTTTATTTATTTATCTAGCTGTGCTGGGTCTTAGTTGAGGCATGGGAGATCTAGTTCCCTGACGAGGGCTAGAACACAGGCCCCCTGCGTTGGGAGTGCAGAATCTTAGCGACTGGACCATCAGGAAAGTCCTTGTCTCTGACCTATTAAATACCACTTTTCTGGGTGCTCTTTATGCCCTTCTCTTAAATTTCAGCCATTTTGAACTTGTTTACTTTTATTTTCCATCTTCTCTTTCACTCTAGAACACTTTTCCTCACTTGCCTGTTCCCATGGCTACCTCCTGCTCATTTTTAAGGTTTTTTCCCCAATTAACTAAGTTGGGTCCCCTGCTATATGTTTACATTAATATTTATCACTGTTTATTGAAATTTCTTGCTAGATAGTTACCTTATTTACTGACTGCATTCAGTAAGAGCAAGGACTATGTGTCTGTTGTTCATTGCTGCCTTTTGAGTTGCTGTATCACTCAAACGATTTTTGTTTGATACTCAAACAGTATCACTCAAACAATTTTTCAATGAGTCAGTGAATTACTGTTGAGGGGTGAATAAGAACTTATCAGATCAAGGAATGAGGCGGAGAGGGAGTAGAGGACAGAAGCCAGGCAGATAAAAGGGAGACACATTCCAGGCAGAGAGAACAGAAAGTTCAGAGAAAAACTCAGGGGCCTGGTACTGAAAGTCCAGTGTAGCCTAGGGCTTTGTGAAAGGAAGTGAAGCTGGAGATGGTAGTTCAGAGTGTGAAGTCTTTTGTGCTGAGCTGTCATCATCCTGACTCCTTGTCTTTAGTTTTCTTGGCTAAATGACCTCTAAATAAGGATAATATATTTAGTGCTTAGAGTTACTGTGAAGAATAAGATTAAAATAATGAAAAGTATTTAGCTCAGTGTCTGGATGTGTGAAAGTACTGAATATAGTTATTTCATATTATTTTAGTATAGCAAAACATTAATTTAGAGAGACATAAGTTAATATTTTAAAAGATAGTATATGTAAATAATTTATCTTGTACAGTTATGTGACTTGTTAGGAATAACTATGATTTTTTGTTATTGTTGATGCTATTGTAGCATTGGCAGTTCTAATTAATGATAGAGACAGAAAACTGAAGGTTATTTTGTGTGTGTGCATAAAGAACAGAATAATAACAGATATGAGCAAATATATGTTAGAACATTTCAAACCAGTTGTCTTTACAGATGCAAAATACTTATTTCTAACTAGATATTTCAATTTGGGGACGTGAGTTTATTTGACAACCTTAAAAGTTATTAAAAATATATCTTTAGTTGATGAGCTAACTATATCTTATCATGCTGGTGGCTCAGTCTGTAAAGAATCCACCTACAATGCAGGAGACCTGGGTTCAGTCCTTGGATTGGGAAGATCCCCTGGAGAAGGGAATGGCAGCCCTCTCCAGTGTTCTTGCCTGGAGAATCTCCATGGACAGAGGAGCCTGGAGGGCTGCAGTCCACGGGGTCGCAGAGTCGGACACGACTGAGCAACTAAGCACATGTATTGTCAATCACAGAGTATTTTCAAGTAACTCTTGAATTTTCTTACCTATTTCTGACTTTTCATTTGCATTAAAATGATTTAGTCTTTGAACTTACAGAAAATGGATTATTGTCTCATTTTTGTATTACTAAATACTTTAAATTATGTGAGAATTGTGGGATCATGAACAATGTGGAACAAATCCGTACTAATAAAATTCTCTGCAACTGTTGTATTGTCTTTTAGCCACAACAGAAAGAACCTCCAAACATGAAAGGGCGCCGAGAAGAAAGGTAAGCAGTTGACGTGCTCTGGTGTAGACTGTTGTGTGGGTTTCTGATCTAAAGTAAGGCAGATCCTCATTATGAGGTAGAGAGGGTGCCGCATGAGCAGGCTTCAAAAGGGCACGTGCACTGGATGACCCCTGAAGCCCTGGCTCTATCTAGTCTTTGATCGGTTTCGTCAGTTCCCTGAGAATGGATCATCTTTTGAGAGGCAGACTCACTCACTTACTCCCAGGAAATAGGTATATAAACCAGAATAAAAAATTGTTTTTGACAATGCCTTGAACAGTCAGGCAGCCTGGGATGTATTCATTCATCTAATCAGTTCGGTCTCACCCTATGGGCATCTTCATGGACGAATCCAGATTATAAGGTCTCTTCATAAGTGTGGATTCAGAACAAAGGCACATTAGTTGGAAGTTAAGTGGCACCAAATTTGGAAAACTCAGCAGTGGCCACAGGACTGGAAAAGGCCAGTTTTCATTCCAATACCAAAGAAAGGCAATGCCAAAGAATGCTCAAACTACCGAACTCTCACACGCTAATAAAGTAATGCTCAAAATTCTCCAAGCCAGGCTTCAGCAATACATGAACCATGAACTTCCAGATGTTCAAGCTGGTTTTAGAAAAGACAGAGGAACCAGAGATCAAATTGCCAACACCTGCTGGGTCATCGCAAAAGCAAAAGAGTTCCAGAAAAACATCTATTTCTGCTTTATTGACTATGCCAAAGCCTTTGACTGTGTGGATCACAACAAACTGTGGAAAATTCTGAAAGAGATGGGAATACCAGACCACCTGACCTGCCTCTTGAGAAATCTGTGGCAGGTCAGGTAGCAACAGTTAGAACTGGACATGGAACAATGGACTGGTTCCAAATAGGGAAAGGAGTATGTCAAGGCTGTGTATTGTCACCCTGCTTATTTAACTTATTTGCAGAGTACATCATGAGAAACGCTGGGCTGGAGGAAGCACAAGTTGGAATCAAGATTGCCGGGAGAAATATCAATAACCTCAGATATGCAGATGACACCACCCTTACGGCAGAAAGTGAAGAGGAACTAAAGAGCCTCTTGATGAAAGTGAAAGAGGAGAGTAAGAGTTGGCTTAAAACTCAGCATTCAGAAACCTAAGATCGTGGCACCTGGTCCCATCACTTCATGGCAAATAGATGTGGAAACAGTGGCTGACTTTATTTTTCTGGGCTCCAAAATCACTGCAGATGGTGACTGCAGCCATGAAATTACAAGATGCTTGTTCCTTGGAAGGAAAGTTATGGCCAACCTAGACAGCATATTAAAAAGCAGAGACATTTCTGTGCCAACAAAGGTCCGTCTAGTCAAGGCTATGGTTTTTCCAGTAGTCATGTATGGATGTGAGAGTTGGACTGTAAAGAAAGCTGAATGCTGAAGAATTGATGCTTTTGAACTGTGGTGTTGGAGAAGACTCTTGAGAGTCCCTTGGACAGCAAGGAGATCCAAGCAGTCCATCCTAGAGGAGATTGGTCCTGAGTGTTCATTGGAAGGACTGATGTTGAAGCTGAAACTCCAATACTTTTGCTACCTGATACGAAGAGCTGACTCATTTGAAAAGACCCTGATGCTGGGAAAGATTGAGGGCAGGAGGAGATGGGGACGACAGATGAGATGGTTGGATGGCACATCACCGACTCAATGAAGATGAGTTTGAGTAAACTCTGCGAGTTGGTAATGGACAGGGAGGCCTGGCATGCTGCAGTCCATGGGGCCGCAAAGAGTCAGACATGACTGAGCTACTGAACTGAACTGAAGTGGCACCATTTATAATCATATAGAGTACTCATTTTCACAGGAGTACTAACTGCTTCCAGGACATATGCTACACTGGTCTGTTGTTTAGAAGGATGTTGCCTAGTTTTGCATCTTCGAACCTTCCTTTTGAGTTTAAAGGGAATGCTGGCCATCCCTATCTGTCAAATACAGTTTAAAAAATAAATGTTAATGTGATTGACTTAAGTTATCGTGTAGCTATTCTCTGGGCGTGGAAGACATTTCTTATTATGTGTCTATTCAGTTAGTTTAATCTTAATTTATTTCTGAATTCTTATTCTTTATTTTTCTTATTTCTTCTTTTCCTTATTTCAAATTCTCATTGTCATCTCATGTACTGACTTTCATTGAAGTTTTAAAAATTATTCAAAATATACTTTTACTGACCCCTTCATAAACAATATGCAGAAAGTTTGCTAAAAGACTCAGTAAGTAAGAGAAAATTTTTTTGTAAAGCAAATGTGCTATTAAAGGGTTCCTTTCCACAGGGTTTAAGGAAACTGCCAAGGATGTCTAGGTAGGTTTTTTTTTTTTTTTTTTCCAACAGCAGCAGTTAGGGGACGTCAGATTTTATATAGGTTGCAAGTCCTTGTGTTTCTCTTAATTGTACCTTTTTTCCTTTAAAATTAAAGTTCATGTTTATATTTAAAATATTAAACTGTTTTACATTCTTCAGGCACTACCTCCCAGGACAGAGAAAATGTCTGTTGACCAGGACTGGCCTAGTGTTTACCCTGTTGCAGCTCCATTTAAACCCTCCGCAGTACCTCTTCCTGTTCGAATGGGTTATCCAGTAAAAAGGGGAGTGCCCATGGCTAAGGAGGGAAATCTGGAACTTCTAAAGGTAGGATAAGTTGCTGGTTCATTGGCTGAAACTTATATTTAAAGAAATGTTGATTTTTCCCTCTGACACCTACCCTCCCCCTGCCCTCACCACTCCCCGCCCCACCCTGCAGCACTTCAAGGTTCAGTGCATCTCAGCTTACTGTATTTTAATTCAGTTGTTTTGCAGGTAATAATGGATACTATGTTTTACTTATCCCTGGTAAAGATGGCTCAAAGAATTCTAGGCATTTAAGAATGGGTAATTAATTGGTCCTGTGGCTTCCTTTTGACTTTTTCTTTTCTATTGTATCTTTTCTATATTGTGTTTTTCAAACAGAACTAAATGAAATAACCTAATTTGAGAGTGAGAATTGGGGGGGAGTGAAGTTTTTACTTTTAAAAAAGAAATGTAAAAACTTCCCAGAAAATTAATTTAGTATTATTGTTATAGTCCTTAAACGTCTTTATTTCATGAAGCAAAATAGGTCATGTTAAATGCTTCAGTTAAATGCATCTATAGTGAGTTGATAGCACCTATTGTGATATATGAAAAGTAGACTTCTTAAAATATAAATGTCCATCACCAGGGAATGCATGTCTTAGATGGTTTCCTTTTACCTACAATAAAATTATCATCAAGGAATTGTATTTTCTACTAAATGAGAGAAACTGTATTTTCTACTTCATGAAAAACAAAAATTTGCTAAAAGTTGATGGTAAAAAAATGAGATAGTAAATAAAAATTTTTTTTAAATGAGATAGTAACATGGAGAGGGGATCATCTTTTGCTGGGGACAGGCAGATGAAATTTGGACAAGGGAACAAAATCTATTGCTTTATCAAGAGATAAAGCGAACACTTGTAAAACTAATCTTTTCTTCAAATGGAAGAGAAGAATTCAACTTAGTTTAAAGAAAAAAAAAAACTTTGGAAAATATCACTGTGAGAGAGAGTAACAATATGTTTATAATGTTGTAATGGTGGTCGTGAATGGAATTTTAATAAATATAAAAATCCAAACATTTAATGCATGCTGTCCCTTTCAAGAATCACCTATATGCTTAGTCCAGTGATATGATCTGTTCCCAGTAAGTGCCATATGGATTAAAGCTTGTAAACTGAGGTAATATATGCAGAGTTCATAAAGCCGTGCCAATGTAAATCTTGTGTAAGCATTCACTATTATTTTTTCCTTTTATGACGTTGAGTCACGTTTCAAAAATAGAAGTATAGAAAATGAAGTCACTCACCCCCATAATCCCACTATTTGGTGTCTGTTTTCTCTTGTTTAAAATAACCATTTTCTGATTGGTACTTAAGATTCCAGACATAATGTTTGGGGGAACTTTCTGCTTATTCAGATTTTCTTTCAAAATAAGTTTCTTTAAACTAAATTTTCTCTTTAAATGCTTAACATTATTTTAAAAATATCCCAGGAAGTGTTAATTATTTATTTGAAGGAATCAAATTGCTGACCTTACCTAAGTTTTCATTGGCCCTGTAAATAGTGAACCTTTCAATGTATTATAAACATATTCCCAAGTTCATTTAACTGTTCATTTAAGATTTCCTTGCTTTGTTTATTCATTCCATTCAATTCATAAAATGTCTGTTAAGGATAGAACAGAAAATGTCTTGCAGTGGTATGTGTTCCAGGGGGATTAAGATTATTAAACAATGGTCTGTGTCTTTAAGTGTTTTCAGTTTCATAAGGGAAATATGTACACCTGTAGATTTGTGGCAGGAATAATACTATAAAAATAATGTTTTTTTCTCTACCATTATTCTTATAAGATACTTGGTACAGAATCTTTATTTCAGGAAATTCATTTCTTAAATTTGCAACATCTGTGACATGGAATCAGTATTGTTAAAAAAATAGATTTTATTTATTACAAGGTTTGTGAGGCTTATGATTTAATTTTATGAGAAAATTGTGTTTCATATTTTTAAGAGACTTAGTCAGAAATTCCCTGGCCATCCAGTGATTAGGGCCTGGTGTTATCACTGCTGTGGCCTTGTTTAGTCTTTGGTTGGGGAACTAAGATCCCACTCTGCATGGCATGGCCAAAAAAACAAACAAAAAACAAAGACACTTAGCTGATTTATCCTTTAAAATTCTCTATTTTAGATTCCCAATTTTCTGCATTTGACTCCTGTAGCAATTAAAAAGCACTGTGAGGCTCTTAAAGGTATGTGGTTGTTTTATAATATGAACTTAATATTTTATTAATTTAACAGGAATCTCATTTCCAATGATAAAGGGGTCGGTTTATCAAAAGAATATAGTATTTGTAAATATTTGGGCACCAAAAATTGGAGCACTTAATATACAGAAAATATTTACAGAATTGAAGGAAGAAATAGAAAGCAATACAGTTATAGTAGGGGGCTTCAGTACTCCACCTTCAACAATGGGTAGATCATCCAGATGGAAAATCAGTAAGGAGACATTGGATTTAAGCTTACACATTAGACCAAATGAATTTAACATTTACAGAACATTCCATCCAACAGCAGTAGAATACACATTCTTCTAAAGTACAAATGAAACATGATTTCAAGATAAATCATATGTTAGACCATAAAATAAGTCTAAATAAAATTTAAGAAGATTGAAAGCACATCAAACATTTTTTCCAGCCACAATGATTTCAATCAAATCTAGAAATCTATTGAAAATTCACGAACAGCTGGAGATTAAATAACATGCCCCTAAACACATACTGATTCAAAGAAGCAATCAAAGAGACATCAGAAAATATCTTGAGATATGAGATGTCTCAAAAGCAGTTCCAGGAAGTAATTTTATAGCAATAACAGCCTACGCAAGAATAAAGAAAAATATCAACTAAGCCACCTAATTGGAACTAGAAAAAGAAAAACAAACAGCCCAGAGTTAGTAGAAGGAAGGAAGTATAATGGTTGGAATGGGAATAAATTAAGACAAGACAACCGAAAAGATAAATAAGAGCTTATTTTTTGAAAAGATAAACAATACAGACAAACCTTTATCTAGCAAGAAAAAGAGGCTTGAAAATTAAAATGAAATAGATGTTACAACTGATATCACAGAAATGCAAAGAATCTAAGAGACTACTGTGAACATTTTTATGCCAGCAAATTGGACAATCTAGAAGAAATGGATACAGTCCTACAAATATATAATGTACCAAGACTGAAGCAAGCATAGAAAATCTGAATGGACCAGTTACTAGTAAGGAGATTGAGTCACTCCAGATGGCTTCATTGGTGATTTTTTTTTAATTGAATCATAGTTGATTTACAGTGTTTGCTTAATTTCAGCAGTACATCAAAGTGATTCAATTAAACATATGTATAAATCTATGTATACTTTTATAGATTATTTTCCCTTATAGGTTATTTTAAAATACTGAGTATAGTTCTCTGTGCTATACAGTAGGTCTTTGTTAGTTATTTATGTATAATCATGTGTATATGTTAATCCCAAATTCCAAATTCACTGGTTTGTTCTACTAAACATTTAAAGAATTAATATCAATCCTTCTCAAACTTCCAAAAAAGTAGAAGAGAAGACCCAAAGTCATAAACTTAGCATTATCCTGATTCCAAAACCGGACTAAGTCACGTCAGTTGTGTCCGACTCTGTGCGGTCCCATAGACGGCAGCCCACCAGGCTCCCCCGTCCCTGGGATTCTCCAGGCAAGAACACTGGAGTGGTTTGCCATTTCCTTCTCCAATGCAGGAAAGTGAAAAGTGAAAATGAAGTTGCTCAGTCGTGTCTGACTCTTAGCGACCCCATGGACTACAGCCCACCAGGCTCCTCTGTCCATGGGATTTTTCCAAGCAAGAGAACTGGAGTGGGGTGCCATTGCCTTCTCCTACAAAGGCAAATAACACAGGCTAATATCCCTGATGAACATAGATGCAAAACTCCTCAACAAAATATTAGCAAACCAAATTCAACAGTAAATTAAAAGGGTCATACACCATGATCAAGAAGGATTTATTTCAGGGATGCAAGGTGGTGCAGCGCCTGCAAGTAAACCCATGTGACATATCACATTAACAAATGAAAGATAAAAATCATATGATCTTCTCAATAGATGCAGAAAAGGTGTTTGATAGAATTCAGCATCCTTTCATGAGAAAACTCAACACAGTGTGTATAGAGGGAACAAACTTCAACATAATAAAGGCCACATATAATAAGCTCAAAGCTGATATCATAGTACAGCAATGAGAAGCTAAAAGCTTTTTTTCTAGGATCAGGACAAGACAGGGATGCCCACTTTCACCACTTTTATTCAACATAGTACTGGAAGTTCTAGCCAGAGCAGCTAGGCAAGAAGAAGAAACAAAAGGCGTAGGAAAGGAGGAAGGGAAATTGTCGTTACTTGCTGATGACATTATTTTATGCATGTAAAATTCTAATGACTCAAAAAAAACTTAATAAATGGATTCAGTAAAGTTGTAGGATACAGTTAATATACAAAAATCAGTTGCATTTTCCGCAGTGAAGTTGGGAGTTCAGAAGGAGATCAAGAAAGAGAAGTTAAGAAAATCGTTTACAATAGCACCAAAAAGAATAAAGTACTGGGTGGGGGGAGGAAGAATTGAATGAAGGCAGTCAGAAGATACAGACTTCCAGTTACAAGGTAACTGAATACTAAGGATGTAATGTATGATATGATAAATATAATTAATACTACTACATGTTATCTATGAAAGTTTTTAAGAGAAGAAATCCTAAGAGTTCTTATCACAAGGGAGAAGTTTTTTTTCTATTTATTTTATTTTGTATTTATAGATGGATAGTCATTAAATTTATTGTGATAATCATTCATAATTTATGTAATTCAAATTATTATGCCCTGTACCTTAAATTGCACAGTTGTTGTTCAGTCCCTCAGCCGTATCTGACTCTTGGTGACCCCATGGGCTACAGCACACCAGGTCTCCCTGTCCCTCACTATCTCCCGGAGTTTCCCCAAGTTCTTGTCCGTTGAGTTAGTAATGCTATCCAACCATCTCATCATCTTCCACCCACTTCTCCTTTTGCCTTTTATCTTTCCCAGCATCTTTTCTATTGAGTCAGCTGTTCACATTGGGTGGCCAAAGTGTTGGAGCTTCAGCTTCAGCATCAATCCTTCCAATGAGTAATCAGGGTTGATTTCCTTTACAATTGACTGGTTTGATCTTCTTGCTGTCCAAGGGACTCTCAAGAGTCTTCTCCAGCACTACAATTCGAAAGCATCAATTCTTTGGTGCTCAGCCTTCTTTACGGTTCAATTCTGAAAGACCATTGCTTTGACTCTAGGGACCTTTGTCAACAAAGTGATGTCTTTGCTTTTTAATACACTGTCTAGGTTTGTCATAAGTTTGCTTCCAAGAAGCAAAATGTCTTCTGATTTCATGGCTGCAGTCACCATCCACAGTGATTTTGGAGCCCTAAAAGAGGAAATCTATCACTGCTTCCACCTTTTCCGCTCCTATTTTCAATAAAGTGATGAGACCAGATGCCATGATCTTAGTTTTTTTAATGTTGGGTTTTAAGCCAGCTTTTTAAAAAGAGCTTAAAACTTAATACAGTGCTATATACCAATTATGTCTCAAAACTGGAAGAAATAAAAGTAAAATATATATGAACACATAATAAAAATAAGAATAAAGTACTTAGGAATATATTTAACCAAGGGGGTGAAAGATCTGTATACTGAAAACTAATATTGATGAAAGAAATTGAAGAAGACTCCAATAAGTGTTAAGATACGGATTGAAAGAATTAATAATGTTAAAACACCCATAAAACTCAAACCAGTATACAGATTCAATGCAGTCTCTGTCAAAATTCCAAAGGTATTTTTCCCAGACATGGAACAAACTGTAAAAGACCTCAAATAGCTAAAGCAGTTTTGAGAAAGAACAAAGCTGGAGCCATCACACATCCTGATTTCAAACTATATTACAAAGCAATAGTAGTAGTCAAAAAACAGTATGGTTTCGTCATAAAAACAGACACATAGATCAATGGAACAGAACAGAATTCCAAAATAAAGTTGTGTATTTGTTTACTTAATTTGTGACAAAAGAACCAAAAACACTTAATCAGGAAAGGATAGTTTCTTCAGTAAATGTTATTGGGAGAACTGGGCAGCCACATGTAAAAGAATGAAACTTGACCACATTCTTACATTATACACAAAAATGAATATGAATTAAAAACTTGAACATAAGACCTGAAACCATAAAACTCCTAGAGAAAAACATTGCGTGTAAGCTCCTTGACATTGGTCTTGGCAATGATTTTTAGGAATTTGACACCTAAAGGAAAGGCAAGAAAAGCAAAAATAAACAAGTGGGACTACATCAAACTAAAAAGCTTCTGCACAGCAAAGAAAACCATCAATGAAATGAAAAGGCAATCTGTGGAATGGTAGAAAACATTTGCAAGTCATGTATCTGTTAAGAGGTTAATAGCCAAGATATGTAAAGAACTCATACAACTCAATAGTAAAAAAAAAAACAAAACTGATTTTAAATATGCAGAGCTAAATAGACACCATTTTTCCAAAGATTTACAAATGCCTGATAAGTACATGAAAAGATGCTCAACGTCACTAATTATCAGGGGGAAAAAAATTCAAAATCACTGCACCAAAATGACTATTGTCAGGAAGGTAACGTGTTGATGAAGATGTGGAGAAGAGGACACTTGTGCCCAGTTGGTGGGAATGCAAATTGGTGCAGCCACTGTGGAAAACACCATGGAGAGTCCTCAAAAAAATGAAAATTAGAACACTATATAATCTAGCAATGCTATTTCTTGATATATATCCAAAGGAAATGAAGATGGAGTATTGAGGTGCATGCACTCCCATGTTCATCTGAAGGTGATGTCTACTTGCTTAGTATAGTTACCAAGGCTTTTCAGAAAAGGAAATGAAACCAGAAACTTCACAGGTGGCCTGATTATGCTAATAGGAGAAATAAAGTAGTAAAATGATTATGATGAAATATGAGCTTCGTTAAGGGCCTTCCAGTTGAAAATTAAAAGGAAGAAGAAAAAATGAAAAGATCGTAAAAAGAGGTCTAAAAGGCAGGAATAATAACCTTACATTTGAAATGAGGGAAGAAAAATCTCTTTTATTTTCATTAAGTTATGTTATCTTCTGTTTTGAGACATTAGGATGAACTTCTGTCCCTTTAGATTGTATGTTTCTTTATTTGTTGGTGCCTAATGTTAGACTGCGGAGAAGGCAATGGCACCCCACTCCAGTACTCTTGCCTGGAAAATCCCATGGATGGAGAAGCCTGGTGGGCTGCAGTCCATGAGGTCATTAAGAGTCAGATACGACTGAGAGACTTCACTTTCATTTTTCACTTTCATGCATTGGAGAAGGAAATGGCAACCCACTCCAGTGTTCTTGCCTGGAGAATCCCAGGGACGGGGGAGCCTGGTGGGCTGCCGTCTATGGGGTCGCACAGAGTTGGACACAATTGAAGCGACTTAGCAGCAGCAGCAGTGTTAGACTGACAGAGATCATTGGTGCACATTTGTGCCCCATATGATACAAATCATATGTAATTTTTTGATCCTTTGCAGAGTCAGTTAACAAATGGATTGTTGTCCAGTCGCCCAGTCGTGTCCAACTCTTTGTGCCCCTATGGATTGCAGCACACCAGGCTTCCCTGTCCCTCACCATCTCCCAAAGTTTGCCCAAGTTCATGTCCATTGCATCAGTGATGCCACCCAGCCATCTCATCCTCTCTTCTTCTACTCAGTCTTTCCCATCATCGAGGACTTTTCCAGTGAGTCGGCTTTTCACATCAGACCAAAATGCTGGAGCTTTCATCATCAGTCCTCCCAATGGTTTCAGAGTTGATTTCCCTTAAGATTGACTGATTTGATCTCCTTGCTGTCCAAGGGACTTTCAGGAGTCTTCTCTAGCACCACAGTTCAAAGGCATCAATTCTTTGGCACTCTGCCTTCTTTACACCCAAAAGTGAAAAAGTGAAAGTCACTCAGTTGTGTCCAACTCTCTGTGACCCCGTGAACTGCAACCTGTCAGGCTCCTCTGTCCATGGATTTCTCCAGGCCAGAATACTGGAGGAGATTGCCATTCCCTTCTCCAGAAGATCTTCCCAACCCAGGGATCGAACCCAGGTCTCCTGCATTGCAGGCAGATTCTTTACTGTCCGAGCCACCAAGGAAGCCCTCTTTACACACAAAGATGGGCACAATAAAGGACAGAAACAGTAGAGACCTAGTAGATGCTGAAGAGACCAAGACGAAATGGAAAGAACACACAGAAGACCAAATATATTACCCTGTGATAAATTCCACTTTTTTTGTTTTTTAAACATTATTTTTTAATGTGCATTTATAATTTAGAAACTGGTAATGAGATAGTTTGAAAATACTTCATAGTTTTTAAATGAAAGGGTTATATACAGTACATTTAGAAGAGTAGCATTATATTTTATAATATTTAAGTGAATGTTTTAATCTTTCCTTAATTTTGCCTTTATACTTTTGCCAGCTTCTAGATTTAGATCATATCTTCCAAATAACTCACAGGCTTTTCAAGTATTTCTTCTCAGTTTTCTTTCAGAGTAGGTCAGTTCAGATTTTGTATCTGACTTGCAGATGGAAAATTTGAAGCACAGGAAAGTTAGGTAATTTACCAAAACTTTAATAATCAGTGGCAGAAGTTAAGTAAAAACCAAGGTCTTCCAAATTCTAGTCTGTTGCTCTACCTATCAGATGAACAAAAGGTTGAGAGGGGTCTATTATGTACTTTCCAGTTGGCTGGGGTTTTTTGAACATATAATCGGGCAATTTAATTTAAAAACTGTAATTATCATCTGGTGATTGAAATAACTTATCCAAAGTTTTTTTTTTTTTTTAAAGGTCAGTACAAACTCAGTAACTCATAAAATTCCCCAAACTAGTCTGTCTTACAAAGTGCCTGGCACTGCTGCATCTTATAGTACAGGATACTGGGATTAGTCCATAATGGGAATGCAGTTTAACCCCAGGAATTTTGCTCCGTTCCTTTTATTTAAATGTCAAAATGTTCTTAATGGCAAAGCTATTTCTTTCCCCTCAGAGTGTCTGAGTATTGATCTCTTAAACACAGTATTTAGGGAATGGTGTGAGCTATACTTAATTTGCTAACATATATTTAGTCCCAGGTCTTGGAAAGTCTCTGTAATCTGGAGTGACATTTTGCTGACTGATTTTAAAGTCTAAACGGGAGCTAAATATAGTGGCTACTATAAGAAAGTCGTTAGCTTGGGGAAAATGTTGTTGGAGAAAGCATGGGTCCATGGGGTCTCATGCGCTTGATCTAAGAAACCTATTAGTTTTAGCTCTTCTTGGGAAGAGGTTGTTTAGGAAATGGGATTTCTGTTAAGGGGAACCTGATAATCTTAGAAGTTTTCATCCCAGACTGGGAGCCCTGTACTGTGTACTAACTTGATAGACAAAGGCAAAATGAAATCAGTTGCCCACCTAGGGAGTGCCTCGGTATTGTACTGATAGCTGCAGGAGGCTGGGAGCTCACTCGTTTCCTTGAAAGATTTTTCTTTTCCCATTTGAGGCCTGAGTTTGCACCTCTGTGCTATGAGCAGTGTTCTCCGGGCTTAGAACTTCTGCTTGTAGCCCAGATGTCAGACGTAGACCCACTCTCTCCAGACTGGGTGTCTTGCGTGAATATGCAGAGAAGTCTATTCTTTCCATTTAGTGCCAGGAGCTCAGAAGTCAAAAGAAACATGAATTAAGGATCATTTAAAGGTGACTCTGAAAGCTGAAACTCCAGTACTTTGGCCACCTCATGCGAAGAGTTGACTCATTGGAAGACTGATGCTGGGAGGGATTGGGGGCAGGAGGAGAAGGGGACGACAGAGGATGAGATGGCTGGATGGCATCACTGACTTGATGGACGTGAGTCTCAGTGAACTCCGGGAGTTGGTGATGGACAGGGAGGCCTGGCGTGATGCGATTCATGGGGTCGCAAAGAGTCGGACACGACTGAGCGACTGAACTGAACTGAAAGGTAACTCAGGCTTTACAATTAGAGGCCCTGTTGACTCAGTTTTTGAAAGAAGATTGACAACATCTCAGTTCTCTGGTACAGCTTGTACCACATGGCTTGGTGGATGTTAGTTCCCTGACCAGGAATTGAACCTGGGCCACGACAGTGAGAGCACTGAGTCCTACCCACTGGACCACCTGGGAATCCCCTCTTAGAGCCTCTTCAGAGCTTCTTTCACTTCCCTTCAACTGATTTTTTTTTTTTTAACGTGTCAGTACTTGTAATGTTGTACACATCAAATTATAGGAAAAAGACAACTATAAACAAGACGCACACCTCTACTTCCATGAACAGCACACGGCATTACAGTAAGCCAAGTTTATATTCAACCATCAAATGCGGTTCTCCTATTAGTTCACTTTTTGATGGATCATTTAGAATGTCTTCAAATCCAATAGTCTCGTCGTTACCCCTCAAAATATCCAGTGAAAGGTTTGAGCTTGGAAGAAATGGAAGACGCTTAACCTGCTGCCCTGCTTTGAATTCCATCTGCAGTTTTAGTGATGCAGATAGACCCTGGATGTTTCTCAGTGTTGGAGAAGTTCACCTTATCTTGGTTGAGCTGGTAATTTTTTTCTGATAATTCAAGAGGATGACTGGGCAGAAGTTCATTTTTCACACAAGAAACCTTTTCAAAGAAGATCATGACTTTCAAAAGGTCCACTTGCTGACAAGCTCAGTAACTGGAATACTGTCCTTTAGCTGAGATCCAAGTCCTCTGACATTCATGTTCAACTTGTTCGACACACAAATTCTCACTCTGTTATGGTCAGCTGGCCCTGCCGTTCACTTCCGTTTCCCCTTCATCTGATTTTTAATAACCTTCATTTGGATGTGAATTCATATTACCTATTGCCATTTCAAAAACAATAATGCTCCAGGCTCTATGAAATTCTTTGCATTCAGTTGGTCAGGAATTAACACTGTCTCATAACAGATATGTGCAAAGCTATAATAAGCTTCCATCAGGTTATAGTTCCCTTTTAACTTACTGCTCCCCACCAAACCTGAACTAGCCAAATCATTCCCTTAATTAAATCCCCTAATTAGGATTCACCTAGGAAGAAAAGTGATGCATGTGGGATGATGATGTATATAAAGTGCAAAAGAGAATCTGTTCTTTCATTTCATGTATCCTGAAAAGTGATCTCCCTCAATAATTTGATTTTGTCTGGTAATATGTATTATAATGAGAATTATAAAACTACAATTGAAAATTTTTTTAATTCTCAGATTTTTGCACTGAGTGGCCAGCTGCATTAGACAGTGATGAGAAATGTGAGAAGCATTTTCCAATTGAAATTGACACAGCTGATTATATTTCATCAGGACCATCTATTCGAAACCCCAAAGCACGAGTAGTGACCTTACGGGTAAGAGTTATTTTTTAAAAAATAAGAATTATTATAACACTTTATTTTATAATAGTATTTTGTATGTGTGACTATAAAACTGATACATTTAGGCTTTCTAACAGTTTTCTTTATTAGAAACATATAATATTCTTAGAAATTAATATTTATATATATTTCTGATTATGTTCCTCAGATAACTTACTAAACTGAGAAGTCAGGTCAAAGGATATAGATCTTTTAAGGATTTTTTATATATATTGTGATAGTTATTTGATGATATAAAATTCCTCCAAATACAAAACCAGCAGATTGTGAGAAAGCCTGTATTTTTCTGTACTCTTACCAGATTAGATATTATTATTACCTGTTAGCTTGATAGGTAAAAATTTTATTTGAAATATGTATGTCTTTGAATTCAAATGAAGGTGAAAGTTTATTGCCCATTTTGATGCTGTATTGATCTCTTACAAACTTATTTTTTCTTTTTAATCGCAGCTTTATTGAGATAATTCACATACTATAGAATTCATCCTTTTAAAGTTTACAGCTCAGTGGTTTTTAGCATAGTCACAAATGTGCAACCATCACCACTACTTAACTCCAGAAATTTTCATCACCATAGAAAGGAAATCCCATACCCATTATCAGTCACTCCCTTTTCACCAGTGTTCTCCTATCAACTACTAATCTTACTTTCTTTCTTTGTGGATCTGCCTATTCTTGACATTTCATGTAAATGAATAATATAACATGTATGCTTTTGCTTAGTATAATGCTTTCAGTGTTTCATCTGTTATAGCATGTATCAGTTCTTCATTTCTTTTTATTGCCAAATAATAATTCATTTTATGGATACACCACAATTTTTTTTTTTTTTTTTATCCACTTGGGCTTCACTGGTGGCTCAGATAAAGATTCTACCTGCAATACTAGGAGAACTGGATTCGATCCCTGGGTCAGGAAGATCCCGTGGAGAAGGAAATGGCAACCCACTCCAGTGTTCTTGCATGGAGAATTCCATGGACAGAGGAGTCTGGGGGACTGCTACAGTCCATGGGCTTGCAAAGAATCAGACATAACTGAGCAATTAACACTTTCACTTCACTTTTATTTATCCACTTAAAAGTCAGTAGACATTTGAGTTGTTTAAACCAGGACCCAGTCAAACACAGTTGCATTTGCCTGTGATGTTATTTACGTCTTTTTAAATCTAGACCAGCAAAGGACCCCACTACTCCTTTTCCCACTCCCCGGCCTGCCACCCCCACCTTTACTAGACAAGTTAAAGAGACAGGCATTTTCTTCTGCAGCATCCCCTACCTTCTGCATTTGTCAATGCATCCTGATGTCATTTACCTTATTTTTCTGTATTTCATATAAACTGGAAGCTACATTTAAGGGGCTGATTAGGTTACAGTTAACTGTGACAACAGTATTTGAGAGACGTTGCTATGTATTTTATATTTCATTCCATGAGAAGGCACGTAAAGTCTGGTTACTATATTTTTAGTATGCTGAGATTGATCACATGGTTAAGAGACTGACAACACAGTCTTTCTCTAATGTGAGGTTATATATTTTCCATTTCCCTTGAACAGGTATGTGTAGATAGGTACGTTCAGCAAATTTTAATCAAATAAAATTGTATTCTTTTTGATATTCTCAAGTGTGTCCAAACTTTGGCCAGTAGGAGTCTAAGCTGATTCCTGTATCCTTTTTTTTTTTCACAATCCCATTATCATTCGAAAATTTCCTTGCCTTCTGACACAAGATGGCCCAGCCTCCTTTTATAGTGTATTTCGTATCTCAGACCTGCAATTAGCTATTTCTCTAGGAGCTCTGATACATTTTAGTCAACATTGATGTTTAGAGACCAAAATCTGAATGCCAGGACTTTTCAGTTGATTCTTTGGGTCATTTCTCAAGAAATAAATGATAATTAATGGTAGTTTTCATTTTTAACATCTTGTTTTTTGTTTTCCTTTGCATTAGTTTCTAAAATGTTTATGTAGTCCCTTGTGCTGCTCTAAAATGTGTGTGCCTCTAGTGTTTAGCCTTTAACTCTGAAATGGACCCCAATTTGAGACAGTAGTCCCTATTATGTTAACGACGTATCCTGTTCTTGCTGCTACTACTGCTAAGTCGCTTCAGTCGTGTCCGACTCTGTGCAGCCCCATAGACGGCAGCCCACTAGGCTCCTCTGTCCCTGGGATTCTCCAGGCACGAACACTGGAGTGGGTTGCCATTTCCTTCTCCAGTGCATGAAAGTGAAAAGTGAAAGTGACGTCGCTCAGTCGTGTCCCACCTTTAGCGACCCATGGACTGCAGCCTACCAGGCTCCTCCATCCGTGGGAGTTTCCAGGCAAGAGTACTGGAGTGGGTTGCCATTTCTTGTTCCTAGTTTACTAGTATTTTTGGAATGATCTCCTTTGAATTTTTTAAAGTAACGAGTTAATTTCTAGATTTTCAATTACTGAATCATTTCTGAGTCCTGATCAGTTTATGGTACATTATTCTTTTACTTTACCACTGACTGATTTGCTATTTTAATATTTTATTTAGCACCATTTGTCTTCATCTCACGTTGCTTTGGAGGAATATCAAAGCCCTGCTTCACTCACCAGGAACATGCCACATGCCAGTGCAGTTCCACATGTGGCCTAGTAACTCCTAAGTTAGTCCTGGAAACCCTTGTTTCTAGTACCCTGGTTTCTTGATGCACATGATGTATTTTTCTCACACAGCAGTCACAGACAGTTTTTTTTTAATTAAACTTTTACTTTTAGAATAGATTTACAGAGAGGTTTCAAGGATAGTACAGAGTTTGCTGTATGTCTCACCAAATATCTCCTGTTGTTAATGTCTTATGCTACTTTGGTACATTTGTTACAACTAATGAATGAATCACTATTGATACACTTTTAATTAAAAGTTCATGCTTTATTCAGATTCCCTTAGTTTTTATCTGATGTTCTTTTTTTTCTTTAGAATCCCATCCAGGGTACCACATTGCATTAGTCATCTTGTCTCCTTAGGCTCTTCTTGACTGATTATTTCTCAGAATTTCCTTGTTTTTGGTGACTTTGACAGTTTTGAGAAGTACCAGTTATGTATTTTGTGGAACATCCTTCAGTTTCGATTTGTTTGAATTAGTTTGATGTTTTTCTCACGGTTAGACTGTTCTGTGTTTTGGGGGAAAAAGCCTCAAGCAAAGTGGCATTCTCATAGCATCAGAGCAAGGGTGTAGGTTGCTCACTTGGTTTATCATTGGTGATGCAGCTTAGATCTTTCTCCACTTTAAAATTACTCTTTTTTTTCTTCCTTTCCATAGGATACCCTTTAGAAGGAAGTCACTCTGCATAGCCCACATTTATGGAAGTTATACTCCACCACCTTGAGGGAGAAAGATCACATAGATTATTTGGAATTCTTCTATGTGGGGAATTTGTCTGTTTTCCTCCATTTGTTTATTTATTCAATCATGTATTTATATCAGTGTGGACTCAGGGATATTTGTTTTATCCCTTGGATTTTGGTCCAGTAATACTTCGTTGTGTTGCTCAAATTGTTTTGGTTTTGGCAGTTGGACACTTATTCACTTGGCCCCTCTGTTCCTTGGCCGTGCCCCATCATTTGTGTTTTAAACACATCTTCATTTTTTGACACCACAAAATGCTCCTAGTTCATTTTAGATACTCCTGTCCCATTCCCAGAATCAGCCCTTTGTCCAGAGATCCCTTACTAATGTACTTTTGATTCACCTGTTCTGGAGGGTGACAGCCCACCTTTTTGAGGGTCTTTCCAGTACAAAAAGTTTCATTTTTGTACTCCATGTAATCTGTATTTTAAATTGAAAGACTCCAGTTTACTGCAAAAATACGCTGATAATCTGTGCAGCCATCTTTGCATTGTATGCTAACAAATAGACAAAATTTAATTTTTAGAAATTTTTTCAGTGTTATAGCCATAACTAACTAATAATTTTCTTTCTTTGAGTTTCAGTGTCAGGGTTATGAAATGAATTTTTGAAGCTTTTCAGCATTTTTTTAAATTCCCAGGATAGTTTAAGTGTCTAGCAATATAATTATCTATTTAGAGATACTGAAAATATAAAAATTACAAAAGATTTATTATATACACTTTATGAAACATAGATCGACAAAGGAAAACAGGAGAAGAACTTAAAATTCTGCTTTACTGATACCATTCCATGGGTTAACAGAGTGTCTATTATAGACTAATAATACCTCATACATTTTAAGAATGTAATAAATGTTACTTCTTTTAATAATAATGATAATAACAAAACACTGAGTTCTGTGTTTTATGGTAAAACCTCTGAACCCAGAGAAACCTAGAATCCTTTTTGCTGGCCGTACCATGGGGCTTATGGGGTCTTAGTTCCCTAACCAGAGATTGAACCTGGACCCACACCAGTCAGTGGAATCCTCACCTCTGGACCGCCGGGGAATTTCTAGGAAACTTAGACTCTAATTCATGTTTTGGGGGTTAATTTTTGTGGGCCTTAGTCTTAAGTACTAGAGTAAACATACAAGGTCCCTACTGGTTCTAAATCTGCTGATTTTGTTTCACATAAAAATAATCAGTGCTTTATTTAAAGTGTGCCTGCAGGCACCACTCACTGTATCCCATGGCCATCCCTGCCGATCTGCTCCTTGTCTCATGCCACCACACCACATCTTCCTCCGTCCCTTACACCCCCCTGCCTGACTCCTGGCTGCCCTTCGGAACTCTTTTCACTCCATCTGCTGGTAGTTGAGGTTCAGAGGTAGTGTCCAGACTGGTACTGTGGTCCAAGGGTAGAAGCAGGTGAAACGGTGAGACTAAAATGTGTAGACCAGCATGATTTAACGTAATATTGTGAAGATAATCAACTATTGTAAAATACTATTTAGAGATACTCAGATTTTTAAATTCAGGGAAGGAAAAGTTGGTATCATGTTTTGTGATAAGTCATAGAAGTAGTTCAGAATTTAAAGTAACATATTTGTGTAGGATTTTACTTTAAAAGTGCTTTCTTCTATTTAATCTCACTTACTCCTGACAAAACTTCTGTAAATTCTTTCTGTTTTATAAATGAGGAAACAGACAGGATGATCACCTGATTTGTTTAAAGTCATTTATCTGTTAAGTAGAAATCTAGACATGAAGTCCAGTTCTCGGGTTATGTGTTAATGCCATTGTTCTTTACCTAATTGCATATTCTTGTAAACAGAGAAAATATATCACACATTTAAACCTCTTTCAGTGTATGTCATTCTAAGTGGACTTTTGAAGATACACACCTATTACTGCAACCACCTCTGATTTGAAATGTCAACAGTGTTTGGAGCATAATGTTAATAGTTTAATACTGACCCTTTAAAATATAGTAACTTGTAAAAAAAAGGTCTAAGGATTCTTTTGAATTTTGGAAAAAGAATGACAAATAAATGTCAGTCAACTTCAAAGTAAGAGTTTTAGTCCAGGTTAAAGACTACAATTTTGCAGTGCCTTTGAGTGCTAGTAGGTGGCGGGAGTGTACCACACAGCTGCTTCTGCAGTATTTATGAGTTTCTGGCATAAGACCCTATATAACTTTTGACCATTAAAATGTTAATGTGAACATGAGTTTTAAAGCAGTTGTCACAGTAATGATCAGCATTGCTGCCAATTTTTGTTTTTGACTTTCTCACATTAGAAACTAGAAACACAAATTTTTTAATGGTAAATTTTTTAAATTATTGTTAAATATGTTGAATTTTATTGAATGAGTTTTAAAAGTGAAAAATCACTACGTTCTCAGTAGCTGATGTAAAAGCTGTTTCTTTCTCTGTACTATATCTGTGTGGATGCATATATTTTCATAATAATAATCAAAATGTAGGTATATTTTTGCTTTTCTTATAGGTAATTCTCCATAATGCTAGCGATCAGAGTCATCATAAAACTAACATTTTATCCCTCAGACTAATAACCTGATTGTTAGAATAAATTCTTTTCAGAAGACTAGTAATTTTGCATTGCCTACACCATATGATCATCCTCTGGGATTAATATTTAATTGTCATTGTTCTTACTAACGGTCTTTGCATTCATATTTATTTATTTCCTATTTTCTCTAATCCAAATAAAAATTCACTGTGCTTAAAAAAGAAACAACATATCCTCCCTTTTTAAAATGTATGATTTCGTTTAGCTGATATATATTATGTGCTTTTCAGGTGCTAGGTCATTGCCAGGAACAAGACTGATACTGTTCTTACTCTCAGGAGTTTGTGGTCTAGTGGGAAAAATGGGAAAATAAGTAAGCTCTTACGCTACAGTTGTCTTGAGAGAAATGCTGGGTTATTGAAGCTAGAAAGAAGAAATATGTGGGATTTCAAAATCTTACTTAGCCTTTTACTTCATATAGTTTTAATTCTTACATATGCTTAATGCTCTCCATGGAAAGATGATCTTTAGTTTACCTCACTTGACTGTATTCTAGCCTGTAACCTGTTTTCCTGGATCAAGCCTGTTTGTCTCTGGATAATACCTTTCAGCCAAGGCCATAATTCTCTGCAAATTAAAAAGTATGCTCATTTAGCCCAGCATTTCCCAAAATATGTTTTAAGAAAGACTAAGTTCATGAATTATCCCTTGAAAAGTGGAATCACGAGTTGAATAAATTTGAAAATTATTACATCACCATCCTGCATCTTGAAATTTCAGAATGCTGTTTAACATTTTGCTTTGTATAAGAAATCCTGCCGTGAAGAACCCAATTTAATTCAGCATTTCCTAAATAGATTCAATAGAGAGAGCCTTTTTAATGAAGTAAATTCTTTTAAAATTCTTTTTAGCAGCTTGCGGGACTAGCATTTTGAGAGATGTTGAACTGAATCATTTCAAATATTTTGACCCCTCATGGTGCTTTATTCTGGCTTCCTTGAGATATCTGCAGCTCTTAAAATAAATGCCCCTAAACTGTTGCAGTGATATGGGTCTCATACTTGCATGGTAGGAGTCCTTAAAGCCTGTATGTTTCATCCATGTATTTTTATTAAAAAATTTTTTTTTCATCCATTTATTTTTAAAAACAGCTTTACTAACACTTATTGAGTTGAATTCTACTAGTTACTGCTACTCATAAGCACTGTAATTTCATCCAAGAGACATGTCATTAATTCTTTTAGGAAAGATACTTATGCCCAGAACGTTCAAAGAACTCCCAGTTTGCTCCCATTTTTTTTTTTTTTTTCCCGTGAATAGGATCGGGCTTCATGATACTTGTGAATTGATAACTCTGTATACAAAGGCTTTTGAAAAGGTTTCTTTTTTAATGTTAGTATAGATAATATTGCCACTGTTTTTTTTCATTTAAAGTATATAATTTTTTTCAAAATTTTTTCATGTATTTTTAAGGTTAAACTTTCCAGTTTGAATTTAGATGATCATGCAAAGAAGAAACTTATTAAACTAGTGGGAGATCGATACTGCAAGAGCACAGATGTGCTTACCATCAAGACAGACAGGTAAAGAATAGTTCAGTGTATCATCACATGTGTTGCTTTATTGTCCTCCAGTCCCCTGGCAGGCCTGATATTAACCTCTTAGGTCAGAGAAGCTGTCTCATTCATTTTTTAATATCCTCACACTAGCCTCCTATTGATGTGATCTTTGTGTTCAAGGAGAGGCTTGTGTAGCTGAGTTAAATTATTGTTATTTTTAATATATTTGTGCATGTAAAACTCAGGGAAGATGTTAGAAGGAAACAAAGTATAATTTGCCAGTGATTAATGCTTAAACAGCTTTCTGCAAAATCAAAGTATAGAAATCTTATATTTTAAAATCAAGATTATTAAATGTAGAAATTTAATGTATCAGGGCATTTTTGTAAATAAGCACAATTTCAGTGCTAGCATAGAAGTTTGTAAAAGCAGTATTTATTGTATATGAATTTATAAATTAGATCATTTGAGGTAAAGCAAGGCTGTTGGTATGTTTTTGCTAAATGATTATTTTATTTCTAGAATTATACTTTGGTTGTTTCTAAATTAGGTCAAAATACAAAGAAAAGCAAATGG
The DNA here is from genome assembly GCF_029378745.1 of Bos indicus. NCBI lineage: Eukaryota > Metazoa > Chordata > Mammalia > Artiodactyla > Bovidae > Bos > Bos indicus. The sequence goes on along the minus strand of NC_091764.1, from coordinate 82,076,504 downwards.
CAGATATCCTCTCTCTCTCCTTATCCTAGTTTCAAAGCATTGGAAGGTGTCAGTATCAATTAGTTTTTTTTTTAATTTATTTTTAATTGAATGATAATTGTTTTACAATATTATATTGGTTTCTATCATATATCAGCATGAACCAGCCATATCAGTTAGGTTTTATGTCTTGCTTCTTAGTGGTATAGAGAAGTGGCCTGACATTCAGAGGTAGCAACTATGGGGGTGGAAAAAGCTCAGGGAGAAATAGATTTGAAATATTAATACATTAATAATATGTTCTTGCTAGCTTCAGAGAACATAAAATAGCACTGTGTTTTTAGTCTTTGCAATTTAAAAAATACCTTTAAAATGTTACTGTTAAATAAATTTATATTAAAAAAAGTTAGAAATTCTTTAAAGTTTCTGATAATGTTGCTTTTTTCCCCTAAGTTTACAAGTGTCAGAGTATAAATATGTTTTTCCATAACAACTGTGTAGAAAACTGTTAAACCAAATACAAAATAAACAGGGTACAATTGAAGTCAACTGTCATATGATAGTTATGTTGAAAGAAATTAGAATTAATTACTTCCGTTTCTCTACTACTTTTGTAGCCTAAAAGCTAATGCCAGCTCATATTCATGTAGATGTTTATCTAATATTGGGCCATTAGTTCCATTTTAAATATGACAGCATAAAAATACAGCATTGTAAAAAAAAAAAAAAATACAGCATTGTGTAGTGTAGCTCATTTTTAAAAGAATCAGCTCTGGGGAGATCAGGATGAACTTCTAGATTACCATCTGTCTCTGTATTCTTTAAAGAAACACAGCAGATATGTTCCTGTAATTGCAGACTCGTAGCCCTGAGATCATGAAAGGCGCTTGGGTTTGACACAGTCATAGTAAAAATAGTGTAAAGCTATAACTTTGTTAGTAATGAAAGCGAAGAGATCCTCTTAAATAAAAGTAAAAATAGCATCAGTTTTCAGTGTCCTCAAATCATAAAGTACATAGATAATTCTTATTCCAAGGACAGAATTTTCTTAAGGCAGATAGGGAATCCCTGAATATAAGTTATCCTTTGTATTTAGTATTTGTGTACTTTGCAAATTATTCTGTATACTGAAAGTTTACCATTTTGACTTCTGTCCTCTCTCTTTTAAAGGTGCCCTTTAAAGAGACAGAATTATGATTATGCAATGTATCTACTAACAGTTTTATACCATGAGTCTTGGGTAAGTGACTGTAGAATGAGTGTTTAATAATTTTGTCATTGTAATTTGAGAGATGTTAGCCTTTTAAAACAGTCTGTGTATCCAGCATTCAGTTGAGAGTTTAATGAACTGCTATTTAAGGTAAGGACATGTAAAATGTTTTAAGGTAACGTCTACTGATATTGAAAGTGAGGATCTTGAAATATATTATGCAGTCCATCTCAGGACCTTCAGAAATCAGATGACCAAAATGCCTTAAGTTCAGGTTCTGGCTTAGGCTAAAAAAATGAAAAATTTTTTATTTTTTTTTTTAATTTGTTTGACTTTGGGTGAAAGTTGTCAAAGTTATGGAAGGGAGATCACATCTATATTACTTGAAACTACATAATTCATCCTGTTATTCAAGTAAACTACAAAACAAATCTCTAAAACTTTATAGAAAGTACGTTAAATGTTTATTAAAATTTTAGGTAACATGTAGTCTTTCATGTGAACTTTTCACTGGTATACATTAGGGGCAGTTAGGGCAGTTAATTATTGAAACAGTATAAAAACAGTCTGGTATCTGATTTTGTTGAGTTGTATAAGTATGCATATAAGGAAGATTTTGCTATGTGTGAGCATCAACTCATTTAAAGTTGGTAACTAATATATTTAGGTAACTCACAGTTTTATATGCTTTAAAATTAAAATAATTTTAGATATGCACATAAATGTAACTTTTTGAAGCTTGCCCAGCATAGACATGGGACTTACTGCATTTCATGTTAGGAACTCATGAAAGAATGGAAGTAGGTGGAGAAAGTCACTCTCTTTAGATGTTCAAAGGACTTCATATGAAAAAAGAGATCTGTTTTTCATGACTTTTACGGATACAACAAAGTAGAAACGATAATGATTTATTTACTGAGTGAAAGCTCTGTACAGGATTCATCTGAAGATGGAGTGGGCTGCTTTCATAGGTAAAAAATGTTTCATCCACTGGTTGCTTATTGCGTGTGTGGGTGTAGGGGTGTGTGTATCACTCAGTTGTCTCGAACTCTGCAAACTGTAGCCCACCAGGCTCTGTCTGTGGGATTTTTCAGTCAAGAATACTGGAGTGGGTTGCTTCCTTCTCTAGGAGTGGTTGCTTAGTGGGGATATAGTAAAAGGAGCATACTCTTCAGATGTTAGTTGCTTTAGATGGTCTTTGGAGTCTCCTTTCATCTCTGTGTAATTCTGTGAACACATACAGCTACTCTTATTGCAGAGTTCATTGATGTTAATCATAAAACAGCACAAGAGGGTGAGTGAAAAATAAAAAATAAAATAAAACTTTGTTGCAAATTTAGTAAAAGGACAAAAAGTAGCTGGTAGCTCTTTGCTTTTGAGCTGTTCTAATTACAGTTCATCTTGTTTTCTAGTTCCTGGCTTCAGGAACATTATAATAGCAGTTAATCTGTTTCCTGTCAACTGATTATATAAATACATTTGGCTTGAGATAATTAAGTTCCCTTTTGAACCAACAACATGGCTGAATTAGCTTCAGCTCTATGGCCACCACTTAAAGAGTTAATACCAAACAATAAAAGCTGACCAGTTTTGAGTCTCTTATTTTGCCAGCAGTCTGTAAAATGAATTTGCCCCAAAGGAAATGACAGGCATAAATAAATTCAGTTAAAGTTGACTTACTGGATTCTTTCTGTGGTTCCATGACATAAAATCCAAACAAATTTGTATTCTGGATTCACGTAAGGAGCTTTTGATCTTAATGCTAATTACTTTGATGGCAGAATAACTACCCACATACAACTGTCCTAAACAGATATAATTAAATAAATCCTATATTAAACTTGGCTCTTGATCCTTTCTAAACAAGTACCATCAGTGAAGAAGCTTTAAGAGAATGCAGATGAGCCGTGAAATTTTGCAGAGCTGGTGGAACAGAATTTTTATTGAATTGAAACTTTTTTTTCCTTCACCAGCATGGAATTCATACTTGAAATTGATGTTACCACCTGGTATTTAATCAAATATTTAGAGAGCCCCTTTTAATCCATTCCTTTATTTTTAAGGCTAGTTTCAGAGCATTTAATACCTAAAAGCTAAGCTCCATGGAGGTTACCTCTAAGTAGCATTGAGAGAAAGTAGTTGGTATTTTTATGTAACATGGTACTGAAACTTCTCTAAAAAGGTATTTGTCTAGACTTCAGTAAAAGGAAGTTACTGTTGTGTGCTATTCAAAACAGTTAACTGTATAGAAGTATCAAAGTAGAACTTGTTGCTCTAAAACAGTAAAATGGGTTTATTGAGGAACAGCACAGAATTACCGTTTGGGAAATGTAATCTGTGGTGAACCATAGGTAAGTCCAAGGGGCTTCCCAGGTGGTGCTAGCAATAAAGAACCCGCCTGCCAGGGCCGGAGACTTAAAGGACACGGATTCGATCCCTGGGTTGGGAAAATCCCCTGGAGAAGGACATGGCAACCCATTCCAGGAATCTTGCCTGGAGAATTCCATGGACAGAGGAGCCTGGTGGTCCATAGGGTCACAAAGAGTTGGACATGACTGAGTGACTTCACACACTTAAGTCCAAAGACAAAGGGGAGCATGCTTTTATAGGGAAAAGGAGAGAGTTGAGAGGGGCTGTTCTAAATGAAAGTCCTAGGGAGGAAAGTAGGAGTTTGGGGTGGTGGTAACTTTTTTCATTTATGGAGCTGAGAGGTTTCTCATTGCCTGGGCTCTTGCTGTGCAGAGTTCTGCTTCCAGCGAGGCATGTAGGTGAAGGTCACTGCATGCAAATAATGGAGTGTGAGAATATGTGAGAACTCCCTCTACAAGCCATTCCCAACTCTAATTTTAATTGAGGTTTTCTGTATTAATTTTTGTATTCAAAAAGCATAGACTTCAGGCACAGAGTCTTAGTAATGCTTCAAAGAATGATTATTGCATGCTAAGGTGATGAGAAACAGAAATACATTAAATCATTTATCCTTAAGCAGTTCAAAGAAAGAAAGAGACTTGTAGTTTGGGTTAATATTTCAGTATTACACGTTGTTAGCATAGAAGTGAATTAACTTTTAATCTTTAGAACCATTCAAATTTGAATTTGAATCTCATTTCTTGTTACTTGACTCAGTGGGTAAAGAATCCATCTGTGATGCAGGAGACTTGAGTTCAGGTCCTGAGTTGGGAGGATCCCCTAGAGGAGGGCAGGGCAACCCACCCTAGTAGTCTTGCCAGGAGAATCCCATGGACAAGAGGAGCCTGGCAGGTTACCGTTCATGGGGTTAAAAAGAGACAGACACAGCTGAAGCAACTGAGCACACGCTCATGAACCTGCTACCTGTGTAGCCTTGGCCAGCCATTTAATGTTTGAGGCTCAGATTTCTTTGAGGGGCTTTTGGATGGATCAGGGAGAATTTATGTGAAATGTCTGGTGAATAGTGGGTGCTCATTAAATGGTGGCTATTATTATTGCCGTTAACTACTAGAATGAAGGAAGATGTGTTTTAGAATTTCAAATTCATTCATTCCCAGTTTCTGTGCATAGCTCACATTTAACTTGACAAAGACTTTATACAGATGAAGTCAGATCTATGTCCTATTGTATTTGAATTTTTAGAACTTGTATCTGACTCAGGTTCTGACACAACTGATAATAACAAAAGCTTCCTAAATGTTAACTTTGTTGCATGTTATTCTTAAAACCTTCCACAAGTGATTTGGTTAAGAAATGATTGAATGAAGCATTTTACAAAGTGACTTGCACAAAAGATAGACTTGCTTCAGAAAATGTAGATATCTAAAACTAGATTGAAAGGGTTCTTGAATGATTTTGATACTTAATTACTCAAGATTGGCTTTTAAAATTGAATTTTGGACTGTCTTATTTGGACTGCATGATCATCTTGTTGCCAGTCAGGAATGTATCTAGGTTTGTAACAAAGTGGTTCTGAAAAGTCACATAACAAAATGGATAAAAGGGATAATTTTACAAAGAGTTTATTTTTAAAGGGGACTTTATTATAAGTATTTCTGGGAAAAGGGCTTCCCTGGTGGCTTAGAGGTTAAAGCGTCTGTCTGCAATGCGGAGACCCCGGTTTGATCCCTGGGTCAGGAACATCCCCTGGAGAAGGAAATGGCTACCCACTCCAGTATTCTTGCCTGGAGAGTCCCATGGAGGAAGGAGCCTGGTAGGCTACAGTCCACAGGGTTGCAAAGAGTTGGACACGGCTGAGCTACTTCACTTTCACTTTCACTTTCTGGTAAAAATAATGAATCCTTTTGCAGAGCGATAATCGCCATTTAATCTGGTGGTTGATGAATTCATTGTGATCTTTCATGTGTTTTCACGTACATATACATTTCCAGTTTATATTAGAGAGAATGCTTGAACAGTATCTGTTTGCTTTTCTTAGCATTCATCAATGATTTTGTTCTTGTTTAAAAGTGGTGGGTATCAGTCAGATGATCAAAATGAATGAGCCTCTGCTTTTAAGTAGCTTTATTTCTAGAAGGATTTGGTGGTTAGTGTAGTCTGTTCCACCAGGTAAGGGAGGTTGACACATAGCGCTGTGAGAGGTGCAGACAAAAATCAACTCTCCCTTGAAGCTTCACAGAAGTGGTGACTGGTCTTAGAAGATGAGTAGGAGTGTGCCGTGGAGAAGTGGGTGAAGGACTCTCTAGGTCTGGTGGGTTTAGAGAGCAGGCAGAAGTTTGGTGTGGCCAGGGTGTATGACCAACAGGCAGACGAAGGAGATGAGACTGAAAAATCATTCTGAGCCAGGCTGTGAGCAGGCCGTAGGGCTTACTGAATGAGTGTAGATTTGTATCCAGAGGGCAGTAATGACTGATGTAGTAGCATTGGTAGCGGTGGGGATGGGGGGGGATCCTTCCCAGGTAACCCAGTGGTAAAGAATCCACTTGCCAAGCAGGAGATGTGGGTTTGATCCCTGGGTCAGGAAGATCCCCTGCAGGAGGGCATGGCAGCCGACTCCAGTATTCTTGCCTGGAGAATTCCATGGACAGAGGAACCTGGTGGATTATAGTCCCTGGGGTCAGAAAGAATCGGACACAACTGAGTGTGAGCATGCACCGTAGCATTTTACTTGATGTTTGAAAAGGTACCTCTTTCACTGTTGTAGTGTTTATGAAAGAGTAAACCATTTTCACAGCAACTGTCAAGTGTGCTTTCAATAAAATGAACTGTTTATTAATTGATGGGCACATGCATGTTTAGTTGCCTGTATGCTTGGTGTTGTTGGATATGGAGATTAATACCTAAGGAGAAAACACTATCCTTTGAGGAATACTAGTGGAAGCAAGTTGGTTTAGTAATAAATACTATAATATTTAACAATAAAATAAAAGTGTTATAAAGGTTATATAATTTACTGTTCAGTTTTTATTTTTCTCTGCTTATTTATTGTATATCCTTCAGGGCTTTGATAGGCGCTCCAGCAATATGTCAACTTCCACCATCATACATAGTTAATAAACACTTTTTTTCTTGTGATGAGGAACTTCTAAGATCTACTCTCCTAGCAACTTTCAAGTTTTAACTGTGGTCACCAGCAGGCTGTACATTATATTCCTGTGACGTATTTATTTTATAACTAAAAGTTCGTACTTTTTGATCACCTTCAATCATTTTGCCACCCTAAGCCTCTGGCAACCAGCTATTACTCTCTGCTTCTGTGAGGTTTTTTGTTGTTTTTCTTTTAGATTCCCACACATAAGTGAGATCTTACAGTATTTGCCTATCTCTGACTTATTTCACTTAGCATAATGCCCACAGGGTTCATCCATGTTGTCGAAAATGGCAGAATTCCCTTTTTTATGGCTAAATGATAGTCCATCGCATATGTACACACCACTTACAGCTCAGATAGTAAAGAATCTGCCTGTAATGTAGGAGACCCAAGTTCGATCCAAGAAGAAGGAAATGGCAACTCACTCCAGTATTCTTGCCTGGAGAATCCCATGGAGAGAGGAGCCTGGTGGGCTACAGTCCTTGGGATTGCAAAGAGTCGGACACGACTGAGCGACTGTGACTGACTATTCTTTATCCTTTCATCCATTCACGGACACTTAGGTTGTTTCCATGCCTTGGCTATTATAAATAATCCTGCAGTGCACAGGTGCAAATATCTTTTCGAGTTCGAGTTTTCATTTCCTTCAGCTAAATACCCAGAAGTGAAACTGTTAGATCATATGATAGTTCTGTTTTTAGTTTTTTGAGGAATCTTCATACTGTTTTCCATAGTGGCCACACCAGTTTACATTCTCACCTACACTTGTTAATGTCTCTTTGGTAATAACCATTCTAACAGGTTTGTGAGCTTGTACCATTGATTAGTGATGTTAAACACCTTTTCAGGTGGCTCTTGGCCATCTGTATGTCTGTCGTGGAAAAATGTCTGTTCAGATCCTCTGCCTATTTTTTAATTAGATTGTTTCTTTTTTTTTGCTGTTGGGTTGCATGAGTTCTTTATATATTTTGGAAATTAATTCTTTTCAGATATATTTGTGCCTCTTATTTGTCTGACTACATTGCATAGACAGCAAGTTACACTATCTTACTATCTTGAGTACAAAAGTTGCCTTAGTCCATGTTCCATGGATTGACAGCTATTGAAACATTGTGTATTCTTTTGGATATCCAAAAACAGACATTTGAAGTAGTTTTTCATCTTAAAAAAGTAAAGTGACAGAGTTACAAACAAATTCATTTTTCAGTAATATAAAATGTAGCATACTTGTTAAATGTTAGCAATAATTTTTTACTGGTATAGCTTTTTAATGATCTATTAATAAGATTATTAATAATCAACAATCAATAATTATGCCCAAAGTTTAAGAAATGTGTTTGAAACAGTTTGAGGTACTTAATTTTCATGGATGTATGATTTGGGCTATATGTTGATCAGGTTTGTTTTTCATTTGACTATGTGGTCTTTTTCCAAATATTTAAAGAAAATGTGTTGTAATTCTATATTATTTTAGAAGTTATCTACAAAATTTATCTATTACAACCTCTTCATTATATAACCTTTATACTTTCTTCATTCCCCTGAGAAATTAAGACTTAAAGGAGAGATCAAGTATTTTGCCCAAGGTCACAGAGTTTGTGAACCCAAGAAACTCAGACTTGAACTGCAGCTTCAGAGTTTCACATTCTTTTCATGGTATCATATTACTTAGTTTTATTCAACTTCCATGGTAAAATATTAGGAAACAAAAGAGATGAAATCAAACCTGAACTTTAGCTGCTAGTTCTTAAAACTTAACTTTTAATTGAAAATTTATCTGTCTCCATAACTGATTTTCAGCTGGGGCTTTCATCAAACTCACCTGTCAAGCTTTTCTAAGTTACAGATAACTTAGATCTTGCAGAGTCAAAATCTCCAGAGGAGACACCCAGATGTATTTTATTCTAAAGGCTCTGTTGCTGAGCTCTTGATTGGGAATAACTTCCCCAGTCTGAATTTTGTTAGTAAAGAAACTTATTAGAAGGTTTGATATATCTCTTCCAAGACAGTTTTTGGGGACTTCCAGGTGGTCCAGTGGTTAAGACTTTGCCTTCCAGTGGAGGAGGTATGGTTCAGTCCCTGGTCAGGAAGCTAAGCTCACAGGTGCCTTGTTGCCAAAAAACCAAAACAAGAAATAGAAGCAATATTGTAACAAACTCAATAGAGATTTTTAAAGTGATCCACATTAAAAAAAAAAATCTTTAAACAAGAAAAAAAGACAGTTTTTGTACATGTATCTAGTGTTAGCCCTGGGGGTGTGATATGGGCATTAAAATGAAAGGGGCAAGAAAAAAGAAGGATTTGTGTATCATACATACATAGAATGTTTTTTTTCACTTAATGTGGTAGGCAGTATGCAGCTGTTCTTGAGTAGGATGATGATACAGTAAAGTGATACGTCTCATATCTCTTTGCCTTCAGGCAATACTTCATTTTATATCTGATGCTCAGGAGCCTATCATATACTTAAAGGCCATTAAGAAAATTTCCATTCAGTGGCTGAAGTCATGAACCTTGAAAATGACACTTTTTTCTTCCCTCCCTATCTCCCCTGATAAGTCACCAGATCTTTTAAGTTCTAGCTTTTAAACATCTGTTAAAACTATTTTCTCTTCTTTATTCCTACTGCTATTGTCCTGTATGGGTCTTTGTCAGAATAACTATAATAGCCTTATTGATTTTCCTGTCTTATCTATCTTCCATATTGCTACTAAGTAATTGTTCTAAAAATCAAATCTGTTATATCATATCCCTTTATAAAATCCTTCAGTGGTTTCCCATTATGTGGGATAAAATCTAAACTCCTTAGTATGTCTATTTACAGCAATTTACCACTTCATTTCATCAAGAGCCTCTTGATGAAAGTGAAACAGGAGAGTGAAAAAGTTGGCTTAAAACTCAACATTCCAAAAACTAAGATCATGGCATCTGGTCCCATCATTTCATGGCAAATAGATGGGGAAACATGAGAGACTTTATTTTGGGGGGTCCAAAATCACTGCAGTTGGTAACTGAAGCCATGAAATTAAAAGACGCTTTCTCCTTGGAAGAAAAGTTATGACCAACCTAGACAGCATATTAGAAAGCAGAGATATTACTTTGCTAACAAAGGTCCATCTAGTCAAAGCTATGGTTTTTTCAATATTCGTGTATGGATGTGAGAGTTGGACTATAAAGAAAGCTAAGTGCCAAAAGAAGTGATGCTTTTGAACTGTGGTGCTGAAGAAAACTCTTGAGAGTCCCTTGGACAGCAAGGAGATCCAGCCAGTCCATCCTAAAGGAAATCAGTCCCGAATATGTGTTGAAAGGACTGATGCTGAAGCTGAAACTCTGATACTCTGATCACCTGATGGTGAAGGCCTGACTCATTTGAAAAGACCCTGATGCTGGGAAAGATTGAAGGCGGGAGAAGGGGACAATAGAGGATGAGATGGTTGGATGACATCACTGACTCAATGGACATGAGTTTGAGTAAATTCTGGGAGTTGGTGATGGACAGGGAAGTCTGGCATGCTGCAATCCATGGGGTCGCAGAGAGTCGAACACAACTGAGGGACTAAACTGAACTGAACTGAACCAAACCACTTCATTGGGCTTCCCTGTGGCTCAAATGGTAAAGAATCTGGCCTGCAATTCAGGAGACCTGGGTTCAATCCCTGAGTGGGGAAGATCCCCTGGAGAAGGGAATGGCAACCCACTCCAGTATTCTTGCCTGAAGAATTCCATGGACAGAGGTGCCTAGTAGGCTACAGTCCTTGGGGTTACAGAGAGTCAGAAACAGACTAAGCGACTAACCACCACCTCATTACCAGCTGCTCAGGAAATGTAGGTTATATACCCTGTAACTTAATGAACAGAATATGTTCTTCCATAACTTTGCATGCATGTACTGTTCTCTTTGCTTATAATACCTTTTCAAATTGATCAGCCTTGCAACTTCATATGAATCCTCTAATAAACCTCACATGTGACCTCTCTTAGACATCTCCTCGCTTCCTTTTCCCTTCCTCCTTCCACCAGTTAACCTTCCTCTCATTGTGTTTATGGTTATTGCCTGTATGCATGTCTGCCAAGCTCGATTAGACTGTGTGGTCACTGAGGACAGGACAGTGTATTTCATTCATCTTTATATTCCCAGCATCTAATACAGTGTCTGTCTGGCATATTAGCTTTCAGTACATTTTTAAAAAACTGATCTGATTTGAATTGAATTCTTTGACATAACTCAGTTAAAAGTTTAGGTTTGGTAACTAAATTGGTTGTCAGTAACTCTTTAATCCATTACAGATATTTAACCTATTCCTATTTTTTATAATTTTTGAGTAACTTGGATTTTTTTTAATAGTAAAACTGTTTTCCGTTCTCTAGCACAATGCCTTACTTGTAATCATGAGAAGTGGAATATTACAGTGATTCATGTCCTAGGCAAAGGGAGTTATAAATAAGATGGTAGAAGGTGACATATTTGTGTGTTTAGTGAAACAGATGCTTCATTGCCTTCTGTTACATTGGAATTCACTGACCAGTGCATGAAGTAGCTATTGTGTTTTTCTTTGTATTGAATTCATGCTTACAATGAGAAGAAACATCATAGATTGAAATAAATTATTATTTTGTGGGTTTTTTTTTACCATGTTTCTATGTTCCTTGCAACATGTTCTACCACTGAGAAGCGGTATGATTTGAGACAGATTATTTAATTGCTCTGGGTTTCAATTTCCCATTCTGTAAAACAGATATGAATAGTACTACCTCATAGGGTTGCTGTGGAAGTTAAATGAACCAGTATATGTAAGGTGCTTTCTCATCCCATGCCACTTTCCTCACCTTGGCCTTCATTCAGCCCTGAACGTACTAAGCTTGTTCCTGCCTCCAGCCTTTATGGATACTCTTTCCTGTGCTGGGATCACAGCCTTCATCTGACAGCTCCCACTCAGCTCAACATTCCATATACTAGGCTGGCAGTTCCAGGAGAGCACAGTGCCTGGGACAGTAGTTGTATAACAAATATGTACTGAGTGAGTGAATAATAGAGCTGATATGTGGACAAGAGAACAGGATCACGTGGAATAGAAGGTTGCTTCCTCTAGGAATGTAATCAGAGCAGGTTCCCTTGTGGTAGGCAAGGAAGAAAAGAGACCATATATACGTATATGTATTGTATACATACCTAAGTCAGATGGTGAAATGGTAAATGTTTAGTACTTGAGGTATTAAAATTGAAGTCTACAGACTAATCAGACTCTGCCTAAATGATGATCAGTTTGAGCTTACATTGGTTATTTTTAAGTGCCCTCCCCCAACAATTTGAATATCTGTTGTTTACGCTTTAAAATTAATACATGCCAACTACTCTTCGAAAAAAAAAATTCTTTACAATTGCACACTTCAATCCTGGGTGTAATTTCAGAAGCAATAAAAATTTGGCAGTGAATTACAGGTCAGGGTACAAAATTATATATGAAAGGTAATCATAGCTTTGCTTTTAAAAAATGAATTTAGAAGGACAAGCACCGGCTATCAACAGTATTGATTGATTTTCTTCAGACGTCTGAAGTGTCTAGTAATTTGCATGACAGATATTACGTGTGAAAGACCTGTGCTGTGCTTAGTTGCTCAGTCGTGTCCCACTCTTTGAGACCCCATGGACTGTAGCCCACCAGGCTCCTCAGTCCCTAGGGATTCTCCAGAATCCCTAGATTCTGGAATACTGGAGTGGGTTACCATGCCTTCCTCCAGAGAGTCTTCCCAACCCAGGAATCGAATCCATGTCTCCCGCATTGCATGTGGATTCTTTTACCATATGATGTCATTCATCAGAAAGAATTGCCTCTTTTTTTCTCTTAGGCAGAGATGATCACTGGCTTATTTTAATCCAATCATCACTGAGCTGGAGCAGGGCTGGGTTACAGTTTTTTAAGATTTTGTTCACCTTTGTCTCTTTCTCAGGCATTTTATTTAGGAACTTGGTGAGTCTGCTTCCACATCTCAAAGCCTGCTTAAGAGTCACTTGTGCCTTTGAGAAGTTTTGAGCTTAACTTGATAACCTCTAGCCCTTGCAGCAGAATCTAGCAGATAGATGTCTTGAGAGGGAGACTGGTTGTGTGTTTGAAACAGGGCTTCCCTCTACTGGGACTTTGCCTCCTAACCACTACGGCATACAAGAGATTTGCTTTTTAGAAGCTTGATTCAGCCTCCCCAGTTTTCCAGAAGTAGTCACAGAACTAAAACCAGTCATGTTTGGGACTCTTCAATTCCAGTCTATCACACAAACCCTGGATGACAGCTCAAAACCTCATCTCTTTTCTCTTTTCCCAAGTAGAGTCCTTCCATGTGGGCCAGGTGCCAGTCTCATACAGAATTGGAAAATGGTCTTAGGGAAGAAAATGGGTAGGGGTTTTCAGAAGGGCTTCCCATATCCTTGCAGCCTGGAATTCACATTCATCTAGTCCTTGCTGATTCTGAAACTCTGATATTTTTACTGCCTGGCTTTTTTTCCAGTTGAAGCCAAAGCAGAGGCAGGCTGTGACCTGTTACATCTATTTGAAAGTGGAAATCATAATGTAAATTTAAAAAAAAAATTTGGAGTTTTCTTTCCCCTCAAAGATTTTATGTCTATACCTCTTTAAGTGAAAAATATTCTGAAGTGACAAGCATTATGTAAAATATTATTGCTTTTTTATCGTTTACAAAGACTAGAAGATTATTTTGCAATTGCTTTTTTGTTTTTCTTCATTTTCGGATATTTTATTAAGGAGACATTTTACAAAGGTTCAATAACAGAAACAAGTAAGGGTGCCGTTCTCAAGGGTGGTGAGAGTAGGGTGCCATCACACCCCGTATATGAAGGGGGAAGAGGGAAGTGCTGCGAGCTGTGGCGGGGCAGGCCACCTGACGGGCTGTGGGGCGTGGTCTCTGTAAGGGAGAGAGTTGGGAAGACAGCAGTGACCTCACTCTGTCATTCTCTAGGTCTCCTCCTCATTCCTCCCATTAGCCAAACCCAGCCAGGAGCCAGAATTCAAGGGATTCCAGGCAGGGGTCCATTAAGATTACTTTTTTTTTTAAACTTAGTTATGTTTGGCTGTGCTGGATCTTCATTGCTGTGTGTGGGCATTCTCTAGTTGTAGTGTACGGGCTTCTCATTGTCGTGACTTCTCTTGTTGCCAGAGCACACCTTTAGAGTGTGAGCTCAGTAATTGTGGCTCACAAGCTTAGTTGTACCATGGCAGGTAGGGTTTTTCCAGAAGCTTTGGAAATCACTAGTCTTTTCATGACTTCTAAATGGATGAGAAACTATTTATAGCCTTTGTTTATCGCGTTTAGTGTGAATATTTATGCCTGTTGCTAGAAAAGTAGTATGTTTGATTAGGGGTTGCCGCGGTCACCTTTGGAGAGGTTACATAATTTATGGTATATGTGCCACTCTGAACCGTTCCCAGGTGACTGTGACCCTATGTTTAACTTCTGTAATATTTAGTTTCTTATCTGTAGAGATGTTAAAATCTAATCCAGTAGGTCTTAATACAAATTCTATTAATTACTATACACATGTAAGTATTGAAGTACCAGGTACATAGTAAGTATTCAAATTTAGGAGATTGTTACTATTATTATCTTGGAAGTTATATTGAGCTGGGCAGAGTTTGGATCCTAAAGCTAGAATATATGGAAAAACAAGAGTATTGTTAAGCTTGCAGCTGACAGTGACCATTTAGAACAGTAGTAAGTGTACATGTGTGCGTGCTGAGTTGCTTCAGTTGTGCCCGACTCTCTGCGAGCCTGTGGACTGTAGCCTGCCAGGCTCCTCTGTCTGTGAGATTCTCCACGCAAGAATACTGGAGCAGGTTGCCATTTCCTTCTTCAGGGGATCTTCCTATCCCAGAGATCGAACCCAGGTCTCTTATGTCTCCTGCATTGACAGGCTGGTTCTTTGTCACTAGAGCCACCTGGGAGTTGCAGTGTTTTTCATGTCACTGCACACATAGAAAATTCTCTCCTGAGATAAATGAAGGAGGGGGTGCTTGGCGTCCCTGCTCCTCCAGGCTCACTGGGCACCTCGAGTGCCTAGGAATTAGTATCACGGCACAACTGTAAACACATCTTAGAGACCAATGTAGAATTGTATACTCCAAATATAAGGGGAAGATTGAAAATGTTGGAAATTGTTAGTGGATTTAATGTGGTTAGCTCCTCTGTTTAAGCACCTATTTCAAGTCAATTAAGAAAATCCAGATAAACCTAGGTGAAACAATTTTTTAAACAGTTTCTTAATTGCTTACTTTCTAACAGTTCAGAATGAGATGGAGTGGCTGTTTTACTTAATGCTTTATAAAATATGTTCATTGAGCTCAGTTTATTTCACTTGGAGAATTATGCAGAAACTCTGACACTGTCTTGAACATTTAAAGCATTGGCAAGAGTAGATAGGGCCAGTAATGTATTTAATTTAGGGGATTTACTTTGTTAAGGGGCTGACATTTATTCCTGCCTCATATATTACAGTGAAAGCTTGGCAGGTAGCATCATTTTGTCAGTTATTATTATTTTTTTTTAATGTACAGACTTAGAGTTTGGCTGTTAGAAGTTATTTGCAACAAGGTTGTGGGGACAGGGCACAAGAAGTTATTTCATATTCTCCCTGCCCCTCTGCCAAGCCTAAAACCTCCCTTACCAGGGAAAAGGGGGCAAGAGTTGATTCTCAGCTGGATAAGATGTTTCTAGAACTTAAGTGGGAACATTGTCCTCAGCCATAAACTCAGCATACGGAGGTGGGGCAGACACAGGGGAGCTGCGAGCACAGAGACCCCGCTTTGGCTGAGGAATTTGGGAGCTGCGAAACTCTCTATGTCTGTTTGTTTCCCTTGAAGAAGAGAGTCCACAGTTTGAAGGATTAAAGGAGGGTTTCTTCTTGTGGGTCCCTGTGGTGGGGGAGCTTCTTCCCGGGGCTTTAGTGATCCAAGTGGGGTTTGTTGAGTCAGTGGCATCCCCGGTGGCTTGTTTGCCTTTGGCGGGGCTCCTGTGCATCCTTTGAGGGATGACAGATTGCTCCTGCTTTTCTCTTCTCAAGAGCTCTTGGGGCGGGAGTGGGGATGGGAAAGTGGCATGGCTGGAAACTGCCTCCTTGCTAACTCATTTGGTTCCGAGGCGCCTTGGAGCTCTTGTCTGCTCAAGCTGTGGTCTAGCTCAAGAGGAGTTTTCAAAGTTAGAATGTGATTTCTGACAGCCTTACAAACCTGCCTTCGCTTTTAATACTTGAAAAACTTTATAATTTGGGGGGTGTACCACCTTCAAATGTTGTAAGACTAGTGGCTCATTCCATAATAGCCTATGGCTCACAATACTGTTATGTGTTAATTTGGAAAGAATGTGGCTGGTATTTAGCACTTCTGTAAACGAGAGTGTATTACATATGAGCTGTGTTGCTTGATTTTTTTTTCACAGAATGTTACATCTTCATTTAAATCATAAATCTGAATTATATTAATCTAAAATCTACCAGTCTTCCCTAAAATAACATGGTAATACTTTCTGTAAGAAAAAATAAGTGGGATTGAAAATTATTTCCATTTTAGGAACAGAAAGTAACGATAATAACAAAACAAAATTCCAGAATATATAGTCATTAAAAATCACTAAAAGTCACTAAAAATCACACAAACTTTATATTTTTATTTTTATTATAATAATTGGTCTTCCCCTTGTCATCCCCACAGGCATTTACAAAGATAAATACAGTCTTCTTTCAGCTCTCATAGCTTTAACCTCAGAAATGTTTGCTGTGTTAGAGTTTAGCGTCTAGAAAGCTGCAAGGAGTGAGTTTTCTGGGTCTTTTGGGAAATAGTCTTGCTTTGTAAGTGCCATTCGTAGGGCAGATAAAGTATAAATTCTGTGGATAGAATTAGTGAGTGGTAACGAGGTATTCATGTAATACGAGTGTGCAGCCCACAGCTGTTGCTGCAGGTAGGTAGCTGTGCTGGATAAGGGAGGTGAATCAGGGTGAACATGCAGTGTTGACCAGATAATTCTCAAAATCAGAGATTGTTTTTTTTTGTCTTTTCAGAAAACTGAAGAGTGGGAGAAAAAGAAGACTGAAGCAGATATGGAAGAGTATGTATGGAAAGATAGCGCCTCAGAAAAAAACATTCTGGAAACCCTTTTCCAAATTAAAGCTGCTGAGAAAAATACAGAATTAAGTAAAGAAGAGCTCCTTAGTACTAAAGAAGTTGAAGATTACAAAAATTCTGTTGTTAGTCTTAAGAATGAGGGGGACAATGAGAATACCATTTCTCAGTACAAAGAATCAGTGAAGAGACTATTACATTTGATGTGAATTATACAGAAAAATTTCCTTGATTTACTAATTTTATGATACATATGTAATCATTAATTTGATATAAAATTGAAAATGTTTTTTTTTTAAAAAGCCATTGTTTTACTACATTAGAGTTAAAATTATTCCTTTCATTCTAAGATACAAGGGCAATGATTATTCAAAGGTTTTCTTATATACTAGGGCAGTCAGACTAATTTGATTCTGATTTCTTCTGGTCCTAAAGTGTTTGAATTTTATTTCTACCATAACCCTTTATTGTGTATATGTATATATATACACACACACACATACACAATATATTGTTCTTTTGTCACCTGCTCTATTTCTTTCTCTACAAATCAGTACTTACTGGTTGCTTTTGAATAATGATTTTGGGTATTTAGGAAGTTCAGCTCAGAACCCAGTCCCCTGACTGCAGTTTAGTGTTTTGTCTACATAACTACTACCTGCCGAGTGAGGTTTTTGCAGATGCTGATTCTGATTAGAAACAGGTTCTTGGCAGTATTTTCTGACCTAAGAAGTTTGTTCCATCTCTCTGTTCTGGGATCACTTTATGTTGATTCAGTTCTGTTTAGCATCCTGTTTCCATTTTCTTTGGCTCATTTCTCCAAGCCCAAACTTGCAGAAAAGTGGAAGTGGAGGTTGACCGATATTCACCTCTCTGGAAGCCCCAGCTAGAACTTCTACAGCTCAGGAAAGAGATAAGATATAAAGACCTTTAATTGGAATAAATGACATTGATCACTGCCCTAAGAAACATTTCATTCCATTTAGCTGTCAATTGAATACTTTTAAATATATCTGAGTCATTTCTTACCACTTTTAAAGTTGTCAATGAGTAATTTAAAATTGAAATAAAGGAATTACGGAGGCTGTTATTTGCCTAAAATTTAAATTGCTTAACAGAATTTGAGAATATAACATGCTAAAAGGAATTTCAGAACAGTTTCTCAAAAGATGTAGATAAATTGAAGGTATGATTTGGTATTAGCAAGACCAAGAGTCCATAGGTTATGAAGGATAACAGTAGAGCTTCCAGTTCCATCCTCCATTGGATGGAGATAGTGAATAAAAAAGTAGATACAACTGAACTTCTCCTTCTGATTTAAAGCATATGTAAATGTATTGAAATGTTACATTTCTTAGAGACTCAAGGAGTTAAGGAAAACTCAGGTGCTGAAACAGGATTGGAGAAGGAAACATGAGAACAGTAGAAGCTGAGGAGAGGTGGTTATTCGGAAACATATGAAGAGGTGGTGATTAGGGTCCTCAGTCCTGGAGTAATAGTACAGTGCAGATCAAAGCAGAGTAATGATGTGTAATAAAGAATTTGACTTTGCCCAAAGAGAGTCTAGCCTCTGCTGTCACCTTCTGGGAGGTAATCTGTTATACCTCATGAAAGTGTCTTTGTTTAGGGCAGGAATTGGTCACAATGGATTTTAGGGTGGGGCTAGCTACACCTGATAGTCTTAAGCATGCTGGAAAAACCAACCATGTGTTTTAGGGTTGGGGGGGGGCGCTTTGAGTCTATCAGTAAATCAGTCCACCTACCAGCTGAGATCAACTGCTCAGGTAATTGATCAGTCAGGCATATCTGTGTAACAGAGCTTCGACACAAATGTAGAACACTGAGGCTCCGGTAAGCTTCACTGGACATATTGTCCACATATGGTCCACGTATGTCCACATATGAAGCATACTCTGGACATATTGTCACACACTGGTGCTGGGAGAACCATGCATCCTGCTTCCACAGGGAGAAGACAGTGTCTTACAAAGTTGTGAGTGTGAAACCCCCCTGAAATTCATCCTAGGTACTTCTTACCTTGGCTGATTTTAATCCGTATCCTTTCCCTATAATAAACTGTGGCTTCCCTGGTGGCTCAGATGGCAAAGAATGCCTGTAATGCGGGGGATCTGGGTTTGATCCCTGGGTTGGAAAGATCCTCTGGAGAAGGAAATGGCAACCCATTCCAGCATTCTTGCCTGGAGAATCCCATGCACAGAGGAAGCTGGCAGGTTACAGTCCATGGGGTTGCAAAGAGACATGACTGAGCACCTAACACTTTTGCACTTTCATAATAAACTGTAAGTATAACAGCTTTCATTGAGTTGTGTAAATTCCTCTAGTGAAGTACGGACCCTGAGAGTGGTTTTGGGACTTGCCATCCCCCAGACTTAGAGTTGGTGTCACAAGTAAGGGAGATCTTGTAGAAGACTGTGCCCTTAACCTTTGCAGTTTGACTAACTGAGCAACTGACTTGAAGAGTCTTAGGCCATGGCATTGACACCTAATGGCAGTATCTTAGGGCTGTAAGATTAACACTACAAAACTGCTGTCATTGTTTTGTTAGCAATAATTAAACAGCACTACTTGTCATTATTTAGATTCTTGCTCTTTAAGCTATTAATTGATCTAATATCACAGTGAACATAATGAATATCCTTTTAATGAGGTTTCTGAGGGACACTTTTTGCTATATTGATAACGTGATCACTTCTGACTTCAAACGTAAATTCCATGGCTCAGAAGTTGCTTATGCACATAGGCAACTAAGAAATGGAACAAACCTGTTTTCGTAATTGTAGGGAGCTTTAGTTTTTTCTTTGCATATTTTCTTTCCAAATTGCTAAATATATCACACAATATTGGACTTACTATGGACTTTTCCCCAAAAGTTTTTGGCCAGTTTCAGTGTCAGAAAGATTTTGATAATCATGGTTATTTCTTAAATGTGTGTTAACAACCTTAGCCTTTGTTGTTGACTAAGCCCTGAAATCTTTGTTTCTTGAAAGTTTTAAATTCTACTCAGAAGTTCTCTTCAGTCTCTCTGATTTCCAGTAAGGACATGATTTCAGGTCTATTTGTTTTTGCTTCTCGGTCAAACTTTTGGGTCACCTTTACAGTTTAAGTTTACTCTGTTTATCTGGTCAAAGATAGAGACTGAAGAAGAGGGGTAAGAATTTGTTTTCTTACAAAGCAAGTATGTTTTCCCCAAATTGTGATCATTTTTATAAAAACTGCAATTTTAGGGAACAAATAAAATTCTGACGGAATCTCAAGGAAGACAAAAAATTTTTTTAGTAACCCTAGTTTGTTGGGAAACCTTCAGACAATTTGTATATATTTGAAAGAAAAGTAACCCTTTAAAAGAATGTATACACAAATCATAGCTTCCCAGATAACTTAAATATCTTTTTAGAGTAAATCTTGATATTCCCTCTAAATTGCATGTTTTTTGTTTTTTGTTTTCACTAGTGTATTAAGAAACATATGGGGAGGAAATGGCAACCCACTCCAACCCATTTTCTTGCCTGGAAAATGCCACGGACAGAGGAAAGTGGCAGGCTATAGTCTGTGGGGTTGCAAAGAGTGGACACAACTGAGCAACTGAACACGCACACACATACTTACTACAAATAGCTGTTTAATATCTGTGCTCCCATTAAAAAATATTTTCAAGGATGAGACTAAGGGTCTAAAGTTTAAGATCATTAGAGATGGTAATTCAGATTTCTACACTTAAAGAGTTGGAGTTTAAGATCTAGGGGGTGAGTCTGGTGTAAGGAGTGGACAGAGCTTGAAATACCTAGAGCTAATATTTACCCTGGGAAAACAATGTATACAACTGAGGAACATAAACTAAAACTCCCAACATTTATTCAACAGAAAACTCAGAAATCTCCTATAATCATTGAGAGACATGTTTTAGAAAATGAAGAGAATGGATTAGGATTGAGAATAATAAATTGAACATCGAAAACTATATAAAAGATCAAGAAGCTTTTTTGCTCAAACCACTAAAAGATTTCATTAACATATGTGATGGTAATATGACCTTAATGGAAGAAAAATATTATGGTGTTTTTCTCCTGTATCTTTTTTCCATACTCACTGGGAAAGTGGAGACTTGTAGTCCAACATGGATTTCAAGCGTGGACCTTTGAACCATATTGCCTATGAAATATGGCTTTGCTACATACTAGCTGTGTGACTTTCAGCAGTATACTTAGCCTTTTTTCTCCTGTTTCCTCATCTGTAAAATATCAGTATGATGGTTAATGAAAACCCACAGAGTTCTAAATATTCAACAAGTTGATACACATACTGCACTTAGAACTGTCTCTCTTATGTTGTGCTGAATAACTGCAGGGGTCAGAATTTTGAAGCTTGGCAAAGGGTACACTATTCAAGAAATGGATATAATCACAAAAAGCAGTTATGTTTATCAAACATTGGCCTTTAGAGATTGGTATGAATGGGCATCTGTGCTTTATTTTATTTTTTTCCTTTTTTTTTAACCAAATTGCTTAAGAAAACTAAAAATGATACTCAAAATGCTCTCACCTTTCATCAGTAAGAGAACTCCTTCTGATTGGCACATTTTTTAATTTGCCTGGGTCCTGACTTTCTCTGCCCTGGTTTATACTGGCCGTACTGCTTTCGACAGCAACCAGATGCCAGGATGACTACACAAGAGCAAAGAAAGATGACAGCGGTGCAGAGGGCTACAGGAACCAGCCACGTCTTTACACCAGTCACAGGTGCCCCACCAGGTGTTGAGTCTTCATTCTTAGATGTGTGGTTTCTGCTGTTGGATCCTTTGGTTTTGTTTAGTAATTGTTTACTGCTGTTGAGTTGGGAGGGACTAGGCATATGAGAAAGTTTTGTGTCTCTGGGCACAAAGAAAGGAGAAACAGTCTTGTTATCTGGATTGTTGATGAAGTCAGTACTGGCTGACACCGTATTTATCTTTGTGGTAATGGAGTCATTCAGGGCAATGAATCTTGCCCAAGAGTCTGTGGTCAATTCCTTGGAATACCTAGTATTATTTGTGGTTGCCAACTCTTGATGTGTGGTTGGTGACGGAGCCTCTATTGATGGTAGCATTTGGTTTATCATGGTGGTTTGTTGTTTATCTAAATACATAGCTTTTAGAATCCTTAGTCTCTCCCATGTATCAGATGAAGAACGGGTATTTAGATATGTGGGCAGTGATTGTTCAAAAACCAGCAAATCAGGATCTATACCTGAAAAATAAGTAAGGCATCATTTATTTTTAGTTTAGCAGAGAGGGCCCTAAAGTACAGTTTACTGAAGTCCTAGATTTTGCCTCTCTGAGTTATGAACTAAGCTAATTGCAAGTTCCCCTAGTGCACATTTCTCAAAGGCTTTTAGACATACTGACCACATTTGAATTCTTAACTTTCTAAGACATCTTCTGTTGCAAACAAACTTGGCTACATCATAGAGAAAACTTTGTATCTGCCAGGGCTTTTAGGCAACAATAGCAGTGTGAGGGCAAGAACTTCAGAAATAGTAACCATTTGATATGAGTAACATTTTAGAGTTAAACAAAATGAGGCCTGAGATGTGTAGCTATTCAAAATTATTAGCAGAGCCCTACATCGCATCCCTGCTCAGTGCCTCCGGTCTTCTTCAGTGTGTGTTCTCTCTCCTCTTATAAACTCCTTTCCGGCTGGCTTCAGAAACTGTTTCCCTTTCAGTCTCTCTTGTTCCCTCTCTCTCACGACACCAACATCCACTTCCTTCATTTCCTTTCTGACTTTGTTTTGTGCTTTCTGTCATGTTGTTTCCATCCTCTATTATGCCAAAATTCTGCTTCTAGAGTGGTCAGTACCTTCCCTTTTTCCTGATTGCTGGGTGTCACTGCTTTGACTTTTCTCTTGTCCTTGACACTGATGGCCAACTGTCCTTGAATTCTTCTTCCCTGACTCCCTGCACTGAGAGGAAAGCTAAGACCAACCTAGACAAGTGTATTAAAAAGCAGAGACATTACTTTGCCAACAAAGGTCTGTCTAGTCAAAGCGATGGTTTTTCTGGTAGTCATGTATGGATGTGAGAGTTGGACTATTAAGAAAGCTGAGCACTCAAGAATGAATGCTTTTGAACTGTGGTGTTGGAGAAGACTCTTGAGAGTCCCTTGGGCTGCAAGGAGATCAAACCAGTCCATCCTAAGGGAAATTAGTCCTGAATATTTATTGGAAGGACTGATGCTGAAGCTGAAACTCCAATACTTTGGCCACCTGATGCGAAGAACTGACTCGTTTGAAAAGACCCTGATGCTGGGAAACACTGAAGGCGGGAGGAGAAGGAGACGACAGAGGAAGAGATGGTTGGATGGCACCACTGACTCAATGGCCATAACTCCAGGAGTTGGTGATGGACAGGGAGGCCTGGCGTGCTGCAGGCCATGGGGTCACAAAGAGTTGGACATGACTGAGCAACTGAACTGAACTGAACTGACTCCCTGCACCACAGATTGCTTTGGCACTTTATCTCAGGCTGCCTGCGTCCCTTATTTTTCTTCCTCTGTTGGTTCTCTCCTTGGTCCTAACTGGGTTTCGTGATTTCTACAGTCTTTAGTCCTTGGTTTTCTAAGGTATTTCTCTGCATTCCATATAACCTCTGCCCTGACCACAGCCCCCCAGCTCCCCACCCCACCGCCACTGCCAAAAATACTATCCTCATCGTCCCTACTACATCGATGACCCTGAAATCCATGTGCCCAATTTTTTCCCCTTTCTTGAGCTCTGATCTCATTTCTCCTGTGCACTACTGGATGTTCCCACATAAACATCTCACATCACCACTGACATTTTCAGAACCATCATCTTATCTAGCTCCTTGTCTTGTTCAGAGGCATTATCATTCTTCCATCACCCATGATAGACTGCACTGCTAAGGAATTTTTGATTCCTCTGTTCTCTCTCTCTCTCTCTCTTTTTTTTTTTTTTGCCTGCAGGGATCTTACTTCCCAGAGCAGGGATCAAACCTGTGTCCCTGCAGCAGAAGCACAGAGTCAAACACTGGACCGCAGGGTTAAGACTTCTCTTCTCTACCCAAAAACTAAGTGCTATCCAATCCCTTCCCAATATGCTGGTAACTATCCCTCGTTGCAAGTAAAATTACCTTGTTCTAGCCGGCATCCTGCTTATAATTTTCCTGGACTAAGATAACCAGACACATCACTCTAATGATAGCGTTTTCTCATTAAACACCTTTGTTGTTTCCATATTTCTGACAGTCAAACCAACACTCTATTCTTTTGTTACCTGGCCTACCCTATCCTACCCATATTTCCATTGCAGCCCCAAATGTGCCCATACTTGTAGCGACATCAGTGTTCTCTCTTTCCTAGGGAGTGACACAGACTCCTTACCTCTATCTGCCCTCTTCCACGAA
Source organism: Bos indicus (assembly GCF_029378745.1). Classification (NCBI taxonomy): domain Eukaryota; kingdom Metazoa; phylum Chordata; class Mammalia; order Artiodactyla; family Bovidae; genus Bos; species Bos indicus. The sequence continues at coordinate 82,052,254 of NC_091764.1, read as the reverse complement.
GCCTCCCCTGAATAATCGAGCTTTCTTTAGCTACCCCGCCCCCAACCTTTTGAACCTTTGTACTCGAGGCAGTATCACCTATTTTTAATTGAATTGTATGTCTTTAACTGTGAGACTTCTTTCCTCAGGTAGATTAGAAGGAACTTGAGGGCAGAGGTACAGCTGCAGTGATAAACACAGTTTGTGGTCAACAAGTACAGATCAATAAAGAAATTTACCTCCTTTGTATGGTGATGGCAAAAGTCGATCTTTGATATTTACTAATCTGTACCCTGAGATTATATACATGGGCAAAGGACACTTAAATAATTTGTTTTTCTAAAGTAAAACGTACTGGTTATCTTGGGACCAGAAATTAATATGTGGCAGTAAGTGTATTTCCTGTCCCTGAATCAATCTTTGTAGAATCCTTGTATATAATGTCAGCAAGCCTCAACAGTGACATTTAGCATATTACTTAACTTCTTAGTTGTATGCTTACTGACTATAGTAGAAATACCTATTTTGGCTCTTGTTGAAGGCTCTTGGGGTAAATGAAATACATTGTTCTTGTTTGGTCACATATGATTTGTTATCTGGGACAAAGTCATCCTTGCTGAACATGCCAAATTTATGTGAATTTCCTTTTACTTTCTGCCTTGGAAGCCCCAAACTTTTCCAGAGTTCACTGGAAAATAATTATTTAGAAATTCATACATGGCTTCTTCCAGCCAATTTCTAGGTTATTTGCCTCTACTAAAATATTAGACATTCTTAGAAGTACATACAAAGTACATAAATCATTACCATCTGTTATGTTATATAAAATGGCACTGGTTCCAGGCTCCAGTATGCAGCTCTCCAGGGTTGGGCAGTGAACGTGGAGGCAGTTGACATTGTCATGAATAGGATCGTGGAAGAAGACAGCCAGGTTACAGGACACTGAAAAGGAAGCAGGCAAAGTATGTCTGCTTGATTTCTGCAGCTTGATAAGCTCTGAGTAGCTTATGTTTCTTTCACAAACACTGGATTAACAGTTCCTTGCAGGGCTGTTCAGACATCTAACTATGAACTGAGAGCAGCTATTTCTGTGAAGATGGGGAAATGCCTCTTCAAAAGAAAATACTGACTTGTCTTTCAGTAATCATTCATACATTCCCATGCTACATAGGATTACCTGGAATTATTTTGCAATCCCAGTATTTCATGTTCAGGAAAACTCAATTGACTACAAAAACCTCTCCCCAGAGGGGAGATTTATAATATCATAATATTCTAATCTGATGTTTATAATATGAGATTTCCAGGTGTAATACCCTCTTGGAATGCTAAGGAGTTCACCAGAGAAAGAAATAGGACAATAAATGGACAAATGCTATAACAGAAAGGGGAGTGACGGGAAGAGCAAAAACAGCACTGACTGTTGCTGGAAGAGGCCCGGGTGGTATAGAGGCACCAGTGTGGGTAAACATGACCTTGACCCTGACTGCAGGTGTGCACCAGCCCTATGCTGCTAAGCTACGTCCAGTGAAACGCTAATCAGTGTCAGAGGAAGGGAGAGGACCGACAGGGTGGCTAGCGTTTGGAATTGTAGGGGGCATTGCTCTCCCCAGCTCCTCTTTTCTAAGGAGATTTGCTCCTTAAAAGATACCGTATTATTTCTGGATAACTTTTAAGTCAGAGTTGTTGAGTGCAGATCTTCAGTCTTGTCATCCCTGCAGTGCAGCACAGATTTTCCTCCTGCTGCTGTATAGTAGGAACCATGTGATGAGAAATATTCATTGACCCAAAGGTATCAGCTTCTTTAATAAAATGAGATTGCAGAGGGATAGTGTACTGTTACCAGACTTCAGAGTGTACCTGCAGCTGCTGTGGGACTGCTGGCAGAGCCTGCTCTGCTTCTGTGTAAGGCTAACTCTGGGGGTTACCTCTCCCCCATTACTTTTGGGACACCCCATGTTTCTGCTCTCTTTTTTTTCCAGAATGAGAGAAAAGTCAATTAATAATTCATTGCTAATACATTATAGATTACCAAGACATTTTCCCTGAGGACTGTGCTGTAAAGTTCAAGGAAAAGGAAGAAAGAACATCATTCTAATTTAGACATCTGAATTTCTGATAAGAAAGCACTGGATCCTGTAGGGACTAATTTTTAAAGATCTTTTACATTCTTCATGTGTATTTCAGAGTCCCAGCTCTGAGTAGGTTAGCTACTGCAGGATGGTAGCATTTTGAAGTTCTGGCTTCCAGGTAAAAAGGGATGTGTGTTCGTGCCTTTTCTTCTTCTAGAGAAGGAAAGCCACAACCCCACAAGACTCTAAAATCATGGAATTCCAAATGGATGCTTTTAGTATCTCTAAAAGTCCATAGTCCATAGTTTGCCTGGTGTGGAGAATAAGGTAAATTCATGGCATGGGAAAATGGGGAAAAGTTATCATCCCTCCCTCATCTGGTCTCAGTGAATGATTCTGGGGGTTATAAACATCTGGAAGCTGAGTATTTTGCTACCTTTTTCAAAATTTCCCTTTAACAAATTAATTGCTCTCTTCTGTGCCTGATTAAATTTGAGGGCTTAGTTTGTGACAGCTTCTTACACTGTGGTCTCTTGACAGACAGATTCTCCAAGGAGCTCCAATCTGCATCCTAGAAATCTTAGATGGATAATTGGGTAAGAGGCAATTAATGTCAGTATGAGACCACAAGAGGAGAAGGCAATGGCACCCCACTCTAGTACTCTTGCCTGGAAAATCCCATGGATGGAGGAGCCTGGTAGGCTGCAGTCCATGGGGTCACTAAGAGTCAGACATGCCTGAGCGACTTCACTTTCACTTTTCACTTTCCTGCATTGGAGAAGGAAATGGCAACCCACTCCAGTGTTCTTGCCTGGAGAATCCCAGGGATGGGGGAGCCTGGTGGGCTGCTGTCTGTGGGGTCGCACAGAGTCGGACACGACTGAAGCGACTTAGCAGCAGCAGCATGAGACCACAAGAAGAAAGTGTAGAACAAGAGAATTATTTCAAAGTGCTGTGTCACTTTTGTTCTTTCCAAGTAGCTTTCAAATCTTAGAAAAATGAAATAAATGAAGTCAAATGTAACTTGAAATTCTGCAACAATGAAGCATTTTTCTAATTACAGGCCTTGATTATATTATATGAATGATATTTAACCCTGATTCCACATCTCATACCCAAAAAAATTATGTCAGGGTATTTTGTAGATTTCTTTCTTCCTTCCTCCCTCCCCCACTTCTTTCTCCCGTCCTTCCTTCCTTCCTTCCTTTTCTCTTCTTTGCCTTTCTTCCCTTTTCTAGTTGATATAAATCTCCCTATTTCTTTCAAAATATGAATCACAATCTAAATCCTATTCAGTACATTCCCACATTTGGTCAGCCCAAGCAAGCTCATTTCAAAAGTGTGATATGATACTAATATCACCGAAAGAACTTTGAAAAGGAAATTATTATAAATACTTTTGGAATTATATATGCTATATTCTGGGCTATAGAAATATTGTTAGTTAGCTCTCAAGGAAATTTTTTCATTCAGCACTGTAGTGGAGAGAAGAGGTTCTCTGTTACCAGCAGGTTCACAGCCTCCTGGGTCATTGCTAGATTTATAAACCAAGCTGGCACTGACTTCACCTGCAAAGTCAGTCTCAGTGTCTCTCCCTCTGTGCCCACTCCCTCCTTCAGGGCATCTTTTTTTTTTTTTTTTCAGAGGGGGGGTCCTTCAGGGCATCTTCCCTCGTCTGGGTCAATTGTTCACTGGACCCTCTACCAAGGGCTCTTTCCTCAGGTCCTCCTTTTAGAAGTTTGCCCCCATTTTCTCAGGTCTATCATGGACACTTACCATCCTTCCTAAGACAGCAGTTCCGACTGCACTTCTGACCGGTGTTTTCAGAATAATACCTCAGGAACTGGGCCCCCAGCTTCTGAGACTCCTCCAGGTCAATCAGAAAACCTGGGAAGCGACGGATCCAGCAGTCTCTGTAAAACACGGTGGGTGAGCAAAGAGAGTTTGAGGTCCCCCCCATGCTCAGGAGCAGTATCACATTTGCTGCTACCACCACCGCACGCATTTCCCTGGAATGAAGACTCGGCAATAAGTTTGGTGACCAGACAGATGCTGGAGCTGACCATCAGGGTTCAGAACAGCTGGGATTTCAGGGCTGTTGTGAAGGAAGAGCTTCCTTGGAACTTTGAGAAGGGTCACTTTGTAGAAAAATGAAGCGGCTCTTTGACTGCACGTTGACTTTTCTTTTGTTTCTTCCCAGTTGCACCCCACACCTGGGACTTGATGACTTGGTGTTAATTCTGAACACTTTCCAGGCCATTTCAGTACTCTGTCCTTTAGCCTCCAGTAGTCGTAGATTCTCTCCTCTGCTTTTCTTCTTTCTCTGAAAGGGAAGTCACAGACACCTTTTACCAAGTAAATATAAAGACAACTCGAAATCCTAGCCAAGAGTCTTTCTGAGTAAAACAACAGTTCAGTCACTTGACGTCAGATAAAGGAAGGATCAATTTCACCAGGAAACAAGACATTATTTTGTCAGGATACTTCTGTCAGTTTCTTTAAGAAACTTGTGACTGCAGATTTTTTTTTTTCAGTGATCTTTTTTCTTTGAATTAAAGTTCTAATATTCAGAATCACTGGAAAAAAATAAAAAGTAAATACAAAGTGAAAATGAAATAAAAATGAAAAAATTTTTTAACTTTGCAGTGATTTCGAAAACACTGAATATGAATCCTGGTCACTTCTGGGGTCAGGCATTTTTTGCAAAGGCCAGCCACATGCTTTTTGAAAAGATAAAAGATCCAGCCAAGAATATTCTAATAACTAGATGAAATACAACACCCATTAAAGTGTATTTTGTTCAATCAAGAGTTAAAAGCATAACAGAAAATTGTGAAGAACTGCAGTTTGGGGATTTTCTGCTATTTATGTTTTCAAGTTACAAAGAAAACTTTGTGAAGCACATACATAAAGGCATCTCTGAAGCAGATGTAGTTACAGGAAATGTTCATTAGGGAAATAGTTTTAAATTTCTAAATATTAATAAAGTTACTTCCATTGCAATGCCAAAACATTTGAAAAAATATTAAAGGCCGTGAAAATGGTCTCTTTTGTGAAGATTGTGTTCCATATTCCACAATATCCAAGATGAAATTGGTTCAAAGCATAGAACTGTTGCTCTTTTATATCCATTTTTATACAAAGCACTAGTGGTAATTAGTTTGGGTTATAAAGTACTGCGTGTGCTTAGTTGCTTCAGTCATGTCTGACTCTTTGCAATGCCATGGACTGTAGCCTGCCAGGCTCCTCTGTCCATGGCATTCTCCAGGCAAGAATACTAGAGTGGATTGCCTTTCCTTCTCCAGGGGATCTTCTCGACCTAGGGATTGAATCCACGTCTCCTGCATCTCCTGCGTTGCATGCGGATTCTTTACCATTGAGCCACTGGGGAAGCACAAAAAGTACTGTACTGCTTTTTAAAAAATGAAAAGTGAAAATTTTCCCTCCTGTGATCTGTTTATCATACACTTTGAAATTTCATCTCTCCATCTGTCTACTAATAATAGTGTAATTATATCTTTTGATTTTTAGAAACATATAATATTAGTAATAATAAAGAGGATGACAGTCAAAAGGCTGATTAACTTAAAAAAATTTCTTCTGAGCAAAAATTAGACTAAGTCTTAACTTGAATAAGCCACGTAAAATACACTAAAAATAATAAATATTTTATTCTAATAAACTTCTTTTAGAAAACAAATTTCAGTTGCTTACCTGCAAACAAGCTTTCATCTGTTCAGAGGAAAGAGGGAAGAAAGGCTTCCTAAACGCAAAAACAGGAGATAGATGAGGAACAAAAGAGTGCTTCCTGTTTTCCCCTGAGATTCCAGGAGCTATTTGGATTAGTCCAAACCTTGGGGCCATAAACCGGAAAGTCAACTTTCTAACCTCCACATCTTTCAGTCACATTAAATGTGGCTTCTTGTGTTCTATGTATAATTCCTTGAAGTGCTCGTGTTTCTGTCAGGGGTAAGGGAACAATCCTCAGTTGTTGAATGCTTTTGCTTTCAGATGATGTTCACGGGGAGATCAAGGCTGCATTTTATAGAGTCTACAAGTTCCAGTGTAAAAGCAGGCTTTCAATTTTTTAAAGCAAATTTTGGGCTGATTGTTAAACACTGAATCTGGAAACAGGTAACTTCTTAGAGCTGGCTATTTTGAAAAGGAGAGATTAAAAGCAGGAGAGTGGGGGGAAGAGGGAGGAAACTACAATGATCTGAGATAGAGACCCGAACCATCCTCCCAAGAGCCTGATTCAGTAGCTCTGATGTGGGAACCAGAGTTCTTATCTTTATATGAAGTGTCTCGGGTGATTTCCTAAGATGTCTGGAAAACACTGAAATAAGTGAAAGTTTCAGCTACATGAAGGTGCTCAGCCCGAATTAAATAGAGCCATTTTAAGAACTGTTCTACTTTAAACATTTAAATTGCCCCCATGCTTTAATGAAAGCAAGAAATTTCAGTCTTACTTATTAAAAAGCAAAGAGGAAACAACTGTTTTAGAAATACTGGAGGGACTAAAAAATAAGATATAAACAATTTTTAAGTGGCAGTGAGGTAACAGCAGACACTAAATTCAAAAGATGTTTGAAAAACAGTCAATATTTCATCTTTTTTAAAAGATAGTAACTGTAGTATTTACAGTTAAGTGTTTTTACAGTTTTACAGTTAAGTATTTACTTAACACTTTCATTTCACCAGTTCATAAAATTGATGGAAATCATTTTTTAAAATGGGGCCTGAGAAATTGGAATATATGATTAATTTTTCTTAAAATGTTTTTTTTTTAATTAAATGGACATACAAATGGCAATCCACTCCAGTGTTCTTACTGGGATGATTATCCCAGTGGACAGAGGAGCCTGCTGGGCTACAGTCCATGGGGTCACAGAGAACCAGACACACAGAGTGACTGAGCATGAGCATGCACTTTAAAAACCCAAATCATACAGAAAAGTACAAAAAGAAATAATAACCATTCAAGATCTTACAATCTTAAATCTTTTGGTAAACATCCTTCCAGACATCGCCATAAAAAAAAACACATGTACAATTTTACAAAAAATGGATTCATATTGTTTCAGAAACTGTTTTTTAAAAATCCAATGTAAAATCATATGTTCAGTGTCTCTAAAGAAAACTCTGCATCCAAAGTTGTAACAGTTCTACGGTATTCATTCTACTCATATACCAAAATTTACTTTGCACTTCAACTTCCTCAGCTGTAGAAGAGTATTAAAATAGATTGCAATCCATGTAAAGCACTTACAACATATAATAAACATTCAATAAATGTCAGCTACTGCTATTGTTATATGTTGTTTTTCAATCTTTTATTATTCAAAGCAACACTATGATAAACATCTTTTACTTTGATTTTTCCCTATTCTAGGTCAAAAGGTATATTTTCCATAAATCCTTTATTTTTCTTTTAAAATCTTTTTCTTATTTTTGGCTGTGCCAAGCAAAGTAGTTCCCTGAAGAGAGAAAAAGTGAAAGTTGCTCAGTCGTGTCTGACTCTTTGCAACCCCATGGACTGTAGCCCACCAGGTTCCTCTCTCCATGAAATTCTCCAGGCAAGAATACTGGAGTAGGTAGTCATTCTCTTCTCCAGGGGATCTTCCCAACGCAGATCAAACCCAGTCTCCTGAATCGAAGGCAGATTCTTTACTGTCTGAGCAACCAGGGAAGTCCATTAGTTCCCTGACCAGGGATCAAACATGTGTGCCCTGCACTGGAAGCCTGGAGACTTAACCACTGGACCACCAGGCAAGTCTATCCATAAATTCTTAAGGAAATAGTCTAGCTTTGTGTTTGACCCTTACTTTAGATTTTAGTAAAACAAATTGTTAGGTGTTTGAAGTAAATCATGTTGCCACAAAGGTCAGTCAATAATAGATCTATAAAAGTGTATCTCCAGTTATAGACAAGCAACATTTTGATGAAGCTTAATAGTAATTTTAGGTCTTTGGTAAATAAAGTTTATAATGTTTTGACTGCATTTCTAGCTTAACAGAAAACTTACTTCATGAGTTATTAAAATGATTCGATCTTTAAGAGACTTTCAATTCTAAATGGCGTTACTATCATGTCAGGGGCCAATACAGGATCAGCACCTAGTACTGTCAAACTGATACCTTACATTACCTGCCTAAGATCTGCTCTGATAATATTATTGGGCGTGAATTACTTTCTAATGCATGTGCTTCTTTGAGTGTGATTTGTTTTTCCTTTGGTCCATTTTTAAAAAGCAAGGAAACACCAGTCTAAGGCATATCTATGACGCCTGGGGAACAAAAGCCTCCACCGGTGAAAGATTATAAAGAGACTGAGGAGAGACTAAGAGCCTGTTCTTAGCTGACCCACTGAATCTGACATTGTTGCTGATGGAGGCACAAATTCCAGGTTCAAGACTCTTTGACACAAGGGGCACCTCCTGGCCAAAGTTTCCCAGCCTAACACTGGAAGTGAATCATTGCCTTTCCAAACAGGATGCTACTCTCATGATCACACACCCACAAAGAACCTTAGATGTCTCCATTACTTGCTCATTGAGAAGAGAAGTGTGAGAGGTCCCACGTGAGACTGGAGCTTTATCAGTAATGATCTAAAGGCTGCGTGAAACAAAGGGAACGCTAGAAGTTTTCCCCAGAATCCAAGAAAATATCTTTAAAGAGATAAGTCATGGGTCCATCTTTGTTTCCTTCACTTTTCCCAGGGAGCCCAGAATCTACGAGAATTTTCTTCCCTGTCTTTAAATGTTTAGTTCCTTCTTCATAGTGTAGTATAAAGAAAATAAGGGATGACAGTGTCTCATGATGAAGCAGCTAAATTACACAGTGTGTGTGTTCAGTCATGTCCGACTTTGCGACCCCATGGATTGTAGGCCGCCAGGCTCCTCTCTGTCCATGGGATTTTCCAGGCAAGAATACTGGAATGGGTTACCATTTCCTTCTCCAGGGGATCATCCTGACCCAAGGATCGAACCCATGTCTCCTGCATTGGTAGGTGGATCCTTTACCACTGCTCCAGGTGTGCCGCCTGGGAAGCCCTAAATCACACAGAAAGAAGCACCGTGTAACTGAACAATGTGTTGAAATGATTTCATGTTTTAGGACACGACTTCCTTCTCTGGTTTTTAACCTTTCCCCTCCTTAACATAATCGCTTCCCTGGTGGCTCTGTGGTAAAGAATCCACCTGCCAATGGAGGAGACGCGGGAGATCCCTGGGTTGGGAAGATCCCCTAGAGAAGGAAACGTCAACCCATTCCAGTATTCCTGTTCGGAAAAACCCATGGACGGAGCAACAGTCTGTGGGGTCGCAAAGAGTCTGAAATGATACAGCAGCTGAACAAACAACAACTTCCTAACAGAAAATGTTAATCAGCACTGTAGGAGGTTATCTTTTGTTTGAAATATGGGGCATTGTACTCATGAAGAAGTTACTATTTAACACTTTGTCATTCATAAAGAAAGATGAAGCTTGTTAAAAAAAATCCAAGGACTATTTTCCCCAGGTTGAGGAGTACTATATTTGGCTCTCAATCTCTGGTCAAAGAAAGTTTGCAAGGGGCTTTTGTTAAGATAAGAGTGAACACACACACACACACACACACACACACACACACACACACTATTCCCTCCCAATCCTAACCCTTCAAGGTAACCTAATAAGTACCACCACCTACTCTCCCTTTCTAGAGTTCTCTGGTAGCTCAGACGGTAAAGCGTCTGTTTCCAATGCGGGACACCCGGGTTCCATCCCTAGGTCGGGAAGATCCCCTGGAGAAGGAAATAGGAATCCACTCCAGTACTATTGCCTGGAAAATCCCATGGACAGAGAAGCCTGCTAGGCTACAGTCCATGGGGTCGCAAAGAGTCGGACACGACTGAGCGATTTCACTTTCACTTTCCCCCTTTCTAGGATTAATTCTCCTCTTATGAGCAACACAAGATCCTTATTTGAGGTGTGCTTTCTACTTGCAGTGTTCAATGGGAGAAGATGGGGAAGCAGTAGCCTTGCTTAAGTGGTCCTCAGTTGGCGGGGGTCAGGGGTCAGGGAGGGGTAAAAGGGTGTCCAGAAAAGCCACCTCTGTAGGAAAATACGAGCAAAAGCCTCCAGACCTTTTGCTCAGAAGTAACATTCCAGGGTGGCTAGTCCCACCAAAATGAAACCGGGAATGCAATGGCTGTTAGAAAATACTTTGAAAGGCAGCTGATCTACGTTTATTGAGTCGTACTTCTTTCTTTTAATAGCACAAAGAGCACAGGCCCTAGCAGTGCGCACACGCTCCTCTGCTTCGCAGCCCTGCACAACCTGCAGCCATCCAGCAGGCCCTTCTTCCTGCAAGATGGCTCCTCCACGATGACCCTTACGAGGAATGAGCCCGAGGTGCCACCTACGCGTCCAGAGACGGCCCGCGGGCCTCGGTCCCCACCCCAGACCCGAGGCCGGACTCGGTCGGATGCGCGACCCCACGCGTGATGTCTTTTCGACTCCCTAGACCTCGACTCATTTCATGCCCTTCCTTCCACGCCCCTTTCTCTTGCGTTTCCTTCCCGCTGGTAAGGCGCGGTGGAAGGCAAAGCTTCCTCCCGTATCCCGCGCGCGCGGAGCGGCGCTGCACCCCGGCGGGCAGCAGGGTCACGGCGCCCGGCGTGCGGGGGAGGACGCGGGGAGGCGCCTTCCCGGCTCCCGAGACCCGCCGCCTCCTGCCCTCCCTGAAAGCCGGAGCGCGGCGGCGGCGGCAGGGGTCCCGCGGGCGGAAGTGAGAAGCCGGCCGTGGGAGGAGGCTGCGGCTGGAGGCTGGGATCCCCTCCCGGCTGACGGCCCGGGACGACCCGAGCGGGCAGCGCGCGCTGCCCCGGCCTTTTTTGGCGCGGACCGAGGCCGGAGGGGCGGGGGGGCGAGGCCGAGCCACCGCCCCCGGGACCGGGAGGAGGGGCCGCCTCGGCCCTGGGAGGCTGGGCGGGAGCGGGCGGCCCCGCACCGCCGCCGCCTCCTCCCCGCGCTCCGCGGCCACCCGGAACCCGGCGAGCGCGCGCGGGGGCGGGAGGCGAGCGCGCAGAGCTGGCGGGAGCCCCCGCCGCCCCCGGTCCCCCGGCCATGTCGGCCGACGAGATGGTGCAGATTCGCCTGGAGGACCGCTGCTACCCGGTGAGCAAGCGAAAGCTCATCGAGCAGAGCGACTACTTCCGCGCCCTCTACCGCTCCGGCATGCGCGAGGCCCTGAGCCCGGAGGCCGGGGGCCCCGAGGTGCAGCAGCTGCGCGGCCTCAGCGCCCCGGGCCTGCGCCTGGTGCTGGACTTCATCAACGCGGGCGGCGCCCGCGAGGGCTGGCTGCTGGGCCGGCGCGGGGAGCCGGGTGGCGGGGCCGAGGAGGAGGAGGAGGACATGGACGAGGCGAGCCTGCTATCTGAGCTGGTGGAGGCGGCCTCCTTCCTGCAGGTCACGTCTCTGCTGCAGCTGCTGCTGTCCCAGGTGCGGCTCACCAACTGCCTGGAGCTGTACCGCCTGGCGCAGGTGTACGGGCTCCCGGACCTGCAGGAGGCCTGCCTGCGCTTCATGGCTGTCCACTTCCACGAGGTGCTGTGCAAGCCCCAGTTCCACCTCCTGGGCTCTTCTCCTCCGGCCCCTGGGGATGTCAGCCTGAAGCAGAGGCTGAGAGAGGCCCGGATGACCGGGACTCCCGTCCTCGTGGCCCTGGGGGACTTCTTGGGGGGACCCCTGGCCCCTCACCCCTACCAAGGGGAGCCCCCGTCCATGCTCAGGTACGAGGAGATGACGGAGCGCTGGTTCCCGCTGGCCAACAACCTTCCTCCCGACCTGGTGAATGTCAGGGGGTACGGGGCTGCCATCCTGGACAACTACCTCTTCATCGTGGGCGGGTACAGGATCACCAGCCAGGAGATCTCCGCGGCGCATTCCTACAACCCCAGCACCAATGAGTGGCTCCAGGTGGCCTCCATGAACCAGAAGAGGTAAGCACCCAGCCAGCTACTGCGTTCCAGCGCATCCACCTGTTCCGGAAGCCATACCCCTCAGGTTGACTCCAGTGGAGTCAACAGCAGTCACTGGAGGTTGTTCTGAGATGGGAATGGCTTGCTTGGGAATGTGGTTGGCCTTGACTCTGGCAAAGTTCCCAATGAACTAATAAATTGCAGGGAAGCAGAAGCCCCCAAGGAGGTCAGCTCGCTGCGTGGTTTTCTTAGCCAGTATTTTTGCCTTCAGACGAATTGCCTTTTTTGGGTTTTCCTAGAAGGATACTTCCAAAGAAAACTTTATTTAATTTTGCTTTTATTTTTATTTTCTTTTAGGAACTAATCCTGATTATAATGACACACGGTAACCTGTAACACTGACTTTGGATGTTCTTGTTGATGACTTTGAAGCTTACCAATCTGTGATCAGAAAATAATCATTAGGCTTCTACTAATATTAGCTATCCAGGATTACCTTCCTTGTTTTTTATTCTCTTTTGCATCTCACTTTTCTTCCCAGACAGTCTTCATCATGGACTCAAGACTTGAGCCTGGCATTGGTCACCTGCAGAATTAGAATATGATCATCCACCCCAACCTTTCCCTTCTCATCCTGCAAATCCCTCTCAACATGCACTTGGGTGACTTGAAGAAAGGAAAAGGAAGAAATCAGGGGCAGGAAGAGGGAACAGAGTCAGGGATGGAATAGAAAAACAAGGGCAAATTACAGGAAGAAGTGGTAGGGAAAAAAAAAAAAAACGATGGCAGAGCCCAGGATGGCCCAGAGCCATTCAGAAGTGGGGAGAAGAATCAATGTAACTCAAGAAAGGACAGGCATGCCCTTTCTTCTGGCCCATCTGTGTCTATCTCAAGCCCCCCCCCTCCGCCGCCCGCCCAACCTCCACCGTGGTTCCTGCCCTGAAGTGTGGAACAAGGAGTTGGGGGACTCACAACTGTGCAAAGAAAGTCTTAACAAGAATGAGAAGGTCATTACACAGATTTGCTTGACTTAAGATGCCCCTCTAGGCTGAGTGGGGGAGGGTACACTGGCTTTATTTCTACTATAATATAAAATTCAATTTGGAACGTGTTGTTTGTTTTTTCATGGTAAAAAAATGCATAGTTGTTCTAGAAAACATGGTAAAAGGGCAAAGAATGAAGAAGCAGAAAGACTGTCACTTTTCTCATCCGAGTACTAACCAGGCCTGACCCTGCTTAGCTTTCAAGATAGGACATGTTCAGGGTAGTATGGCCATAGAAAGATCATTACTACTAATTCCTCCTTGAGGGAGGTGATAACCATCTACAGGTTGGCGTATTTTTTTCTATCCCCTCTCTAGTGCATTATTTACACTGCTGTATTGAAAATCTGATATCACAGTGTTACTTCTAAATGGATTCTAAGAGTCTTTGTTGAAGCAAGCAAGGAACGTGCAGTCGTGATAGAAGATGCCAAGATCAGGGTAGAAGGGCCAGCAGGCTGGCACCTGTGCTCCCATGTCTCCTGCTGTGCATTTGGTGCTCAGCACACAAACCCAGCTCCACAACCCTTAACACAGCACCTCACATGATTCTTTTTTCTCTCCAAATCTCTGGTAGTCCTTCCCTGCCACCCCTGCAGAACTCCTTACTGTCCTCTTTAGGGAGGAAAAAACAAGAATTCCAGTAATGCATAAATACATACTTAGAAAAATTGCAACTGACATTGAAAAACCATGGAGTAAAACATATGTGTATCTATAGACATATTAATGTAAATATATAAATACATAATATACATCACAAATGTATATTTATAAATACAGTAATGGTTTACAGGGGAAAATATATATGTATGCATTTACATGTTGGAGTATATATGCATCTTATACATATTTTTACTGCAAAATTGTTTAGCTTATGCTGATTATTATGGCCCTTGGTATTGCCACTCTGAGAGTTTTTTTCTGTATCAGCAAATGTAGACCCACCTCACTCTTGTTAATGGCTGTGTAGTATTCCAGCCTATGGATGCACAGTACTGTAATCAGTTCTGAGCATTTGGGTCACTTCCGTTTGCCATTATAAAAATCCCATATTGTCTTTGAATATGTGTGCCTATCTTAGTTGGTGTATGTTAGCTCTATATGGCAAATGCCTGGAATCCCTGGGTAGATGGAACAAAGTATACATGCATTTTAAAGTTTGGTAGCTCCTGCCAAATTTCTCATCAAAAATTGATCTAATTGCCTCTCTTAGCGACAGTGTTTCAGCTTGCCAGTTTCCTAAATTCTTGCCAAGATAAGACATTATGAACAGTTTTTATCTTTACCATTATAATGGACAAAAACACTGGTGTGACTGTCTCTGCTTGGAGGAGAGATTGTTTGTTTCATATGTTTATTGGCCATGTGTTTATCTTTTATTGGAGAAGGCAATGGCACCCCACTCCAGTACTCTTGCCTGGAAAATCCCATGGACGGAGGAGCCTGGTAGGCTGCAGTCCATGGGGTTACTAAGAGTCGGACACAACTGACCGACTTCACTTTCACCTTTCACTTTCAAGCATTGGAGAAGGAAATGGCAACCCACTCCAGTGTTCTTGCCTGGAGAATCCCAGGGACGGGGGAGCCTGATGGCCTGCCGTCTATGGGGTCACACAGAGTCGGCCATGACTGAAGTGACTTAGCATATCTTTTATAAATGGCCTTTCCCAGTTTTTAAAAAATTGGCTTATCTTTTTTGTATTAATTTCAGAAATTCTCTTCTTGTATATAGATAATAACTGTTATCTATTAGGTAGTGTTGCACATGTTTTTCATCTGCCTTTTTTTTTATCATAAAGGTCAAAAATGAAATGCCAGAAGTGACCAGGCAGGTAGAGCCAGTGAATAGAGGGGTTTGGAAGGGTTATGATGAACTGGAGAGTTACTAATCCACCACAAGAGGGCGCCACATCGCGACCACAGCTGTTACTGCCATAGGCGTGAGGAATGGTGTCGCCAGACAGCTCAATTTTTAAATGTTGGCACCGTACTCCATTTAAAAAACAAGCAAGTCGACAACAATAAGAACTGGCCTTGTGAGCATCCAGTTTTGGGCTTCATGTTTATAGGGTATTTTTATAGGAAAGGGAACTTCCCTGGTGGTTCAGATGGTAAAGCATCTGCCTACAATGTGGGAGACCCAGGTTCAATCCCTGGGTCGGGAAAATCTCCTGGAGAAGGAAATGACAACCCACTCCAGTATTCTTGGTTGGAAAATCCCATGGACGGAGGAACCTGGTAGGTTACAGTCCATGGGGTCACAAAGAGTCGGACACGACTGAGCAATTTCACTTGCTTTTATAGGAAAAGCATTTCAATAGTTCGTAGTCAGTTTTGTCGTCTGCGTCCTATGAGCTTTTTATCTTGCATAGGAAAGGCTTTCTACAAGGAAGGCTTCTACTAGGAGAGCCCGCATCTGTCTCGTGCTGTTACTTTTATAGTTTTGCCATTTTATACTTACATCTGAATCTTTTGGGGATCTTAGGTTATAACACGTTTCCTGAATGTTCAGTAGTCTTGGTTCTTCACTGTGATTTGCTAAACCAGTTATCCTATGCTAATTTCCCTGTTTTCCAGTGGGCAGTTTAGCCATTCCTATAGTAATAACGCATTTTTAAATTTTTGTAGCTTGGGAACCTATTTTATTGTCTTATAGCACAGAGACCCATTTGTTCTGTTTTAATTCTCTTGGTTATTCTTGATACATTTTCTCCTTCAGATATACTTTAGAATCTTCTTGTCAAGTCCTGTTAGAATTTTGATTGGAATTACAGTGTATCATAGGTTAATTTGAAGGAGGATTCACAGTTCTCTGATACTTTGCAGATGGAAAAATGGTTTGCTTTTCCATGTATTTTGGGGGGTTTTTGGTCCTTCGGGAAAGGTTTCTTTTATTACCTTTGTCTGGTCTGTTTTTTGTTGTTGTTGTTGTTGTTTTAATTATTCTTATGTATTTTCAAGTTATTATTATTCTTTCTACACAGATACCTTTTTTCATTATATTTTTAGAATTGGGTGCCATATTGGAATTTTAACCTTTTCTCCTTCATACTTTGACTCAGATCTGACATAATCTCAACCAGGATTCCATCCCCGAACCCTCAACTGGACTAAATGATGAAACACCATGCTTTCTTTTCTAGCATACTCCTCACCCTGAAATGAAATTTTCTGTTTTTGTTTTTTTCTTTCTCTTCGGATTGGGACCTACTGCTTATTCAATGCTTATGTATATTTATACTGCTAACATGGTAAGCAATAAATGCTTTAAATGCATGGCTTTTTTGAACTGTGGAATATATTTTACATTATTGTAATAAAAGTGAATGTATCTTTTTGTTCCTTTAAAAATGTAACATTGCAGTGAATATTTTTATTTTGTAAGTCATTATAGTCATTTTAGTTACTTAGAATTGCTGAAAAATAATAGTAAGTAACATTTAATTGAACATTTACTCTGTGCTGGGTACTGTCTAGTACCTAGTACTCTGTACTACTGCTTTGCATGTATCTTCTCACTTATTCTTCTCAAGGATTATATTAGGTCCCTGTTTTACGGAGGCAGAGACTGAAGCACAGAAAGTAAATTGCTCAAGGTGTGTAAAAAGTGGAGTAGTGAAAGTGTTAGTGCTCAATCATGGCCAGCTCCCTGCGACCCCATGGACTGTAGCCCTCCAGGCTTCTCTGAGCATGGGATTTTCCAGGCAAGAATACTGGAGTGGGTTGCCATTTCCTTCTTCATGGGATCCTCCCAACCCAGGGATTGAACCTGGGTCTCCTACTTTGCAGGCGGATTCTTTACTATCTGAGCCACCAGGGAAGCCCTACTTGGAGCTTGGTTACTCCACTTTTTAAAAAATTGGTCAAGGTGTGTAAAAAGTAGAGTAACCAAAATTTAAATATTCATTGACTCAGTATAACCATTTGGAGCATTTACAGGTTTTGGCTTCATGACTGATGGTGACTGTCTTCATGAAAACCTTTAACTTTTCCTTTTAAAAATTATTTTCTTCCAAGAAGTTGAGCTCAGATATTTCATGATCCTGGGTTGCTTCTCAGAATTTCCTCGTGTAAATCTCAGCCCTCACCACAGCCTCTGTGCCAGCCTTGTTCTGGTCACTGTTGAATAAACCACGCAATGATATGGCTCTGCCCTGAAGAAGTTTATAGTTGAATTTAGATGATAAGACAAATGAAAGTGAAGCCTGGAATGGAATTATTGCTGGATAATGTGTCCCACACAGGCTCCGGAAACACTGGAAGAAACTTAGGAGACTGGAAGAAAGACTGGAAGAAACCTTGAGTAGAATGGGCAGATTTTGACCCCTGGTTACACAGCATTTCACATTCACCCCATTCACTTGCCTTTGCTGAGGTTAACTGGACCATTGACAAAGGGATCAAAGACAGAGCAGCCTACTTTCCATGGGCACTGAACAGTAAAATGATCCCATAATCCTAAATAACAAGGGACAGGTGGGAACTTAGACTCCCCTGGGACGGAGAGATTTATAAAGCCCTTTACACCCTAGAGAAAATGATGCTAAATGACCAGTGGTGAACCAAAAAAGAAAAGAAAAAAAAGAAACGTTTAGGATTGTGCCTTCTACTTAAAATGGCAATGAGTACACAACGCTGCTGGAGAGGCTGCTTTGAAGTCCAAGCACACAGTACTGCCCAGTGGTCTGAATGTGGATTTGATCTCTGGAGTTGTCAGGATGTAATTCTGCCTGTGTAGAAACTTGTGTGCCCACAAACTTACTTGCTTCCCTTCCTCGCTTTAATTTGGGATAACTTGCAGGAACTGGCACCGCTGCAGTCATCAGTTCGTTAACTTCTCTGTTTCTAGAGTTGTCTCTAATCTCTTGTGTTGCCCTGTACCCTTGCTCTGAAATCAGAGTAGGGTTGTTCTACATGTGAGTACAGCAAGACTAGGAGAGAAACCTACCAAACAAGTCCTTGGCCTGGAAGGAATTACACTTGTCAGCTTTGGCTGTCCTCTTTCCTCTGAGCCAAAGTTTCTTTTAGAACTTTTCTAGAGTGATGGAACCTTTGAGAAATGTTGTCCTCTATGGTGAATTGCAGTGGAGCCTCAGGATAGCATGAAGTAAAGTGTGTTAGTCACTCAGTCTTGTCCAACTCTGAGACGCCATGGACTTCTCCAGGCAAGAATACTGGAGTGGGTTGCCTTTCCCTTATCCAGAGGATCATCCTGATCCAGGGATTGAATCCAGGTCTCCCGCATTGCAGGCAGATTCTTCACTATCTGAGTCACCAGGAAAGCCCCATGAAGTAAAGAAAACCATATGTCTATTCACCTCCCCTCACCCAATGTAATTTTGACCAACAGTTTAAATTGTTTTGTGGGTTAGGTTTTCTCAGAGATGGTTGGTAGTAGGGAGCAGGCATGACTACTTCTGTCTCCTAACCTTTCCTTCTCCCCTTACTGGTCCCCAGGGCACCCTACTATGTGGGGAAGTAGCATAGGGGAAGGAGGAGACAGAAGGCCCTAGTGGTCCACAGACTGCACCATCTTTCTCAGAGAGCTTGGGAAAGGACAGGAGAAAGGAGCGAGCTTTGCGCTCCAAGTTTTACCCTAATGGTAACAACTTTTCTAAGCCGCAAGACCTGCTGGTGGTTTACAGTTCTTGAGCTTTTACTCAGGGCTGCGTGTTGTGGTCACTACTTTAGGTGTCCTCCAGGGCCTCTGTAAGGGGGGCCTTTCTGTTGGCTCCATTTTCCCCGAAAGGAAACTGAGGCGCAGTGAGTTCATTGAGTGGCACTCCAGCCTCTCAGACCCCAATCGTCCTATGTAGCTACTGCAGCGAGGGTGGTTGTGTAGCTCGTTTGTCTTTGATACCTGTGTGCTGGTGGTTAGCATGGTTCATGTTACTTAGCTTGGAAGGATTTCAAGAGCTTTTGATTTCTTCTAAGTGAAAGAAACTAGATCATCATCTAATTTTTCTCACTTTCATTTCTATCCACTGTTTAAGTCAAGTATGTAGCGACAGCAAATAATTATTTGATTTAAAAATCCTTTTTCCTTTCTGAATGGAGGATATCAGGGATCAGTATTAGGAAAAACCCTATAAAAGTGATAATTAAAATAATTGCTATGTTGGATTCATACCTTTACCCTGTAGGATGTGAAGAATGGAAGACTTACTTTCAGAAAATGGGAAAAGGCAAGGATTTATGGACATGAGAGTGCTTTGTACAGAAATCCAGCACTTTGTACTTTGCAGCCAGTGACAGCTGCAGTTGCCCGACGAGAAACTAATCCTCCTGAGGTTAAGAAACATAGGCAGGGACATGCAGGCAGTGATCTCTTTCTGTAGATTACCCTTCTTAACTCTTAACAACATGCTTTTCTTTTCCCCCCTTCACAAGTGGGGAAACTGAGACTCGCATCAGCTGAGATTCAATGCCTTGTTCAAGGTCACAGAGCTGTTTAGCAGGGGAGCTGAGACTTCCCCATACAAGCCTGGGTTCATAATCCTTGGCCGTCTGCCTCTTCATCAAGTGGCCTGTGTTTGGGTGGCAATTTCATCATAAATTCAATATTGAAAACTGTTTCTCTTTTCAAGTGAATTTGAGCATATTGGGGTCTGGAGAGATGGAGTTGTTTACTTTTAGCTGCCTGTTCATTCAGCCTCAGAAAGAAGTCCCTTACATATTGCACAGGACAAATGATTATGCTGGAGGAATATCAAACGCTGTTTTGATCTTACAAAATTTACTATCTGTGTACCTTTGGGGAACAAAAACAAATTGTGGGCTAGTAAAATTTAGTGCTTATTTACAAGCTTTATTTCCTTTGGTTCCCCAAATTTGCACACACAGAGAGGGCATCACGGTCAGATTTTAAGGACCAGTGGCAGCAGGAAAGGTAAGCACCGTGAACCAGGGACCCCCCAGTAACTGCCACCCCAGTGAAGTCTACTAGCATGAAAAACTGAATGGCCGATTGGGTTTAATGGACAGTGTGAGGTTCTTGATGAAGAGTACTCTGTTCACTGTCTGATTTGAAAAACACAACTAAGCTAAAACTCATTTAAATGTAAACATTACAGGAACCATTGAAAAAATCCTAGTTTTTTAGTAGGTGGCTATATAGAACATACGTTCTGTATCATAATGTATCATTGTTTATTAAACATCTGTCCAGCATGGCTACTTGTTTATGACTGCTTTTTAATCTACCCTCTTACATGCTTTTTTCCATTTGAACATTTAGAGCCTCTGCACCCCCATTCGTTAGTAGGACATTGTTGCTTTCGACAAAATCATTGTGTTGGTACTTTCTGATATGCTGTGTGCTCTGGTTGTCTCCACTGCCCTGGGATGGGTGTGGTTTACACACTTGAGACGGAGGTCAGATAGCTGGTTATCGCCAGAGCAGGTCCAGAACCAGGTCTGCGGCTCTGTGCTGCTGCTTGTATGAGTGTAAAGTTGAGATCGTTGCATGTATCACAGTCAACTCACGCAGCACTTCCAAATGCTTATCCTTCCTGGCCTTTAAGGAGTCCATTAATCCCTGTACTACTGTGAAAGAAATTAATTTTTTCTTTTCTATCCGAAAGTCATGAGACTTTTATTTAGTATCTGAAGCCAATAAGCAATTTAATTGTATTACTGAATATGAATCTTAAAAGCAATACATTTCTCTTTTTAAAATTGTTTACTCTTGTGATAGGTGAGCATTTGTTGATATCTGTTATTTGTTGAGTTAACATGTATGAATGCTCTTACAATGCCAGATCAAAATATTTCTGTTTAGTTCAGTGCTTACCTCCCTCTACTTTGTATGTTGCCATGCAGTGTAGAAGATGCCCTCACATGAGGAGGATGGGTGAGCCGTCTGCTTGAGTGAACTCATGGTAAATGGGTGTTTGGACCACCCTGTAGAAAACATATGGCATGTGCTTGTCTGTGTAGGCAGTGCTGATGTATCCTAGGATGGAGCCTACCCCCTGTGAGTAGAGACGGCAAGGGAGTGGAGTGGGTAATTGCTCCCACTCTTGAGAGAGTATTGAGTTTATTTTTTAATCAATCTACTTATTATAGAAGTATAGTTGATTTACAGTGTTGTGAGTTTTTTCTTTCTGAGTGAATTATTTTTTACAACTATATTATTTTTTGATTGGATATAGAGGTCTTGAGTTTAGCACATACAAAGTGTCTTTGATTCTTGGTTTAAACTAAGCAAGATTAGTCCTTGTTACATTGAATTGCTTACCTTCAACAGCTAAAGTGTAGAGAATGCACCATTTTTGTGGCTTCTTGGGGATGGGTGAAATCTCGGATGCTATTGCATCATTCCTCTGTCCCCAGGCATAACAGCACCCTGTTTGGAGAGCTCATTTCCTTCAAATACCCAGCAGATTCCACACACAGCTTTAGCAGATTGTGCCGTGGTCTTTTGAGTAATCAGAACTGACTTTGTGGGCCTTTGTTTCTCTCTTGCAGGTCTAATTTCAAGCTCGTGGCTGTTAACTTCAAACTCTACGCCATTGGTGGGCAGGCCGTTTCTAATGTTGAGTGTTACAACCCTGAGCAGGATGCCTGGAATTTCGTGGCACCCTTACCAAACCCTCTGGCTGAGTTCTCTGCGTGTGAGTGTAAGGGGAAAATTTATGTCATTGGAGGATACACTACCCGAGGTAAGTGAAGGCCTGGAAAGTGGTCCTCCTCCATGTGAGCTTTGGCAGCCTGGGGGAGGACGGGAGGGGCTAGAGGAAGCCCTCTAGTGCACACCAGCCTGATGTTATGTATTTCTTACTGTATATTTACATATCTGGAAAAAAGCATCCTGTGGGACATCAAAGAGGGGTCTTTGATGCCTTTGTATGAGCATGAAAATTGCATGGTGTCGGGGGAGCTGTGAAGAAAACATGTATTTTCTTCCTGCTCTGGAAATCCCACCCTGTAGTCAACCATCCTGTGATTTGGCTGGATAACTCCTACCTTTCTCTCAAGTACACTGAACCCGCCTCGTCTAACACTGGGATTTAGTGCCAATGCATCCTTGCAGGTCTTTCTTTTCACTTTCTCCCTTGTGTTCGGGTACAAACATATGGGGTACAGATTCTAGAAATTCAGCTCCAGGCTGTTCACATATCATAGGAGGAACAAGAGCATGAAGAGCATTCTTTCTTGACCAGCAGTGGGAGGTGGTTGTGCTATTTATTAAACCACACATATGTGTTTTCTGGGCTTTCCTGGTGGCTCAGGTGGTAAAGAATCTGCCTGCAATGATCCCTGGGTTGGGAAGATCTCCTGGAGAAGGGAATGGCAAGCCACTCCAGTATTCTTGCCTGGAGAATTCCATGGACAGAGGAGCCTGGCAGGCTACAGTCCATGGGGCTGCAAAGAGTTGAACACAACTCAGTGACTAATGGGCTTCCCAGATGGTTCTAGTAGTAAAGAACCCACCTGCAAATGCAAGAGACTTAAGAGATGTAGGTTTGATCCCTGGACCAGGAAGATCCCCTGGAGGAGGGCATGGCAATCCATGCCAGTATTCTCCTCACCTGGAGAATCCCATGGACCGAGAACCTGGCGGGCTACAGTCCATACGATTGTAAAGAGTCAGACACAACTGAAGTGACTGAGCATTCAGTACGCATATGTGTTTTCTACTTTGTTTGGTGGACATTTTATAGTTAATGATTTGAAAATAACAAGCTTCTCCATAGGTTTTATACTCCTGGTCTTGGTAGGGAGCATCTCACAGCTTGTAAAAAAATTTTTTTTATTGGAGTGTAATTGCCTGAAAGCTCAGTTAGTAAAGAATCCACCTACAATGCAGGAGACCCCAGTTCGATTCCTGGGTCAGAAGATCTGTTGGAGAAGGGATAGGCTACCCACTCCAGTATTCGCGGGCTTCCCTGGTGGCTCAGCTGGTAAAGAATCAGCCTGCAATGCGGGAGACCTGGGTTCGATCCCTGGGTTGGGAAGATCCCCTGGAGAAGGAAACAACTACCCACTCCAGTATTCTGGCCTGGAGAATTGCATGGACTGTATAGTCCATGGAGTCGGACACGACTGAGTGACATTTGCTTTCATTAGCTGCCTTACAACGTTGTGTTAGTTTCTCCTGTATAGCAAAGTCAATCAGCTGTATGTTCACATATGTTCCCTCTTTCTCAGATTTCCTTCCCATTTAGGTCACCACAGAGCACAGAGTAGAGTTCCCTGTACAATACAGTACGTGCTCATTGGTTAACTATTTTATACATAGTATCAATAGTGTATATATGTCAATCTCAGTCTCCCAATTCATCCCACCCCTTCTTCCCCCTTGGTGGCCACATGTTCCTTTTTTATGTCTATGTCTGTACTTCTGTTTTGCAGAGAGGTTCACCTGTACCATCTTTTCTAGATCCCTTATATGTTAGTATATGCTATTTTCCTCTTTCTGACTTATTTCACTCTGTATGACAGTCTCTAGGTCCATCCTCATCTCTGCAAATGGCACGATTCCATTGCCTTTTACGGCTGAGTAATATTCCATTGTGTATATGTACCACATCTTCTTTATCCATTCATCTACTGATGGATATTTAGGTTGCGTCCATGTCTTGGCTGTTGCAAGCTGCAACAAACTGCAATACTAAATACTGCTGCAACAAACTGCAATACTAAATACTGCTGCAACAAACTGCAATACTAAATACTGCTGCAACAAACTGCAATACTAAATACTGCTGCAATAAACATAGGGGTGCATGTATCTTTTGGAATTATGGTTTTCTCTGGGTATACACCTCGAAGTGGGATTTCTTGGTCATATGGTAGTTCTATTTTTAGTTTTTTAAGAAAACTCCATACTGTTCTCCATAGTGGCTGCATCAATTTACATTCCCACCAACAGTATAAGAGGGTTTCCTTTTCTCCACACCCTCTCCAGCATTTATTTTTCATAGATTTTTTTTGATGATGGTCATTCTGACCCATGTGAGGTGATATTATATTGTAGTTTTGATTGGCATTTCTCTAACAGAGAAGTTGAGTGTCTTTTCATGTGCCTCTTGGCCAACTGTTTGTCTTCTTTGGATCCTCTTCTGTCTCTTATAAGGACATACTTCTTGGATTTAGAGCTGCCTGGGTTATCCAGAGGATGGTCTCTTCTTTAGATCCTTAACTAAAATTACATCTGCAGAGATCCTTTTCCCGAAAAAAGTGGCATTCAAAGGTTCTGGGGGTTAGAAGATGAACATATCTATCCAGGGGCCACCATTCAACCTTCTGTAGGTGGTGTTTTTATTTATACATTTAAGGACGGTGACGTGGGAAGAGAAGTGCGTGGGGAGCAGTGAGGTTTTTCTTTTTCACACCAAGTTTTCATCACTTATCCCTTGTGACTCTCCACTGATGATAAGATATCCATCCACTCTTCCTTTACAAATAATTGAAAGAAAATGAGACCTAGCAGTCACTTCTTTCACTTCAGCATTGGTGTTCAGGTTACAGTGGTCAACTTTATAGACTTAACTAAACCATGGACCCCAGAGAATTCCTGTGTGTGCATACGTACCTCTGTGTGTATCTGTGTGTCTCCTCTCCTAGGAAAGTAAATACAGTTATTTACTTTTGCACATTTCTAAGAATTCTGATTCCTCCCTAGGTTTTGTGACACAGAATGTGCCCTGTGGGCTGACCCAATGCACACACAGCCCTTGGTTTCTCTTCTACCCCAGAGTCGGGAAGCCCTGACAGGCAGCACTGTAACCCAAAGATGACTCTACTGGTAGATTTCCTAGTTTTTCCATGACCCTGGCTGAGCAAATGTTCTTTAGATTTGACCTGGAAAACCCTTGCTTGTGTGTTTTCTAGTTTCACAGGCCACTACTAATGTGCCTTCTTCACTTGGGCCACCCACTGTGATCCCTGACCCGGCTTCCCTGAGCCAAATCCCCATGACAGGATGGTTAGGTGACGTGGATGGATGGCTGTTTGTGCAAAGGCTGAAAATGAGTTTTCTACTATGAGAGGGCAGGCAGCTCCTTGTCCTCTGAAGCCCCCTCCTCCTCTGCTTGGGCTTGTCCCGGCACTTCCTAATAGTTCCTTGTCTTTAAAATAAGACATCATAATTGCCATGAAAAAAAAAATCAGGAATTGAAGTTGGGTTTTTAACCTACTCACTTAAGTCAGGTGATACTTTTAAAATTTAGTAAGGGATAATTCATCGTTTTTATGATAACTGTTTGATTATTTTCATTCTTTGGCCAGCACTGAAGAAATGAAATTC
Organism: Bos indicus; assembly: GCF_029378745.1. Taxonomy (NCBI): domain Eukaryota; kingdom Metazoa; phylum Chordata; class Mammalia; order Artiodactyla; family Bovidae; genus Bos; species Bos indicus. The sequence goes on along the minus strand of NC_091764.1, from coordinate 82,026,944 downwards.
AATAGAAAGTAGTAGTAACCACTAAAGGGAAGAGGGGTGATTTGTTAAATGTCAGAGTCAACTCTCAGTGTAAATGCAAAAAGATCATTCCACCAACTCAAACCTCATCATGGCCTGAGCCCTTGTAGGGTGAGGAGAGAAAACATTTACAGAAGACCTGGAAGGACCTTCAGACCTGGACCTGAGAAATAAATACACTGACGCTTGGCCAGAATAGGTCCTTTATTCATAGAATGGGGAACCAGGTTACTCAGGAGGACTTGTTGGTAGATTAGTAACCAGACTCCTTAGTGCTGCCTCCTAGAATGTCCGCTTTATCCCCTGTGCCCTCTCAAGGCACTTGACTTGTAGCGGAGAGCACGGTGGAGCTTTAATTACAGCCCTCTGTGGGTGGGTCCTTCTGTCTCAGGAGGAAGTACTGCTCCCAGTTTCTGCGGCGATCAAAAGGCTGCGGCTTTCGTTGAACGTCAGTTCCCAAGCTGACCTGTCTCTTTACACTGATGCTGTTGTTTAAAAAACAACAAACAGAAAGTTCATTCTTTCGGATAATTCAGAGCATTTTTAATTTTTTTTTTTTTTTGCTGAGGCTAAAATATTCCATTTATTCTTCCCTTGAGAAAAGAATAAAAGAACAATTAAAAAAAAAAAAAACGAAAAAGGAAACTAGATATTTTCAATTTCACAAGCATTTTTCAAAGAGACTAGGCAACATTTTTCCTTGAAACAGGTATTAATTGAAAATGATGTTAGGGTGGTCTTTCATCTACCATCCGATTATATCCACACAATAATTAACCATCTCAGGACTTCCTGGTGGTCCAGTGATTAAGACTTCTCATTCCAGTATAGGGGGTGTGGGTGCAATCCTATATGCCTCAGGGCCAAAAAATCACAAAACATAAAATAGAAATAATATTGTAATGAGTTCAATAAAGACTAAAAAATGGTCCATGTTAAAAACAAAACAAAACAAAAAAATATATGTATATAAGTAACCATCTCTTGTGAAATGGGCAAGGGGAGGGGAAAGAGCCATTGTCGGCGCATCTCTGGTGTTACAGTTGGGAAACAGAATTGCCAAGCGATTCTGGCTTAAAGGCCAGAGGTCAGATTTTTTTTTTTTCTTGCATCTCTCTGACTTGCAGCTCTGCCTCCTTTCCATTAGACGGCTCCAGAGATCCCGCTCAGCTCACTTGCCTTGTTTCATAGAATCTGTTGTCAAGAATAGATCCTCTTGGGGCTCAGCCTGTCATTTGCGTTAGGCAGCCCCTCGTTCTGTTAGGTACTGATGAGGGCTCTCTGAGGCTCAGATTCTTCCTACACTGGCCTGGTGGTTCTCCAAGGTGCAGGGGTCCCAGGGAGGAGCTGGGTGCTCTGTCACAGCGGCTCATCTCCCTGGTCCGACCGGCTCTGCGAGCCAGCCTGGGAGGGACGTGCCTGAATGCCAGCCCAGTGGGGAGGATTCTACACGGATCTCCTCCCAGCCATTTCCCAAACTCTTTTCCCAACTTCCGCTTTCCGGAAGCAGTTTGGCCTCTGTGAGGCAATCAATCATTCAGGCTCAGGCAGACGTGCAGGTCCAGCCGGGCGGCTGGTGGCACTCCCCCTGGTGGTGTCCTCACGCGGCTCCTCTCTGCCTTTCAGACCGGAACCTGAACATCTTGCAGTACTGCCCCTCCGCCGACCTCTGGACTCTTTTCGAAACGTGCGACGTCCACATCCGCAAGCAGCAGATGGTGTCGGTGGAGGAGACCATCTACATCGTGGGGGGCTGTCTGCACGAGCTGGGGCCCACACGAAGGGGCAGCCAGAGCGAGGACATGCTCACCGTGCAGTCCTACAACACCGCCACCCGCCAGTGGCTCTACCTCAAGGAGAACACATCGAAGTCGGGCCTTAACCTGACGTGCGCGCTGCACAACGATGGCATCTACATCATGAGCAGAGACGTGACCCTGTCCACCAGCCTGGAGCACCGAGTTTTCCTCAAGTACAATATCTTTTCAGATAGTTGGGAAGCCTTTAGGCGTTTCCCAGCTTTTGGACACAATTTGCTGGTCTCTTCTCTTTATCTGCCCAATAAAACAGAAACCTGACTGAATTGACCTAGAATTGAAAAAGAAACCTGGTTCAAGACCAAAAAACACAACTGTCCAATTTCCAGAGAGACTCATTTTCAAAGGGAAAATGTGAGTTTTAGGTCATTTATACAGAAGCTGTAAATAAGCTTACTTGAACTAATTTACTTGAAAACTTGTGGGAAAAAAGAGAGACCAACTTTATTATTTTTTTAATTATTGATTTTTAAATTATGGGAGCAAATCCATGATAATGTTTTTTGTACAAATGTGATACCCTTGGGCCAATGTCTGAAACTGATCTTCAAAAAGAAGATTCATTGTGCCTGTTTAGTAAAGGGCCAAAGTCAAAATTGGTAAGAATGCTAAAGATGATTTTTAAATCTGTTTTGTTTAGGTCACTTGAAATATCATTGATACCTTAAGTGAGAGGTTTTTTTTGTTGTTATTAATTTACTTGACAAACATGAATATTAACGCTGTCTTTCTCCCCTGGTCACACCCACATGTGTGCAGTGTGTTTAAACTAGAGTTCTGTGTTCATTTGTTTTATTTGCACATGACTTTCCAGGAAACTTACACCAGTGGAACCCAACACCCAGTCCTCCCCCAAACCTGTGTAACAATGTTCTCAGCTATTTTTCAAGTCTTTTTTTTTTTTTTAACAGTTATGAATGCTGAGTAAATAGGCCAGTATAACCTCTTATTTCATTCATGTAGCAGATAGCAGATTTGTGTGGTCAGATAGGTTATATTGCTAGGCATTCTGTATTTCTTAAAAAAGAGGATATATTGTTTAAAAGAATGGATCTCTATATTTTTTAAATTGAGTCTTAAATGGGAAGGGAAGGAAGCACCAAATAAGAGGAAAAAAAATGCCTTTGAAAGTTACTTTTATCGAATGTATTTGACCTAGTTCTTTAAGTTTGAAAGTGTAACTTTATACTTAAGTCAGACACCTTTCAGATTTAATCTTGGCTTTTTAATTCATGCTTTGCTTTTGTGGGGTAAAGTGAGGACAGCTTTGAAACATTTGTGCTAGAGAGCGGGAAAGAAGCCCTAGAGATGGAGTAGCATCTGCTGGGACTTCTGAAATTTGGTAAGGTGCTGTATTTGCCTTAGTTGGTAAATCAAGTGGAACCCAGCTCAAGAGTTGTTTGTTTACAGTAAGTAGTTAACAATGAATAAAATCTTCTGCCAGTCATAGATCAGCATTTCTTTAAAAATATACAGGCATCTCTTGGATATGCTGCAGTTCAGTGCCAGACCACTGCAATAAAGCCAATTGAAAGGATTTTCGGGTTTCCCAGTGCATGTAATGGTTATGTTTACACTATACTATATAGTCCATTAAGTGTTCAGTAGTATTATGTCTTAAAAAAATGTCCATACCTTAATTTTAAAAATACTATTATTATTAAATACTGCTAACCATTATACCTGACAAAGTGGGGTTGCCGCAAATCTTCAATTTGTAAACAGTGTATTAATCTGCAAAGTATAGTAAAGTGAAGCACCATGAAATGAGTTATGCCTGTATATACACATGCAAAGCAATTTTCTTTCCATTGAAAAACATTTTTTGAAGTCCTCTGATTTTTTGCAGTGGAATAACTTTAAATTGTGAGCTGGATCCTGTCGTTCCGTCCTAACATTCCAGTTTCAGTGTGCCTCACTTTAAGAAGGTCCTGTAGAAAAACAAAAACTGTTAGGGCAAATTCATGCATTCAGCATGCTTACTGATGCCTCCAGGATGCATTCACTGGGCAGGTGGACACAGAGGAGTAGATGACCTTAACAGGCTTCAGTTTATACAAGGAGTCACTACAGGGTTTCTTCACAACTATGACCTCCTAGTAGATTTAAAATAAGGGTCTGGTTGTAAAAAATTCTAGTTGCACAACTTTTCAGGAATACTTCTATTAGGTAAAATGAGGTAAATCTTTATTGTGGACATGGAGATAGATCTTTGTGTCTTGTTACCAAATAATCTTATCAACAACAATATTGAAGGGTTTCTAAGCCATATCCGTTTATTCTCAAATACTTAGCCTTGTTTTTCTTTTTTTTTTAAAGAACAAACTCTGACTTAAATTTTATTGGGAATAGTACTTTAATAATAGATTTATATTAATTTATATTCATTATAGAATTGAATTTCTAGTGACCAGTAATTTCATTACATATATTTAAAAATCTAATTTATTTTAGATAGTGTTAACTTGTGTTACTATAGATCTTAGCGTTTTTAAGGCTTAACCTTATATATTCCTAAGATTATAGCCAGTTGAATTAATTCTGGACAAACAGTTGGAGATGAGCTCGTAAATACCCACATTATAAGAAATACAAAGTTTCCTGCCAACCAGTTCTCTTCTTGATTACATTCTTTGGATCTATTTTCCTTGTGCCAACAATTAGATTCTTTGACCAAGTGAAGGCATACTCTCATCCACAAAGCTTTTTATAAACCAAGTTTAACGTGTGTGTATGTGCATCTGTGTGTGTGTGTAACAAGTGTGCACGCGCACACACAGGCATCTGGCATATTAAGCTCTAAGATACGCAGACTCTAACAAGACTTCCTTGGGGGTGCCAGCAGTACTTAGGCAAACCAGAAGGTGCGGTAGGAGAGACCTGTGGATTTGAGACTTCCTTCCTGCTATACACATTAGCTGTGTTGATGTTTTGAGAGTAATTTTAATTTAGCCTCATGCTCTCACTGGTGCCAATGTTGTACTGAAGACTTTACCTATGATGAAGGCAATGTTGCTTGAAAGTCTCCTTTTGTTTCTTCTCTTTCTCCAACTGCTCTCTCATTTTCAGAGATGCTTTTGAGGGCTGCTGCCCTCCCACTGTGGAGAGGGGAGTTACTGGGAAGACCTGAATGCTGGCCACCTTGCCAGAAGCACCCTGTTTCACTGAGCATGGTCTGAGTGTGAATTGTTAGAGGGAGGTTATTGGTTCTCCAGTCATTCCTTCTGGCTTTCTTTTCTGCATCCTTAGTTTCTGAGGCCCCTCCCTTTAAACATTTGTCTGATGAATGTATAGGAGTTGATTATTTCAACTGTATTTGTTAAATCTTAACAGTGAAGTACTGAGAAGGTTATGGATACTAGTAAGAAACAAGTAGATTAGGATTAAGCATGAATACCAAAGAGAATTTAACTCTGCCATTTTTTTAAAAAACCAAAATCCTAAGTAATTCCAAATGCCTTAGATATCAATTAAAATTGTTCTGACATGACAAAACTCTCTACCAGGTGAGTAATCAAGTAAATGCCTGTTCTCTTTCGATAAACCATTACTCTTTGAGCGTTGTGAATGCCGTGTTTTCAGATTTCTAGGTAAAGTCATGACCCTATGTGTTTGGCTGCACAGGTAAATCGAGTGTGAAGGCTGTGTTGTCCTGGTCGACCAGCACTTAATAGGCAGTGGCTTAATGCAGAGCACTTGAGAGACAACATAGCAACAGAGAGGGAATATGGGTGAGTCCTTCACTGGATGCCTTTCGCCTAGACTAGGGCTGGGGAGGATGAAACACTATGCCGCCATTCCTTCAAGGTGGCGTTACGAGTGAGCAGCACTTTTTGCCTCTGTGGCAGAAATTGGTCTTAAAAATCCATGTCATTAATGCTTCCAGGCATCTATTACCATCAGAGTGAGATGAGGTCTCTTTGTCATCCCTGCCTTAGGCAGAGGAGTGAATGAATGACATGAGTAGACACCACCCAGAATGGCTGTGAAAGCAGTGAGCTGATTCAGCTGTTTTCTGGTTTCCCAAAATACATATTAAATCTCTATCATGTGCAAGAAAGTGCTAAGAAGTGGGGAGACAGACATAAGTAAGCCACCATCCCTAGCCTTGAAGACCTTGCAGCCTTGTGGAAATGTTTGCCGTGACCGTCTTAGACTGTCTGGAGGATGCCCGCTTTCATCAGGTGCACTGGGGCGTGTTGCATTCCTGTGTCTTCAGTCCTGGCCCCAGCCTGGCCCCTACCTTACACGGTTGACTAACGATCATCATACTAGCTGATTCATACCGGCTATACACTCAATTTAAACATCACATCCTGTGGTTTTTCTTTTTCTTTTTCACCGTATGCTCTTTTCTCACTACTTTCCGTAGTCTTCTCTGTACTTCATTTTCCTGAGAAGGATGATATGAGATTGGCTTTATTTAAAAATACTTAGTAGGCACCATGGCTCATGGAGCTGAGAGCTCAACAGCTTGATCCCATGAGAATGATGAGAAAAGCCAGGGAGGCAGGTATTGGGAGAGAAGCCAGCTGTTCACGTGTGTGTTTATACCTATGCCTTTAACACACTTCGATCAAAAATATTAATAAAGAAATGGACATCTAGATACTAGTCCTGACTGAGAGTCAGTTGATTTCTGCCTTTGTGATAACTATTAAAGGGTATATTTCATTCACATAAGCATATTTTTTTTCTGTTTTCTGGTGTTAACTTAGGAACACAATATAAAATACACACCAATTGACACAGACTGAGTTTAGCACTTAACATAACCAGTTTTACCCATTCATTCCTGTAGGAAACAGATTAAATGTAAAAGATGGTCAATTTTGAGTTGCAAAAGGGTGCTAAAATGACTTTGATGGGGTTGGCTGGTGCTTTGTCAAGTGGATGTCAGAGTTTATTACTAGTAAAGAAAAGGAAAATGTAATTTGCATTATTATGCCGTTTTTCTAAAAAAAACTTAATAGGGACTCTTTAGATGTCTCTACAATGTTTTCATATCTAGTGGTCATTTTAGAAAAAAATGATAATCTATAGAATGAATAGTTATGTTTTGTTATGATTGATACTTTCTTGGTTAAAATGGTTGTATTGTGTCTTCAGTTTCCAGTGTGGCTTAAAATGTAAACATTCACATGATTCATTTAAATACAATGATGCCTATGAAGCACTCACTCAGACAGCATTCCTTTTGTGTTTAGAACTACAGAAGAAAATCTCTTCAAATAAAATAGTTCTAAATCGGTGTTTGTTGTCCGTTAAGTACCTGCTGTGTACTCAGGGCTGATCAGGGCTGGGAGGGGAGGGGAGACAGGTGTCTGTCGGTGGGAGCTCCTGATTGGCTGGAAGGCCAGATTAACCTATGAGCCAGTTAGTGGAGGAAGAACCACGTGGAGTGTCTTATGAAAACTGTTAATGTTTGAAGAAGATGGATCTGGGAGGAGGAGCTCTGAATCCTTGCAATTCTGAATAAAAGAATGAAGTCAAAATTCCATAGCTTACCAATTATGGCCCCTCACGATCTGTTCCTCCCCATGTTTTCTACCATTCCCACTGTTTTAAACACCTCTTGCTCAAGGAAACTAAGACACATAGTTCCGTTTCTATTGGGAGTGTTAGCTATGACACTCACGGTCTGTGAGGCTTAGAAAGCACTAGGGGTAAGTGTCCAAAAATAGAGTTCAGTTACTAGATGATATCCATCCATGGCTGTCCACCTTCTTTTTATTCTTTTGGCTGCACTGCAAGGCAGGTGAGATGTTAGTTCTCTGACAAGGGATTGAACTATGGGAGCCCTGCAGTGGAATCATGGAGTCCTAACCACTAGACCACCAGGGATGGGCACTGTGTCCATCTTCTTCTATCCTTTGGTTGCTTGACCTGTGAGAACAGGTCTCCTCATACAGTTTTAAGAGTGATCCAACTTGAAATATACTACTCCCCCCATTAAAAACCAAAGACACACCCATCTTTTCCCTAACAGAAACAAAGATCAGATCTAGCTATTGTATCCAAGGTGACATCCCAGTTCATGGAGTCCCAAGTCCAGGGTCGTCAGGGGTTATCCTCTCCAAAGCCCATGGGTGACCATCCAGCTCTGACAGCCTATCAGCTAATGAACTTATTTCATACACACCCAACACTAATAGAGCACTTACTCTAGGAACTCTAGGCATTTTAAAATTTTAACTTATTTAGGCCTCACAGCTGACAAAGGTCCATATAGTCAAAACTATGGTTTTCCCGGTAGTAATGTATGGATGTGAGAGATGGACCGTAAAGAAGGCTGAGCACCAAAGAATTGATGCTTTTGAATTTTGGTGCTGGAGAAGAACTGAGAGACTCTTGGACAGTAAAGAGATCAAACCAGTCAATCCTAAAGGAAATCAATCCTGAATATTCATTGGAAGGACTGATGCTAAAGCTGAAGCTCTAATACTTTGGTCACCTGATGCAAAGAGCTGACTCATTGGAAAAGACCCTGATGCTGGGAAAGATTGAAAGCAGGAGGAGAAGGGGACGACAGAAGATGAGATGGTTGGATGGCATCACTTACTCAATGGACACGAGTTTGAGCAAACTCCAGGAGATAATGGAGGACAGGAAAGCCTGGCACGATGCAGTCCATGGAGTTGCAAAGAGTTGGACATAACTTAGGGACTGAACAAAACAAAAGGCCTCACAGCAATCCAAGGTGATAAATATAAGTCCCCCTTTAGTTGAAGAAACTGAGGCAATGCAGGTCACAAACTGCCATTTGGGAAAAGGGAAAAGGGGAAATCGTATGCAGAAATCAGAAGTCAAATGGTGTACATTTTCCTGCTTGTAGAGACTGGCAAGGACTTCCTACCCTGATGGTAGAGTGGGTCTAGCCAGTCAATCTGAGAGCTCTTGGTTCTGCTCTGCAACACATGTTCCATGGCCATTCCTGGTTGTGTGTGCCAGATGGCGGCAGTCTTCCTGTTGACCGGGTTAGGGGGAGTGGTGGGAGGAAAGCCTGAGATTCTATAGACACCATGGAATCCCAGGCCCCTGTGTGAGGACCGTAAACATTTCCTTGGCAACAAAAACCTTAAAAAACCCCAGTTAGATGCTGGTAGATCTGATCTATGGTAACTCTGTGGGCCAGTTCCCTGAACTTGGAACCCATCTTTGTGATGTCTGTCTCTTGGCTTCAGAGTTCCTGCCTTCACCCTTCATCCTCAGCGTGATGGCTCCAATCTCCATCAACTTTGAGACAACCTGAAACAGTAGGGTTCTGCCCTTGCCAGACTACCTCTCAGGGAAGGCTGCTTTAGTAGACACGATTGCCTCTATGTGTTGGGAGGGGTTTGGGGATGAAATTCCCACCTGATTTCTTTGCTTCCTTCAAGAACCCAGTCCTACTGTATTTTCCAGACTGTTCAGGCACCTTTGATTGAAACAGACTCTGGCTCGTGCAACTCTGCAAGGCATGTATTATCTGACCCTCTGCCGTTGCTGGGTTGCAGGCAGAAGGGTTGAAAGTGTGGGCTGCAGACCAAGACTGATGGAGTCTGCTTTCTAGTCCTGCCACTTTCTAGCTGTATAGCCTTCGTCAGATTACCGTACCTTGCTCAGTGTCTGTCTGTGAAGTAAGGGAAAGAAAGTGGTATCCACTGTATGGGATTATTGTGGGAACTGAATAAGGAAATCCATTACTCAAAAACAGCTCATACCAAAGAATTGGGGAGGTGGGGTGGAATATCCACATCTACATATATTTGGAAGGCATGCTAGAATGACGGGAACCAGAGTAGATGAGACTGTCCTATGTTTCCTGGGACTGTTGGTCTGTGCCATTGTTGAGTGAAGTTTCAGATATGGACACCAAGCTGTCCTGTAATGGAGTTGCCATGCTCCTGGTGCAAATTCCAGTTGTGGACAGGAGATGCTAGCTACCGCCTCTGGGCTGGTGGTCACCGACCAGCCTCTGCGCTGGGGGTGATTCATGCAGAGTGATTCTGTGCCACTGAAACCTAAAGAAAAGGCATGTCTGTGTCTTTTCCCAGCTCTGTTTTCTGAGAGGTGAATAGGTGTTTTCTAGTAGTGCTGATGTTTATTTGTTCTGAAGTCTTTTCTGCTCTGTTGTGGGTCTTGAAAGTCACCAGTCTTCAAAGACAGCTTTGTCCAGTGGGGTTTCAGTGTCACATACTCGTGGATTTGTTGCATGGCTTCAAAATATTTCCCATCACGGTGCCTGCCCAGGGGTCTGTGTCAAGCATCGTGATTGTTTCTTCGATACAATTACCCTCCTGTTTCCTTCTGAGCTTTGAAGTTATTCAGGCTCTACTGTATAAGGAGTGGGGTCAATGTTACTAAGAGGAGGCTGGAATGAAACAGCAGCTGCTGTGAATACTGCATGAAGTAGATCCTGGGCCCAAACACCCACTGTTCTGCTTAGAGATGGAAACATCAATATAGAGAAAATTCCAAGTGAAAAACATTTCAAAGTTGAAAGAAAGCTAGAGAAAATTACCATGGGATTAGGTGTATTTACATGGGACATAGAACCCTAATGTTACAGTACCTTCAATACAATAGAAGTTAATTTTCTCTGATGAAACAGAAGCCTGGTGGCAGGCAGCATGGAGCTGGTACAGCTGGTGGGGTGCTGAGTTGGTTTGTTCCAGCTCCTGAGAACCAGCTATAAACATCTCTTCCCAACTCTATGTTCAGTAATGTCACATTGATAACTCAAAACTGGCCATGGTGGAGTATTTACATCACAGAAATTGGCAAATGCTACAAGTCAGGGTTTTGCTCTCCCTAGAGCCTATTTTTTAACACTTAATAGCACACCTTTGGGTATAGGTTTCTACAGAATTAGGGACCTAGGCTTTTTCTATCATCCTGCTCTATCATTCTTGTATGTGGCTCCCATTCCTATGTTCATTCATGTCCAAAATTGCTGCAAAAGTTCCAGACATTGTGCCGGGAGCCGGCATATTGCATATTGAGTGCATATTGCATATTGCATATTGAGTGCAGCACTTTCCACAGCATCATCTTTCAGGATCTGGAATAGCTCAACTAGAATTCTATCACTGCCGGGAGCCAGCGTGAGGAGCTCCACCCATGACAAAGGTCATGAGGAAGGAGGCTTGGCATATGAAAGGCTGGATCAAGCCTCAGGAGTCCCCCTGGAAATTCTCGAGCATCTACCCCCAAAACCAGAGTCTGCCTACTTTCTGCTTTGTGCTCTCACCTACACCTCTGACTTTACGGGGGGCTGTCCCCGACTACCTCTCTCTGAAAAAAGAGTTAGCTTACAGCTCCAGTTAATAATTCCTGGGTGTGACAGTGTTTCAACCTACAAACTCCTTTGGAAGTCCTCTAGCCTGCCTGAATAGGTTTTTCCGGCCACATGTGATTGTTCAGAGCCTCCCAACTGTGAGAGGCAGGAGATGTTCTAAACTGTCTAAACACAGATTCCTTTGAGTAGTTAAAAGATTGATTAGAAATTGTATTGGTGAAGGGTTTTTCACTTATTGAGCCAATGTTTGCTGCTAAGTCTCCATACTCCTTACCTACTGTGTCCCTGGCAGTGTATTGATTGATATAATGGGTGTATAGAAATGTAAGTAGTAGCCTCAATGTTTGTAACCTTGGACCCTTGAGTTAAGTCTTTTCTTGATTGAGCCCACCTCACCTTTGCCCTATAGGAATGCAGCTTTGTCCAATGCTTTTTTGGAGGCTGGTGCCTGACTTTGGAATAATTACTTTTAGAGAAAGATAAGTTCCTTAAAATGTTAACAGGCCTCTGGGCCAGAAGATGATGCAAATCACCTAAGCTTTTGCATATGATAAGTTTGCAGGAAGAAAGCCTGGCTTGCTGCATGACTCTACCCCTTCCCCCATTATCCTCTATGCATAACTTAAGGTATAAAAACTACTTTGGAAAATAAAGTGCGGGCCTTGTTCACCGAAACTTGGTCTCCCCTTGTCGCTCTCTCTCCCAAATTCTGGCTGAGTCGGCATCTGGAGCGCGGAACCCGCCATGCTTGCTAATTACGCCTGGGCTTCTAAGATCCGACCGGGGAGGCCTCAGTGTCTCCTCTCCTTCGGGAGAACGGAAGGACGCCTGCGGCCTACGTAAGTGGTGCAAACTTCTCGTCTTGAAGTTTTATTGGTCTCCCGCGTAAACCAAGCTACTCAGCCTCTTTTCTCCACTGAATTTCCTCACTGAGCTATCCTCATTCTATTACTCTTTATACCTTTGATAAAATATTTAAATAAATAGGTCGCCAACGCCGTCACCGCTTCGAATACCCTGGATCAGCTGGGTCTGGTCCCCGGCAACATTGAATTATACTTTCCAGGTGGCAAGAAAAAAATCCAAAAAGAAGGGGACAAATATAGGGCACCAGCAGTATCTTACAGAGGTTTCTGGGAAGCTTCTCTACATTCCTTTGGCCAGCATGGAGACATGGCTGTTCATAGCTGTAAGGGAGCCTGGGAGATGTAGTCTGTATTTGGGGATACATGTATCAAGTTAAAAGGTGGGGGGCTGTGGTAGACAGAGCTCTAAGATGTTCCTCTGCTCTTTGTTGTTCAATCACTAAGTCATGTCTGACTCTTAGCCTTGTATAATCACCTCCCCTTGAATATTAACTTGCAAATATGATGAGATATCACTCCTGTGGTTATTTGTTGTTGTTCAGTCTCTATATCATGTCTGACTCTTTTGTGGCTTCATGGAGTGCAGCACACCAGTCTTTCCTGTCCTTCACCAACTCATGGAGTGTGTTCAGATTCATGTCCATTGAGTCAGTAATGCTATCTAACTATCACATCCTTTGCCAGCATCAGGATCTTTTCCAATGAGTTGGCTCTTTCCATCAGGTGGCCAAAGTGTTGGAGCTTCAGGTTCAGCATCAGTCCTTTCAATGAATATTCAGGGTTGATTTCCTTTAGGATGGACTGGTTTGATCTCCTTGCTGTCCAAAGGACTCTCAAGAGTGTTCTTCAGCATCACAATTTGAAAGCATCATTTCTTCGGTGTTCAGCTTTCTTTATGGACAAACTCTCACATCTGTACATGACTGTTGGAAAAACCATAGCTTTGACTATATGGACCTTTGTCAGCAAAGTGATGTCTCTGCTTTTTAAAACACTGTATAGGATTGTCATAGCTTTTCTTCCAAGGAGCAAGTGTCTTTGAATTTCAAGCCTGCAGTCACCATCCACAGTGATTTTGGAGCCCAAGAAAGTCACTGTTTCCACTTTTTCCCCATCTATTTGCCATAAAGTGATGGGACTGGATGCCATGATCTTCATTTTTTGAATGTTGAGTTTCAAGCCAGCTTTTCAACTCTCATCTCTCACCATCATCAAGAGGCTCTTTAGTTCCTCTTCACTTTCTGCCATAGAGTGGTATCATATGCATATCTGAGGTTGTTGATATTTCCCCCAGCAATCTTGATTCCAGTCTGTGATTCATCCATCTTGGCATTTTGCATGATGTACTCTGCATAGAAGTTAAATAAGCAGAGTAACAATATACAACCTTGTCATACTCCTTTCCTAATTTTGAATCAGTCTATTGTTCCATCAGTTCAGTTCAGTTGCTCAGATGTTCAACTCTTTGTGACCCCATGAACTGCAGCACACCAGGCTTCCATGTCCATCACCAATGCCTGGAACTTGCTCAAACTCATGTCTATCTAGTTGTGATGCCATCCAACCATCTCATCCTCTGTCGTCCCCTTCTCCTCCTGCCTTCAGTCTTTCCCAGCATCAGGGTTTTTTTCAATGAGTCAGTTCTTTGCATCAGGTATGGATGTGAGAGTTGGACCATAAAGAAGGCTGAGTGCTGAAGAATTGATGCTTTTGAAGTGTGGTGTTGGAGAAGACTCTTGAGAGTCCCTTGGACTGCAAGGAGATCAAAGCAGACAATCCTAAAGGAAATCAATCCTGAATATGCATTGGAAGGATTGATGCTGAAACTCCAATACTTTGGCCATCTGATGAGAAGAACCAACTCATTAGAAATGACCCTGATGCTGGGAAAGATTGAAGGCAGGAGAGGGAGGGGATGACAGAGGGCGAGATGGTTGGATGGCATCACCGACTCAATGGACATGAGTTTGAGCAAGCTCCAGGAAATGGTAAAGGACAGGGAAGCCTGGACCAGGGAAGTATTAGAGCTTCAGCTTCAGCATCAATCCTTCCAATGAATTTTCAGGACTGATTTCTTTTAGGGTTGACTGATTTGATCTTCTTGCTGTCCAAGGGACTCTCAAGTGTCTTCTCCAACACCACTGTTCAAAAGTATCAATCCTTCGGCACTCAGCCTCATGGTCCAACTCTCATATCCATACATGACTACTGGAAAAACTATAGCTTTGACTATAATATGGACCTTTATTGCCAAAGTAATTTTAATATGCTGTTTAGGTTTGTCATAGCTTTTCTTCCAAGGAGCACGCGTCTTTTAATTTCATGTTCCATGTCTTTTAATATTGTTGTTCCATGTCCAGTTCTAACTGTTGTTTCTTGACCCTCATACAGGTTTCTCAGGAAACAGATAAGGTGGTCTGGTAGTCCCATTTCTTTAAGAATTTTCCACAGTTTGTTGTGATTCACACAGCCAAAGGCTTCCATGTAGTCAATGAAGCAGTAGAAGATATTTTTCTGGAATTTCCTTGCTTTCTCTATGATCCCATGAATGTTGACAATTTGATGTCTGGTTCCTCTGCCTTTTCTAAACCCAGGTTTGTACATCTGTAATTCTCAGTTCAAGTACTGCTGAAGACTAGCCTATGATTATGCTGTGTCCCAAATGATTTTAAGATAGGGAGATTTTCTGTGTTGTTGTTGTTCAGTTGCTCAGTCATGTCTGACTCTTTACAACCCCATGGACCAGGGGGCTTCCCTGGTCCAGGCTTCCCTGTCCTTTACCATTTCCTGGAGCTTGCTCAAACTCATGTCCATTGAGTCAGTGATGCCATCCAACCATCTCGCCCTCTGTCATCCCCTTCTTCTCCTGCCTTCAATCTTTCCCAGCATCAGGGTCATTTCTAATGAGTTGGTTCTTCGCATCAGATGGCCAAAGTATTGGAGTTTCAGCATCAATCCTTCCAATGCATATTCAGGATTGATTTCCTTTAGGATTGTCTGCTTTGATCTCCTTGCAGTCCAAGGGACTTCTCCAACACCACACTTCAAAAGCATCAATTCTTCAGCACTCAGCCTTCTTTATGGTCCAACTCTCACATCCATACGTGATCACTGGAAAAACCATAGCTTTGACTATACAGACTTCTGTTGGCAAAGTAATGTCTCTGCTTTTTAATATGCTGTCTAGTTTGGCTATAGCTTTTTTCCAAGGAGCAAGTGTCTTTTACTTTCATGGCTGCAGTCACCATCTGCAGCAATTTTGGAGCCCAAGAAAATAAAGTCTGTCACTGTTTCCATTGTTTCCCCATCTATTTGCCATGAAATGCTGGGACCAGATGCCATGATCTTGCTTTTTTGAATGCTGAGTTTTAAGCCAGCTTTTTCACTCTCTGCTTTCACTTTCATCAAGAGGCTCTTTAATTCCTCTTTGCTTTCTAACCAAACTGATCACATGGATCACAGTCTTGTCTAACAGTGAAACTATAAGCCATGCCATGTAGGGCCACCCAAGAGGGACAGGTCATGGTAGAGAGTTCTGATAAAACGTGGTCCACTGGAGAAGGGAATAGCAAACCACTTCAGCATTCTTGCCTTCAGAACCCTATGATAAGTATGAAATGGCAAAAAAATTTTTTCTGTATATGCCTGATCTAATCACAAAGTGCTTTAAATCCAAGTCTAAATGTCAGAGATGGAGAAAGGTAGAGAATAGAAGCATGAGAAAGATTCAACGTACCATTGCTGGCTTGAAGATGGAGGTGGCCCTGTAGCAAGGAATGCAGGAAACCTCCAGGAGCTGAAAGTGAGCCCCTGCTGACACCCAACAAGAAAAAGAGGATCTCAGTCCTACAGCCTCAAGGAACTGAATTCTGTCAATGTGGTGAAGAAATGGGGCTTCCCATGTGGCACTAATGGTAAAGAATCTGCCTGCCAATGCAGGAGACATAGGAGACACGGGATTGACAGGAAGATCTCCCTGGAGGTGGGCGTGGCAACCCACCTGGTATTCTTGCCTGGAGAATCCCATGGACAGAGGAACCTGGAAGGCTACAGTCCACAAAGTCGCAGAAAGTCGGACATGACTGAAGCGACTTAGTGTACACACATGCTGAAGAAATTGTCTCTTTTTCCCCTTTTCACTTATGTGTTCTAAATCTGTCAGTGTCCTAGATTTTAGCATAGTTTGTGCTAACTTGAGTTTGGTAAATCCTTAACAGATATTTATTAAGCAATGATACAAGCATGGATACCATTGGAATACAAAATAAGTAAAAACTTTATGTTCTAACAGCAGGTTGATGTCTATCTAGTTCAGGGATAGACATGAACATCAATTCAATTAGAGAAAGAGAGTACTCATACAGTCACATTGTATACTGACCCACGAATGACTGCAGTAGAGCCTAGAACAGTCTGTTGTGGGTTGCTGTCTAAATTTACCAGGATGGTTTGGACTGTGAATAAGAGAAAATTCCAAGTGATCTGGCCTAAAAAAATAAAGGGAATTATTAGATAGAAGATATAAGAGAAATTAAAGGATAGCACAGACTTTAGTCAAGATTTTATCCAGCAGGTTGACTATATCACCAAATATGAGGTTTCCTTATTGTCCTCATGAGGTTGAATCCAGTGAGGAAAAGATCATCTTTGTCACAGCATTTCCTGTATTAGTTCTGAGATTCACTCTTATTGGACTGGCTTAAGTAATACTGGAACTGACACTGTGTTTGGGGGAATTGAGTATGGAATGAGACAATTGCTGTAGCAAATGTCACTGCTCTCCCCCTGAAGGCTAGAGTGGAAATCAGCTTTCCTGGATCCCCATATGAGAGAGCGAATATACAGATGAGTGTGTGTGTGCTTGTGTGTGTCTCTCTGTGTGTGTCTGTGTAGCTGGGGGACAGGGACAGGAAGAACACTTGTTGGGAAGACAAAAGGAACTAGAAAGTGGGTGATACCTGCAAAGGACCACTACACTACATCAGCAGTAAATGTGAAATAGTTAAGGAAAGATGTTATTGAAGATGATACAATTATTTTTCATTTTCCCAGTGGAGTGGTATGTGTAATTGATTAAGGTCTAGTGAAGTGGAGACAGGAAGATCAACTAGCAGGCAATTGAAGTGAAATACACAGGAGGTTCTGAAGTCCTGAAACAGGGTGCTAACAGTGGAAATGGATGCTTCTTTGAGACATTATGGGAGAAGATTTCCAGCATTTGATGCAGGGTGAAAGTTAGGAAAATCGGTTATTATTTCATGATTTTGATTCTCAAAGATTGAAAGTATTACAGTGCAACTGACAGAAAAGGAGAGTCTGAGGGGGGAAACTGGTTTGTGGGACAGGGAGAAAAGGAATAGTGGGTTTCAGCCATTTCAAGTGTAGAGTAGCTATGGAAGATCAAAAAGAACTGGGTAAATGTAGCTAGAGAAAAAGCATTAGGTCAAGGAGTAAACCTCAGGCACAAGTCGGGAAGAGGAGAAGTTGAAAGAAACAAGGAGAGTGCGATGTTAACAAAGTTAAGAAAGGAATTTATGAGGGGAGTAGTGTGGAAGAAGATGGAACTTCACAGAAGATCTCTGTGAATCTAAGTTGCAGGCCAACAGATTAGGCATAACAAAAATAATAAAACATGGAAGAAGGCAAAAAATGTGGTTTCTACACAAAAGAAATGAAATTTAAAAACTTGATCGATATAGCATAAACTCTTGGTTACCTCACCATATACATACCTTAGTTCTCCATTGATATGTTAGTTATCTATTGCTGCATAACAAATTGCCACAAACATTGTGGCTTTAATAAGTAAATAATGGAGTTTCCCTGGTGGTTCAGATGGTGAAGAATCTGCCTGCAATGCACGAGACCCAGGTTTGACCCCTGGGTCAGGAAGATCCCCTGGAAGAAGACATGGCAACCCACTCCAGTATTCTTGCCTGGGAAATTCCATTGTAGATCAAGAGTCTGGATATAACTTAGCTGGATCTTTTGTTTAGGGTCTCACAAAGCTCCAGTCAAGGGGTTATCTGAGCTACATTCTTATCTGGAGACCTGAGTGGGAAAGGACTTGCTTCTACGGTTACTCAAGTTGCTAACAGAATTCATTTCCTTATGGTTGTAGGACTGAGACTCCTGGCTTCTTGCTAGCTCAGCTCTTAGAGGCCATCCATCCACAGCTCCTTGTCATGTGGACCTCACAACATGGCCACATGTTTTTTCAAAGCCAGCTAGGGATATTAGAGTCTGTAGAATGAGTCTTAGTAAGCAAGAATTGTAACATAATCATGGAAATGGCATTCCATTTTTGCCATCTTCTGTTGGCTAGAAGTAAGTCACGGGTCCCACCCACACTGAAGGAAAATGAATTTTTAAAAAATATTTATTTTTGAGTCTTCATAGGCGTGTAGGCTTTCTCTAGTTGTGGTGGGCAAGGGCTACTCTTCATTGTGGTGGTTGGGCTTCTCATTGTGGTGGCTTCTCTTGTTGCAGAGCATGGGCTCTAAGTGCTCAGGCTGTGGTGCACAGGTTTACTTTCTCTGCTGCATGTGAAATCTTGGACCAGGGATTGAACCCATGTCCCCTGCATTAGCAGGTAGATTCTTATCCACTGGACCACCAGGGAAGTCCCAGGAGAATGAATTAAACAAGAGTGTGAAAACCAGAAAGTGAGGTCTGCCGAGAGTCTGTCATACTTGATGTCAATTTTGTTTGGGAGTCTCCATGTAGATAGTTCTAGATCACAGTTCTAAGCTAACTGTGATTCTGTTTCCTCCTTTTCTGATATCCCTTCCTGTTAGGAGTGGTCATGAATCAGGTGTGGCAGTAGCAACTAAGCAGAAGTCTCCTGGGAGGTTCTGGGAAATCTTTTGGGCTCCCCTGATAAATGGGAATGATTATAGGTGGCACCACACTTTTTCCTTTTTCATATCTCAAGTGAGTATATGAAAACTGGAATTATAACAGCACAGGGCTTTGACGGGGAGGCCAAGTGACTCATAGAACTGTCAGTAAAGTTAGTTTGACCACTCCTCACTCTGATTACATTATGTTTCTTTGTTGTTAGCCAATAGTGAAAACATCAGTGGGAGACTAAGTTTAGGGAAAAAAGATGATAAATGTGATTTGCCACATGAATTTGGGGTATAACACAACATAGATGTGTCTCATCCTAAGGTAAAATTGATGCCTGTATTAGATGCTCAAATCTGTCTGACCTGGTGTGTAGATTTGGAATCAGCTGTATAGAGATTCTGACTGAAGCTTTATCAGTGGATACATTTACCAAGGCTGAGATCAGAGTGAGAAAATAGGGTGACAGAGGGGACATTTGGAACACCTAGATTCAAGAAGAAGACAGGAGAAGAGGGCACGTGAAGGGAAATCTGAGCAGTCAAGAGCCATCAGTCCTTAGAACAGAAACACCTACTAATTTTCAAATCCTCAGTCTAGCATTTCTGCAGGACATTTATTTGATCTTCTGCTCTCCTTTTGGCTCTTAGGTTCCAAAAAAATTTGCTCTATCAATGTCTCAACCCTATTACACGCAACATTCTCTTTTTATTGTATTTTATTTTTTAAAACTATTTTTATTTTTTTTTATTTGGCTGCACTGGGTCTTATTTGCAGCATGCAGGATCTTTGTTTGTGGCATGTGGGGTCTTTACTTGAGTCATGCAAACTTTTAGTTGCAGCATGTAGAACCAAGTTCCCTGGCCAGGGATTGAATCCAGGCCCCCTGCATTGGAGTCTTTTAATCACTAGACCACCAAGGAAGTCCCTTATTGTATTTTTTAGTATTCGCTCTTCTATTTTGATATATAGTTTATAAATAAATGTAGCCTCCCTACACCCTTCATTACAAATCAATATGATGTGCTGGTGATGAGATAATGGAGAAATATAAGGAAAACAATCTATAAATAAATAATATGTTTACCAATATGTACATGTTTGGCCACAATTATACTAAAAGAAACAATGAAGAAGACAGACACCTGTACCTCCATGGAACGAATCATTGTGCATTTAACAGTTATAGATGAAGACTTATGAATGTATGTTTTGCCAGGGACTCAAGTACCTGTCATGGCCTTGCCACTGTTGATGTGGATTTCCACAATAGTAAGAAACCCTTTGCAAAATTTGGAGTGCAAAAAAAGACAAGTGTCTCTTAATTTAAATAGTAGTTGTTTTTCTGGAAAATTCAATGTATAGTCATACTATGCAAAAAATATTTGATGCTTGTATAAGCACGGAAATTGAAACTGTAATCAAAAATCTTCCAGCAAACAAAAGCCCAGGTCCAGACAGCTTCACAGCTGAATTCTACCAAAAATTTAGAGAACAGCTAACACCTATCCTGCTCAAACTCTTCCAGAAAATTGCAGAGAAAGGTAAACTTCCAAACTCATTCTATGAGGCCACCATCACCCTAATACCAAAACCTGACAAAGATCCCACAAAAAAAAAGAAAACTACGGGCCAATATCACTGATGAACATAGATGCAAAAATCCTTAACAAAATTCTAGCAATCAGAATCCAACAACACATTAAAAAGATCATATACCGTGACCAAGTGGGCTTTATCCCAGGGATGCAAGGATTCTTCAATATCCGCAAATCAATCAATGTAATACACCACATTAACAAATTGAAAAATAAAAAACGTATGATTATCTCAATAGATGCAGAGAAAGCCTTTGACAAAATTCAACATCCATTTATGATAAAAACTCTCCAGAAAGCAGGAATAGAAGGAACATACCTCAAAATAATAAAAGCTATATATGACAAACCCACAGCAAACATTATCCTCAATGGTGAAAAATTGAAAGCATTTCCTCTAAAGTCAAGAACAAGACAAGGGTGCCCACTTTCACCATTACTATTCAACATAGTTTTGGAAGTTTCGGCCACAGCAATCAGAGCAGAAAAAGAAATAAAAGGAATCCAAATTGGAAAAGAAGAAGTAAAACTCTCACTATTTGCAGGTGACATGATCCTCTACATAGAAAACCCTAAAGACTCCACCAGAAAATTACTAGAACTAATCAATGATTATAGTAAAGTTGCAGGATATAAAATCAACACACAGAAATCCCTTGCATTCCTATACACTAATAATGAGAAAACAGAAAGAGAAATTAAGGAAACAATTCCATTCACCATTGCAATGGAAAGAAAATACTTAGGAGTATATCTACCTAAAGAAACTAAAGACCTATATATAGAAAACTATAAAACACTGGTGAAAGAAATCAAAGAGGACACTAATAGATGGAGAAATATACCATGTTCATGGATTGGAAGAATCAATATAGTGAAAATGAGTATACTACTCAAAGCAATTTATAGATTCAATGCAATCCCTATCAAGCTACCAACAGTATTCTTCACAGAGCTAGAACAAATAATTTCACAATTTGTATGGAAATACAAAAAACCTCAAATAGCCAAAGCTATCTTGAGAAAGAAGAATGGGACTGGAGGAATCAACCTACCTGACTTCAAGCTCTACTACAAAGCCACAGTTATCAAGACAGTATGGTACTGGCACAAAGACAGAAATATAGATCAATGGAACAAAATAGAAAGCCCAGAGATAAATCCATGCACATATGGACACCTTATCTTTGACAAAGGAGGCAAGAATATACAATGGATTAAAGACAATCTCTTTAACAAGTGGTGCTGGGAAAACTGGTCAACCACTTGTAAAAGAATAAAACTAGAACACTTTCTAACACCATACACAAAAATAAACTCAAAATGGATTAAAGATCTCAAAGTAAGACCAGAAACTATAAAACTCCTAGAGGAGAACATAGGCAAAACACTCTCTGACATACATCACAGCAGGATCCTCTATGACCCACCTCCAAGAATATCGGAAATAAAAGCAAAAATAAACAAATGGGACCTAATTAAACTTAAAAGCTTCTGCACAACAAAGGAAACTATTAGCAAGGTGAAAAGACAGCCTTCAGAATGGGAGAAAATAATAGCAAATGAAGCAACGGACAAACAACTAATCTCAAAAATATACAAGCAACTCCTACAGCTCAACTCCAGAAAAATAAATGACCCAATCAAAAAATGGGCCAAAGAACTAAATAGACATTTCTCCAAAGAAGACATACAGATGGCTAACAAACACATGAAAAGATGCTCAACATCACTCATTATCAGAGAAATGCAAATCAAAACCACTATGAGGTACCATTTCACACCAGTCAGAATGGCTGCGATCCAAAAGTCTACAAGCAATAAATGCTGGAGAGGGTGTGGAGAAAAGGGAACCCTCTTACACTGTTGGTGGGAACGCAAACTAGTACAGCCACTATGGAGAACAGTGTGGAGATTCCTTTAAAAACTGGAAATAGAACTGCCTTATGATCCAGCAATCCCACTGCTGGGTATACACATTGAGGAAACCAGAAGGGAAAGAGACACGTGTACCCCAATGTTCATCGCAGCACTGTTTATAATAGCCAGGACATGGAAGCAACCTAGATGTCCATCAGCAGATGAATGGATAAGAAAGCTATGGTACATATACACAATGGAATATTAGCCATTAAAAAGAATACGTTTGAATCAGTTCTAATGAGGTGGATGAAACTGGAGCCTATTATACAGAGTGAAGTAAGCCAGAAAGAAAAACACCAATACAGTATACTAACGCATATATATGGAATTTAGAAAGATGGTAACAATAACCCTGTGTATGAGACAGCAGAAGAGACACTGATGTATAGAACAGTCTTATGGACTCTGTTGGAGAGGGAGAGGGTGGGAAGATTTAGGAGAATGGCATTGAAACATGTATAATATCATGTATGAAATGAGTTGCCAGTCCAGGTTCGATGCACGATACTGTATGCTTGGGGCTGGTGCACTGGGACGACCCAGAGGGATGGTATGGGGAGGGAGGAAGGAGGAGGGTTCAGGATGGGGAACACATGTATACCTGTGGTGGATTCATTTCAATATTTGGCAAAACTAATACAATTTTGTAAAGTTTAAAAATAAAATAAAATTAAAAAAATATTTGATGCTTGTATATAAAATGGACTTTGGTTCTAGGTAACAAAATTATAAGCAGACATTTTTACCTACGAATGTCCTTGGGCCATATGAAAATTGCGTGGGATGTTGGATAATTCATTGCATAGGACTGTTCCATTCATTGCAGACTATATAGCACCAAAATCACTGCAGATGGTGACTGCAGCCATGAAATTAAAAGACGCTTACTCCTTGGAAGGGAAGTTATGACCAACCTAGATAGCATATTCAAAAGCAGAGACATTACTTTGCCAACAAAGGTTCGTCTAGTCAAGGCTGTGATTTTTCCTGTGGTCATGTATGGATGTGAGAGTTGGACTGTGAAGAAGGCTGAACGCCGAAGAATTGATGCTTTTGAACTGTGGTGTTGGAGAAGACTCTTGAGAGTCCCTTGGACTGCAAGGAGATCCAACCAGTCCATTCTGAAGGAGATCAGCCCTGGGATTTCTTTGGAAGGAATGATGCTAAAGCTGAAACTCCAGTACTTTGGCCACCTCATGTGAAGAGTTGACTCATTGGAAAAGACTCTGATGCTGGGGGGAATTGGGGGCAGGAGGAGAAGGGGACGACAGAGGATGAGATGGCTGGATGGCATCACTGACTCGATGGACGTGAGTCTGAGTGAACTCCGGGAGTTGGTGATGGACAGGGAGGCCTGGCATGTTGCGATTCATGGGGTCGCAAAGGGTCGGAGTGAGTGACACGGATCTGTCACGACTGAGTGACAGATCTGATCTGATATAACGTTAGAAATACTGTACACTGAATGCAGGAAATATAACCACCAAAATGCCAGATCAGTTTCCAAATTGCCCCACAGGGCGCAGTTCTAACTCCAGGAGGAACTCCAGTTCTATATGGTCCTCAGTGGTTTTGTGGTAAAAAGGCAGTGGAACTAGGATTGGATGGCATTAGCCATGGTGTTGAGACACCTCCCAATTTCTAGGGAACTTAGGGCATGTGGTTCTGCAGGTCAGCTGGATGAGAAGAATGGGCAAAGGATTGTAGCTTGGAAGGTGGTTTGCTCCTTCAAAAGTTGAGTCTTTGCTGGCAACCTTGAGGACTTGATTTAAAAGACATTCTTTAAAACATTTAAGATAATAAGATTATTAAAAAGAAGAGACATTACTTTGCCAACAAAAGTTCATCTAGTCAAAGCTATGGTTTTTCCAGTAGTCATGTATGAATGTGAGAGTTGGATTATAAAGAAAGCTGAATGCCAAAGAATTGATGCTTTTGAACTGTGGTCTTGGAGAAGACTCTTGAGAGTCCCCTGGACAGCAAGAAGATCCAACTAGTCTCCTAAATCAGCCCTGAATATTCTTTGGAAGGACTGATATTGAAGCTGAAACTCCAATACTTTGGGCACCTGATGTGAAGAACTGACTCATTTGAAAAGACCCTGATGCTGGGAACAATTGAAGGGAGGAGGAGAAGGGGACAACAGAGGATGAGATGGATGGCATCACCAATTCAATGGACATGAGTTTGAGTAAGCTCCGGGAGTTGGTGATGGACAGGGGGCCTGATGTGCTGCAGTCCATGCGGTCACAAAAAGTTGTACACGACTGAGCAACTGAACTGAACTGAACTGAAGATAATAACAATGCAAGCTTTTTGTTTAAAATCCAAACACATACACACATGATCAAGATGTCTCTCATCCACTTAATTTCTTTTCCTTCCTTGAGCAAGAATTGAGAATATCAAAAACATGTATCTCATTCCTGTCATTAACTTTCCTATGTATATTTAAAAAATTTCAAGACAGAGCATCAGACAGGAATTCCAGAGAGATGCTCCCTCAACAAGGTGTTCAATACTCCCAGGCTGCTTATCCTTAACCTAAGGAGGGGCTGGAATTAGCTTCAGATCCCCATTCTCTTTACCCCTTTTCAGTCGTGTCCAGCTACCTGGCCCCATGGACTGTAGCCCTCCAGGCTGCTCTGTCCAGGGGATTCTCCAGGCAAGAACACTGGAGTGGGTTGTCATGTCCTCCTCCAGAGGATCTTCCCAACCCAGAGATTGAACCCATATCTCCTGCATTGGCAGGCCCATTCTTTACCACAAGCACCACCTGGGAAGCCCACCCCCTTCTTTCTCACTATTTAATTCCCTGTGATTCCTTCCTATCTCCTGAAGTTTAAAACTGTCAGCCCTGGAACTTCCCTAGTCATCCAGTGAGGAAGACTTCCACTCCCAACGCAGGGGGCCCAGGTTACTAGATTCCACATGCCACGACTAAGAGTTCACATGTTGTGACTAAAGATCCTGCATGTCACAACTAAGACCTGGCATAACCACATAAACAAATACATAAAGATTAAAAGCAGAAAACTGTCAGGCCCAACTTGGCAGCAGCTTTGGAGAGAGGGCAGCAGGAGCTGGCATGGCAGCAGCTGTAACTTCTTGCGAATCACCCCCTTCTCACAAACACATCGTTCCACAGCTGCTAGAAACGCTCATTGCTTCTTGGCGTCTAAAGAATGCATTTGTGTGCTCCTCAGTTTCAATTAACTCTCATATATTAAAGCAGTTTGCAGAGGATACTGATGAGAAAGAACCTGGAGCCTAGGTGACTTTCTCCAATGCCCATCCTCACATGTCACATTTTCAGATTTAAGCATGGGGTGCCTAGGAGAGACCTTCATAGAAACAAATGCCACTCATGGTACATGATTAGTTATGGATGGCTCCTGCTTCATGCAATGGATCTAAAAAGGGGAGACAGTTGAATAACTCTGACTAGATGTCTTTATTTATTTATTTATTTATTTTTTGGGATTTTAAGTTTTATTCAATTTTAATTAAACAGCCAAATACGCTGGAGGATATTGTACTGAACACAGGGGTTAGTGGTGGACTCCAGAGGAGAAATCACTCCAGGGTGAGACTGGTTGGCCTTGCCCACAGTTGGGTCTAACAGCTGTCTTCTCCCCTCACAATGCACGCATGCATGCGTGCACGCACGCATGCACGCGCACACACACACACACACACACACACCCTGACAGCATACACACACACACACCCTGACAGACAGACAGACAGACAGACACACACACACACACACACCCTGACAGATACACACACACACCCTGACAGACATACACACACTCACAGTGAGCCTTTTCCGGGGGGAGGAACTCTCCTTGGATCCACTCCCACCCAGCCTGCTCTTGAAGGGGTGGGGGAAGCAGAGAGCATCACCACAGACCCAGTGGAGAGGGTAACTGCTGCTGCTAAGTCACTTCAGTCGTGTCCAACTCTGTGTGACCCCATAGACGGCAGCCCACCAGGCTCCCCCGTCCCTGGGATTCTCCAGGCAAGAACACCGGAGTGGGGTGCCATTTCCTTCTCCAATGCATGAAAGTGAAAAGTGAAAGTGAAGTCGCTCAGTCGTGTCTGACTCTAGCGACCCCATGGACTGCAGCCTACCAGGCTCCTCCATCCATGGGATTTTCCAGGCAAGAGTATTGGAGTGGGGTGCCATTGCCTTCTCCATGACTAGAAGTCTTTAAAGAGAGATAAACTGCTAACATGTAGTATTCTGTCCATAGGATCAAATATTTGAGAAAGTACTTCTTGTCTTCTTCTTCTTTTTAAATATTTACCCTTTATTTGACTGCACCAAATCTCAGTAGCTGCATGCAGGATCTAGTTCCCTGATGAGAGATCGAGCTCGGTCCCCTGCATTGGGAGAGTGGAGACTTAGCCTCTGGACCACATGGAATTCCAACACTTTTGGCTTTCTGCTATAAATATTATGCCTTCAGGAATTCCCTAGTGTCCAGTGGTTAGGACTCCACACTTCCACTGCTGAGGGCATGGGTTCAGTCCCTGGTAGGGGAACTAAGATCTCACAAACTGCATGGCACAGCCAAAAAGAATTATGCTTTTATTTGCATTGGGGCAAGGATGCAGGTTTGATCTCTGGGTCAGAAAGATCCCCTGGAGAAGAAAAGGGCAACCCACTCCAGTATTCTTGGCCAGGAAATCCCATGGAGAGAGGAGCCTCATGGGCTACAGTCCATGGGGTTGCAAAAACTACTAAAAACAATAAACAACAAAGAGATTTGCCTTATCCCCAAGACCTGGAGGGGAGAAAACAGCCTTACCTTCATTACTTACTACTCTCTGTGGAGAAATGTGATTCCTTTTTAGTGCACTAGGAACATTTCATTAGTGACACTTTTTATATTCCTAAATTGGCACTCGTGTATCCTTGATTAACTTCTGGCCTTGTCCCCACACAGTCACTTCCAATGTCTGACTCCTTCATCATGTGATTATCTTGCTATTCAGATGCATTGTGAAGGGTGGTACTTCTAAAAGGTGATGTGTGTACAGTTCACCTGGGCATCTTACAAAAATGCAGACTCTCAAACAAGGACCTACTGTATAGCACAGGGAACTCTGCTCAATATTCTGTAATCGTCTACATGGAAAAGAATCTGAAAAAGAGAATCTATATGTTTAGTTGAATCACTTTGCCGTACACCTGAAACTGACCCAACATTGTAAGCCACCTTTGCATGCGCGCTAGGTGGCTTCAGTCACATCCGACTGATGCTGTGGACCATAGCCCACCAGGTTCCTCTGTCCATGGGATTCTCCAGGCAAGAATGCTGGAGTGGGTTGTCATGCCCTCCTCCAGGGAAGTCAACTATACTCTAGTATGAAATAAAAATTTTTTAAAAAGTAAAATAAAATGCAGATTTGCTTTACAACCCACCCAGGCAGCTTTGAAAAATGCAGATACTGATCCAATAAGTTGAGATTGAGTCCAAGGTTCTGCTTTTCTCACAAGTTCCTAGTAAATGCGGATGTTGCTGAGCAGAGAACCATGCTCTTGAGTAGAAAGACAGAATGAAGGAATGACAGGTGAGGCCTAAAGGGAACATTACCTTTCAGAGACCCACAAACCACCTGGGAAAGTAAGTGGTGAGAAGAGATGTGTGTATGTGATTACATATTTATGTATATGAATATATAAGATTTATACAAACATTTAACTGTTTAAAAATGGCATCATTCAAACACCAAGTGGGAGAGGAGAGGTGGGATGAATTGGGAGTTTGGGATTGACATATATATACTACTACGCATAAAACAGATCACTAATGAGCACCTACTGTATAACACAGGGAACTTTATTCAGTGCTCTGTGGTAACCTAAATGGGAAGAAAATCCCAAAAGAGGGGAAACATAGATACACACACACACACACACACACACACACACATACAGGTGATTCATCTTGCTGTAAAATAAATTCATGTTATTTACTCTAATAAAAATTAAAAAAAATATACATTTGTCAAAAACTTTTTAAAAGGAGGTGTGGAGCTATTTAGAAGAGTTTTATCAGATCAGATCAGATCAGTCGTCAGTCGTGTCCGACTCTTTGCAACCCCATGAATCGCAGCACGCCAGGCCTCCCTGTCCATCACCAACTCCTGGAGTTCACTCAGACTCACGTCCATCGAGTCAGTGATGCCATCCAGCCATCTCATCCTCTGTCGTCCCCTTCTCCTCTTGCCCCCAATCCCTCCTAGCATCAGAGTCTTTTCCAATGAGCCAACTCTTCGCATGAGGTGGCCAAAGTACTGGAGTTTCAGCTTTAGCATCATTCCTTCCAAAGAAATCCCAGGGCTGATCTCCTTCAGAATGGACTGGTTGGATCTCCTTGCAGTCCAAGGGACTCTCAAGAGTCTTCTCCAACACCACAGTTCAAAAGCATCAATTCTTCAGCACTCAGCTTTCTTCACAGTCCAACTCTCACATCCCTACATGACCACAGGAAAAACCATAGCCTTGACTAGACGAACCTTTGTTGGCAAAGTAATGTCTCTGCTTTTGAATATGCTATCTAGGTTGGTCATAACTTTCCTTCCAAGGAGTAAGCGTCTTTTAATTTCATGGCTGCAGTCACCATCTGTAGTGATTTTGGAGCCCAGAAAAATAAAGTCTGACACTGTTTCCACTGTTTCCCCATCTATTTCCCATAAAGTGATGGGACCGGATGCCATGATCTTCGTTTTCTGAATGTTGAGCTTTAAGCCCACTTTTTCACTCTCCACTTTCACTTTCATCAAGAGGCTTTTGAGTTCCTCTTCACTTTCTGCCATAAGGGTGGTGTCATCTGCATATCTGAGGTTATTGATATTTCTCCCAGCAATCTTGATTCCAGCTTGTGCTTCCTCCAGTCCAGCGTTTCTCATGATGTACTCTGCATATAAGTTAAATAAACAGGGTGACAATATACAGCCTTGAAGAACTCCTTTCCTATTTGGAACCAGTCTGTTGTTCCATGTCCAGTTCTAACTGTTGCTTATAGATAATCTTTAATATTTAACGTGTCAGCTTACAATGAGTTAAAATGTATAAAATACTTATACAGTGATTGGTATATTTTAAGAACAATATAAGCATTAATTATGATATTTAATATTAGTATTATTATTATAGTCTATGCTGATTTTAGGATTCAAATTTCTGGGAATTAGAATAGAAAGGATTTTCTTGGAGAAATAAATCATTCTTATAAAGAACAGTGATGGAAGTGGTCACCAGGAAACGGGACAAATCACCTACATCTTCCTTAAGTCTTGTGTGAAAACTGTAAGACTGAGGAGGGTCTGGGAAGTAAGATCCTCTGAGGAGTTTTTACAATATGGATTAGCTGCAACATGAGAAGTTGTATTAACTTCTAACTTAAGTTGTATTTGCACACAGAGTCTCCTGACAACTGAGGCTCCACATAGAGAAAAAATAGTTAAAGCTCTCTTCTTAAAAACAGAAAAAGTAAAGCTGAAATTAGATTCAGCAATAATCAACAGTAATTGAATTTTAGTGAGAAAAGCATCAAATTATAGCAATTTGAAGAAGACTTATTTTTCCCCCAAATCAGGTTAACTAGATTCTCAGGCTTATTTAAGAGAGAGGTTATTTTTAAAAAATGACGTAATTAAGTGGGATTTGGTATTAAAGATGAGTTTTTTTTTTATCCTACGTGGTTTTATTGTTCCCTCACCACTTTAAAATATTGTTTTTCAGTGGAGCTCATTGTCTTTAATTAAAGCTGGTATAACTAACTTTATAAAGTTAATGTTTACGAGGTTCCAGGGAAAGCTTACCAGTTATTCCGTAAAGCCATTAATAAGTTAATACACAAAGCATTCCCGTCCACCTAGTGGTAAAAGTCTGAATTGCAAGCATCGTGCTTACGTTGAGAGGCTTCAAACTGCTTTTGAGGGGCTAACCATATAAACCCCAACCTCTGTAACCACAGGGTCCTGTGTGGTCAGCTGTGACTCTGTCTTTCCTGGGGGTTCAGTGGACCCTCAAAAGTGTGGAGAACGTATGCACTGCCTTTGAGGCTGGAGCTGATACCTCCTGAAAATTTTCACTGCTTATTTTCTTCTTAAGAATTTACTATACATGTTAGACCACTTGGTATACAAGAGAAAAATAGGTAATGCTCTAATTATCATGATTGTAAGCAAAGTTGAGTAGTACTTTTCCAAGTTGGTTAATAGAATTAAAGAAATGAAATAAGCATATAAAAGCTATGTTACTACTGATAGAGCTTATTGAATTGGAAGTGACAAAGATCATGGTCAAAATTATTAGTAAAGAGGCTTACAGAATGTTTTATACCATTTAAATTCTTGCTTATCATTTATTATTGTGAGGCAGTGTAATATAATAGAAAGTGCACTGCTAAGGCACAAACTTGGTTGGGGGGCATTGGCAAGCTCTTGGAGCCTCAGTTTCTCCATCTTTAAAATGGGATGTACTTTGGACCATACACTGTTATGAGATTAAATAACTCATGTACAATGTGATCTTAGAGCCTAGTTTAGAGAGTACTTGAGAGGTCATTATGTTTTTCCTTGGTTTTCAGATGTTTGCGAGGAATTCAGCACCTCCAGGAACACAGAACCCCCATCACCACCTGGGCTCATGAGCTCAGCATTGAGTCAGAGGAAAGGAGGTAGCTTTCTGATTCATGGTTCCACTTCCTGAGGTTCCTTAGTCATCTGAACTGGTCCAGACGAGGCTGCCCCTACTGAGAAATGTTCATGCCCTATTTTGAGTCAAATGACATTATTTACTGATAGTCTTGGCTAGATGGGTAGGGTGTTTGTGTATTGGAGCATGATGTGGCCAAGGTAACACATATGTTCTTCCAAAGTTGTCTTTTATTTCTTTGGAGAAAGTTATGAATAGCCACAGAGAACTGGAAACTGTCTTCCAGCTCAGAGGCGCAGCGGAAGTTGGCCTGAGGTGGAGCAGGGGTTGACTAACTTGCCGGGTGACCTCTGCGGAGGCTTTCCAGAACCTCTGGGTTGGCCACCTGTACGTGAAAGCCATGATCATGGGGTTGCTGCCCTGCTGCTGGGAACGGCTCTCTTTCAGAGATGGTTCCAAGCCCTTTGATTAAATATTAGCATTGCAATCATAATGATTGTCACACCGATGGCTGTCAGCACTCTGGGACTGCGGTGGTGAATAATTTGAATTATGCAAGCTTTGACTTGTGATTCCAAGGAAAAAAATGTATATCCACAACAGTCAGAACTAGGAGTGTCTTTGTTTAAAAAAATGATGCACAGCAGAGGCATCTACTTATAAACATACTCCTGGCTCAGGATAGAACATTTGTATGTGCAGAGCTTAATGAAAGCTGTCACCCCAATTAGGGCATACGCCCCCATGAGTACTAGTGCACCCAGGACAGACCCAGTCCAACTAGTACCTCCTTTCATTCTCAAAAATGTTCCACTGGGACAAGAGCTGAAGTAGTCACTCTATTCTACTGCCCTATCCCAGAAACCAAACACCATGCACAAGTTGGTTTGTGTCTTTATTTTTTTATTTTTGGCTCTCCTGGGTCTTTGAAGTGATGTGTAGTCTCCTGTAGTTGCCTCACAGCATTAATTCTCCAACCAGGGATCGAACCTGTGTCCCTGCATTAGAAGACAGATTACTAACCACTGTACCACCGGGGAAGTCCCTAGTTGGTGTCTTTAGAATCTTTTGTCCAACAGTGAAGAAAGCTGAGCGCCATAGAATTGATGCTTTTGAAGTGTGGTGTTGGAGAAGACTCTTGAGAGTCCCTTGGATTGCAAGGAGATCCAACTAGTCCATTCTAAAGGGGATGAGTCCTGGGTGTTCTTTGGAAGGAATGATGCTAAAGCTGAAACTCCAATACTTTGGCCACCTCATGCGAACAGTTGACTCATTGGAAAAGACTCTGATGCTGGGAGGGATTGGGGGCAGGAGGAGAAGGGGACGACATAGGATGAGATGGCTGGATGGCATCACTGACTCGATGGACGTGAGTCTGAGTGAACTCCGGGAGTTGGTGATGGACAGGGAGGCCTGGCGTGCTGCAGTTCATGAGGTCGCAAAGAGCTGGACACGACTGAGCAACTGAACTGAACTGAACTGAGGATCACAGCAGAGTGACGAAGAGCCTGTGTGCCAGGGGGCCTGATAAACTGGCTCTGGATTTCCTGAGTAGCCTCCCAGCTCTGTGAGTTTAAGCAAATGTTGTTTTTTTTTTTAACCCCCCCGCCCCTGCACCCAGCATACTCAGTCATGTCTGACTCTTTGCGACTGCATGGACTATAGCCTACCAGGATCCACTTTCCATGGGATTTCCCAGGCAAGAATACTGGAGTTGGGTTACCACTGCCTCCTCCAGGGGATCTTCCCAACCCAGGGATTGTCACTTAAAATGCATCAAATAATAAAAGTGGTAGATAATTTCTAGGAGTAGAAAAGAGTATAAGATTCCTTCCACCTCACCTCTATCTTCCTCCCCAGAGGCAGTCGTCTTCAGTGGGATTGGTTCCTCCACTTTTTTACACCTCAGTCTCTCATCTGTGAAATGGGCACGATGAATTCATCTCATGTCCATTCATCTTTATGGACCTGATGTGCCCAGCACAGGTCCAGATGTATAATAAATGCTCACAAATGATTACTAATATTATGTTTCCTGGCCTGCTTTTTTGTAGGCTGCTCATTTTCACTTAGCAAGTATACAGAATATGGTTTCTGAACCTCATTGGTAATAAACAAAAATCCCCCAGTAAATATGGAAATGTGAGTTTTCTGAGGAGTCTCTATTCAAATGTTGTTCTTAAGCAAATATTACCAGGCTCAATAAGCATAGAAATGGAACCATCATCTCTCTGCTTGAAACTGGTCCTTCCAGGTGGGGCTTGGGGCAGTCTGGGTGTGTGGGAGGCAGCGGGCTGGAACATTTACACTGCTGTTTGTGGTGTACCTGTTCAGTCATAAACAGAGAGCTTCAGTTTCCATCTGGCTTCTCTCACTGGCACTCAACTCACATGAAAAAGAAAGAGAGAGAGAGGGTAATGAAAGAGAAAGACATCTGAACAGCTCCACGGAGAGGATCAAAAACAAATTTGGTCTGACGATCCGAGGGCCTCATGTGGTCAGAAGGAGGCAGAGATGGAGGTTTGGGAAATAAGAGAACCCGAGGAGGTGTATTTTGACATGTAGAAGATTAGCTGCTGTCAGTTCTCAGTGACGAGTGCTACTCTGTAGTCAAAACATGCCGCTGAAACTGGGGACGGCTGTCAAGAATGTCCTCCCTTTCCTGTTGCTTTATTTAGTGACAGCCAGTTCCAGCTTGTTTTGTCACAGTCAGGCGCTAGGGAGATGCCTCAGTTATCCTCAATAGGATGGAAACTTTGGTTACCGGGACTGACTCTTTTTAGGCTCTTCCAGCCCCCTGTCTCTCCTCTCCCAGGCTCCACCCGGACTGTCTGTCATACTGGCTTTGAAAACCCTTTCCCGAAGGTGGATGGGGATCCAGAGTTGCTGTGGGAATTAGAATACCCAGCCCCTGTTTTCACCCACGCCTATGTCTTCTGGAGCCCTTTCAGTGGATTAAAATCCAACCCCTTTCATTCCCCCATGTTGAGGGCATGCAGAATGATAAACACTAGCATTTTTTCCAATAATTGAGCTGTTCTGACACCAAATATCTATCAATAGGAGTTTATTCAGAAGACATTCTTAGCACATCGGTAAGAGCAAAGGGTTTTTACTGAGCTGAAGACTCACGGGTTACAGGTCTGTGCTCCTATCTCCAGAGATGACACCTTGACTCTAGAAAGCATTTCAGTATGTTCACGTTCTTTCCATATGTAGTGACGTATATATAGCAAGTGCATCCTATTACAGTCCATGTCTTTTAGCAACATGCATCTTCAAGTAATTAGACTTCTTAACCACACAGAGATTGTACTTTTTTATGCAATAATTAAAAAATTATTTTATGGAAGTATAGTTGATGTACAATGTTGTCTTAATTTCTGCCATATAACAAGGTGATTTGATTTTATATATATATATATATATATATATATATATATATATATATATATGGCTTCCCAGATGGTGCTAGTGGTAAAGAACCTGCCTGCCAATGCAGGAGACCTAAGAGATGAGGATTTGATCCCCAGGTTGGGAAAATACCTTGGAAATGGGCATGGCAACTCACTCTAGAATTCTTGCCTGGAGAATCCCATGGCCAGAGAAGCCTGGCGGGCTACAGTCCATAGGGTTGCAAAGAGTCGGGACACAATTTAGCATGCACACACACATGCAGGGTAACAGAACATGTTCTTTTGGGGGGCTTTCCAGGTGGCAGTAGTGGTAAAGAATCCACCTGCCAGTGCAGGAGATGCAAGAGATGCCAGTTCAATCCCTGGGTTGGGAAGATTCCTTGGAGGAGGAAGTGGCACCCCACTCTAGTCTCCTTGCCTGAAAAATTCCATGGTGGGCTGCAGTCCATGGGGCTGCAAAGAGTAGGACATGACAGAGAGACTGAGCACACACATATATATGGTGGTTTAGTTGCCGAGTCGTGTCCGACTCTTGTAACCTACCAGGCTCCTCTATCCACAGGATTCTCCAGGTAAGAATACTGGAGTGGGTTGCCATTTCCTTCTCCAGGAGATCTTCCTGACCCAGGTTCAATTCCTACATTGCAGGCAGATTCTTTACCAACTGAGCTACAAGGGAAGCCTCACACACACACACACACACACACATATCCTTTTGCATGGTCTTTTCCATTATGGTTTATCACAGAGTACTGACTATAGTTCCCTGTGCTATACAGTGTTATTTCTATGTACATTCTGTATATAATAGTTTCCATCTGCTCATCCCAAACTCCCAATCCATCCCTCCTCCACTTGTCCTCCCCCTGCACAACCAGAAGTCTGTCCTCTATGTCTAGGAGTCTGTTTCTATTTTGTAGATGAGTTTATTTTTTTCATATTGTAGATTTCACATATGAGCAATACCATATAATAGTTGTCTTTCTATGACTTCACTTAGTGTGATAATCACTAGGTCCATCCACGTTGCTGCAAATGGCATTATTTCCTTCTTTGTTTATGGCTGAGTAGTGTTCCATTGTACATATGCACCACATCTTTATCTATTTATTTGTTGATGGATATTTAAGTTTCCACCTTTGTTGGCTTTAATCACATTTAATACAGAAATTTTTCTGTACTCACTTTCTATGAAAGTGAAAGTGATTTGTTATCTATTGCTGGGTAACAATTACTCCAAAATGGTTTAGATGTTTATTATTCACATACCTTCTGAGGTTCAGGAATCCAGGAGCAACTTAGCTGAGTAATTTTAACTCAGAATTTCTCACGTGGTTTCCATCATGATGTTGTCTGGGGCTGCAGCTGTCTTTGAGAACTTGACTGGGACTCCCAAGCTCATTCACATGGCTGTTGCCTGGAGGCTTCAGTTTTTTACCATGTGGGCATCTCCACAGAGCTGCTCACAACAGGGTAGTTGGCTTTCCCTGGAGTGAGGTATCCGAGGGAGAGAGAGAGAACAAGACAGAGGCCGCAGTGTCCTTTATAACCTAATTTCAGAAGTAATCTAAAACCATTCTGTGCTGTGCTGTGCTTAGTTGCTCAGTCATGTCCGACTCTGCGACTCTGTGGACTGTAGCCCGCCAGGCTCCTCTGTCTATGGGGATTCTCCAGGCAAGCATACTGCAGTGGGTTGCCCTGCCCTCTTCCAGGGGATCTTCCCAGCCCAGGTCTTCCAGGTCTCCCACATTGCAGGCAGATTCTTTACCATCTGAGCCACCACAGTCTATAACACAGGCCAATTTTGGTGCAATGTAGAAGGGGCCTATACATGGGAGCGTGAAAGATAGGGTACCATCTTGGAAGCTGGCCACTGCAGTTCATTCTCTGGGTCCTAATGATACATCTCCCTTCCACCTGCAAAATACAGTCATCCCTTTCTCAAGGTACCCCAAATCTCATCCCCTTAGACCATCATCTCAAAGGCAGAATACTGTGCTCTAAATCAGGTCTAGGTGCAGGTCACACTTGCCAGGCACAGTTTCCTAGAGTATGGCTCCTCTCTGTGTGTAGACCTGTTGACAAAAAAACAAAAAATAAAATACAAAAAACACTGACACTCAACAGGCAATGTTTAGACAGGCATGAGATATCATCATAGAGACTTCTGCTCAAAAATGGGGAAAGTGAGAGGCACACAGGAATCGTTAGCTGTTTGGAACTCCAACTAGTCAAACGTAGAAGTTCCTTGATTAGGACTCAGTCACACTCCTGACCAGGAGTTACTCTGCATCATTCTTGGCTGTGGACTCTTGCTTCTGTGCTCTGAGTCATCCTTCTTCTGTCATGAAGATTAGCATGTGTTTGCTAATGGACTTTCCAGGTGATGCTAGTGATAAAGAATCTGCCTGCCAGTGCCGGAGACACAAAAGATGTGGGTTCAATCCCTGGGTTGGGAAGATCCCCTGGAGCAGGAAATGGCAACCCACTCCAGTATTCTTGCTTGGGAACTCCCATGGACAAAGAAATCTGGCAGGCCTCAGTCCACAGGGTCGCAAAGAGTCGGACACAATGAGCATAGCATGTGTTCACAGCTGAGTATTTTTCTTGATCTGCTTCTTGTCAGTAGAGTTTGGGGGCCCCAAAACTCTATGGTCTATTTTCATTTTATCCTTTTCTCTGTGACTTTGAATCAAAACTGAAATAATTCTTTAAAAGTGTTATGGGCTTTCTGTGAATTCTCTTGGAGTTTATTAGGTAAAGCCCCATAAATCTCTTTGAGAAAGGCCTTCCTAAAGGCCTAAGATTCTACTGAGGAACAATGTCTCTAATCATCTTAAAACTCCTGTTGTTTGGATGTGAATCAAACTCTTAAAATCTTGACAGGGCCTTAATCTGAATGAATAGTACTCTGAGGGGCACTGTTTTCCTGGAAGCAGCCTCCATTTGATCTTTGCTTGAAAACCCTTTTTAAAATTTATCGTTGTTTGTCATCTGGAAGGGCTGAGAATGTTCAAACCCATTGTTTATCGTGGTTTTATTTTATTTTATTTTATTTGGGGGGGGTTCTGCTTCATTGTTTCTTTTTTTTAAATTTTATTTAATTTTTAAACTTTACATAATTGTATTAGTTTTGCCAAATATCAAAATGAATCCACTACAGGCATACATGTGTTCCCCATCCTGAACCCTCCTCCCTCCTCCCTCCCCATACCATCCCTCTGGGTCGTCCCAGTGCACTAGCCCCAAGCGTCCAGTATCGTGCATTGAACCTGGACTGGCATCTCGTTTCATACATGATATTTTACATGTTTCAATGCCATTCTCCCAAATCTTCCCACCCTCTCCCTCTCCCACAGAGTCCATAAGACTGTTCTATACATGCTCATTTTAACAGTTTTTCATATGAAAGTCTGACTTTCTATAAGCCGAGAAGAAACCGGGTACCACTTTAACAGTCTGGCTAGAAATATCATCAGCTGGATGACCGAGTCCATTGGTCGCATTTTCTACTTTCTCCTATAGCTCCAGGTGACGGCGTTGTTAAACTCTCTGCCACTTCATAACAAGGATATCCTTTCCTCTAGTTTCCAGTGTGATTTTCCTCAATTTCCTTTAAATCCTCACTATCAGTTTCCTCAAAGTCCAAAATTATATAAATAATGTATTCAAGGCACTTTAAAATTTCACTAATACTCTCCTCAAAATCCTTACAGCTTTTACACTTTCTACTCATTACTTGGTTCCAAAGCTGTTTTCACATTTTGAGTTTTTGCTACAAGTACTCTACTTCTAGGTAACAAAATCTTTACAAGAATTATTCCAGATGAACAGATTATTCCTAATTCCAGACTGGGATATGAAAACTCATGGTTATGACTAGCTCAAGGTCACACAGCCAGTATGTGGATGAATTATGACTCAAATTTAAGAATAATCAAAGTGTATCAGCCTTCCTCACCCCTCACACACAATACCACACTCTCTCTAGAGGAAAGAAAGGCAAGCAGAATTTATAAATAATTTGGAATTGCTGTAGTCTTGACAGGAACTTCAAATTATACAGTTCTAGGTGGCCCTGTTTTAACTGTATTCTATTGTTTTTTACTGTTCGGTACAGAGACCCTGAGTCCCTAGATGGTCCCATTTTATAAGTGAGGAACCTGAGAATTATTTGAATTAAGATTTAAACAAGGGCCAGTTGACTTCAAAATGCCGTATTTTCTAAGTGTCCAACCATGCACATCACGCCATACTCGTTCATGTTTGAATGATGTTGAAGGCGTTATGTTCACAAAGGAGGGACAGAATGGGACTAACTATATGCTCCTACATCTATGTACTTGGGGTTCCCAACCGCAAGAAATGGGAGATAGTGGGTTTCCCATAGGAATATTGCCGTGATTGAATGAGGCAATGCATGTAAAGCTTAGCAGTACCTGGCCTACTGTAAGCTTTCAATGCCTGGGTGCTCAGTTGTGTCCGACTTTTTTGTGACCCCATAGACTGTAGCCTGCCGGGCTCCAGTGTCCGTGGGATTCTTCAGGCAAGAGTACTGCAGTGAGTCTCCATTTCCTCTTCCAGAAGCTTTACATGAGCATCCTCATATGGTCAGTACTCAAGAGGTTGTGTTCTAGCCCTTGTATGCCTGGTCACCTCAACTTCTCAAGGCCCTGCTTCAGGTCTGCTTCAAAACAAAGGTAGAAATGACCCATTCAGGATGCTACTACAACTTGATGAGGAAAAATGAAATGAATTACATGACCAGCACTGAGATCCATAGCAGAAAGTTATTCCAGAAGTCTGGCCTTCTGTACCACCATCTCCAAGGGTGTGAAAGAACCTCATTCTGAGTCCGTAATGCCCGTTTGGCTCCAGCCTGGAGCCGGCGCTTCATTAAAAACTGTGAGCTGTGCCAATTTGTCTGGGGCTTTATGAGGCAGATGAAAGGGGGCCTCGGAAGAGACTATCGATTCCACCGTGGCTCAGGCTGGGT
This sequence comes from Bos indicus, assembly GCF_029378745.1. Classification (NCBI taxonomy): domain Eukaryota; kingdom Metazoa; phylum Chordata; class Mammalia; order Artiodactyla; family Bovidae; genus Bos; species Bos indicus. The sequence continues at coordinate 81,987,504 of NC_091764.1, read as the reverse complement.
GTTCGCCCCCAGGCTCATGTGGTGAGATGAAGGCCGCCCTCAAGGGCCAGGGCATTGATCTTGTCCCCAGGGGTTGGAATGTGGCTCCAGCCTTCTCCCCAGGCCTCTTGAGGTTCCGCAGTGGGCCCCACACTTTCCCAGGTTTATTCCTAGTGGCAACTGGTCTCACGAGGTAGGAAAGTATGAATTTGGAGCTCTGCAGTCATTTTTATGTAACAATGTTTTAATACATAAGATGTTAGAGTCAAGCTTTCTATGCTTTCCAAACGGTGTCTGTATTTTGATTTTTTTAATGTGCTCCTGAACAAGGCTGTCTGCCAGCACAGGCCAAATCTGGTTAAGAAGGGCTCCCGTACCTGGAAAGGGTCCCTTGAGAAAGCACTTCAAGTCATTTATCCAGTGTTGGCTGGTTTTGCTCGTCTTGGCTTGAAGACTGTCAACTTTCCACCAGACCTGCCGCATAGTAGGGCACATCCTCTCTGAGAGGACGAGAGAGCCAGGAGAGAGCAGGTTGCAGGAACGACGGCTATAAAGCAGATGTTATTAGTGGGCACTGGGTGAGGTTGGGAGGCTGAGTACAGTAGCTTTATTTCAGCCTCCAAGGTGGGCCGCAAGACTGTGGTCTAGAAGGAAAGCTGCTCCCATTTGGCCGAGCCTGGCATCCTGAGAATCCCCAGGCGAAGAAACACTTCTGCCCGGTGTGTAAATTCAGAGCTCGGGTCTGGAAGGAGCGATGTTGATGAAATACAACATTTGGGGCACAGGCTTGAGCGCTCTAAAAAAGACGCCAATTGAGAACTAGGAGCAAGGAGTTTAAATATCTCATGACCACCCAGTTTTTATTTTGTTTTGATTATTCTTAAAGTAATAAGCCTGATGAACAATAATTTTTAAAAAAGAAAGAAAGAAAAGAAAAGAGGGAAAAAAGACAAGTGAAAATCAGATTTCGTGGAAACTGGTTTTCCATCATGAAATGGGGCACAGTTGTCTGAATTATGCATGTAGCTGGATCGGGGGCCGAGAGGCTGATATATAATTTAGGTTAGGATACATGCGCCACATTTGGTATATGGGACTCTAGGTCTTCCTGCCACTCTGATGTCTTCATTCTGAAAGGGAATCTGGGTAATTCCATGTCCCCAGGCCCCCTTCAGGGTCTAGAGAGATTCCCTTGGCAGATGGTGATAGCATTGAACTTCCTATAGGATAGCTCAACACTTACCTAGTAGCTTGGGTTTGGATTTCTTTTTTTTCTCTTCCAGAGAATTGAAATAAGGATAATTCTTTGACTCTGAATTTGCCCAGCTTTAGATAAGTGTATCCCATACCATCAGGGATTCTGCAGTTCTTCTGAGTGTTTCCTGACCAAGCCCCTGGGTTAAATGCCTTTCCTGATGCTTCACCTTGTCATGGTCTCCCTCCCAACCCTCTTATTCACATATTCCCTTAGAAAGATTTTAGTAAAATGTTCTGGTGATCATCTCTAGAACTGGAGATAATAAAAGAGAATGATTTAAGTAGAGGCCAGATTTATCTCACTGAGTTGTGTTTGAGCATTTCAAAGTGTGAAAGTCAAAGTGTCAGTTGCTCAGTCATGTCCGACTCTTTGTGACCCCATGGACTATAGCCTGGCAGGCTCCTCTGTCCATGGGATTCTCCAGGCAAGAATACTGGAGTGGGTTGCCATTCCCTTCTCCATTTGAGCATTTCAAGTTCAAGTTATATGACTGTGTGTGTATAACGAACAACCACCCAGATGATTCCCAGAGGGATGTAGGTGCATCACAGATAGAGATGCTGTTCCTCACAGATTTGTCTGCTGTACAAAATTACCTTTATAAAAATTAATCATACTTACGATTTTTTTGCCACTCTTTGACCTAATGGAAATTACAACCACTTCATGAGGCTCTTTTCTGTCTTTAAGGCCAGTGCATAGATGTGAACCCTTTGCTGTGGTGTAACTTATTTGGTTGGACTGCATGTTTAAACTGGAGAGGGTTAAAAGGAAACACTGCCCAATTTCCATAGCTCTTCAAGGAGGAGTACAACTATTGTGTGCCAAAGCCTAAATATTTAAAACAGAAAGCACTGAGACAGACTGGAAGCTTGGGCACATCCAGGAAAAGTATTTTTAACTTCCCAAGTTTCAAGCGTGTAGTCAAACTGTTAGTTCATTGCTCTGCACATTCATTCATTCTGTAGTCCTTTCCTTTCCTACTCAGCCTTGTCAGTTTCTGTATTCAGAGTGGTTTTGCTTTCCTGTTGTGATTTGTAAAGCAATCTCATTAACTTTAGGGTTTGGTTGGTTCAGTATTAGGAGTGGCTAGTGGATCCTTCCAAATACAGACTGGAGAGCAATCTAGAACTGAGAATTAATGCAGAGAAAAGCACTGAACTAAGAAAGTTAGAGATAAAGTTGGGCCCACAACAAAACCTGAGAGGCAGGAGAGATGATCTTTGGTCTCTTGATCCCTGCTCTCTACATTATTTTTCTCACATTGAAAGCAGTGTTGTGCTCCATCTTTGTCTTGCTATCATCTGAAACAAAAGTCCATACTAACACGATGGTGATTGGAGGTGCCTTTTTCTCCAGGGGCTTCAGAGGTAGAAATAGTATTGAGCACAGAGGACGGTGCTTAAGTCCAGAAGTGAATGTCTAATGGTAGACTTTGATTTTTATGTCATTTGATGAACATAGGTTGTCTGAAAGCAGACTTCTACAGTGACCCGTACAATCCACTAGAGAATTGTCCACTCAGATCATTCTTCTGCCAGCCCACTCCAAGAGCTTCATAGATGTTAATCTTCAGTATGACATACAGGTAGAGAATAGGTTGACAAGTTCTTGACTGTTTAGCATAAAGAAAACTGAGAAACAGAGGTTAGGGAGACTGAGGGGAGAGACTAGAAACCATCAGTAGTTTTTAAGCTAATCTCCTTTTGCTCTGTAACCTTGTCATATACTTGACGATTTTCAGGAAATAGGCCTCAGACCATCTTGGATGAAAATTTTTAGCGATACAATGGCAAATTAATACAGAGTGATTGCTAGTAAAACCACGTCTCTGCACTTCTTCGTGGTTACAAAAATTTTGAATTACTGAATTACTGCTTTCCCTAAGTAATTTTGATCAGATAGTAACCATACATTCCTTTCCCCAAAATGTATATTTATTCAGAGAATTTCTAATTGCATTGGATATTTATATCTGATACAAACTGATGCAATTTGACAGTTGAAAAAAGGACTGTTTTATTGATGAAGGGAAATGTTCAACATTTTTTTATAAACTGAAAATCAGTGTATAGAACAATTTGAATTTTCCTCCTACACTCCAGTGTTCTTGCCTGGAGAATCCCAGGGACGGCAGAGCCTGGTGGGCTGCTGTCTATGGGGTCGCACAGAGTCGGACACGACTGAAGTGACTTAGCAGCAGGGATAGTATTATCAATTTTCAGTATTCCAGTAGTCTGGCATACTATTCTATTTTTAACTACCAAATCATCACATTTTACTTGGTATAGTACTGTTATTATTTTAAATGTCTGAAACCTGAGTCAATTATGTCTTGAGATTAAGAGCAATAACTCAAATTTTCAACTGGAATGAAAAGACAATGTGATGTGCAGGCTACAAGTCTAGACAGATCTACAATGTGTAAGATACAAAATTAAGCACCTGGATTGTGCTATGCCAAGCTTCTAATGCAAAAACTGGGCTTCCCAGGTGACACAGTGGTAAAGAACCTGCCTGGTAGTGCAGGAGATGCAAGAGATGAGGGTTGGATCTCAGAAAGAAAGATCCCCTGAGGAGGAAATGGCAACCTGCTCCAGTATTCTTGCCTGGAAAATTCCATAGACAGCGGAGCCTGGCAGGCTATAGTCCACGGGGTCGCAGAGAGTTGGACATGACTAAGCTACTAAGTGCATGCATATTGCAAGAATATTTCTTAATTTTGTTCAAAGACTTCTCAAACCAGAAGAATATGAACACAATAGTATTGAACTCTAAATATGGTAAAGAAGATGAAACAAGTCATAAATGCATTCTTTGAAACAAAAACTACAGGGTTCTATCAATAAAAGAGAGCTTTTGAAATAAAAAGTTCACAAAAGCCTCCTTAAAATTATTAACAAAGAGATGATATTATTTGACAATACAAGAACCAAAGGGAAATATTTGAAGTTGGCTCATGAGTATCTCCTCAGTAGTCTTCAGACTGTTAGAGTCAGAAAAAGCTTCAACAGCTGGAAAATTTCTCATGAAAAATTTATGCGTTATTTAAAAATGACACACTGCTTTTTTTTAAGGCAGCATTTTAAAATATTAAGTAATATTTCTTATTAACATTTTTCCATTCCTTACATTTTTCCCTTTCATGTCAGTGACTTGATTTTTTAAATATTTATTTTTATTAAAATTATTTGCAAGTACTTTATTTTAGAATGACAATGTGTATTTAATATTTACATTTATATAAATAAATTTTTCCTGGAGATGATTTTAGTTTGTAAATGTTGTATTGGAATGTATGACAATCTTATTTGCACTGACATTTCATGTGAAATAAATTTAAAAACTCAAAATACTTTGTGTTAGGTGAAATAATAGAAATATGGCATTGTCATTTTGTACTATATTGCAGCTGGAGAAGGGCATAGCAACTCACTCCAGAATTCTTGCCCGGAGAATCCCATGGACAGAGGAGCCTGGCCAGCTACAGTCCATGGGGTTGCAAAGAGTCAGATACAACTGAATCGACTTAGCATGCTTGCACGTGCTGGATTGCAATCATCAATAGTTTCTACTCAGAAATATGCTAATTTTAGTTTTAAAAGGGCTTTGGACTCATAAAGTATTTCATGCCTAATTTACTACTCAATTTAAATTCAAAGTTTAAAAAGATATATGTTAGTACAATGTTTTCAAAGATTTTTTACAATCACCATATTACAGACATGCAAACTGAGAGATGTGGGCTATGTCTCTGATACTGACGGCCACATTTATATAGTTATTGGTATAGTTTAACAATTACAGTTACAGCTTTGTAAAAATTCATTAGTGTTAATGACACTATTAATCTTCCAACTAGTTCTAGTGGATTGAAAAAGTTAAATTGTTTATCAAAGTATCACCTACAAATAGTTTAAAAACCAAGTAATGTTGAATAGCTTGTGACAAAAAATTACCTGTTTTCATCTCTTTTTCTGTGCTGATTCCCAGAAGTAGTAATTTTGAACACTTTTATATGTATTTTTTGGTATTTACCTCCTAATATTTTGATTTATCAAATTTTTATGTTATATTTATTGACTTCTTCCAGTACTGTCTTCAATTTCTGCTCAAATACAATATTGAATCTTTTCATTGTTACGACTATGTTAATAGTTGTTCACTACCAAGTAGTATGCTATTGTGTATTTTTCTTTCTGTACTATATTTTTCTTCTACCTGGAGGTAATGTTACTGTAGTGACTTCAGGGCTGCCCAGTTGGTGCTAGTGGTAAAGAACCCACATACCAATGCAAGTAGATGTAAGAAACGCAGGTTCAATCCCTGGGTTGGAAAGATCCCCTGAAGGAGGGCATGGCAACCCACTCCAGTATTCTTGCCTGGAGAATTCCATGGACAGAGGAGCCTGGGGGGCTACAGGTCATACGGTTGCAAACAGTCAGACATGACTGAAGCAACTTAGCACAGCACATAGTGATATCATTTTTTCATCTGTTTAGTTCTCTGATGGAACCCGTGGTGGCTCAGTTGATAAAGAATCTGCCTGCAAAGCAAGAAACCCAGGTTCAGTCCCCGGGTTGGGAAGATCCGCTGGAGAAGAAAATGGCAACCCACCCCAGTATTCTTGCCTGGAGAATTCTATGGACAGAGGAGCCTAGTGGGCTACAGACCATGGGGTTGCAAAGAACTGGACACGACTGAGCAACTAACAGATTTCTAAGAAAGTGTGATGAAGCCGCCCCACAGCTTCCAACAGCTTCGTAACAGGTTTACGAATACACTGGGCGGCACAGTTAACGCCGTTAGGTAGTTTCTTCCTTCCATTCCGCCCACCTCCACCTTTGGGGAAGGGAAAGATCTGAAGCATCGTTTGCTTACAGCGTGGAGCGTCACCGTTGCCTTTCACTGTGCTTCGTGTCTAGAGTCTCCCTGACTCAATTTCTCCAGGGGAAACATTGCCAGAGCGAAAACCTTTGTCTCCTATGCTGGGGGTGGAGAGGGAGTGACAGTGTAGGGTGGGACTGGGACTCAGAGCCCGAGAATTCCTCCCACAGACTTTCAGACAGGTCTTCTCTTTTCAGTGCCTTGGCCTCATCTCTAACAGGCACCGTGAATTCTGGAGTTTTCCAGGGTTTGCTTCTCAAAGCTGTATCTCCCTTCAAGTCCTCCCACTACCCCTTAACTTATCAGACCACTGAATTTAGCTTTCCTCCTCTCAACTAAGTAATTCACAGTTCTACTGTTAACCTTTGCCATTTTGATTCAGGGCTGTAGATGATTTGATTTTCATCAAAAATATATAAAATGGTTTGTTTCCTATTTTTATTGTCTTGAGAAGATTTTTGAGAGGGGATTGGACCTATCTTTACTCTTCCAACTTAAAACTGGATGTCTTTTATGGGTTTTTTAAGAAGGCTTTCTTTTTATCTTCTGGCTAGCAGTCTGTGGTATAATGGTCCAGTGGTCTTAAAAATCCATAGGGATTCATAGAGTTCCTTTATATTCAGAAGATGTTTTGGTTTAGGGCTCTTTGGTAGCAAACAACAGAGTCCACATCTGGTTAACTTAAACTCACAAAATCCAAGGACAGGCTGAGTGGCTAGGTCGTGGCCAGGATAGAGCCCGGGAAGCACTAAGCATGTAAATTAACAGGAACTAAAGGGCAGTCTCTCCACTGGGTTGTTTTGAGAGGATTGCACCTCACCATTCCTGTTCTTTCATCACTTCACTCAAGAGTCAAATTCCAAGAAGAAAAATATGATTGTCCGAACTGGGATCACATGCCCACTTTTTAAGAATTCTTAGCCAAAAGAAAGGGGAAGGGATGTTGGCAGGCAAAACAAAGCAAATAAATAAATAGATGTCCATGCAGGCGATAATTTTATAGGGTTGGAGAGGTTAATGGAAGCTGGCTCTGCTTTTCTGAGATCTTTCAGGCAAAATTCTCCTTGGGATGTGCCAGTAGTACTGGCAGGTCACTTTTTATTACATTGTGTCTGGCTGGTACAAGCTGTCCACTTAGGAGAGACAGAGTGCACTTGCCACCTAGAATCCACTTGAATTCTCTTCAGGAGGACTCCCTTGAAATGCTTTCTATAGGATGTTTTGGGTTAGAATTCTTTGGCGTGGAATTCAGGAATCTTTCTAGGAAGTGAGTGATTTATTTGTTTTTTTCACTCAAGTCCAGACAGTTTCTCTCTAGGAAGAGTCCCTGATGTAACCATGCAGTTTTCAGTGGGGAGAAAGTTTAGTTCTTTACTTTAGGTTCCTATGAGGACATAGGGTCATACATCTCAGATTTGCAGGGCAGTCAACAGAGTGATTTATGACCCATAGTTTCACAAGTCAGCTTCGCTCAAGCATTTGAGAAAGAAAGAACAATCAAGTATGTTCTCCTATGTTCTTGTCTTCACAGATCAAATGGTAATCTTTGTAGCCAAGCACCCATCTAAAATAACATCAATATTTCAGTCTCAAGGGGCAAGCCAGTCTCAAAAGTTTGTGAATTGTCAGCATAATTAAACCAAGACTCTGGCATAGCCCAAAGACATTTCCCAGAAACTTTAGGCCCCAGAGAAGAGTTATGTCAAACAGATAGAATAGTTTCAGATTTCTTGAGAAAAGGAAAATTACAGTAATATTTATAAGGGGAATCTGTACAAATCCAATGTTTTCCTAAAGTCATCAGTTCTCAGACTTCAGGATGAGAGTGCTTTTGAATAAATAATCTGGAGTTAGTGTGAATTTTTGGAGTTTGGAAAATTTAATAGCAAAGTTAACCTCAGGAACATTGCCCTCTTCTGGAAGTACTATTAAATATCTTTTCTGCAGGGAAGTGTACTAATACAATACGAATTTAATGAGGAACATATCGGTAACAGGTCTTTTTTTCTAAACTTTGCCAATCAGATGAACATGTTTTAGCTAACCAGAAGTTGCGATATGAACAGATATATCACATAATATTGAAATGCTAACAAAGTTAGAGCCTGAGAATTGTGATACACATTGGCTAGTTTAGCTGGTTTAGTTTCAAGACTTGGCTGTTAGCAAATGAATGTAAAATATCATTTATCTTAGTGCAAGTCATCCATATATTCATCCTGATTTTCCAGAAAAAGAAGCTGAACATGCAAGGGAGAGTGAGAAAAAAGTATTGACTCTAAGGAAGGGATAAGACAGACGCTCAAATAACTTCTGTTTGTTGTTTCAATGAACATGCAAGTGGGGCCTTACAAGACAGAGATGGCTAAAGTGAATGTGGCCTGGAAGCAGCAGACTGAATTTAGCAAAGCCCAAAAGTAAGTTGATCATTGGGGAGATGACTCAGCAAATTTTAAGCCTCACAGTTATAACAAAGATAAGAAGTGATTTTGGGGGGACTTCTCTGGTGGTCCAGTGGCTAAGACTCTGCTCTCCAGTGCAGGGGCCCCGGGTTCAATCCCTGATTGGAGAAGTAGATCCCACATGCCACGACTGAGAGTTTGCGTGCTGCAACTACAGATCCCACATGCCATGGCAAAGATCGAAGACCCCATGTGCTGCAACTAAGACCCGGTGTAGCCAAATAAATAAACATGTATTTCAAAAAGTGATTTGTTTTTTTCTTGCTGGACTTAAAAAGACAATGACATTGAAAGAGGGTTTGGTCAATCTTGTCAGCTAATGGCCCAAAAGAGAGGAGTTAATGCCTGTGGGTTATAACCAGCTGGAACAAAGTACCTTGCCCTGCTGCTGCTGCTACGTCACTTTAGTCGTGTCCGACTCTGTGCGACCCCATAGACGGCAGCCCACCAGGCTTCCTGTCCCTGGGATTCTCCAGGCAAGAACACTGGAGTGGGTTGCCATTTCCTTCTCCAATGCATGAAAGTGGAAAGTGAAAGTGAAGTCGCTCAGTCGTGTCCGACTCTAGCAACCCCATGGACTGCAGCCTACCAGGCTCCTCCGTCCATGGGATTTTCTAGGCAAAAGTACTGGAGTGGGGTGCCATTGCCTTGCCCTAGGAACTAACAAATACCTAAGCATGGTATTTGTTCTTTTCTGATGGTAGCCTCAACAATTCCATGATAATAGGATGAAGCCTGAAAACTTCTGGATTAAAAACAAATTCAAATGAAATTTCACCCCAACAGTTTTGTGTTTGTATGTTTAACATGCCCCAACTCAGTTCAATGGATATTTTTTGAGCACCTCCAGTTTTTTATTTTTTACTAACCCTAGTGTGAATATCAATGCTTCTAGAATATTTATAAGAATGAATTTATTGTGAAACATAGCAAGCTGGTCATTAATCCCTTTAAAGTACAATTTAATGCAATGCCTCATGACAGGAAGTGAGAAGGATAATAAAAACCTTTACTACCTAAAACCACGTTTAATATTTTTATGGCCTAGTTGGCCTGACAAAATATTCTCTGTGAGTCATCACTTCAAAGTGAGGTCCTGGGGACTTATTAAAGATACAACAGCATGCTTCATGTCCATTGTATAAGGCCCCTCAAATTTGAACTGCTTAGGCAAGAGCATTTAAGTTAAGAGGGACCCTGCAGAATGTCTTTGTGTACCCCATGAACTAGGAGACCGTGGGCCCAGGTGCCCTTCTTTTAAATCTTAAATTCAGATTCCTGACAACTTAGCCTTGTATCATTTTACATTTACTTAACATGGGCCAATTTCAACTACTAGAGAGTCATTAAGTCTTACATGGTTCTATCTAGCTCATTTAGTGTTGAAATAGCTCTGTCAAGCTTATTAAGATGAAGATTTAACTTGGAGCCATTTGCAAAGTATAGGCTAAGGAGAGGAGCAATTTGCAATTTGCCAGTGATTGTACCAGTCTTGGCCTTCCCAAGTGGTGCAGTGGTAAAGAATCTGCCTGCCAATGCAGGAGGTACAAGAGACGTGGGTTTGATCCCTGGGTCGGGAAGACCCCTGGAGTAGGAAATGGCAACCTGCTCCAGTATTCTTGCCTAGAAAATTCCATGGAGAGAAGTGCTTGGTAAGCTGCAGTCCATGGGGTCGCAAAGAATCAGACACGATTGAGCATGAGTGAGCATGCTCCAGTCTTGGTTGATAGTCAGGAAGCCCTAGCATCACTTTTAAACCAAGTAAGAGCCAAGAAGGGAATATAGAAGTCTCTTTGGGTAGTATGTAGAACTTTCTAACCTTACTGCCACTCTCATTAACACTAATATTTTGTTTTTTTTTTTTAATTCTTTTTTTTTTAACTTTGGCTTTGCTGGGTCTTCATTGTGATACCTGGGCTTTCTCAAGCTGTGGCATCTCTTGTTGCAGGACATAGGCTCTAGAGCGTGTGGGCTCAGTGGCTGCCCTGTGTGGGCCTCTCTAGTTGCGGTGTGTGGGCTTTGTTGCCCTGTGGCAGGTGGGATCTAAGTTTCCTGACCAGGTATCAAGCCCACAACCCCTGCATCGGAAGGCAGATTCTCAATCACTGGACCACCAGGGAAGTCCCATTTGTAATATTTCAGATACTCTTTTTTCTTACAAAGTTCTAGGAGTTAGAAATCCCACAGCCTAACCCTCGATAATGTTTCAAAGTGTTCATAGTCAGAAATATTTTCTAAATCTTGCAATTTGAAAACCATTTGCCCCTTTCTTTAGGTTTCAAAGGAAATGGATTCACTTGTAAAACTTGTTTATTTTGTGAGCATGCTTCATGCACCAGACATTGCTTTAGACTCAGAGAATTCAGGGATGAATAGTTCCTGCGCTCATTACCTTCTGGTGAGTGCTATCTGATGTGGTGTCTTCTTTCTCTCCCATCAATATGACCAGCTGGCAGCCTCTATTGTCCATCTGCAACCTTCCAAGCTCCTCAGAGGAAGTAACTAATTAAACCTGAATGATTATCAGCTGGCTTTCATCTCTGCTATCCCAATGTGTACACTGCCTCTTATTTTTCATTTTTCAAATACCCTAAAAAAGAAAAGAAAGTAGAAGGAAAACAAATACAAAAAGTATACAGAATAGATGCTGAGGAATGTTGTGATCCATCCTATCTCTTTAGGAACAGAAGCAGTTTGAAAACAGGAACTAGACCTACTTTAAAGTAGACCTTTCTGGGTTCATTTCTTCATTCACTCATTCATTCATCCAGTAAGCATTTAAAAGTTATTGTTTGTAGAAATTTATAAGCTAGAAGGAATTTTCTAATTTCCTAGAAAAAATTTTTCTAAAAATTTTCTAGAAAAATACAAGGAGCAAATACCACTCACTCATACTCCCACCTCTCAGAATTAGCCACAGTTAACATTTTGGCAGGACTGCTTCCAATCTTGTGAGGATTTAAGGTGGAGTATAAGAACAACCCTAAACCTAATAGTAAGTGCTAACCCTGTTCTATAGACCTTCACTCAAGAACAGTAACATTTAGGTACTTAATCATATTCATTTACTAAGAAGCAGAAGGCATGGTTTTCGTGGAGGTTTCTAAACCCATTTCTTGAGATGCAGTGGAATGACTTGCTGCAGCTCTTACTGCATAGTCCTCACAGCCCGAGTCCCACTTCAGGGTCCTCACCATATGGCCACAAAGCTTGTCTGTGTACATACAAGCATCACCAGCAATGGTTCTTCTGTTATCTACAAAATATTTGGGTGTGGGTTTGGCGGTTGGACTCTACTGAACTCAAAGGCTCTTGTGAACACAGACTTAACCGCAAATGATCAAACACACACACACACACATACACACTCCATTGGCTAAAATAATTACAAAATGTTTAAAATAAATCGTCTTTGACAGTGATTGCTCCTGGGGGAGGGGTAGCAAGTTACACTGGGAACTGCCCCAATTCATGTATCCACTGGCTGGAAGGAATTTCCCAGCAAGCCTCGCCCACCCGTTTGATTCCCTGGCAGCATTTTCTCAGGGATTGAGTGTGTCTGAGTTTAGTCCTGATAAGTGACACAGAGGGAAAGGATTTCAGTGCTGGGAAAGGATCTCTTTCTGTCTGGGTTGGGGTGACAGTGGGTGTTAAGAAGAGTAGATTAACCCCGACTCCCTGCCTTTCCTTCTCTCCTCAGCCCTGACCCAAGGATGAGACCAGACATGTTGGTTGGCCCGGCCCCCGCTCTAGTGGGAGACGGCGCTGGTGGGGCTGATGGGCGGATGGCAGTGGGAATCCTGATCCCAAGCCCTCGTTTGACTGCAGGCCAAGCATTTCAAACAGCAGGCCTTTCATAGCTGGGAAAACCCCTGCTAGACCTGCTGGACATGCCACACAACCACATACAGCTCAGCTCATGTCAACAGAACTGATAACCAAAGGGGGCTCCTTGGCGTCCTGTCCCAGGCAGCTTTGCCAACCCACTTACCCTCCAGGTCCCAATTAACACGCGGCTGCACTAGAACCCGAGGTGGGAGCTGAGGGTTTGTTTACCACATAGTTAACAGGCAAACACAAGTTAATCACAAGGAAAACAGCTTTTATGAGAAGCATCTTGAAGTCCTTCATTGGCCCTAGTAAACCATCTAGGAAGTCAAAACCCAGAGTCCCTCTGATTTCGTTACTGTTGGAGACGAGGCCAGTATGGTCTTGCTATTTGACCATTTACAGCTGCCAGGCTAAGCTGTGTCTCTCCTGATTCTGAAGGCCTCTCTGAGTCATCGCCCTAGGTGATCCTTCTGTGATCTGCTGCACTTGGGAAAGAAATGGACTTTAGAAAGAGATATAAGGTCGGGAAAAAAAATCTGTCTTTTAATCAGAGCCTCTCAAACACCAGACTGTTTCCACACACTTCTCCATTCTCATTCCATCACTGGGTAGAGGATCCCTCCCCTTACAGAGAAAACCAAGGTGCTAGAGGTAAGTCACTTCTAAAGGTTGCACAGTGTAAATTCCAAACTGGGATTTGCACTCAGCTCTGATGGACTCCAAACCCCATTTCTTTCCATTCTATCTCTTATTTCGTCAGAAGGTCTGTATTCTAGATTTGGACCTGGTAGTTATTAGTCATGGAATACTAGGCAGATCTCCCAACAGTGTGGTGTCAATTTCTTTATCAGTAACTTTTAGAAACAGAAATAGACTTGATAATGTAAACTTACTTAGATAGCATTGAGGTAGGAGACTGTGGGCCTCTGGGCCAGACACCTAGTATTTGTTAGTTCAGTTCAGTTCCGTTGTTCAGTCATGTCTGACTCTTTGTGACCCCATGAACCGCAGCATGCCAGGCCTCCCTGTCTATCACCAACTCCCGGAGTCTACTCAAACCCATGTCCATTGAGTTGGTAATGCCATCCAGCCATCTCATCCTCTGTCGTCCCCTTCTCCTCCTGCCCTCAATCTTTCCCAGCATGAGGGTCTTTTCAAATGAGTCAGCTCTTCGTATCAGGTGGCCAAAGTATTGGAGTTTCAGCTTTAACATCAGTCCTTCCAACGAACACCCAGGACTGATCTCCTTTAGGATGGACTGGTTGGATCTCCTTGCAGTCAAGGGACTCTCAAGAGTCTTCTCCAACACCACAGCTCAAAAGCATCAATTCTTTGGTGCTCAGCTTTCTTTATAGTCCAACTCTCACATCCACACATGACCACTGGAAAAACCATAGCCTTGACTAGACGGACCTTTGTTGACAAAGTAATGTCTCTGCTTTTTAATATGCAATCTAGGTTGGTCATAACTTTCCTTCCAAGGAGTAAGTGTCTTTTAATTTCATGGTTGCAATCACCATCTGTGGTGATTTTGGAGCCCCCAAAAATAAAGTCAGCCACTGTTTCCACTGTTTCCCCATCTATTTGCCATGAAGTGATGGGACTGGATGCCATGATCTTAGTTTTCTGAATGTTGAGCTTTAAGCCAACTTTTTCACTCTCCTCTCTCACTTTCATCAAGAGGCTCTTTAGTTCTTCTTCACTTTCTGCCATAAGGGTGTGTCATTTGCATATCGGAGCCTGGTAAGCTACAGTCCATGGGGTCACGAAGAGTTGGATACAACTGAGCAACTTCACTTTCACTTTTCACTTTCATGCATTGGAGAAGGAAATGGCAACCCACTCCAGCATTCTTGCCTGGAGAATCCCAGGGACAAAGGACCCCGGTGGGCTGCTGCCTCTGGGGTTGTACAGAGTCGGACACGACTGAAGCGACTTAGCAGCAGCAGCATCTGCATATCTGAGGTGATTGACATTTCTCCGGGCAATCTTGATTCCAGCTTGTGCTTCCTCCAGCCCAACGTTTCCCATGATGTACTCTGCATCTAAGTTAAATAAGCAGGGTGACAATATATAGCCTTGACAGACTCCTTTTCCTATTTGGAACCAGTCTGTTGTTCCATGTCCAATTCTAACTGTTGCTTCCTGACCTGCATATAGATTTCTCAAGAGGCAGATCAGGTGGTCTGGTATTCCTCTCTCTTTCAGAGTTTTCCACAGTTTATTGTGATCCACACAGTCAAAGGCTTTGGCATAGTCAATAAAGCAGAAATAGATGTTTTTCTGGAACTCTTGCTTTTTCGATGATCCAGCGGATGTTGGCAATTTGATCTCTGGTTCCTCTGCCTTTTCTAAAACCAGCTTGAACATCTGGAAGTTCACAGTTCACGTATTGCTGAAGCCTGGCTTGGAGAATTTTGAGCATTACTTTACTAGTGTGTGAGATGAGTGCAATTGTTCGGTAGTTTGAGCATTCTTTGGCATTGCCTTTCTTTGGGATTGGAATGAAAACTGACCTTTTCCAGTCCTGTGGCCACTGCTGAGTTTTCCAAATTGTTGGAGTAAAATTGAAGCTTTGTTCTTACCCAGACTTTCCAAGGACAAAGCTAGGGGTAGAAGCTGGGCTCTACTAAAGCAAAGAGATAAGGTGCTCGCTCCTGAGGTCAAGGAAGACTTCCCTGTCAGCACATGCACCAAAAGGTTTCTTGGGAGTCAAAAAGGGAGGGAGCTCCACTCCGTAATAAGCGTGGATATGCACCCATAGGCCTCTACAGTGATCTATCTTAGGAAAAAGTTGCACATGCATCTTGGGGAGGATCCATGGACCAGTCAGGGGTGAAGAAAGAAACAAGATAATTGGCCAAAAATAGACAAAGACCTAGAAGGCCTGTCCCATATAGTGGTTTGCGTCACGTCTGTACTGTGCTACTCCTCACTCAGGACACCCGCACTCTTCTCTGTGTGTGCATCTCTGCCTAGTGTCTGACTTACTGCCTCCCCATTAGAGAGGACGCCATACCCCTTCTCTCTGGGTGTGTACCTCTGCCCTGCTTCTGAGTTGGAGAAAGAAACTGTTTTCCTGTGTGGTCTCCCATACATTGTGCTGTGTCTCTAATAATAAACTTTGAACCTGTGTTTTTCAGTTTTTACCTCCTTGAAACATTCTTGCTTTCAAACAGGGGCAAGAGTCAGGACCACTGTGCTTCTAGCCTCTAACCCCTTGTGATCTAGTGGCTAGGGCTCGGTTTTCATCCAGGTTACCCAGGTTTAATTCCTGGGCAGGGAACTAAGATCTCTCTTCAGGACTGCTCACTGCTCTTCCTCCGAGATCGGCATTATTCCATGACCAAGAGTATCACTAACATTAAAGAAAGGAGCGCTCCATCACTCGGCAGTGGCCTCTCAGGGTCACAGTTTATTACTGCAAAGCTTGTTGGTTATGGGGGTGTAGTGTATAGCATAGGGAATATGGTCAATAATATTGTGATAACTTTGTGGTGACAGAGGGAACTAGACTTATTGTGGTGATTATTTCATAATGTATAGAAATATTGAATCACCATATTGTTCACTGGTAACTAACATAATACTATAAAGTGAAAAGGGCTTTTGACTGTAAAAATCTGCCTGTAATATAGAAGATCCAGGTTTAACCCCCTGGGTCGGGAAGATCTCCCGGAGAAGGGAATGGCAACCCACTCCAGTATTCTTGCCTGGAGAATTCCATGGACAGAGGAGCCTGGTGGGCTATAGTCCATGGGGATCTCAAAGAGTCAGACATGACTGAGGAACTAACACTTTCACTTTTTTTTTCCACTTCTGGTGGTAATTGTTTCATAATGTATAGAAATATTAAATTACTATGTTGTCTACTGGAAACTAACACAATACTGTATGTCCATTATAATTCAATAAAAAATAAGGAATAGATTTTTATTTGAAATTCTGATTTAAAAAAAATTGTAAGCCTTTCATTAAACATTAAGAATGTTTTAAAACGTAGACTACTTTTGAATGGAAATAATGTCTTTTTAAAAATCTTATTTATTTATTTGGCTGTCCAGGTTTTAGTTGCAGTCCTCAGGATCTTCTGTCTTCATTGTGGCATGTGAGATCTTTAGTTGTGCGTGAAGACTCCTAGTTACTGCATGTGGGATCTAGTTCCATGACCAGGGATCAAACCTGGGCCCCCTGCATTGGGAGCTCAGAGTGTTAGCCACTGGACCACCAGGGAAGTCCCAAAATAATGTATATATTTTGGATTTGTATTCTAATCTATAGAAACTCAAACTGTGTTCAAAAGAATCAATCATGTTGGTGGGGTGGGGAGGGTTTTCAGACATTCTTAGTTACTCACTCAGCATCCATCCCCCTCTTTCTCTTTCCAAATAGGACCTAAATATTGTTCCTTTATCATCTCACCTGTATACTGACCCCATCCTTAGGTTCAGATGCAAAGATAATGTGAAGGGATGTTTGCTGAGGCTTCTGGGAAATTCCTTCTGGGAGAACTGGAAAGTCAGCCCAGGCAGGAAGACTCCATCATCTCCTAAAGTGTGTGATCTATACCTACTGATGTTTTGCATATAGATTTAAATCATCTTCCCATGTGAATAATTTTCTCTCTCCTTTCCATGTTTATGAAAAGAATGGTATTAATGCTGTCATTTATTTAAGCTAATTTTTAACATTGTCGACACATGGGAAAACCAAGAAGTCACAATCTGGCAATTCAATTTTTTTCTCCTTAATGTGATGGCAACATGCTGAATAACCCTACAGCGCTGAGGGTCTATGCGATTCAGGGGGATGGGTGGTACTAGAGTTTATTACTGCAGTTCTAAAATGAGAGAGGGTGGCAAGAGTTGGGGAAAAAGAAAGGAAGTCTTAACTGCAATCTTGAATGATAATTAGATTTGTATAGGTGAAGAAGGAAGGAAGGTCTTTTCAGAAAGGGAAAAGAAAACAGCTTAAGTAACAGGAACACAGATAAATATAAGAACAAGGAAGGCATTTCTGGACAAGAGAGTTGACTCTTTATTTGGGAAGATTGGTTCCATAGCACCTTGAATACTGCATTAAGGACTGTGGTTTTTAATCTCTGACAATGCGGAGCCTTTGAAAGTTACTGCGTGAGGAGTTACATAATGAAACTATCGCTTTAGGGAAAATAATATGAGGGTATGGGGCATTAATAGGCCCCCTAAGTATATCAGTGCTATGGGCTGTGATGGATTACCTATATAATAATTTCTCTCAGGTTCAAGGTAATTTTTCTAGGTCACTTGGGCTTTTGGAGCTGTGTTAACGCACTGTGTGCTGGCTGAGTCTAGTGCTCATTCGCAGGTTTCAGTTTCTTACTTTCTCATATTTTATTGGTCTCTTCTTCTGTCCATATTTATGGCACACACACCTAATACCTACACATACACATACATACACACACATGTATCCCTCTCCCCTATCTCCTGAGTGTCCACTGAACACATTTGCTTCTTTCTGTTACCATTCATACCCTGCATCCTTGATTCATCATTTTCCTGGTCAGTTCTTTTTTAAAAGATTATAAGAAAACACTGCAATAAATTTACGTTTTTAATATTTCATTTATTGAGAGCCTACTATGTGCCAGGTACTGTGGTAGCTTCTGGGAACACCAAGTTAAGATGTGGTACCTGTCCTTTAGTATCAGTCTAGTGGAGAAGATGAACATCTATGTTATTAAAGTACAATATGATGAGAGCTCCATTTAACAGTATGAAGAAGTATAAATACTTCATCATGTTGATGATCCCAAGGGGGCAGGATCCTTGCCTGTCTAATTATTTCAAGGAACCAGGATACAAGGATGGACCTAGGTTTATCTAGTTGGAAGCCTCTTCTCAGGACCTGAGATCTTGATCTTGTAAAGCAAAGGAACTAGGAAGGAAGAGATTCGTTCTGGGCAAAATCATTGCAATGTTAAGAGCGTCAATGGCAGCATCCAGTGGCCAGTGCTGGGGTGGCTATTGTACCACTATCTTCATTATCAAACTGGTCCTGTCCGGTAATTTTGGCTGATTCTGGCTTTCTTGGTTACTGGGTTACTTGGTTCCTGGGTTACTGAATTGGTCCTCAAGACCCTCCAGCAATTCTGGGAGCAACCTCTTATTGCTAAATACATTCTATTTTTGGCTGAATCAGAGTTGCTTTCTGCTGCTTACAATGAAGCACCCTGGCTAACAGTGCAAAGAGAGCCCACACAGGTGTGAGGGGGATTTGGGTCTTGTTGGACTAAAAACACTGAAAAATCCAGCAATATTTAAGAGACGGTAAGCTGTGGCTCATAAACTACAACAAGGAAATAACTCAGTGATGGTTTACAGAAGTGTGCATGGAAGGTCACTGCCATAGACCAGGATAAAGGGCACAAGAAATTCAACAGCTATGGGGTCAGAGGGCCACTTATAGCATCCTTGAACAGCCTCAAGAAGGAGAATGTGAAGTTCAAGACCCTACATTATTGGCTTTAATTCAGGGAGTTTCAGGGAATTTCTATGATTATATTAAAATAATCCAGGCCTAAAATTCAGGGAATTTCTAAGATTGTGTTAAAATAATTCATCATCTCTTTCAGCCACAGAGCTGAGATCACTACAAACTAAACAGAGTTGAATCTGGGCATTGCCAAATTACAACAACAGCTGAATTTGCAACTTTACCAGGTCTTTTACTTAATAATAAAGATATACTTTGGGAAAGAATGGGATCCAGAGAATTGAAAGGAGAATTCAGGGAGCATTGAATATTCAACCCCAAGTAAATTCCATTTGCTCATTGTGATAGATAGAATAATTCTAAATTTCCATGTTCTCATCTCTGGAACATGTGAACATGTTACTTCACAGAGCAAAAAAGATGCTGCAGATGTGATTAAGGTTAAGGACCTTGAAATGGAGGGATTATTGTGGATTATCTGGGTGGGTCCAATCAAATCACAGGAACCCTTAAAAGTGAAGAACCTTTCCCAGTGGTCAGAGGAAGGCATGACTGTGAAAGGAAGGTCAAAAACAGAGATGCAACAGAGCTGACCTTGAACATGAAAGAAGGGGACCACAAACTAAAGGATGCAGGTAACCTCTAGAAACTGAAAAAAGCAAGAAAACAATTTTCCCCCTAGAGTCACCAGAGGAAAATTCCACCCTGCTGACACCTTGATTTTAGCTCAATGAGACCTATGTCAAACTTCTGGCCTACAGAACTATGAGATAATACATTTGTCTTGTGTTAAGTCACTACGTTTTTGATTTTGTTATAGTGACAATAGAAACTGTACCACACAAAGAAGTGCCTTCTCCATTTTCTGATAAGACTGCTGGTTTTAGACCACGTGACTCTTTCACTTAAGGGATTAACATGCAAGGAGACACTGTTCATTCTTGTGTACCTCTCACCCACCACTCATTTCCTTTAGACATATGAGCAAAGTTAGATCCCAACCTGGCAAAATATAAGCTCACATTTGGGAGGAGAGTGTTACACACCAATAAAGTAAGACTGAAAAATTATACTCGCAAAAATCTGTAGAGTATGTGTGGGCATGAATTCTAAAGGGGCTACATCAAGGAGAAAAGGCATAATTTTAAACTGGCCTAAAATTTTGAAGATGATGCAATTCCCAAGGAGTCAAAATTCAGTTGGCCAGCTTGAAGAGCTGGGTAAATTCTTATTCACTATTTACTTGGGTGACTAAAAGTCAATGTCCTATTTTGGATAAAAATGGAGATGTCATAAATTCTTTGGTATAACAAAGTGGAAGGAATCCTAGGATTTAGGAAGAGAGGGAAAGTTTTATTGGGTTTATCATACATGACTGATCTCTTACAAGAGAACCCAGAGGTGCTTTCTTTGCCAAGGCCTTAGTAAATACAGTATCCTTTTTGCTTTGAAAGGTGCCTTAGGACTTCCTTGGTGGTCCAGTAGTTAAGAATTCTCCTGCCAATGCAGGGGACATAGGTTTGATCCCTGGGCCAGAACAACCCCAAGTGCCGTGGGGCAAGTAAGCCTGTGCACTGCAACTGCTGAGCCTGTGTACAGCAACTACCGAAGCCTGCATGCCTAGAGTTACTCAGCAAGTAGAGAAGCCACCACGACGAGAAGCCCACACACCGCACCTAGAGAGTAGCCCCCACTTGCTGCAACTAGAAAAAGGCTGCTCGCAGCAACAGAAAATTCATGTGCCACAACAAGACCTGGTGCAGTTAAAACTAACTAAATAAATAAAAATAGAATGAGCTCCCCGGTTTCATTGAGAATGCGGGGAGCTCAAGATGGCAGAGGCCAAGTCAAAGCACTTACCACAGATGGTGTGGTCTCCAGAGTGCTCCTCAGGCCCTAATGGTCAGATGGTCCTTAGGCCTGAGATAGATGGGCTGCTTGATTTGTATGACAGAGAACGCAACTCTTCTTGAGGAGCATGGGCCCCGGGACACATGGGCTGCAGTAGTTGCGGCAGGCAAGCTCGACGGTGTGAGCTTGGTAGTTGTGGCGCATGGACCCAGTTGGCTTGCAGCATGTGGAATCTTCCTGGACCAGTATTGAATCCATCCTCCCCTGTATTGACAGGTGGATTCCCAATCCCTGGACCATTAGGGAAGTCCTGAGGATGGATTTTTGATGAAAGACAGAAGGATATCACAAGCCTATGGAGATAGTGACTTCAATTATGGTTGCTGTAACAGGTGATGTCTCTCTTCTGGATAATGCAATCCTTAACACCTGTCACACCATTATCAAGAGGTCCAGTGCTTACTTCTAGATTCCAATAAAGAGATAATATCAGAGAGAACTTGCTTTCCTCTGGTTGCTTCCAGGGTACAACAGCTCTGGCTCTGGGGCACAGTTTAATCCTCAGGGATCTTCAGCACCTCAGCAACCTTCAACATCCATTGGTTTGCTATTGGGTTGGCCAAAAAGTTCGTTCGGGTTCCCCCACACCAGCTTATGAAAAACCCAAACGAACTTTTTGGCCAACCCAATACACTAATTACATCACTTGGATTCGGATTTACTTTCACTGCCTATCATGTTTCTGGTACCATCCCTGAATTTACTGAATGCCCGAGACACTTTCTTGGTACCCATCCATGAGCACATATCCAAAAGCACATGACATTGCTTTTCAGCAAGAAAAGCAACCAAGAAACCTGCTTTTCAGTGAAAGAGGGAAGACTGGGATCTCTTGTCTTATTATGGAGCCAGTCACCCACAGAGCAGCTTGGACACAATGTCTTGTGGGTTTGGTGGCTCAGTCAGTAAAGAATTGCCTGCAATGTAGGAGACCGCCTGCAGGGATGCAGGCGGGGATGTAGTTTTGATCCCTGGGTTGGGAAGATCCCCTGGAGAAGGAAATGGCAACCCACTCCTATTTTCTTGTCTGGAAAACTCCATGAACAGAGGATCCTGGCGGGCTACAGTCCATTGAGTTGCTAGAGTCAGACATGACTTAGTGACTAAACTGCCACCACCATCCACAAGCTGTAGTATATGTCTTGAGCCAGCTGGGTCAGTCTTGGAGTTCAAAACATGACAAGAGTGACAACTGAAATTCATTCTGAGGGAATGTTCACTTTGGCTCACCATGGTACCAGCTAATAAGCAATGGACTCAAAGGGTATGAATAAAATCAAGTGCATGTGTGAATGAAGCAGCTCCTTGAGGAAGGGGCCACATCAGCACTCCAAAGAGACAGCCGTGCTACCAGGTATGAATTCCTTGCTGCTCCATGGTCACCACTGTCCATGTTTGATTTCTTGTAACCCCAACAGGTCTTCTGCAGGCTTAGCCATGGCATATCACACAGTAATCTATGGCATGAGCTGTTTACCCCATAGCTTGAAGACACACAGGTCAGAACACAGATGGAATTGGTTTGGTGTTTTCCATTCTTGTACCTAATGGCCAGCTTCTCACCCTTGAATCTGTTGATTTTGCTGGTTTAGTTTTGTCCTATCAGGAAGGAATGTGTCTATCAAGGTTAGGCAGATTGAACATGGCACACTCAATGGACCATCTCTTTCTCTCTCTCTATCTATATTTAATTTTGGCTAAGCTGGGTCTTCATTGACGTACACAGGCTTTCTCTGACATCACATGGGGCTTCTCTAGTTGTGGAGTATGGGCCCTAGAGCTCTGGGGCTCAGTAGCTGCTACATGTGGGCTCTGTAATTGTGATCCATGGGCTCCAGAGAGCACGGGCTCAGTAGTTGCAGCACAAGGGTTTCTCTAGTTGTGCCATGGGCTTAGTTGCTTTGTGGCATATGAGATCTTATTTCTTTGACCAAGGATTGAATCCACGTCCCCTGTGTTGGAAGGTGGATTCTTAACCACTGGCCACCAGGGAAGTCCCTGATGTATCAATATTAGCTTCAATACTAATGTGGCTTTGGATTGTCTCCCTTTGCTGAGAGCCTGAATATATACATGGAAATGGTTGAATTATGTTAAGTAGAAACATTATTTTTGTTTAAAAATGGAAAGAAAGGCCTATTTCATGAACAGTTGTCACTTTTTAGCACCTGCCTATCTTATATCTCTATTTTTTTTCCCCATGAACTTGATGGGGAGCTCAGTCTGTCCCTCCTTACAAGGTGGAGAAAGCCCTACTTGTTGCTGTGGTCCCTCCAGAACTCAAGGCCCTGCAATGTGACCTCACGTGGCAGCCAATCAGTCACACTCACTCACAGGATATTAAAACTGGACCAAGTGATGCAAGTGAAAAAGGTGGTGGAGAATGTATTCTGGAGGCATGGCAATGCAGTAACATCCAGCTGCTGGGAGAGACAGTGTAGAGGAACCAGTAGGGCCTACTGCCCACAGTCGTCTTGGTACTGGTTACATTGTCTAATATTTGCTGGCAGAGGCAGCTGTTCTCCCTGGACTGGCATGGGAGGATGGCTTTGGCTGTGGTTCTCATTGACTGGCCTCCTTTTGTTCCTGCTTGCCTTCTAAGCCGGGTTCTCCAACCTTCCCAGAGATACGGTGAGCTCCCCTCTGTTTTCTGAGTAAATTATTTTGCTTCTTAAATCATCTAGAGCTGGTTTATGTTATATGTATTTAAGAACATGTATTTTGAATGGAGTGCAGAGAGAAAAAGATGAAACTAGAGAGGTAGATTAGAATCAGATTGTCAGGTGCTTTGCATGATTATTAAGAAGTTTGGGCTTTGTCCTGAAGGCAAAGAAAACTCACTGAAAGATTTTAAAGAGAGATAAATGTAATCATATGAGGTTTTTAAAATTATCTTTTTGATAGATTGTAGAGAGGGAGAAAATGACAGTGGGGGCAGTGATGAGAGTGTTGTAATAATTCAGGTGACAAATGCTGGTGACACACAACCACCACAGTAGTTCAGGAGCTGGAGAGAGTAGGATGGACTAAGAGACACTTTAAAAACTGTTTAGGGCTTGATGCCTTGATCTGCAGGGACCAAGAGGATGAAGTTTCTAACTGAATAGATGGATAGTGGTGCCTTAGACTGAGTTAGAAGGACAAGAAGAGAAATGGGTCTTTGGGAGAAGAGAATTGAAGGCATGTTGAGTTTGAGATGCTCTTCTCCAGGTGGAGATGCTCATTAAACAGCTAGAAGCCTGGAACAAGAATTCAGCAGAGCCATATAGACGGTAGAAGCAGACTTGGGAGTCACTGCTGTAGTGTTTCCCAGGTGGTGCTAATGGTAAAGAACCTGCATGCTAATGCAGGAGACATAAGAGACATGGGTTCAATCCCTGGGCCAGGAAGATCCCCTGGAGGAGGGCATGGCAACCTACTCCAGTATTCTTACCTGAAGAATCCCATGGACAGAGGAGGCTGGCGGGCTATAGTCCATAGGATTGCACTGAGTTGGACACGACTGAAGCAACTGAGCATGCACACACGTTTGCAGTGTTAGTTGAAGCCAAGTAAATAGAGGAGAATCTTAAGAAGAGAGAAAAAATATGAACTTCTAAATGAATTTGAAAATCCTAAATTGATAAGAACCACTTTTTGGTTACAGGCTTCCCAGGTGGCACAGTGGTTTAAAAAAAAAAAAAATCCGCCTGCTGATGCAGGAGACACAGGAAACATGGGCTTGATCCCTGGGTCAGGAAGATCCCCTGGAGAAGGAAAGGGCAACCTACTCCAGTATCCCATGGACAGAGGAACCTGGTGGGCTACAGTCCATGTGGTTGCAAAGGGTTGGACACAAGTGAACCCATGTTCATATCCTATATCCATTTTGGTTACGACTTTGTACATGATGATGTAAGTGCCCACAGGGCCTTATCACGACTTTTTTGGCAATCCTAGCTGCCTCTGAATGCACCCCACCCACAAGCACCCGTGCCTCTGCCTCCCAGTCCATAACAAGGAGGCCCAGAAGCGGCAGAGGGTTACTGTCTCCAAGAACAGCCTCATGAAGGATGACCGTTGGAAGACAAACATCCCAGGTTCCTCACACCTTCTGTGGAGAAAGACTGGGCGGCATATTCCAGCCCATGTCCCAGAGTTACCCAGCAGGGCTGACCCCCAGCTGCCCACAGATGGTAAACGACTTGATTATGAACTGACTATTGACTTTGGGCCCTTCCCTGGCCTCTTCCTATTCCCCACGGGTACTTTTTAGGATCACCTCCAAAATAAACTACTTGCCTTCAAATCCCTGTCTCAGGATCTGCTTCTGGGAGAATCTGAACGGAGACAGCTTTCTGTTCTTTCTGGTCTTCTGAGCAGGAACCATTACATTTGAACCATATAAGCTGCTTCTTTCCTTCATCTGCTGCCATATTTTTCATTTTATCCTCCATCTTCCCCCAGTGCTATACTCAAAACACAGGGAGCTCAACCCAGTGCTCTGTGACAACCTAGCGGGATGGGATGGGGTATGGAATGGGGAGGGAGTTCAGGAGGGAGAGGACATATATATACCCATGGCTGATTCATGTTGATGTATGGCAGAGGCCAACACAATATTGTAAAGCAATTGTGTGCATGTGCTAGGTTGCTTCAGTCGTATTCAACTCTTTATGGCCCTATGGACTGTAGCCCACCAGGCTCCTCTGTCCATGGGATTCTCCAGGCAAGAATACTGGAGTGGATTGCCATGTGCTCCCCCAGGGGATCTTCCCAACCCAGGGATTGAACCCACATCTCCTGTACTGCAGGCAAATTTTTTACTGGTGCACCACCCGAGAAGCCCTGTAAAGCAATTATTCTCCAATAAAAAAAAAATGAAGAGATTAAAAAGAAAAAGACATGGATTATAAATGAACCTCCTTGACCCAGAAAACGCAAAGGGATAATAGACATCTGGCTAGAAAGTCCCTCATCTATTCTAGGAAACAGGTGCAATGATAAACCTACTTTGTATTTACCAAAACCTTTCCTTCCAAGGAGTTCAAAGTGTTCCTTGTGTATTCCCCGTGGGTAGGAGTGGGACTGGCTTCTCACACAGTTGTAAATTATGTGAAGTGTAAGTGATATGAAATTGGACTTGAGAAACTGTACTACGGCCCCTTCCAGCAGCTTTCTCTTTCCTCCTCCCCATGCTGGCACCTGGGCCCCTTCCACCTCTCCTGTTTCTGTTTTCTCCTGCACCTCATTCCTCACCATGGTGGCTGACTCTTAACCATCTTTCAATCAATCTTGGCTTAAGGGGTGATTATTAATATTATTAATATGGCATTATTTTCCCCATAAATATTTGCATTTTAATAGGACACATTTACACACTGAAAAATCTAAAGAAATAAACTTGAATAGCAGGGTAATAAGCAAGTAAGAGTTTTGGTGAAGGTATTAATCCATTTGGTAACCTATGTGATTTCAAACTGATTGGTGGGTAACTTTTAAGAGGAAAAGTATCAGTTCATGGAGCTCCAGTCATTTCTGATGCAGAGACAGTTTTTTTTTTTTTTTTTTTAAGGGAACCTAAAGCAATGACAAGACTCTTGGTAAAATGTTCTGTACCTTTGATTACCCAGAGTGAGCTAAACATGTATTTTAGGCTAAGCTTTATTAAATATTTCCTGTGTGCCAGGCACTCATGGAAGCAGAGGGAGGAGAATGTACAAGAGTTAACATGTTAGCTGTCTGTCTCCACGGAGCTTACCTGTGACACCTCTTTAGTTTGGGGTTGAAGATGAAGATTTCAGCTCTCAAAACGGACTCCAAAAATGGCCTGCAGAACATGGGAGACCTCAAATCTGATTGGAATCCAGAACATCTGCCTGAGTTCAACAAAATATTGTATTTTCAATTAGGAGGGTTTTCAAAGCATCTCCTTTTCCCTAAGCTCCACACTCAGGAAGAAAGAGTACTTACAGAGCATAAAAAAATCACTTCCTTCTGCAACTTCTTTTCAAAACTAATGGGGCTTCCCTGGTGGCTCAGACAGTAAAGAATCTGCCTGTAGTGCAGGAGACCTAGGTTCGATCCCTAGGTTGGGAAGATCCCCTGGAGAAGGAAATGGGTACTCACTCTAATATCCTTGCCTGGAAATCCCATGGACAGAAGAGCCTGGCGGGCTACAGTCCACGGGGTCACAAAGAGTTGGGCCACTGAGCGACTAACAGTTTTCCACAACTTCTTTTCAAAACTAATGGGGTGAAAAGATAGAGCATCTACCTTAAAAAAACATGCACCACCAAAGAAAGATGCTGATTGAAAAATAAGGCAAATACATTGTTCTTCTCTCCCACCTCCCAGAAATGAAACATTGTCTCCAGGAAAAGAAAATATTATGCCAGCAATTTAGCAACACTAACAACTAACTTCAAATCCAAGAGGAATTTCCCTGCCTAGGGGAGGAGAGCTCCCTCTTTGCTGGGTAGAGGAGGCCTCCCATTTCAAGACAACTCTTAAATGCTGCCTCTCAGGACTGTGGCACAAATGTCCTTGAATGTACTCAGAAGAAGTTTCTTTTCTTTTTTTTTTAAAAATTACTTTTTATTGGAGTATAGTTGCTGTACTATGTTATAGAAAGTTTCTTTTCAAAGTGTTTAAGACTGGAGGAGCAGCCATCCTGTGTTTGGGCTTCCTACACCACTCCCAGACCTTCCCTGACCAAATCTATTCAAACTCTGTGAAAAAGATATATAATTTTTTCCTGGTGACCATAACAACTATTTCCATAAAGAAGTCCAGATGTTTAATTTTTCCAAAAGAAATTTTAACAAAAACAAAATAAAGTAACTCAGGAAGGATCATTTTTCCATTGACTTCTTAACTCCAATGGGACTAGTTATGCCAGTCAAAACCACAGATTCAGTTCCCCCAAGCCCTCGCCCTTCCTTGCTGCTCTGGGTCTCGGCACAGGTGCCTTCTCAGAATGCCTCTGGTCAGGCGATTGCAGCCACTGTATTTAATTTCAAGAAGCTATTTTTCAAAGGCCAGCTGTGGACAGCGTAGGTTGTCACACTTTCTCTCCAACGCCCTGGGCCTAATAATAAGTAGAACATGGTTTCATCAGCTTGAGCTACATTTTCCTAAGTCAGTTAGGAAATCCCCTCATCTGATGGCCTGCAAAACCAAATACTGATTCAGAAAGAATTGGTTTTTCTAATAGGCCTTGACCCATCCGTATCTCCCGTCAGCAAGAAGGGTTGGTTTGGGGAGTTGAGAATTAACTGGGTTAACTACCCCCAAGTGGGAAGCAGTCATTTGAAATAGCATCAACCCAACCATAAAAGTCATGCTTTGGGAATTTCTCTCTCTCTCCCCAATGGTTTTAATGTCTGAATCTAGAAGGAGTTTCTCCTCCTGAAGATTCTAAACCTTCTTTAGTTTTTTGTTAAGATCAGTTTCTGTGGAGACACTGAAGGATGCTGGCCTCTCTGTGAGCAGTAGGATACCTGGAAATCTACCTGGACCTTCCTGCCATCCAGCACCATAAAAATAAGAGATGCTTGTGGGAGTCCCATAGCTTGTTTGGTTAATGCAATGGTTCATAACTAAAATGCCAGTTTAACCACCAGTTTGTTTTGCTGGTGTTTGGTTTATACATAAACATGAGTGGGAAGGGACCAACTTTTTTTTTAAGTATGAATTTTATTTTTATTACTGCTGCTTTGTTTTTTGTTTCAAAGGGATGGCATAGACTCAGGGTACAGCAGCTGTACTCAGCCCAGCTGGAAGGCCCCAGATTTTAAACTTCTATTTCTTAAAAAGGGGTTATGTGTTGAACATTCAAGTGCTGCTAACCATCTCTCTTTTATTTGCCCTCTAGCTCTTGTAGGGCAGAATCCAAGACCACCTCCAGCTCAGACAGATGGAAAGGGTTGGGGCTGAGGAACCAGGAAAGGCAATTTAGACCGCAAAATCCCAAGAGGAGCTGGGCTGCTACTTTCCAAGCCCTTCTTTCAGGCCTTTCTCGCAGGCCCTTATTATTCAAGGGTGCATTGAAGTTTTCTGTCTTTGGGTCTCTCCTGTCTTCCCTGAGGAATATATTTCTAGTCCACTTTGGCTCATTGTCTTAATATCCATCAGAGGTTAACATAGAGCAATCTGGAACTATAATCCACATAAAGTAGATGCCGAAGAATTGATGCTTTTGAATTGTGATGCTAGAGAAGACTCTTGAGAGTACCATGGATGGCAAGGAGATAAAACCAGTCAATCCTAAAGGAAGTCAACCCTGAATATTCACTGGAAGGACTGATGCTGAAACTGAAGTTTCAATACTTTGGCCACCTAATACGAAGAGCCGACTGATTGGAAAAGACTTTGATGCTGGGAAAGATTGAGGGCATGAGGAGAAAGGGATGACAGAGGATAAGATGATTGGATGGCATCACTGATTCAGTGAACATGAGTGAGCAGACTCTGGGAGATAGTGAAGGACAAGGAAGCCTGGTGTGCTGCAGTTCCTGGGGTTGCAAAGAGTTGGACGTAACTTAGCGACTGAACAACAAAGACAGCCAACAAGTACTGACTGACTTACATGTTGAATCACAAAGTGATTTGAATGATGGATGAGTCTTCCCAGGGGAAAAAACCCAACTTAATTTTTCTGTTATTTCCCAAGGCCATTCAATATTTCTTAGAAAATCAGACACCCTGATCAAAATCTAATCTGCAAGGTGGACCTGGGACAAGATGGGTTTGGGGGGCATTGAATTCTCTTCCTTGTTCCATATTCACTTAAAAAAATTTTTTTAATTGTAAGTACTCTTTCATCTAATTAAAACCCTGAATGTGGTGACAGTGGTGATTCAATGATAAAACATGGTTTATGAGGATAAGTTTGAACATAAATGAAATAATTTAGTGGTGTTTTAGAAGATTAATTTTTCCAAATGATCTGATCATTCCTCCTAGATAAGAGGGAATCAAGGTTCCTGTGGTTCAGGACGGGTTCCTACAGAGGATTCTACTGAGCCCAGAATATTTCTGGACCATAGGGCATCCCAGATTGTGTTAGTGGTGAAGAACCTGCCTGCCAATGTAGGAGACATAAGAAACACAGTTCAGTCTCTGGGTCGGAAAGATCTCCTAGAAGAGGTCATGGCAACCCACTCCAGTATTCTTGCCTGGAGAATCCCATGGACAGAGGAGCCTGGCAGGCTATAATCCATAGGGTCACAAAGAGTCAGACATGACTGCACGCAAGCATGCATAGGGTGTATACATGGGGCCAAGGGGGTTAGTCCAAGATGCAGAATCTAAGAAGACTTTCCAAATGAATTGTCCATTTGAAGGGTCTTGGAAGTCAGGGAAAAATCTGTGCCCACATTAATAGTGGATGGCATCATCAACTCAATGAACATGAATTTGGGTAAACTCCAGGAGTTGATGATGGACAGGGAAGCCTGGTGTGCTGTGGTTCATGGGGCTGCAAAGAGTTAGACATGACTGAGCAACTGAACTGAACTGAACTGAACGTTAATTATGAGATGAATCCCAGGGAGATTAAACTAGAATGAAAGTCTAAAGCAAAGACTAAGTGGCAAAGTTAAGAAATAGCCTGAATGGTGAAAAGGTAATGGCAGCAATTTTTATGGATTTTGTGTGTGTGTGTGTGTGTGTATGTTTTGGAGTGGGCTCAGGAGAGTCATTAAGCACTGTCACTTGGTGTGAACACTCCTTAAATTGGTTTCTAGGAAAAGCAGATTGGAAAATCAATTAACTAAGAATTATGGGGAAATGAAAACAATGGGCAGGATCAAAAGAGCAAAGAAAATAAAAGATGGTACAGTTGAAAGGTGGCTCATCCCACTGCAATAAGGACATCTCACAGTATGTGAGTGATTTTGTCTGAGTACAATCAAGCTTCCAGAATAAGTAATTTCTGATCTCCTACTAGTGTGGACAGATGCAAGGCATGGCAGCAGTGTTAGTGACTCAGTCGTGTCCAACTCTTTGCGATCCCGTGGACTGTCGCCCACCAGGCTTCTCTGTCCATGGAATTCTTTAGGCAAGAATACTGGAGTGGGTTGCCATGCCCTTCTCCAAAGGATCATTCTGACCCAGAAACTGAACCTGCGTCTCCTGCATTTAGGCAGATTCTTCACCATTTGAGCCACCAGAGATGCAAGGTATAACCTTGGGCTATTTGTAAGAAGTAGCAGTATTAGCAGCCAGAAGATAAATCATTGCCCTAGAGGGAAAAGACTTCAATTTTTATTTTTATCTTTATGGAGGTCTTTACTAAGTTACTAAGGAAAAACTCTACTCAACACGCTGACCACACCGAGTGTAGACCTAAATGTCATGTAACCTGATTTGAGGACCTAGAAATGTGTTGTTTCATGGTGGTTATGATATAAATTTTTATATTTATAGTGTTTTTTCATTCTGTTATAAACAGTTTATTAATTTAAAATGATCCTATTCACCAGTACTTTAAAAAATTAATAAGTAATTAAAAATTTTTTATGCATTTGGAAGAAAGAAAAGGGTATTATGACAGAGAATAATTTAGGTGCAGGAATCAGAGAACATCTCCCTGAGGACATGACATTTAAGTTAAGAGTTATGATAGATCTTACAGAGGCAAAGCGTGAAGGGAGGGCAGTGGGGCAGTCCCCAGTACATTTAATATGAGTGTAATTCTCTTCCTTAAAAACACTATTTTACCTTACTCTGTTTCAATAGATATTTATTTAAATTTGAATGAAGATCTATTTATTTTTTCTGATTCAAAAAGAAATATACAGCCCATTAAGAAATAATACAAAGGTGTATACATTTAAGGGTTTCCCAGGTGGCATTAGGGGAGAAGGCAATGGCAGCCCACTCTGGTACTCTTGCCTGGCAAATCCCATGGATGGAGGAGCCTGGTAGGCTGCAGTCCATGGGGTCCCTAAGAGTCAGACACAACTGAGTGACTTCACTTTCACTTTCCACTTTCATGCATTGGAGAAGGAAATGGCAACCCACTCCAGTGTTCTTGCCTGGAGAATCCCATGGATGGAGAAGCCTGGTAGGCTGCAGTCTGTGGGGTCGCACAGAGTCGGACACGACTGAAGTGACTTGGTGGCGGCACGTGGCATTAGTGGTAAAGAATCCTCCTGTGAATGCAGGAGACATCAGAGATATGGGTTCAATCCCTGTGTCAGGAAGATCCCCCCGAAGAGGGCATGGAAACTCACTCCAGTGTTCTTGCCTGGTGAATCCCATGGACAGAAGAGCCCAATGGGCTACAATCCATAGGGTTGCAAAGAGTCAGACACAACTGAAGCAACTTAGCATGCATGCATACACGTATACATTTAAAAGTTTTCACTAATCACCACCACCCCAGATAATAGCTGTTACAGTTTAGATCAGTAAATACCCATTTGCTCCTACTACCTGTTAACTCTGGGTTAAGGTGGGATAAAACAATGACCAGGAAGTAGCTGCTGCCCTTAAGAAGTCACCACTCAGGGGCTTCCCTGGTGGTCCAGTGGTTAAGAATCTGCCTTGCAATGCAGGGGACGTGGGTTTGATCCCTGGTCCAGGAAGATCCCACATGCAGCGGGCCAACTCAGCCTGTGTGCCACAACTCCTGGGCCTGTGCTTTAGAGCCTGTGCTCCGCGACAAGAGAAACCACTGCAATGGGAATCATGAGCACCATAGCTAGTGAAAGCCCATTGCAACAATAAAGACCCAGCATAGCTGGGAAAAAAAAAAATAAGTCACCACTCAGAACTAGTTTTCTGAATGGGGATTCATGCTGGAGTCACTTAGGGTCTGTTTAAAAATGCAGATAACTTTGTCCCCTGAGAAATACTGATAAGAATTCTCAGTGAGTGTACCAGGTTAAGAATTATTCAGCTCTGAAGTGCCAAGAACCATTAAGTAAGAGATCACTTTTCCTTTCTTGTCAAATTTCACCTATGTGAGTGGTTTCTAGTACCCTGGGAAGTTTGCAACTCTTATACCAATGGCTGTTAAAAAGGCTTGGGGTGATATTATTCGGCCTGTGCAAATGAGAAGAAGTCAAAAATAGTAACATCATGATTCTAGGTAGGTTGCAATGTCTCCATGTCTTATTGTTGATGTATGCAGGCAGTAATCAGCAAGGGTGTTATGTATAGGAAGAAAAATTTGTCAGATTATAGCTGTATACACGTTAAAGTGCTTAATGATAATTATAATGAACTGCTATGAATATTTTACCAACTAATTGGGCTACATAATAAACTCTAATATGTTTAAAGACTAAATTATTCATCTTTACTGGGAATATTTACTTTATGGCTTCCCAGGTGGCACAGTGGTAGAGAATATGCCTGCCAATGCAGGAGACAGAAGAGACTCAGGTTCAGTCCCTGGGTGGGGACGAACCCCTGGAAAAGGGAACTGCACCCCACTCCAGTATTCTTTACTGGAAAATTCCATAGACAGAGGAGTGTGGCAGGCTACAGTCTATGTGGTTGCAGAGTCGGACACAGACTGATCAACTGAGCACACACATTTACTTTATAGGTTATTAACTATCTACAGTATTATAGAATAGCTTGGAACATTTTACTATGCTACTTT
Source organism: Bos indicus (assembly GCF_029378745.1). Lineage (NCBI taxonomy): Eukaryota > Metazoa > Chordata > Mammalia > Artiodactyla > Bovidae > Bos > Bos indicus. Next base: position 81,954,101 of record NC_091764.1, on the reverse strand, counting down.
AGATTCTCACTTATTTATTTATCCACTCATTCAACATGCTTTTGCATGCACCATGTCCCAGGTACTGTCTGAACTGCTGAAAAAACAATGGCATAAAAGATAGTGCTTTCTACCTCCCAAAGGAGCAAATAGACAGTGAAACAGACAATGAAACAAGGTATACTGGCAAAGTGTGATTAAAGAGCAAGGTGCAAGAGACCATTCAGCAGGAATCCCTGTCTGGTCTAGGATGGTGGGCAGAAAATATCCATGAGAGAATGACTTTTAAGAGGTCTTAAAAGGACAAAGGTCCAGCGATCCCATTCCTCAGCATCTATCCAGAGAAAACCATAATTGGAAAAGACACATGCACTCCAGTGTTCATAGCAGCACTATTCACAGTAGCCAAGATATGGAAACAGCCTAAATGTCCACCAACAGATAAATAGATAAAATCATGTGGTACATATGTACAACGGACTATTACTCAGCCATGAAAAAGAATGAAATAATACTATTTGCATCAATGTGGCTGGACCTAGAGATGATCATTCTAAGTTAAGTAAGCCAGACAGAGAAAGACAAATATATGATATGGCTTATACATGAAATCTAAAAAAATATTCTAGATTAGATCTGATAGAGTGCCTGATGAACTATGGACGGAGGTTCGTGACATTGTACAAGAGACAGGAATCAAGACCATCCCCAAGAAAAAGAAATACAAAAAAAGCAAAATGGCTGTCTGAGGAGGCCTTACAAATAGCTGTGAAAAGAAGAGAAGTGAAAAGCAAAGGAGAAAAGGAAAGATATAAACATCTGAATGCAGAGTTCCAAAGAATAACAAGGAGAGATAAGAAAGCCTTCCTCAGTGATCAGTGCAAAGAAATAGAGGGAAACAACAGAATGAGAAAGACTAGAGATCTCTTCAAGAAAATTAGAGATACCAAGGGAACATTTCATGCAAAGATGGGCTCAATAAAGGACAGAAATGGTAGGAACCTAACAGAAGCAGAAGATATTAAGAAGAGGTGGCAAGAATACACAGAAGAACTATACAAAAAAGATCTTCACGACCCAGATAATCACGATGGTGTGATCACTGACCTAGAGCCAGACATCCTGTGAAGTCAAGTGGGCCTTAGAAAGCATCACTATGAACAAAGCTAGTGGAGGTGATGGAATTCCAGTTGAGCTCTTTCAAATCCTGAAAGATGATGCTGTGAATGCAGTCTTGGGTGCTGCACTCAATATGCCAGCAAATTTGGAAAACTCAGCAGTGGCCACAGGACTGGAAAAGGTCAGTTTTCATTCCAATCCCAAAGAAAGGCAATGCCAAAGAATGCTCAAACTACCGCACAATTGCACTCATCTCACATGCTAGTAAAGTAATGCTCAAAATTCTCCAAGCCAGGCTTCAGCAATATGTGAATGGTAAACTTCTAGATATTCAAGCTGGTTTTAGAAAAGGCAGCGGAACCAGAAATCAAATTGCCAACATCCACTGGATCATGGAAAAAGCAAGAGAGTTCCAGAAAAACATCTACTTCTGTTTTTTGACTATGCCAAAGCCTTTGACTGTGTGGATCATAAGAAACTGTGGAAAATTCTAAAAGAGATGGGAACACCGGACCACCTGACCTGCCTCTTGAGAAACCTGTATGCAGGTCAGGAAGCAACAGTTAGAACCAGACATGAAACAACAGACTGGTTCCAAATAGGAAAAGGAGTCTGTCAAGGCTGTATATTGTCACCCTGCTTATTTAATTATATGCAGAGTACATCATGAGAAATGCTGGGCTGGCGGAAGCACAGGCTGGAATCAAGATTGCGGGGAGAAATATTAATAACCTCAGATATGCAGATGACACCACCCTTATGGCAGAAAGTGAAGAAGTAAAGAGCCTCTTGATGAAGGTGAAAGAGGAGAGTGAAAAAGTTGGCTTAAAAAAAAAAAAAGTTGGCTTAAAGCTCAACATTTAGAAACCTACGATCATGGCATCCAGTCCCATCACTTCATGGCAAAGAGATGGGGAAACAGTGGAAACAGTGACTGACTCTATTTTTCTGGGCTCCAAAATCACCACAGATGGTGATTGCAGCCATGAAACTAAAAGATGCTTACTCCTTGGAAGGAAAGTTATGACCAACCTAGACGGCATATTGAAAAGCAGAGACATTACCTTGCCAACAAAGGTCCGTCTAGTCAAGGCTATGGTTTTTCCATTGGTCATGTACGGATGTGAGAGTTGGACTGTGAAGAAGGCTGAGCACCGAAGAATTGATGCTTTTGAACTGTGGTGTTGGAGAAGACTCTTGAGAGTCCCTTGGACTGCAAGGAGATGCAACCAGTCCATCCTAAAGGAGATCAGTCCTGGGTGTTCATTGGAAGGACTGATGTTGAAGCTGAAACTCCAATACTGTGAAGAGCTGACTCATTTGAAAAGACCATGATGATGGGAAAGATTGAGGGCAGGAGGAGAAGGGGACGACAGAGGATGAGATGGTTGGATGGCATCACCGATTCAATGGACATGGGCTTGGGTGGACTCCAGGAGTTGGTGATGGACAGAGAGGCCTGGTGTGCTGTGGTTCATGGGGTTGTAAAGAGTCGGACATGATTGAGCGACTGAACTGAACTGAAAAAAATAATACAAATGAACTTATTTACAGAATACAAGTAGACACAGAGACATAGGAAACAAACTTATAGTTACCAAAGGGAAAGGGGTGGGAAGGATAAATTTGGAGTTTGGGACTAAAATATACATATTACTGTATATAAAATAGATAACCAACAAGAGCTTACTATATAGCACAGGGAACTCTGTCAATATCTTGTAATAACCTACCATGGAAAAGAATCTAAAAAAGAAAATAAATGTATCCCTTTGCTAAACACCTGAAACTAACACAATATTGTAAATTAACTGTATTCAATAAAAATTTTTAAAAAGGACAAAGGACACAACGATTGTTCCACTCAGAAAGGAAACAGCCTGCATGCAGACCCAGAGGCAAGAGCAGCTTGATGTGTGTTTCAGGCACAGAAAGAAGTACAGAGGTTCAGTGGGCTTGGAGCACGGGGTGTGAAGAGGTGAAGAGGGGCCTCGTTATGTTGTGCTCACTGGGCATGTTAAAGACTTTCACTTATATCTTAAAGAAAATAGGAAGCTGAGAGTTTAACAGTTCAGTGACTCACTCATATTTATGTTTTTGAAAGATCTTTGACTGCAGGGTAGAAAATGGGTCAGAGGAGAGCGAAACTGGGCCTGAGAGACCAGTTAGAAGTGTTGTCACGGTAATTTAGATGAGAGATGTCACAGCCTGTGGGCCACCTCTGGCTCACCGCCTGTTCATTTGCCAAGTTCTATAGCTCAGTCTGCTCTACAGCAGTTGAGTTGAGTAGTTGCAGCAGAGGCAGCTTGGTTCACAAAGCCTCAAATATTTACTATCTGGCCCTTTAGAGAAAGAGTTTGAACACCCCTGAAATATCCAAGGGCAGTGGCAACACAGAGGGTCTCGAGAAATGGCTGTTTAGCGGGTACACTCAGCGGAAGGTGATGAGCGAGTGGGTGTGACTTGCACAGTTGGATGGATGACAGTGCTACTTTCTGCAGTGGGCGTTGCGTTGTGGGATTGGAGTGGTGTGTCCCTGCATTTGATTGTGTGTGCACATGCTTGTGTGTGCATGTGTGTGTATGTGTGTGGCAGCTCCATCTTGATGAAGCAAATTAGACTTACTATGTACTTTTGCTGAAAGACGCCATTAGTGAGCCCCTGTGTGTGACTCCTATGACCCCAAACACCTGGAGGTCATGTTCAGCATTTCTTCATAGCTTTAGAAAGTATAAAGCTTACATTTTGTACCCATATCTATGAACTAAGGAATGTATAGGGAAGAGGGTTTTGATTACGCTTATACGAGCTCAGTCTGAATATCCAATCTGTCTAGCGTACTTCCTATTTGGTCCCAGAGGACTTGTTAGAGGAAGAGGACATTTAATAAAACCAAAGCTCTGTTCCTCTATCTCCTCTGAAACCAGCTGAGAGATGGTTTCCTGTACTGGGAAGAATCTCACTCTCCAACTTGGTGATTTATGATTCTCTTAGTTGCATCTGTTTATTTTGCTTGCAGCCAATTCATGTTGGTTTTAAAAGAAATATAAGTGCAGCAAGAGAGGAAACATTGAAAAGACAGAGGAAGGAAGACTTTGGGATATGGTAAGGGTGAGAAGAATTTAGGAAAACAGAAGCTCATCTGGATCCGAGGGCTGGGAGTGGGGGTGGAGAGTACGAGGTAGGATGCGCAAAATATAGAGACCAGAAAGGTAAAGAAATACGAGGAGAGGGACAAGCTGTGCACAATCTTGTTGAACCAGGCCTGAATCCAGTCCAAACGGACCCCTGGTCTCATCCAAGTTCTGTCCAGCCCCTTTACAGTTTGTAAGACGTGATGCAACCACAGGCCAGAGTGGTGTGGCTGGAGGCCATGGACTGGGGAAGCGTCTTGCCAGTGGGCTGATGTGGGAAGATGAGCGCCAAGCTGGCCAGACGCTGGTCTCTAATGCTGTGTGATGAAGGTTAAGTGACAGACGGATATCCACTTAACTGCTGATTCCGTCTCTCCACACCCTGTTATCATCCTTGATCGCTTTGTAGGAGGCACATTTTGCCAGAAAAGATGTTTTAGGTTACTTGATTTTTTGGGGGGAGGGGAGGTGGTTCTCCATCATTAAACAACTTCCTTTTTCCCCTCGGCTAATGTCAAGGGAAAAGTTTGAGATGATGCCATTCTGTAGCTGTCAGTCTAGTCATCCCCCCAGAGGGTTCAGATGGCCTGCAGGGAGACTGCCAACACAGGGTATTGACTCTGAAGACAAGGAGGCAATTTCTGCCTAGTGAGCCCTCTGAAGCCCAATGGCTTTTGTGGACTCTGTGTGTGTGTGTGTGTGTGACATTGCAGAGGCATTGTACTCCAATACCTTATCTGTATAATCACTTGTCTCTACTTGTGAGTAAGCTAGCATTGCACTGGTTGCCATCAGTTTGGCTTCTGTGTTTTTGCTTGTGGGAGCTCAATAAATCCTCAGCCCTTGGGGTTTAGGATTAGAGGGTTCCAAGAAATACAGGGAGCAATTATTAACCAAGAGGCTAAAAATTAGAGATAAGTGCCTTCTCATGAACTCTCACTCATGTAGCAATAAGGATCTCTCTTTCTGAAAAACAAAACAGAAAGCTTCCCCTTTGGGTTATTTATTCCTTATTTATGACCATTAAGAACTTTGTCTAACCAGATAAACACAATCAAGTTTAGAGAGGACTCTAGAAATTAAAAGCCAAGATGTGCATAGTCTACAGACAATTGCAAATAAATAAATGGGAGGTGACTTGATGCTGTGCAGGAAGAAACAGACCTAGACAACACCCTGAGAGCAAGAGCCTGAATGGACAGTGGGCGCTCCCAAAGGCCCACAGGCTTACTCACCACTCTAGTGAAACATGACCCCCATTTCAGTAAGGAGGCTGTGGATCCCTCTTCAAGTGGAGGCGAGTGATGAAGGTACTTTTCTAATGAATAAAGAAGGTTCATTTGCCACCACGTTGAGCTCAGTCCCCTAGCATCGTTTGTTCTTTGCCCTTTCCTCTGCTCCACTGTCCCATTCTCTTTATTCTTTCAGGAAATGTTTATTGAGTTTCTATCCTGAGTCCAACCTGAATGGGTACAAGGAATACAGCTGTAAATCAGGCAGACACACCTTTATGGAACTATCTACACTCTTGGGAAATTTTTCTTACATCCTTAGTCCTCAAAAATGCACTATATATAAGCTGTCCTAATTAGATTACTAGTTCTTTTTTTTTAAAATTGGGGTATAGTTGCTGTACAATGTTATGTTAGTTTCTTCTGTATAGCAAAATGAATCAGCTATACATGTACATATATTCCCCGTTTTAGGATTTTTTTCCCCATTTAAGTCATCACAGAGCGTTGAGTAGAATTCCCTGTGCTATACAGGAAGTTCTTATTAGTTATCTCTTTTATAAATGTTAGTGTATATATTTCAAGGACTATTATTCTTTTGGTGCAGTGTACCCAAAATAAATGTTACCGAAAACAATAACTGCCATAATAATGTCGATACTTCTTATCTTATGCAAATTTAAGCTCTATGGGAAGTTCATTAAAAATATGAGTTGCTTTCATGTCAAGTCAAAAAGGAAATTTTTACTTAGTAGTATACCCAAAATTGCCTTCCTTTTCAGCAGACATGCTTTGAGCAGTTTCCAATATCCTTGGAAGGCTGTCCAAGGTGTTTTGTTTGTTTGAGTTTATCTTTCAGGGGTTCTAACAACAAAGGTTGTTATCTTGAAGGGAAGCTTTCCAAGAAGAGTCTTCCATCTTGGAGAAAGGAGTGCATAATTCTTGGGTGACACCCTGTCTATTTTAAATCATTGGAGAGGGGAAAAATATTTGTCTCCAAGACTGTAATTTTCCAGATGATGCCATATTGTTGCACAGTTGCCATACCATGAGAAAGAGCATTCTTGTGGTTTCTGTACTGAAAATCCTGTAGGAATGCTGTTTCTGGCATCTTTTCATCATGAAGCCAGGGGAGTATGGGGAACAGACAGGCCAACCAGATTCAGTTTGTGGTCTTTTGGCATTTTAGAAAAGTCCCTTCATCATAGCATTTTTCATGGGATTTCTCAGTGTATGAGGTGTTGAGTGGGATGCATGATGAGGGGTAGGGGGTGGAAATATTAGTCCAGGTCAAATCCCAAAGCAGCAGTCTGGTCAGACATCTGGACTTTCATGCGATTATTGTCTTATAAAAATAATCTTGACCCTTCAATTTTGTCTCTTAGTAAAGGGTATAAATATCTCTTTCCAAAATTAAATTATGATAGCTAGGCACCACAACTAAGTATGCATTCTAATAAAACTAAAGTAACTAAAGTAAAAGACGAATAGATGGATAGCCATGGTAGTTTTTCAGATGGAATTTGGTTCCTGTGAAAAGCTAATTTCTGAGTCTGAGCTGAATGTCATATTTAAGGTTAAAAAATTGTACAGAATTCTTTTTTTGAAATGTGAAAATCAAAACTCTGGCAACATATTGCCCAGGTAACATTTTTTTCTGTAACTTAGAAAGTTACCTTTTCATACCAACTTTGAATAGCAGCTTGCAGAAAAACTTCCAAATTGTCTGCAGTCTTTCTCCTTTGAGGTGAAGATGATAATAAAGAAAATGTAAGATTCTTAAAAAGCTATTTAACACCTATGTGTATAAATTAGTTTGAGGATACTATTAGAATGAGGACATATTTCCTGGGCACATCTGACATCAGCTTGTGGAACTGAATTGATCTAACCCAATAACTGAATTACAGAAAAGTTAACAGTCATTCATATTCCTTTTTGCCAAGTGAAAAAGGTGGCTTAAAACTCAGCATTCAAAGAACTAAGATCATGGCATCTGGCCCCATTACTTCATGGCAAATAGGTTTTGAAAAGTGGAAACAGTGGCAGATTTTATTTTCTTGGGCTCCAAAGTCACTGTGGACAGTGACCACAGCCAGAAAATTAAAAGATGCTTGCTCCTTGGAAGAAGAGCTATGACAAACCTAGAGAGTGTTTTGAAAAGCAGAGACATCACTTTGCTGACAAAGATATATACAGTCAAAGTGAAAGTTGTTCAGTTGTGTCCGCCTCTTTGCAACTCCATGGACTATACAGTCCATGGAATTCTCTAGGCCAGAATACTGGGGTGGGTAGCCATTCTTTTCTCCAGGGGATCTTCCCAACCCAGGGATAAAACCTAGGTCTCCCGTATTGCAGGCAGATTCTTTATTAGCTGAGCCACAAGGGAAGCCCAAGAATACTGGAGTGGGTAGCCTATCCCTTCTCCAGCAGATCTTCCTGACCCAGGAATTGAACCAGGGTCTCCTGAATTGCAGGTAGATTCTTTACCAACTGAGCTATGATGGAAGCCCTGGTATTCCTGGTATAGTCAAAGCTATGGTTTTTTCAGTAATCATGTACTGGATGTGAGAGTTGGACCATAAAGAAGGCTGCGGGCCAAAGAATTGATGCTTTCAAATTATGGTGCTCTCAAGAGTCAATAAGACTCTTGAGAGTCCCTTGGACAGCAAGAAGATCAAACCAGTCAATCCTAAAAGAAATCAACTCTGAATACTCATTGGAAGGATTGATGCGTAAGCTGAAACTTCAGTACTTTGACCACCTGATGTGAAAAGCTGACTCATTAGAAAAGACCTTGGTACTGGGAAAGATTGAAGGCAGGAAGAGAAGGGGTGACAGAGGATGAGATGGCTGGAATGACATCATCAACTCAGTGGACATGAGTTTAAGCAAACTCTGGGAGATAATGAAGGACAGGGAAGCTTGTCATGCTGCTGTCCATGGGGTCGCAAAGAGTTGGACATAACCTAGTGACTGAATCACAATTTCAAATACAACTTCTCTCTCTCTTCTCTTTCTCTCTTCTCTCTGTGTGATTTCTTTCCCCCCTCTCTCTCTCTCTTTCTCCCTCCGCTTCCTCTTTTTTCTCCTCCCCTCCTCCCCCACTTCTAGATGGTGACTCAATAGTAGAAAAGTAGGAGCAGCTCAAGCTCAGGGCCCTGGCTTACTCTTCCTCTCCTTCCTTCTTTGTGCTGCTGTGGGTAGGTTGGGGAGATAACAGGCTTGTCCCCAAGGGGAGGGTGTGGAGGTACCATATGGTTTCTCTGGAAGTTACTGGGAGCAGTGTTGACAGGCTTGGGAGGAAGCCAAGGTTCAAGTCTTGTGAGCCAGCAGGAGGATAGCAGTGACTGACACATAGCTCTGGATGGCAGGAGGGAAGGAGGGAGCTTTGAGAGGCCCAAGGCTCTGGAAGTTCTTGGTCTAATGCCTAGTTAAGATACTCAAGAAAATAACCTTTATTTTATTATTTTTTTTTCTAATTTTATTTTATTTTTAAACTTTACATATTTGTATTAGTTTTGCCAAATATCAAAATGAATCTGCCACAGGTATACATGTTTTCCCCATCCCGAACCCTCCTCCCTCCTCCCTCCCCATACCATCCCTCTGGGCCGTCCCAGTGCACCAGCCCCAAGCATCCAACATCGTGCATCGAACCTGGACTGGCAACTCGTTTCCTACATGATATTTTACATGTTTCATTGCCATTCTCCCAAATCTTCCCACCCTCTCCCTCTCCCACAGAGTCCATAAGACTGTTCTATACATCAGTGTCTCTTTTGCTGTCTCGTACACCAGGTTATTGTTACCATCTTTCTAAATTCCATATATATATGCGTTAGTATACTGTATTTATGTTTTTCCTTCTGGCTTACTTCACTCTGTATAATAGGCTCCAGTTTCATCCACCTCATTAGAACTGATTCAAATGTATTCTTTTTAATGGCTGAGTAATACTCCATTGTGTATATGTACCACAGCTTTCTTATCCATTCATCTGCTGATGGACATCTAGGTTGAAAATAACCTTTAAATGGAAAAATCCTTCTCTTCTTCTAGGGAAGGTGGTCTCTATTTTTAGGCTATTATTTGCAAAAAACAAAACTGTTCATTAGTAGCATGAATGTAAAACTAAGGAATTTTAAATGGTAGATGACGAGGAGATCCTTGTTGAATCATAGCTTTTATTAGGTTGTTGGAAGAGAAAGGATGTGTACAGTTAGATTCTGGCTGTCCTTTGAAAAAACTGGACTTTTAAAAGAGAAGTGGAAAGTATTTCTGAAAATCTCTATACCTATGGAAATAAAGATGGTAAATGAAATATAGGTGTTAAGAAAGTTGGGGAGATGTAGCTTGGGGCTGTCCTTTCCAGTTTTCTTTAATAAATTATGAAAGAAGCAACTGTTTTTGAGAAGCAGTTAGTGGCTGTGCATGCAGGAAGAGGGATCTTCTAGTCAAGTTCCACCCTGAGGATCCTGGCTCAGCTGCTGGTCTGCTATATGCCAACTGGAGTCTGTCAGCATCTGAGTTTCCTTCAGAAAGAAAGTGGCTCTTAGGGTGTCCCTAAGTAAGTTATAAGACTGTCCTTTGGTGAAGCCATTGTTGCTGAACCAAAATTGGGTCTGCTCACTGCATGCAGTAAAGCCAATCTACTGATACCGGGTTGTGGCGAAGGAAAGTGCAGCGTTTATCACAGGGTCCCAAGCAAGGAGTTCAGGCAGTTAGTGTTCAAAAGACGCAGACTCCCTGATGGGTTTCAGGAAAGCATTTTTAAAGGCCAAAGAGGGAGGGAGTGTCCCAGGATATTTGGTCAACTTGTGCACAATTCTCTGACTGGTTGATGGTGAAGTAACAGGGCAGTGTCATAGGGGTTAGCATCATCAATCCTTAGTCTCCAGTATGTCTGGGGGCATGAATGCTCATGGTCATCAAGTACTTCATTTCTTCCATTTGGTGGGGGTTTTAGCATCTGTAAAACAACACGAGATATGTGCCCCAGATACTATTATCTAGATGTTTACTGTGCTGTGCTTAGTCACTCAGTTGTGTCTGACTCTTTGAGACACGATGGATGCTGTCCATGCAGAATCTCCAGGCAAGAATACTGGAGTGAGTTGACAGGCTCTCCTCCAGGGGAATCTTCCCAACCCAGGGATGGAATACAGGTCTCCCTCATTGCAGGTGGATTCTTTACCATCTGAGCCACCAGGGAAACCCAATAATACTGGAATGGGTAGTCTATCCCTTCTCCAGGGGATCTTCTTGACACAGGAATCAAACTAGGGTGTCCTGAATTGCAGGTGGATTCTTTACCAGCTGAGCTACCAGAGAAGTCATCTAGGTACTTCAGAGAGGAGCGAAATCAAAGGTTATGGGGAAGGGGTCTGTCCTAGAAAGTCCCCATAAGGTCCTGTTCCATGACACCATCATGTTGCAGCCTAGCTCCTGGCACTAGAGAGCCAGTGGAAGAAGAGATAGAACCAAGGGGATTTGCATGGGGAAATTTTGGCCTCCTTAAGGGCCAATCGGGGTCACATACCACAGTCTACTAGCTCCGTGGGCCACCAAAGATAATTTGCTCTGTTCTGTTTTCACTGTGTCACATACTCTGCCTGTTCTGCTTCTTTCTTGAGTTCTAATAAACCTGGAAGACAGATGCTTGCAGAAACCTGAGAGAAAGACAGCAAGAACAGAGACAGACATTATTGTGTTTAGAATCCTGGTCAGATTCCTTTAAGCCTCTGCCTGATTTCCTTTTGGGTTGGCCTGTTTCCTTTAATATCCTGGACAATATAATTATTTGCATGTCTGGTCAGGAAGAAATGGCAGACTTCAACAAAAGTATCATTTCAATTAAAATCACAGGAAGAAATAAGAGGCTATCACAATTCTGTCATCTATTTGCCAGCTGGGAGTGTATACTGTGCTATCTCTGGCCATCCGAAGGGTTTTCAAGGATTAACAAGAAGAGTTAGTGAGGAGATCTGTGGTCACACAGGAATTTGCTACATATCTTGTGGGCATTTCTGGAACTAGATTTGTTTTAGGGGGAAATGCGAGACTGGATTAATGCCCACTTGTGGAATCTTGATACCTTGATCTCAACTACATCTACAGGCCTGAGTTTAAACCTATGCTGGATTGGAAGGCACTTCTGATGACAGCTAGACCAAAATGTTATGAAATAATGGAATAAAAGGTACAACTTAATGATAGAGAATTAGCCTCTGAATTTCTGGTTCACCCCTCAAAATGGAAAAACTAAGTACAATAGTTAATGATCTTTTTGTAGCTTGTGGGAGCAAAATTGCAAATGCGTTTTCACTCACTGCAATCCTTGAGGCAAAAATTTTAAAACTTTTAAAACTGTTGAGATTTACAACAGTTTTAAAATATAATATATACAGAAAATAAAATATATACAGAAAACTGTATAAATTTACAGACAGCCTTTGGTTCCTAGAATTATATAACATTTTCTGGAAACTGCTAAATTACCTTCCAGGTAAGAATCATCTCTTTCTCGGAAGGTCTTTTTCTTCACAATGTGGGTTTTAACAAGGGTAGATCAGTCTGTTAAGGCTTAATAACTTCTGCTCCTTCAATAAGTTGGGGCAAACAAGAAACAGCAAATTCTGGACAGTTTTCACCATGACAAATTATGAGAGGAAGATGTGGGAGAATGGCATTGAAACATGTAAAATATCATGTATGAAACGAGATGCCAGTCTAGGTTCAATGCACGATACTGGATGCATGGGGCTAGTGCACTGGGACGACCCAGAGGGATGGTGTGGGGAGGGAGGAGGGAGGGGGGTTCAGGATGGGGAAAACATGTATACCTGTGATGGATTCATTTTGATATTTGGCAAAACTAATACAATTATGTAAAGTTTAAAATAAAATAAAATTAAAAAAAAAAGTCCCCTTTTTATAGCTATTATCTGCGTTTAATGAATTCTTGTTGGATATAAGGACTATTTTGCACTTTGTGGTTATGTTCACTATTTACAGATTCCCTATCACTGTCTCTGATCTTAAGTTTCAGAGACTAATTTTTTCCCCTGTATCAAAGAATGAAAATGGTTAATATTACTAGCTTGATTGAAATCATATATTTTCTATGTTTTCTTGAAAATTATTTTTCCAATTGCTAATATCAAATTTCTGGATCAGATCAGATCAGTCGCTCAGTCGTGTCTGACTCTTTGCGACCCCATGAATCACAGCACGCCAGGCCTCCCTGTCAATCACCAACTCCTGGAGTTCACTCAGACTCACGTCCATCGAGTCAGTGATGCCATCCAGCCATCTCATCCTCTGTCATCCCCTTCTCCTCCTGCCCCCAATCCCTCCCAGAATCAGAGTCTTTTCCAATGAGTCAACTCTTCGCATGAGGTGGCCAAAGTACTGGAGTTTCAGCTTTAGCATCATTCCTTCCAAAGAAATCCCAGGGCTGATCTCCTTCAGAATGGACTGGTTGGATCTCCTTGCAGTCCAAAGGACTCTCAAGAGTCTTCTCCAACACCATAGTTCAAAAGCATCAATTTTTTGATGCCCAGCCTTCTTCACAGTCCAACTCTTACATCCATACATGACCGCAGGAAAAACCACAGCCTTGATTAGACGAACCTTTATTGGCAAAGTAATGTCTCTGCTTTTGAATATGCTATCTAGGTTGGTCATAACTTTCCTTCCAAGGAGCAAGCGTCTTTTCATTTCATGGCTGCAGTCACCATCTGCAGTGATTTTGGAGCCCAGAAAAATAAAGTCTGACACTATTTCCACTGTTTCCCCATCTATTTCCCATGAAGTGATGGGACCAGGTGCCATGATCTTCGTTTTCTGAATGTTGAGCTTTAAGCCAACTTTTTCACTCTCCACTTTCACTTTCATCAAGAGGCTTTTGAGTTCCTCTTCACTTTCTGCCATAAGGGTGGTGTCATCTGCATATCTGAGGTTATTGATATTTCTCCTGGCAATCTTGATTCCAGCTTGTGTTTCTTCCAGTCCAGCGTTTCTCATGATGTACTCTGCATATAAGTTAAATAAGCAGGGTGAGAATATACAGCCTTGACATACTCCTTTTCCTATTTGGAACCAGTCTGATGTTCCATGTCCAGTTCTAACTGTTGCTTCCTGACCTGCATACAAATTTCTCAAGAGGCAGGTCAGGTGGTGTGGTATTCCCATCTCTCAGAATTTTCCACAGTTTCTTATGATCCACACAGTCAAAGGCTTTGGCATAGTCAATAAAGCAGAAATAGATGTTTTTCTGGAACTCTCTTGCTTTTTCCATGATCCAGTGGATGTTGGCAATTTGATCTCTGGTTCCTCTGCCTTTTCTAAAACCAGCTTGAACATCAGGAAGTTCACGGTTCACATATTGCTGAAGCCTGGCTTGGAGAATTTTGAGCATTACTTTACTAGCATGTGAGATGAGTGCAATTGTGTGGTAGTTTGAGCATTCCTTGGCATTGTCTTTCTTTGGGATTGGAATGAAAACTGACCTTTTCCAGTCCTGTGGCCACTGCTGAGTTTTCCAAATTTGCTGGCATATTGAGTGTGCAGCACTTTCACAGCATCATCTTTCAGGATTTGGAATAGCTCAACTGGAATTCTATCACCTCCACTAGCTTTGTTTGTGGTGATGCTCTGTAAGGCCCACTTGACTTCACATTCCAGGATGTCTGGCTCTAGGTCAGTGATCACACCATCGTGATTATCTGGGTCTTGAAGATCTTTTTTGTATAGTTCTTCTATGTATTCTTGCCATCTCTTCTTAATATCTTCTGCTTCTGTTAGGTCCATACCATTTCTGTCCTTTATCAAGCCCATCTTTGCATGAAATGTTCCTTTGGTATCTCTGATTTTCTCAAAGAGATCCCTAGTCTTTCCCATTCTGTTGTTTTCCTCTATTTCTTTGCATTGATCGCTGAAGAAGGTTTTCTTATCTCTTCTTGCTATTCTTTGGAACTCTGCATTCAGATGTTTATATCTTTCTTTTTCTCCTTTGCTTTTCACTTCTCTTCTTTTCACAGCTATTTGTAAGGCCTCCCCAGACAGCCATTTTGCTTTTTAGCATTTCTTTTCCATGGGGATGGTCTTGATCCCTGTCTCCTGTACAATGTCACGAACCTCATTCCATAGTTCATCAGGTACTCTATCTATCAGATCTAGGCCCTTAAATCTATTTCTCACTTCCACTGTATAATCATAAGGGATTTGATTTAGGTCATATCTGAATGGTCTAGTGGTTATCCCTACTTTCTTCAATTTAAGTCTGAATTTGGCAATAAGGAGTTCATGGTCTGAGCCACAGTCAGCTCCTGGTCTTGTTTTGCTGACTGTATAGAGCTTCTCCATCTTTGGCTGCAAAGAATATAATCAATCTGATTTCAATGTTGACCATCTGGTGATATCCATGTATAGAGTCTTCTCTTGTGTTGTTGGAAGAGGGTGTTTGTTATGACCAGTGCATTTTCTTGGCAAAACTCTATTAGTCTTTGCCCTGCTTCATTCCGTATTCCAAGGAGCCGTGGCTGCGTGGGCGCAGGAGGGCCTAGAAGAGCTATCCCACGTTGAAGGTCAGGAAGGGCGGCCGTGAGGAGATACTCCTCATCCAAGGTAAGGAGCAATGGCTGCACTTTGCTGGAGCAGCCATGAAGAGATACCCCACGCTCAAGGTAAGAGAAACCCAAGTAAGACGGTAGGTATTGCAAGAGGGCATCAGAGGGCAGACACACTGAAACCATACTCACAGAAAACTAGTCAGTCTAATCACACTAGGACCACGGTCTTGTCTAACTCAGTGAAACTAAGCCATGCCTGTGGGGCAACCCAAGATGGGTGGGTCATGGTGGAGAGATCTGACAGAATGTGCTCCACTGGAGAAGGGAATGGCAAACCACTTCAGTATTCTTGCCTTGAGAACCCCATGAACAGTATGAAAAGGCAAAATGATAGGATACTGAAAGAAAAACTCCCCAGGTCAGTAGGTGCCCAATATGCTACTGGAGATCAGTGGAGAAATAACTCCAGAAAGAATGAAGGGATGAAGCCAAAGCAAAAAGAATACCCAGCTGTGGATGTGACTGGTGATAGAAGCAAGGTCCGATGCTGTAAAGAGCAATATTGCATAGGAACCTGGAATGTCAGGTCCATGAATCACAGCAAATTGGAAGTGGTCAAACAGGAGATGGCAAGAGTGAACGTCGACATTCTAGGAGTCAGTGAACTGAAATGGACTGGAATGGGTGAATTTAACTCAGATGACCATTATATCTACTACTGCGGGCAAGAATCCCTCAGAAGAAATGGAGTAGCCATCATGGTCAACAAAAGAGTCCGAAATGCAGTACTTGGATGCAATCTCAAAAACGACAGAATGATCTCTGTTCGTTTCCAAGGCAAACCATTCAATATCACAGTAATCCAAGTCTATGCCCCAACTAGTAATGCTGAAGAAGCTGAAGTTGAACGGTTCTATGAAGACCTACAAGACCTTTTAGAACTAATACCCAAAAAAGATGTCCTTTTCATTATAGGGGACTGGAATGCAAAAGCAGGAAGTCAAGAAACACCTGGAGTAACAGGCAAATTTGGCCTTGGAATACGGAATGAGGCAGGGCAAAGACTAATAGAGTTTTGCCAAGAAAATGCACTGGTCATAGCAAACACCCTCTTCCAACAAATTTCTGGATAGAAATAGAATATTTTATAAATTATTTTCATATTTGTATGCTGCTGCTGCTGCTAAGTCGCTTCAGTTGTGTCCGACTCTGTGCGACCCCATAGACAGCAGCCCACCAGGCTCCCCCGTCCCTGGGATTCTCCAGGCAAGAACACTGGAGTGGGTTGCCATTTCCTTCTCCAGTGCATGAAAGTGAAAAGTGAAAGTGAAGTTGCCTAGTCATGTCCGACTCTTAGCAACCCCATGGACTGAAGCCTACCAGGCTCCTCCGTCTATGGGATTCCCCAGGCAAGAGTACTGGAGTGGGGTGCCACTGCCTTCTCCATATTTGTATATCACTTACTTATTTGTATATCACTTTAAAAGAATCACAAAATTTGAAGGAAAAAAAGCAGTCCCCTTTTGTACCAGGGCATTGATTTTTCTCTTTGTGGGACTGATATGCTTGTTTCCAAACAAAAAAACCAATTTGATTCATTTCCTTAATTAAATTAAAAAAAAAGAAAAAGAAAAATCCTCCAGCACTCAAAATTTAGCTTCCTCATGTGGCCTTTCACAAACTGAAGAATATGCAAGGACTTAATTATAATGAACTAGGGGAAATCAAACCCTTTCTCTGTTATGGTATAATTAAGTACCTGTCAAACTCAGGCAACCCTTAATTTTCCTTGAGTGAAAGCGGTTGATGAACTTAAAAACTAATCCTCCCCTTAAGGCTTGCTTTATGAAAGCCCTGTAATTAGAAATAGAGGTTTGTCCAAACTTAAAAGGTCTTTTTTTTTTCCTTTTTCTTGAAACATTTTTACTTGGCCAAAGCTATAAAAGTTTGTTCTTGGTGTTGGATATAGCATCACCAATTATAACTAGCATTGAAGAGCAGATATGTGTGGAGCTGTGATTGCAGAGATGGGAAGGGTTGCGTGTCATGGGCAGTTGTTATCCATGATCTTGATGCTCAAAGTGTGGTCCAGGGACTGGCATTATCTGCCTCAACTGGGTGCTTGTCAGGAAAGCAGAACAGGTCCTGCCGTGGATCCACTGAATCAGCAAATTAATAAGAGCCCCAGATGCACTGAATATACGTGTATACTAAAGATACACTGGTTTATCATGCTCACTAGTTCGTTGTGGGAAAGGTAAACTTTAAAGTAAATGGACTGTTTTTAGGGGAAGAAAAGTTGAAAAGTTAAAGAGCAGTCCGTTTTATTTTTTGAATCTTAAAATCTAGACAGTCAGATTTGCCAAAAGAATTTTTTGGAACTCGTGTTTACCTCTAGGGGATCCTATAAGAAATGGCTTTTGCCTTAGAATCTGAAATATCTCTTATTATTTCCAGAGCCTGGCATGCAATTAACTCTCTGGTCCACAGGGTAGATCTTGCTCTTGGTTACTTTTCTCACAGGAAATGTAATTTCCATGCAAGAGCATCTGACTGAAAGTAGTTGCTCAGTAAGTATTTTTTGAATGAATCAGTGATATATTTTTCATTCAATATGCTTAGGTTAATTTAGTCCCCAGGTGGTGTAGTGGTAAAGAATCTTCCTGCCAATGCAGGAGACACAAGAGATGTGGGTTCAATCCCTGAATCAGGAAAATGCCCTGGAGTAGGAAATGGCAACCCACTCCAATACTCTTGCCTGGGAAATTCTACGGACATAGGAGCCTGGTGGGCTACAGTCCATGGGATTGAGGGGAGTTGGACACGACTGAGTGACTAAACAGACTAAAATTCACAGATGGGAATTTTAATTTTTTGAGGAATCTTCACCCTGTTTTCCATAGCAGCTTAACCATTTTACGTTTTCACTAGCTGTGTACAAATGTTTCAATTTTTCTACGTTCTTCCGATTGCTGTCATTTTCTATTTTGATATTAGTTGTCCTTGTGGGTATGAGGTGGTATCTCACTGTGGTTTCGATTTGCATTTCCTTAATGACTATTTATCTTGACCACCTTTTCATGTGCTTATTGGCCATTAAGGGTCTCCCTGATGGCTCAGTTGGTAAAGAATCTGCCTGCAACGCAGGAGACCTAGGTTTGATCTCTGGGTCAGGAAGATCTGTGGAGAAGGGAATAGCAACCCACTCCTGTATTCTTGCCTGGAGAATTCTGTGGACAAAGGAGGCTACTGGTGGGATCACCATGGTGGGCTACTTCCATGGGGTCACAAAGAGTTGGACACGACTGAGCAACTAACACATACTATAGCTTCTTTGAAGTCATGTCTGTTCAAGTCTTTTGCTCAATTTATTTTATTTTTTGACTGTACTGGGTCTTCGATGAGGTGTGCAGGGGTCTTTATTGTGGTGTGTGGGCTTTCTCTAGTTGTGGTGTGTGGGCTTATTTGCCCCACAGCACGTGGGATCTTAGTTCCTTGACTAGTGATGGAGCAGTGTCCCCTTTAGTGGAAGGCAGATTCTTGACCACTGGACCCCCAGGAAGATCCCAGTTTGCTTGTTCTAAAATCAGGTTATTTGTTCTTTGTGTCATTGAGTTATAGGCATTTAAAAAATATATTCTGGGTACTAATCCCTTTTGAAATACATGATTTTTACATATTTTCTCTTATTCCATAGGTTGCCTTTACACTCTGTTGTTAGTGTTATTTGATGCATAGAAGTTTTTATTCTGATGTATTCCAATTTAATTTTTCTTTTTTGCCTGAGTATTTGGTGTCATATCCAAGATATCATCATCAAATCCAATATCCTGAAGCTTTTCCCTTATGTTTTCTTCTGAGAGTTTTGTGTCTTATGTGTCTTTGATCCATTTTGACTTACTTTTCAGAGTATATATTTTAGCTTAATTTTTGGTATAAGATGTCAGGTAAGGGTCCAGTTTTATTCTTTTGCATGTACATATCCAGGTTTCCTAGCACAATTTGTTGGAAAGATTATCTTTCCCAGTTGAATGGTCTTTGTAACCTTCCTTGTCAAAAATCATTCGACCATATATGTGAGGGTTTATTTTAGGGAATCTCTATTTTATTCCTTTGGTTTATATATCTATTTGGATGCCAGTACCATACTGTTTTGATTGCTATAGCTTTGTAGTAAGTTTTGAAAACAGGAAGCATGAGATCTCTAATTCTGTTCTTCTTTTTTAAGGTTGTTTTGGCTATTTGGAATCCCTTGAGATTCCAGAGGAATTTTATGATAGACTTTTTTCCATTTCTTCAAGAAAACAGTGGAATTTTGATAGATCAACAATGTTTTGTTAAATCCATTCATGAATAAACAAATGAAATAATGAATTTTGTTTATTTTTATTTTGAAAATCACTTACTAACATTTAATGAATTTCTACAATGTGGCTTCAAGCTACCAGGACACAAACCACACCCTGCTGAAGAATTTGGACTTCATGATGACAGGCTTGCTTTGGGAGCTTTCTCTCCCTCAGAACTTTGCAGTAGCCCAATCATACCACTTCAACAAGCTCCAGCCTTGTTCTTGGCAGCATGTACCTATGTCTTCAGCATTCAGTCAAAACTCTAATACTTTGGCCACCTGATGCAGAGAGCTGACTCATTGGAAAAGACCCTGATGCTGGGAAAGATTGAAAGCAGAAGGAGAAGAGGGTTGCAAAGGATTGGATGGTTGGATGGCATCAACGATTCAATGGACATGAACTTGGGTGAACTCCAGGAGATAGTGAGGGACTGGAAGGCCTGGCTGCAGTCCATGGGGTCACAGAGTCTGACACAACATGGTGACTAAACAACTTCCACATACCTGTGTCTGTTCACTGACATAGGTCCACAAAATTTATTAAGGTTGACATTTGGGCAGAAGCTCTGGCTCATCTTAAGTGGAAATGCCTCACGTCAACTTTCCCAAATTATCCTGTGCTGATGCATATTACCAGCATTACCTCTACTTCTTAGGTGCTTCCAGTGTTTGCTGGTGTGGCTGTGGCTTATATGGCCCCTAAGCTTCTTGGCCTTGCTTAGTCTGGATGGCATGTTGGCAGCTGAAACAAAAGAACAAGAGTGAATTTTAAAAGACGGTTTATGACTATAGTTAATGGAAAGCATGTTAGTTATAAAAATCTTTTGCAACAATGTCCTAAATATGGGCTATTTCTCCATGAAAGAGATACATTTTTCTTTACAAGTAAAATTTTATTTGAATTTACCTGTTTATTTTCCTATTTATATTTTTCAGAAGGAGTTTATATGAGTCACAATAAAAAGAATTTCCAAAGGAATAAAAGTCAAGCAATTAAAAAAGTGGTAGAATAAAGACTAAGAATTTAGGTGGGAAGGGACAGTCTCTCTCTTTTATGCATTAAGCTTGGCTTTAAGTTTTCTAGCAACTGAGCAAAGGGGGAAACATAAGAAGGCAATGGTATCTCAACACCAAGAAGAGCAAATAGTCTGTCTAATATCAAGAGGGAAACTGAGCATCTGCCTTGCACCTCTGCCTCCTCCTGTGCCAGCTCTGGTGGTCAGGTCTGTTGAGCTCATTGTAGGCTTGGTTTATTACCAATACTGAGAAAAGGCCCCCTCTTCCTAGAGCAATGGGATTTCAGAATGGGAACACGTGAGTAATCTGAAACCACACTCTGATAATTGCTACTGTTTAAAAGTAAATATTTTTTCAGTGTTTACCATGGCTCCAGGACTTTCCTCCTTACAACATCTCTGTTGGATGGGTATTGAATCACGTTTTTTATGTTTCCAACCAAGGATGTGGCACCTAGTACTGAGCATGGGGCTTCTGAGTCCCCATCCACTTTGTGGTGGCCTCTCTCAGTACTCGAATTGCCATGTTGAGTTCCTATTTTGGTACCCTAGATACTCTTTAAATTCAAGTCTATCTTCAGGCCAGGCCCTGCCTTGTTTCTGCTGTCTCTTACTCTGAGCCTGCAACCCAGTCCCAGAATTCTCACACTTGGTGGACCCTACTAGTGTCGGGCTGATATTGCCTTTGGATTTCTGCTCCATATTTGTCACCACTGTGACATATCATTTCACAGGTATCTTTCTATTCTTGGCCCTTATGTTGACCATTTGCCTGAACCATGAGAGGTACTAGGTCTCTTTCCAGGAACACTCCTGCCAGAGCTGGTCCTCTGCCTTGCCCCTGTCTGTCTTGCTTTACCTTGAGAAGATTCTCATGGTTTGTCAGTGAGTTACAAAAAATGATGAGTGTTTTTGGCCCTTTCATACACTGGGCATTGATGAAAACTAAGGGGAAAAAGCTGAGTTGATTTCTGGTGACACAGTTTGAGTTCTCAAGGATGCTGACTCTGAAGACAGCATATGGTATTTTGTTGCTATTGTGTTTTAATTAATTGGTTTATCTCCCTCTTCTATCAGTCATGGGTTGTGGGCTGCTCCTGTAAAAATGTGATGATCAGCCAGTCTGGAGCTGAGGCAGTCACTCAAATAGTTGATAACTGGATGCTCTCTGCTGATGGTACTCCCAGAAGCTGAATAGCAAGACCTTCCTTGAAGGAGTAGTTAGTGGTGCATCTCTGTGTCTACCTTGCTTTGGAAATAACTGGGACCATATTATCTAGGTAAGATAATGTCTACTGATTAAACTGACTCAGGGATGGAGTTTAGAATGTCCTTTAATCCTCCAGAAAATAATCTCAGAGAAGCTCTTGACTGAAGCTGGACAATGAAAAATTAGAGATTGAGCTTGTCATGGAGTACCAAAAAAGAGATTTATCATGATGAATACAAAGGTGTTTCATATGCTTACGTATCAGGCATATGGGTGGAGGAGTTAACAGTTAGCTATACACTTCAGAATTTTGGTTTTATGCAGACTTGAACTTGTTGCCCAGGTTTGGAAACAATTCACCTTTTGCAAGGTGTGCTTGTATCAATATTTGAGGCCAAGATTGCTTTTGTTTTGGTTTTTAAATCACAAAGTATCTATATGTCTACATTTGGACAAGTACTTCATTGAGCCCAGAGTATCAGATTGTTACACAAGGAAAATTAAATGTTGGTGAGAAAAACAGTGAATATAGGACTTACTTATTATTGCCTTGGAGAAGGCAATGGCAACCCACTCCAGTACTCTTGCCTGGAAAATCCCATGGACGGAGGAGCCTGGTAGGCTGCAGTTCATGGGATCGCAAAGAGTTGGACACAACTGAGCGACTTCACTTTCACTTTTCACTTTTCACTTTCATGCATTGGAGAAGGAAATGGCAACCCACTCCAGTGTTCTTGCCTGGAGAATCCCAGGGACGGCAGAACCTGGTGGCCTGCTGTCTATGGGGTTGCACAGAGTCGGACACGACTGAAGTGACTTAGCAGGAGCAGCAGCCTTGCTCGTGAATTAGCCTAAAATGGCTCATGTAGAGTTTTTGCATCACAATGAATGTCAAGATAATTTAGTGGCAACATATAAATGCTAAACAACAACAAGAAAATCCTTAAATAAGTTAACCCATTCAATGAATTTTTAGTATTATTTATCTTAAAGCTGAAACATACCTGAAAACAATGATGATTATGAATGCAAGGGACATTCAGTGTTCTTTTGTTGCAAAGTTAGATCCTGCAAAAAAAATGTAAGATCCACTTCTTTTCTTCATAGATTTAACAACAGATTCACAGAAGATAAGTGATAGAAAGAACAACTGGCACAGAAGGGTAAAGGTAAAACACTGCTTTCCCCTCTTGATTTCAACACATTTCTGTAGTATTCTTAACATTTTTGATGTATCCCTTCAGAACTTTTTTTTGTGAATGTAAAAGTATCTATATGTACATATATATATGCATATATATATATACACACACACCCAGGTGGTGCTAGTGGTAAAGAACCTACTTGCCAATGTAAGTTCACATCTAAGAGATGTGGTTCGATTCTGGGGTCAGAAAGATTCCCCTGAAGGAAGGCATGGCAACCCACTCCAGTATTCCTGCCTAGAGAATCCCATGGACAGAGAAGGCTGGCGGGATAACAGTCCATAGGGTCATACAGAGTCGGACATGACTGAAGCGACTTAGCATGCAAGCAAGCATGCATATTCATTCACGATGGATAATACTATGCACAGTATTCTCTGTTTATGCAGTTAATGCATAATTGGACATCTTTGTATAACCATATATATAGGTATACTTAAAATTTTTAAAGTTATAAAATGTTTTATTTTATGGGCATATTATTTAACCAGTAATATTCATTTTGAGTTTTTGTTCTTACAGTTTCTCTATGAACATCTTTGCACATATATTTTTAAGCTTTTGTGCAATAGCTGCCTTAAGGTAAATTCCTAGAATTAAGATTGCTGAATCATAGAATATATATATATATATATAACATTTTAATCTATATTGCCAAACCACCCTCCAAAACAATGTACCACTTATACTGAATCAGTAGTGCAATGAAAATGTCAGTTTTTCCAATCTGTTGCCAACATGGGGTATTATCAAATGTTCAATCTTTGCCAATCTGTTGTATATTAAAAAAAAACTTAATTATTTTAATTTTTATCTTGCAATTGTGATTATGGTTGGGCATTTTTTGCTGTGTTTTTTGGTCCTTTTATTTATTTCCTAGTGAACTGTCTGGCCATTTATTTGCCCATTTTTCTATTAGGTTGTTTGCCTTCTGATTTTTGGTTCAGAAGGGCTATTGATACATAAAGGATACAATTATCAATCTTGTCATAAATGAATACAACTATTTCCTCCAGTTAATAATTTACTTTTGGTTATATTTACCATGTTTTTTATATGATATGGTAAATTTAAAATTTTTAAGCAGTAAAATTTATCACTCTTTTTTTCTTTTTTTAACTAAAAAAAATTGAAGTGTAGTTAATTTACAGTACAGTGTTAGCTTCGAGTGTATAGCAAAGTGATTCAGATACACACACACACACACACACACACACACATACACACACATATATATATTCTTTTTAGGATTCTTTTCCATTATAGGTGATTACAGGACATTCAACATGTTACACAGTAAATCCTTGTTTATCTATTTTCTGCATAGCAGTGTACATATGTTACTCTCAAACTCCTAATTTACCACTCTTTTTTAATGGCTTTTGAAATTTGTTACGTGCTTATTTTATTGAAGACCTATTTAGGCATGGTTTTATCTAAAACTTGATGGCTTTAATATTTATATTTAAATCATTATCTATAAAATGGGGATTGTATTAGAATCTGGAGATTTTGAATTGTGGTGTTGGAGATGACTCTTGAGAGTCCCTTGGATTGCAAGGAGATCAAACCAGTCATTCCTAAAGGAAATCAATACTGAATATTCATTGGAAGGACTGATGCTAAAGCTGAAGCTCTAGTACTTTGGTCACCTGATGCAAAGAGCAGACTCATTGGAAAAAACCGTGATGCTGGGAAAGATTGAAGGTAAAAGGAGAACAGGGCAACAGAAGATGAGATGGTTAGATACCATTACCGACTCAATAAGCATAAATTTGAGCAAACTTGGGGAGATAGTAGAGGACAGATGAGCCTGGCATGCTGTAGTCCATCATGTCTCAAAGAGTTGGACACGACTTTGTGACTGAACAACAACAACAATTGGAATCTAGGTTATAAGATTGCAGGAGAATCAGTGGAACAGGGAGAAGAACATTTTTATCTGATACATTCTGGTTTATTTAAACAGAGAATGTATTAATTATGTAAAATAAGTAGATAGAAAATATATTAATAAATTTACATATTACTATGACCTAAATCAAATCCCTTATGATTATACAGTGGAAGTGAGAAATAGATTTAAGGGCTTAGATCTGATAGATAGAGTGCCTGATGAACTATGGAATGAGGTTCGTGACATTGTACAGGAGACAGGGATCAAGACCATCCCCATGGAAAAGAAATGCAAAAAAGCAAAATGGCTGTCTGGGGAGGCCTTACAAATAGCTGTGAAAAGAAGAGAAATGAAAAGCAAAGGGGAAAAGGAAAGATACAAACATCTGAATATAGAGTTCCAAAGAATAGCAAGAAGAGATAAGAAAGCCTTCTTCAGCGATCAATGCAAAGAAATACAGGAAAACAACAGAATGGGAAAGACTAGAGATTTCTTCAAGAAAATCAGAGATACCAAAGGAACATTTCATGCAAAGATGGGCTCGATAAAGGACAGAAATGGTATGGATCTAACAGAAGCAGAAGATATTAAGAAGAGATGGCAAGAATACACAGAAGAACTGTACAAAAAAGATCTTCATGACCCAGATAATCATGGTGTGATCACTGACCTAGAGCCAGACATCCTGGAATGTGAAGTCAAGTGGGCCTTAGAAAGCATCACTACGAACAAAGCTAGTGGAGGTGATAGATTTCCAGTTGAGCTATTCCAAATCCTTAAATATGATGCTGTAAAAGTGCTGCACTCAATATGCCAGCAAATTTGGAAAACTCAGCAGTGGCCACAGGACTGGAAAAGGTCAGTTTTCATTCCAATCCCAAAGAAAGGCAATGCCAAAGAATGCTCAGACTACCACACAATTGCACTCATCTCACATGCTAGTAAAGTAATGCTCAAAATTCTCCAAGCCAGGCTTCAGCAATATGTGAACCGTGAACTTCCTGATGTTCAAGCTGGTTTTAGTAAAGGCAGAGGAACCAGAGATCAAATTGCCAACATCCACTGGATCATGGAAAAAACAAGAGAGTTCCAGAAAAACATCTATTTCTGCTTTATTGACTATGCCAAAGCCTTTGACTGTGTGGATCACAATAAACTGTGGAAAATTCTGAAAGAGATGGGAATACCAGATCACCTGACCAGCCTCTTGAGAAATTTGTATGCAGGTCAGGAAGCAACAGTTAGAACTGGACATAGAACAACAGACTGGTTCCAAATAGGAAAAAGAGTACGTCAAGGCTGTATATTGTCACCGTGCTTATTTAACTTCTATGCAGAGTACATCATGAGAAACTCTGGACTGGAAGAAACACAAGCTGGAATCAAGATTGCCAGGAGAAATATCAATAACCTCAGATATGCAGATGACACCACCCTTATGGCAGAAAGTGAAGAGGAACTCAAAAGCCTCTTGATGAAAGTGAAAGTGGAGAGTGAAAAAGTGGGCTTAAAGCTCAACATTAAGAAAATGAAGATCATGGCATCTGGTCCCGTCACTTCATGGGAAGTAGACAGGGAAACAGTGGAAACAGTGTCAGATTTTATTTTCTGGGCTCCAAAATCACTGCAGATGGTGACTGCAGCCATGAAATGAAAAGATGCTTACTCCTTGGAAGGAAAGTTATGACCAACCTAGATAGCATATTCAAAAGCAGAGACATTACTTTGCCAACAAAGGTTCGTCTAGTCAAAGCTATGGTTTTTCCTGTGGTCATGTATGGATGTGATAGTTGGACTGTGAAGAAGGCTGAGCGCCGAAGAATTGATGCTTTTGAACTGTGGTGTTGGAGAAGACTCTTGAGAGTCCCTTGGACTGCAAGGAGATCCAACCAGTCCATTCTGAAGGAGATCAGCCCTGGGATTTCTTTGGAAGGAATGATGCTAAAGCTGAAACTCCAGTACTTTGGCCACCTCATGTGAAGAGTTGACTCATTGGAAAAGACTCTGATTCTGGGAGGGATTGGGGGCAGGAGGAGAAGGGGACGACAGAGGATGAGATGGCTGGATGGCATCACTGACTCGATGGATGTGAGTCTGAGTGAACTCCGGGAGTTGGTGATGGACAGGGAGGCCTGGTGTGCTGCGATTCATGGGGTGGCAAAGAGTCGGACACGACTGAGCGACTGAGCTGATCTGATACATTAAATTTATAGTTGGCACAAAACTCTTACTAAATTATGTCCTACTTTCTAATAAAATTTGAGTTATCCTTTTGTTTTTTGGGACGATCCTCTGGGGAAGGAAATGGCAACCCACTCCAGTACTCTTGCCTGGAAAATCCCATGGACAGAGAAGTGTGGTAGGCTATAGTCCGTGGGGTTGCAAAGAGTTGGACATGACTGAGGGACTTCACTTTATCTCTAAATAATGGTAATTTATCCCTCTTATCTTTTAAGTTGAATGGTTAATACTATTTAGTAAACAATAGTAAATGCTAAGAGTCGGGCATGACTGAGTGACTTCACTTTCACTTTTTACTTTCATGCATTGGAGAAGGAAATTGCAACCCACTCCAATGTTCTTTCCTGGAGAATCCCAGGGACGGGGAGCCTGGTGGGCTGCCATCTATGGGGTTGCACAGAGTGGACACGACTGAAGTGACTTAGCAGCAGCAGCAGCAGTAAATAATAATTATAATAGGCATGATTTCCTTTGATTTGTTGTTGTTGTTCAGTTGCTAAGTCAACTGCAGTACGCCAGGCTTCCCTGTCCTTCACTATCTCCTGGAGTTCGCTCAAACTCACGTCTGTTGAGTCAATGATGCCATCCAACCATCTCATCCTCTGTCACCCTCTTCTACTCTTGCCCCTCAGTCTTTCCCAGCATCAGGGTTTTTCCCAATGAGTGGGCTCTTTGCATCAGGTCAAAGTATTAAAGCTTCAGCTTCAACATCAGTCCTTCCAATGAATATTCAGGACTAATTTCCATTAGAATTAACTGGTTTGATCTCCTTGCTGTCCAAGGGACTCTCAAGAATCTTCTCCAATACCACTGTTCAAAAGCATCAATTCTTCAGTCCTCAGTCTTTTTTATGGTCCAACTCTCATACCCATACATGACTAGTGGAGAAACCATAGCTCTGACTATATGGACCTTTGTTGGAAAAGTGATGTCTCTGTTTTTTTTAATATACTATCTAGGTTTATCATAGCATTTCTTCCAAGGAGCAAGTGTCTTTTAATTTCATGGCTGCAGTCACCATCTGCAGTGATTTTGGAACCTAAATAAAATAAAGTCTGTCACTGCTTCTACTTTTCCCCATCTGTTTGCCATGAAATGGTGGTACCAGTTGCCACGATCTTAATTTTTTGAATGTTGAGTTTTAAGCCAAATTTTTCACTCTCGTCTTTCACTTTCATTAAGAGGCTCTTTAGTTCCTCTGTTTTCTGCAATTGGGGTGGTGTCATCTTCATATCTGAGGTTGCTGATATTTCTCCTGGCAATCTAGATTCCAGCTTGTGATTCATCCAGCCTGGCATTTCTTATGATGTACTCTACATATAAGTTAAATAAACAGGGTGACAATATACAGCCTTGATGCACTTCTTTCCCAATTTTGAACCAGTGTGTTCCATGTCTGGTTCTAACTGTTGCTTCTTGACCTGCATACAGATTTCTCAGGTTTCACTTGATAGTAAAGCAAAATTTTGACTCTTGATTTGAAGCACACCTATGTGCATACAATTTTTCCTGTAAGAGTTTTTGAAAAGTTAACACACATGACAATGGTGCAGAAAAACAAAAGGGTAAATAGTGAAAAGTAATGCTTTTTCATACTTCTTTCCTTTATCCATGTAGTTTTCCTTTTGGAGGCAGCCATTGTTAGAGAGAGACAGATTTTTCCTACTGCCTCAGAGTCATGATAGACCTCTATAAATACATATATAAATATGTATCTAAATATAGTAGAATTTCTTTTTGGCCACCTCGTGTGGCTTGTGGGATCTTAGTTCCCCAACCAGGAATTATACCCAGGTTCATGCCAGTGAAAGCACTGAGTCTTAATCACTGGACCACCAGGGAATTCCCCATATATTAGAGTTCTTATTCAAACAGATCTGTTCTTTCTGCTACATTGTGGTCTACAGAGATGATAAGGCGTTTATTCAAATGTCAATTAAAAGAAAGATATCATATTCTGTCTGTGTAATCATCTTTTAGAACATAATTCTTTGGTATTTTATCAATTGGTCTCAGTCATGTGGTTATCATTGTACCATCAGCATTCACTTTTTTTTTTCCGGGTCTGGCAGAGACCGTAGCCACACATGTGTGCCCTTTCCTTGGTCACATATATTCCAGCCTAATGTGTCCTGGTTTTTTGTTATGCCTGCTATACAACATTCACTTTGGGATTTACCTTCACCTTCATTCAAGAGGTTTCCTTTGCCATTTCAGAATGGGTTCTTCTGTTCCTGTGCTTCATGTATTTCTTTTCTTTGTTAATTTTGGTAACATACAATTCCTAAGACCATCCTGAAAAAGTTTATGAGAAAAAGTAAAATTTTTGAGTTCTGGCATCTGAAAATATTCTTTACTCCATGCTTCCATTTGATTGATACTTCAACTGGATATAGTGGTATAGGCTAAGATTATTTTTCTTTGGAATTTTGGAGGTCTTACTCCAGTGTCTTATGGTATCAGTGTTGTTAGAAATTCAAAGCCATTTTGATTTTTTATTCATTGTAGGTGATCTTTTTTTTTTTTAATCTATGAATCTTTTAGAAATTTCTTTTTGTCCTCAATCTTCAGAAAGTTTACCACACTATACCTTGAAGTCAATCTATTTTGCCCACTCTGTTGGGCATTTAATAAATTCATTTAATCTGCAAATGTCCACCTCATCTGGGAAATTTTCTCTGTTTTATTGTATTTTCATCTCACCTAATTTCTCTGTTTATTTACCTTCTGAATAATCTTTTTTAAAAAATTATCCTGTTCATTCATTATGGATGCAAAATCATTTATTTCTCTGGTAATAATAATGATAGATTTTTGAATATTAAAAAAATCTTGGTCTCTTTTTTCCAACTTATCATTTTTTTCTTTTCTTGGTTTTTATCTTCAAAGTTAGAAGTCAGGTGTATTTCACAATAGGCCTGTCTACTCATGATTAAGAGTGAGGGATTAAAAAAGGTGGAGTTTATTGACACTGAGTTTAACTATTAGGGTAGTCAGGCCATTGTTGAGGAACTTGGGTGTTATCTTGGACTATTCAGGTTTGCCAGGGAAGAATCTTTTAATCTACTGCCTGGAAGGTAGAGGAGTGGCTGCAAACCTCCTGGAAACCATATTAAGACTAGGCTAGGGGCCAGCAAGAGGCTGAAGTTGAAGGGTTCTATGAAGACCTACAAGACCTTTTAGAACTAACACCCAAAAAAGATGTCTTTTTCATTATAGGGGACTGAAATGCAAAAGTAGAAAGTCAAGAAACACCTGGAGTAACAGGCAAATTTGGCCTTGGAGTATGGAATGAAGCAGGGCAAAGGCTAATAGAGTTTTGCCAAGAGAACGCACTGGTCATAGCACACACCCTCTTCCAACAACACAAGAGAAGACTCTACACATGGACATCACCAGATGGTCAACACTGAAATCAGATTGATTATATTCTTTGCAGCCAAAGATGGAGAAGCTCTATACAGTTAGCAAAAACAAGACCAGGAGCTGACTGTGGCTCAGACCATGAACTCCTTATTGCCAAATTCAGACTTAAATTGAAGAAAGTGGGGAAAACCACTGGACCATTCAGGTATGACCTAAATCAAACCCCTTATGATTGTAGAGTGGAAGTGAGAAATAGATTTAAGGGCCTAGATCTGATAGATAGAGTGCCTGATGAACTATGGACTGAGGTTTGTGACATTGTACAGGAGACAGGGATCAAGACCATCCCCATGGAAAAGAAATGCAAAAAAGCAAAATGGCTGTCTGGGGAGGCCTTATAAATAGCTGTGAAAGAAGGGAAGTGAAAGGCAAAGGAGAAAAGGAAAGATATAAGCATCTGAATAAGAATAGCAAGGAGAGATAAGAAAGCCTTCCTCAGTGATCAGTGCAAAGAAATAGAGGAAAACAACAGAATGGGAAAGACTAGAGATCTCTTCAAGAAAATTAGAGATACCAGGGGAACATTTCATGCAAAGATGGGCTTGATAAAGGACAGAAATGGTATGGACCTAACAGAAGCAGAAGATATAAGAAGAGGTGGCAAGAATACACAGAAGAACTGTACAAAAAAGATCTTCACGACCAAGATAATCATGATGGTGTGATCACTGACCTAGACCCAGACATCCTGGAATGTGAAGTCAAGTGGGCCTTAGAGAGCATCACTATGAACAAAGCTAGTGGAGGTGATGGAATTCCAGTTGAGCTCTTTCAAATCCTGAAAGATGATGCTGTGAATGCAGTCCTGGGTGCTGCACTCAATATGCCAGCAAATTTGGAAAACTCAGCAGTGGCCACAGGACTGGAAAAGGTCAGTTTTCATTCCAATCCCTAAGAAAGGCAATGCCAAAGAATACTCAAACTGCTGCACAATTGCACTCATTTCACACGCTAGTAAAGTCATGCTCAAAATTCTCCAAGCCAGGCTTCAGCAATACGTGAACCATGAACTTCCTGATGTTCAAGCTGGTTTTAGAAAAGGCAGAGGAACCAGAGATCAAATTGCCAACATCCACTGGATCATGGAAAAAGCAAGAGAGTTCCAGAAAAACATCTACTTCTGCTTTTTGACTATGCCAAAGCCTTTGACTGTGTGGATCACAAGAAACTGTGGAAAATTCTGAAAGAGATGGGAATACCAGACCACCTGACCTGCCTCTTGAGAGACCTATATGCAGGTCAGAAGCAACAGTTAGAATTGGACATGGAACAACAGACTGGTTCCAAATAGGAAAAGGAGTATGTCAAGGCTGTATATTGTCACCCTGCTTATTTAACTTATACACGGAGTACATCATGAGAAACACTGGGCTGGATGAAGCGCAAGCTGGAATCAAGATTGCCAGGAGAAATATCAATAACCTCAGATATGCAGATGACACCACCCTTATGGCAGAAAGTGAAGAGGAACTCAAAAGCCTCTTGATGAAAGTGAAAGTGGAGAGTGAAAAAGTGGGCTTAAAGCTCAACATTAAGAAAATGAAGATCATGGCATCTGGTCCCATCACTTCATGGGAAATAGACGGGGAAACAGTGTCAGACTTCATCTGGGGGGGAATCCAAAATCACTGCAGATGATGACTGCAGCCATGAAATTAAAAGACACTTACTCCTTGGAAGGAAAGTTATGACCAACCTAGATAGCACATTCAAAAGCAGAGACATTACTTTGCCAATAAAAGTCTGTCTAGTCAAGGTTATGGTTTTTCCAATAGTCACGTATGGATGTGAGAGTTGGACTGTGAAGAAAGCTGAGTGCTGAAGAATTGATGCTTTTGAAGTGTGGTGTTGGAGAAGACTCTTGAGAGTCCCTTGAACTACAAGGAGATCCAACCAGTCCATCCTAAAGGAGATTAGTCCTGGGTGCTCTTTGGAAGGACTGATGCTAAAGCTAATACTCCAGTACTCTGGCCACCTCATGCGAAGAGTTGACTCATTGGAAAAGACTCTGATGCTGGGAGGGATTGGGGGCAGGAGGAGAAGGGGACGACAGAGGATGAGATGGCTAGATGGCATCACCGACTTGATGGATGTGAATTTGAGTGAACTCTGGGAGTTGATGATGGACAGAGAGGCCTGGTGTGCTCCGATTCACGGGGTCACAAAGAGTCGGACATGACTGATCATCTGAAGTGAACTGAACTAAAGTGAGGGTCCAGCAGTGTCAGTATTTTGCATTCAATATACTTATAGTATATAAATACTATATACAATGTAGTCCCCAGGTGGCAGAATGATAAAGAATCCACTTGCCAATGCAGGAGACACAGGAGACTTGGGCTCAGTCCCTGGGTTGGGAAGTTCCCTGGAGAAGGAAATGACAACCTGCTCCTATATCCTTGCCTGGTGAATCCCATGGACAGAGGAACCTGGTGGGCTAAAGTCCATGGGTTGCAGAGTCAGACACAGTTGAGTACGTAGCATTTTAAGTATACATTTTAAGTAGCATTTTAAGTATATGCCCGTTGTTCAACTGTTCTCCCCAGCTAAGTAACCCTTTCTTTTACCCTCTTCAGAGATTAAATCTCAAGACTTCTTTTAAGGATGGGACACTCACCTAGCAGCTTAGAATGGAAGAGAGAATTTAAGAATTTAATTGCTTTTCAAAGAAAGAATTTTCACTCAATTCTCCTTGCTGCTCCAGCTTTCCCATCATTAACTTTCAATCCAGTTCCAAGGGGAATGGGCAATATTAGTTTGAGCTTTTAAAGAACCAGCTGTGTTGTAAATAAAACTATTTCTCAGACAGTTTCTCCCTTGATGACAGCAAGGAAGGTGATGGGGTGGCCAGGAAAATCACTCTGGGAAGGAGGTGGACTTTGCCTATGACCTTCCTATGTGTCTCAGGGTATCAATTTGTCCCAGTGGTTTGGTTATTCAGCTTCCCATACTTTCCACTACGGGTTTGGCTATCTTTAGTCTGTTAAGTGAGATACCATTATTAATCTATTTGGTTTCCAAATTCTAACTTATTTTTATGCTTTTAAAATTTTCCCTATTGTACCAATTTATGTATCTCCTTGGGGTTGTTCATCTCTACCTACCTCCTGGTCTTCATCCATTACTCAGCAGGGGCCCTTGTGGCTGTCACTGCCGCCTTGTCTCCTAGCACTGCCAACTGTCTAAGCCTGCCCTGGGATGAAGACTGGTTTTGACACAATCACCATTGTCTCTGCTGATGTTGAGCCACAGTAGTTCTTATTCCTCCTGATTTGGAAGAGACATAGTGCTGCACTGAAGGATCTCACTCCGTCAGCTGCTGTTCCACCAATGCTGGGTAACAGAGCCTAGAAACGTGGGTGGGGGTGGAGGTGGGAGAGGGAACAGTAACACATTAATGCTCTTGTGACTAACTTGGACCAAGTGAGAGACATAAGATGAGAGAGAGGGGCTCTTCCCAGGAACAATAGTGCCCTCAGGCTTCTCTGGATATGTTCTATGTGGTGATGCAGTGGGTTGTGCTTTCTTGTGAAGCTGTCAAGTTTGGCAATGCACCGTCTTGTATTTACTTGCCCATTCCCTGCCTTGCTTACTCCTGTGACTTAAGAATTATATCCCTCAAAAAAAAAAAAAAAAAAAGAAGAATTATATCCCTCAATAATGTGCTAGTAAGCTTTGCCTTGGGCTCTGTTTTCTAAAGATCACTGATTCAGACATATTGATGGTTTATGTAAAACACAAAGCAAGAACAAGAAAACTTTTCATGAAGGAGCAAAATGAAGTATGCTAATTCTGCAATCTTAAAATTAAGGCTCTGAGACATGTGCGTGTGTGTGTATTTGGTTCACTTGAAGAGTCATTTTTTAAAAATATTTTAAAAGTTATTTTTCAGTGAATTTTGAATTTTATTAAATACTGTTATGGCAGATTATAGGAGTAATTTTTTCTCTACTGAATTATAGAAATAGATTACTTGACACTCATGTATCTTTGTAGTCCTGGGATAAAGCTTTCTTGGTTGTAACATAGAGCACTTTATTTAGAATTTGTAACAATATTTTTAAATGGTACTGTGCTAAATTTTTCTTTTTTACGAATATTATTTTGTGAAGATTTAGTATTATTTTATGTTACTTTTCTTTCAGTTTTTAATTAATAAAAATATAATAAACATCTATGAATCCACTCTCAATATGAGACAAAGAACATTAAGAATAACTTACATCTTCCTATGAAGTTACAATCTACTTGTTCCCATGCTTATTCTGCCTCTGGTAACAACCATATGAACTTTGTTTTATTCATCCCTTCTGTGTGCATTGCAATGTGCCCACAGACATGCATATGGTTTTTCACACACACATATATATTTATTTTTAGTTGTTTTAGCTCTATAAAATGATTTATTTAGGAACTTGCTTTTCTTTAAGTATTATTTTTGCCGGGATTCATCAATGTTCACTCAATATTCAACAAATATTTACTAGGGACCTAATAAAAGCTGGGAATAATTTAGGTAGACCAATCAAAAATTTACTGTCCTACATTCTAGTTTGGGGAATAGACAATAAAGAAGATAAATAAAGTAAAAAGAATATGACATAATGATAAATGCTGAGGAGAAAAAATAAAGGAAGGAAGATACAAACTGTTGACAATGGAAAGGGAGGTTTGAATTTGTATCTGGGGAGATGGGGCGGGTTTTTGGAGAAGCTGCCTTTGAGAAAAGTCCTTGAAGCCACGAGGGAGGTAGCCACAGTGATCTCTAGCAGGAGAATTTCTGGCAACTGCAACAGCAAATGTAGCGGTATTGAACTGGAAGTGTACTTGAGTCTCCTCCTCTCTGAGGAGCAGCAAGAAGCCCAGAGTGGTTGGAGCAAAACAAAAGAATACTGTCGATAACTGTTTATTATTTTCTATAATTATTTTTTATAGTTTGTTAGTATGAGGATTGAAATAAGGTTCATATCTTATAATTAGCTGATATGATCTTAAGTCTCTAAATAAATAGATCTCTTTTAGTAAGTAGGTTTCCTTCCATCTTTTTTTTTGGAGATTTATTTTCTGAAAAAAAAAATTCATTGATCCAGTATATTATCTCACATTCTGAATTTTGGTGAGAGTGTTTAACAGGTTCCAGTGTTCTTCATATTTGCTATGAATTGGCAGTTGGATAGAGAGGCTTTATCAGAATCAACTTTATTGGCAAGAATACTTCATAGGTAGCTGTATCTTTCTTCCATGAGGAGATACATGTCCGATCATAACTCTTTATGAAGTTTGTTGCTTTGATGCTGAATAATTAGACCCATGAATTCATCAGGGGTTATGAGATGGTGATTACTAATGTTTCCTTTTCTCTTCATTCATTTGCTAGAATACTCCATTAAGAAGAATCCTACTTTCATCAACTATTTCATTATTTAGTAGTATAATTCTTAGAGGAAAAGGAGGATAAATGTTTAGTTATTTTGCCTTATTTATCAGTTTCCAAAATTAGTATGGACTCCCTAGAATTTTCCAAAAGTGACTGATAAAAATATAGCAGATCCTGTGGATCCTCTACCCAGCTCTCTTTCCTGAGCTGGTGTACCCAACTCTGGCTTCTGGGAGTTGTGCTAACTGGACACACCTTCTTTTTCTGGATAATTGCCCTTCTTCCTGGCCTGAAAGATTACACTTCTTCCACACCAGAGGCAACCTTCAGGTAACGGCTATGGGTGCTATAGATGGAATGGTTGTGTCCCCCTCAAATTCAAATGCTAAATCCTAAGGCCCAGTGTGATAGTATTTGGAGGCAGGTAGATCATGAGGGCAGAGTTCCTACAAATGGGATTGATTAGTGCCCTTTAAAGAAGACCCCTGAGAGCTCTTTCACTCCCTTCTGCCACATGGTAGGGTAATCACTAAGTTGTGTCTGATTCTTGCAACCCCATAGACTGTAGCCCGCCAGGATTTCCCAGGCAAGAATACTGGAGTGGGTTGTCGTTTCTGCCATGTGAGGACACAGCAAAAAGATGGCTGGAGATGGACTCTCATCAGAACACAGACCATGCTGGTGTCTTGATCATGGACTTCCTAGCCTGTGAGAAATAAGTTTATGTTGTTTATAAGTCATCCAGTTTGTGGTATTCTATTATAGCAGCTTGAATAGAGTAAGACTGACTTAAGTGAGGTTTCATAAGGCTTTCACCCGAGCCTTAATGTTGCAGGGAGGAAGGTGGTACTCTTCATGTTCAAAGGCTTTCCAAGGGGAAGGCTGACATTAACTTCTATTTGAGGGGCACTGGCATTGTTGAGAAGCTTAGTGGTCACTGAACTCTGAGGGTTGGGCTGATGATAAGAGATGCTACTCTCTACTAACAATGGGGTGATAGGGTCTCAACAGAAGGCAAGTGGCTGCACTTAATTTTCAGAAAGAAATGGGAGTGAAGAGGGGAGGAATAAATTAGGAGTTTGGGATTGATGTATACATACTACTATATCTAAAATAGAAAACCAAGGTTCTACTGTATAGCTTAGGGAACTCTGCTCAGTAATCTATAATAACATAAATGGGAAAAGCATTTTAAAAAGAATAGATTGCTCCTTGGAAGAAAAGCTATGACAATCTTAGACAGCATATTAAAAAACAGAGACTTTACTTTGCCAACAAAGGTCTGTATAGTCAAAGCTATGGTTTTTCCAGTAGTCATGTATGGATATGAGAGTTGGACCTTAAAGAAGGCTGAGTGCTGAAGAATTGATGCTTTTGAACTGTGATATTGGAGAAGACTCTTGAGAGTCCCTTGGACAGCAAGGAGATCAAACCAGTCAATTCTAAAGGAAAACAATTCTGAATATTCATTGGAAGGACTGATGCGGAAGCTGAAACTCCCGTACTCTGACCACCTGATGTGAAGAGCTGACTCATTAGAAAAGACCCTGATGCTGGGAAAGATTGAAGGCAGGAGAAGAAGGAGACGACAGAGGATGAGATGGGTGTATGGCATCACCAACTTAATGGACATGAGTTGAGCAAACTCCGGGAGATTGTGAAGGGCAGGGAAGCCCGGTGTGCTGCAGTCCATGGGGTCACAAAGAGTTGGACATGACTGAGTGACTGAACAACAACAACAATATGTATAATTGAATCACTTTGCTGTACACTTCAAGCTAACACAGCAGTATAAATCAAATATACTCCAATATTAAATGAAAATTTAAAAAGTAAAGATTAAAAAAGAGAAAGAAATGGGAGTGATGGCCATAATGAGCAGCAACCATTGAATGACAACCAAGAGGGCTGGTTCGAAAAGATCTTAGGGATCATAAGGATAGCAATATGGTATTTCTTATTGTGTAGCCAAGAGGTGTGTTGCTTACTATACATACATAATCAAAAGAAATCAAGAAATGATGAACAGAAAGCTGAAGCCTTCCTCTCCAATGGACAGCTATGATTCTTTGTCTCATTTCTATACCTAGTCAGTACGCAAACCCAAAGGGCTTCCCAAGTGGCTCAGTTGCAAAGAATCTGCCTGTCAATGAAGGAGACACAGATGTGGATTAATAAGAAGATCCCTTGGAGGAGGAAATGGCTACCTATTCTTGTCTGGAGAATCCCACGGACAGAGGAGCCTGGCAGGCTACTGTCCATGGGGTCACAAAGAGTCTGACACAACTGAGCAAATGAGCATGCACACACATGTGCATGCAAACCAAAAATCCACTGGCAAAAGGAGGGGCTGGATTACAATGAGGAAGGTCCAATGTAATTACTTCAGTGATTCACAGCACTGACTCCTAAAATGGGAAAGAAGAATACCTACCCGCATCTTTCAAGAGCTATAGAGTTCAAGTTGACGTGGATAGCTGGGTACCATCTCCATCATGGGAAGCCCCTACTCCCCCACCATAAAACAGTGAAAACCAGAGTGCAGTTTCAATGACATGGCCCATTGAGGAGACGACAGGCCAGTGAATCAGAAGACCATGGGTGGGTCAAAGCTGAAACCTCTCAGCAGTGTAATATTGGGAAGTGACCTCTTTTTGCCTCAGTTTTTTTATCTATAGAATGAAGCTAATGATTCCTGCCTGGCCCATCTTACAGAATTTTTGAAATATCAAATGACACAATTAAGGTGAAAGTGTAACTGAAAAGTGCAACCCAAATAAAAGTTGTTTTTATCACTACCTCCCATTATGTTATCTGTCCTGGATATACAACTAAAGACTTTCTTGTTGTTGTTCCATCTAGTTAATGTTATTTAATCTGACAGTTATAGGAGTGGTCAAGAAATAGTTAAGTCAAACCTTACACTCCATTCTCAATTTTAAAGCACCAACAATCTAATGCACTTTTTAAAGAAAATTTGTAAGTGGCTGTTGGCTGAATTCTTCTCCAGTGTTTAAACTGGTATAAGCTTTCTAATAAGCCCCTTTGGAAATATGTACCAAAATTGAAAATGTGTGTAACATTTGGCCTAGGAATCTGTCTTCTAGGAAATTGTATGCCAAAAGATGCTCATGTAAAGATGTTAATTGGAACATTATTTTAATAGCAAAAAAATTGAAAAGAAACTAAAAATTCTGCAATAAAAACAAACTGATTCTTATAAATTATATAAAATAGCTACAGTGAAATACTGCAGTGTTAAATATTAAAGATCTCTATTTATTGACTTCAAAAAATGTCCCAAACATATTACATGGAAATCACAAGTTATACAGACTGTGATATCCTATATGTATTTAGAGAGAACTATCTAGAGAGATGTTTACTAAGAGGTTAGCTCTGGGTGTTAATATTTCAGATGTTGATTCTTTTTTATATCTTTCTTTATGGTTTAATTTTTTTGAAATGAGAAACATTTAAACAACATTTTCTTATTTATTGTTTAGGTTGTCTACATTTTATCCTTTACTTTTGACCATTTCAAAACTCCTTATCATTTAAAATGTGGTGTTCCTATTAGTTATTTTTGTTGCTTTATTAAAAAGTTTATTTGGGGAGATTTTACAAAAGGAAAACCTTCAGAATGTCTCCAGTTTCCAATATTTCATGCTATCTCATCCCTTCTCTATGAAAAATTGATTGTTGGTTAAATTCTTGTTCTTCTTGAAGTTATGTTTAAAACCTGAGGACCTCAGGCATAGGGTTTCAACACAGAATGTATTTACTTTGCAATTGTTTATTTGCAAATTCTATTGTATATGTTAAATATTAATCATTATAATTAGATGAAGCATTTAGCATTTGTTTCAAAGTTGGACCTTGTTTCTAGAGGAAATTTTATTTTTTCATATTTCACATTATGTTATAACTTAATTTAAAAAAATTTAGCTGTAGTTAATTTATAATATTGTGTTTTAGGTGTACAGCTTCAGATTCATTTCCATTGTAGGTTATTGCAAGATATTGAATATAGTTCCCTGTACTATATACTAAATCCTTGTTGTTTATCCATTTTATATATAATGGTGTGTATCTGTTAATTCCGTACTCCTAATTTATCCCTTCCCTTCCCCTTTCCCTTATGGTAATCAGGAGCTTGTTTTCTATGTCTGTGAGTCTGTTTCTGTTTCATAAATAAGGTCATTTGTGTCATATTTTAGATTCCACCTGAGTGATATCATATGACATTTGTTTTCCTCTGACTTGCTTCACTTAGTGTGATAATCTCTACATTCATCCACGCTGCTGCAAATGGCGTCATTTCATTCTTTTTCATGGTTGAGTAATATTCCACTATATATATGCACCACATCTTCTTTATCCATTCCCCTTTGATGGTCATTTATGTTGCCTCCATGTCTTGACAACTGTAAATAGTGCTGCTATGAACATTGGGGTGAATGTATCTTTTGAAATTAGAGTAGAGGAAACTTCTTTTTAAAAGTAAGTTTGGATGCTATATTGAGATATAGTTGTGAATTCGTTGTTTTTCTTCTAAGAGTTTTCTGTGGAGCACTCACTGGTAAACATGAAGATAAACAGTAGTAAAGAGGGATAGATAGGCATTCCATGAGGCCTGAGAGATAGTCAGCCCAATTTTGCCAGTGTTTGCATCAGAAATGGTGAATATGAAAGGTACAAAAATGTAATGAAAACTCAGAGTACTCTGCCAGGCATTTGACATGATTGTATTCAGCTTTTATAGCAATCACGTGAGAGATTTATTGTCTGCATTTTTTAGATAAAATTCAATATCCAGTATTATACAACTGTAAATAGTGTGGCCTGGATGTTTCCCAAAATAAAACCTTTCATTTTTACTCAGAGGCCCTCCCAGATGCTAAAGCTGTAAAATTTAAAAATATTAAAAAAAAAAAGACTATATGGTTATTGACTTCCCTGATAGCTCAGTTCGTAAAGAATCCGCCTGCAATGCGGGAGACCTGGATTTGATCCCTGAGTTGGGAAGATCCCCTGGAGAAAGGTATGGCTACCCACTCCAGTATTCTGGCCTGGAGAATTCCATGGACCACAGTCATGGGGTCACAAATAGTCACACATGACTGAGTGACTTTGACTTTCACTTTCATATGGCTATTACTGGACTCTTAAAAAAATGTTCTTTGTGTTTTGTTCACTGAACTTTCCTCCAGGGTTGGGGCTAAATTAAGTAGTACATCCCGATTTGGCTGTACTGTCAAGTTAGGAACACATTTGAGTGTATTCATGAGCAAAAGTTACATATATATATATATATATGTATATATATGTAACTTTATATATATATAAAGTTTCCCAGGTGGGTTTCCCAGGGTGGCTCAGTGTGAAAGAATCCGCTTGCCAATGCAGGAAACACAAGAGACATGGGTTCAATCCTTGTGTTGTGCAGATCCCCTGGAGGGGGAAATGGCAACTTGCTCCAGTATTCTTGCCAGGAAAATTCCATGGACAGAGGAGCCTGGTGGGCTACAGTCCATGGGGTTGCAAAGAGTTGGACACAACTGAGCACACATGCACACACTTACATATGTGTACAGTTGACCCTTGAACAACAGGGTGTTAGAAGCATCAGTCCCCACTTCCTGTATTCAGCCAACCACAAAAAAAAACACATATAAGTGAACTTGTGCAGTTCAAACTCATGTTGTCCTTGTTGTTTAAGGGTCAAGAGTATATATGTATATAGTTATTTTAATTTTCTTTTGAGGAGGGGGATGCTTCAAGAGATCACTCAAAGTAAAAGTGTTTTTATTTCTGCAGCCAGTGACTGCCACTTGTTCAGTCGCTAAGTCGTATCCAACTTTTTGTGACCCCATGGACTGCAGCACACCAGGCTTCTCTGTCCTTCACCATCTCCCAGAGTTTGCTCAAACTCATGTACATTGAGTCGATGATGCCATCCAAGCGTCTCATCCCCTGTTGCTCCCTTCTCCTTCTGCCTTCAGTCTTTCCTAGCATCAGGGTCTTTTCCAGTGAGTTGGCTCTTTGCATCAGGTGGCCAAAGTATTGGAGCCTGAGCTTGAGCATCAGTTCTTCCAATGAATATTCAGGATTGATTTCCTTTAGGATTGACTGGCTTGATCTCCTTGCTGTCCAAGGGACTCTCAAGAGTCTTTTCTAGCACCACAATTCAAAATCATCAATTCTTTGGTGCTCAGCCTTCTTTATGGTCCAACTGTCATATCCGTATATGACTACTTAGAGTTTTGCAAATGTGTAATTTCCCTTAAGGGCAAAGGAAAGGCCTTGGAAGAGCTGGGGATTTTCCCTTTCAATTGTCAGCAAGCCCTTTTTCTTGGACCATGAAATTATGTTCTTCCTATGTAACCCTTATTTCCATAAATGTGCTCATTTGATTTTTTATGAAAACAAGTACATGCTTTCTTTTCTTCAAATTAGTGAACATGTTATTTCTCCTTTTTTCTTATGAGTTTTCTAGTGTTGGAACAACTGAAGCTGGTGACTTAAAAAAAAAATCATTCGTACTATGTCTTTTTAAAATAACATTTCTTCACTTTTAAATCAGTAAGACAATATTTTGTCTACAGTTCAGTTCAGTTGCTCAGTCATGTCCAACTCTTTGCAACCCCATGGACTGCAGCACGCCAGGCCTCCCTGACCATCACCAACTCCCGGAGTTTACTCAAACTCATGTCCATTGAGTCTACAGTGGGGCATTAAAAAGTTGGCTTTTATATTATTAGTAAAATTCTGGTGTGATATTTTAGCAGTATTTCATCCATGCTGAAAAATTTTAACTACTAACCTGTTTACTGGAATGTACAGTTTACTTTTCTATTGTAAAGGAAAAGAAAATTAGATCTCTTTACATTATGTTATTACTCATAATGGGTAAGTTATGACAAGGAGTGAAATGATGTGAAATGAGAATGGGACAATATCTGAATCAACACTGAATGAGAGTTCCTAGTATTTTGTGCTATTAGCTAATTTCCTGATATTGTAAATTTTATAAGTTTTAGCCACATTTTGCAAGCAAAGATATTTATGCACGGAGGCTTCTTAACAGACCTGTTGGTACTATTAGCCTAAGGGCAAATTTAGAAATTGAAAAATATAAAAACTAGTTTAAAAGTTGGTTAAAAAGTCAGAGTTAGAATCCTCCAACCCTAAATTTTGAATCTTTGCCATGAAAACATTAAAATGTTTTCAAGTGTTTCAAAATCACAGGATTTCAAGTCAGAAGAAGTTTAAGAGATCACTCAGCGCAATGTCTTCATGTTGTAATAGAATTTAGGCTCAAAGAATGTTTGAGTGGTTTTTCTAAGGCAGAGCAAAGTTAAGACTGAAATACATTTTTCCATGAACACATTTCTCCAGATGCGTGTTCTGTCCTCTGGTTCACTGTCCCTGAGATATTCTAAATTAGTAGTAAAATGCATTGGATAAAATGAACAATTGAGGTAAAAATCCATACATGTTAGTGTGAAATAATTTCCCCCAGAGTTTAATACGCTATTTCTAGTGGAAAAATTTCTTTTAAAAAAAAAAAAAATAAAATAAAAAATGTCTTAAAATCCAATTAAAGCATCTGTTCATGAGTTGTGACAAAGGAATCATATATAAGATCTCAACAACAGGGCAACTAGGCACAGAATCTAAGGAAATCCTCTGTACTGTCTGCAACATTTCTGTAAATCTAAAGCTATTTTAAAATTAAGAGTTTATTTAAATACATTTTATACTTTATTGAAGTCTTTATTTTTTTCTTCAGGAGCTTTCTGAGGAAGCACTTTGGATGAGTGTGAAGATGACCAGTAATGGGAGGCTAAGTAGGCAAATATTGAAAGTGTTATTTTTCTTTTCTCCTCTCAAAATGTGCAGTCACATGAGGTCTAGGCAATAATGTCAGAAATGATTAAAAAATATTACAGCAAGAGAGAGCCTTTAAAACCTACATCAAATAGGTTTTATGCTGTAAACACAGTGTTGACCTTTTTTTAACTTTCTTTTTTTTTTTAAATTGAAGTATAGTTGATTTGCTCCTTACCTTGGACGAGGGGTATCTCCTCACCACCGCCCCTCCCGACCTTAAACGTGGAAGGGGACGACAGAGGATGAGATGGCTGGATGGCA
Organism: Bos indicus; assembly: GCF_029378745.1. Lineage (NCBI taxonomy): Eukaryota > Metazoa > Chordata > Mammalia > Artiodactyla > Bovidae > Bos > Bos indicus. The sequence goes on along the minus strand of NC_091764.1, from coordinate 81,910,182 downwards.
TCACCGACTCGATGGACGTGAGTCTGAGTGAACTCCGGGAGTTGGTGATGGACAGGGAGAACTGGCCTGCTGCGATTCATGGGGTCTCAAAGAGTTGGACACGACTGAGCGACTGAACTGAACCGATAGTTGATTTGCAATGTTATATCATTTCAGGCATACAATATAGTGATTCAATATTTTTATAGATTATACTGCACTTAAACTTGTTATAAAACATTGGCTATCCTGCCTGTGCTGTACAATATATCCTTTCAGATTATTTATTTTATACATAGTAGTTTGTACCTCTTAATGTTGACCATTTTTAATCTTTTCATAGTGTGTATTAGTCGCTCAGTTGTGTTCAACTCTTTGCAAGCCCATGGACTGTAGCCCGCCAGACTCTCTCCGTGGAATTCTCCAGGCAAGAGTACTGGAGTGGGTAGCCATTCCCTTCTCCAGAGGATCTTCCCAACCCAGGGACTGAATCCAGGTCTTCCATATTGCATCACCGACTCAATGGACTTGAGTTTGAGCAAACTCCCAGAGACAGTGAAGGACAGGGAAGCCTGGCGTGCTGCAGTCCATGAGGTCACAAAGAGTCAGAGACACAACTTAGCAAATGAACAACAATTCTGACATGGCAAGCAGATTCTTTACCATATGAGCCATGAGAGAAGTCCTATTGACATTAAATTGACATTATTTTACGATGGACAACATGATTTAATATTTGTGTGTGCATGAGTGCTAAGTCACTTCAGTTGTGTCTGACTCTTTGTAACTGTATGGCATGTTAGCCTGTCAGGCTCCTCTGTCCATGTGATTCTCCAAGAATATCTGGAGTGGTTTGCTGTGTATATATTGTGAAATGATCACCACAATAAGTCTAGTTAACATGCTAACTATGTGTGGATCACAATAAACAGTGGAAAATTCTGAAAGAGATGGGAATACCAGACCAACTGACCTGCCTCTTGAGAAACCTATATGCAGGTCAGGAAGCAACAGTTAGAACTGGACATGGAACACCAGAATGGTTCCAAATAGGAAAAGGAGTACGTCAAGGCTGTATATTGTCACCCTGCTTATGTACATGATGTACTTATGCAGAGTACATCATGAGAAATGCTGGGCTGGAAGAAGCACAAGCTGGAATCAAGATTGCCAGGAGAAATATCGATAACCTCAGATATGCAGATGACACCACCCTTATGGCAGAAAGTGAAGAGGAACTAAAAAGCCTCTTGATGAAAGTGAAAGAGGAGAGTGAAAAAGTTGGCTTAAAGCTCAACATTCAGAAAACTAAGATCATAGTATCTAGTCCCATCACTTCATGGGAAATAGATGGGGAAACAGGGGAAACAGTGTCAGACTTTATTTTTTTGGGCTCCAGAATCACTGCAGATGGTGATTGCAGCCATGAAATTAAAAAGACGCTTACTCCTTGGAAGGAAAGTTATGACCAACCTAGACGGCATATTAAAAATCAGTTTTTTGTTTTGTTTTCTTTTTTTTCTGAATCCATGTATAAGGGAGATAATGCAGCATTACTTTGCCAACAAAGGTCCGTCTAATCAAGGCTATGGTTTTTCCTGTGGTAATGTATGGATGTGAGAGTTGGACTGTGAAGAAGGCTGAGCGCCCGAAGAATTGATGCTTTTGAGCTGTGGTGTTGGAGAAGACTCTTGAGAGGCCCTTGGACTGCAAGGAGATCCAACCAGTCCATTCTAAAGGAGATCAGTCCTGGGTGTTCTTTGGAAGGAGCTGAAACTCCAATACTTTGGCCACCTCATGCAAAGAGTTGACTCATTGGAAAAGACTCTGATGCTGGGAGTGCTGGGAGGGATTGAGGTCAGGAGGAGAAGGGGATGACAGAGGATGAGATGGCTGGATGGCATCACCAACTCGATGGACATGGGTTTGGGTGAACTCTGGGAGTTGGTGATGGACAGGGAGGCCTGGCGTGTTGCAATTCATGGGGTCGCAAAGAGTCGGACACGACTGAGTGACTGAACTGAACTGAACATGCTAACTATAGTCACCATTCCATCCCCAGGGCTTATTTATTTTATAACTAGAAGTTTGTACATTTTGATCCTCTTCATGCATTTTGCCCACTCCCACCCCTTCCCCTGCTCCCATGCCCCATTTACCCCTCTGGCAACTACCAATCTGTTTTCTGAATCTATGAGTTCGGGTTTTGTTAGTTTAGTTGGTTGGTTTTTTGTTTTGTTTTCTTTTTTTCTGAATCCATGTATAAGGGAGATAATGCAGCATTTGTTTTTCTCTGTCCAATTTCACTTAGCATAATGTTCTCAAGGTCCATCCATGCTGTCACAAATGACAAGATTTCTGTCTTTTTATGGCTAAATAATGTCCCTTTGTGTGTGCTTATATGTGTGTATTTCACATTTTCTTTATCCATTCATCTGCTGATGACCACTTGTAGCTTCCATGCTTTGGCTATTGTAAATAATGCTATAACGAACATAGGGGTGCATCTGACTTTTTGATTTGGTGTTTTCATTTCCTATGGATAAATACGCAGAAGTGGGATTGTTGGATCATATAGTAGTTCTAATTTTAATTTTTTGAGCAACCTCCATACCATTTTCCACTATGGCTGCACTAATTTGCAATTCCACTGACAGTGCACAGGGTTTGCTTTTTCTCCACATCCTCGCCAACGTTTGTTACTTGTAGACGTTTTGATGATAGCCATTCTAACGGATGTGAAGTGATAGCTCATTTTGGGTTTGATTTGCATTTGCCAGATGATTAGTGATGTTGACAAAATTTGCAGGTGCTCTTTGGCCATCTGTATGTCTTCCTTGGAAAAATCCTGTTTGTATCCTTTCCCCATTTTTAAGTTGATTCGTTTATTTTTGTTATTACGTAGTATGAGTTTTTTAAAATATATTTTGGATGTTAGCCTCTTTAGATATATGATTTGAATGGGTTACTTTTTCATTCTGTTTATTTAATATTATTTCCATTGCCATGAAAAAGCTTTTTAGTTTGACAATGTCCCACTTATTTATTTTTGCTTTTGCTGCCTTGGCTTTCAGTGTCAAATCCAAAAAAAAATGATCAAGACCTTTGTCAAGGAGATACTGCCTGTGTTTCCTTCTAGGAGTTCTATGGTTTCAGGTCTTATGTTCAAGGGTTTTTATCCATTTGTAGTAAATTTTTGTTGTGTATGGTGTCAGATAGTGATCCAGTTTCATTCTTTTGCATTTATTATGTCTTATCTTTAAAGCATAAAAAGTGGGAATATTCAAAGATATGATTTCTCCTGTAACAGTTGTTTGCTTGCAGAGATTACATTGATGAAGATTATGGTAGTTGATTTATAGCTGATAAAATCTAAAATTTTATTTTTTCAATTTTCCTCCCTGTAAAATTTAGAAAGAGTCCTTCTTATACTTTGAGACTTTCTGATGGCTCTGGTGATGCGAGGAAGTGGTTAGGATGACAGAGACAGTGCCCCCTCTCAGAGTTGCTGATGTCTGGGCTACGGACATTACCAGGAAGCATGATCCACTTACAAGATCAGTTGTCATGCTCTTCACATTTCTCTCCACCCTTGCTTCTTCTTTTACTCTATGTAAAACTTTAAAAATATGTTAAGTCTTGGATTAACGGATATGTAGAATTCAAATACATCTCAAAGTCAGCATAGATTCCTTCGTGTAGGGCTTTGCTTTTAACTGGTTCAGGTCCCTGACTGTGCCAAGTAGTAAAACTAGCCCCACTGGGTATCTTCTTGGGTGATGTTTTCACTCCATGACCGCAAAGCGAGCTATAGCATTACACGGTGTTGTTTTTTCATGGGAAACCGTCTGTCAGTGTTGACTCCGAAGTCAGCAGCGAATTCCCCCTTCATGTTCTAGCAAAGGAAAATGTGAGCTGAGTGGGCTTGAATTTTCAGCCGCTTGCTCAGATGTCGTAACCATGATGACTCTTCATCCACACATGTTATGGCTTGAGAGACTGAAAACACAACCCGGCCATTGTCCACATTGTCAGCCAAGTGTGTATGTGTGGTGTTTGAAGGATTCATCATCTGCCTCTTGATACAGCCCTGGATCCAAACACTGCTTCCTAATTTCAGTTACCCGACTCTCAGAATTACTGGAATGGACCTTATTTTCAGACTAAAGCTTAAACTTAAGTTAAATAAGAAATGATAAATAATTTACCTATCATATGTATTGTGGAAAAGGTAGGGTTTGGATCTAAAGGGGCCAGAATCTGATCACAGAATAATTTATTTAACCATTTAAAAATATTTCTTGAGCAGTCGCCAAATGCTAGATACTGTCATAAGCACTAAATTAATGACTGAGCTTGGTCATTTAACAGTGTAGTTTCACAGATATGAGTTTATGCTGATATCTCCTATATGCTCCTCCACCTCCTTACCCTGGCCTGAGCCCTGGGAGGCTGAATCCTATAGGGCTTTTTCATCCTCTGGCCTTCCATTGTGCTAGCCAATGAAATACACTGACTGGAGGCTGGGGAGACGTAAGAGGAGAGTGAGGGTGCTCAGTCGCTCAGTCATGTCCGATTCTTTGTGACCCCATGGACTGCAGCCCACCAGGCTCCTCTGTCCATGGAATTTTCCAGTCAAGAATTTTGGAAAGATTTGGCAATTTCCCCAAGTCCATCCAGTGAGTAAAAGACAGACTCGAGTTCATGTTGTGAACTGTCTCTTTCATGCCTCTGTCTGCGTGCTGCGCTTTTCCATCGTGTCCCAGACCAACAGCTAGAGCAGGGCTGCTGGCATTAGGAACTCTCTTATATTCCATTCCGTTGTGATATGGAAGTAAGAACACAATACAGTTACTTTTGTTAAGTGTCATGGTTTCTGGATTTTAAGCCCTGGGACAAGACTATAGAAGACATTGTAGGTCATTATGATAAATTCAATTACATAACAAATCAGTAGATATAAGGGCTTGTCCTCCCAGTAAATCAGCAGTGCCAGAAGAAGAGATGAGCTAACAATAACCACTTTGGTAACAGCACGGGGGTGTTCCTTTGTGTCTTTTGTGCTAGTGGGCATGGCCTCCAGGGACAATCTGTGACCACAGCAAAGGACACAGTCCCCTCCCTCAATAGAGAATCCTCCAGTGTCAATTTTCTCATTTAATCTTTCCCAGTATTATTCTGTTTGGTTTCTATATAGATATTATAGATGCTCATAGCAGATAAACAAGTTGAACTCCTTGTGGAAATACAAACACACTAAGAAAGAAAGTAAAGGTCATTTGTCACGTGTTGGTGAGGCTTTGGCTCTTACTAGAACATTCACAGAATTTAAAATGGTTCCATATTGAGAGCTGAAATCATGTAACCACACGTACCTCTAATTTTTACCCTTACAAGTGTGCATTCCAGTTGTTTTTCTCCTCTAATTTCTCCTTTCTCCTTCTGTTCATCTCCTGTTTTGTGCTTCAGCCCTGGGCTAAAATTTCCTGAGAAAGGTCTTCATCGCATTTCAGGAGTCTAGGGGTATGAGCTCAGAGACTTGACTTTCCACATCTTTCAAATAGTTCTCTCTGTGTTTAATGAGTCACCAGTCATCTTTTAAGTCTCTACTGCAGGCATGAGGGAAAATGGAAAACAAAAGAATAAAGAAGTCAGACCTTAACTTAAAAAAATGGATTTCATCTATGAAGGACTACAGGTGATGTTTATTGAAAATGAATGCTCTCTGGGGACCCAAGGGAATCTGTCAGCTTTCTATATTTTCTTTTTTTAAGTTTCTTTTTACGATTTAATTGGCTGTGCCTGGTCTTAGTTGTGGCATGCGAGATCTTTTAGCTGCGGCATGTGGAATCTAGCTCTCTGACCCGGGATTAAACGTGGGCCCCCTGTATTGGGAGGATGGAGTCTTAACCACTGGACCACCGGGGAAGTCCCTCTTGACTTGGTTAAAAGGCTGATATCTTCTATGAGGTTGATGCTAGTGGAAATTTCAAACAGTGAGTTTGGTAGGAGAGGGAGAAGTATGTGGGAAGGTGGGCCATTCACAGAAAAGGTGGGAATATCTCTCTCTTCCTTTGCAGAGCCCACCTTCATCTTTCTTCTTTGAAAGATAATGATAGTCATCGACAGCCTTCTATCTCTGGTTAAGAGCCCCTTCTATAGGATCTTAATCTTTCCCCACTTCTATTCATTATGTTTCTCCATGTGTCTGACTGATAGTTTAGCTTTCCTTCCTCATATCTTAATGAAGAATGAGAGAAAAATACTAGAGCGACTGGCTATTCTTGACTTCTTTGTCCTCTTTTTTTTTTTCTTTTTACTGTTTGCTCCTGTTGAGTGTTACAGCCCCCAAGTTTATAAACCCATTTCACAGTAGGAGGCAATTACTAAATAAAACCAACATTAGATCTTTGACTTTGCAGTTAGTTATTTTCCATATTTGCTGGTGCTTTCCCCTTTGCCTGCCTGTCTTCATGTACAGTGTAGGTTTGATTTCTAAGGTTCATATTGGAAGTTAATCCTTTGGTTTTTACCCTTGGCATTTTCAAAGGCAGGAAAGAATTTCTCACCTCTGGAGTTCTACTCTGCTGCAGGTAAAGAATTTAACAGCTGTGGGGTGATAATTAGGGCCAGTAATAATTTGACTGACTTATTCTAGGCACTAAATTGTACAGTAGATCTCTCTTCCATGTTGTAAGATGCTTTATTGACTCTCTATATGTACAGTTTAAGAGATCTACACTACCTCAAAATCACTGATAAGGTAATTTAGCCAAGGACACACAAGAGAATGTTGCCTATAGGGATTTATGAAGGTGAGTTTCAAAAATCATTTTAAAATAATTTTAAAGTATTTTTCCTGGACTTCCCTGCTGATCCAGTGATTAAGAGACTGCTTGCCAATGCCGGGGATGTGGATTTGATCCCTGGTCCGGGAAGATTCCACATGTTGTGGCTCAGTAGTTGGGGTGCACAGATATAGTTGCCCTGCAACATGGGGAATCTCCAGACAAATCTCCTCAAAGATACCTTCCTAAGAATTTGAAAAAGAATATCTCTCCCTCTATCTATATCTGAATTACTTTGCCATACACCAGAAATTAGCACAACATTTTAAATCAACTATGCTTCAATAAAAAAAGAATTTTTTATGTGTAAATTAAAGTACATAAATAGATGGTAACTTGTAAAACTAACAAAACTTTTTATTCATTTATGTGAATTATTTAATTAAATTAATCATTTACTCATTTCATAGTAGAGAACTAAAATTCATAAAAATATTAATCATTTTTATGGTCAGAACACAAATTTTGGAAGAATACCACAGTTGACATCATAAGATCTGTTTTAAAGTACGATCATAGTTGTTTTTTTTTTAAATAGTTGTTTTCCCAAATTAAAAAAGAAAAACAGATCCCTTCCTAAGTACCAAGGAGCAAATGAAAACTCTTTAGTCATGACAGGGCCCATCTTTCCTCTGTCCAGTGATACGTATCTCACAACCCTGTCTCTAGCTTCTCACTCTTCTCTCTCCTGTGCTCCTGGCTTTCCCATTTTTCCTGGACTCCTGGAATGCTCTTTCCTCTTTCTGGCTAATTCTCCTTCAGCCTTCCAGTCTGGGTGGGTGCCACACCCCTCAACATCTACCACACTGTGGCGATGGTCCCATGGCCTGTCACTCCCCGGAACATCTGTCTTGCTTATGGTGGCCTCCAGCATTCAGCCCACAGCCTGGTCCACACCAGGGGCTCAGCACCTCTTTATTACATGAAAGAACAGGAGAACAGTAAGAAGTAAACAAGGGTAACATAGGCAGTGTGACACTCCCCAAACGGTCCTCTCCCAGCTGCTTTTCTCACAAGATCCTTGGGCTCTGACTCTGTGTCTTGTCTTCGTTGTCACACGCCTGTCCCTGAGGGCTTGTCTGATTCTGAAGGTAGCTTGTGTCTGCTTCCTGGTTCTTCTTTCACTTCTATGTGAGAGGCACTTTTTCACTTCTCTGGCATTCAGGAACGAATCTCCTAGATGTTTCACTTCATCTATGATCAAAAGCTCAACATTCAGAAAACGAAGATCATGGCATCCAGTCCCACCACTTCATGGGAAATAGATGGGGAAACAGTGGAAATAGTGTCAGACTTTATTTTTCTGGGCTCCAAAATCACTACAGATGGTGACTGCAGCCATGAAATTAAAAGACGCTTACTCCTTGGTAGGAAAGTTATGACCAACCTAGATAGCATATTCAAAAGCAGAGACATTATTTTGCCAACAAAGGTTCGTCTAGGCAAGGCTGTGGTTTTTCCTGTGGTCATATATGGATGTGAGAGTTGGACTGTGAAGAAAGCTGAGCGCTGAAGAATTGATGCTTTTGAACTGTGGTGTTGGAGAAGACTCTTGAGAGTCCCTTGGACTGCAAGGAGATCCAACCAGTCCATTCTGAAGGAGATCAGCCCTGGGATTTCTTTGGAAGGAATGATGCTAAAGCTGAAACTCCAGTACTTTGGCCACCTCATGTGAAGAGTTGATTCATTGGAAAAGACCCTGATGCTGGGAGGGATTGGGGGCAGGAGGAGAAGGGGATGACAGAGGATGAGATGGCTGGATGGCATCACTGACTCGATGGACGTGAGTCTGAATGAACTCGGAGTTGGTGATGGACAGGGAGGCCTGGCGTGCTGCGATTCATGGGGTCGCAAAGAGTCGGACACGACTGAGTGACTGATCTGATCTGATGATCAAAAGCTTCCTCTTTCTCAGGAGGTTTGGTTTTCCCTCTTGTACTCCTGGGAGCTGCGACAAGAAGAGCATGATCCCTGTGCTGCTGCCCTTTCAGCTGGGCCTCAACATGAAGGCAGCCTAAAGAGACCAGACCCCAACCACAACCTGAATCAGACCACCCCACTGACCTAAGACCAGAGAGTAAGGTAGATGTCTGGTATTAAGGCCACTGGGGTATTTGGGGCTGTTTGTTACCTGGCATTATTACAGCAAAAGATGACTAATGTAACATCTATAGTATAGGGAGCAATGGGCTGCCTTTGATCCCAAAGTAACACATCCTTAGGAAATAAAAGCTGTGAATTGCCTCACTCAGAGTCCATTCCAATCTCATTCTAGTATTGTAGAGGCTAGGGAATCTATCAATTACATTTTCCAGATTCTCTTGCAGTTAAGGTTTCAAATGCTCTTTGGGTTCTGTCAACCAGGTGAAGTTATGTGAAACTTGAATTTAGATCTGAGTTCAGCAAGGTATCCATTTTTGTTGGCACAAATCGTGGTAGACCGTATTAGAAACTTCCTGACCTGGTGACTCTTTGCATAGGAGATGGCAGTATTGCCTGTTATGGTAGAGGTCTTATGATTCTGGGAGTTTTACCCAAATTCTCTGTCCAGGCTACTCCTCTACCCCTTCCAATGTTTTTGTGAACTGCTTGATATTGTAGTATAAATTCCTTTCTACTTACATGAGTTAGAGTGTGTTTCTGTTTCAGCTACCAAAACGAATAAAAATCATACAGTAGGAATCTCAAAGTATAAACTCATAAAAACCATACATTAAGAATTTCAAACTAAAAGCTGGAGGCTGGGACTTCCTGGTGGTCCAGTGGTTAAGAATCTGCCTGCCAATGCAGGGGCCATAGGTTCAGTTCCTGCTTCAGGAAGATCCCACAGCTGTGGAGCAACTAAGCCCGTGTACCATGACTACTGAAGCCTGTGTGCCCCAGAGCCTGCACACAGCAAGAGAAGCCACCACAAGGAGAAGCCTGTACACCACAATAAAGAGTAGCCCCTGCTTGCTTCCACTGCTTCCTGGTTCTTCTTTCACTTCTTTGTGAGAGGCACTAGAGAAAGTCTGTGGGCAGCAATGAAGACCCAGTACAACCAAAAATAAAATAAATAAATTTAAAAAGACTCTACAAAATAAATAAAAACCAGAGGCTAATCCATCACAGGCTCTTAATCACTGATGGGAAAAAGTCCAAACTGAGCCTGATATATGAGTTCCTTCACAATTACACCTCAAACTACATTTCCAAACTCTTTCTTGTTTCAGCTGTCATAAACACCAATCATACTGAGCCCCAGCTGCTGCTGTTGCTGCTGCTGCTAAGTTGCTTCAGTCGTGTCCGACTCTGTGTGACCCCACAGATGGCAGCCCACCAGGCTCCCCCATCCCTGGGATTCTCCAGGCAAGAATACTGGAGTGGGTTGCCATTTCCTTCTCCAATGCATGAAAGTGAAAAGTCAAAGTGAAGTCGCTCAGTTGTGTCTGACTCTTAGTGATCTCATGGACTGTAGCTTACCGGGCTCCTCTGTCCATGGGATTTTCCAGGCAAGAGTACTGGAGTGGGGTGCCACATATACCTTTTCTGTGCTTTGGACATGTTGTTCTCTCTACCTTCAATTACTTTTTTTTTAACATGTTGGTTCATTTATTCAGCAAATGCTTATTGATCATCTACAATGTGCCAGGCCCTATGTTAAGGAAAACCAGTGCATAAGTAAACCAGGCCCCTGTATGTAGGAGCTCATGCTACTGTAAAAGAGATTAACATATAGATAGCTAACTATGACAAATCCTGCTAAGTGCTAGAGTGTGAGCTTTAAAAAGTTCCGGGACAGTGGAAGAAAAGAGAAACTTGTTTATTTGAAGACTTGGTGAACTCTTTCCAGAAAAGCTGATCTGAAGCTGAATGTCATAATGTGAGTAGTGTGGAAAACTGACCCATCGCAGAGCATTCTAGAAAATGATGAGGAGCAATTCAGGCTTCTAGAGCAGGAGAATAAAACAAAATGAGGTTGGATTCCAGTGGCAAGTCCCTTTTAAAGCAATACTATAGATTCCAATCTATTTGATTACTATAGATTACAATTGAGAGTCTGTGGAGGTTTTTCTATGAGGAAGTAATGTGATTAAGTTACGCTCTCAGTCTAAGTCTGGTCCATGCAACATGGACCAGAATGGAAGAGAAGAATGAGCAGGGTACAATTTAGGAGGTGATTGCAACACAATGAGACTTTGAACTAATTCAGTAGTGGTAGGGGGTAGAGTAAAAGGGGTCAGTTGTTAGAATTGTGCTTCTGGGAGAGAATGGGAGGACCTGATGAAGAGTTGGATCTGGGAATAAGAGGAGAGAGGAGCTGGGATGCCTAAAGTTTTTGGCTTTGATTAAATTATAAGGACTTGGTAGCTCTCAATGCAGATTCATTAATGAAATGACTGCAATTGGTTCCATTCACCAAGATGGAGAAGATGAAGAAAGGATCAAGGAGGATTGTGTGTGTGTGTGTGTGTGTGTGTGTGTGTGTGTACATGTGTGTGTATTGGAATTGGGAAGGAAAAGTTGATGTTTTAAAATGTTTCCAATAGAAAGAGCTCTAGGGAGAGAACAGAACTACATATGTGTATTGTATTTGGGATATGAGAGTTGATAAAGTTGCCCATAGATAGAGTAGAGTAGAGTGGGAAGGAAAATAATCTGGGGATGAATGGGAATACCAAGAGACAGAAGGAGAGCAAAGCGCTCAAAGAATGTCCACTGTATATTCTTGCCTTCTTTGTCATAGATTAGGTGTCCACAGGTGTGTGGGTTTTTCTCTGGGCCTTCTATCCTGTACCATTGATCTATATTTCTGTTTTTGTGCCAGTACCATATGGTTTTGATTACAGTAGCTTTATAGTATAGTTTCAATTTAAGTCTGAATTTGACAATAAGGATTTCATGATCTAAGCCACAGTCAGCTCCCAGTCTTGTTTTTGCTGATTGTATAGAGCTTCTCCATCTTTGGCTGCAAAGAATATAATTAATCTGATTTCAGTATTGACCATCTGGTGATGTCCATGTGTAGAGTTATCTCTTGTGTTGTTGGAAGAGGGTGTTTGTTATTACCAGCACATTCTCTTGGCAAAATTCTATTAGCCTTTGCCCTACTTCATTCTGTACTCCAAGGCCAAATTTGCCTGTTACTCCAGGTATTTCTTGACTTCCTACTTTTGCATTCCAGTCCCCTAAAAGGAAAAGGACATCTTTTTGGGGTGTTAATTCTAGAAGGTCTTGTAGGTCTTCATAGAACTGTTCAACTTCAGCTTCTTCAGCATTACTGGTTGGGGCATAGACTTGAATTACTGTGATATTGAATGGCTTGCCTTGGAAATGAACAGAGATCATTTTGGAATTTTTGAGATTGCATCCAAGTACTGCATTTTGGACTCTTTGGTTGACTATAACAGCTACTCCATTTCTTCTAAGGGATTTTTGCCCACAGTAGTAGATATAACGGTCATCTGAGTTAAATTCACCCATTCCAGTACACTTTAGTTTGCTGATTCCTAAAATGTCAACGTTCACTCTTGCCATCTCCTATTTGACCACTTCCAATTTGTCTTGATTCATGGACCTAACATTCCAGGTTCCTATGCAATATTGCTCTTTACAGTATCAGACTTTGCTTCTATCACCAGTCACATCCACAACTGGGTGTTGTTTTTGCTTTGGTTCTCTCTCTTTATTCTTTTTGGAGTTATTTCTCCACTGATCTCCAGTAGCATATTGGGCACATACCAACCTGGGGAGTTCATCTTCCAGTGTCCTATCTTTTTGCTTTTTCATACTGTTCATGGGCATGAACAACTGGACATGGAATAACAGCCTGGTTCCAAATAGGGAAAGAAGTATGTCAAGGTTGTATATTGTCACCCTGCTTATTTAACTTACATGCAGAGTACATCATGAGAAACACTGGGCTGGATGAACACAAGCTGGAATCATGATTGCCAGGAGAAATATCAATAACCTCAGATATGCAGATGACACCACCATTATGGCAGAAAGCGAAGAAGAACTAAAGAGCCTCTTGATGAAAGTGAAAGAGGAGAGTGGAAAAGTTGGCTTAAAACACAACATTCAGAAAATGAAGATCATGGCATCTGGTCCCATCACTTCATGGGAAATAGATGGGGAAACAGTGGAAACAGTGTCAGACTTTATTTTTTGGGGCTCCAAAATCATTGCAGATGGTGATTGCAGCCATGAAATTAAAAGATGCTTACTCCTTGGAAGGAAAGTTATGACCAACCTAGACAGCATATTAAAAAGCAGAGACATTACTTTGCCAACAAAGGTCCGTCTAGTCAAAGCTATGGTTTTTCCAGTAGACATGTGTGGATGTGAGAGTTGGACTGTAAAGAAAGGTGAATGCCAAAGAACGATGTTTTTGAAGTGTGGTGTTGGAGAAGACTCTTGAGAGTCCCTTAGACAGCAAGGAGATCCAACCAGTCCATCCTAAAGGAAATCAGTCCTGACTATTCATTGGAAGAACTGATACTGAAGCTGAATCTCCAATACTTTGGCCACCTGATGCGAAGAATTGTCTCATTTGAAAAGACCCTGATGCTGGGAAAGATTGCAGGGGGGAGGAGAAGGGGACGACAGAGGATGAGATGGTTGGATGGCATCACCAACTCATGGACATGAGTTTGAGTAAACTCTGGGGTTGGTGATGGACAGGGAGGCCTGGTGTGCTGTGGTTCATGGGGTCACAAAGAGTCAGACATGACTGAGTGACTGAACTGATAGTGTAGTTTGAAGTCAGGGAGCCTGATTCCTCCTGCTCTATTTTTTTTTCTCAAGATTACTTGGCTATTCTGGGTCTTTGGTGTTTCCACATTTGTTTTTAGACACACAAGTGTGTATTTCTAGAATAATATGTCTTTAAAAAATTCTTTTCTTTTAATTTGATGTATAGTTGATTTACAATGTGGTGTAAGTCTTAGGTGTACAGCTAAATGATTCACCAATATATATATATATATATATAGACATATACCTATTGTTTTTCATATTCTCCTATACAGGTTATTATAGAATATTGAATAGAGTTCTCTGTGCTATACAGTAAGTCCTTGTTGATTATCTATTTTAGACATCGCAAACTCCTAATTTATCCCTCCCCCTGAAGTTTTTCCCTTTGGTAACCATAAGTTTGTTTTCTATGCCTGTGAGTCTGCTTCATTTTGTAAATAAGTTCATTTGTATCACTTTTTAAAGATTCCACATATAAGTGATACGATATTTTTCTTTGTCTGATTTACTTCACTTGGTATGATATTCTCTAGGTCAATCCATGTTGCTGTTTATAAGACATTTCTGAGAATTGATTGATTAGTTTGTAGCATTTCACAATAGTATTTTGGAGGCATTCAATTGTAGCTCCCAGTTATGAAAATGAATATTGGTCTTTTTTTAAGTAACAAATATTTTTATCATAGGTATTATAATCTTAAAGATAATTATAACTTTAATCTTCAATTGGCTCAGCTGATAGAGAATCCCCTGGGATGTGGGAGACCTAGGTTCAATCCCAGGGTTAGGAAGATCCCCTGGAGAAGGGGTACGGCTACCCACTCCAGTATTCTGGCCTGGAGAATTTCATGGACTGTATAGTACATGGGGTGGTGAAAAGTCGGACACAACTGAGCGATTTTCACTTTCATAATACAGTAATTTTCAGAGTCTTCCACTTTTATTATAGTCTTAATGTTCTCACAGTATGACTTTGCTGGAGTGACTTTCCTATAACATCCATGTAAACTGTACTGTGGGAAGATAAGTGCCCTTCCAGAGGTTCCTCAGAATGCCCCAGGTAGCGAGTTGGGTGGTATGGTACCTAATCCCATCTCTAAGGGAATCCAGTTCCAGTTCAGTCGCTCAGTCGTGCTCAGTCATGTCCGACTCTTTGCGACCCCATGAATCGCAGCATACCAGGCCTCTCTGTCCATCACCAACTCCCAGAGTTCACTCAAACTCATGTCCATCTAGTCGGTGATGCCATCCAGCCATCTCATCATCTGTCGTCCCCTTCTCCTCCTGCCCCCAACCCCTCCCAGCATCAGGGTCTTTTCCAATGAGTCAACTCTTCTCATGAGGTGGCCAAAGTACTGGAGTTTCAGCTTCAGCATCAATCCTTTCAATGAACACCCAGGACTGATCTCCTTTAGAATGGACTGGTTGGATCTCCTTGCAGTCCAAGGGACTCTCAAGAGTCTTCTCCAACACCACACTTCAAAAGCATCAATTCTTCTGCTCTCAGCTTTCTTCACAGTCCAACTCTCACATCCATACATGACTTCTGGAAAAACCATAGCCTTGACTAGACAGACCTTTGTTGGCAAAGTAATGTCTCTGCTTTTGAATATGCTATCTAGGTTGGTCATAACTTTCCTACCAAGGAGTAAGCGTCTTTTAATTTCATGGCTGCAATCACCATCTGCAGTGATTTTGGAGCCCCCAAAAATAAAGTCTGACACTGTTTCCACTGTTTCCCCATCTATTTCCCATGAAGTGCTGGGACCAGATGCCATGATATTAGTTTTCTGAATGGTCAGCTTTAAGCCAACTTTTTCACTCTCCTCTTTCACTTTCATCAAGAGGCTCTTTAGTTCCTCTTCACTTTCTGCCATAAGGGTGGTTGAGTGGCCCCTAATCCCTACTCCATGTGAATATTCAACCTCTGCTTGTGGCTTTGCCACTGTGATGGCTTTTGTCTGCCCACACAGTTTTACCTCCAGCCCCTCCCTTTCATTTCCAAAGCACAGTGTAGCAATGCTGCTGAGAACTGTGGAACACAGACAGGGATCACTGCAGAGCATTTGTGTGTTGACTTTTACTTGGACCTCTTTGACTCCATTTCAGTCAGGCACACTTATTCTAGCCAGGTCATCTTCCCAACCCCTTTATTGGATTTGAGGTCCCAGGTCTTCATCCACTCTCCCTGAGGTGCCATCTGAAAACGTTAAGTCCCTCTTACCATACAACAGGGAATTTAGCCATGGCCCTCTCACTTGGTTCTAGGCCAAACTTTGTGTATATCTTAAAAGGTCTGTTAACAACCTCCTCTAAAGATAAATACATAGAATTATTAGATTTGGAAAAATTTTTGGCAGTATTCCTCTAATGGAGGTCAAACCTAATTCATATGCAGGGTTACCCATACCCACTGCACCCACCCTTCTTCTTGTTGCTGCCAAGAATTTCTCCAGGGAGAAGTCTTGGTTTATTTTTCTTTTATGTTAAAATGACACTGATGATATTATCATCATGGTATCATCAGTAACCTGAAAAATAGAAAGATCTTGGGAAAAATCACTGACTTCAAATGTTGAAATTAAAAATAGAAAATAATTTTCTTCCATCATAAGAATAATTATTAATATAATTAATTAGAATTAATAATGTTATTTAAAATAATAATGTGGGGTCTTGGTGACTCAGATGGTAAAGAATCTGTCTGCAACGCAGGAGATCTGAGTTCGATCCCTGGGTTGGGAAGATCCCCTGGAGAAGGAAATGGAAACCCATTCCAGTATTCTTGCCTAAAGAATTTCATGGACAGAGGAGCCTGGCAGGCGACAATCCATGGGGTGACAAAAAGTTGGACAAGACCGAGTGACTAACATTTTTATTTCACTTTTCCATCTTGAGTCTGCAAGTTTCTGCTGGAGGGCATGGTACTTCTGATAGATGGTAGCAGGGTTTCTCAAATCTTTTTGGTATTATATCTCTGTTTTTTATTAATAAAAATTTTTGCAATAAGTTAAACTATAAACCATAAGCATGGAAATAGAAATGAAATGCATGCTCTCACAGGACACTTACAGTGAGGAAGGAGAAAAGGAGAGAATATAAATACTAAAGCTTTTCTTTAGTCTTCAGGGGAGAAAGCTAAGTTAAGGGACATTAGAGAGAAAGAGTGTATTTGATCAACCATGTCCTTTGAGTGAAAAAGATTTGGGCTCCAATATCAGATCCATGTTCCTTTATAAAATAGGGATTAGAATGCTTCCACCTAAGATTTATAGTGAATATTAAATATACTAGGAATGTGTCTGGTATGTGGTATGTGACGATAAATGCCATAAATGCCAGTGTTCTTTTGTTCTTACTCCCTCTCTTCTTCCATCTAAGATGGGGGTTGCAGCAGGGCAAAGCCATAAAATTCTGTAAATTAGAAATTCTTATAATTAGGATGAGCAAATTTTTTATAAAAAGAAGTATGTATATATATACATATAAATATATAAACAGAGAGGATAAACAAATTAAAATCTTTTTACCTGTAAGGAATGGAAGAAAATATAATGGAGGAAAAAGGAATGGAAACCAGGCTTCTTTGAATATCTTTGTTTATTTGACTTTGACATATTTGTAAGAATATTTTATATAATTATAAAACAAAATTAAGTTTAAAAGAAATCCCAGGACAGTGAAGAGTAAATGAAACAAAATTCATCTCATGTGTATTCAGTTGTTGGCAGAAAATAACTTTGCTAAGCCTAGTAATTGTATGGTACATCCCTAGTAGTATATATGATAAGCACTGTGCTGTGCTAAGTTGCTCAATCATGTCTGACTCTTTGTGACTCCATGGACTGTAGCCCACCAGGCTCCTCTGTCCATGGGATTCTCCAGGCAAGAATACTGGAGTGGGTTGCCATGCCCTCCCCCAGGGGAGCTTCCCAACCCATGATTGAACCCAGGTCTCCTGCATTGCCAGCAGCTTCTTTACTGAGCCATCAGAGAAAGCCAATCATAAGCACAGGGGAGAACAAAAACTTTTTTATAAAGAATTTTCAGGAGTCACATGTTTACCTGAGACTGTTATATGTGTATTGTGAGACAAAGCAAATGAGTAATTATATGACATTCTAAATCAAATTCTAGGATTCTCAGCTTGAGAAATATAAGAAGGTGAATAAAAATACTCCCAAATTTGAATTAGAAATGTCAGTTGAACTCCTGAGGAATTTTATCTTAAAAATTTCCCCCAGTTTTGTCCACCTAAAAGGTCCAGTATCAGTAGCTAACTCATTAGCAATGAACCGTCTTCATGTCCAGATAGTGGTTTCTACATACCATTTCCCACCAAAAGGAATTTCAGACTCTTTTAAAAATGTCTGAATCCAAGTCTGGGGTAGGTAATGTGTGAACCTAGACCATCTCGTCATAAAAGAAAGAAAGTAAGGAGCCATAGTATAAATTATATCCTTTGTCCCCAGTTTCTGGCACAGATCTTTGCAATTTCCTGAGTGATCAGAGTGTGTTTTGTTTTTCATATAAACTCCTTTCAATGATAATCTGAGTTTATGCTAATAAGGTGATTCTTGGTGGCCCCTAAATAGAATTAGGATGGGGACTGGTTACAGAGGAGTGAAGCACATGATTTGAGGGTTTGAACTTTCAGCTTCACTTTCTTCTAAACTCCAGGGAGAGAAAGGTGACTGGAGATCAAGTTCATTCACCAACACCTAATGACTTAATCATGCTCAGTTAATGAAACTTAGATAGCAGCTGAGAAAGAACGAGGCCCAGGAAGCTTCCAGGTTGGGAGGATGGCAAGCCCCAAGAGGGCATGGAGATTCTCCCCTCTTGCCCTGTGCATATCTGATTGCTCATTTGTATCCTTAATGACATTAGGAAACAAACAGAAACTTGAATGCTCCAGCAGGTGTGGTTCTCTGGAAAGTAGACTCTGAGACAAAGCCTAGCTGCAGGGGATTGGCTGGGGAGTGCTCCTGGGATCAAAACCCGCAGAGAAGGGAAAGCTGCAGGGTTGAACAGAGGGAGAAGCTGGGCTCAGAAATAGTTACAGCAAAACCTCTGCCAAGCCCACAGGGAGCATTACAGGCGATGGCTCCTCAGAGCAGGAACAGTTGGGGCACGTGTGTGGGCCTTTAACCCTGCATTGATCCAATCACGGGTGTTGGCAGCCCCAGGGAAATGTGTGCAACTTTGAGGGAAATGGGTAAAAAGCCGAGTGCTGTCAGCTGGCAGCATGCCAAAGCAGCAGGAGGAATAAAGCCTTTGATCCTGAAAGAAGAGCTGGGTAGCGGGTTACAGTGTCCACTACAGATACTGTCTAGAGGGTTTTTTGTTTATTTGTTTTTGGCTGAGCTGAGCAGCATGTGGGAACTTAGTTCTCTGACCAGGGATCAAACCTGTGGCCCCTGAAGTGGAAGTGTAGAGTCACCACTGGACAGCCAGAGATGTCCCCTGGCTGGAGTTTTGATAAAATTAAAAAATGATTTTTAATCTTCTTTTAGGTGTGATTATTTTTATTATGATTATGTTTTTAAAATAAGTTCTTATTTTATTGAAATATTTTCTAATGAAAAAATATCACAGGATTTACTCCAAAATAATACTGGGGAGTGGGATGAGGGGTTGTGGGAATATAAATGAACCATGAGATGATACTTGTTGAAGCCAATGTTGGGTCTTTGGGCATCATTATACTCTTCTCTCCATTTTTGTCTATTTTGACTTTTTCCATAATTAAAAAAAAATAGAAAAAAAGTAATAAAATTAAAAAGTCATTTGTAAAACAAATAAGTCAGTTCATATGGCATAACAGATGATATTTCTGTGAACATGATTGCTGTTTACCTTAATACAATCTTCCTTTATACATAAAATGTTCATAAGTAGATGGAGATCTCTATTATGTGTGGGCTTTTGTTTGTTTTTATAAACCACAAACATTTAATTCTCACAGTTCTAGAGGCTGTAAATCCAAGATCAGGCTGCCAGCAGCCTTCTTCTGGGTTGCAGATTACTGACTTCTCACTCTTAACACACAGCAGAAAGGGTGAAGTCTCCCTCTTGGGTCTCCTGCATAAGGACGCTTATGCAGGTGAGGGCTCCACCTTCATGACTTAATCACCTCCAGAAGGCCCATATCTCCTAATGCCACTCCCCTTGGGGATTACAATTTCAATATATGGGTTTGGGAGCTTGGGGTCTATTATGTTTTAATTTCATAGAGAAGATAGTAAGAAAAAATAATAGAAGGATGAATTTATGTTTGAATGAAGAAAAAATGCCGTAAGAAAAAGTTATTAAATATCAGATTACTGGGAAAGTGTGGGCATCTTAAGAGCAGAGCCGACATGCATCTTTCTCAAAAGTGCCATGTGACATCTGACTGAAAGTATCAGGGGCATTGCCGCCCTCTGACCATCTTTCATGCTGTAGAATGTAGCTGTATATTTTTTTCCCCTTTCAACACATGGTAATTATTTCTCCCCTTCAAAGGGAAAATTGGCCTTTATGTGTGTCATGAACACAAGATAATTTTTGTTCTTGGTAATGAAACATTTGTACATCTAGTTTAAGAACTCATGATAAATAAAACTAGGTTAAAAATAACAAAGTGAATGTTATTTTTTTTTTAATGAAAATTCTTTCATATAGCACATTTCCTGACTGGGCTGTTTCTAATTTCTGTTTTAGTTCCTGCATTCATTGTTAGAAGAAGTGGGTCAGACTAGCTGCAGATAATGTTACCTTGAGCTCTGTTCTATAATTATGATTCAGCAGGAAGACTTTGCATGTGTGTGTGTGTGTGTGTGAGATGGGGAGAGAGAGAGAGAGAGAGAGAGAGAGAGAGAGAGAGACTGAAAAGCATTTGGGGAAACAAAGTTTAAATTACACTTACAACCTACATGACTATTTCAATGGCATGATAAGGTGGGTTTGTGAATACATGTGCATCAGTAACAACTGGAAAATATACTGTATTGCCCATGCTTCATGCCATTCCATTTGGGGGACTTGTCCTTACACTGAAAGCATAAAAGAACATCTGTTCCTTGGCAGCTTTGGCCTCCCTGGGGCCCAATTTGGCCCTCTCTATTTGGACCAGATTCCCAGCAAAATGGGATGTGGGCCCTGCATCCTCTAATTAATCTTGCCATATTTCTTGCTCTTTGCATGGCTACTCTTCTTCTAACCTTCACTTTGGACACTTGTCTCAGGTGTTTTGCCAAGATAAGTTGAGAGAAGCTATTGGTGGGCCAGGAGAAAATCCAAAGTTCTCCTGGGTTTTCTGAAACATTAAGGTTTTAGACAGTGCTAAGTAGAGTAAAAGCAGAATATTAATGCTCATGCTCTAGAAATCTCCACTGAATCCAGCCTCACTAATGTTTCACTGCCATTATTACAAATACCTGGGTCATTCATTAATGGGGAGATCTGTTCTCCCCATGGCACAGATATGAAAGAGTCCGAACTCCCAAAAGGAGCTCCTCACCCAGACACTGGCTGAGAGGTTCTGAGTGAGCAGGTGCTGTCTGGTTCTTGCTGGTGATCGTGCTGTTCCCATCGTCTTTTTTTTTTTTTTTTCCCCAATTTAGTTCTTTGCTCCTCTTTCTGCCATTTTGCTCTTTCACAATTCTTCCTGTACCCACTCTCTTGTTAAGTGATTCTTTTCCCCACATGACTCACCTACAAGGCTGCCCAGAGCTGAAGCATGAAGTCAGAGGATTCGTCTTGGAGTCCCTTTCTTTGTTTCTTTAATCCATACCCCTCCTCACTGTCAACAACATCTTCCTTACCCTCCCTCCGATCACAGATTCCTGGCAGGGGAGAAGCTGCTGGACTCTAGGAAATACTGAGCACCCCTCTCCCCAGTGAGACTTGTATTTTAATAGTTGCCCCATCTTCACACTTCACTCTCCTTAATGTTTTCTTCTCATTTTTGCTTACAACATGGTGAAGTGAAATGAAGTGATGGCATGGGACCAGCCACTCCCCATCTTGGATTTGTCTCTGCTCAAGATGCAAATGCCAAAGAAAGAGGATGGTGCGCCAAGCTGGGTCACAGGCCCTCCCTGCCACTGGTGAGAGGTCGGGGAGGTGGAAAGCGGGTGTTTAAGTTCCTGAAGAAAACCAAAGCTGTAGGTATTCAGAAGCAGCCTGGAGTTCAAGGCAAGACTATGGTGCCAAGTTCAAAAGAAGAGGATGCTAAGCACACTCTACCCACCGTGGCCACCAGAGTTGAGAAATAAATAGATTCAAGTGGGAACAAGTAGATTCAATCTTTTTTTAATTAAAGAATCATTATCTGTCTGTTAAGAGTAGCAACCCCCCCCCCACCTTTTTAAATACAGAAAGCCAAGATAGTCGTCAGAGTTCAAGGTCAGGCTATCAAGAGGATTCATTAAGAATGGTAAACATTATATATCCCTATGAGTCAGTATGGGGCTTCCCTGGTGGCTCAGTCAGTACAGAATCTGCCTGCAATGCAGGAGACCTGGGTTTGATCCCTGGGTTTGGAAGATTCCCTGGAGAAGGAAATGGCAACCCACTCCAGTATTCTTGCTTGGAGAATCCCATGGACAGAGGACCTTGGTGGATTACAGTCCATGGGGTTGCAAAGAGTCGGACATGATTTAGCGACTAAACCACCACCACCACCACGAGTCAGTATATGCTAAGTACTTTCCATATAGTAACTAATTCAGTTCCCACAACAGCCCAAAGAGGGGGGCATTCTTATTAATCCCATTTTATGAAGGAGGAAACTGAGGCCCAGAGAAGTTAAGTAACTTACACAAGATTACACAGCTGGTACCATTTGCAGCAGAGTGAGGATTCAAGTCCAGGCAGTGGGGGTCAGTGTGTGCTCTTATCCACCATTCTGTCTACCTCAGAATCTCCCTGTAACTATATATAGTTTCATAACAAAATACTTCAAGAAAATGTGCAGCTCTGATCATCTTCCGTGTGTTGGACGGAAGGAGAAACAGGGACAGAGACATTTTAAGTGACAGTTAATCATCCCTCCCACATGGGGCCAAGTTAGGGATTTTATTAATAAACACCTGTTTCCATTCAAATATAACACACCAGGACAGAAGTCACTGGCACGGAAGACACACACACACACACACACACACACACACACACACAGACACACACATCCTGGGAAGCCGGCTACATGGTTTTCTTTCCTCAGGGCAGTTATTCGAAAGTACGGGTCATTTTATTTTTAGTTTCTTTCAGACTCTACCCCAAAGCACATCTCTTCACTGTCTCTCCCAGACACTCCTCTGCTTTTCAAAAAGAGAAACACTGAACCTTCTCTCCTCTACACTAAAAGGCCTTTGTCTGAAACCACACATGTCGATTTTAAACAGAAAATAATATTACAGCACAGTGCTTCCTTTATGTGCCTCATGCAGCTTTCTGAGTCCCTGTGTCCCTGGATTTATGATGTGCTCTACACTTTCCACATTCTCAGTGCTGTTTTCCCACATTTGAAGGAGAAATGATCAAGAGATTTGTGCTGGAGTAAATTTATTCTGTCTTGAGCTGGGGGAAGGTTCCAAGTTCACCACAGCATGGAAAATATAAATGCTGTAAGCATCGCACTTCCTTCCCAGACGCTGCCGGCGGCAAATACTGGGCCCGGGGCAGCAACGAACGTGGCATTCTTGTCATCACGCCTCTGCTCAGAGCTGTTTGGCTTTTCTGAATTGAGTGACAGAAACCCGACCAGATTTCATGACCCTACCAGTTGGTTTTGCGTGGAGGGAGAAAAGTCTCCAGGGCCCTTTTCAGCTCCCTCACTCTTGAGAGAGAGGAGGGGGCTGTGAGCTTTGGGGAATGTGTGCTGAACTGAGGATGTGCCCTTGGTTTCAGGACAAGACACTGGGGAGAGCAACAGAAGGACATGTAAAATGGAAGCCCATTCTCACCTTTCAAGAAACAACACCGTTGACTCTCAGTCATCATCCTAGAGGTGTATGTCCTTCTACTGAAGAATAAGAAGCCTAGGCAGGGAGCAGAAACTTGGAAATAATAGTTTGCTGGGTGGGATTTTCTCCCGGTGGCTCAGGATGCTTCAGCCTCCATTTCTGTTTCCTCTGCTATGGAACCTGCTGTCCACCTGCTCCTGCCCGGTCACGTCGAGACGACTTCCTTCGGTAGTTCGCTTAGCTCCTCAGTGAGAGGTGGTCAGTCACAATTAAGGGGTTGTGGGGGGACATCAGCAGACAGAACCATCTGCAAGGCTGGTGAAGGGACTGGCCACCTCCTCGCTGATGGCTAAGTCAGGCAGTGTGCCCTCATTAAGCTTCTTTACCGTGTGAATTTGGTTTGGTCACACACTCCCTGTTTTCAGCCCTTCATGCTGTGCTGCTTTTCTTCTTACCCCCTTACCCTTAAAAAATCACTTATTCCATAGTTTCTTTCAGTGTCCTCATTGGTAAGATGGCAGGGCAAGAGCAGACAATCTTTTGCCTTTTGGTGACCAGCTGGGTAAGACCAAGGATATCTTTCATCTAAAAGTAGAGATAAACAGGGGCTTCCCTGGTGGCTCAATAGTAAAGAACCTGCCTACCAATGCAGGGGACATGGGTTCAATCCCTGGTTCAGGAAGATTCCACATGCCCCAGTACAACAAAGCCCGGGCACCTAGAACCTGTGCTCTGCAACAGGAGAAGCCACCACAGTGAGAAGCCCAAGCACCACAATTAGAGAGCAGGTCTTGTTCACCACAACAGGAGAGGGCCTGCCTGCAGCAACGAAGATCCAATGCAGCCATAAATAAATAAATAAATTAGAGACAAACAGAATTATTGGCATGGAGAACAGACCAGTGGTTGCCAAGGGGGAGGAGGATGGGGTGGAATAGAGTGGGAAATTGGGTTTGCAGATGTAAGCTTTTATATATATATATTGGATAAACAACAAGGTCCTATGGTATAGTGCAGAGAACTATATTCAATATCTGATTATAAACCATGATGGAAAAAGATACAAAAAAGAATGTACATATATGCATAACTGAATCACTCTGCTGTACAGCAGAAATTAATACAATACTGTAAATCACCTATACTTCAAATAAAAAAAAAAGAATGGAAAGAAAAAAAGTAGAGACAAAAGATAGGATAGCATTAACAGTCAATGATAGGAAGACATGGACTAATCAGTAAGAGAAGCTTCTGGAAAAAGTAACATTAGACCTTTGCTTATTATCATGTTAGAAATCTCAATTTCGGGTTTACCAAGACTTAAATGAGAAAAATCAAAACTTTAAACCTCTTAAATAAAATAAACCATTCTGTTCAGAGGACTTTTTTTTAAAAGGGACACACACACACAAAACTGCACACCCAAATGGAAAAGTTGATAAATCTGACTATATTAAACTTAAAATTTCTGTCAAACAACGACACAAAACTAATGGAAAAGATAAGCGATAGACTGGGAAAGATCTTTGCAATAAACACACATACACACACAAATAGATGAAAAATAAAAGCAGAGGCATTTCCTTTCCTCCCTGGCCTGGATCCTGTGTCCCAACCCCCAGGTTCTTGTTTCCAGCCAGAGTAGCCTCCTTGCTGTTTCTAGAAGCCCCATCAGCACTTCCTACCTCAGGACCTCTGCTCTGGCTGTTCCCACTGTCTGGGATACTCCTGCTGCACTTGGCATCCACTTGGCTGATATCTTCACTCTGGTCAAGTCTCTGTCCACTTTCTTACTGAGGGTCACCCTTAAGCTCCTATTTCACTCAGCAACTGCCCTGTCTGTCCCCCTCCCAGGCCCCTCGCCCTGCTCTTTTATTCTCTTTATGCCACTTCACAGCTATAGAACCTATTCATTTATTATGCTTGCATGCATGCTAAGTTGCTTCAGTCCTGTCCAACTCTGTGCCACCCTATGGACTGTAGCCTGCCAGGCTACCCTGTCCTGGGATTCCCTAGGTATGAATACTGGAGTGGGTTGTCATGCCCTTCTCCGGGGGTCTTCCTGACCCAGGGATTGAACCCGTGTCTCTTATGTCTCCTGCACTGGTGCCACCTGGGAAGCTTTTATTATGCTTAATGCATGTTTATTATTGTTCCCTTCCTTTATTATTTGATTCCAGTGGAATCAAAGCTCATGGGGCCAGGGATCTTTGGTTCACTGACATATCCCAAGCTCCTCGAACAGCAACTGGCACAATCATGTAAAACAGTCATAGGAACTCAAAAGAACTTGAATGAGTGAATGAATGACCCTCTTTGGAAGGCAGTGTTTACCAATGTACCACCAATGGGTTACAGATGTGCTGCGATACTGACACCTCACCCCTGAGGCAGCTGGCCAGGGTCTGGGACAGCAGAGGACCTGGGCAATTATGTTCAATTGTGCTGTAACTAGCCTTCTCCCTTTACCCGGGGGTCCTTTATAGTATTGCCACTCTCTAGGTGTGCCAGGAAATTAACACTGCAGTAACTACGCTGTGCAAGTATGCACTTTTCACCTTGCTGTGTGTCCATCCCTGGAAGCGCCCCTGTATTCTCCAAACTCAATCAAACATTGATTCAGTAACAATTTCTGTTGTTGATCCATGAACTGTTCTTTTAAACAAATGATTTTGTGACATAAATTGCATGTTTTAGAACAGAAAGAATGTATGTTAAATGAATCAAAATTAATGAATATGTAACAAGAGAGAGGGAGAAATAGTTAAAATGTTAAAATTCTTGGCACTGGCTGTGGAGATTGGTGGTGAGAAAATTGGGAGGTCTGCAAGATGGTGCTAATGAATTTAGTCCTAAATTTTTCTTCCTGATTGCTCTAAAATGGAAGTTCCTTTAAGAGGGAGGTTTGGTAGGAAGCCTTCCCTACAAAGATCCCAAAGTCTGGGGATCTGCTCACCAAATATTTCTCCTGGGCCCTTTCTTTAACACAAAGAAAACTCTTAGCATTGCCTCTAGTTTAATCCTCACCTGGGTAGGTATAATAAGGAAGGCCATTACATCTATTTGTACTAGATTTCTTGAACAAGATTTCTTAAAAATTATCATTGTGGGGCATATGCAAGGTCTCACTGCTGGGTAAGCAGGGACTAAACTAGGGCTATACAGGACTGAGATGCAGTGAGCCAGATATCGAGGATCAAGACCAGAAGAGCCAGAGGAAGCCTGGAAGGAAAGCTCAGGGCCAGACAAGGCAGTTGGCTGGATTTGGGAGTGCCCGGAATCTGGCAAGCACGAGAGATCCTGGTGCCAGGAGTTAGGCAGAAGCCAGGAAACTCCGGGTTCATGAGGTGAAGGCTGAGTGCTGTTGGGAGAGAGAGTGAGGAACAAGGCAGCAGAAACCAGCATCATGGATGTCTTGAAACCAAGGCAACTGACTCTGCCAAGAGGCCTCCTATGTACCTCTTGCCAGGACGAAATGCTGCATGTGGGACAGTGTGCCCAAGCATGCAGGTGGGAACAGGGTTTAATGGCTAGGATGGAGTTACAGCCAAGGGAAGGTCCTGGCATTCAGCCTCTCTCTCTGAGAAGGCAATCTTTCCCATCCCCTCTTTCTAGATCTTATGCAGTATCAAAGGACGAGAGTGTTTGCTGAAACCTCCTTCAACTGTGGGGTTATGGCCAGAGGAACCACAACTGTCCACTTTGAGGACTCGGGGAAAGGTTGATAATGTCTGCATGAGGGGAATTCAGGATGGGTTGCATCCAGGCTCTGACCATCACACAAAGGAACAAGGATCCATATTTTATTTTATGAGTTAGTGCTCATCCATTGATGTAATGAACATGGTTTCTTTCTTCAATTTATCTAATATTTATTGTGCTGTGTGCTCAGTCACTTCAGTCATGTCTGACTCTTTGCGACTCCATGGACTTTAGTGCACCAGGCTCCTCTGTCCATAGGACTGTCCAAGCAAGAATACTGGAGTGGGTTGCCATTTCTTCCTCCAGGGTATCTTCCAAACCCAAGGATCAAATCTGTGTCTCCTGCATCTCCAGCATTGGCAGGAGGGTTCTTTACCACCAACCCACCTTGGGAAGCCCCATGGGCATCATAACAGCATAGTTATAGGAGAGAACACAGACTTTGAAGTCACAGAGACATGAGTTCAGATACCAGCTCTGACATTGTATGCTGCTGCTGCTGCTAAGAGCTTCAGTAGTGTCCGACTCTGTGCAACCCCATAGATGGCAGCCCACCAGGCTCCCCTGTCCCTAGGATTCTCCAGGCAAGAACATTGGAGTGGGTTGCCATTCCTTCTCCAGTGCATGAAAGTGAAAAGTGAAAGTCAAGTTGCTCAGTCATGTCCAACTCTTCTCGACCCCATGGACTGCAGCCTACCAGGTTCCTCCGCCCATGGGATTTTCCAGGCAAGAGTACTGGAGTGGGGTGCCATTGCCTTCTCCGTGACACTGTATAAGCCCAACCAAATTACTTAACTTTTTGACCCTTAGTTTCTTCATCTCTGATATAAATATAAGAATGCCTACTTCACAGTGAGACTTATTTTGAAGATTAAATTATCAAGGTCATGTGTTTAAAGTGCCCAGAGGACAAGTCCTTTGGTTGTGACACAAAACAGGTGTTAAATAAATGGTAAGTAATAATAAGAGTTAGGGTTGGGCTTCCCTGATGGCTCAGCGGTAAAGAATCTGCTTGCCAGTGCAGGAGATGCAGGTTTGATCTCTGATCCAGGAAGATTCCCTGGAGAAGGAAATGGCGACCCACTCCAATATTCTTGCCTGGGAAATCCAATGGGCAGAGGAGCCTGGTGGGCTACAGTCCATGGGGTGTCAGAGGTGGACATGACATAGCAACTGGACAATACAATAAGAGTAGCTGCATGGATTGAGTGCTTGTAAAATGCTAGACTCTGTAGTTGGAACAGTAATGTTTTCTCATTTAATGTCACCTGAGGCGTAAGAATTACCCCCATCTTACACTCACATAATTAATAAGAAAAGTGGCCTCGGTAATAAGAAAAGGGAAACAAGTGAATATTTATGGAACACTTACTGTGTACCAAGCAATGTACTAATCACAAGCATTAACTCATTGAATTATAATAATTCTAAAAGATAGGTGTTACTATCTCATTTACTAAAAGAAAATAGCAATTTTCTTAAGATCGTACAGATGCCTATAGGTGAAGAATCAGGATTCTAGCCCAGATTCCCAAAGTTTATAATCTTTTTATCTTGAAAGGAGGGAGGGAATTTAGGGTTCTGGTTTTCTCATCGTGAGTTTTTTTTTTTTGTTTGTTTGTTTGTTTTTAATGATTGATTTCAGGAATGGAGAACAAATTTTGACCTTGGTTTTAAAACTTCTAAATATTTTGAGGTCCAGACATCCTCTGATTGTTTTCTTTGTTCTGCTTCCATTCTCAGTCACCCCAGTTGTACTCCAGTAAAAATAAAAGCTACCTGGTCCCTTTCCTGGGAGATTAAACTTTGTCAACATTCCTGATGCCTGATCATTTAGAGAATCAGTGTCCCTGGCTTGTGTTGTCCAGGCCAATGTATTAAATCAGGGCAGAGAGTCTCCAGACCTGGACACAAGACCAAATTTTAAGAATGGCAAAGAAAACACTTATCTTGAGAAACTGAGAATATTGCTTTTTTGAAAAAAATTTAAAAAGGAAAGTAAAAAGAGGGAAACTCAAGTCAGATGATGTCACTTGGTTTGCCAAGCTGCCAGATTAGCTCAGGGTTTCTCTGGTGGCTCAGACAGTAAAGAATCTGCCTGCAATGCAGGAGACCTGAGTTCCATCCCTAGGTTGGGAATATCCCTGGAGAAGGAAATGGCAACCCACTTCAGTATTCTCATATGGAGAATTCCATGGACAGAGGAGCCTGCTGGGATACAGTCCATGGGGTTGCAACGAGTCAGACATGACTGAGTGACTGACACTTTTCTTTTCACTTTCATTCTCAGTATGGTTCAATCCTGATTGAAAATCTTCTAGGCTATGTCCATAGGCATGGAGACATTGCTGCTAAGGAAAGCAGGAAGGGAAAGGAATGTCCTCCATCACGTGTGCAGTGACAAAAAAGCAGGAGTGTGAAGAAAATGGAAGAAAAACAAACCCAGTCCTCTTGGAAAGTCTCACAAATTAAATTCCCTTTATCTTCACAATGACAGCAATGGGTTGACTGGTATGCTTGGAGGAAGGGGCTCTTACACACTAGCACTGTGCTGGGACTTTATTTTCACTTATTCAACATTCAATAAATAGTTGAGTTCCTGCTATGGGCTGGATAGGATACAGTGGTGAGTAACCAGCCACTGCCCACCTGGGTCTTAAAGTCTAATCGGAGGGGGCATGTGTAGACAACTAACCAAACTAACTAGCTAATATGGAATATTTTATATGATGCTAATTTTCATGGAAAAAAATAAAAGTGAGTTAAAACATGAGTATTGGGATAGTTTGGGAGTTTGGAATTGACATGTACACACTTCCATATTTAAAATGGATAACCTACTTTACAGCACAGGGAACTCTGCTCAATATTATGTAACAACCTAATTGGAAAATAATTTGAAAAGGAATAGATACATGTATATGCAAAACTGAAACACTTTGC
The DNA here is from genome assembly GCF_029378745.1 of Bos indicus. Taxonomy (NCBI): domain Eukaryota; kingdom Metazoa; phylum Chordata; class Mammalia; order Artiodactyla; family Bovidae; genus Bos; species Bos indicus. The sequence continues at coordinate 81,880,016 of NC_091764.1, read as the reverse complement.
TGTACACCCAAGACTAACACAACATTATTAATCAGCAATGATCCAATGTGGAATAAAAGTTAAAGAAAGTGAGGATTGGGAGTGCTGATAATAGTCAATCTGAGAGAAAGGTGCTCTTATTATGTTACTTTTTCAAGTGAGAAAACGGAGGTCAAAAGGAGTTAATTTCCTTAAGTCACAATGCTGAGTGGTAGAGCGTCTGCTGTAATCCAGGCTTGTTTGGACAAAGCTCATTCTCCCTGTCTTTTTTTAAAGTGCCAACTTTTTATTTTAGAGTAAAGGACAAAACAAACAAACAAACAAACATCTACCATCTGTTCTACCATCGTTCTATAAAGTTAATGATTAGAAATCTTTAACTTTGTATTGCCCATTCTCTTCTTTATTGCCTTAGCTGCACATTGAAACAAAGGAAGTTAGGAAAATACAAGACAATCTGTAACTTAGGAGTCTTTTTAAATTGCCCAGTGAGCAGTGACAGAATTCTTTAGCATGTGGTGATGGGGAATTTATGTAGATTATACGGTTAAGAAATGCTCTTTCTCCTGTTAAGAGCAAAGATGTTTTTGAGGTCAGCGTTTCAGCCTTAGAGCGGAAGATGAGCTAGAATGAAAATTCAAAAAAGTCAATTTAAGAAAATAATTTGTATTTCCATTGTGTGCAAACCCATAGGAGAGCTTACATTATGTTCTGAATTTTGCTGTTGACAAGTATTGTTACCCATCGGCAGCCCATTTCCAGCATTGTGGTAATCATTTGATCTTTTATTAAAGAACATTTTTCCAAAAATATTAATTTAAAAATTAATGTCAACACTCTCTGACATTCCATCCTTGAATGCTGAAGAAGAAAAAAGTTTTAGAGTTTTTTAATAATCTTGGTAAATATTATTTGAACTTTACTTCAAGCCAAAACAAGTTTCATGGGGAAAAAAAAATCCTTTCTTCAGCCATGGGCAATAAATTTGGCTAGGAGGGCCTGGAAGCAAGAAACTGAACATGTGAAATATTAAGTGAGCATTCATACCCGCGGACTCCATGATTTTCAGAGACATTGGTTTTTATTCTCCTAAAACAAGAAATGTTTTCAGGAAAATCCTCGGTTTTTGCCGATCATCACTTTATCTACTGAGTGGGAGTGTGGATACACCTTAATAGTGTCTTCTTCTTTTTTATTTTAATATTCAATGGTTAATAATAATTTAAAAAAAAAAGAAGGCCACTGACTGGACACATTATACAGTGTTCGTTTGGTGGAAAGAAGAAAAAATGGGAGGCTAATGATTCACTCAAAATCCAAACATCTGTCTCCAAGATCAAGGTTTTTTAAGGATTAAGGGATGTGTGTGCGCGTGCGTGTGGGCACATATGTGTGTTTGTAGTGACTGGTGTGTCAGCTAAGCTTTCCCTCCTTTCCTGTAAATGGAGATTTTTGCTTTTAATTTCTTTTCACTGTGGCTTCTTCAGATGATATCTCAAGGGCTTGAAATGGAAGAAAGGAGTCCAAGTGGTTCTTTCCCACCAAGAGAGTGTGTTTAATTTCTCTTATTTAGTAGTTGCTTGAGCCAGTGGAGGAGAAGGGACACAGAAAAACAAAAGCAAAGAAAGTGGGAAAGAGAGTGCAAGGGGGAAAGAAAAAGCTGTGCAGTGTCTGGGGGCCTCTGAACTGGCTCAGAAGAGGTGGAGAGGAATGAACACTACTGGGAACTGGACTGTAATCTCTCAACCCCAGGCTCCAGATAAACCTGATCCAAGAGAATAGGGCATAGATGAGGAAATGAACTGAGCCCATTACTTGGTAAAGAGGAGTTTCCCTTGTGGCTCTGCTGGTAAAGAATCCGCCTGCAATGCAGGAGACCTGGGTTCGATTCTTGGGTTGGGAAGATCCCCTGGAGAAGGGAAAGGCTACCCACTCCACTATTCTGGCCTGGAGAATTCCATGGACTCTATAGGCCAAGGGGTGGCAAAGAGTCAGACACGACTTTCACTTTCACTTTGGTAAAGAAGAAAACAAGCAACTTTTGTTTTCACATGTTACAGAAGTTAGATCAATTCATGGTAATGCTTGGGAGAAGAACCCATTTAACCTGGCTTCATTCTGATTCTACTGTTCTCTAGCTGGTGACCTTGACCATGCCACTAAGAATCCTCCAACTACAGCATGCTGACAGGAATATTCCTTTTTGTTCCTAACTCACAGTGCTGCCTGGAGGATCAGATGAAATAATTTATATATATGCATTCTTTTATGCAACAAGATTTGTTGAGTATCTACTATGAAGAAATGGACAAACTCTTGCCACATGAAGCTTGCACTCTATGTATATTCTATATATATTTCAGTATATATTGTAATGCTTCCCTGGTGGCTCAGTTGGTAAAGAATCTACCTGCAATGTGGGAGACCTGGGTTCGATTCCTGGGTTGGGAAGTTCCCCTGGAGAAGGCATGGGAACCCACTCCAGTACTCTTGCCTGGCAAATCCCCATGGACAGAGGAGCCCACCGAGCTATAGTCCATGGGGTCGCCAAGAGCTGGACACGGCTGAGTGACTAAGCACAGCACATATATTGTAATAGGGCTTCCCTGGTGGCTCAGTTGGTAAAGAATCTGCCTGCAATGCAGGAGACCCAGATTCTATCCCTGGGTGGGAAAGATCATCCGGAGAAGGAAATGGCTATCCACTCCAGTATTCTTGCCTAGAAAATCCCACAGACAGAGGAGCCTGGCAGGCTACAGTCCATGGGGTCACAAAGAGTTGGACACGACCTAGTGACTAAACCACCATATATTATAATACATGAAATATGCATATACATATACACACCATTCTGTATATATTATAATATGCAGAAACATATTTACTTTATTTTTTAGAGACCGTTATTGTGTTACTTTCATATGTGGTAGAAGTTCATAAGAGCAACTTCTGGTGAATCACATGCTACATATGTTTGTGTGTAGATGTGTGAATTAAAAATTTAATTGAGCACATTTGTGGATGACTGGCTTGTCTCCTACCTGACAGTTGGCTGCCTCTGCCTTATCTCTATTCATTTAGGTTTTCCAACACTTAACTTGTGCTGCCAGGAAAAGAACACCTTAAAAATAGAGCAGGGACTTCCGCAAGTGACCCAAGCAAAGATACTAACTGCTTCAGTCAGTTTGGACAGAACATTCACACCCACCTAGACTCACTACTCTCCGACTCACAGAGTGTGAGGCTGTGGACAACTTCTCTTTGGCTGGAAGAATACTACACCTTCCTCAAAGGTTGGAAAATCATTGCTACAATTGTTAATATCTGATTAAATGGTACTCAGATTTACCCTTGGTTAAAATTGCAGAGTTTCTGGAAAAGGATCAAGGTTCTTTTTCAGCCTTTTTGCCTCCCATCCTTTCCTAGTTCGGTTTTGCTCAGATAGTTTATCACAGGGTGGAGGTAGCCAAGGTCAGGGGTCATAAAAGTTCATCTATCTCCAGATTAATCATCCTGGACCCTAACTGGCCCCAGCTGTTGGGAGTGATGAGCCTGAGAATGGGAGAGATGAGAGTGTCAGGGTTGGAGATTTAGCGAATGGAAAACAGGTCTGTAAATTATTACTTCTTCTGTTTTATAAAAAGGAAGATGAAAGTCCTGGTTCAAAATCTTAGAGAGGTGATTGCCAAGAGATAATGGTCTTATAATAATAATTAGCATTTTTTCTGTTCTGTTCCTGGGAATTATGGTGTGGCTCCATGGTGCAATACTTGTTGCATGACCTTGTAAGTCTGCTCTCTGAAAGTACTTTTCTACCCATCCCATTTCCACTACCACATCTCTCCCTGGACTCCAAAGAGAGAAAATCAACGTAAAACTATAGAAATGGAATGAGTAGAATGACATAAGCATTGATTATATTTCATCCCATCTGCATCACTACTACTAATTGTGATAATAGCTTGAACCATTTAGTGATCACTGTGTACATACTTAACACATGTTATTTTAATTAGTTCACCCAACAACCCCATGAGCTAGATTTGATTATTAGTGCCATTTTACAGCTGAGGGAACAAGCCTAAAGAATTGAGTAGCTTGTCCAAGTAACCTAGCTAGAATGCACTGAAAGCCAGGATTTGAAATCATGACTTCATTCCATGTTTCAATCCCTCAGCATTCTCCCTTGCCTTAGACTTTCTCTTTAACCTCTTTCCTGACTTCCCATGACTCGTCATTTTTTACCCTTCTTCCCCATTCCCCACCTCCCATCCTTCACTCTCAACAGGTAATTAAAGAAACAAAACAGTAACATTTTAAAACAACAACTGAAAAAAAAAGTAAACTCCAAGAACATTACTTACAAACAAACACAGAACATTACTATTTCCCCTCATTCTCCTGTGTTTGGAAACATGTGCTGGTTTCCTTGTTAATTTTCTGTTTTGATGATCTGTCCATTGGTGTGAGGAGAAGGCAACGGCACCCCACTCCAGTACTCTTGCCTGGAAAGTCCCATGGACGGAGGAGCATGGTAGGCTGCAGTCCATGGGGTCGCTAAGGGTCGGACACCACTGAGCGACTTCACTTTCACTTTTCACTTTCATGCATTGGAGAAGGAAATGGCAACCCACTCCAGTGTTCTTGCCTGGAGAATCCCAGGGACAGGGGAGCCTGGTGGGCTGCCGTCTTTGGGGTCGCACAGAGTCGGACACGACTGAAGTGACTTAGCGGCCATTGGTGTGAGTGGGGTTTTAAAGTCTCCTACTATTATTGTGTTACTGTCAATTTCTCTTTTTATGTCTGTTAGTGTTTGTCTTATGTATTGAGGTGCTCCTATGTTGGGTGCATAGATATTTATAATTGTTATGTTTTCCTCTTGGATTGATCCCTTGATCATTATGTAGTGTCCTTCCTTATTTCTTATAGTCTTCTTTATTTTAAGGTCTATTTTGTCTGATATGAGGATTGCTACTCCAGCTTTCTTTTGCTTCCCATTTGCTTGGGATATATTTTTCAGTCTATATGTGTCTTGAGGTCTAAAGTGGATTTCTTGTAGACAGCATATATATGGGTCTTGTTTTTGTATCCATTCAGCCAGTCTGTGTCTTTTGGTTGGAGCATTTAATCCATTTACGTTTAAAGTAATTATTGATATATATGTTCCTATTGCCATTTTCTTAATTGTTTGGGGTTGATTTTGTAGATCTTTTTCCTTCTCTTGTATTTCTTGACTATGTAAGTCCGTTTAACGTTTGTTATAAAGCTGGTTTGGTGGTACTGAATTCTCTTAACTTTTGCTTGCCTGAAAAGCTTTTGATTTCTCCATCAATTTTGAATGAGATCCTTCCTGGGTACAGTAATCTTGTTTGTAGATTTTTCCCTTTCAGTACTTTAACTATATCCTGCCATTCCCTTCTGGCCTCCAGAGTTTCTGCTGAAAGATCAGCTGTTAAGTGTATGGGGTTTCCCTTGTATGTTTCTTGTTGCCTCTCCCTTGCTGCTTTTAATATTCTTTCTTTGTGTTTAGTCTTTGTTAGTTTGATTCATATGTGTCTTGGCATGTTTCTCCTTGGGTTTATCCTGTATGGGACTCTTTGTGCCTCTTGAGCTTCATTGACTATTTCCTTTTCCATGTTGGGGAAATATTCAACTATAATCTCTTAAAAATTTTTCTCATACCCTTTCTTTTTCTCTTCTTCTCATGGGACCCCTATTATTTGAACATTGGTGCATTTGATATTGTCCCAGATGTCTCTGAGATTATCCCCAGTTCTTTTCGTTCTTTTTACTTTATTCTGCTCTTCAAAGCTATTTCCATCATTTTATCTTCCATCTTACTGATTCATTCTTCTGCTTCAGATATTCTGTTATTGATTCCTTCTGGAGTATATTTAATTTCAGTGATTGTGTTGTTTGTCTCTGCGTGTTTATTTTTTAATTCTTCTAGGTCTTAGTTAATTGATTTTTGTATTTTCTCCATTTTGCTTTCAAGGTTTTTGATCATCTTTACTATCATTATTCTGAATTCTTTTTCAGGTAGTTTGCCTATTTCCTCTTCATTTATTTGGACTTCTGTGTTTCTAGTTGTTCCTTTCATTTGTGTAGTATTTATATGCCTTTCCATTTTTTTTTTTTTTTTTTTTGACTTATTGTGTTTGAGGTCTCCTATTCCCAGGCTTCAAGGTTGAGTTCTTTCCTCCTTTTAGTTTATGCCCTCTAAGTTTGGTCCAGTGGTTTGTGTAAGCTTCTTATAGGGTAATATTTGTGCAGAGTGTTTGTTTGTTTGTTTGTTTTTCCTCTGATGGGCAAGGCTGAGTGAGGTGGTAATCCTGTCTGCTGATGATTTGGTTTGTATTTTTGTTTTGTTTGTTGTTTAGATGAGGCAAACTGCACAGGGTGCTATCAGTGGTTGGATGAGGCTGGGTCTTGTATTACAGTGGTTTCCTTTGTGTGAGTTCTCACTATTTGATACCCTAAATTGAAGAAAGTAGGGAAACCCACTAGACCATTCAGGTATGACCTAAATCAAATCCCTTATGATTATACAGTGGAAGTGAGAAATAGATTTAAGGGACTAGACCTGATACATAGAGTGCTGATGAACTATGGACTGAGGTTTGTGACATTGTATAGGATACAGGGATCAAGACCATCCCCATGGAAACGAAATGCAAAAAAGCAAAATGGCTGTCTGGGGAGGCCTTACTAATAGCTGTGAAAGAAGAGAAGTGAAAAGCAAAGGAGAAAAGGCAAGATATAAGCATCTGAATGCAGAGTTCCAAAGAATAGCAAGGAGAGATAAAAAAAGCCTTCCTCAGAGATCAATGCAAAGAAATAGAGGAAAACAACAGAATGGGAAAGACTAGAGACCTCTTCAAGAAAATCAAAGATATCAAGGGAACATTTCATGCAAAGATGTGCTCAATAAAAGACAGAAATGGTAGGAACCTAACAGAAGCAGAAGATCTTAAGAAGAGGTGGCAAGAATACACAGAAGAACTGTACAAAAAAGATCTTCAAGACCCATTTAATCACGATGGTGTGATCACTCACCTAGAGCCAGACATCCCTGAATGTGAAGTCAAGTGGGCCTTAGAAAGCATTACTACGAACAAAGCTAGTGGAGGTGATGGAATTCCAGTTGAGCTATTTCAAATCCTGAAAGATGATGCTGTGAAAGTGCTGCACTCAATATGCCAGCAAATTTGGAAAACTCAGCAGTGGCCTCAGGACTGGAAAAGGTCAGTTTTCATTCCAATGCCAAAGAATGCTCAAACTACCACACAGTTGCACTCATCTCACACGCTAGTAAAGTAATGCTCAAAATTCTCCAAGCCAGGCTTCAGCAATATGTGAATGGTGAACTTCCAGATGTTCAAGCTGGTTTTAGAAAAGGAAGAGGAACCAGAGACCAAATTGCCAACATCCACTGGATCATCAAAAAAGCAAGAGAGTTCCAGAAAAACATATACTTCTGCTTTATTGACTATGCCAAAGCCTTTGACTGTGTGGATCACAATAAACTGTGGAAAATTCTGAAAGAGAGGGGAATACCAGACCACCTGACCTGCCTCTTGAGAAACCTATATGCGGGTCAGGAAGCAACAGTTAGAACTGGACATGGAACAACAGACTGGTTCCAAATAGGAAAAGGAGTACGTCAAGGCTGTATATTGTCACCCTGCTTATTTAACTTATATGCAGAGTACATCATGAGAAACACTGGGCTGGAAGAAGCACAAGCTGGAATCAAGATCGCCAGGAGAAATATCAGTAACCTCAGATATGCAGATGACACCTCCCTTATGGCAGAAAGTGAAGAGGAACTAAAGAGCCTCTTGATGAAAGTGAAAGAGGAGAGTGAAAAAGTTGGCTTAAAGCTCAATATTCAGAAAACGAAGATCATGGCATCGGGTCCCATCACTTCATGGGAAATAGATGGGGAAACAGTGGAAACAGTGTCAGACTTTATTTTTCTGGGCTCCAAAATCACTGCAGATGGTGACTGCAGCCATGAAATGAAAAGGAAGGAAAGTTATGACCAACTTAGATAGCATATTCAAAAGCAAAGACATTACTTTGCCAACAAAGGTCCGTCTAGTCAAAGCTATGGTTTTTCCTGTGGTCATGTATGGATGTGAGAGTTGGACTGTGAAGAAGGCTGAGCGCCGAAGAATTGATGCTTTTAAAGTGTGGTGTTGGAGAAGACTCTTGAGAGTCCCTTGGACTGCAAGGAGATCCAACCAGTCCATTCTGAAGGAGATCAGCCCTGGGATTTCTTTGGAAGGACTGATGCTGAAGCTGAATCTCCAGTACTTTGGCCACCTCATGCGAAGAGTTGACTCATTGGAAAAGACTCTGATGCTGGGAGGGATTGGGGGCCGGAGGAGAAAGGGACGACAGAGGATGAGATGGCTGGATGGCATCACTGACTTGATGGACGTGAGTCTGAATGAACTCCGGGAGTTGGTGATGGACAGGGAGGCCTGGCGTGCTGCAGTCCATGGGGTAGCAAAGAGTCGGACACGACTGAGCAACTGAACTGAACTGAACTGGACTGAAGGTTAATTCTCTGGTATTCTAGGGTCTTGGAGTCAGTGCTTCCACCCAAAAAGCTCAATGCTTGATCTCTGGTCAGGAACAAAGATTCCACAAGTGGTTTGTTCTGGCATTAAGTGAGATTAAATCAAATATCCAAAAATGAGAAACCAAAGATGAATCTCAGACAAGCAGCAGTTACAAATTCAGCAAATAATAATTAAAATAATGGAATATACACATGTACATATACACCCATGAGCAAAGTCAAAACAGTCCAATAAAAATAAAGTACAATAGATTGACTTGGTTTACAAAGGAAATAAAAAATTATGTTTACCAGTTAAGAACAAAACTAACTAAAGCACAAACTGGGAAACAAAACTAAAGCAAAGTGCCTAATGGGGAATAAAACAATGAAAACAAAGCTAACAAATATGTTGAGAAGAGAGGAAAGAAAGAAAATATAGATATACAAATTTATATAAAGGTAGATGAAGAAGATTTATATATATTAAAGATTAACTGCAAGTGGAAAAGAGCAGTAGGAAAGGCAAACAAAAGAATACATGTAGAAAAAATATAATAGGATTTAAAAAATTAAAAGTTAAAATTATAAAAAGAGAGAAAAGATTTTTAAAAAAGAAGAAGGAAAAAAAGGAGGAAACAAGAAAAACTCCAAACTGCAAAAACTGCAAAAGCCCAACATAGATGCAGAGGTTTATAACAACAATAAAAATTGTGACTGCATACACACTCACACACATATATGCACCTGTAAGCAAAATCAAAACAGTCCAACAAAATAAAGTACAATAACTTGACCCGGCAAACAAAGGAAACCTAAAATTATACCTCCGAGAACAAAACTAACTAATGCACAAACTGGAAAACAAAACTAAAGCAAGGTGCCAAGTGGGGAATAAAGCAATTAAAATTAAAAATTAAAATTATAAAATAGAGAAAAGAAAAATGGAAGAAGAAAGAAAAGGAAAAAAAGAAAAACTCCACAGAACTGCAAAGGCCCAACATAGAGGCAGATTTATAACAACAATAAAAAGTGTGACTGAATATACACATATGCATATACACCCATAAGCAAAATCAAAACCAAAAATTATGTCTACCAGAACAAAACTAACTAAAGCACAAACTGGAAAACAAAACTAAAGCAAGGTGTCAATTGGGGTATAAAGCAATGAAAATAAAACTAACAAATATGTTGAGAGGAAAGAAAAGAAAGAAAGAATAGATATGCAAAGTTAAAAAGAAGTAGATGAAGAATATATATATATATATATGAAGGAAAGGGCAACCCACTCCAATGTTCTTGCCTGGAGAATCCCATGGATGGAGAAGCCTGGTAGGCTGCAGTCCATGGGGTCGCACAGAGACGGCCACGACTGAAGCGACTTAGCAGCAGCAGCAGCAGCAGCATATATATATATGATTTGTTGACTCATTGGAAAAGACTCTGATGCTGGGAGGGATTGGGGGCAGGAGGAGAAGGGGACTACAGAGGATGAGATGGCTGGATGGCACCACTGACCCGATGGACGTGAGTCTGAGTGAACTCCGGGAGTTGGTGATGGACAGGGAGGCCTGGCGTGCTGCAATTCATGGGGTCGCAAAGAGCCGGACACGACTGAGCGACTGATCTGATCTGATCTGAACTGCAAGGGGAAAAGAACAGTAGGAAATGCAAAAAAAGAATAAATGTAGAAATAATAATAATATGTTTAAAAATTAAAATTAAAGAAAAAGAGGGGAAAAAAAAAAAAAAAAAACTCTCCAGAACTGCAAAAGCCTGATATAGAGGCAGAGGTTTTTAACAACAATAAAAAATGTGACAGAAAAAAAAGAAAAAAAGGTCAATAAGTTTAGTTAGATTTCATAGTGCCAATAAAATCAACAACTACAACCGGGGGGGGGGGGGAGGGGGAGGGAAAAAAAAAAAGGAAAAAATCCAAAAGAATCTACAGAACATGTCAAAACATAAGAATAATAAATGTTTTTCTTGAATCACTGCTGTCAGAGTCCTTTTCCTAGCTGGGAGTCACAGTCCACTTCACTTTCCTAGGATGCCCTCTAACACTGTGCTGATCTCTGGACCTACTGTGAAGGCGGTTCAGATGCTAATCTGCTCCTATTCCTCTGTGTTCTTGCCTCCAATGTCCACAACTATCAGAACTAGTGCATTTTCTTTTGTGGGAGCTCTCAATGACCATTTATATATTCCACAGGGTCTGCCTAGTTGATTGTGTGGATTTAATCTGCAGCTTATACAGCCGGTGGGAGGGCTTTGGGTCTTCTTCCTTGGTTACACTGCCCCTGGGTTTCAACTGTGGTTTTATTTCCACCTCTGGATAGGGGTCGTATACTGGGGTTTGCTCCTGAGGCTGGCCTGGAGGACTTAGGTTTGCCCCTGTGAGGGCCAGTTGTGGAGGGGGTGCAGTTGCTTGAGTCACAGGGGTACTGGTAGCACCAGGTACTCAGGGGAGTTGGCAGCTAGGGCATCAGGAACTATAGTACTCTAGAAGGGTATGGCAACCAGTATTGGCCAGTATGCTCCAGTATTTTTGCGTGGAGAACCGCCCTTCCTGACAGAGAAGCCTAGCAGGCCACAGGCCACAAAGTCTCAAGTCGGACACTATCAAAGGGACCCTGTGCGCATAGGCGCAAGACTTTTTTTTGCCTGAGGCAGCTCTGCTCCAGTGAGAGTTGAGCGTGAAGGTAGCGCAGCTGCTTGGCTTCAGGGGGCCCTGGCAGCACCAGGTGTGCAGGGACATGGACTGCCTCCACCACAGGAGTTATAGCCCTATCAGAGTCTTTTGTTCAGCCTCTTGTAGCTGGCTATCAAAAGGCTCTTCCACCAGCCTTTCACTGTAGTTCCACCCATTCACGTGCTTAGAGGGTTTCCTTGGCTGGGGTCCTTCTCTGTTGTTCAGTGCATCAGGCACATAGAGAGGTCACCTTCCTGCTTGTCAGGCACTTGAAGGGGCACCCTCGGTGGGGTCCTACTCTGCAGTTCAGTGCATCAGGCTTTTGATGGGCCAGCCTCTCTGTTGTTCAGCTGCCAATCATGGCATACAGGGTGAGAGAGGCTATGGTGATGGCTCCACATATGACTCAGCACTATCGCCTTGCTTCCATGGCTGACTGGCTTTCCTCCACAGGCATTTCCCACCACAATCTCCTCCCTCACATCTCCTTGATCTGTCTCTCCACAGTCAACAGCAGCCCTTGCCCTGGGATTGCTCCACAATCCCTAAACTCTAGCTCCCAGCCACTGCACCGTCTAGGGTATGCATGGCTGTGGCAAGGACTGTCTGATTCTCATCCTATCTAGGCTGCCACAGATCAGCTGTTTCCCTCTCAGCATTTCTCCTCTGACTCAGATAATTGCCCCAGTGTGGGGTTGGGACCCCCGCTTCAGTTCTCTCCCCCGGGGCAGGTCCAGTTCTACTAACACTCCTGTTTCCCCCCCCCTAGTTCCTTCATCCTAGCGAGTTTTGTGTGGGTCTTTATATTCTTTTCTGCTGGTCAGGTACTCCTATCCACTCTCAGCTGGTGTCCTGCACTCACTTCTGTGTCTGAAGGTGTATCCTTGGTGTATCCATGGAGAGAAATGTATTCCATGTCCACCTACTCCTCTGCCATCTTGTTCTTCCTTGGAAACACATGCTGGTTTCCTGATGGCTTGGAAGCAGAGGCAGTCTTTTCCTTCAGGTAGTCTGCACCAAGTCTTAGGGTGGTCTACATGATAGCATTTCTTGGGCATCTTCAAAGCAGATTTTGGTCATGGCAGAGAACTCGCATTTTGTTAGATGACTGGCTTTTAAAGGCTTTGCCCTTGCCAAGAATAGCACTCAGACAACTACAGGCCATCGGTGGTCTGCGGCAATCAATGTGACAGGGTTCCCTTTGCCCCCAAGAAAGAAGGCAGCCAGTATCTGAAGACTTCTGTGAAAAAAAATTCAAACTTGATTAAATGAAGTAGAAAACAAAGAGGTGAGTGATACTTTTAGAAAGGTTTACAAAAATAAAAGGGACAAATACAAATAACTCTGAAAGAAAGGAATAAAGTACCCTAGAGAAAACCCTCTGCACTGATTATGAATAGTACTTTTTAAAGCAGTGGTTCCATTTGGTTGGAGTGCTTCAGCTTGTTTCATTGGGATTGGGGTGGTCCAAGAAAGGGAAGGGCCTCCACATTTCAAAGCTGGAGGGGTGTAAGGAGCATGGCTCCAGTTGAGGGAACAAGCAAAAACAACATGGATTTACAATGCGCTAATCCTACATATAGACCCTACCCAGATGCCATGCCTGAATTAAATTAGGATGGAAATATTTGGTCTGCTCCGTTCACTGCGACTCATCTGTGTGGGGCATTTAAAGTATATGTCTGGCAGATGTGTTGGGACTATTATTAAGTTATTTGGTGAATATATAAAATCTATTTATAAAATACTAAACTTAATATTTTTGCCAGTAATTCACATATCATCCACTAAACTGGAGTGGAGACATGATATTGTATCCTTTATAAGTTTTCTCTCCTTAGAGGCTCAGCCAGAGGTCTCTGCATATGTTACAAAGGCCTCCAGGCTCCACTGTATGAATCTGCTCCTTCTCACCTGCATAGTGCTTTTGCCAACTTGTTTCAGATCCTTGTCTTACTCTCCACTTTGGTGTTGATGCTATGGATTTTCTCTTGCCTTCTGTACCATCTTCACTTAGAGAAAACATTTCAGTTACCATTTTCTCTGCTCCTTGCAGCTAAAGGTCAGTTTTGTCCTAAGATCAGTCAAAATCCCACAGATCCAGATTTAAAGCAGAAACTTGGCCACTCAAACAGGGGAAGACAATGCATCACTACACATTGCTTAAAATAGGCAGTTTGTATGAAACTTCTGTGTGCTGTTATTTGCCCAGTTTTCATCTTTTTCGCCTACAAATTTGGGGTGGTGGTGGTGCAAGAATCCCCTTACTCCCTGAAATCAGAGTTCTTTCTTGTCCTTCATCTCCCCTTTTTATTCCCATTGCATTGCAATTTCATTAACCTGGATCCCCTCTGAGGAGATGTCTGGTATTGTGTCTTGGTTTTGAGAAGTAGAAAAAGAAGTATGAGAAACAGCTTCTCTCAAATGTAGCCCTCTTGTGGTTTACTTTCCACACCAAAGGCAGATTCCTCTCCAGGTATGAGCATGTGAACCAGAATAACATCTTCCCACGACTGAGTGTTGAAGTACTTTTGTAACATACTGAGTCATCATTGGTAATTTCATATGTGATGTTCTTACTTAAGGACACAGAGATGCTGAGGATCGTTGCCAACTAGCTTCTGAGCACTTAGCACTTTTTGTCATAGTCAATGGAGGGCACCCTGCAAGTGTTCAAAAAATGTTGACCTCCCCTTTCGTGTCTTCCATTTATGTTTTTCTTATTTTCTCATTTCTTTTGCTGCCTGGAAAAGATATACGGTCTTATAATAACAATTATATTATTGTTATTTTTATTTGCAGAAGTTTTCATCTTTTCTCCTTTCTTTCCCATGCCCCTCCTTCCTCTGGTGTCTCTCTGGCTTGAAGAGATTACTTCTATACAGACCTGTGCTGTTCAGAATGGCAGCCACAGGCACCATGTAACTACAAGCAGTGGACACATGGTGAGTTCGCTTTGAGATAAGCTGTCAGTGTGAAATGTGCACTAGATTTCAAAGATTTAGTGGAAAAAGAGTGGTAACTATCTAACTAATAGTTTTTATATTGATTATGCATTGAAATGATAATATTTGAGATGTGTTGGATTAAATAATACATATTAAAATTAATTTTGTCTATTTCTGCTTACTGTTTGGGCTTCCCAGTTGGTGCTAGTGGTAAAGAATTTACCTGCCAGTTCAGGAGACATAAGAGAGGTGGGTTCGATCCCTGGGTCGGGAAGATCCCCTGCAGGAAGGCACAGCAACCCATTCCAGTATTTTTGCCTGGAGAATCCCATGGATGGAGGAGCCTGACAGGCTACATACAGTACATGGGGTTGCAAAGAGTCAGACGCGACTGAAGCAACTTAGCATGCTTCCCGTTTAAAAAATTTCTATATGTGTCTAACATTTCATTTCTACTATGAAGTGCTGATTTAGACAGTGTATAAGTAGTCTTTTTTGTACTAGGAGAAAGATTACATACGTAGAAGGCAAAAGGTTGTAATGTGTTGCCCAGCCACTGGCAAATGTCATAAATTTACACATTTTGTTTTTGGCTTATATAGACCTAGACCTGAAAAAGATGCAATATTATTCATTAAAATGTGGTCTTCACTATTATTTTCTGAGAGGGGGTAAATATATGTCTACATTCAAAAAATGAATATTCTTTTTATTCTATCTTTGGTGTGTTCTCCCTCGCCAAAGATTTTGTTGATCTTTGCTAACTGTATTATGTATTAGGAGAACAGTAAAAATACTACTTATCTGAAACAGCATATGTCTTCTCACCACCTTGAGTCATCATGTTGTCCATTCTTTGGGAATACTGCTCCTGAGGTAAAACTAAAACAGTGACTAGATGCAGTCAACAGTTTACAGCTTTTTGTAAGCTACAGCTACTTTGACAGGTCAAAGAGTATCAAAGTTTAAATCTGTGGGGTGATAAGCTAGTATGGAGAAAAAAGTACAATTAAATTGGTTGACACAAATTTCAATTTTTCTTAAAAATCCAGATTGCTTTATCAAAACTGTTGAGATTTAAATGGAAAGATTCTCATAAATAAACTTCATAGAGATTGAGGTTTTCAAATATCTTTGCTACCACCTAGTTGGGTGAACTATGTCATCACAGAATTTAACTCCTTTATGTTTTATTATCTGCTTTAAAGCTTCATTTACTTCTTTAACTGGGGGTAATATCTGTTTTATTCAGAAAGAACAATGTATTGAGCAAAATAAGCAAACCATTAATAACAGCAATTCAAGGAGGAAGGACATGGTTGCTAGGTATAAATGGAAGCTATGAACCATAACTTTTGAATTTGTTCTCTGAGAAGCAAGTTTGCAAACTACTGATCTCGAATAAGTGAGTGAGAATCAAAAGAAATATTCTCAGAGTATATATTGGAGGGGGAGAAAAGGTAATGAGGTGGTTAATAAGGGAAGACGGGTTTCCCTTGTAGCTCAGTCGGTAAAGAGTCTGCCTGCAATGTAGAAGACCTGGGTTCAATTTCTGGGTCAGAAAGATCCCCTGGAGAAGGAAACGGCAACCCACTCCAGTATTCTTGCCTGGTGAATCCTATGGACAGAGGAGCCTGGCAGGCTACAGTCTATGGGGTTACAAGAGTCAGACATGACTGAGCAACTAAGCATACAAGTGTTAAATAGATTTTAAAACATAGTAATTAAGACATTGTGGACCTTCAAGAACATAGACATCACTGGAACAAATAAATGGCCCAGAAATTAGGCAAACAGTTCAGTAGGGGAAAAATGATCTTTTTAGCCAATGGTTCTGACACAACTGGGTATCAACATGCAAAAGAATGAAGTAGGACCTGTACCAGACACCATATATTAAAATTAACTCAAAATAGAACTTAAATGAAAGAATGAAAACTATAGAACTCTTGGAAGAAAACCTGACATAATTTTTGTTACCTTGGATTAGGCAATAGTTTCTTTAAAATGTCACCAATAGCATAAACAAAGGAAAGATAGATAAATCAGTCTTCATTAAAACAAAACAAAACAAAGCAAAATAACTTTTGTGCCTCAAAGGACACCATTAAGAAGGTGAATTGGTAAAGCATTTCCCTAATAAGGACTTGTAGCCAGAATATGTAAGTAAATCTTCTGACTTAAATACAAAAAAATAACTGAACTGAAAAATAAGTAGAAGATTTGCACAGACATTTCCTCAAAGAAGATATACAAATAGCCAATAAGCATATGAAAAGATGCTTACCATCATTAGTCATTATAGAAGTACAAATCAAAAGCACAACAAAATACTACTTCATACCCACTTGCATGGACATGATAAAAAAGACAGACAATAACAAATGTTGAGGAAGCTGTGGAGAAACTGGAACTGTTATACATCGCTGGTGGAAATGCAGAATGGTGCAGTTGCTCTGGTTTGCAGTTCAGCAGTTCCTTGAAGAGTTAAACATAGAGTTACCACATGACCCAGACATTCCACTCCTAGATATATATCCAAGAGAAAAAAAAAAATACGTCCACACAAAAACTTGCACATTCATGTTCATAGCTGAATTATTCACAGTAGCCCAAAAGTAGCCCCAAACCCAAATATTCATAACATAATAAATGGTTAATGAAAATGTGGTATGTCCATATATTAGAATATTAGTTGATCATAAAATAGAATGTAATACTAGTGCATGTGACAACATAAATGACCACTGAATATAAATGAAAGAAATCAATCATAAAAGACCACATATTGTGGTCTATTTATATGAAATGTCCAGAATAAAAAAACTCATAGAGACAAAAAGTAAATTAGTGGTTACCCAAGGCTAGGGGAGGGAGGATGAGCAGTCTTGCTAACAAGTAGGTGCTTCTTTTTGGGTGATGAAAATATTCTGGAATTAGGTGGCGATTGGGAATACAAGAAAACTACTGAATTGTGAATTTTAGTGTGAATTATGTTTCAACAAACTCATTATTAAAAATTAACTAGTTTATATAAATGACTACCATATAATTGAGACATTATAGAACAGTAAAGAAAGGAAAGATGATTTAATAAATAGTGTGATAGACAGGGAGGCCTGGCATGCTGCGATTCATGGGGTTGCAAAGAGCCGGACACGACTGAGCGACTGAACTGAACTGATTGAGACTATTTACAATTTTGAAAAAGTACTAAATTTACATCTATACTGTGCTTCAAAGTGAATTTTAGAGGAATTAAGGATTTAAATATTAAGACAATCATAGAGAAGACAAAACAAGAAGGTAGAACTAAATATTTATCAGATATTATATATGGAGGTAAAATAATTTCTACACTTAGAAACTACAGAAGAAACCAAATCAGTTGTTTTCAGAAGAAACAACAAATCAAATGCTCAACACAAGTGGCCATATTAAAAATAAATAAGTAAAAATTAATAACTATATAATATAAATTTTA
This sequence comes from Bos indicus, assembly GCF_029378745.1. Classification (NCBI taxonomy): domain Eukaryota; kingdom Metazoa; phylum Chordata; class Mammalia; order Artiodactyla; family Bovidae; genus Bos; species Bos indicus. The sequence continues at coordinate 81,862,341 of NC_091764.1, read as the reverse complement.
AAAACACTAATAAAAAGGAAAGTGAATTGGCAAAGAACATACTGCAAAGATATGACTGACAAAGGTTAATACTTTTATTCTAGAAAAAATTAAGTAGTTTTATAAGATATAAAATAAAAATAGGGCTGAGGAAACAAACAGATAACTCACAAAGGAAAAAGTCATTCAATTTAAGGCAGGATAAAAGTTATGGAATAATGTTTGTTGTAAAATGATTATGTATCTGTAGAGAAAGGAAATATCCATTCAGTTTGGAGGAGAAAAATAGTAAGGGGTTCATTGGAAGGACTGATGTTGCAGCTGAAACTCCAATATTTGGCCACCTGATGTGAAGAACTGACTCATTTGAAAAGACCCTGATGCTGGGAAAGATTGAGAGCAGGAGGAGAAGGGGATGACAGAGGATGAGCTGGTTGGATGAGTCCACTGACTCAATGGACATGGGTTTAAGTAAACTCTGGGAGTTGGTGATGGACAGGGAGGCCTGGCGTGCTGCAGTCCATGGGGTCACAAAGAGTCAGACACGACTGAGCCACTGAACTGAAGTGAAACCGAATGTAATTAAAGGGCTTCCCAGGTGGCGCTAGTGGTAAAGAACCCACCTGCCAATGCAGGAGATGTAAGAAATGCAGGTTTGATCCCTGGAGGAGGGCATGGCAACTCATTCCAGTATTCTTGCCTGGAGAATCCCATGGACAAAGGATTAAAATTTGGAAGAATACTCATTCATGCATGTAATCAAAGATGTGTACTTTAAATTAATAATTACCCTTTCTCCTTCTATCAAATTAGCAAATATTAAAAATTTTAAAGATAGTATGAAGGAAAAGCAAAAGTAGTATATTCTCAAGCATGGACAATACAGTGTCATGAAAAATATTGCTTCTGGTTTTGGAGTAAGGCAGAATTAACCTACAAGCTGTGTGATCTTGACTAACTAATACGATCTCTGAATCTATATTTTAACTATAAAATGGTGATAATCTTCACCTTGTAGCAGACTAATGATACATGGAAAAAATCTAGCTTAGTGCTTGGCATATAATAACAATAACCACCGTTAATCATGTAAATTAATAAGAAAGAAATTTAGTAACAAGTATCAAGATTCATAACATGTTTATATTAATTTATCCATTAATTTTACTTCTGACAACATAAATTCTAGGGAAATAAATATGAAGAAGGGGGAAACAATATGCACAAAACTATTTTTATGGCATTATCTAGAACAGGAAATGATGTTCCATAATAGAAGAATAAGTCAATTATGGTGCTACCAGTCACAGGTTAAAGGGTGATGTGGCTGTCATGAGGAATGATAGATTACATAGCTTTCTTCTTTTTGAAAAAATGATACTTCTGTGCATAAAAGGACACAATCAACAATGAAAAAGCAACCTATGAACTGGGAAAAATATTTAAAATCATATATCTGATAAAAGATTAATATCCATAATATATCAAGAGCTCCTACAACTCAATAACAGAAAGACAAATAATCTGATTTAAAAAATAGGCAAAGACTGGAATAGCCATTTATCCAAAGGTGATATACAGATGGTCAACAAACATGTGAAAAGATGCTCTACATTGCTAATCATGAGGAAAATGCAAATAAAAACTACAATGATGTATCTGTTTATACCTGTCAGAATAACTATCATCAAAAAGACAAGAGATACAAAGTGTTGGCAAGAATGTGGAGAAATTGGAAACTTCACGCACTGTTGCATACAGGAAATGTAAAATGGTACAGCTGCTATGGAAAACAGTATGAAGCTTCCTCAGAAAATTAAAAAAAGAACTAACATGCAATTCAGCAATTCTACTTCTGGGTGTATATCCAAAAGAACAGGAAGCAGGAGCTTAAAGAGATATTTGTCCCTCCATATTTGTTGCAGCATTATTCACAATAACCAAGACATGGAAACAACTAAATGTTCATCAGTTGATGAATGGATAAAGAAAATATTGTACACACACACAGAGTGAAATATTACTCAGCTTTAAAAAGGAAGAAAATCCTGTCACATTCTATAATGTGGATGAAATGTAAGGACATTATGGTAAGTGAAAAAAAGCCAGTCACAAAAAGGCAAATACTGTATGGTTCTACTTATATAAAGTATCTAAAGTAGTCAAATTCACAGACATAGAGAGGAAAATGGTCACAGGAGCTGAGGGAAGGGATAAATGGAGGCTTGTTTAATGGTCACCCATTGGTGATGTGTGCGTGTTCAGTTGTGTTCCGTTCTTTGTGACTCCATGGACTGTAGCCCTCCAACCTCCTCCATCCATGGAATGTTCCAGGCAAGAATACTGGAGTGGGTTACCTTTTCCTCCTCCAGAGGATCTTCCAGACCCATGGATCCAATCCACGTCTCGTGCATCTCCTGCATGAGCAGACAGATTCTTTACCACTGAGCCACCTGGGAAACCTGTTTAGTGGGTGCAGTTTTCAGTTTTGCAAGATTACAAAGTTCTGGAGCTCTGTGGCACAACAAAGTGAACATACTGAACTGTACACTAAAAATTAGTTGAGATGGTAAGTTTTACGCTATATTATTTTTACCACAATTTTAAAAGATCACTTTTGTGAATAATAAATATGAATCGAGAGCTTTTCATTGTGCTGGTGCTGCAGTCTGAGGGGAGAAGACTCAAAGAAGTAAAGGCCAGATGGACCTTCCAGGGCCATCTGAAAGGATCATTGTTGAAAATTTTAAAGCAAAGATATATATCTACGGCTGTCTTCATTAGCATATTGGTAAGTATCTCTGCCTGTCACACAGGAGACCAGAGTTTGATTCCCCGACAGGGAGGCAAAACACCCTTTGGGCTTCCCTGGTGGCTCAGCAGTAAAGAAACAACCTGCAATGCAGGAGACACAGGAGACCTGGGTTCAATTCCTGGGTCAGGAAGATTCCCTGGAGAAGGAAATGGCAACCCACTCCAGTATTCTTGCCTGGAGAATTCCATGGACAGAGAAGCCTGGTGGGGTTATAGTCGATGGGGTAGCACAGAGTCAGACATGACTGAAGCTACTGAGCATGAGCACATACATCTATTCCGTTTACATTTTGAAAATATTGATCTGACTGCAGTGTGGAAAATGGATTCAGTTCAGTTCAGTTGCTCAGTCGTGTCTGACTCTCTGTGACCCCAATAATCGCAGCACGCCAGGCCTCCCTGTCCATCACCAACTCCCAGAGTTCACTCAGACTCACGTCCATCGAGTCAGTGATGCCATCCAGCCATCTCATCCTCTGTCGTCCCCTTCTCCTCCTGCCCCCAATCCCTCCCAGCATCAGAGTCTTTTCCAATGAGTCAACTCTTCGCATGAGGTGGCCAAAGTATTGGAGTTTCAGCCTTAGCATCAGTCCTTCCAAAGAAATCCCAGGGCTGATCTCCTTTAGGATGGACTGGTTGGATCCAGTCCAAGTGACTCTCAGTCCAAGGGACTCTCAAGAGTCTTCTCCAACATCACAGTTCAAAAGCACTAATTCTTCCGTGCTCAGCTTTCTTCACAGTCCAACTCTCATATCCATACATGACTACTGGAAAAACCATAGCCTTGACTAGACGAACCTTTGTTGGCAAAGTAATGTCTCTGCTTTTGAATATGCTATCTAGGTTGGTCATAACTTTCCTTCCAAGGAGTAAGCATCTTTTAATTTCATGGCTGCAGTCACCATCTGCAGTGATTTTGGAGCCCCCAAAAATAAAGTCTGACACTGTTTCCACTGTTTCCCCATCTATTTCCCATGAAGTGATGGGACCAGATGCCATGATCTTCGTTTTCTGAATGTTGAGCTTTAAGCCAACTTTTTCACTCTCCACTTTCACTTTCATCAAGAGGCTTTTTAGTTCCTCTTCACTTTCTGCTATAACGGTGGTGTCATCTGCATATCTGAGGTTATTGATATTTCTCCCGGCAATCTTGATTCCAGCTTGTACTTCTTCCAGCCCAGTGTTTCTCATGATGTACTCTGCATATAAGTTCGATAAGCAGGGTGACAATATACAGCCTTGATGTACTCCTTTTCCTATTTGGAACCCGTCTGTTGTTCCATGTCCAGTTCTAACTGTTGCTTCCTGACCTGCATATAGGTTTCTCAAGAGGCAGGTCAGGTGGTCTGGTATTCCCATCTCTTTCAGAATTTTCCACAGTTTATTGTGATCCACAGAAAGGCTTTGGCATAGTCAATAAAGCAGAAATAGATGTTTTTCTGGAACTCTCTTGCTTTTTCCATGATCTAGCGGATGCTGGCAATTTGATCTCTGGTTCCTCTGCCTTTTCTAAAACCAGCTTGAACATCTGGAAGTTCACGGTTCATGTATTGCTGAAGCCTGGCTTGGAGAATTTTGAGCATTACTTTATTAGCATGTGTAGATGAATATAAAACTGTATGCAAAAACATGCATATGAAGGAGAAAACTAAAGGGAATAAGCTAATGGCTGTTTTTCTTCCAATAATAGAAAATTCTTGTCTTCCATAATTCTTAAAGTTGGTGAACAGAAAAGCCACACAATTTTGAAATGTATAACAGAGGGAGAGGCTTATTTAATCTCCTTTTCTTGCCTGGCCCACCTCTCAGGTTATGTCAACTGAAGTTCAGTTCAAAGGCTGAGTGTCTCCTGTGCTGCCACCTAGTGGCAACTCCCAGGCTAACAACAGAATTCAAGATTACACCAATAACATTTTGTTTCATGTCAAATAATCACAGCACAATCTAGGAACAGAATTGAAAGTATTCTAGTAACCTTAAAATATGTCTCTTTGATACTAGTCTTTATTGCAAGTAGTTAGAGAGTGAACATTTTTGTGACTTCTTTAAATCTCTTCTAGATCTCTTTTAGGTGGTTTAAATGGGGCGGGGCATGTTTGAAATTTTATATTAACACGGAAAAATTCGTGATGAAAAATTCTGTAGATCTGGGTTTTTTAAAATGTCAATATTTAATAAAGATGACACTAGAAGTTTTATAAATGGCAGATGATCTTTAGATATAGGTACTTTTAAGTTGGCAAATTTAATATTTTCTTTGCCAGTTTGTTATTTTGCAATAAGAAACTTCCTAAAGAAGATGATCAGATAATTCTCAGGGACCAAAAATGGTATACACTGAGATTCAGAAAACATAATAGTTTAATGTAAGAAAATACATGGTGTTTCTTAATTTATACACTTTAAATAAAAATGGTTAAAGTATTATAACCCATAATTTAAAGCTATTTTTTAAATTAATGGGAAATATTAATTTTTTCAGAAGAAAACAATATTAATAGACAGCAAATCAATGTAAGCTATTTTAAAATCTTACCTTATGTGTCTGGGTTTTTCTTCTTTCTTGTTCCTGTTTATCAGGTGTAAAGACTAGGTAGCAAACTTCTCTGCTATTTAAGTTGGTGTCTCTTTTTTTGTGTGAAAAACAGAAAGGGGCTTTGGATTTAGATTGCCTGCTCCCAATTCAATGATTTTTCTAGGCACCTGTTTCTTGGACCAATGACTCTAACAATCCTCATCTGAAGAATGAGATTAAAAACCCCTACCCACTCATAGAGGTTTTGAAGGATTAAATGAAATAATGCATACAAGGTCCTTACAGTGTAGACACTTATCGTTCACAGGAAATGCTCCAAGATCTTAACTACCATTATTACAAATGAAAATAATCTATGCTAATGAAACAAGTCTATGACTATCAAAACATCATTACTCAAGTATCTCCCACCAGATCAGTGGTGTGATTTTTTAAAAAAATTTGTGTGTGTACGTGTGTGTGTGTGTATTGACTGATTGACACCTGCCTCCAGTAACTTGCATTTAGGAATCGTTATTTTGAAGAAACAGTGATCATGTATAGACATCAGGGTCTGTTCTTCCTTAGATAGTGATCTGAATACAAAGTACTCTGAATACAAAGCATTCAGAATAGAAATGAGAAAATGAACTTGACCCAGAGTAAGACATGTTCTAAAATTTTAATGTAAAAGATATAAGAATATCTATGGAATATTCTGGAAGGCAGTATGTTGGTGAAGTTCTGCATTGTTGACAGTTACAGACTGTCGGGAACTGTGTGAGACTGTGACTGAGCCCCAGGCTGGCCAGTGTAGGCTTGATGGAAAGAAAAGCTGTTTATGCTGGACCCTGAAAAAGAGAGAAGGGACGTCAAGGTACCCATGCAGGGGAGATGGAGTGGGCAGAAATGTAGACCCTGAAATATACACAGTGTGGTTTGGCTGAAGAAAGAGTACCTGGATGGTGACTCTGCTAAACATCAAAACTGTCTCATCCAAATGCTCTGACCTAGCCTCAGTGCTCCTGAAGTCAGGCATGTCTTACACATGGAGAAGGCTCCCGTGTTCCACTCATTGAGTCGACCCATGTTATGTAGCTTTTATGTAGCAGAAATCATTCCACACACTAAGGAACATGACATAGTCCTTGCTTGGTGCATGACAGCTATGGGAACTTGCAATTACATCACAGTATGGTAAGTGCTAGATTGGCAGTGTAGCAGAAGATTTAGAGCAAGGCATTACCTGGACCCAGGTTCCTGCTGTGTAACCTCAGGTGAGTTCCTTGATCTTTCTAAGCCTTGGGTTCCTCATCCATAGAATGGAGGCATGACCACAACCACTGCATTTTGGTTGTTAACAGGATTTACATGATATGATGCAGGCCAAGATCTTAGCATAATCACGACCCATGGAGAGTAAATGTTAGCTCTTGAGAGAAAAGATACAGAGGTATGGGATGTATAGAAAACAGTCCCATATTTATGGAACCAATAATTATGAGAAACCAAAGAAGTAATAGAAGAGGCAACATAAGGCAAGACCCAAAGAAGTTAGTCAGATAAAGACTAGGACTTGGGATGTGTAGAGAAAGAGGAATTCTAGAGAAGAGCTCTAGAGTTGAGAGAATGAAAGGCATGCGGAAGGAACTAAAAATAATGGATAAATGAAGGTAAAGTGGAGTCTGGGGAGACGGCAGGGCTTTGATTGTGTGGGGTCAGTTCTTCAAACTCACCAAGCACACCTGCCTTAGGGGCAATGACCTGACAATGACATTCCTTCTGGCTGGGGTGCTATTCACCAGTAATGCTGAAAAAGCTGAAGTTGAACGGTTCTATGAAGACCTACAAGACCTTCTAGAACTAATACCCCAAAAAATGTCCTTTTCATTATAGGGAACTGGAGTGCAAATGTAGGAAGTCAAGCGATACCTGGAGTAACAGGCAAATTTGGCTTTGGAGTACAAAATGAAGCAGAGCAAAGGCTAACAGAGTTTTGCCGAGACAACGCACTGGTGATAGCAAACACCCTCTTCCAACAACACAAGAGTGGCCTCTACACATGGACATCACCAGATAGTAAATAGCAAGATCAGATTGATTATATTCTTTGGCTCTATATAGTCAGCAAAAAGAAGACCAGGAGCTGACTGTGGCTCAGATCATGAACTCCTTATTGCCAAATTCAGACTTATAATGAAGAAAATAGGGAAAACCACTAGATTATTCAGGTATAACCTAAATCAAATCCCTTACAATTATACAGTAGGAGTGGCAAATAGATTCAATGGATTAGATCTGATAGAGTACCTGATGAACTATGGATGGAGGTTCATGACATTGTACAGGAGACAGGGATCAAGACCATCCTCAAGAAAAAGAAATGCAAAAGATAAATGAAAAAAAGCAAAATGGCTGTCTGAGGAGGCCTTACAAATAGCTGTGAAAAGAAGGGATGTAAAAAGCAAAGGAGAAAAGGAAAGATATACCCATTTGAATGCAGAGTTCCAAAGAATACCAAGGAGAGATAAGAAAGCCTTCCTCAGTGATTAGTGCAAAGAAATAGAGGAAAACAATAGAATGGGAAAGACTAGAGATCTCCTCAAGAAAATTAGAGATACCAAGGGAACATTTCATGTAAAGATGGGCTCAATAAAGGACAGAAATGGTATGGACCTAACAGAAGCAGAAGATGTTAAGAAGAGGTGGCAAGAAAACACAGAAGATCTATACAAAAAAGGTCTTCACAACCCAGATAATCACGATGGTGTGATCACTCACCTAGAGCCAGACATCCTGGAATGTGAAGTCAAGTGGGCCTTGGAAGCATTACTACGAACAAAGTTAGTGGAGGTGATGGAATACCATTTGAGCTATTTCAAATCCTTAAATATGATGCTGTGAAAGTGCTGCACTCAGTATGCCAGCTAATCTGGAAATTCAGCAGTGGCCACATGACTGGAAAAGGTCAATTTTTATTCCAGTCCCAAAGAAAGGCAATGCCAAAGAATGCTCAAACTACTGCACAATTGCACTCATCTCACACGCTAGTAAAGTAATGCTCAAAATTCTCCAAGCCAGGCTTCAACAGTACATGAACCGTGAACTTCCAGATGTTCAAACTGGTTTTAGCAAAGACAGAGGAACCAGAGATCAAATTGCCAACATCCATTGGATCATCAAAACAGCAAGACAGTTCCAGAAAAATATCTATTTCGGCTTTATTGACTATGCCAAAGCCTTTGACTGTGTGGATCACGGCAAATTGTGGAAAATTCTGGAAGAAATGGGAATACCAGACCACCTGACCTGCCTCTTGAGAAATCTGTATGCAGGGCAGGAAACAATAATTAGAACTGGACATGAAACAACAGACTGGTTCCAAATATGTCAAGGCTGTATATTGTCACCCTGCTTATTTAACTTATATACAGAGTACATCAGGAGAAGGCAATGGCATCCCACTCCAGTACTTTTGCCTGGAAAAATCCCATGGACGGAGGAGCCTGGTGGGCTACAGTCCATGGGGTTGCTAGAGTCGGACACGACTGAGCGACTTCACTTTCACTTTTCACTTTCATGCATTGGAGAAGGAAATGGCAACCCACTCCAGTGTTCTTGCCTGAAGAATCCCAGGGACGGGGAAGCCTGGTGGGCTGCCGTCTCTGGGGTCGCACAGAGCTGGACACGACTGAAGCGACTAAGCAGCAGCAGTAGCAGCAGCAGCAGAGTACATCATGAGAAACACTGGGCTGGATGAAGCACAAGTTGGAATCCAGATTGCCAGGAGAAATATCAATAACCTCAGATATGCAGATGATACCACCATAGACATAAAGTAAAGAACTAAAGAGCCTCTTGATGAAAGTGAAAGTTGGCTTAAAACTCAACATTCAGAAAACTACGATCATGGTACCTGGTCCCATCACTTCATAGCAAATAGATGGGGAAACAGTGGAAACAGTAACAGACTTTATTTTTTGAGGCTCCAAAATCACTGCAGATGGTGACTGCAGCCATGAAATTGAAAGATGCTTACTCCTTGGAAGGAAAGTTATGACCAACCTAGACAGCATATTAAAAAGCAGAGACATTACTTTGCCAACAAAAGTCCATCTAGCCAAGGCTATGGTTTTTCCAGTAGTCCTGTATGGATGTGAGAGTTGGACTATAAAGAAAGCTGAGTGCCGAAGAATGGATGCTTTTGAAGTGTGGTGTTGGAGAAGACTCTTGAGAGTCCCTTGGAATGCAAGGAGATCCAACCAGTCTATCCTAAAGGAGATGGGTCCTGAGGGTTCAACATGTTGAAGCTGAAACTTCAATACTTTGGGAACCTGATGCGAAGAACTGACTCATTTGAAAACACCCTGATGCTGGGAAAGATTGAAGATGGGAGGAGAAGGGGTCGACAGAGGATGAGATGGTTGGAAGGCATCACCGACTCAATGGACATGAGTTTGAGTAGGTTCTGGGAGTTGGTGATGGACAGGGAGGCCTGTTGTGCTTCAGTCCATGGGGTTGCAAAGAGTCGGACATGCCTGAGCTTATGAACTGAACTGACTGGGGTGCTCTTCTTCCAGACATCATCAGGTCTCTCTCTCTTACCTTCAGGCCTTTGCTCAAACATCTCCATAGTGAGGAGGTCTTCCTTGACTATCATGGGTAAACTGGGGCTTATGCAACAGGGCAATGGTGAAAATGGTGAAAACAGGGCATGGATTCAGGAGTAGGTTCTGTGATCAGCATCCCAGCTCTGTCTCTTCCCTCGGGCATTCTTCTGTTTCCTTACTTATAAGATGTGAATAATAATAGTTCTGATGCAGAGGGGTGATAGAAGTAGAGCCCTGCAAAGAATGATCGACACACAATCAATCAGTTCATTTCAGTCGCTCAGTCGTGTCTGACTCTTTGCGACCCCATGGACTGCAGCACGCCAGGCTTCCCTGTCCATCACCAACTCCCGGAACCTACTCAAACTCATGTCTATTGAGTTGGTGATGCCATCCAACCATCACATTCTCTGTCGTCCCCTTCTCCTCCTGCCCTCAATCTTTCCCAGCATCAGGGTCTTTTCAAATGAGTCAGTTCTTTGCATCAGGTGGCCAAAGTATTGGAGTTTCAGCTTCAGCATCAGTCCTTCCAGTGAATAATCAGGACTGATTTCCTTTAGGATGGACTGATTTGATCTCTTTGCAGTCCAAGGGACTCTCAAGAGTCTTCTCCAACACCACACTTCAAAAGCATCAATTCTTTGGCATTCAGCTTTCTTTATAGATGACACACAATAAGTACTCTATAAGGATATGCTGCTGTTATTGTTACTGTCATAATTATTGTTCCAAATAATAATTGAGCTGTGCAGTAGAGGGCATTCCATAGTTAAAGTCAGTACCCTGGTGCCAGTGGTAAATACTTGCCTGCCAATGCAGGAGACAAAATTTTGATCCCTGGATGGGGAAGATCCCCTGAAGGAGGAAATGGTAACCTATTCCAGTATTGCTGCCTGGAGAAGCCCCAAGGACAGAGGAGCCTGTGAGGCTACTGTCAGTGGGATTGCAAAGAATAGGACACGACTGAGCATCTGAGAATCTCTTGCACTCTGCTCACTGCTTTGGTAAAGCTGCTGGAAGCTAGATTTCCATGAAGGGGTAGTTTTTTATTTTTCCTTTTGTAATAGGAAATGTATCAAGCACATCAAAAAGTATATAGAATTGTACCACAGATACCTGTATACCCACCACCCGGCTTAAGGACTATAACGTTAGAATTAGAATTGAAGTATCTTAAGGTGATTTAGTCCTGATTTCTTTCTTATTGTTACACTAGCTTTTCCCAAGGGAGCCACTTACAAGCTGTTTCGGTGGAGCATGATGTGGAGAGAAAGTTGAAAAATCAGGTTCTAATTCGTTTGGGAAGCAGTGGATTTTTACAAAATTAAATAGGGTTATTTTCTGTAAGATTTCTCAAAGCTTCCCAAATTGAACACAGACCCCCCCCCCCCCCGCAACCTTTTATGCCATGCCTTTGGGGACTATGTTCCACAAGAAACATTTCTGAAAACACTATAGCATCAATTCCAAAAAGTACTAGCAAATGGATCATTTTCACATCATTCAGAAGATAGATTAATTTTAAATATTAAAAAAAAACTCGGACTTAATGATGAATAATCAGAATGCCAAGATCAGAGCTGAATAGGAGTTCAGCTTTAATAACCATGGAGAACTCTACAGCCTGATTATTTATGTACAGTTTTCTCTGTAATCTTGCTATTTTATTCTATTCACATTTCCCCGATCTTAATGTTTATTTAATTTTAACTGTCATTGTTTGACATGTGTTGTATCCTCAAATCCTTTAGAGCAAGGCAGGGAACAGATTTATTAAACTCAAATGAAACATTTAATTGTCTTCACCACAAAAGGCTAAATTTTACAAAGTTGATTTAATGACTATTGAACATTTCTTTTGGTTCTTTCCAAATTTAACGTTGATTAATCCTGAGATTAAGCCATTAGTATTGACGTAAGCCAGAAGTTGAACTACAGCCACACCATACTTATAAATTCAGTTACTTCAAGGTTAAGCTGTGGTGGAAGTCAGGGTCAGTGATGAGCTGATGGATTGGAAGATGGGTGGGAAAAAACTCCTTGGAGCAGCTGGTCCTTGAGCTGTGATTTAAAGAGGAGAAATTTGTGGTTTGGTTGTTGTTCCATAGATATGGAAAAAGTTGAACAAAGGCTCACAGCCAGGAGAGGAAGAACCAGTGGAAGGAACCACATGACAATAAATTTAGTTAGTCTGGAAGGTGAAGACGAGGTTAGAGCAGGAGATGAAAACAGCCAGAGGGTGGGTCAAGCCAGGAGAAGCCTTTGAAAGAAATAGAAATTTGTGTTTGACTTAAAGCGTAATAGGAAATCAATGTAAGACTGCAGTTCATTAGAGGATATGATCAAATGATGAATAAGGGAAACATAAAGAGAAGAGAAATGACTTTAGAAATTGCTGCCCTATGAACATAATTTATGTACCAGTAAATATTTATTATACACTCTATAAGCAAGTGAACCATACTTGTTGAATGGTGATTAAACAAATGATTATGCTGATGTGGGTGGGCAATTCAGTTTACAGAACCCAAGCAATAAGATAAGTGCTCATAATCAGGAGGGTGGGTTGTCACAGAATTCCTGGGAGAAAGTCAGGAGGAATAGTAATAACAGTAACAATAATGATAATATAATAAAATATAACACACACATGTATTTCTGTGTTTCAGGCACTGCTGTGACAAATGTGCCATAAAAGAGGTGAGGTAGATATGATTCTCGCCTTTTGGGAGCTTAAAATCTAGAGGTAACACATTCATACCCATTCAACACATTCTTACTAAATACCTAATATTGGTCAAGCTATGTTATATGCTAGTTATGGAACAAGAGATACAGTCATCATGGAATTTACAGTCTACCAGGATGTAGAGAAGTAGCCAGGCAATTAAAATACAGGGTAAAAAGAATATCTGTTGGAAAAATACAGGACAGCAGTGCTAGACTGAAGGGGTAGATAGCTGTGCAGGGTGTTAAAACATCACCGAATGTGTACAGAACGGAGCAAGCTGTGTTTTCAAAACTTGGGAGACCATGATTGTGACTGAAGGACGATGTTGAAAAACATCTTGTAGTGGGGTCAGTGATACAACCAAGGAGTATGCTTAAATAACAATAAAGAATCACTAAACTGCTTTCTGAGGAGGTTGAGCCTGGTTGTCTTCAGGGCTTTCATTTTCCTAAACTGTAAATTACAAATCTGATGTTACAGGGGAGTTGTTCACAGGCAATGTAAGAAAGGCTAATGGCTGGCTACCTGAAGAGTTTTCCCCTCCCTACTCTTGCTTCATGTAGCATGTGGCTTCTTCTTCATATAAATACTTTAAATATTTATCGATTTGAAGAGATATCCCCTGTTGGCTCATTTTCTCAGTATTTATTCTATTCTGCAGTGTGCTATAGGAGCAGGAGAGTGGGCCACTCTGGTGGTTAATTTTCTGTATCAGCATGACTGAGCTCTGGGATGTCCATGGTTGAACATGATTTCTGAGTATGTCTGTGAGGGTATAGATGAGATAAACATTTAAATCAGTAGACTGGGTAAAGCAGATTACTCTCCTTATTTGGGTGGGCATTATTCAACCTGTTAAAGGACTGAATGGAATAAAAAGACTAATAAGAATTCTTTCTCTCTGCCTAACTATCTTCCACCTGGGATATTGGTCTTTCCCTTTGGAGTGGAACTTATCCCATTGGCTCTTCTGCTTCTTAAGTCTTTGATCTCAGACTGGAACTATACCATCAGTTAACTTGGGTCCCTAGACAGCTTACTACAGATCTTGGACTTAACCTCCATAATTTAATGAGCCTGCTCCTTATAGTAAATCAATCTCTTCCTCTCCCCCTCTCTCCTATTGGTTCTATTTCTCTGGAGAAGCCAGACTGTTACAGGTACCCCATATTGTTGGGGAAAGTGGTGGTCAGTGCTTAAAGACATAGGTAGTCTGGAATGATAAAAAACAAAAAAAACTATGAACTCAGGGCTCAGGTACCAGAGGAAGTTACTGTAGCCTTGAAAGGTATTTGGTAATAAGAAACTCCAGAAAAGACTGCCTACTGCTCTAAACCTGCCATAATGTATATAGTGAGTTGTGTGCTACTCTTTCTTTATCCCAGTTATCTCTGTGGTCCTACAGTGATCTGTTACTGTAGCTTAGATGCTCAAAGACATTCTCTGCAGTAGACAGGAGGCTGCTGGAAAAGAGAAAAATCAGGAAAAGTCACAAGTCAGGCTTGTTTTTCAGAATCCTTTGTATCTAAGTGACAGAACCTAGCCAGTTTAAGTAAAAAGATATTTCTCCTCCTCCCCCTGGCCCTTGACACATAATTAAAATTTTTAGGAATAGATGTATTCAAGGCACAAGCCATGGAGTCAGCATTACCTTTTTTCACTTTGTATCTCTGATTTTCTTTATAATTTGGCTTCTTTACCTCATGTACTGAACAGTTTTCATTATGCATCTGGGGGAAGGTAACGAACACAATAAAAATGTAGATATTTTTCTTTTAACCCAAGAGTGCAAGGGAAGCAAGAACATAATTCCCATAGTGATCAGCAGAAAATTCCAAGGAAAACTCTGATTGGCTATTTTTGATCATGTGCCAATCCCTAAGTCAATCAGGGATGATGGAGTTCTCTGACCAAGTTTGGGTCCTTTGCCCACTCTATGGACTAGGAGGTTGTGTTAAACCTCCAATTCCCCAAAACACATGGAATGGAAACAGGGTGGATTCCTCAAGTGGAAGATACTGGTGTTACAATATAGTTTTAAAAAGTTAAAAGTCTGGTGTAGATATGTAAATAGTTATGTGTAAAGATTTATTCTACACACTAATCAGGGCTTCCCTGGTGGCTCAGTGGTAAAGAGCCCGCCTCCCAATGCAGGGCACCCCGGTTCAATCCCTTAGTGGGAAAGATCCTCTAGAGAAGGAAATGGCAACCCATTCCAATATTCTTGGCTGGAAAATCCCATGGGCAAAGGAGCTTGGTGGGCTACTGTCCATCGGATTGCAGAAGAGCCAGACATGACTTAGCAACTGAACAACACACTAATCAGTGATGAGCTAAGGTAGAAGTTATAACACATTCAAAAAAGATGGAAATGAATGTGCATATGGAGTTAAAACTTTTTTTCCCCCCAAGGTTGGGAGAGTTGGGAAGAAGTTAATTGAATCTCTACAGGACAAGATTAGAGACAAGCATTATTTTGTCTTACTACCAGTTACCTACAATTCACAGAATTATAAAATAACTCCCACAGAATCAGAATCTGATAACCCAGAGCTTTGTCTAGAATCAATTTGCGTAGTTTTCAAATGGAAGCACAAATATTTTCCTTCACTGGAAAGACAAACAACATGAGTTCACTAAACAAGGGATGCAGTATTTGAGGCAGAAATATTTCTTCTCTTAATTCCAGGTGGTACCAGCAGAGAGCTTACCAGAGCTCAGTTGTAGTAGGTGATCTATTGGGTCCTTGAAACAGGTCTGTGCCTCAGTTGTCTCTGTCCTCTGGACCTAACTCATGAGAAATGCCTGTTAAGTGGGTGGAATGAATATTGAAAAGGGCACCTGCTGTGTGGACTTCCTCTGGAACAATAGGAAAGGCCCCTAGAGCCATCCTAAAACTCTTACTTTTCAGCTATCAGAAAAGCCTTGTAACTGTACTGCTATAAAATAGATCACGTATGGTGATGGTTGCCTACAGAGATGTAGAACAATGGTTGTTCTTCAGTTGCTCTTTGTGACTCCATGAACTGAAGCAGGTTGGGCTTCCCTGTCTATCACAATCTCCCAGAGTTTGCTCAAACTCATGTCCACTGAATCAGCGATGCCATCCAACCTTCTCATCCTCTGTCATCGCCTTTGGATTATTATTATTGTGCCATTATATTAATAATAATATTAATAACTACATTAAAAGATGATTACAACTGTTTGGGATTTGTATTAAGACTGTGTTGAATACAAGGAAATGTAACTTCCAATCCTGATGAAGATGTTTCCAGGGGATCCCATCCCCTGCCAACTAATAAGATATGTTTTCACTAGGCAATAAGGCTGCTGCTAGGCTCACCCTCAGAAAATGAAGATCATGGCATCCGGTCCCATCACTTCATGGGAAATAGATGGGGAAACAGTGGAAACAATGTCAGACTTTATTTTTGGGGGCTCTGAAATCACTGCAGATGGTGATTGCAGCCATGAAATTAAAAGACGCTTACTCCTTGGAAGGAAAGTTATGACCAACCTAGATAGCATATTGAAAAGCAGAGACATTACTTTGTCCATCTAGTCAAGGCTATGGTTTTTCCTGTGGTCATGTATGGATGTGAGAGTTGGACTATGAAGAAAGCTGAGCGCTGAAGAATTGATGCTTTTGAACTGTGGTGTTGGAAAAGACTCTTGAGAGTCCCTTGGACTGCAAGGAGATTCAACCAGTCCATTCTGAAGGAGATGAGCCCTGGGATTTCTTTGGAAGGAATGATGCTAACGCTGAATCTCCAGTACTTTGGCCACCTCATGCGAAGAGTTGACTCATTGGAAAAGACTCTGATGCTGGGAGGGATTGGGGGCAGGAGGAGAAGGGGACGACAGAGGATGAGATGGCTGGATGGCATCACCGACTCAATGGACATGAGTTTGAGTGAACTCCGGGAGTTGGTGATGGACAGGGAGGCCTGACATGCTGCGATTCATGGGGTTGCAAAGAGTCGGACACGACTGAGTGACTGAACTGAACTGAGGCTCACCCTCAAAGAAAAGCATAAACTCAATAGGAGATAATAGTTAAAAACACATTCAGTACAAGGGAAGATAAACAATTGCAGAGTCAGCATGGCAGCCTGAAAGACCATATACTGAAGTTCATACTTCAGTATATGAACTGTAGGCCCTACAGTCAAATCAGTTTCACATAGTTTGTTTTGACATTGACTTTTCAAGCTAATCACCTCTTGATTGTGGCCCCATAGGAACAAGGGATTTTAAGACAGTCAACCAATATACTAGTTATCCATAGGAGAGGATAGAATTGACTCTGCCTTTAGGTTCACAGAGTAGCTTCATTCTCATCACTCAGGTGTATGAATCAACATGACTCTTAGAAAATGTGGGATCAGGAGCTCTGTCATGAAAGCTAGAGCCAGTTGGAGGGACATGGTCTAATAGCCTAGCACAGTCAAAAGTAAAACAGTGTTATTTCTCTCCATCAGTGAAGTAATAAAGTATGTGTAGTTATTACCCTAAACACTTGCATGTCCTTCTGGGGATAACATATGTATTTAGTTGTATCTCTTTAGAAGATTCACT
Source organism: Bos indicus (assembly GCF_029378745.1). NCBI lineage: Eukaryota > Metazoa > Chordata > Mammalia > Artiodactyla > Bovidae > Bos > Bos indicus. The sequence continues at coordinate 81,845,111 of NC_091764.1, read as the reverse complement.
TAGTATAAAATAAAAAGACAGCTCTGATTAAGCTAGGGCTCTTCACAGTAAGATGCAGAGCTATAAATGTAGAAGGAAGGGTAAATTTGACTAAAAAAGCAAGGAAATTTCAGACTCTCAGAAGGAAATGTGAGTGAGTGAGCGAAAATTGCTCAGTCATGTCTGACTCTTTGTCACACCAAGCCTGCCAGGTTCCTCTGTCCATGAAATTCTTCAGTCAAGAATACTGGAGTGAGTTGCCATTTCTTTCTTCAGGGGGAAATACAGGGAGATTTCAAAGGCTGGTGCTTTTGAACCCAAGTCATGCTGACACCTCTAGGAGCTGGTATGTGACCTTCATCTTCATGCTCAGGCTGATTTCCAAGGGAAAGAAGCTGAAACCCAGATCATGCCTTGCTCTGACCCTCCACAGCGCCCTCCCGTGACCAAGAGCGTTCTTCTTCCCCAAACCAAGTGACCTCAATGGAAACCTTTCTTTCCTCTTTTCCAAGTAATTTAAAAAGAAATAAATAAGTAGCCAAAAGCCAACCCAGAGAGGAAAACCTGTTGGAAAGAAAGGATGCTGGCTCATTCATTGTCGCCCTGTGTGGGCAGTAGACGGACGGATGCTGCAACCTGGGCCCACGCATCTGTTAAATGGGGAAAGAATTAACTGTGGTGATGTTTTTGACTCCTAAATGCAACTGCTCTGCAGTGTGCCAAGTGTTCACATAGAAAATCAGCAAACTCCAGGGAGCCGGGGAGGGGGAGGGAGACTTGGAAAAATTGAATATTGGAGTTTTTGGAGCAGGTTGAGAGGTAACAGGAGGGGGAAGATTTCATCTCTGAGGTGGTCCCATTTTAAATATGTTTTAGCCTTCTTACAGAAAGTGGCTCTCTGTATACGTTTACACACCCGCCTGCCAGCCAGGGCTCCCTGGCCTCCTCTGCCACCCTCCTTTTAAAGCAACAGCTGCTCATTCATGGGACTATGCAAACACCTGGGCTCCTTGGCTCTGCTTGTGTGTGTGTGTGTGTGTGAGAGTGAGAGAGAGAGAGAGAGAGAGAGAGAGAGAGAGAGAGGAAGAGAGAGCAGATTATAAGCTTTGTGGAATAGAGGGTTGTAGTCAGCCTTAGAAGGTGCCAGGAGGAAAGGAGGAGAGAACCTGGTCAATAGTGCCTTCTTGGCAGTAGAGAGTGGAGCAAAAAAGGATTGTCTCAAACCCATGATTTCACTGAACTCACTGAAAGCAAGACTAAAATAGGTTTGTCTGCAAGATCCTCAAGCTTTACTGCAACACTGTAGCAATTGCACACAGAATCTGGACCCAGGAGTCAGATGCCCCTGGCTTTGCCCTGTGACCTCTGTGTGCTCTTGGGTAAATTATCTAATCAGTTTCAGGGAAAACTGCATCACCTGTGACATGGAGACACCGAATCTCTACCTCATGAGATTCTTGGAAGGATTAGAGTGTAAATTAGGAATGCAACCTAGGCTTAGTGAGCTCGTTGAAAACAAGTATTAGCTCTCATATTAGATAATGTGTTAGGTTAACGTATTCTTTACAGCATACCAGTTGTTATAATGTCATGAAATAATGCTATGGAATAGGATTTCTAATTCTTGAGGAATTAAGAATATCTCACTCTGTCATCCGAAGGAAGAAGTTCTCCTTAAGACAATATGCCTGTTTTCTAGTTTCTTTCACCTATAGACAGCCATGATACAACATTTCAATGTACTGTTTATATTCTACATTGACTCAAGAGTTATACTAAAGCTCATAGGGAATAAAAGAAAGAGTATTGTGAATACAGTATTACTAAATCCAACATGGTGCAGTTTGTTATTATTTTGTTTTTATTTTGTAGAATATGGGGCAGTCCAACAGAGGTGTTTTGCAGGTGTCTGGCGACAAGCCAGTGAGCTCAAATGGAAGATGGATGGGTTAGTTTGCTTTTCAGACCCCAAAGCAAGGTGGACTTGGCAAAGAGTAGGAGTCACCATTAAAACAATCCATTTTTTCAGAGATGACGCATTGTGTCATTTGTTAGTGTCTTCCAGTTTGGAGGAAAATGTAAAGAAATTCTCTGGAAGATGTTTTGAAGCTTAATTAGAAAGCAGTTTGAAAACATGTCCCTTGTGCTTTGCCCTGGTAAACGTGCGTGTATCAGAACTTACACAGAGATGTGAATGTTTTCATCCTGACGCTGTGTAGCTCTAGTTGGGAACTGTGTCCATTAATCTTCTGACAGCACAGCAGTGGGCCTCTTTGTGCACGACTGGGCCCTGTGGGTAACTTCTGTGCAGTGTATTCATGGGACAAATACCTGATATTTTCAATTCTCCTCCCTTCCTCTGGGAGTTTGCTGCATACTCAACACAAACCCTTGCTTCTTGTACTTTCAAGGCTGGAAATTTTCCTATTAAGGCAGAAGCTGAAAAACAAAGCACACTCTGGTGAATAGTTGATAACTTGGAGCAGTTAGTCATTCTCTGAGCTTCTTGCTATTGAAATGAGAGAATGGCGTGGCACAGGAACCTGAAATACTCAAAACTTTGATTTGTCTCCTGCCTCCAGCAGACTTTTTTGCTTAGCTCTGCTTTTTAGTCTATTTATCCTGAAACTGAAAGAACTTTTAAATTCTGTTCAAGGAATGTTTCTTTAGCACCTGCTGTGTGCTAAGGCAGTGTACTAATGTACTATATCATTGTATACTGACTAAGACAAGGTTCCTGTCCTCAAGAAGTTCACAAAATGATTAGTGAAGTAACACTGGCAACTTTGAAGGAATAGTGCTTCTCTTAAAGGATTGACTCAGGACACATAATAATATAATTCACAGAAGTAATATTTTCAGCCTTTGGAATCTTCATAGCTACTGATGTTTAATACCTCCTCTGAGTTGTTCAGTTGAGTCCTTACAAGGAATTTAGCACGTGGTCATGTTTTGCTAACTGTATAATAGAATCTTTGATAGTAGTCTTACTCTTAACACCTTCTGGGTTATTAAATAAAAGGAAGTGGCCAACATTTGTGCTTGGAATGTCTTTTAACCTTTGTTTAAGGAAGAAATGATGGCTCTACTGGGAATACTTCCTGGGAACACTTAGATCTCTCAATAAAAGTGCATGCCACAGAAGATGAACCCTCTGAATTTCGACATATTTCTCTGTCCACAGCTGGTTCTGTTTTCCCATGGACTTTGTGGCCAATGGGAAAAATAGCAGTTAAACTGTAAGGTACTCTAGAATCAAGCTCTAAATTATCCTAAAGTTAATGCCCTGTGGTGGTCTAAGTATTTCAGAATTTCTTACAAAAGGCATTAGCTTTGTTATTTAAGCACATTGGGCATCTTTTTAAACCATATTTCATAACTTTCTTAAATGACTTGACTATGAGATAAAACTAAAGTAATAGTTAACTTTGTGCTTCTGGTTGGGTCCACTATACATGGTATATTAAAGAACTTTTTGAATTTTAAAAAGATTCCTTCCCTTTGTCCTTGTATGGTAGTTATATAAAGTTAAATAGCTACTTTGCTCAATAGGTACTAAGGTTAGGTAATGGGAAGTTAAAATTAAACTCTTAACGATCAAGGTATGTGATTATGCTTTCTCCTAAGAAAAGCTTCAGTTTCTCTATATTTTACAGATTGATGCTGCCTCCATTCCCAACTAATTTTTGTCACAAGAAAGGGAGATACCAATAATGATTTTATAATGTTTTCAGAACCAATAATGTCCACACTGATTTGGGTTCATCCCTTAATATAGTTCTGCACCTGTTTTACAAAAACGACTAAGAAAACAGAGAGGAAAGGAATAAGGTCTTCACACATAAGTTCCACTCTTGTCTTTTGTAATTGGACTCCCCAATGTCCATAAATGTGTATTAGGAGTCTAATTAAATATCAAATTTCTGTCTGAATAAAATTTGAGGAAGGCAGTAGCAAGTTAGTAAATTCGGTTTCATTTTTTAATTTCTGAATACTTAGTCCAACTAGCCTTTATTTAAAACATTACTTAGGTCAAGCGTGAACCATGTTCACTTAGACTATAATTTGCTAAGACTTTATTTACATTCAAACACTTATTATCATAAATTATATATTTTAGTTTTTCTTTCGTGGGAAATAGCAATATCAAAAAATGACTTTTTTCCACTAAAGGAATTTTTTTGCTTCTTTCATAATCCCATTCCATCACTTATGCTGTGATTTTACTCCTTATCACTGCCTGAAGACCGAAGATATGACTGAAGGTAATAAATGCATTAATAATATTTTGGTCAGAACTGATAACTATCGATTCTGCCTGTATTTTTCAGGAATAGACTATTTGTGAAGAAAAGCTTAAATATGATTTCAATCTGATGTTTCCCTGCCATAATGTCCAGGTATTTACCAAATTAGTGTTTAAAAAACACTTTTCATGTGAATAACATAAGGATTTGGTGCAGTCTTAAGATTTAGAGTTTCAGCTGGTGGTCAGTTGTCGCGGTTGGTGAGCAGTAACTGAGCCAAGATGCTACGGAATCTTCTGGCTCTCCGTCAGATTGCTAAGAGGACCATAAGTACTGCTTCACGCAGGCAGTTTGATAATAAGGTTCCAGAGAAACAAAAGCTGTTTCAGGAGGATAATGGAATTCCAGTGCCTCTGAAGGGTGGGATAGCTGATGCCCTCCTGTATAGAGCCACCATGATTCTTACAGTTGGTGGAACGGCATGTGCCATGTATGAACTGGCTGTGGCTTCATTTCCCAAGAAGCAGGATTGACTTGAGTTTATCCTCCCAGCAATCAGTTGGTTCAATTCCACTCAGCTCTCTGTGGACCAGTAATCTGATACATAACCAAGTTCTTTGGGGATCAATATTTATTGACTTGTATTAGCTGCCACCAATAAAGCAGTCTTTACCATGAAAAAACAATTTAGAGTTTCAGACAGAATTTTGAAAAAGTTTAATTATATCTGGTTTTAAGACTTTCCAAGCTAGTTGCTTTAGACAGGTTTAGTGTATTGGTCTTAACATCTGCATATTCCTTACAAATATCCAACAAATTCATGATTGAAGATAAGCACAAACTCTCTTGTTTGCTTACTAACATGTGTTCAACATTCTTTTTTAAATTTTCAAATAATTTTTAAAAATTTATTTTGGATGTAGACCATTTTTAAAGTCTTTGTTGAATTTGTTACAATACTGCTTCTGTTTTATGTTTTGGTATTTTGGCCACGAGGAATGTGGGACTTTAGCTCATCAATCAGGTATCGAACATGCACCCCTTGCATTGGAAGGCAAAGTCTTAACCACTGGACCACCAGGGAAGTCCTTGGTTCAACATTCTTACCCAAAATAGTAAGATGGGTCCTGTTTTGAAGGCTGTGAGCCTCAAGTGAAATTATGAATAAGTTCAGTGTTAGAATATTCCTCCCAGAAACATTATCCTACTCATATCCAGCTCAGACTAATCTCTCCCTATGTGGTTCCCCCCTGTTTTTAAAAGTTCTTAGAATTTTGGATTATCTCAGTTTCTTGAATACAGCATTTTAGTTATTTCATGTACATGTATGTATTCTCTACCCACTGGAGAGAGTGTCTTTGGGGCATTTAGAACTTTCTGGGTATCCCCCAAACATCTAACAGATTCTTAATGTGATACTGAGCCTAAGCAAATGACTTCCTGTAGGCCTTTTGTTTCGCTGTGTTGTTTCTTCACTGATTAGTTCTCAGATGCAAAGAAAAAGATTCTATGGAAAGAATGTATTTGTGTTTTCATTTGAAAACAGAAGTAGGAACAACCAAGATGATATGCAAAATGGAAAGGGGATTGCATGTGGTATTACATATGTGCTGTTTGCAACCATGGTCCCTGGAAGAGGGATGTCCCAGGAAAGACATCTTCACCAGTGAAGGCTCTTTGAATTGCCACATATCTATCTCCCAAACCTGAGTCTCTCTTCATTTACTGGTGGAAAGGTTAACCCAGGTAGAATTCTCAAGCAGCTCTTACTATTGACCAATAGGGGCAAGCTCTCTCAAATTAAACCTTACACTGGGTAAAATTACCCCTGGCCTTAAAGTTCCTGACTTCCTCTCTCCCTGTTTTTCAGCTCTGGCTAACTCTTTGGACTAAGTTTCTTTAATTTTTTTCTCCTGACTTTTCTCTGCCCTCTCCACTCTTCACTTTAAATTGGATGTACTTCATAAAATGATGTCTAGATAACTCAGCCATTCCACTGAATTGAACTTAAATATTGGACAAAATAATTAAAACCACATTTTAAGTGGTTTTAAACTAAAAGCTAATGTGAAAATGTTGGAATTTGTACCAATATAGACATATTAAACTTAAGACCATATTCAAATACAGTTAAAAATTACATCATGTTCCTTCTACTAGAAATCTTAAAGGATATATATATATATATATATAATTCACCTTCTGAGTCATGATGTAATTTAGATTATATTTTATTAGACATTCTTTACAAATTTAAAATACTGCTATTTTTACATGCACAGAGGAAAATCAGTTTGGATAATTATATTTAGGCATTCATTAAGATCAACCACAAAATAAAGACACTTTATTGTGTCATTTATCAACATACTTGATATGTATATCTAAAGTGCATTATGTTACAAAAAATATAGAAATTCAGCAGCACCAAGATACATTTACAAAATAAATACATCAGTTGACAAAATAAATTATGGTAAATGTGATAATAATAATTGGATTAGCCTTGGCAAAAAAAAAAAAAAATATTCACAATAACCAATGTGCAGTTTCATAGAGCAATGGGGGAGACAGTTTTATTCCAATGCATTTACAATATTTACAGACAATAAATATTTCTAATACTTTCCACATGTTCATTATTACAGAATCCTGCAATACGTCTTCTGAAGGTCTCTGCTGAAAAATTCAATGCCTCCTGCAAAGAGAAAGAAGCAAAAAAAGAAGAGGAGAAAACAGGTTAATTTTCCTTATAAATGAAGAGACATAAAACAAAGATGTAAATTAATGAACATAGAAACACAATGAAAACTGATTTAGGGGACTTCTTGTAAATATCTTTCCAAAAGGTGCCTGTGGGATCTACCCAACTCTCCAGAACCCTCTGCTAGAGGCAGGCTCTTTAATCTGATCTAATGATCAATGTAATACAGAAAGGAAAATGGGTCTGCATTTCTAATTATACTGTCAGGAAAAGGAGACCCTTTGAGAATTTTCCAAAGCTGCTAACTGGCAAGTTTGGGAAGAGGAGGGACACATCTGAGAATTCAGAATAAGGCCAGGTTGTGTTATCCATCATTAAATACACCTTGCTTAGAAGTTTATTCCCCACGGATGCCCGACAGAGGTGATGCAAAGGTTGCTTATTCTTTTCAGGTTCTCATTTGGCCAATCTCTTACTCAGATTAATGGGCTGTTGTGAGGGTTGAGTGTGTGATTTGGGGTAAATGTTAGAAGGATGAGTAATTAAAGTATGTTTGGCTGATGATTTGAGGATGAGGATATCTGTCCTTCTTTAGCTGTTCTTAAATACTAATGAATAAAATTATTTTTGGATTTTTGTTTTTGAAGCCAAAACTAAGATAGAATTGCTGCTAGTTTTTTGACTGGATCTTACGTTCGAAATTGGGAAAGCCTATTTTAAATTAGAGAATAGGAATCTATTAATTCAAAAGTACAAAATAGCAATATTTCACATCACTGTGTTTGTTTTACTACCCAGAATAAGTTTCCACTTGGGACTGACATGTTTTCTAACCCTTCTAAGCACTATAATGACAGTATTTTCAGATGTGTGTGCTTAGTTGTTCGGTTGTGTGCACTTCTTTGTGACCCCATGGACTGTAGCTTGCCAGGCGCCTCTGTCCATGGAATTCTCCAGGCAAGAACACTGGAGTGGAGAAGCCATCTCCTTCTCCAGGGGATCTTCCTGACCCAGGGATTGAACCCGGGTCTCCTACATTGCTGGCGGATTTTTCTCTGCTTCTCTCTCTGCTTTTTTCTTCTCTGTGTGTGGTCTATTTTAGGGAATACCTACTGGTGTCAAAGGAACCAACTATGGAACAACTAGGAACAAAAGCTACGGAATGGAAGCAGTTGGCTGCATCACTGCATTAACAGCCAGAATTTTACATGTCAGACCTGCATGACTGTGTGACCTACCCAAAAGCAAACTCTTGACAATTTAGGAATTGTATGTGCAGCTTGAAGAATGAAAAGCAAGTTTAGCATTTAGAGTGTTTTAACGTCTTAAGGAATCAACCTCTTCAAGAATTTTGTTTGGAATGAGAAAACAGCTCCTAGTAACAGAGGAAAAAAATAGTTTACTATTAAAGTTTTTAAATGGTGGGCAGATATGGATGGATGTTATGAATAAAGTCTGAAAGGCAACTGTCAAACTCAATCATTTGGGTATTGTACTGATTATAAAATGTTTTGGTACTAAATGGCATCTAGTGAATTGTATTTAAGAGTAACACAAGCAAGGAGGGAATGAATAGCCTCTTGAACAATTTATTCCTCAGAAGGAAAGAAAAAGGAAATACATTAAAGGACCAAGGAAAAGATCTTTTAATTATATTTCACCCTGCCCGGCCAGTTTGTTTGTTATCCTTCCTTCTCTGATTTCCCTTTGACAAAGGCATGTAGTGGGATAGTCAGGTAAAATATATACCATGACCTAAAAGTATATGTATAAGCGTATTACTCATATGAGTATGACAACACTTGAGAGCTCTTCTGAGTGCTTAAAAGCTTTCATTTTTTTTTACATCAGTGTTTACCAAGGTAAATTATATGAGTCCCACTCTATCTGGACATCTCACGTGCAACGTCAAAAATTCTAAAATATAATCTCCAAAATTTAAACCTGTATATTTTCCACTGAATGGTTCATGTAAGAGGATCCATACAGTGTAGGCTCAATAGTTTCTCTTAAGAAATACCACCACTATTACCTATTGTAATAAAGTTCATGGTTGCCATATCATTAGATCTCTGAGCTCATCGCATTAATGCAAGGAGACTGAAGAGAGGATGTTAATAAAAGGTGAGTTACTTATAAAACTTTAAAATGGTTATTCTGAAAAGATTCTATCTGGATGACAACATTTGCATGGTCCCACATGTTCTCATCAGTACACTCCTGAATTTCCCCACTCTTGCCTACGCCTCTGTTGGACTGCAGTGAGAGAATGCCAACATTGGCTGCCAAACATAAAGTGCCTTCCACGAACATCTCTCAGAACCAGGGAACAGAAAGGAGAGGCAGAAGCATTCTATTTCTTTCAGTCATAGGTGTGGATTTGATTGGGCACTGCCTAGTTTTTAGTAAATCTACTTTAACTTAGAGACAGTTTGGGGATATGAACTGACAAGGGCTGACTTTCAATTCTCCAGATACTTAAGCGCATTGCAAATTTTAAATGAATAGAATTAATTAAAACATATTTCTACTTCTGTTTATGTATATATACAAAATGGATAAAAGTAGATTTTGGCAATAAAGCCCTTGAATTAGTTATAAATATGTACAATTACGATCATATCTAAAAATACATTGAATGTGTGCATTAAGCCAAGATTTATAGTTTGTTATCCCTTATATATCCATTAGGTATTTGCAGAATAGATCACTCACTGGGCTAAAGACTCTTCTAGTGCCACTGTCCATTGATTACTAAAGCTGCACTACTTAGCCGATGTCATTATCATTTTATATGCTTTTGAATGATGGGTTTTGTCAATTTAAACTCAAATATCCCCTTTGAAACATCAGGCTGTTATCCAGTCTTTACCAGTCAGAGGAAAGGACTGGAGAAGTGACAGGGGACTCCTTAAATAGCAAGATCGTTAGCTGCATAGAATGCATCCTTGTGTTGTTTCCCCCTTTCTTTTAAACCCTACAGAGGGCTGTACTGGAAAGTAAAAAACGAAAAGATCCCATCAACGGAAATGCAGAGGTAAAGAGCAGCACCAGCACAGTGCTGGCCTAAGTGTCAAGACAGGAAGTGAAGCCAGTTCTGAGCACCACCACTCCCCGTTGCCAGGTCTGCTCAGTTGCTTTACCTGTGGAAGATTTGGTTTTCAAATCGTATTCTAAACTGAGATGAATACTTACCCCCTTTTTGCCTCACAGAAACATGCATACTTAGATAGAGAGATGGATGAATGGATGATAGAGCCAGAATGAAATCTCAAAGCACGTAAACAATAATGAGCTGCAATTTACTGGGTATTTACTCTATGACAGGCCTTTAACCCATGTAATCTCATTTAATCTTCACCTGACCCACTGAGGTTGGCACAAGTACCATCTTCATTTTACAGAAGAGGAAATCTGTCTTCAAAGACTAAGGTTGTGAATGTCAATAAATTCAGACCCAAGACTTGAACCTAAGGGTTTCTGACTCCAAAGTTTGTGAATGTGAACAGCTGCGAGCTAAGGATAAACAAGCCACATAGATGTGGTTTTATTATTCCTACTACAAAACCCTATAGAAAGTATCTCAACTTGTCAGTGGACAAATAGGTACCTGAGAAAAACTTACATCCTTCCCAATCTTTACTTAGAAATTTTCAGAAATCATGATTTTTGTTTCATGAACTGGTAGAAAACAGAGTTAAATTCAATTAAGTAAATTCAAAGTCTGTGTGTAAAAATTTAAATTTAATCACATGAAAATAAATTTAATTTTTAATTAAATAAGTTTATTTGTTCATGGTAGGATATTTTTCTGTAGTGTTTGTAGATCATATCAAAGCCTTCTTTTTTTCCCCCCCCTTGAAGGGAAAAAAAAAAGAAAAAAAGAAAAATAATTATAAAGTTCGACTTGGTATAAGAGTGGGGTAAATAAATACAGTTCTCTAACAAATGGTTAAAGTGCACAAGCTTCTAAAGCTTGAGGAAAAAGATAAAAGTTGTTAGTAGAGTATTAAAGGATTGGTTTTGGGGTTTGCTGGTGGAGAAAGAAGCGAGTGATTAAACCCCTTGTGTGTTGAGGGGCTTGGAGGACATTGCCTTAAGGCAGGCAATATTCTGAGCCATCTTGGTTTTGTAAGCTTTTTAAAGCGTGGCGTGATGGACCGAGGCACAGATAGGAGATTCTAGGTCTGTGCAAGCCAGGGTAGAATGGAGTCTCCACACTGTACTTGGGACACCGAGGAGGGGCTAGGGGCCGGGAAGCTGGTTACCGTGAGTTGAGCTCCAGCGATGTTGCGGAGATGTCAGATAGGTAGTCCTCTTCCAGCCCAGTCCCAGCCACGTACGAGGTCAGCCAGGCCGACCGAGTTCGCCGTTTCTTCTTTTCCTGCTCCTTGCGTTTTCCAGGCTTGCTTTTCTTTTTCTTGCCGGGCGTCTTCAGTGGCTGCTCTTTGTATGTCTCCACCTTGTTAGTTTCCTGAGTCAGGTATTTGCCCTCATCATCAGACCCAAATCGGACGGGGTGGTTCTTGGTGTTGGGAGCAGGCTTGGAGTTAGGGGACACCTCCGAGGTAGCTCTGATTTCGGCTGTGTGGATTTCCGCGATCAGATGGTGGAGGAAGAACCGACGCCGTAAGTCTTGGATGGACTTCCCCTTGTCATGGAGGAGCTGGTGCTCAGACACAGCCCTTTTGCTGTAGAGAGAAAAGAGCAGGAGAGGAAGAAGACAGTGACAGTTTAAAATCTGACCAAGACCACAAAGACCTGGGGAAAGCCTTTGAATGGTCTAGTTGGTCCCACAAGCCAAGCTGGCTGCGCAGGGAAGGGAGAGATGGGAAGGGAAGAGCCCGCCTTTAGGAGGCTTCAGCTTAAGTCCCAGCTGTGCTGCTCCCCAGGTCAGTGACCTTGCTGAGAACATGAACATTCTTGGGCCCCTGAGGCCCCATCTTTTTAAAAAGATCAGATTCTACAATGTCTATACTCTCTTCTCAATTTAAAATATTAAGCATCATTGTTTCAAAAATATGGACAGAAACCACTGAGCTTATTTTCATGGTTTTTGGAGTTGTGTTGCTATGCTATGGTTTTTCCAGTGGTCAGGTATGGATATGAGAGTTGAACTGTGAAGAAAGCTGAGCGCCAAAGAATTGATGCTTTTGAAATGTGGTGTTGGAGAAGACTCTTGAGAGTCCCTTGGACTGCAAGGAGATCCAACTCGTCCATTCTGAAGGAGATGAGCCCTGGGATTTCTTTGGAAGGAATGATGCTAAAGCTGAAACTCCAGTACTTTGGCCTCATGCAAAGAGTTGACTCATTGGAAAAGACTCTGATGCTGGGAGGGATTGGGGGCAGGAGGAGAAGGGGACGACAGAGGATGAGATGGCTGGATGGCATCACTGACTCGATGGACGTGAGTCTGAGTGAACTCCGGGAGTTGGTGATGGACAGGGAGGCCTGGCGTGCTCGATTCATGGGGTCGCAAAGAGTCGGACACGACTGAGCGACTGAACTGAACTGGGGAAATAAAGCATCCTAGTCTGGGAAACAAAAAGGTGGCTGATTTCCCCGAAGTACTCACTCCAGGCATACATGTGCATGAGCGAGTATGCATACATGTGCACGAGCAGGCGTACATGCACATACACTGATCCCCACTTAAGAAAATAATAATAATATTGAATTTCAAAGAACAGCAAGCTCTACTAGTAAAAGCAAACAAAGTCTGAAGGATGAAGTGAGCTGTGAAGTCTGTCTAGGAAACCACCTGACTAACACACTGAATTTGGACATGATTGATAGTAGACTATAGGCTACCAAGAACCTATATATGAAGGCCAACTGTCAGAGCATGCATATTTTTCTGTAAAGTAGTGGGTGGTCTCTTTAAAATGGCTGTCTTTGTGTGTTTAAGTGAGATCATTCTATTTCCTCTGTGCATCATTTTTCTTTTTAATTTAGAATTTCAAATGTATTATCCTTAGGGCTTAATTAAGAAATTCCATTTTCTATTTGTTCTTTGTCCTAGAAATATCTCTGGGCAAAAATATGAAGTGGTTTTTCTATTAAACAACACTCTAATGAAAATAGAGTGAAAAGAATAATTTTCTATCAGTCTTTTTAGATCACACCCTGACTCTTGCTTAAACGTCCATTCATGTATTCTTTTATTATTCTGTATGTATTAACCAAATTTAAGGATTACATACATGAAGCAGTCATATTATATCTGCTACAACCACACTTCACATAACTTGAATTTCTACCATTGAAATAACCCTCCAAAGTGGCTCATTTTCAAAAGTTTCTGAAGGCATTTCACAGGGCTGGATCCTGTGTATTTTCCCTCCCCAACACAATGATAGATTTATCTGGTCTCTTATTACTTTCACTGATACAACTTATTTAACTCTTCAGAGAAATATGAGAATAAACTAAACTTTTCATTTTACAGATGGGGAAAGTGAAGTTCAGAGATTAAAGGCTTCACACTTGCTACTTCCCTGGTAGCTCAGATGGTAAAGCATCTGTCTACAATGCGGGAGACCTGGGTTCGATCCCTGGGTCAGGAAGATTCCCTGGAGAAGGGAAATGGCAACCCACTCCAGTACTCTTGCCTAGAAAATTCCATGGACGGAGCCTGGTGTCCATGGGGTTGCAAAGAATCAGACACGACTGAGCGACTTCACTTCACTTCACATGATAACAGGCAGAACCAGGGCACTCCAAAGATGATGTCTTCTGATTCTAAAACCAAGATTGTTTTCCAACTTCCCCAACCCTTTCTCTTACTGACGTGTATATTGAGGAAACTAGAAGGGAAGGGCATAGAATAAAGAGTCTGTGTTAGGAACCATGGCAATGGGCAAATAGCAATTTATCCATTTCCTAGAAGACTGAGCTTGTTGTCCCAAGTACATTTTCATCACCAAAATAAAGAACCAGGATTTCTAGAGTCTGGATTATCACTGAGGGAACAACAGACTGTCTAGTTATATTGTCAGTCCAAGAAGAGGAAACCACGGAAACTGTCATTATTTCTCAGACGTTATAGCCAGAATACCAGCTCTTTCAGCATTTTAGTTGTGTGCACTGACTTTAAGCCATGTAGCTTGTGCAAAAAAGACATGACTTAATGGAAAGGAATTTAACAGGAGCCTGGTTTAAATGAGGCATGAAGGAGTCTCTCTTCCTTTTGGAAGGTGCCACATGTGACCAGATTAAAATTCACTTACTTTGTGGCAATAGTTAGTATCCTGGAAACTTTTAGTGACCTACATGGAGGCTTTGCTACAATAGATTTATATAGTCTAATAATGGTTTTAAAGAACAGGACCAATACACTTACATGTTTCATAAGTATTACACTTTCATAAGTATCTCTTAGCAAAATGTCAAGTTAAAAAGAAGTTCTTACACGTGATCATTTTTACTATTTGGAGCTTTTATTACATTCTCAATTCCTGGCAGATAGCCACTCTTCTGTATTGCTCTCCAAATGTATAACACAGCCCATTCTAGCTTACCTTGAAGCCAGACTTTTAATAGTTGGTCTGTTCTAATCAATTCTCCATTGCTCATGCCTCCTCTGACTGGCACATATGCCTGTCATCCTGGCTAGCCTGTCGTGTGAGTCACAGTGCCTTCCTAGCTCGGGCACTTCACTTTCCCAGGATGGTTCTCATGGGAAATGGAGTGAGCATTCTATCCTTCTGTTTTACAAAAAGCCTACAATATGGTACAACTTTGTCTAGTTTAAAATAGTACATCTCTTGCTGAGGTACAAAGCTTCATTCTGCCTCTGGTGGGTAATTATTAATATAGTAGAAAATACAGATTTTCTTAAATGCCAAATCTGAAATGCTGTAGCATAATTTACTTACTAGTTCAAAGACTTCTACATTCAAAATATGGTGAAGAATAACTTTCTGGTTGAGCAACTGCATTAGAGGATCAGGAATAGCATAGTATCTATACTGTCAACAAGGAATCAGGTCCTTGGAGTGTTCTATTTATTTTCCAAATAAGACATTAACTGAGCCAAAAGTAAATGACTAGCATGTACAAACTAGATGTACACAGGTGGTGGGCAATTCCTTCCAAGAAGGAGGCTTTCACTTTAGATAATTCTGAAGTCCTTAAGTTGTAAATATGGCGTCAATAATAGTCTGTTACTTTGAATATCTGTACACATTATATAGCACAGTGGTCCACATGGTATTTATTACATCCCCAACATGGAAAAACATGCCTGCGTTCACAGTTTCCTTTGATTATTATTTTTAAAAATGAAAAAATGTGAAGGAAATGCTTAACCTCTAAATTCAGTCAAAATATAGCTTTTCTGTCTTTAAAAATCACTCTCTAGGGAGTTTTTGGGGAAGAAGATTAAATTTCTAAGGAGCTCTCAAGGAACACAGGGAGTAGCTGAAGTGACGGGAATTCCTTTTTTCAGCATAGGAAGAGGCAGCATGCTCATGCTGATGCTAGGCTCCTAAGAGGAAGGAGTCTGGGTTTGAGAAGAAAAGTTCTGTGGTCCATGGGTCAGGGTGTTAGAGTTAAGATGACTCATCAGAAGTCCCTTCCAACCCAAATGACTCAGTCAGAAGTTATGCTTTTCATTAAGTGGAAGAGACCCAGTCTGGCTCCTAAGCACATCAGTCAGTGATGTTTTAGGTTTCTGAATCTGCTGGGGTTCTCTCTCTAACTAAAACACAGAGACTGTCACCTGCCAAAAGCCCTGTTCATCTGGACGAGAATGTCCATAGGTCTCCAACTAGTGGCTCAGATGGTAAAGAATCCGCCTGCAATCCAGCAGAACCAGGTTTGATCACTGGGTTGGGAAGATCCCCTGGAGATCTTCAACCTGGCAACCTACTCCAGTATTCATGCCTAGGAAATCCCATGGACAGAGGAGCCTGGTGGACTATAGTCCATGGGATCGCAAAGAGTCGGACACGACTGAGAAACTAACACAGCCTCACTGAGTAAAGTCCTTTTAGACTCACAGGTCCAGAAGATTCACAACTTATATTGCCATGGCCTGGGACTTGTTACTGTTGTAGTAGTTTCCTCTCCTTTAAAAGTTAGCCCTTTTTTAGCAAACGTCTAAAGCAGTTTTCCTAATACTTGGTGTGAAAAGTAATTGGGGGGGGTAATATGATTTGATTATATGTTAAAATTTCTTTTAAGATACTATGCTGATTTATTGTAATAGCAGACTAATGTTTTGTCTAGCACACAAAAATGTACTGTTACTTGGCAATAATGCAAAAATAAATGACTTGTTTTTTTTTTTAAAAGAACTCCATTTGGCTGTAATAATTTGATGAAACATGTTTATCTGCTGATGATTTCAGCCTCCATGAAAAACCATGGCTGTAATGTGATGATCTATTAGCCATTAACTATAAGAATGTTTTGTGGTAGTTTTATAACCATGTGCTGAGTGTGAGTGTTTAACTGCAATATTATATTTCACCCACAAACAAAACTATAACAGAGACTCTGGCTGCTAAGTGGTTTCTGATGTGTATTTTGCAAGGTGCAACAAGGAAAGAGTTAAAAATAGCCTCTAGAACTAACTTAGCACCATTTTAATGCCATAACTGTAGATTTAATCATGGTCGATTTACTGTTTCTCAAAAGAGAAAACAGGTATTTCTTAAGCAACTGTAAAGAAAAAAAAATTGGCTCTGTTCCAAGACAGTATTTCTTGGCCAAATAAATACAGTATTTAAGAGTGCTTTTAAAATTTTAGGCTTCGTTTATATTTATATATGGATTTTACATAACTGAATTAAATATGAGTCTCAAAATGAGCAAATAATCTGAAGACAATTTCCAGAAATACATCAGCAATATCTTAATTTGAAGAATACAATGCAGCTTTATCTTCAGTACAACGTTCTACACAATTTGCCTTAGGAGATTCATAATAGATTTTCATTTCGGTGCCAAGGTTCAGACATGTCTAAGATAATTTCATTTAAGGATTTTCTGCTTTAATAATAATAGACCAAGGGCACATATAAAAAGTTGCCTTTTGGTACACCCTTGGGAATTTACAAGGAAGCACCGGGAACCTGATTGTAAATATTAGATATTGCTATTTTTATTGTTATTGTAAAAGTTCCCCTTAATTCCTTCACCAGAGGCAAACTCGTCTCAGTTCTCAAACTTTCTGGTTTTCCCATCCTGGACACTGAGAGTACAGCTTAAAGATCACCCAAAGATGGTATTACATACATTCATAAACTGCTGGGCCCAACGGATTATGAAGCTAGTGTTACTTTCCCACTTTTCCAACTTTTCAGTCACACAACATGGTGCTATTTCTCTGGTGAGCTTTGATGTATGATTAAAGTCAAAATTATCCTTAAAGAATCACCAAAGGAGAATGCCAAGATAACAGATTTTCCGTCTACAATGCAAATATTTGACTGCAGATTAAAGAGCTGTTAGCAATAATTCCAAGGGGGAGAAAAAGCTTCCACGCCTAATACTCATTTTGGAACCGAGCACTCTAGCGTTCTTAAACCGTATCAATACCGATGTTGGAGTTGTGCCATTGCAAAGTTGTTACTACTTCATTATATAATATGCCTACATTATGTAATGTGGTCCGTTTTATATGCTTAAAATTATGTCATTCATAATAAAATTAGATGTAAAGTTTTTGCTTTTCACACAAAACCTGCCACCCACATTCAGTGTGTACGTATACAAGTGCACACACACAGACGTATGCCGCCTGGATACCTCAGCTTCCTGCGAGTTCTTAAGCTTTTTGCAGTCCTCAGGGTTTCAGAATCTTCCCAGGTTCTGAAAATAACCCTTTTCTCTCAGTAGAAGAGATTTTGCTAGAGGAGAATCAGTAAATCGCACCCGCTCATGGAAACACATGAAAGTTGTCTTTTGCCTGTCTCCCGCTGAGGTTTTACCCTGTTCTCCCGCCGGCTTTGAGGACCCGGGCTCAGGTCCGGGCAGGTAGCGGATCTTGCCGCTCTACAAGCCGGGCGAAGAGCATCATGACCGCGGAGGGCCCCCGGCAGCGCCCCAGCCTGGTGACCTCTCCCTTTGGCCTCCCCAGCCCTCACCCGGCGCCCTGGGGAGGATCGGGCACTTACAGTCGGCGGCCGAGCTCCTCCACCGAGCGCCCGCAGGAGGGCACCGAGTAGCTCAGCAGGAACACTGCGACGCTCCATTGCTGAACTAGCCTCCACAGCATCGTATCCTCTCGCTCTGGGGACCTGCAACGGAGAGGAAAGGGGCCCAAAGTGTCAGTCTGGCACCTCCATCTCCCCGCACAACCCCGCTGCCCCCCTTCAGCCTGCTCTTAGAGAGCTTCTTCCACTTCAAGGGCATCTCCCAAGTTGCAAAGAAAAAAAAAAAAAAACTTTCACTGGAGTCTCCCGGCACTTACTTATTTAGGAATCAGCTACTCCAACCGTGTTTTTTCCACACCACACAGGCAAAAAAGGGACCGAAAAAAGGGGAAGAAAAGAAAAAATCAGAGGCGCCTCCTCCGAAATAATAACCGAAATGAAATGGTTTTATATACGTATCAATGATGAGCAACGTGTTTACACGTCTCCCATAGCAATGTCTAATTAATCTGGCCGGCAGTATCCGGGGTTCGGGGAGCAGGGCTAACTCCTTTCTAAAAAACAGAAGGAAGTTTCCCGCTCCGAAGTCAGCTTCTTTGCGAACTAGGCCGGCTTGTTCCAGAGCCACTTGTAGCGAGACCCGCATATATATACCTAGCTGTCTGTCTACCTCCTCTGGTGGGCTGGTTGCTTCCGGAAAGTTGACTCCACACACCCTGAGAACAAGTTTTAAGTGCGTGTGTCGTCTATCAGGAGGGCCAGGTGGCGGCGAGGGCGGGTTACCAGCGGCGCAGAGGGGCGGCGGCGGCCCCGCTTCACGGCCGGGGAGGCATGCTGGCCGGGCGGTGCAGGTTGGAAGCGAGTTGAAAGCCGAGCTGGGCAATGTTCACACGCTCTCAGGGAAACCTGCCGGAGAAGAGAGCAAGTCGCAAAGAGGTGGCGCCCTAGGAACGCGCGCGGGCCGAGAGAGGGCGCGGGCGCGCGGGGGGCGGGGGCGGCGACCCGAGCGGGCCCAGCTGGGCCCGAGCGAGCCGAGGGGAGCCCAGAGCTGGGAACGTCCCGCCGGCGGCCGGGCGCCCCTCTCCCACCCCAGCCCCGCGGCCCCCGGCGCGGCCCCGAGCTCGGCCGAGCCCCACCCCGGAGCGCTGGCCCCGCCGCGCTGTCCCGGGACCGGGGGCGGATCCGCACGTTCCCGCCCGGTCCCTCCGGCCCGGGACTCCTCGGCGGATCAGCCAGCGCAAGTCCTGAGGGCGTGCGGACCTCCCGGGGGCAGCCACGACCCCCGGCGCGCAGCTGCAGCCGAGTCCCGCGGGACGCGCGGGCGCCCGGGCCGCCGGGGGCGGTCGGCAAGGAAGAGGCCGAGGAGCCGGGGCGGAGAGCCCGGGCGCCCGGCATCCTCGGCGGGGAGGTCGCGGGCCTCGGGCCAGTGCCTTACAGGAGCCCTAAGGCCGCCTGGGGGGCTCGGGAAGAGCGGTGGGAACCCTCTTCCCCGGTCCTTTCCTGGAAGAAGCTGAGTGGGGAGCCTTGGCTAAGGATGGGGGAATCCTTCGCTTAGAATGGTAAAAATGGTTTCAGACTTCAGGTCGAGATGGCATTTCTAAGTGTCTCAGTACAGCTGAGGACTTCTGGAGCCCGTCCAAGCAAGCCCGCTCACAGGATGGAGACCCCGTTTTGAATTGCGGAGGGGGACCGACACTCCTGCGGAGCGCACACGAGCGTCAGGAGTCGAACCCACCCTTTCCCCGCCGATAACCTAATGTTCCCCGCACCCCGCTCCCGCATCCCCTGTTACATATTCTAGTATGTCTATCCATGTCGCTTCAGCCCGCAGAAGCAGCGGGACTATTGCTCTAAGCCGCTATGCCTCGGAGAAGCGAAGGGAAAGCAGGGGGTTCTTCCTTAAACGGTTGGGCGGGGAAGAAGGACTGCTCTGAATTACCGGGCAGTATCGTCTAGGGAGGGCTTGCAGCGGATGTGAACGCCCGCCCAACGGACTCAGTTCTATCTTTCGGAAATGAACCCGAGTGGTTGGGAACCATTCAAGAGATGTTTGTCTTCGAGACAGACAATCCCACTGGTAGGTTTCAATACTCTGTAGAAGGCTAGTGTGACTTAGAGATGTGAGATGATTTGAGCCTGACCTTTATCAAGCCTGGCTTTCTGGCTGATGCTCCACAAATTTCACCAAGTTTGGGTGAAATAGCGCCCTCTCACTGACCCTCTTTAATCTCTGCTCCGTTTCCCCACCATCAGCTGCCAGCTAACTAGCTTTATCAAACATTTGCTACTTAAGTTGGGTGGGTGTCACCCCTTCTCAGAAGCTGCTATCTCCCTCATTTGATTGCTTTAAACTTCACACTTAAAAAAAACAAAAAACAACTTGGCTTCCTCCAGCTTAAAAAAAAAAAAACTGGGAATTTCCACAACTTCCCTTGAACGTTTAAGAATTTCTAAATGTTAGACCTGTTTGCAAGGCATGAAAAGATGAAGTATCAGCACTCAGAAATGTTAATCTTTGAACATCTAACACTTTCTGATTTATAATAAATTCTTTCCAAAAGGACGCAGAAGCCTTAATGTAATCGTTAGATCTGAAGGGGGGGAAATCTGTAAAAAAGTAAATCACAAATGAGCTATTTAATACTTGCAAGTTGTTTAACATTAAAATGATAATATTTGCTTCCACAATAAAAAACCCAGAGGTGCTTAGCCAAGTTTCAAACTATCCAGGCTTTAAAAAGTCAACCCTCTCCCAATAAAAGGTTAAAACAAAAATCAGATTGAAAATATTAAATCACTTATGCTGTAAATAAATTCATTATATTCTCATAACATTATAAATTAAAGACTGGCCTCAATAGACTGCTTTGATTTATGTTGCTTTTTCTACTAATTAAACAAAACTGACCTCTCTCCCTCTCCCCCCACCCCCAACACTTTTCTGGTGTTAATGGCAAAACATCTATCAAATATTTTTAGAATTTCCTCTCCTCTACAAAAAAAGAAAATATAGACACAGGAAAAATAAATAGTCTTTATATACTTGGAATACCAAAGCTTTCCTCATAATTTATTACTTTACCTTTTCCTTGATTTACAGTCTTCTCTGCTTCTCTGGCCAAAGGAGGGAGATCTTTGCAGCAGTCTCTTCCAGAAATAATTTTTTTGTTTTGTTCTTCAAAAAAGTAAAATTAAGTCTTAAATGAATTAAAAATTTCCTGTAAGGAGACTTCTGTTCTCACTCAAGGCAATTATTAGAAAGCAGGTCCGTCTTCTAAAGCAGCCCTGTGTATCACTCAGAGTTGAGATTCTCTTCAAATATACCCTCAATATATACCTTTCTGAGAAGGATATTTTTCTGACATCATAATCTAGTTCCCAATATAATTGAATAACCTTTATGGTAATGCTGAAGACACATGACTGTAAATGAGATGACTCCACACTACTGGCTTTTTTTTTTTTTTTTTTTTAAGGCTTAGGAATAGAAGATGTGCCAACAGAGCCTGAATGTTTGCTTAGGCCTTGTATCACATAAATGCACCTTAGCAAAGGAGGATTTGAAGTCCAGACTTTAATCTGAAGCCTTGCCATGTGAAGACAGTTTAGCTTGTGAGACCTACACCTACATGAATGCCTAGCCCATGAGCAAGCCCCAGACTTCCATCTTCCCATCTCCAATGGCAACATAATATCCCAATTTTAAAAGGAGATGTTCTAAATTTCTAAGTGCTCTTTTACTCTTAAATTCGTGTTTACATAACCAGTTGATGTCTATCTCTAGAGATATCTTCTCTTGCAATTTAGGGGAAAAAACCTCTAGCATTTATGTTTAGCTTCCTTATCTTTCTTCCATTTTTCCTCCCAGGTTCAAACAAGCAAACAAATAAACATTCAAATGAAAAAAAGGTAGCTTAAACTCTTTAAAAGTGCACCTGGGCTCAGAAATTCCCTTCTTATTACCAATAAACATGCAAATTTAACATTTGCCAATTTCCAAGTTATAGCTCTCAAATCCTATGAAACTGAACAACACAATGCATCCTTTCTTTTCTCTCTTTGTTTGCATAAAGAAGTTTGCATAATTAGCTCAAGTAAAATTATCATTTGATCACACTAGAACATGGTTCAAATCACTTTGAACTATGGCCTGGATTAGGATTTGAGATCTGACCTCTAGGTAGCAAGAACCTAGAGGAAAGTTTAAAGTAATGCCTTTAAATCCCCAAGAGGGGCAGGAAAGGGTGTGTTTTGTTACTAAATCTCTTTATAGATGAGGATAGGACTCAAACTAGGCTGTCTTTATAAGAACAGGACTGGCTGATGGCAGGGAGAGGGCTGCCTCAGAGAGAAGTGCCTAGACACCATCAAGCTGATGGGTTTCTCTTATTGGCAAAGTGGGTCTCACACCTTCCTGGTCTTTCCCTACTTTTTGGGCAATGTTCAGCTTTCCCCAGACAGGACCAGAAAGCTCATGGGTAAGGCAGTTTTCCCAGAGGGCGCAAGCCAATGTGAGATGAGCAGGTCTGTAAGAAAGGGGTTCTCTGACAAGTTCTCCAAGATCAAGTACTGGTGCAACCTCCCAAACCCACGACCATCAAAACATGAATGAGAAAGAGTCTTCCAGCTAGGGATGGAGACTGTGTGGGAGAGAGAAAGAGAGAGACACGGGGAGAGAGAAAATGGTTGTGTAGTGAGAGTCCTGCTCTCTTGGACTGATGCTCGCTAAATGCCCGTGGCTGGGCCCAGTTCCGGCTCCCAGAAGCAGGCAGTTCTGGACTTGGACACCACAAGGAGAGTTCCGAGTCCCACATGGCTCAGGTGACAACCTCTCCATCTGAAACTGATCTCGGGCCTGCCACACAGTCTTCCTGGCCCGGACCCAGCTCCTCTGTGAGCAAAGTCATCTTTTCTTACCATCTGAGCCCTGCTGTCTGGAGTCGCCGGGACTTCGGAAGCAGTTCACATTCCTAACACCACCCCTCACCCCTGCATACTGGGCCAGCTCTCAGGCTCTCCCCAAGGCAGCACCGAACGGGAGCCCATCCGCACGGGCAGAAATGGTATTTGGCCTCCCACCCTTCGAGGGGGTGCTGTGCGTATTTCGCTTGAGCTTGTGATTACGTCTTTGGACACTCCCTCCTCTTTCTGGGATTCCTGTCAGAAATAAGGCAGACTTGAAACCTGCGCGTCCTCTCCCGGGTTTTCAGGCCTGATTGTTGTGCTCTGGGTGCAGGAAGGGGAAGCCTATGTCGCCTTGTGGTTGGAGTCCCGGGTCTTGGAAGAAGCGTGACACGACAGGACGATTTTTATCAGTCCCCACCTGCCACTGCAGACTTAGGTCACCCTTGCGTATACGGTACCCGGGGACCGTAGACCTGATGGAAAGTTTAGAGGCCTGGGAGCCCCCCGGCGGGTGTAGCTACGTTCGTTGGGTTTTCAGGCGTCTCTCCCTCAGCATCTGGACTTCGATGGCCGCACAGAATCCTTCTGTCCGCGGCTGTAGCACCCAGGCCTTCGCGCTCCCATCCCTCTGGGTTGACTGCGTGGCTTCGCACGCGTTATAGAGACGGTCCCTCCTCCCAGAAGGGCCCTGCTTCCTGCTGCCGGGGAAAAAAGAAAGCGTCGGGAACAGTGTGTCCCGAGCACAGGGTCGGAGGCACCAGCGAAACGCCCCCTAGCAGGCTGTCCCCTCCCTTCTCCCTCCTGGGCAATCGATGACTCAAACTTGACATCAGACCCTGGCGGACAGTGGCAGTAAATTCCCAGTGGGGGTGGGGGACAGAGGGTGGGGCGGCTATACTCCACCTCCGGCCCGTCCGCGTCCAGGGCCGGTCCCCAGAGGGGTGTGCAGGCTCGATCCCTCCTTCTGGAGCCCCCGGGACTCGCTGTCCTCGGGCCCGCCTCCCGAGCGTCCGTCCGGCTCCGCGCTCCCGGAGCCGGGGAGCCCGTCTGCTTTATTTCATTTAACATGATCGGCAAAGCCAAGGCGGGGAGAGGGATGGCGCGGGCTCCGGGGAGGAAACGAAGGGACGTGGAACAAAGTTCTCTGCCAATTTTCCGTCGGATTCTTAGTATCCGGTGGCACCTTAAAAGGCCTGATGTGAGGGCAAAGAGACAGGTTATTGATTCTTGAAGCCCACTCTGTCAATATATAGTTGATCGGTGGTCGCATTTGGCGATCGCGGGGAGTGTAGACCGTGAAACACATGGCATCTCTCCAGCATGTAGAAAGCAACCTCTCCAGTGGCTCCCGCGGAGCTCGCAAGCGGCTCCGCGCAGGCCGAGGGAAGCCAGTGAGCTGTCCATGGTGGTTAAGGCGCCTTGACGTGCGTCCTGGGCGGTCCCGGCGAGGCGCAGACCCCCGCGCCGGGGGCCGCCACTTCTCCGGCCCCAGCCTGCCGGCCACCCAGCAGGTGTGAGCCGGGCACCGGCTGCACGTGTTCCTTTGCACCGCTCTGGGACGCAAACGGGGCAGAATTCCAGATATAGGCGGAAAATAAACTCTCGAGTCCAAATTGTGGGTTTCCTTTTAGCTCCTTCCTGAAGATGTCTTTCCCCCTCAGCCGACACTTCTTGGGCTTAAAGAAATGTCGGTGCAGCCAGCAGTTTACCTCCCTTCCCTACACTAAGGTTCTGTTCTCAAAAGAGCGAGAAGCAGTCACTGCTCTTATGATGCTTCTCATATTTGTTAAAAGAATCTAGGAACTGGCCATCGCTTTTGGATCCGTGTGGTATCTCTAGGGTGACGCACGACGCTTCTATTGAGTAGGGAAAGTTCTGGGGTTGTCAGGCGTCTCAGAGATTTTGGTTAATTCCTTTCCAAGGGTTGGTTGGGGTCCTTTGTAAAATACTGTTGCTCAGAGGAGCGACTTCTTTATTATTTATCAGTGCCGAGTAGTGTCTGATGGCCACTCGTAGGGAAGGAGGAAACAAATTTTTTTTTTTTTTTTTTTGCCATATTGTAGGTCTCTTCTCTGTGAAGTACAATTCTGCCTGGTTCTTATGACATGATCTTAAGAAGAAATGTTTATGAAGTTAAACCCTTATACATATTAAGACAGAGCATGTTTTGCCTTTTTAATTATCACATTTTACCTTTTTGTCTTTTAATGTCTCTTGGCAATTTCGGCACTACTTATCTCTATTAGCGATCTCATCTCCATTGAGTAACAGACTTCTTTAAATACTACCAAAGAAACTAAAAATATTATTGTAAACATTTATAACTCTTATTTGAGAGTTGTGCCTTTATTTATGAGGACATTTAACTAACAAGCAGAACGTAACAGAATCTTTTATGTCTCTGAACAAGACATCAGATAGGAACACATCATTGCTTGCTGCTTTTACCCTTCTTTCTTATTGTGGTGTGATGCTTAAAAAAAAAAAAAAAAAAAAGAATGTGTGTACTTATTAATAACTCTGAGAATGCCTCGTGCAAAACAGAAAGTATTATGAGTCAATAATTTTTCATAGCTTTTCTTCTCTCAGTTTCTGCATTTGTATAATAATTAGTGAAGGAAAATGGAATATTTCCACATATCAATAAAATGGATATTAACATTTTACTTTCTTTTTTTCTATTTATAAAAATTAACAAAATAAGGCTTGAATGTGTACCCTATTCTTTGAAAAGTGTGAAATAAACTGGACTAATAATATTTTATTATTGTTGTTTTGCAATTTAGAAGTTCAGCTTTGTTCTATGAATCCTTTGCTAGCTAGTCTTCTTCCATATATCTCTTTACTCTTCTTTCTATGAAAGAAGAAAAAAATAGATTGATATAAATAGACTTCGTTCTATTCTTTACCTGCTCTTATAATTTAGAAAGTTCCCGCCCCCACCTCCCCAACACACACTGGTAATTTAGCATTTTCCTTTGTCCAGTGTTGATACCAATGGAGAATTTCCCCTTTAAAGTTCAGCCAATTTCCTTCAGTTTCCTGAATTTTTAAAAAATTAGCTTTCTCCAACAGCTTATTAGATTTTAAAGATTTCATTCTTTTATCTGTTTATTAGAGAGGGTATTAATCCTTCCCATCAGCAGCTCTGTTAAAACTGCCAGACATTTTTTCCGCTCCCAAGAGGAAAGCATTTAATTAGTATAATTGTCTATCAGCTAAAAAAGGAAAATAAAGTCTATCGATCTCTTGTTTGTGTTCTGCTTATCTTCCCAATGTGCTTAGCACTGCTGTGAGCCCAGAGAAGGTCTTCAGAAGGTATCTGTGGAATCGAATTGGATTGCATTTCTCTCTACCTGCACTTTTGAGAAATGAAAGTATGTTTTTAATTATTTTAGATCTACTTCCTCAAATTCATATATGAAGCTCATTTCTCAGCAGCTGAAAACCTTATGTAAGGCATATTCTTTTAAAACTCATAGTGGATCAGGGATGAGGGCATCCCATCTGTTGTGCTGTGCTTAGTCGCCCAGTCATGTCCAGCTCTTTGTAACCATATGGACTGCAACCTGCCAGGCTCCCATGTCCATGGGATTCTCCAGGCAAGAATACTAGAGTAGGTTGCCATGCCCTTCTCCAGGGGATCTTCCCAACCTGGGGATTGAACCCAGGTCTCCCACATTACAGGTGAATTCTTTATAGTTTGAGCCATCAGGGAAGCCCATCCTGTCTGTTGGACAGTCTTAAAAGTCTGTCTTTCCTTAATGCTTGGTGCATGGTATTGCTTTCCTGAAGATATTTCTCTCTTCATTTCATCTGTGCTTCACTTCCCAAAGACTGGTAAATGTGGGGGAAATGCGGATTCATAATTCACCAAAATACATTGAGATCAATTATTGTGTGGAAGTACTTGTTAAGAAAATTTACTGACCTTAGCAGAATTTTGTTGCGCTTTGCTCCTTTACTTCTTATTCTGCTAATTCTGCTAAGTCGTTAATTGTATATAGAACTGCCAAGGCACTTTTAATGGTTAAAAAAGGAAGCTGTTCTTTGTGGCAAGGATAATTTTTTTTTCTTTTGTCCTGTAAACACAGGTCACATTCTTTGTAAAGCTGTATTTTAAATGGCAAAAATGTACATGTCTTTAGCAGCTAAAATTGCCCTTTAAAAGGTCTAGCATGTCCTTAAATGAAGCAGCAACTCAAGTGTAGTTGATATGATTCCCAAAACCCCTCATGTTAAAAGGGATTCATTGTCGAGGTACGCCAGGATGTACTTTTAGGTCTATAATACACAGTCTGGGCACCACGACCACAGAGTTCCCTCATCTCATTCCAACCCCGGTGTGGTGAAACCAAAGAGATTCCAGATCAAGGAGAGTCTGAGGATTTGTGGGGAAAGGGCTGTGTAAGTACAGTGAGTATGAATCTTTAAGATCTTCCCCAGACTTTTAAACAGTTGAGAAGGTAGCTTGTTTGCTAAGTAGGGCAAAGTGTCTCCAGGTCTATCGCTGGAGCTGCTGACATAATTAATGATTTCATTCAGAGCCTGAAAGAAGGTACTTGTATTCCCTCTGGCATGAGCAGGCCAAGTTCATGTCCAAACTCTAATATTTTGGGTTGATTTTAGCTAACAAGACTGTTGGTCCTCTTGTTACATACCCAGAACTCGAAAGCCAAATATTATATTAGGCTATGATACTTCCTAGCCTTGAGGAGGTTGACATATCCTAAATATATAAACAGTCACTATTATCTAAAGATGAATTACATTCTGGTTAGAGATTCATTATTTCTAGGTCAAAGTGGGAAAACTAAAAACCATAGAACAACCCACCAGTACCACCAAACACACAGCAAACTACTTTAAAAATCAACATTTTCTACTAAGCCTTATATGTAAAAATTTTCTTGCTCCATTTTGTACTGTGAGGTTAATTAATGGCAATCCTTGAAAATTAATTATGGTACTGAAAAATACTCTAATAACATTTCAGCTAAAAATAAACTAGAGGCAGTGTAGTGCCCTGGATTCATGATTGCTTACATCTGGTTTCTATTTCTGTGAGTTTCATTTGGTTCTCAGAGAGTTCATTCACAGTCATCACGGGTTTAGTTTCCTATTCTCCAATGGGAGAACTTGTCTTGATGACCCATCTATTTTTCATCTGAATGCTACACTTCTTTATATTAGGAAACATGGAAAAGAAGAATGAAAAAGGCATCAGGTCTAATTTAAGCAAACTAAAATCTGGACAGCATATTTTAACACCTGACTTATCCTGAATCCAGTGGCAAATAACAATGAGGAAATCATTCCCTTTTAGACCCTTGCAGAATCAGGTAGAGAAGAAAAGAGAAAATAGAAGGAAAGAAAAGAGAAGATGGAAGGAGAGGGGAGAAAGAATGAAGTTAAAGGAAAGGAAAGGCTTCTTTGTCAATAAGAACACCCATGCCTGGCCCATTAAATTCCCATTGCCCATAAGATATGGTAATACCTTTGTCTTTCTTTCCATGTTAACTTTCAGGACTTTTTCAAAGAACAGAATGAGGTGTATTGTGTGCTGGTTAAAAACAATCTCTTGGACTCCTTAGTGTGTCCAATCTCTTGGACACACTTAGGGTGGGAATAGCAAGATACCATAGGGACTTTATTCCCTGCTGATCTGAACTTGGGTAGACTGCTTTGACTTTAGTTTATAAGCTATCCTATCCAATATCTTTTTTCACCATCTAAAACTTCCCAGTGTTTCTCCTCTGTGTAAGTAAAAAGCACCTCCTTTTTGAGATGGCTGGTTTATCTAAAAATCCTGTCTAGTTTATATTCCAAAGTTTAATGAAGCCTATTCTTTTCACCTCACCATAGGATTATCCTAAGTTTCTTTCCTGCTGATATCTCAGAACATAGGTCTCCAAAATATCCTAGATGCTATCTATGTTCAATAATAGTAATTACAAATATTGTTGAACTCCTATACCCTATGACTGTGAAGACTTCAAACAGCATCATTTCATTCACAACGGACTGCCGCATTGTCTTTCCTGACTGGGGTAAATAATTACTAGAACTGAGATTTGAATTTGGTTTTGTCTGACCAAATTCTATGGGACCAAATTCTATGGGACTCTCTAGTATGATACAGGATCTGACTTGCATATCTTATATCCCCTGATCTATAAAGGTTGATTTGGCTGATGTGGCTGACTAAGGCAACTGTTACCTTCTCTCACCCATTTATGTGGGTTCCTGAAAGCTATGCACTTAATTGAAGAGGTTGAGAAGGACCATTTTTCCATCAAGGGCTTTGAGACTCTGAGCATCTTCACTTGAAAGCAAACTGTAGGATGCTGTAACTCAACAGGCCAAAATGAAAAGATGAGCATTCTTTCTCCCCTGATTACATGATCTTATTATACACTATAGAAATAGCTCAAGAATCAGTCTTATCTGATGGTCTCATATCAACATGTATTGAGGTTCTGCTTTATGCTAAGTTCTATTCTTAGAATGTTAAAAAAGCCACACGCACAGCATTGTTGCTCTGATGTCCATAGAAGTGCCTTATTCAAGATAATTTCTTTCCCTTTCTTTTCAGCCTCATGTTGGGACCTGTCCATTTCAACTTCTGTTGAGGGACATAATATACATATATTTTAAAGTCATGTGAAAAATATGTATGTATTTTTTTTTGGAAATTGCTATGAAATATACTTTAATTTAAGCTATTTATCACCTATTATGTCTGAGCTGTGTATTTTTTTTGGAAGCCACACACTATGACTACATTTCTTCCTTTATTGCTTAAATTTTCTCTCTTTTTGTTGAAAGTTACTTTAAATCTTTTTTTTTTTTTGGAAAAGTAGTAGAAAACAAAATCTAGTAATCTTGTACAAGGTTGAGATGTAGTGTCAGGGCTATTTTCAGAGAACATGAAGTCTGTTCACTTGTTCATTCAGCCATTCAACAAATATTTCTTGAATGTCTACTAGGCCAGGCACCTGTAGGTCCTGGGGTTACACTGATAACATGGAATTTGCAGTCTCGTCAGAACTGTGAATCTCTTCCTTCTTGTTTGCTAAATATTTGATATTTTTATTATAAATCTTTGAATTTTGACAAAGGAAATGTTTTACTCCCATTGTTTATTGTCTGTCTGCTTCCGCTGTAATAAATGCAAACTCTGTGAAATCCAGGATCTTTGTCTGTTTCTGTTGTACCTCCAGAACCTAGACCAGGGCTTGCACATGGTAGGCAGTCAATAAATATGTCAAAGAATGAAAGGATAAATGGAGATTCAATGGTGAAAATACTTTCCCTTTAAATACACATCCTGGTATACAACATGTAGGCATATTTCTTTGATAAGACAGATTTCTACCCTGAGTTGGAAATTTTCTTCACAATTGCCACACACTTCTTAGTATCTTACATCAATAAACTAAAGGATTACTGATAATCCTTTGGTAGTAATGTCAGTTTAAACACACATTTAAATAATCTTTTAAAATATCCTATGTAATAATAAGTTAGACTTGCCCAGAAATGAATTAGTTTTATCACCAAAGGTGGTCCTATTTTCATTCCTGTGTACATTCATTTTGCCCTCCAAACTATAATACAATTAGAATAGTCTCCATTATCAGATCATGCAGCCAAAATGGAGAATGTTATTTCACCACACCCCAGTAAGGATTCCTGCTAATGGGAAAAGACTCGCTACTCTCCTTTAGGTGCTTCCATCATAGCTGAATCATTAACCAACCAAAGCCTTAAGGATGTTGAATTTGTCTTTTTTTCCTACAGCAAGTAAATACATTTTATTGTCATGGCAGCTGAGCTGGGCAGAATAGAATCATACCTGAGTCAGTTCCTTTCATACCTCCTTTCAAGGGCTACCGCATCCAATTGTATCATAATGTCTATGAATGCGTTTTTCAGTTGTTTTAAAAAACCACATTTTCTCCTCAAATGACCTGTTGTGGCTATGGTTTAAGTGCTACATTTTCCTTACAATAGCTCTGAGCAGTAGCCTTCCACTTTATCATGGAGTTTTGGGCTTAATATATTTGCTACGTTAATTCAATAGAATGAAGAATTATGTTAAAAAGCTAAAGTAAATCTGATCTACAAATCCTATCTCTTATAACCCTACCTCTCACTGGAGTTTCAGACATCTGTAAATGCCTGAAACCTTATTGTTGAGTTCTTTTTCAGCCCCGTCAAGAAAGGCTATTGCATAGTCCGATCGGTTAAAACCTAAAATGCAAGCAACATTGCCTGTTAAAGATACCTCATTGGATAGGACTTGAAAATCATAGTTGCTGTCTTGCTCAGTCTTCATAGATCTTGGGCTAGAGTTCTTGGCAGGGACAGTGTTTGAATGGGGCCTATCTCAAGCTCTAATAGAAGCTGTAGAAAGAGTAAAAGTTGGCAACATTTTCGGCAGAGAACCAAGGGTAGTGGAAACTATTTTTCATATTACAAACTGGAGATTATAGAGCAGCATGACCTTAAGTGTTGCTTTTAAGAGACATCAGACCACCCTATGTTTAATAAGGTGTCCTATTCTTGATTTAAAGGATCAAGCTCAAATAATCTGAACATCATTGAAATATAAATATTTGAAAATCAGGGGGAAAGTTGAGTGCTATGGCAATTTCAGGGGGCAAAAGTTCCTTGGTGTCACAGCCAGCCTTCAGCATGCTGTACTTTCCAAGTCTCCCTGGGAATATTGCTCATTCATTAGGTTCTCCTAAATGCTCCTCAAAGAAACATCATTGCTATCTAACATTAAATCTAAGGGAAATAGACAGGAAGGCAAAGCCACAGGCTCCACTTGAAGGAAGGAGCTCCTCAACTGCAATCTGTTGGCTTTCAATTTTTGCTACTTGTGTTTAGGCAATGAGGGCTATATTCATATATATTTTGTCATGATTGTATATTGGCAGCGTGGGCGGTGGAAAAAGTGACTCAAAGCCTTAGAATTTAGCCCTGGCTCTTCCTTTCACCAGCTAGTTTTGTAAACTTAAAAAAGGCACAGAACCTCTCAGAGTTAGTTTATTCACCTCTGAAATGTGGATAGCCTTGGCACATACTTCATAAAGCTGTCATAATGATTAAATGAAATAATGCAGGTAAAGTTAAATCCTCATTGAGATATTTAATTAAATACATATATTACATTTGACCATTATTCTACATAGAAATACATAGATCTTAATCTAAATTATTCCCTCCTCAGCCATTCAGATGAGTATTTGATAATACATTGGGACAATTAGACAGTGAAAATGACTTTAAGATTGAGAATTTTTGTTTGGCTTTTTACTCTTTCAATATTTTCCTTCCTTTACCTGATAAATATTAGCATTGTGTAAATCAGTTCAGGAAATACCAGTCTCCTTGATTCCCAGCATGAATACCATACTGAATATCTTTTAAATAAAGGGTAGCTAATTGATTTGTAACAGGAGCTGGTCTTTTTCAACAGTTGCTGTTATCTGAGGATCTTTGTTAGGACAGCTATTTCAGCTGCAGTGTAATCCCCATGGCATCCCATGAATCAGCAATGTTCAGTTTTGGGGAGTCAGTTTGACCCTTTGGGTAACCATGGTATCTAAGGACTGCTCAGACATAACAACAAACCTTGAGGTTGGGGTTAGAATAGAGAGATAAGAATTGGAAGTCAAGGAATAGAAACCAAAGGGCAGAAATCAGTGTATTCAGCAAATACACCGTTCTACAAGAAAAGGACTTTGCCAACAAAGGTCACCAAGTCAAAGCTATGGTTTTTCCAGTGGTCATGTATGGATATGAAAGTTGGACTATAAAAAAACTGAGTGCCAAAGAATTGATGCTTTTGAACTGTGGTGCTGGAGAAGACTCTTGAGAGTCTCTTCGACTGCAAGAAGATCCTATCAGTCCATCTTAAAGGAAATCAGTCCTGAATATTCATTGGAAGGACTGATGCTGAAGCTGAAACTCCCAACGCTTTGGCCACCTAGTGCGAAGAGCTGACTCATTTGAAAAGACCCTGATGCTGGGAAAGATTGAAGGTGGGAGGAGAAGGGGACGACAGAGGATGAGATGGTTGGACGGCATCACCAACTCAATGGACGTGAGTTTGAGTAGGCTCTGGGAGTTGGTAATGGACAAGGAAGCCTGGCATGCTGCGGTTCATGGGGTCGCAAAGTGTCAGATATGATTGAGTGACTAAACTGAACTGAACAAGAAAAGGGGGAAAACCCAAACCTTTTATTTTATTTTTTTAATATAAATTTATTTATTTTAAATGAGGGAACCGGATGGTAAGGAGAAAAAGGGAAAAATCTCAAATGGTGTAGAGAATTTTGTTTGAACTTAAATCTGTCTGAACTTGTTGAAGTTTTGATATTCCCTCCTCAGGGATTTTCAACCACTAGTTTTAGTAAGGAAGATCCAGCTGATGGGCAAAGCTGAAAGGAAATGAATTGGAAAGATCTGATCAAAGTCTAAATTTCTCCAGATAGTTCTTTGCCTTTATTTAGGATCTATAAATTTTTTCCCCCACCTAAGCCCATTCCATAATCAGGAAGAGCATTAGAATTCCAGCTTGAAAGTCCCTGCTTCTGGGTCATATTTGTGGTCACGGGGAAGAAAGCATCTTAAAGCCAAATTATCCTGCTAATGCACACAGGATGAATGTGGACCACACCTATCTTAGAGCCTTAACTCTAAGCTCTCATAAAGGTTTATGTTAATCTTGGAAAGAATTAATGAGATTAACAATTCAATTCATCATTTATTTATTGAATTGAGTTTTTACCATATGAGGCTAACTCCATAGGAGATATAAATATGAAAAAGACACCATCTATTCCACTGAAGAGTTTACAGACTTGTATATGTAGGGATTAGGCCTACATGAAATCATTAAGCCCTCCATTTTTACTTCTTTTCTATCAGAGGAATAACTTGAATAAAAACAATTCAATCATATGCAGTATCATTTCTCCAGTAAGAAAGAAAAGACATACAAAAACCTCTACCTCCTTCTGAGGGTGCCAGGTTTCTGATGGACCAGAAAAAAAGCCCAGTGTACTATAGCACAATAAAGCTTAAGAGGAACACAGAGTCCTGTGCACAAATCTTCTTTCATCAATAATGATTACACTAATGTGCTAAGTCACTTCAGGCATGTCAGATTCTTTATGACCTTATGGACTGCAGCCCACCAGGCTCCTCTGTCCATGGGATTGTCCAAGCAAGAATACTGGAGTGGATTGTCATGCCCTCCTCCAGGGGATCTTCCCAATACAGGGATTAAACTCATGTCCCTTATGTCTCTTGCATTGGCAGGTGGGTTCTTTACCTCTAGTGCCACATTTCTAAGAAAAATTAATATCTTGGAGAGACTACTGATTTGGTAGATACCATTGGTTACCTAATGTCTTTTCTCACACACCCTTCCTCTTTCCTATTAGGGCCCTGATTTTGTTCAGGCTTTTTACCCTCTCTGTGTGACCACATTCTTTAGAGTAGGCGTGCCCTAAGGATATGTCCTGGTGGGTCTAAACCAGTCATGGTGGGTCTATCCCTTTGCCAGTAATTGTTTAGTTATAAGCATGTGATCCAGTTCTGTTTAATAAAGACTAGAGTAGAAGAACATTGGGGAATTCTGGGGAAAGTTTTCTTTGCTTCTAAGAGAAGCAGGGAGATCACCTCTACTTTCTATAGACACAGTTGCATCCGGATATGTACCTAGATCTCTGTCAATGCTTTTATTTTCAGTCTGAGGATGAAGCTAACTCACTTAGGAAGACAGACCCAGGAGGGTCTTTGAGGAGCACAGTCAAGATCATTTATGTGACACCTAGAGTTCTTTGTGTAGGAGAGAACTTTGTGTAGGAGAGATAATAAATGTTAAAATAACTGAGAAATTTCTAACAAATATAGTTACCATTTGAGGGAATCAGAGCTTTCACTAAGTGGTTTGAGAGAAATATAGTCTGGAAGAATTATTTTCATCGTTGTCCATACTCGAAGCCCATCTTTTACATCATGAGACTGAGCAGAGTTCATCTAGTTGGAAGCCCAGTATACGCCTTGACATGGAGAACTCAGAAAGCAACCAAATACCAGATTTTATCCTATGGAAATATTGACACTTTCCTGAAGGAGTTTTTTGGTCTGGGAAACTTGAGAGGCATGAGAGACATGAAAACGTAAGTTTCAAGGTGCCTTCCTTAGTGTATCACTAGGAAAGAAAGTCCTCAGTTTCATACTTTTTGTTTGAAAGTCCAAATCAGCTAAAATTACATCTTTTTCCCTCTCTCTGAGACTACTTATTTCAACCTCTCAGTAAATTAATTTGAATGTGTGTCATAGTCTTATGTGTTAGGCTGGTGGAAACTGTAGAACAGGTGGCCAGGGATAGAGGTATTTGCTTTATGTTTTTTTTTTTTTTTTTGGTACTATGAACCAGTTTTTTATTTGATGGACTATAACAGTGTCCTTGATTGGACACTGACAAACAACCTTAGAATCACCGGTGGAGCCTGAACATGCTTCACTTTTTCTAAGACAGTTTTTTTCCCCTAGCATATTTATATCTCTGAAATTATACTGAATTTCACAATTGCTGTTAACCAAGTGTTAGTCATGATGCAGCCTGTCATTGCCTGTTCACACACATCAACACCCTTACAGTTGGCTTTAGTGAATGAGAAGAAATTCCTAGAGACAATAGTGGAGCACTCGCTTAAGAAATGCTACATCATGAACAGTCCAGATGGCAGAAGGGATGACATTTTGTGCCAAGAAGTGGACATGGTTGACTGTGAGTCTGAAAGTTATTCAGGAAGTCATTCTTAAAATATATTGGTTCAGTTACTGACTTTCCAATAACTTAACTAATGTTTTTTATGAAAAGCTATATCTATATATCTTCATGTCTAACACATTTTTAAATAAATACAAAATAAAAACCATAAGTTATAAGAACACATTGTATCCCAGCTTTATTGGAAGTATTAAAAATTGCTTTAGAAGCGTGTGAAATAATGATAAATTTTTAGTGGATAACATCTCAGATTCAGTGAAAGATGGTTACTGGACAGTCAGATTGCACTGTCACTGAAGAACCACATGCTTCTTTTACTACATTTGTCTGAAGATTTCTTCCTCTGAGCACAGTCTCCTCTCTTGTTGCTCTTTTTTGAATCAATGCAACAAGTGGGTATTCTTGATTGGTTAGACTCAGTCACATGGCTTCTTCCTAACTATAAAGGAATCTAGGTATGTGAATTCTAATTTCTCAATTGGGAAGATGAGACTCAGGACATGAGAATATCCCAGATTGTAGAAAAGTAGTCATGCCTCAATAAAGAAATGGCATTTGAGGTGGACATCAATGGTTAAGTGCTGTTTGTAATGAGTAGAGAAGAGTAGGGAAGATGTTCTTAGCAGAACAACTAGTGTGGAAGCAGGAAGGTATTGCCTATGTTTGGGGGAAAGGTATTGCACATTTGCAGAGATAATAGGAAAGGTACACAAGAGCTAGATAGTGGAAGATCTTGAGTTTCAGGCTTAGGAGTTTATGTATATTTCAGGGGCCTTATGGAACTGTTAGCATGGGAAGTGGAAGATGTGTTTCTTTGATCTTAAATAACCCATGGACTCCAGCGTACTCCCAGAAGGACAAGATTTGTTCAAGGATTTGTTGTTGTTCGGTCACTAGGTCATGTCCGACGCACTGTGACCCTATGGACAGCAGCATGCCAGGCTTTCCTGTCCACCACTATCTCCAAACTATCTTGGAGTTTGCTTAAGTTCATGTCCATTGAGTGGTGATGCCACTCGATCATCTTATCCTCTGTCACCCCTTCTGCCCTCAATTTTTCCCAGCATCAGGGTCTTTTCCATGAGTTGGCTCTGTGCATCAGGTAGGCAAAGTATTGGAGCTTCAGCATCAGTCTTTCCATTGAACAGGCTTGATTTCCTTTAGGATTGACTACTTTGACCTCCTTGCTGTTCAACAGACTCTCAAGAGTCTTCTCCAGATGACAATTCAAAAGCTTCAATTCTTTGGCACTCAGCCTTCTTTATGGTCCAACTCTCACATCTGTACATGACTAGCAGAAAAACCATTGGTTCAAGGATACCTCTAGGTATTACAAGCGATCCGTGTTCAAATTTAATTTGGGTAACTTTCTTTACGAAATGTGCAGATTATATTATTATTTTCTAAAACAGTCATTGTGGGATGCAGTATGGATATGGGTTGTGTCCTTTATGTATTTTCCTATTTTTTTGTCCTCCCTTTAGCAAGAGATTTTGAAATGGTTTGAGGTTGGGAAGAAAGGTTGGACGACACAAGCTCCAGCAAGCCAATCTTCAATATTGAATGAGCGTTGACGTAACATTTTCTTCCTTTTTACTTTGTTTTTTTTTCTCCTCTTGGACTTCAAAGCATGGTTCTTATTTCATGTTATGAAAACTTTGAGGTTCCATTGTAAATGGGAAATTAATATAAGTAAAGGGCTATATTCAAACTTGAAAGAACTGAATCCAGCCATCACAAGAATAACTGCCTCAATTATTCTCATTACCAGCTTAGCTCTCTATGAAGAGTGCACTGGAAGAGGTAGTGAATCACAAGGGTTTTGTTATCAATAAATCAAGTGGTTGATGCCTCTATAGCTATTTGTGATCTTTCTATTAATGCTTTCAAAAACAAGCCACTATGCATAAAATTTATTATGTACATTATCTTCTTTTTAGAAATATACCGCTAATGGCAACTACCAACTCTGAGACTATCACATGGAAAGCTGACATGATAGGCAATCTCTATGCCATGCAGAATCTTTTTGTTTTTTAGTTTTGCTGCTGATTGCAACAGCTGCTGCTATTTGCAAATGGAACTTTAGCTTCATGATCTGTCCAATTCTTCTGCTTCAAGGCTTGCTCATTGTATCACTTAGCTTTTGCTATAGACAAACCACCTAAAATCTAGTGGCTCAAAACAACAACCATTTATTGTTATTTGTGAGCGACAAGTCATTTGGGTGCTTCTGCAGATCTGAGGCAGACAGGTGAGCAGCTAAGCTCACTAAAATCTGTGTTCCCCTGGTGACTTGGCTAGGAACTGTGTGAGTGAAAATGACCTCACTGAACTATCTGGTGGTTGTCTCACTATTAGTGAGAAAAATGGGGTGATTCAATCACAAACCTCTCACTGTCTAGCAATCTGAAAGCTGTTAGGTTTGTGAAGGCTTAGGTGTACAACTATTAGGTTTTAACTTCCTCCACATTCTATCAATCATGATAAGTCATAAGGCCAGCCCACATTCAAGGGGTGGGGAAATACACTTCATTGCTTGACTGGAGAACTACAAAGTATAGTGGGTATTTTTGTAATCTATCACAATCACTTTCAAGATAGAGTGACTGGGTGGTACATCTTCCTTTATAGTATTCTGGTTGCAAAAACCTACACTATGAAAACTTGTTTTCCTTCTATTTACTTTGCTTATTATTTATCTCTGGTTATAGATCAGAAATTTTGCTCTCTTTCCTTCTCCTTAAAGACTCAAGTGAATATACCCTGACCCAACCAGTGTAGGTAGGGCAAAGAGCACTAAATCTTTGCTTTCATTTTGATGTATCAACAGGCAGTGGGAGAGATCATGCATGTAAAGTCTCTGGTACAATTTTAGAAACTGTACTCTGCATAAGGTTACCTAGTTGAGATGGAATGGGCACTCAAATCAGCAGATCAGCATCCCAGCTGTTTTTCCCCACAGAGGAAGGCTTGTCTTTCTCTAATTCATACAAAGGTACCTTATACGCCAGTGGCATCCTAATTAAAAGCTTTCTGAGTCCTAATTTCATCAACTGAAAATTTAGCAAGGGGGGGCTTTCAATTCAATACCCTTTTATGACAAAAACTTTCAATAAGTTAGATGTGGAAGGAATTTATCTCAATATAATAATGGCCACATATGAATAGTCCACCGCCATTAATAACATCATACTCAATGGTGAAAAGCTGAAACCTTTTCCTCTAAGATCAGGAATGAGGCAAGTGTGTCTGCTGTCACTTTTGTTTTTAAACATAGTACTAGAAGTCCTGGCTAGAGCAATTAGGCAAGAAAAAGAAATAAAACTCATCTAAATTGGAAAGGAAGAAGTAAAATAATCTTTGCTTGAAGATGATATGATCTCAGAGGTATAAAACCCTAAAAACTTCACAAACAAAATTATTAGACCTAATAAACGAATTCAGTAAAATTGCTGGACGGGAAAGAAACCTGCAAAAATAATTTCTCTGTACTAAGAACAAACTATCTGAAGAGGAAATCAAGGAAACAATCCCATAGCATCAAAAAGAATAAAATATTTAGGAATAAAAAAAACCAAGGAGGTGAAAGGCTTATATACTGAAAAGTACAAAACATTGATAAAGAAGACACAAATAAGTAGAAAGATATTATGTACTCATCAACTGAAAGACAGTATTGTTAAAATGTCCACACCACCCAAAGTGATCTATAGATTCAATCCTTTATTAAAATCCAAATTATATTTTCCACAGAAATGAAAAATAAATCATATAGAAGTATGAAAGATCCTGAGTAGCCAAAGCAGTCTTGAGAAAGAAGTACAAAGCTGGAGATACAACACTTGCTGATTTTAAATTTTATTACACGTCTTCAGTAATTATAACAGTGTGGCATTGGCTTAAAGATAGACAAATAGACCAATGAAACAGAACAGAGATCCTAGAAATAAGCCAAGCAAATATAGCCAACTGATCTTTGACAAAGATCCCAAGATTACACAGTAGGGAAAGGGTAATCTCTTCAACAAATGGTGATGGAAAACTGGATATCCACATGCACAAAATGAAGCTGGATCCTTGTCTTAAGGCATACAAAAAAATTAACTCAAAATATATTAAATATTTAAATAAAGACTGGAAACTATAAAGCTCCTAGATGAAAACATAAAGAGCTTCATGTTATAGGTCTTTTTAGCAAATTTTGGGATATGACACCAAAAGTAGAGGCAATACAAGCAAAAATAGACAAGTGAGATTATATTAAATTAAAAATATCAGCAAAACAGGAAACAATGGAGTAAAAAAGGAATCTATAGAATGAAAGGAAATATTAGCAAATGCAATATCTGATAAGGGGTTAGTATTCAAAATACACAAGGAACACCTAAATTCAACATATAAATAAATAAATGAATGTTTAATAAATATTCATTAAAAGTGAGTAAAGGACTTGAGTAGACATTTCTCCAAAGAATATATACAAATGGCCAACAGATATATGACAAGATGTTAAAGATAACTAATCATCAGGGAAATGGAAAGCAAAACCACAATGAGATATCACCTCACACCTATTGGGATGGTTATTATAAAAAATATATATATAACAAGTGTTGGCGAAGATGTGAGAAATTGAAAGTTTTGTACACTGTTAATGAAAATGTAAAATAGAGTGCAGCCAGTATGGAAAACAGCATGGAGTTCCCTTAAAAAGATAAAAAATAGAATTATCATATAAAGCAGCAATCCTACTTCTGGACATATACCCAAAATAATTGAAATAAATATCTTGAAGAAATAACTGCATTCTGATGTTCATTGCAGTCTTATTCATAATAGCCAAGACTTGGAAACAACCTAAATTTCCATCTACAGGAGAATGGGTAAAGAAAACATGGTATGTACATAAAATGGAATATTATTCAGGCTTAAAAAAAGAAGTAAATCCTGCCACATGCAACAATATGGATGAACCTAGAGGACATTACGCTAAGTGAAATAAGCCGGTTATAGAAAGACAAATACTGCATGATTCTGTTCATACAAGGTATCTAAAACAGTCAAACTCAAAGAAGCAGAAAGTACAGTGGCGGTTGCCAGGGCCAGGGGTCAGGGGTGGTGGGGAGTTGCAGTCAAAGGTATATAGTTTCAGTGATGCAAGATGAATAACCCAGAGGTCTGTCGTTCAGCTTCATGCTTGTAGTTAATACTACTGTGTTGTGCACTTAAGTATTTGTCAAGAGTGTGGATCTCATATTAAGTGTTCTTACTCTAATAAAAAACAAAAACCAAAACTCCTTCAACCACTGTCATAAGATTGTTCTGGAAATTCAGTGATATAATTCCTATGGAATCTCTAAAAACTATAAAGTGCAGTAAAAGTAGTTGGTTGCTATTCTTATGGATATTTTGAAAGTAAAAGTCGCTCAGTTGTGTCTGACTCTTTGCAAACCCATGGACTATACAATTCATGGAATTCTCTAGGCCAGAATACTGGAGCGGGTAGCCTTTCCATTCTTCAAGGGATCTTTTCAACCCAGGGATTGAACCCAGGTCTCCTGCATTGCAGGTGGATTCTTTACCATCTGAGCCACAAGGAAAGCCCATCAATATTTTAAGTAATTAAAATCTATATTTTAATAACATTTAATATTGATGGATGACTTATATTTTAGAATCTTCTAGTGATAACTGTGCCTTTGCCATTTAGAGGATCACTCATCATGATCAATGAAACTATCCAGGAAGACAGTATAAAGTGTTGATTGTCATTATCCAACCAAAAAGCTATTTGCTAAGCTTCTATTATTATTTAGCAATATTGTAGGCACTTCGGGAAATAAGACAGACATCATTCTTGTTTTTTAAGCAGTTTAATGATCAGTTAGGAAAATGATGCTATCACAAGGCAGTTAGCAAGGAATGAAATAGTACCGAATCAAGTAATAATTGATTACTTGAGCCCAGTTGAAGTTCAGACAAGAGGAAGATCCTGGAGTTATGAGTGCTCTGCGGCATCTTCTGGCCAAATGTTAGACCTCAGAGAGTTAGGAGAGAGACAATTGCAATTGCTATGGCTGCTCTTTTGGCACCATCTTGCTTTTTATAGTCTCTAAAACCATGAGGGCCTTCTTGATTCACTCATCAATCATTAGACAGTATGTGGTTTAAAAGCAGAGCTCCTTCTCTAGCCTGGAAAGAAATTTTGGCTCGCATGTCAGGTTCTCTTGATCGGGCTTGTGTATGACCTTGGCCCTTTTTAGATTACAGAAAGTTTTTGTAGAATCTTCACAGCTAGCATCATTTCTGACAGGAGGATATCTCTGATCTTGATGATAATCATCAGAAATTTACATGTATTATTATGCTTTCAGAGGATGTGCAGTTACTAAGTAGATTCTTCCGGAGATACACATCAATCAGCAGGCAAATTAATTGGTATTCTCATTTCATATGTTTCTTTCTTTTTCTTTCAACAGTTCCATAATGCATTGCTTCTCAAAGTGTGGTCTGTGGGCCACCTACACCAGAATCCACTGGACGTGGTAATTAAAAATTCAGGTTTCTGAAACCCAGGCCTACTGAATCAGAATCTTTGGGGAGAACCCAAGAATCCACATTGGTGTGAGCTTTCCAGATGATCTTTTGCACATCGATGTTTAACAGTCATGCCTTAATGCTCATTGAACATATAAACATCCCAATGTCCTGTCCACTTCCTAACTCTACACCCCGATCAAATCAGATCTCTGATGCAGGGACATAGGCATCAGCGTTTTTAAACCTTCGAGACAGTTCCAATGTGCAGCCACAACTGAAGACCACTGGCTTACAGCAGTGCTTTTCAAGCTTTAATGTGTACATGAGCCACCTGGGGGTTTTATTAAAATGTGACTCTGATTTAGAAAGTCTGGAGAAAGGCCTTAAATTCTGCATTTCTAATAAGTTCCCAGATGATGTAGATGCTGCTGGTACATGGACCTGATTGGAGTACCTAGGGCTTAGAGAAAAATACATTTAATTGTTTAATTGCCCCATTCTTCATTGGCACAATCTTCTGCATGAATTATATTTGATCAAACTTAATTCCATATAAACTGATTTATGGCACAGTGAAATCTCTGTTCCAAAGAATCGTTTTTCCAGCTTCCCATAAAAATAGTATTTCTTCCAGACTTCATATATGGGCCAATAAACCCTGCATCTCTACTTTTGACCTCTTTTCTCACCTCTCCCTCTAAACTGGCTTTCTTTATATTCCTCACATAAACCAGCTCATTCCTACTCAAGGCCTTTGTCTTGTGATTTCCAGGCAAGCACTTCTCCTAGTTAATAGCAAGGCTGGCCCTATCTGTCCTTTCAGGATTAAATTTCAATGTCATTTCTTTAGTGGGAATGTCCCTGACTGTTTTCCTCCATCCCACTCCAAATATATATTTGCTATTACAGCTCATGTTTTGTTTTCTTTATACAACTTACTACCTGAAATTCCTGTTAATTTATTCCTTTCCTTTTAAATTTGTATATCTCCCTCTTCTATTCCCACCTCAGTGGAGGCCACACAAAAATTCAGGTCTGGTCTACCTTGTTCACAACTAGCCAAGTGCCTGGAATAATGCTTGATATCTGGTGATTGATCAATAAATGTTTTTGAAGGAATGAATGATAGTCTGTGACATCATCTGTTGTGTGTCTGTCTATAGTACCAATCCGTAGTTCCCAGCCTCTGAATATCTGTTTCAGTAGCTCTTGAATGGGCTCCAAACACCCTAGGTTGGGAAACAAAGTCCCAAAGAGTGTGTTCCTTTCTTGATTGACTGAATGTTCTTGGACAATAGCTGTGGATATTCAAATTCCTGACTTCTTTTAGAAAAGGAATGTATCATAAAAATAGGATGTATTTCTCTTGCCTTATGAGCTAGTGTAGATATTATACAAGCACTACATCAGACCACACTTCTGATCTACTGAAGCTATATTTCTGGGTATTGGT
This sequence comes from Bos indicus, assembly GCF_029378745.1. NCBI lineage: Eukaryota > Metazoa > Chordata > Mammalia > Artiodactyla > Bovidae > Bos > Bos indicus. The sequence goes on along the minus strand of NC_091764.1, from coordinate 81,801,358 downwards.
TCTAGTGATTTTTTTTCTTAAAACATCTCCAGGTGATTCTGCTAAGTATTCAGTTTTGTGCAGCACTGGAGTGTGAGGGCTTCCCAGTTGGCACTAGTGGTAAAGAACCCTCCTGTCAACGCAGGAGACATAAGAGGCACAAGATCCCCTGGAGGAGGGCATGACAACCCACTCCAGTATTCTTCCCTGGAGAATCCTATGGACAGAGGAGCCCGGCGAACTCCTGGTGGGCTACAATCCATAGGGTCACAGAGAGTCAGGCACGACTGAAGGGACTTAGCATGCACGTATGCATGGAGTGTGAGGGACTCATTATTAGAACTGATTGGACATGAAGCAAACATTGATGTTAATTCTCCAAAGGCACATACATAAAGCCTCTGAATAACATGCTGTATCTGATAGAAATGCTTTCGGGGCAAGCAACGACAAAAAATCTGATTAACAGTAGATTAAACAATGGATGCTTTTTTCCTCTTTCATAACAAGAAATCTGAAATTAGGTGTTCACTGGCATTGGTTCAGTCATTCTGCTTAAGGATTCAGATTGTTTCCATCTTTATCATCCACCGTCCTCATATGCTTGCCTTCTTCCTCATATTTGTAACTTTGCATAAAGCCCAAACAGCTTCAGGAGTCACGTTCATGTTCAAGGCAAGAAAGAAAGAGAAGGCTCTCCCAGGAGCTCCCTCAGAAGGCATCTTATCTTTCCTTGGCCAGAACTTTGCATTCTACTCTAGCTGCAAAGAAGGCTGGGGATGTGAGTAGCAAGCTTTCCAAACCATAGTGGGAGGGAGGTGAGCAGTGAGAAGGGGATGGAGAATGGTATTTAAGGAGCCAGGGAATAGCATTTGCCCCATATGCCTGTTGTGGAAACACAATTCAGCCCAAGATGATGTCTAAAGGGAGACTTCTAGCCTTTCCTGCTCCATTCAATCCATGCTCTCCTAGAGTTACCTTTTTCTTTGCCTAGAGAATTTTCACCAAGTGACTGATTTTCACTTCCAAAGTCTCTTTAAAAAATTGAGATATAATTGACATATATATTATATTAGTTTCAGGTGTACAGCATCATGACTTGCCATTTGTGCATGCTAAGTCGCCTCAGTCATGTCTGACCTATGGACTATGCGATCCTATGGACTGTAGCCTATCAGGCACCTCTGTCCATGGGCTCCTCCAGGCAAGAATACTAGAGAGGTTGCCATGCCCTCCTCCAGGAGACCTTCCCAATCCAGGGGTTAAGCCCATGTCTTTTATGTCTCCTACATTAGCATGCGGGTTCTTTACCACTAGCGCCACCTGGGAAGCCCTTGCTATTTGTATACATTGAGAACTGACTACCACTATTAGTCTAGCTAACATCCTTGTCACTTCATAGAATTACAAACCTTTTCTTGTGATGAGAACTTTTTTGATCTACTCTCTCAGCAACTTTCAAATATACAGTACAGTATTATTAACTATGTGGGTTTCCCTGGTGGCTCAGTGGTAAAGAACCCACTTGTCAATGTAGGAAATGTGAGTTCGATCTCTGAGTCAGGAAGATCCCCTGGATAAGGAAATGGCAACTCACTCCAGTACTCTTGTCTGGAAAATCCCATGGACAGAGGAGCCTCGCAGGCTACAGTACATGGGGTTGCAAAGAGTCGGACACAACTTAGTGACTAAAACAACAACAATTATTAACTATAGTCACCATGCTGTACATTACATCCCCAGGACTTATTTATTTTGTAACTGGAAGCTTGTGCCTTTTGACTCCCTTCACCCATTTTACTCACCCCCATCTGCTGCCTCTGTCAATGACCAATCTGTTCTTTGTATCTATGAGTTTGGACATTCTGCTTGTTTGCTTTCTTTAGTTTCCACGTATAAATAAATCATGCAGTATTTGTCTTTCTCTGTCTGACTTATTTCACTTAGCATAATGTCCTCTGATTTCAACCATGTGGGTGCAAATGGCAAGATTTCCTGCTTTTTATGGCTGAATAATACTCCATTACATCTGTCTATCTTATATCTGTATCTACATAGATATGTCACATTTTCTCTATCCATTCATCTATCTTTACCCATTCACCTATTTATGAAGACTTAGGTTGCTTCCAAGCTTCTTGGATATTATAGATAATGCAGCAGTGAACATGGTGTTGCATATATCTTTCTAAGTTAGTGTTTTTGTTTCCTTCAAGTAAATGCCCAGAAATGGAAGTGCTGGATCACATTTTAATTCTATTTTTAATTGTTTTGAGGAAATACCATACCATTTTCCACAGTGCACAAGGGTTCTCTTTTCTCCACATCCTTGCCAGTGCTTGATATTTCTAGTCTTTTTGATACCTGCCATTCTAACAGGTGATATCTCATTGTGGTTTTGATTTGCACTCCCCTGATGAATACCAAATGCTTGGTTTACTCCTGGTGATAACAGCAACAATTTATATGTTCCAGGCATTATCTATAAGCACTTTATATATATTAACTATTTAATCTTCATGAAAAACTTATGTAGTAGATCCCATTATTATCCCCAGTTAACAAATGAGAAAACTGGGTTATAGACAAGTTAATTAATTTGCCCAAGGTCACTCAGCTAGTGAATAGCAGAGTGGGATTCAAACCCAGGCAATTTGATTCTAGAGTCCATGTTCTTAACCATAATACTATACTGTATACCCTTCCACAGGTACTTAGGTTAAGGTCCACTGACTAAAAAATATAACTTAGTCAAACAAAGCTAGGCTTCCTTAGTTGTTGCAGAAAGGGAAATGCACATCAGGGGAATGATGAGGAACCTGAAAGGGGAAACCAAGTAAGAGTATTTAAAGGGTCTGGGGAACAGAGTTATTTATTCATAAGTCTTAGCAGGGATAGCTTAAGAACTTGTAAGCTACATTAGTTACTAGAACACTCAGTGGTCTTTAGGACACAGGAGTTGATGTGCAATTACTATTACAATAATTGTATCTGAAGGAGCTGGAGTCAAGAGAGTTTGAGCTTACTTAATCTTCATGTCACCTCATCTGTTTTGTGAGCTGCACAGTTTTGCAAGTGGTGACTTATATTTCCATCCACCCTCTTCATGAGCTAGCTGCCAGCAGGGTGATTTTGCATCTATCAGTCTCCCCTTCTGGTCATTTTTCAGTCTAAGTGGAAGGATGCTTGCATGTTCAGTCACTTCAGTTGTGTCCGACTCTTTGCAGCCTCATGGACTGTAGCCTGCCAGGCTCATCTGTCCATGGGATTTTCCTGGCAAGAATACTTGAGTGCATTGCCATGCCCTCCTTCAGGGATCTTCCTGACCGAGAGATGGAAATCACATCTCTTGCATCTCCTATGTTGCAGGTAGGTTCTTTACCACTGAGCCACTGGGAAAGTGCCAAGTGGAAGGACAGATCACTGTCTTTTAGGGAAATGATGAATCCAGATTCACGTATGTGTGTGTGTTAGTTGCACAGTCATGTCTGACTCTTTGTGACCCAATGGACTGAAGCCCACCAGGCTCCTCTGTCCGTGGAATTCTGCAGGCAAGTATAAGGGAGTGGATAGCCATTCCCTTCTCCAGGAGATCTTCCTGACCTAGGGATCCAACCCAGGTTTCCTGAAGTGCAGGCAGATTCTTTACCATCTGAGCCACCAGGGAAGCCCTGGTGGGGCTTCATACCCACTGTTCAATTGGTTGCAATAGTGTTTGCAACCTCAAGTGACAGGCCTTCTGATTCTTTTTGCTGGATGATTATTTGTGGAATCTTCTGGAGTGAAAGTGGCTCTGGAGTTATTCACTTTGGATGCAATATAGAAACAGGAAATTTTGTTCCTGTCTCAATATGAGACAGGAAATTACTTAAGTGAAACTTCATTCTCGTGAACCTTAAGCTACTTAAATCTTTTGTTAACCATGTGGCTTTTTCCTTTGACTTAATGTAAGTAGTTCATTTTTCCCCATTTCTGGAGGATGAATCTTACTTGTAATAATTACTGGGAGCCAGGATATCAGGAGTACCATGATTAAAGGGTAAGAGTGTCTATTAATGTAGATTCTTGAACCAGCACAGAAGGAAGAAACTAACCAAGAGTATAAAGAAAAAAACTTACAAAGATGTATAGCAATCAATGGCTTTGGGCATCTGGGGTCTTAGGCATAAGCCATCTACTTAAATTGTCTTTTTCTTTGGGGCCAAAACAGCCCTATAAATGTTGACTCACTCATAGATGCATGTCTAAAGTGATGAGGACGATGGTATCCGTGAACTTATTCTCTCCAATATCAGTGGTTCTTTCCTGAGATTCTTTAGATATTTTCCCCCCAGAAAACTCATTTCCTTAGTATATCAGAGTACTCATATACATATTTTGGCCGAGAGAGAGGGGAACGCCATCACAAGTACCAAGAAAAGGCTATGTTCATGTTCTGTGTACTTAAGGTCAGCACTACACCAGTGCAAACGTATTTGAATACACAGCATAAAAGGGCAATCCTTCATTAATTTCTCTGAAAACACACTTGCACCTGCAGACTTCCTGGAGGTTCTTTTTTTTTTTTTCTTTAGGGGGAGTGTCTTGAAGTACAGGGACTCTCAAGCACCTGGAGGCCAACAACTGCAGATGTCTGCCTGAAGGCAAAGATTTGATCAGGTTGATGAAACCAGCGTGGTATGTCCTAGCAAAACAATGATCTACAGATTACAAAGCTTTAAGTGGTTTTAATTCTGAAGATATGAAATCTATGCCTGCAAAAAGGGTGGGAGATTCTGCAACAAAAGTCTGGAATGATTCCCAAATATGCAGAATCAAGAACTAGAATTTTTGTTGATGTTAAGGGTTTCATTTCACAAAGATTAATTCTATATCTTTTGAATATAGGAAGTGGTTGTCTTAAATATGGCCTAAGTAGAAAAGAAAGGAAAGTTCTCTATTGCCTTATATTCAGCATCTGTTTTTGTTAATGGTCTAACGCAGTACTCTCTGAACTTTTCCCAGAATTTAAACTAAGTATTAGTTTTTAAAATAAAAAATATATAAATGTTTACTTAAAAAAAATCTCTAATGTCTTTTTGGCTACCTAAAATATATCAAAGACCAATATTTGGAACAAGAGCAATTAAGTAAATTTTCTTTGATTAATAAATTATCTTCCATTTAAAACAAAAGAGGAAAGATAAACTGTTTGCTTAAAGTTCAATCAGCCAAGATGTGTGTTTAATAAGCTGTTGGATTTGCCTATACCTGGCTATTCTCTAATTCACATAAGGCCCAGGCTATTGCTTACAAACCTATTTTGTGAAATTACTGGAGTTACACTGCTCCAAGTGAGATTCTTTATGATATTGTATAAAAATTAAGCATTTTGCCTGCTTAGTCACACCACATAATTGCAAAGGTTCTTAAGTCTAGGTCGACCTGAGCAAGTTTGTTCTTGATTTATATACTACTTCCAAAAATATGTCAAGGTGTTTATTTCTTTGTGCAGAGGAGCAGTGGGGCAAAATAAGTTGTGACTGGTGATTGCATACTCATGTGGAACTTTAGGACCCACTCTGGATTTTGATTGCACCAATTTGAAAAATTTAACTCTTGTGATCGCTTACTGTTTACTGATATCCTCTTCTCAACTTCGTTCTAAATAATTTCCTGCCTTTCTTGAGCCTAAGAGCCAGGAGACCAAAACCTTCCACACCTCTAACCAGATGAATGCAGGCAATTAGGTGGAAATGCCCCTTTAAGTATAGGTTTGAGTGCACCAGGTATAATTCTCAGAGTTACCTGGATGCAAGGGTTAAACTCAAGAAGCTCTTGACTCATGCTATAAATTTTTCAGAACTATTTACTGGGGGAAAAAAAAATCCAAACTCCTGATTTTTCCCATTGTTTAAAACTGTATATTTGGAAGCCGTCATACTGCTCATGGGGCTTCCTTGGAGGCTCAGTGGTAAAGAATTTGCCTGCAATTCAGGAGACAATGCAAAAGATGTGAGTATGATCCCTGGGTCGGGAAGATCCCCTGAAGGAGGGCATGGCAACCCACTCTAGTATTCATGCTTAAAAAATCCCACGGACAGAGGAGCCTGGCGGGCTACAGTTCATGGGGTTGCAAAGAGTCAGATATGACTGAAGCAACTTAGCACGCACACATACCACTCATGGTAGTAGTGTGATACAATACAGGATGGATGGATGATTATTCATGTTATTTACCTTCAGGAATACTAAGAGGCATCTCACATTGGAAAAGTAAAAAAATATATTTTGCTAATTTTTAAACATTATTTCAGATAGATTCATTCTATTTCTGTCAATAGTGCTTTCAATTAACTCCAGAAGATTAATACATATCTCCCCAACCAATGCATCAACATATTCAAAATGGACCCTAATTTTTTTAAGAACTTGGTGTATCTTCCCAGATTCATCTAGGAACTGATAAAATGGTCTATCAACAAATGCAAAGATGCAAATTGAGATGATTAAATAACACTTCCAAACTCTCTTTTATCCTCTTGTTGAATTGATCAGCTGTTATTTCTCTATGGGGTAGAGTGGGGTTGACATTTGCTTCTTCAATGTGTCTTGTGTTAAGAAGCCAGTTTTGGGTGGAGGTTGTAGGGGGAGAATGAGCTAGCTGATTGGATCACTTTTAGATTGGTTGTGAGAGAACACACATGCCACTCAACTCCCCAGAGTGAGTAGAGGACTCAGTTTATACATGGCTCACCCTTACTCATGACCCTTTTATATCAACTCTGAATGTACCACTAAGAAAATCCAAGAATTAACTGCATATAAACAATTAAAGCTGCAAATGAACTGAGTATTCTCTAGGAAGAGACAAAGCTTTTTTTCCCAAACACTTGATTGCTAAGGAACCAGAAAGAGAATAGTTTGAATAGAAGATTAGAGAAGTTGTGTTTTAACTAGGATTTGGACACAGTATCTTTTAAAGTTTCAAGTATGAACAATGATTAAACCAAATTAATTTGCTATGGAATCAACTTCTTCCAAAGTCATAGGAAGTATTGTCATATAGTGATAAAAAGCTAACTCCCTCCCCCACACTGCCAGCCTCTTGTCTCTTGCCATTTCAATCCATCCTCCACTTTTCTGTCACAGTTCTCTTTTCTAAACTTCCAGCATAATCCATGCTATTTTTTCAGCCTGAATGTCTCTCTGGATCCCCATTCCCTAGGAAAATAAAGTCCAATGCCTCATCTAGGCACTAGAGGTCTTTCATAATCTGGTCCCAGTCAAAGTTTCTAGACTCTTCTCTTTTGACCCAGCTTGTCCTAAACCACACTAAGTTTTTCACTGTTTCCTGACCATGCTGATTCTCCTGTTTGGTTCTCTCTACCTGGAATGCCCTTTCCTCATTAGGATCTACATGCCCCAGAGAGCAACTGAGCTCTTCCCATTCTACTTTCAAAGAAGAGACAATGTCCAGACTCTGCACTTATCATATGGCATTTTTCGTAGTTAATTACATACTTATGAATCTGTCCTACCAAGTTGTGAATTCCTTGATGGAAGAGACAATGCATTACCCATCTTTACTCTCTGTGCATCTTGTGTAAATAGGGTGCACAAGGCAACTTCAATAATTATTGAATTGCAGAGTAGTTGTTGAACAGCAAATATGGGTAGAATATGCTACAGATGTGTGATGAGTTTTAAATATTGACTTATTTATTTTTGGTTCCAATTACTTATTCTGCTAGAGCAGTACTGTCCAGTATAAATATAATGTAAGCCACAGATGCAAGCCACATATATGATTTAAAATTTTCTAGTAGCTATATTAAAAAATAAAAAGAAAGGTAAAATTAATTTTCATAGTATTTTTATTTACCAAATATGTCTAAATATTATAATTATTTTTATTATAAATATTTTATTATATAAATATATTTATTATTATAAATATTTTATTATAAATATAATTATTATAATTATTATTAAACATAGTATTAGCATAAAAATGATTAATGGGATAGTTTACATTTTTTAAAGAAGTCTTGGAAATTGAGGATGTATTTTTCACATCTCAGTTTGGACTAGCCACATCGAAGTGCTCAGTAGCCTCATGTGGCTTGTAGCTACCATACTGGACAACACAGCTCTAGATATTTCTACTGCTTCCATTCAGGAATTTTCTGGGGACTTTATAATAACTGCTACAAAGGAGGCATGAAAAACCAGAAAGCGAGGAAGAACTTCATACCTTGGCTTTTGACTTTAAAGAAAGCTGAGTGCAGAAGAATTGATGCTTTTGAACTGTTGTGTTGGAGAAGACTCTTGAGAGTCTCTTGGACTGCAAGCAGATCAAACCAGTTCATCCTAAAGCAAATTAGTCCTGAATATTCATTGGAAAGACTGATGCTGAAGCTGAAACTCCAATACTTTGGCCACCTGATGTGAAGAACTAACTCATTAGAAAAGACCCTTATGCTGGGAAAGATTGAAGGCAGGAGGAGAAGGGGATAACAGAGGCTGAGATGGTTGGATGGCATCACCAACTCAATGGACCTAAGTTTGAGTAAGCTCTGAGAGTTGGTGATCGATAGGGAAACCTGGTGTGTTGTAGTCCATGGGGTTGCAAAGAGTTAGACACCACTGAGCAACTGAACTGAACTGAGGTCTTTGTGGGGAAAGGATAGCTTCATGCAGAGGAAGTGAAATAGATTCAAGAGAAAGCTTATGACATGAAAAGAAGGCATTGTTTGGTCTTCTTCCACAAGTATACATGGGAACAAAGAATCTGTAGGTCAAGAAGTGGGACAAAATTTAAGGGGAAGTAGAAAATGAACAGGCTTCCCAAGTGGCACTAGTGGTAAAGAACCTACCTGCCAATGTAGGAGACATAAGAGACATGGGTTCAATCCATGGGTCAGGAAGAGCCCCTGGAGGAATGTGTGGCAACCCACTCCAGAATTCTTGCCTGGAGAATCCCATGGACAGAGGAGCCTGACAGGCTTCAGTCCATAGGGTGTGCCCTCAAAAATTCAGACACAACTGAAGCGATATAACACACATGTACAGAAAATGAACAGACAGCATGCGTTCTTGAGAAAAAAGACCCATACGTCTTTTTCTCTCTCAGGTTCTGAGTAAGAGGACAACAGAAATTCAAGTTGATTTGAGGATTTGAGAGCAGTGGAGTCCTGGGTCCCTTTCTCCAAGAACGGCTTAGGGAGATGGCAAGTAGAAAGGCTGCTCTATAGTGTGTCCAGGCTCATGGACTTGAGATGGTCTCATGGAATTCCCATGTGCCCCAGAGATTTATGGTTTCCCCAATGACTTAGCAGGTAAAGAATCTGTCTGCAATGCAAGAGATGCAGATTTGATCCCTGGGTCAGGAAGATCCCCTGGAAGTGGAAATGGCAACCCACTCCAGTATTCTTGCCTGGAAAATCCCATGGACAGAAGAGCCTAGTGGGCTACAGCCCAAAGGGTTGCAAAGAGTTGGACATGACTGAGCACACATAGACACACACACCTAGAGAGCTGTATAGTTAGCCCCACGCACCCAAGAATAGCTCTGAAACAATGACCTCCTATTAATAGTCCCATTGGGCTTCTTGGAGTTCACTCTTCTGTAAGAGAAGCTGAAGGATCCCATGCCCTAGAAGGAGAGAAGGATGGATATCAGCAAAGAGACATGGGCAGGAAGATATAAACAATAGAGACAGATGGATTAAGCACACAGACATGGAGGAGTCCTGTCGATAGGAAGGGAGAACAGCTGAGCTGTGACCTATGTGGATATGGAGTCAAAGATCAGATAGAAACAGCAGAGCTGAACAGACATCACCATGCATAGGTGATGACTCTGATAAAAAGACACCTATCTCAGGGTTGGGTACCTCATACAACTTCCTGGAAATTAGACACACCTCCAGGGAGAGAAGGACAGGCTTAAACTGACTGGGTTTCAGTTTCTCCTACTTGAAGCATCAAGGCTTATAATTAAAATGAAGTTCAGTCATGAAAACTATAGGAAGTTGTCTTACACAGCTGATTTTGTGCACTGAGATTCATGACCACCATTCAGAGGATATTCTGGACTCCTGGTCATGTATTTTCAACAGTATTTTGGATATAGATTCCTCTTACCCTTAAATATTTTTATGCAGAAAAGGCTTAAAATCATAAAAAGAACCTCAATGTTTTTAATCACACATTATAATTAACTATAGTTAGCTAAGTGCCTAGGAGATTCAGAGCATCCAAAAATTGGAAGACTGAGGTATGTGTGTACAGTCAATGAAGGAAGAAACTGAAATATAGACAATGCTGAGAAATACAGGCTTGGTGAAATTAATCATTATCACCAGTGCTCTAGAGAAGTGCTCGTCATGAAGAGTATCATCTTTCTACAGGGCTGCAGTGTACCTTGTTGCTTTTATAGTTTTGCAGAAATTGTTGGAGGGAGAAAGGAGAAAAATCTAAACTGTATGAAAATTGAGAATTAATTCTGTCATAGGTTTCTCATAAAGAAGGAACTAAAGATCCTCAAGGGGCTTCCCAGGTGGCTCAGTGGTAAAAAGAAAGAAAGGAAAAACTGCCTGGGAAATCCTATGGACAGAGGAGCCTGGGGGCGGGGGCTACAGTCCATGGGGTTGCAAAGAATCAGACAGGACTGATGGACTAACGCTTTTCACTTTCATTATAGGTGGTTGGAGGTTGTGAGGCTGGGAAGGCATGCAGGCAAACCAACTCTATATTATGGACAGAATATATTTAGGAACCAAGATTTGATGTAGTGAAACATAAACTCTAAAATTATTTAAATGTTAGCCCCCAAAAGACTTCTGTAAGTCAAATACTTTTGACATCCTCTCCTCTTCCAAACTGAGAGAGAGGACTAATGAAAAGCTCACCAGTTGCAAAATAAAAAATTTTAACCCACCACTTCTGAAAAAGCCTTGATTCTAATCATCCTGGAAGTTCACCTGACCAACTGGTCAAGAGGAAATAGAGATCCAAAACTTTCCAACAAGTTCAGAAAAGTAGAAAAGGATTATCCAGGAAGTGATAAATTGAGCACATTCAGAGAAAACCTACTCCAAATAATATGGCCCATTTGAGAGTTAAATGGGAGAAGGCAATGGCACCCCACCCCATTACTCTTGCCTAGAAAATCCCATGGACGGAGGAGCCTGGTGGGCTGCAGTCCATGGGGTCACTAAGAGTCGGACACGACTGAGCGACTTTACTTTCATTTTTCACTTTCACGCATTGGAGAAGGAAATGGCAACCCACTCCAGTGTTCTTGCCTGGAGAATCCCAGGGTCGGGGGAGCCTTGTGGGCTGCCATCTATGGGGTCGCACAGAGTCGGACACGACTGAAGAGACTTAGCAGCAGAGAGTTAAATATATTGAAAAAACTTAAAGAGCTGGAAAAAGAGAAACTAAAATAACAAGAAAAGAGTCATCCTTAAATAATGGGGGTGCACATTGCCTCACAAGTCTTGCTTTCTCCCTGTCCCCATCCCCCATCACTAGGGCCTTGTGAAAGACTATTTTTCCCCCTTTAGATGCGATAAAGGAGAAAACACAACTGTTCATTTGCAGGATGGCCTGAGGAATGCAGACTAAAGGACAGACAGTCTCCTTACTTTTCCATAAGAAATGTTTTAAGACATCTAGTTTAGTGATGGCTGCTGAGATTGGAATTGCAAATGCTCTTTGCCACCTCTTGTTTCCTGAAAAGTAAAACAGTAACTTCCATTCTCTAAGAAGTTTCTTAAAAGCTAGCAGAAGGAAGTTTGGGAACTAGAATCTATGCAAGCAGAGAACTTTCCTGAAGATGTTCATTCTGTACCCATGTCAACATCTTCTCCTTTGGATCCAATTGATTTTTACATTATTTGTAGCAATGGTGGTAAAGTATTAATAGTATGTAAGCAATAAATACTGAATATTTATTGAGATCTTATTATGTGTCAGGCACTGTAACAAGCATTTAACCTAGAGTGATTTAATTTTCATTATAACTCATTGTTGTTGTTGTTATTATTACTCCCATTTTAGAGATGAAGAGACTGAGGCTTAGGAAGGTTAAATCACTTTGCCAAGATCACATAAATAGCAAGTGGCAGAGCTAGGAGTTTAATAAATAGCATGTGGCAGAGCCTTGAACCTGTTTTTGTCTTTTATCTTAAAATGCGACACTGAGTGCCCACCACCCCAAGAACAGGATGCATAATTCGCAGGGCCTGTTGCAAAGTAAAACAAAAGAGGTGCCCTTAGTTGAAAAATATAAGAAAGTCAAGATGGTGCCACAAGGCATTAAACCAAACTCGGGTCCAGTGTGACAACACAGATCACGGGACCATGAAGCTCGTCCTGACTGTGTATAACTTCTGGGGATACAAATAGGAATAATATCCAGTTCACGTCCTTAAAGACAGGAGAACAAACAGGCAACCAGGAAATTCCTATTACTTTTCAGGTGTGATAAGGCCACAGAAGTCAGAGACAAAGCAACCACAGCCATCCTGGGGCTGCAGGAAACAATAGTAATTATTATTTGTAGTAAACACAGTAAGAAAATGACTTTTCTTAGTTTTCTTTTCTTTCGCACTTTTTATTTCCTTCCTTGTTTGAGAAACCTGATACGAGACACAGAGATGGAGATAAAGCAAAGCCTTAATACTGACAGGAGAAGTGGCTTCAGATGTGTGGCTTGCTCCCACAGCCTCCTGACTGAAGCATCTCACTCAGTGGTCCCTGTAGAACCACTGGGAGCCCTGCAGGCTGCCCAAATAGGCCTGCTCCCCTCAGCCCATGGAGCATGAACTTCGTGAATGGCCAACTTTAACAGAAACGTTCAAGGTCTTCTCCAAAGGAGCAGGAAGGTGAGTGAGCAGCCAAGAGTTGTCAGGAGTGGTGCCGAATGAGGTCCCTCTATCTGGAATCACACAGAGGCCAAAATGAGTCTCTCTCCCAGTGGGTCTTATACCTTCTGTTTTAGGATAATTTGTTGTTCAGTCGCTAAGTCGTGTTTGACTCTGAGACCCCATGGCCTGCAGCATGCCAGGCTTCCCTATCTTTCACTATCTCCCGGAGTTTGCTCAAACTCATGTCCGTTGTTGGTGATGCTGTACTACCATCTCATCCTGTCGCCCCCTTCTCCTTTTGTCCTCAATCTTTCCCAGCATCAGGGTCTTTTCCAATAATCTGAGTGCTAAGTCTTAATACTCTTGCATTTTGTAGGCCTATCAGGCTGGTAGAAGTCTTACTAAATCCCTTGATCTTTCTTAAAACTCTATTATATAATAATTTTTGAGGAATGGGAAAAGAGTCTGTAATCAGAATATTATTCTTCCAATTTTTTTCACTCCTTAGAAAGTAGGGAAAACCTTTCTTCTCTCTAGATAGTGAGAAGCTTCCGGTTTATCCTTCTAAAGGCAAAAGGTTCCATTTTGAATGCTCTGGTTTAAATTAAAGAATAACAAGTTTGAGTGAATAGAGCTTGTTTGAGTGAAGTAGAAGGATGAAGACACTGAAGTCTTTGTTAGAAGTGTTTATTACTCAAATAATTAGGAAAATGGGAAACAAGTAAATGTTTTAAAATATTGGACTCCATAGTGGGCTTTCTTTTCCCCCTCTTTTTAAGTGAATGTTATGAAAATGTTTCATTCTTGTTTACTGATAGTGTGAGAAAATTCCAGGAACAGCTTCCCTGGTGTGTGTGTGTGTGTGCGTGTGTAGAACAGTGCTTCTCAAAGTATGATTTTTGATTCTTAGGCCAACTACACCAGATCACTAGGGAAACTGATTAGAAATGTGTGTTCCATTTGGAACCAGTATGTTTCCATATTCTACCATACTGAATCTGTAGGAAGCTACATCTATTCCGTGCTCCTTAAGTGAATCTTTTTCAAATTGAAGTTTCAGAGGCCCTGAAATCCATTTAAAATGACCCCTCTCTGAAAATATTTAGTAATTTATGGTGGATGTAAAGTAGGTCTAGAGGTGAACCTGAATGAGGATTCACTCTTGGCTGGGTGAGGCCTTGGGCAGAGGGAGAAAAACAGACTTGAACAGGGGAAAGGAAGGATATTTCAATGTGGAGTGAATGAAGGCCATGGAGAAAGCTACTAGGGATGGGAGGGGATGGAAGATAAGTGTTTCCTTTGTGGTTGGGGCAGGAGGTGGAAGTGAGGAGCGTATGAATCATTGATCTTTCCTGAAGTTTTCTGCTCCTAACTTAAGAGTGGAAAACACTTACTCTCATGAGCCTGCAGAAGCAGAAGATACTAAGAAGAGGTGCAAGAATACACGGAAAGAAAGTGAAAGTGAAGTTGCTCAGTCATGTCCAACTCTTTGTGACCCCATGGACTGTAGCCTACCAGGCTCTGAGATCCATGGGATTTTCCAGGCAAGAATACTGGAGTGGGCTGCCATTTCCTTCTCCAGGGGATCTTCTCAACCCAGGGATCAAACCTGTGTCTTCTGCATTGCAGACAGACGCCTTACCGTCTGAGCCAAGAAGAGGTTTAAGAATACACAGAAGAATTGTACAAAAAGATCTTCATGACCCAGATAATCACGATGGTGTGATCACTCACCTAGAGCCAGACATCCTGGAATGTGAAGTCAAGTGGGCTTTAGAAAGCATTGCTACAAACAAAGCTAGTGGAGGTGATGGAATTCCTCCATCACCTTTGAGCGATGGAGGAAATTTGAAAGTTGAGCTCTTTCAAATCCTGAAAGATGATGCTGTGAAAGTGCTGCACTCAATATGTCAACAAATTTGGAAAACTCAGCAGTGGCCACAGGACTGGAAAAGGTCAGTTTTCATTCCAATCCCAAAGAAAGGCAATGCCAAAGAATGCTCAAACTACCGCACAATTGCACTCATCTCACATGCTAGTGAAGTAATGCTCAAAATTCTCCAAGCCAGGCTTCAGCAATACATGAACCATGAACTTCCTGATGTTCAAGCTGGTTTTAGAAAAGGCAGAGGAACAGAGATCAAATTGCCAACATCCGCTGGATCATGGAAAAAGCGAGAGGGTTCCAGAAAAACATCTATTTCTGCTTTATTGACTATGCCAAAGCCTTTGACTATGTGGATCACAATAAACTGTGGAAAATTATGAAAGAGATGGGAATACCAGACCACCTGACCTGCCTCTTGAGAAACCTGTATGCAGGTCAGGAAGCAACAGTTAGAACTGGACATAGAACAACAGACGGGTTCCAAATAGGAAAAGGAATACATCAAGGCTGTATATTGTCACCCTGCTTATTGAACTTATATGCAGAGTACATCATGAGAAATGCTGGGCTGGAGGAAAACACAAGCTGGAATCAAGATTGCCAGGAGAAATATCAATAACCTCAGATATGCAGATGACACCACCCTTATGACAGAAAGTGAAGAGGAACTAAAAAGCCTCTTGATGAAAGTGAAAGTGGAGAGTGAAAAAGTGGGCTTAAAGCTCAACATTCAGAAAACGAAGATCATGGCATCTGGTCCCTTTACTTCCTGGCAAATAGATGGGGAAACAGTGGCTGACTTTATTTTTGGGGGGCTCCAAAATCACTGCAGATGGTGATTGCAGCCATGAAATTAAAAGATGCTTACTCTTTGGAAGAAAAGTTATGACCAACCTAGACAGCATATTAAAAAGTAGAGACATTACTTTGCCAACAAAGGTCTGCCTAGTCAAGGCTACGGTTTGTCCAGTGGTCATGTATGGATGTGAGAGTTGGACTGTAAAGAAAGCTAAGCGCTGAAGAATTGATGCTTTTAAACTGTGGTGTTGGAGAAGACTCTTGAGAGTCCCTTGGACTGCAAGGAGATCCAACCAGTCCATCCTAAGGAGATCAGTCCTGGGTGTTCATTGGAAGGACTGATGTTGAAGCTGAAACTCCAATACTTTGACCACCTGATGTGAAAAGCTGACTCATTTGAAAAGACCCTGATGCTGGGAAAGATTGAGGGCAGGAGGAGAAGCGGACGACAGAGGATGAGATGGTTGGATGGCCTCACCAACTCAATGGACATGAGTTTGGATGGACTCCGGGAGTTGGTGATGGACAGGGAGGCCTGGCGTGCTGCGGTTCACGGGGTCACAAAGAGTCGGACATGACTGAGCGACTGAACTGAACTGAACATGAGCCTGCATAATAATCACTCTCTTGTTCCTCCTTAGATGGTATTTTGAGAAAGAAATGATGGATGTAGATGATATCTACAAAGGAAGGTATGATAATGAAGACATTGACTAATTCCACTGGAGAGAAAGAATCCAGGTTCCACAATATCCATGACATGTTGACCATAAAGTCTCCTATGTCTGCATGGCCAAGGGAAGTGAATGAATACATCTATCAGCCTTCTTTGACGCCATCATTTGAGTTTTTCAAAAGTCTAATTTGGAGATATACTTTTACTATCAATCTGTACCCAATTTCAACTCCCCTAACAAGTCTTTACTCACTTCCCTGTCACCCCTCCTCCTTTTTCCCAGACCCATGAGCACCTGCATTGAGGCCCTTCCCTTGGGAAAGCAGATCTGAGTCGGAGGCTTATTCTGGCCTTTGCTCAAAGATGATCTGTAAATTACCAAGCTGAACGTTGGTAAAATAAACCCATAAACCTATTTTAGAAACACAGTTTAGGGAATTTCCTGGCAGTTCAGTGGTTAGGACTTAGCACTTTCCCTGCCAATGGCCTGGGTTCAATCTCCTGTTGGGGAACTAAGATCCTGCAAGCCATGCAGCATGGCTAAATAAATAAAATAGAAACTTTATTTTCAAAAAAACAGTTTAAAATATATTTACAGAATTCTCTGACTATTCCCATGTCAAATATTTTACAGCACTTTTCCTACTTAAGTTTATATCATTACAAAGAGAAGAGGCATGTCTACAATGAGGACTGTTTTTATTTATTCTTTTTTTAATCTTATCTTTAAATACAACACATTATTAAATTTCTACAGACTAAGGTGTTGTCTGATTTGTTTTCACAGTATATCATGAGTCCAGAACTGAGCTTGGGCTTCCCTGATGGCTCAATGGGTAAAGAATGCAGGAGACATGGGACTGAGCTCCAGCCACAAGACTTGTGAACCATCTCAGAGTCCTGCCCAGGTGCAGAAAACAGGGAGGGCACTGACAGCCCACCTGGGGTGGAGATGATCTGCCCAGCTATCATCTGACTTACTCCGCATCCCTCACCTTTCCCAAACAACTTCCTTTCTTCCTCTTTCCCTTCTTTGTGGCCATGAAATATATTTCCTCTGTACTCCCAGGGTATAAGAAGAGAGTAGGTTGAGGGTATGCTGTTTGATCCTGGGGTGGCTCAGGAAATCCTAAAAGAAATCTAATATTTAGATCCATTTAAGACTTTCCTACTATTGGCTCCATCCTGGGGTCCTTTGAGACCACTGTAAACATTTACTTCTTTCTCCCAAGGCCTTCCTCACTGGAATCCTCTTCTGCCTGGCTACACCTAGAAATGTGTATACTTGGAGTGGAGGATAGTGGAAGGTAGTGGGAAAAGATCAGAGGTCCGAGAGATATGGGTAGCACATCTTTGCATAAAGATGTTTATCAGGATGTGATCCTAGCAGGTGAATCATCCTGTGGGCTGGGCTGCTGTGGTCAGTGGCAATTCTGGCCTTAGGCAGAAATGTAGAGCAAGAGACATTGGCTGAAGCATCCCCTATGCACAGCCCTGGCTACCCAGAGTTCTCTGTATTCTGTTGTGTCTTTTCTCTTCTGATAGATGTATCAAAGTGTTTCCCCCATAGTTCAGTTGGTAAAGAATCTGCCTGCGATGCCGGAGACCCCAGTTCGATTCCTGAATCAGGAAGATCCAGCTGGAGAAAGGTTAGGCTACCTACTCCAGTATTCTTGGGCTTCCCTTGTGGCTCAGCTGGGAAAGAATCCACCTGCAATGTGGGAAACCTGGGTTCAATCCCTGGGTTGGGAAAATCCCCTGGAGAAGGAAAAGGCTACCCACTCCAGTACTCTGGCCTGGAGAATTCCATGGAATGTATAGCCCATGGGGCCACAAAGAGCTGGACACGACTGAGCAACTTTCACTTTTCAGATATACCAAGAAAACAACATACTGACCCACCCAGTGACGTTTGCTTTGAATTCTGTGGTCTCTGTGTTTTCCCAGGGTGAATGTTTCTCCTGGATGCCAGTGAGCCTCTCTCATATTCTCCTCTAATTTGCAGGGCATACATCACCTACCTAAGCATATACCTGAGCAATTGCTTAGTAAATATTTGTTCACTGAAGACAAAGTCTTTTCTGAAATCAAAGAATAAAATATCTCACGGTGAAATTTCAATTACTAGGACATGAAGATGCAAGATATTTGGGGGAAAGAGAAACTTCATAGTTCCAGCCACCTATGTGGTGTTCTTATAGGGTGTGAAGCACTAGAAGCTTCTCAGAACTTCTTTTCAGGTATCTATTGATACTGTGATGGCCCACACCTCCTTATCGCAACAGTATCAGCAAATAAAACACTTAAAGATTGGGTGAAAAATGGAGGGGGGGAGGAGACTTCAATTCTTCTGAAGATATCTAGAGTGAAGTGAAGTTGCTCAGTCACGTCCAACTCTTTCGACCCCATGGACTGTAGCCTACAAGACTCCTCCATCCATGGGATTTTCCAGGCAAGAGTACTGGAGTGGGTTGCCATTTCCTTCTCCAGGGGATCTTCCCGACCCAGAGACTGAACCCACATCTCTTATGTCTCCTGCTTTGGCAGGCGGGTTCTTTACCACTAGTTCCACTATTTAATAACTTATATAAATACTTCTTGGAAAAACTGTGACTTTTATAATTATATCAGACTCTAAATTATTAGTTAAAATGTCATAGTTTCTTAATCCTAATTAGTATAATTATTAGCCAATTTTTCCATTGTTGAAGGATTATTTACATTGCCAGCTAAAATTACGACTTTCATTTGCATCACAAAACTCTTAAGTGAGTTGGTAAAATGTGAAAACATCACAAAACTTCCCTTGAGATGCACTGGATACATGTTGGAATAATTTTTATTCCTCTGGGTAAACGATGGAGAACTTGGCTGTTCTATTAATTCTTACCTCAGCAAATTTTTTTTGGACAACGATAAATCTCTGGTGGCTCAGTGGTAAAGAACCCACATGCCGGAGCAGGAGACTTGGGATTGATCCCTGGGTTGGGAAGATCCCCTGAAGAGGGAAATGGCTACCCACTCCAGTATTCTTGCCTGGAGAATCCCATGGACAGAGGAGCCTTTTGGGCTACAACCTATGGGATTGCAAAAGAGTCAGACACAACTTAGTGACTTAACAACAACAACAAAAATTGCCATAACAGAAATAACTTTTCTTGTTTTATAAGGGGCAGTTTCTAGTTTGGAATTCATTCCAGTGTTATTTCTGCTTAAATGGATAGGAAATAGAGTCAGAGGTCTTTGGAAATACCATTATAGTAGCTAAATAAAACAGCGATAATTATTGTCTCAAAAATTTGTGCTGTTGCATTTTCACTGCTAATGAAAGAGCTGAGTGGGTGGGTGAAGTCGCTCAGTCATGTCCCACTCTTTGCGACCCTGTGGACTGTAGCCCACCAGGCTCCTCCATCCACGGGATTCTCCAGGCAAGAATACTGGAGTGGGTTGCCATTTCCTTCTCCAGAGGATCTTTCTGACCCAGGGATTGAACCCAGGTCTCCCGCATTGCAGGCAGACACTTTAACCTCTGAGCCACCAGGGAAGCTAGCATGGGTTAATAAATTTTCCTCATTCATATATATATATGTATATGTGTGTGTGTGTGTGTGTGTGTGTGTGTATAAATTTTCTTATACGTGTGCAATATTAATTAAAAATTGGAGAACTTTAAATTTTAGTTATTTTTATTTATATATTATATATAGCATATACTATATTTCATTATATAGTTCATATAATTATATGCTAATTATATATATAACATATATAGTTTTCTTGTAGGTATGCAGTGTTAATTAAAAATTGAGGAGAACTTTAATAATTTTTCATGGTTTATAGGTTAAGTTTCAATTATAAGAAGTTCCTTATTTTGATTTGTAGTTCTTCTTGTAACTGGAATGTATTTCAACTAGGAAAACACAGTAGGTCAAGTTAGTTAAATAAGAACCAACAATACCTAATTCAAAGACTTGAGGCCAATTTATCCCATTGTACCTCTCATCCCTATCATTCTTGGCTGAGATCCAACTATAGAACTTTTGATCATTTATCTCCTAAATGCATATCCTGATATGGCACTGTGGTGCTTCTCCTTGATCTTTTTTTCCCCATTATGTCTTCTGGAAACCCCTTTCAGAATGTACCAAGGTTAATAAATCTAATTTTTTTCTTTTAGTGGTACACTCTGTTCTGTGGGGTGAATGCCCTGATAAGCCCACTCAGAGGTTGGGGCCTCTTAGATCCGGGGGTAGATTGATGCTTCAAGAGAACAGACTTAGAGTTCCACTGCACTGGATAAAAAATAGGGTGGATAGATATAAGGGACATGAAAGTGTCTCCAGGAAGAGACAAGACTCAGCAGCTGGTGACTTAATGACAAACTTAGAAATGAGGATCTTTGGGAGAAAATGTTACGTGCTGAGTGATGTATCTGCTCATACTCAATCCCAAATTCTTAAGTATATTTTGTATGTTGAGCTGGTGCTCCATGAAGTAGTTTTTCTTTGTGGGGAGAAGGTGAAGAAGTGCATCATCTTACATCAAGTCTGACATGAGGTACAAAGTAAATCTGTCCTTGATCTAAAGTGTCTCTGTATGTCTCTCCTTTCAACACCAGAAATTTCTAGAAAGAATGGCCTACTGCCTATCTCCACTTCCTTAACTCTAGTGTGCCTGATACACTTTCCCTGCTCAAGGTAAGCCCTGCCTGTGGCTTAAGCTACTATTAATAGCTGATTCTCAAGGTTGTTTTCCAGTCTAATCTGCTCCCAGAAATTCAGGGTTAAGTACCCTTTTCTACATGGATGTTCTACAGGCCTGAACTTCATCTTGAAACTTCCAGGTCTTCATCAAAGTGAACACTTCAAATCTGAACTCCCCATATTCTTCCCCTTTGTCCTAAATCTACTCCTTCTCAGGCTTTATGCATCCTGTTACCAGGACCCATCAAGCTAGATATCACAGTACACTCCCTCTTCAACCATCCTATTCAGTCATAAAACCCTGCTGAATTTATCTTTAATGCCTTGATTGAACCCTTTTAAAATTTCTCCGTTAGAAAACTTACATGAAACTTACAACTCACTTTTTAGAGGATAGCTTTTGTGTTTGTATTCATTATCAGTCTGTGAGTTTCTGGATGACAAAGACTGTCTTATCTTTTTCTTTGCTTATCTCTTTCTGTAGATTCTAGCTCTTAACAAACTGGATCACTTATCTATTGCTACCTTACAAATCACCCCAAAATTCGGAGGCTCCAAAGAGCTGCTCTTTATTTGCTCATGATTCTGTAGGTCAGCAGCAAGTGCAGGGCTCATCTGTGATGTCTGGTCTCTGCACTACGGGGTGCTGATCGAGCTCATTCATGCATTTGCGGTCAGTTGGCACATCAGCTGGGGACTGGCTGGTCTTTGGCTTCATGTACGCTTCTGGCAGTTGACAGAGGCTGTTGGCTGTGGTATCTTGGTTCTCTGCCACATGACTTCTCATCTCTAAGATGACTTCTCATCATTGAGGCTTCTTTGTACAGCAGTCTCAGGGCAGCCAGAGTTGGGGAGAAGAAACTGCAAGGCTTCTTGAGGTCTAGACTCTGAAATTGTATCATATCACCTCTGCCACATTTTTTGTAAAGTCAAAGCAATGGCAAGGTCAGGCCAGATTCAATGGGTGAAGAAATAAACTACCTCCTGCTGGGAGGAACAGCAGAGTCATGCTGCACAGGAGCAGACACGTGAGTAGGAGTGATTCACTGGGACCACACATTGCTTCCGGTACAGAGTTAAGCTTCACAAATGCCTGTAGAATAAATCAAATGGATGGCTAGGTGGGTGGACAGATGAGGGTGGTTGAAAGACAGTATGGCCTGGTAGTTAGAACATCGGATTAGGAATCTTAGTTTTGCTGCTGCTTATTACTAATATTTGGGCAAGATACTTTATCTCTCTTATATCCATGTTTCTTCACCTGTAAAATAAAGGTAAAAGACTAGATGTAGTCTAAGGTCTTAGTTGAAATAACATTTATTATTCCGTAGCTATTAGTCATTTTATTATGCCACAGGTAGCAATAATTCCTTGCCATTTGCTTTCTCAAAGGACTTGATTCATCCATGGGTGCTGCACTGGGCTAAGGAAAAATCGTGTTGGTTCTCATTTCATGGGAATATCCTAAAGATGTTTCTATTGTTAGTCAGCCAGCTAGAAGCTAGGACATGCCTGTAATAAGCATTCTCTCAGTTTTATTCATTTATTTTTTGTGTTAGTACTTCCTTTGAAATGACTATCAAGACTTTCTATTTAACATTATTAAAATGTAATCCCTGTCCTAAAATGCAGTATTGGATGTATGGGCTTCCTCTTCATTCATCCCCCTTAATGGAGGCAGTTGGGAAAATATTGTTGGATACTTAGAAAAGATTAGGTTTGCTTAGGATTGTACTTACTTTGCAAAATATATTCTTTCAACTCTTTTCAACTTAGACTCTGTTTGGTATAAATCAAATAAAACATGTCAACTTGTGAGTTTGCAAAGGCTTAATTGCCAGGTATCAAGTAAGTTATTTCCTTTGCACACTGAAAATAATATTTAATCTTTCAAGCCCCTGGAAGATCTTCAAATTACACAGTAGGACAGAGTTGAATTACATAAGTATTGTTTGAGTTTTACTTTTTCAGCTCCTTATTTGATATGAAACAGCATAACATGTTATTGATTTCTTCAATTTTCTGTTCAATATCAATTCACACCAATGGTGGTAAGATGAATGGGGAAGGTGGAAGGCAGTGCTGATAAAAATCCTAGGGGTTCAAGTTCATTGTATCTGCAGCTGTCCATTCAGATAATTAATCTTTAGACATCTTACTTGGCCGAGTCTCTTCCTATATGTTTTCAGGCTGGTTGTATTTGTTTATTTTAAGTTAATTTTTATTGGAAGTTTAGTTGCTTTATAATGTTGTATTAGTTTCTTCTGTACAGCAAAATGAATCAGCTAAAGATATATGTACATCCTCTCACTTTTGGACTTCCCATTCAGGTATAGAGAATTAAGTACACTGCCTTGTGCTATGCAGTATGGTCTCTTTCAGTCAGTTCAGCCGCTCAGTCTGTCCGACTCTTTGTGATCCCAGGGACTGCAGCATGCCAGGCTTCCCTGTTTATCAGCAACTCCAGGAGCTTGCTCAAACTCATGTCCATCGAATTGGTGATAACATCCAACCATCTCATCCTCTGCCATCCCCTTCTCCTCCTGCCTTCAATCTTTCCCAGCATCAGGGTTTTTTCTAATGAGTCAGCTCTTCACAACAGGTGGCCAAAGTATTGGAGTTTCAGCTACAGCACCAGTCCTTCTAATGAATATTTAGGACTGATTTCCTTAAGGACTGATCGGTTTGATCTCCTTGCAGTCCAAGGACACTCAAGAGTCTTTTCCAATACCACAGTTCAAAAGCATCAATTCTTTGTTGCTCAGCTTTCTTTATAGTCCAACTCTCACATCCATACATGACTACTGGAAAAACCATAGCTTTGACTAGAGGACCTTTGTCAGCAAATAATGTCTCTGCTTTTTAGTATACTGCCTAGGTTTCATAGCTTTCCTTCCAAGGAGCAAGCATCTTTTAATTTCATGGCTACAATCACCATCTGCAGTGATTTTGGAGCCCCCAAAATAAAGTATGTCACTGTTTCAATTGTTTTCCCATCTATTTGCCATAAACTGATGGGACTCATCATAACAAACACCCTCTTCCAACAACATAAGAGAAGACTCTACACATGGACATCACCAGATGGTCAACACTGAAATCAGATTGACTATATTCTTTGCAGCCAAAGATGGAGAAGCTCTATACAGTCAGCAAAAACAAGACCAGGAGCTGACTGTGGCTCAGATCATGAACTCCTTATTGCCAAATTCAGACTTAAATTGAAGAAAGTAGGGAAAACCACTAGACCATACAGGTATGACCTAAATCAAATCCCTTATGATTATACAGTGGAAGTGAGAAATAGATTTAAGGGCCTAGATCTGATAGAGTGCCTGATGAACTATGGAATGAGGTTCGTGACACTGTACAGGAGACAGGGATTAAGACCATTCCTGTGGAAAAGAAATGCAAAAAAGCAAAATCGCTGTCTGGGGGAGGCCTTACAAATAGCTGTGAAAAGAAGAGAAGCAAAAGGCAAAGGAGAAAAGGAAAGATATAAGCATCTGAATGCAGAGTTCCAAAGAATAGCAAGAAGAGATAAGAAAGCCTTCCTCAGTGATCAATGCAAAGAAATAGAGGAAAACAACAGAATGGGAAAGACTAGAGATCTCTTCAAGAAAATTAGAGATACCAAAGGAACATTTCATGCAAAGATGGGCTCGATAAAGGACAGAAATGGTATGGACCTAACAGAAGCAGAAGATATTAAGAAGAGGTGGCAAGAATACACAGAAGAATTATACAAAAAAGATCTTCACGACCAAGATAATCATGATGGTGTGATCACTGACCTAGAGCCAGACATCCTGGAATGTGAAGTCAAGTGGGCCTTAGAAAGCATCACTACGAACAAAGCTAGTGGAGGTGATGGAATTCCAGTTGAGCTCTTTCAAATCCTGAAAGATGATGCTGTGAAAGTGCTGCACTCAATATGTCAACAAATTTGGAAAACTCAGCAGTGGCCACAGGACTGGAAAAGGTCAGTTTTCATTCCAATCCCAAAGAAAGGCAATGTCAAAGAATGCTCAAACTACTGTACAATTGCACTCATCTCACACGCTAGTAAAGTAATGGTCAAAATTCTCCAAGCCAGGCTTCAGCAATATGTGAACCGTGAACTTCCTGATGTTCAAGCTGGTTTTAGAAAAGGCAGAGGAACCAGAGATCAAATTGCCAACATCCGCTGGATCATGGAAAAAGCAAGAGAGTTCCAGAAAAACATCTATTTCTGCTTTGTTGACTATGCCAAAGCCTTTGACTGTGTGGATCACAATAAACTGTGGAAAATTCTGAAAGAGATGGGAATACCAGACCACCTGATCTGCCTTTTGAGAAATCTATATGCAGGCCAGGAAGCAACAGTTAGAACTGGACATGGAGCAACAGACTGATTCCAAATTGGAAAAGAAGTATGTCAAGGCTGTATATTGTCACCCTGCTTATTTAACTTATATGCAGAGTACATCATGAGAAACGCTAGACTGGAAGAAACACAAGCTGGAATCAAGATTTCTGGGAGAAATATCAATAACCTCAGATATGCAGATAACACCACCCTTATGGCAGAAAATGAAGAGGAACTAAAAAGCCTCTTGATGAAAGTGAAAGTGGAGAGTGAAGAAGTTGGCTTAAAACTCAACATTCAGAAAACGAAGATCATGGCATCTGGTCCCATCACTTCAAGGGAAATAGATGGGGAAACAGTGGAAACAGTGTCAGACTTTATTTTTGGGGGCTCCAAAATCACTGCAGATGGTGACTGCAGCCATGAAATTAAAAGACGCTTACTCCTTGGAAGGAAAATTATGACCAACCTAGATAGCATATTCAAAAGCAGAGACATTACTTTGCCATCAAAGGTTCGTCTAGTCAAGGCTATGGCTTTTCCTGTGGTCACGTATGGATGTGAGAGTTGGACTGTGAAGAAGGCTGAGCGCCAAAGAATTGATGCTTTTGAACTGTGGTGTTGGAGAAGACTCTTGAGGGTCCCTTGGACTGCAAAGAGATCCAACCAGTCCATTCTGAAGATCAGCCCTGGGATTTCTTTGGAAGGAATGATGCTAAAGCTGAAACTTCAGTATTTTGGCCACCTCATTCAAAGAGTTGACTCATTGGAAAAGACTCTGATTCTGGGAGGGATTGGGGGCAGGAGGAGAAGAGGACGACAGAGGATGAGATGGCTGGATGGCACCACTGACTCGATGGACGTGAGTCTAGGTGAACTCCGGGAGTTGGTGATGGACAGGGAGGCCTGGCGTGCTGCGATTCATGGGGTCGCAAAGAGTCGGACATGACTGAGCGACTGAACTGAACTGATGGGACCTGATACCATGATCTTAATTTTCTGAATGTTGAGTTTTAAGCCAGGTTTTTCACTCTCCTCTTTCACTTTCAACAAGAGGCTCTTTGGTTCTTTGCTTTCTGCCTTAAGGGTGGTGTCATCTGAGTATCTGAGGTTATTGATATTTCTCCCAGCAATCTTGATTCCAGCTTGTGTTTCATCCAGCCTGGTATTTCACATGATGTATAAGTTAAATAAGCAGAGTGACAATATACAGCCTTGATGTACTTCTTTCCCAATTTGGAACCAGTCTGCTGCTCCATGTACAATTCTAACTGTTGCTTCTTGACCTGCATACAGATTTCTCAAGTGGCAGTCAGGTGGTCTGGTATTCCCATCTCTTTCAGAATTTCCCAGTTTATTGTGATCTACACAGTCGAAGGCTTTGGATTAGTCAATAAAGCAGAAATAGATGTTTTTCTGGACCTCTCTTCCTTTCTCGATCATCCGGTGGATGTTGGCAATTTGATCTCTGGTTCCCTTGCCTTTTCTAAATTCAGCTTGAACATTTGGAAGTTCACCATTTATGTACTGTTGAAGCCTGGCTTGGAGAATTTTGAGTATTATTTTACTAGCATGTGAGATGAGTGTAATTGTGCGGTAGTTTAAGCATTCTTTGGCATTGCCTTTTCTGGGGATTGGAATGAAAGCTGATCTTTTCCAGTCCTGTGGCCACTGCTGAGTTTTCCAAATTTGCTGGCATATTGAGTGCAGCACTTTCACAGTATCATCTTTCAGGATCTGAAATAGCTCAACTGGAATTTCATCACCTCCACTAGCTTTGTTTGTAGTGATGCTTCCTAAGGCCCACTTGAATTCTCATTCCAGGATGTCTGGCTCTAGGTGAGTGATCACACCATCGTGATTATCTTGGTCGTGAAGATCTTTTTTGTATAATTCTTCCATATATTCTTTCCACCTCTTCTTAATACCTTCTGCTTCTGTTAGGTCCCTACCATTTCTGTCCTTTATTGTGCCCATCTTTGCATGAAATATTCCCTTGGTATCTCTAATTTTCTTAAAGAGATCTCTAGTCTTTCCCATTCTATTGTTTTCCTCTATTTCTTTGCACTGATCACTGAGGAAGGCTTTCTTATCTCTCCTTGCTATTCTTTGGAACTCTGCATTCAGATGCTTATGTCTTTCCTTTTCTCCTTTGCCTTTTGCTTCTCTTCTTTTCACAGCTATTTGTAAGGCCTCCTCAGACAACCATTTTGTCTTTTTGCATTTCTTTTTCTTGGGGATGGTCTTGATCACTTCCTCCTGTACAATGTCACAAACCTCTGTCCATAGTTCTTCAGGTACTCTATCAGATCTAATCCCTTGAATCTATTTGTCACTTCCACTATATAATCATAAGGGATTTGATTAAGTCAAACCTGAATGGTCTAGTGGCTTTCCCTACTTTCTTCAATTTCAGTCTGAATTTGGCAATAAAGAGTTCAATATCTGAGCCACAGTTAGCTCCCGGTCTTGTTTTTGCTGACTGTATAGAGCTTCTCCATCTTTGGCTGCAAAGAATATAACCAATCTGATTTTGCTATTTACCATCTAGTGATGATGGCAACCCACTCCAGTACTCTTGCCTGGAAAATCCCATAGATGGAGGAGCCTGGTAGGCTGCAGTCCATGGGGTCGCTAAGAGTCAGACATGACTGAGCGACTTCACTTTCACTCTTCACTTTCCTGCATTGGAGAAGGAAATGGCAACCCACTCCAGTGTTCTTGTCTGGAGAATCCCAGGGACAGCGGAGCCTTGTGGGCTGCCATCTATGGGGTCGCCCAGAGTCAGACAAGACTGAAGCAACTTAGCAGCAGCAGCAGCTGCAGCAGATGTCCATGTGTAGAGTCTTCTCTTGTGTTGTTGGAGGAGGGTATTTGCTATGACCAGTGCGTTCTCTCTGCAAAACTCTGTCAGCCTTTGTTCTGCTTCATTTTGTACTCCAAAATCAAATCTGCCTGTTACTCCAGGTATCTCTTGACTTCCTTCTTTTGCATTCCAGTTCCCTATAATGAAAAGGACATCTGTTTTGGGTGTTAGTTCTAGAAGGTCTTGTAGGTCTTCATAGAACCGTTCAACTTCAGCTTTACTGGTTGGAGCATAGACTTGGATTATTGTGATATTGAATGTTTGCCTTGGAAACAGACAGAGATCATTCTATCATTTTTGAGATTGCACCCAAGTACTGCATTTCAGACTCTTCTGTTGACTATGAGGGCTACTCCATTTCTTCTTAGGGATTCTTGCCCACAGTAATAGATATAATGGTCATTTGAGTTAAATTTGCCTACTCCAGTCCATTTTAGTTCACTGATTCCTAAAATATCAATGTTCATTCTTGCTATCTCCTCTTTGACCACTTCTAATTTACCTTAGATTCATGTCCATCACATCAATGATGCCATCCAACCATCTCATCCTCTGTTGTCCCCTTCTCCCGCCTTCAATCTTTCCAAGCATCAGGGTCTTTTCCAATGAGTCAGTTCTTTGCATCAGGTGGCCAAAGTATTGGAGTTTCAGCTTCAGCACCAGTCCCTCCAATGAATATTCAGGACTGATTTTCTTTAGGATTGACTAGTTGGATATCCTTGCAGTCCAAGGGACACTTAAGAGTCTTCTTCAATACCACAGTTCAAAAGCATCAATTCTTCAACACTCAGCTTTCTTCATAGTCCAACTCTCACATCCATACATGACCATCAGAAAAACTGTAGCTTTGACTAGGCAGACCCTGTTGGCAAAGTAATGTCTCTGCTTTTTAGTATGCTGTTTATGTTGGTCATAGCTTTTCTTCCAAGGAGCAAGCATCTTTTAATTTCATGGCTGCAGTCACTATCTGCAATGATTTTGGAACCGCAAAAAATAAAGTCTGTCACAGCCTTGACGTACTCCTTTCCTGATTTGGAACCAGTCCCTTGTTCCAAGTCCAGTTCTGTTCTAGCAATTTCTAACCAGTTCTAGCAAGACGGTAGGAGGGGCGAAATCACATTTAGAATCAAACTCCATACCCACCAGAGATACTCAGAGAGCTCAAACAAAACCTTGTGCACACCAGGAAACCCCACAGAGACTGAGCCAGACCTGCCTTTGAGTGTTTGAGTGTCTGCTGAGGAGGTACCAGTCAGTAGTGGCCTGCCACAAGGGCAGGGGCTCTGGGTACAGCAGACCTGGGTTTGGCATAAGCCCTCTTGGAAAATGTCACCGTTAACCCCACCAGGGAGCTGCCAGAACATGCACAGGGCTGGAGAAACAGACTCTTGGAGGGCACAAAG
Source organism: Bos indicus (assembly GCF_029378745.1). NCBI lineage: Eukaryota > Metazoa > Chordata > Mammalia > Artiodactyla > Bovidae > Bos > Bos indicus. Next base: position 81,771,840 of record NC_091764.1, on the reverse strand, counting down.
AAAACCTTGTGCACTCCAGGACCCAGGAGAAAGGAGCAGTGACCTCACAAGAGACTGACCAAGACATGCCTGTGAGTGTCCAGGAGTCTCCAGCAGAGGCGTGGGTTGACAGTGGTCTACTATAAGGTCGGGGACAGTGAGTGCACCAGTGTGTGCACGGACCTTTTGAAGATGGTTGCCATTATCTTCATTACCTCCACCATAGTTTGGTTTCAAGTCAACAACAGGGAGGGAACACAGCCCTGCCCATCAACAGAGAATTGGATATCCTCATTAGTAATCTATTTTATATATAGTATCAATAGGGTATATGTGTTAATCTCAATCTCCCATTCCTCCCGTCCCTACTGCTTTCCCCCTTGGTATCCAAACATTTGTTCTCTACTTTTGCATCTCTATTGCTGCCTTGCAAATAAGATCATCTATACCATTTTTCTAGATTCTACATATATGCATGAATATATGATATTTGGTTTTCTCTGACTTCACTCTATGTCACTCTCCAGGCTGACTTTATTTAGGTTACATTTCTTTTAAAGGAAAGTGCATGAATATCAGTGTTAACAAACCTTGAAAAAAACGTGATGTATTCACATGTACTTTTTTATTAGTTAAGTTTAAGAGCTGTGCCAAAATGAGGCACTGCCGCACTCAGTGCCCCCGACCCTGTAGTAGACCACTGCCGACCACGCCTCTGCTGGAGACTCCTGGACACTCACAAACAAAATCTTTGAGTGGAGTGGCTTATAAACTGAACAATTGAATTATGTGAGTCTTGATTTTAGTAAATGACAAAGCAGCTAAAATTACAAAGCATCAAAATGGAGCAAGAAGGATTAAAGTACAGGTCATATCCTGAGAGCAAAAAGGTTGTGGGGGAGGAAGGGGGTGGTGTACTGGAAGGGAGTGGGTGGGGGTAATGTCCAGCTGGAAGCAAATGATGCCATGTGGTTCAGCTGGTCATTCATAGAGTACATCCTGTGCTGAGGTAGTTACTCCTGTTATAAGTTTAAAACAAAAAGACATCATGGGTAAGTAATGCAGTAGAGTGTAGTGGAAGGCTGTTAGTACTTGTAGGGGGGAGGGAGGGAAGTAGAAGATTGAAAGAGTAAAGAGACAGCTTTATTAGCTTTCAGATGGTTTTTCTAGATGGCTAGTGGCATCTACCTAATTTCTTGAATAATGCCATAGCATTATGCACGGCTTCCTTATTCTATGGCAACCTTTACTGTTATTTGTTTATACGTCTTCTACTTCCAACAAGGATTTGAAGCAGCTTATAATAAAAGACACAGATAAAATAAACCCCTCAAATAATTAACAGCACAGTAGAAGATAAGGATTAAGTATTAATAATGGTGGAGGTGGGGGGGATAATTATTTTAGAAACAAATGACTAAAGAAGTTATTACAGCTCTGAGCTTCATAATGGTCAAAATAGAAAGTTTTAGTAACTTGGAAAAAATTTTCTCATCCTCCATATAATCTTATGAGCAATTTAGGTCATGTTTTAGGATGAATATAAGCAATAATAAAGTACATTTAGAATGTTGTGAGAAAAGATTAAAGAAAATCTATTCTTACCACTCTCACAGAATCATTAACTTTATTTTTTAAAACACACTAATAGCTAGTTTTTGTGCTTATGCAAACTTTTATTTTTTATTTTTTTTGCCATGACACACAGTTTGCAGGATCTTAGTTCCGCAACCAGGGTTGAACCTGAGCCCTTGACAGTGAGAGAATAGAGTCCTAACCACTGGACAGCCAAGGAAGCCCCCAAATATATTTCACTATTAGCTGTATTTTGTACTTAGTTTTTATTTCCATAATGGCTAAATATTTTTTCAGTCTTCACTGATGACTTTACATTACTGTTTTTTTAGACTATGAAATAGTCAATCATATTTTTATAAAGTCCTTTGCTTAACCACTTCAGTTTTATTGGCCAGGTTTCTCATATTTCACTAGTGTAAAGAATACCTTTGTGGGTATAACTTATTTTTCTTCTTCTGAAGAGTTCTTTCTTCGTTCAGTCAATAAGTATGTATTGACACTTTTGTGTGTGTGCCAGTCACTATTTATGCACTGGGGACACTGAGATCAGTATTTTCCAAACACAGAGGAAAATATGGTGCTCTGTCTGGGCAAGGAGATGCCAGGATGGTCTTCACAGAGGAACTAAGTATCAAGATAGTCCTTAAGAATAAAGGCAACCCACTCCGGTACTCTTGCCTTGAGAATCCCATGGATGGAGGAGCCTGGTAGGCTATAATCCATGGGGTCGCTAAGAGTCGGACACAACTGAGCGACTTCACTTTCACTTTTCACTTTCATGCATTGGAGAAGGAAATGGCAACCCACTCCAGTGTTCTTGCCTGGAGAATCCCAGGGATGGGGGAGCCTGGTGGGCTATAATCCATGGGGTCACTAAGAGTTGGACATGACTGAGCGACTTCACTTTCACTTAAGAATAAAAAAAAGTGCTTGTCAAATTTTCATATAGGTTTTGTCAAATCATAATGTTGATATTGTTAAAGGTTTTCTTCTTTCCTACATTTTCAAACCTATACCAGTATTTGTGTTATTATTAAATTAAAAATTTTTTTTTCTCAGTTTGTTTTCATTGACTTAGATTATAGTTGAAGATAATATCGTATCTATCTATAGATTCTGTTCATGGTCTTCAAGTTTTCACTTGTATGGCAGGGAAAGGAAGGAAAAAAATGAGACTTTGGAGTCACATTTATAAGATGGCTTTGCCATTTATTAGTGAGGTAAACTAATTAGGTGATGTAAATTAGTGATGTAAACGAATTAGTAAGGTAAATTACTTAATCTTGCTAAACTACAGTTTTTCCAACAATAAAGTTAGAGTAACAATACTTAACCTTGTATGATCATGGAAAAGATTGAACCAGAGAAAGAATAAATCATCTGTAATATAGGAGGCATTTTTGTTGTTTTTCAGTCACTAAGTTGTGTCCAACTCTTTGAGACCCCATGAACTGCAGCACACCAGGCTTCCCTGTCCTTCACTCATTCCTGGAGTTTGCCCAAACTCATGTCCATTGAGTTGGTGGTGCCATCCCACCATCTCATCCTCTGTTGTCCCAGTCTCCTCCTGTCTGCATTCCTTCCCAGCATCAGGGTCTTTTTCAATGAGTCAGTTCTTTGCATCAGGTGGCCAAGCTATTGGAGCTTCAGCTTTGGCACCAGTCCTTCTGATAAATATTCCACGTTGATTTCCTTTGGGATTGACTGCTTTTATCTCCTTGCTTTCCAAGGGCATTTAAGAGTAACTATTATTGCTTTTTGGAATATTGATGCTCCCTTTAAGATTCAGGAGTTCTTTACACATGTAAACCCTGTGTCCTATTTGTTGAAAATGACTTCTTTTCTGTTTTCACTTTACAGTTTAAGAATTTCATATTTTAAAATTAAAGTTGGTTAAGTTATTGTTCTGTTAAATATCAGGGTTTCTGATAGTTACTCTATTTTAGGATTATATGCAAGTCACTAAACCATCTGGGATCTATTTGAGCATATAGAAATTTAATGTTTGACATAGCAAATATCAATTGAACTTTTATACAATTTTTTTTACAATAAAATCTGTCTCAAAGCATGAGATTGCTCGTTGAGAAAATACATTGCCAATATTTTCTTTTCACTATCTAAAATCACAGATTCCCCAATAGACCTGCAGTTTGTTGAGACTGCCTTTTAAGATGAAACTGAATACTTGATGTGAGATCAATAAAATCATAAGGACTGAGATAATATTTACAGAATTATTCATGTTGACAAACACTTAGCTCTGTTCATTGTGTATTTACTCGTCATAGAGCATTACAGAAAAGAGTAAATATTTGTTGGAATGGTCACTATTATAGTCTGAGTTTAAAACCTGAAACAAAAATTCTGGGCAATTTCAAAGTCTAACTCCTGTATCCTGTAAACTTAAATTTTATTTTTGACCTGATTCTGAAATGAAATCTTATTATTTACATTTTAGAGATAAAAGATAAAGGGATTGTTTTGTTTAACAGAAGAAAACCCTTTTGTATCCTGGCCTTATTGATTCATCTAGCTTCTGCTCCCAACAGCTTAGAAACTTATACCAGAAGTTCTCAAATTTGAGGAACTTTTTCTACTCTGTATACCTTTGCTCGTTAGTCTTTCTGTCTGCAACACAGTTTTGATTTTTCAAAGTTGATCAGGTTCTTATCCTTGAAGATTCAACATAAATACAATGACTTCTCTGAAACCTTCAGCATCATTACTAACTCTCTGCCTTGATACCCTCTGGAATTTTTATATATTTTTGTTGTTGTGTGAAACTCATGGCCTGCACCTGAGAGGCAATATTCATTGGCTTTAAATGAAGGACTTTTAAATGGGACATGGGCTTTAGTCCTAGCTCTTCCATTTCCTAGCAATGTAGCCATAAGCATGTCAGATGACCTCTCTATGCTCTCTCTCTGTCTTAGTTTTCTCACCTGTAAAATGGGGTTAACAATAGTATTTCACAGAATTATTGTGAGAAACAAATGAAATAATGTGTGTCAAACATTTAGTCTAGTTTCTGACACATAATAAAGATAATGCATTTTCTTGTTACTTTTTGGTAATTATTTCCACACCCTTCTTATCTCTTGCTTTGCGTTTACCCCAATATGTGGCGGCATAAAACAATGAACATCTATTATTTCAGTTTCTGTGGGTCTGGAATCTGGGTACAGCTTAGTTGGGTGTCTATGGCTCAGGGTTTCCCACAGACTGCACTTAAGATATCAGCTGGGAATGGATAACCAACTAGGACCTACTGTATAGCAAGGGAACCTTGCTCAATGTTATGTGGTAGCCTGGATGGGAGAGGAGTTTGGGCGTGAATGGATACAAGTATATGTATGGCTGAGTCCCTTTGCTGTCCACCTGAAACTATCACAACTTTGTTAATTGGCTATATCCCCAGTACAAAATAAAAAGTTTAAAAAAGCTATTTAGAAAAGAAGATATCAGCTGGGGCTACAGTCACTGAAGTTTTGACTGGGGAGGTTACACAGTTAGACCCTTGCTGCTTATGGGACTTAACTTTCCTCAGAGCCAGTGAGAGAATGAGAGGGGATGCCCAAGACAGAAGCTATAGCTTTTTGGTCACTAATTTGGATGTTACAGCCCATCGTTAGGTCTGGCCCATGTGTGCATGGGTGCTAAGTTGCTTCAGTCCTGTCTGACTCTTTTCAACTCTATGGACTGTAGCCTGCCAAGCTCCTCTGTCCATGGGATTCTCTAGGCAAGAATACTGGAAGTGGTTGCCATGTCCTTCTCCAGGGGATCTTTCTGACCCAGGGATTGAACCCTTGTCTCCTGCATTTCCCTCATTCTGGGTGGATTCTTTACCACTGAGCCACCAGGGAAGCCCAGATCTGGCCCATACTCCAGGTGAAAAATAATCCCACAGAGGCCTGACTACCCGCAGGAGGAAACCACTGGAAACCATCTCAAGGGCTGCCTAGCACCAGGGGTGTTGCAGCTTACTTACTGGTTTTTGTATTTTCAACGTTATTGTTGTTGTCTTTGTTTAGTTGCTATGTCATGTCCTACTCTCTTGCGATCCTGTGAACTGTAGCCCACCACGCTCCTCTGTCCATGGGATTTCCCAGGCAGGAATACTGGAACGGGTTGCCGTTTCCTTTTCCATTTTCAATGGAATCTGTCTCCATAAACCCTTACCTCTATGGCTAAGAACTTTTTCTTAGTTCTGGAAAGTATGAGAGATTCTTACTTATCAGCTGTTCATGCAGTGTTGTTTTTGTTGTTCTTCCTTAGGGGAAAAGCTATTAGCAAAGCATGACACCCACGAAAGGTGGAAGAATGTTGGCAGCAGCTTGTTCCATTCTGGTGTTATAGGAAGGATGGAATGCCAGGTAGTATGTGTGAAGAAGGATAAAAAATGGGGGGAATTTGCACATATCAGTTATTTATCTAAAATTTTTTTTCACTCCCATAACCTAGTCCATCTTTAGATTATGGAAAGAAGAGAATGTGCTTTGTGTTCTTTCTAAAAATTATTAGATGCTGCTGCATTTAAGGGAAAGAGAAATCAAATGATAATTAACCAAGTAAGACAAATATCTTTTATAGTATAGCACCTGGTTGTATACATCTGATTGTAACCATGGTTTGTGTTGATCAACATCCTACCAGCTGGCTAAGTAAATTCCCAACATGCCAGGCTTCTGGGATGAACCTCCTTTGGAGAAACCATAGGTTCCATGCTCCTAAGCAGGAATCTTTTTCCCTCTGATGTCACTGAGTGTAGCCAGATGTTGCCAGAAAGATTGTGGTTAGCGGCCACTTATTATTTTTTTATTTTTATTTTAGTCTTCTTAAACGTAACCCCAAACACTTATGCAGGCCACTAAGAAAAATAGGCCTCCAGTCTCAGCAATTTCCATTTTCCCCCATGTTCTTTTGAACATCTTTCATGTTGATGGCTGGAAGTTATTCAAGCATCTCCTGATTGCTGTTTTCAAATCTTTTGCCATTGGTAGGTAGAATTCTTTTACAATCTTAGGCATAGGAATGGTACACAATAGATCTCCAATGAATGGAAGCTACTGAAATAATATTATTATCACACTTTTCTCAAAATGATCCTCCCATAGGATTGTTTCAATGCAGCTAATGATCATGCCATTATTTCTGTGTTTGTGTGGCCAGAGTACCCCAGAGTAATAAGCAGGATACATGAAAACCCCTCCGTAAATAGGTACCCAGTCTGTGGTGCAGTCTTTTTTTACTGTGCACAATTCTGTTTTCTTCTGTTCTTCTCCATACCTAGTCTCCCATCATTGTGCAAGGACTCGCCAACTGGCAATTCATGTAGCTTTTTACCATCAACCTCCCCTTACTGTTCCAGAATGCTTTCATTGCTCTTACATTGTCACTTCAGATGCAAGGCTGCAAAACTCTTTCTTCCCTTTTGGAGTCTTGGAGCACCTATTGCCATCCACACGCCTATCTCTTGGTACATCCAATTTTTATTTTAAAGCAACAAAGATATTGGGTTCAAAGAGCTTGCAGTCTAGCAGGGATGATAAGACCTGGCATGAATAATGGTAGCACAGAGCAGGAGGGGAGAGGCAGTGTGTGGGAAGAGTCCATGCCCTAGGGTTTGGGGAGGGAAGGTCATTGACACCCAAACTGATCAGGAAAGATGTCGTGGAGACTGTGTGGTAGAGAGGATCCCGACTGCTGGAAATGGTGAGGGAGACATTCCACTGGGTGAGGAGAATATGAAAAGAAGTGTGGAGATGATGGGAATAAGTCATGAGAGGAAGGTGGGGAAGAGTCCAGTTGGCCTGGGAGCAGAGAGTGGGGGCAAGACCACTGGGTCTGAGGCATGCAGGCTGGCTTTGGGTCCCAGCCCTGCTGGATGAGGAATATAAACTGGTGTCAAACTGGGAGACAGATGCTGAACATATGACTTGATCTTTCCAAATCTGTTTCTTCACCTGAAAAGTGAGGTTGTTTACCTCGCAGAAGTGTGAGAATCAAAGCAGACAATGAACGTATTGTGGTGAGATAATTAAAAGAATATTAATTTATTATGTCCACTCCCACTTGGCATTACAATTTTCCCTTCTCTGTCCCTCCCTTGGCTCTGTGCCTTGGGGCAAGAATGCAGCAGATCGGAAAGAGAAGGAAAAAAAAAAGAAGAAGAAACATCTTCCTATTTCAGCCTGCAGGCAATGGAAAGGACTGGAATGGGATGGAAAACATGGAGTTATCCAAATTGCTGAGAAGCTGATGAATGTTAGGATTCTTCATGTTGTCACCTGCATCCCCCCTGGGAGAGAAAGGCTGGGGATAATGAGGCACAGGGTCACGGGGAGCAGGTCTCTGCACCACCTCCTTGACTGGTGAGCTGCCAAGCCTAAGCGGACTTTAGAGCTCCCTGAGGCCATATGGCCTTAGAAGGAATGGTTCTGCAGCGAGTCCTGGCAAACAGGGCCAGAGCCCCACAGAGAGTCCTACAGTCCACCCTAGTAAGAAAGCCATTATTCCATGGCTTTCTTTCTAGGGTAGACTGTGCTGCTCCAGAATGGCACCAGAAGTGGCGTGGAGACAGGAGCTAGAGCTGTCTCAGGGCTGAGCCCAAGATCAGTGCTTGAAGGTTCACAGATTGCTCAGCAAAGACAGAGCGCATGGAGAACCCGGTTTATCCTCAGACCCCACAATAGCTTGATAATGTGGGGACTCTCAGATCTCCCATAAAACCTCGTAGAGAAGTGAATTCCAACTGAACCAATAATTAAATTTCTGCAGCCCCCAGGAAATAGGAACTCATAATAGAAATTAAGTTGTTGTAGGGAAAAGAAAAACTAAGTATTTTCCTTGCTCCTCAAGGTTATGGATTGAGAAGTATATCCATTATAGTAACTTTAAAAACTTTAAATTGACCTGCCACATTAAGAACTAAAATGAAGAGAAAGCTGGAAAGGCCGCCACGTACTGGAGTATGAGTGGCCCTGGAATAGCATCCTGGGAGGGTTCTGAAATGGAGTTATTCACATTCTTTAATTCCCTATTCTCAGCCCCAGAACAGTCAAAACTGTGACACAGCTGTTCTGGTTGTAAAGGGCAGCTATGTAGGGCAGTATTCCCAGAAGCTTTCTTTGCTCCCAAATCAGCTCCATAAAAAAGTAAGCATTCTAAATATCAGGCACGTTGATACAACAACCACAGCAAATTCAGTGCCAAATGTTTTTATCTTTGTGGCAGATGGTGGCCTGTTTGTGAAGCAGCACTTCATAGGGAAAGGATGCCCTTCAACACTTGAAATGGCTGAGCCTGCTTCTAATCCTTCAACTCAGAAGAAGCATCAAACTCTGAAGAAAACCTCCAGGGCAACTTAACTCTTAAAACCAGCTGCCAGGTGGTAGCAGGCCATTGTTCCGTGTCTGGCCCTTTCTGTCATTCTGTAGCTGAGCATTGTTCATTGATTCCATTAATTAATATTTGTTGAACACCCTCTCAGCTGGACAACACGAGAGGTCCTTCTTACACCAGTAAGAAGGCAGGACACCTTTCCTCCAGGAACTTAAATAATTACAACAATACGTGCTAGTCACAATGGATCTCTAAGGTAAGTGGTAGAAGCCCCCTCAGTCTACAGATAGAGGAGCCGAGATTTAGATAAATGAGAGAACTAGCCCAAGAGCACATAGCTAGGAAAGGGAAGACCAGAATTTAGATAATTCTGGATTCAAGATTCATGCTTCTAACCAGCATATTCTGGTGTCCAGGGAGGAATGAAGGAGAACAGGTTGGGAATTATGTACAAGGCAGTGTGATGGGAGCTCTGATCAGGTGTTTTGTGGGAACTAGAGAACCCCCTTCCCTGCCACAGCAGATGGGGAGGGTTCCCAGAGGAAGCCCCATCAACCTAAGGATTGTCAAACTGACTCCTCAATCAAAGGATTTGCTGTGGGCCCTAGTCATGGACATTAGAATCAGTTCCTCATCCTCCTATCTACAAAATTTTCACCCAAAGCACACATTTTCTCATATTCTTTTCCTCTTTGGAACAAGGATAGTAGGTTTTCATCAAGCCTGGGTTCTTTATTGCCCCTCTTTTAAGATTTTTTTTTTTTTTAATGTGCACCATTTTTAAAGTCTTTATTGAATTTGTTACCATATTGCTTCTGTTTTATGTTTTGGTTTTTTGGGGCATGAAGCGTGTGGGATCCTAGCTCCCTGACCCAGGGGTCGAACACATATCCCCTACATTAGAAGGTGAAATCTTAACTACCCACTGCCAGGGGAGTCCCATTACCCCTCTTCTTAGGTTGCAAATCTACAGATGGGCTGTTTTCGCTCATTGGCTATGGATACAACCTAAGGAGTAAGTCAGTGGAGGGGCCTGCACGACCAGGGCCACGACGAGGTGCCAAGGCCGCACTGTGGCTGTGCCTGGAACAGAACTCTGAGTGGGAGGACCAGCCATCCTGGTCGGCCAGCCTTCAGCTGAGTCATGTGAGGCCATGCTGACCCGGTAATTCTGGGCCAGCAAGTGACCTCACTGAGTGTTTGTGGGGACACAGCAAGGGAGGAAATGTGCTAGAAGAAAGCAAAGTAAAGCAGTAAATGGCTGTCATTAGCGCTGTACCTCTGAGAGGGAGAAGGAGTGCCTATGTTTAAGGTAATGTTTGACAAAGACCTGGGCTTCTCTGGTGGCTCAGATGGTAAAGAATTGGCCTGCAGTGCAAGAGACCTGGGTTTGATCCCTGGGTTGGGAAGATCCCCTGGAGGAGGGAACGGCTACCCATTCCAGTATTCTTGCCTGGAGAATTCCACGGACAGACAAGCCTGGCGGACTTGAGGTCCATGGAGTCACAAAAAGCTGGACATGACTGAGCGACTAGCAATTTCACGTTCTAGTCTTAAGTCCTGGAAAGGGTTCATTCAGCATTATTATTGCCACCCACCATCTTATCTTCTAAGCTCTGTTTTTCCTCAGGCACCAAAATTTAAGATAACGAGGACCAGTTATTAATACTTGACTACATTATCAACATTGTTTCATTACAAATATCCTGACACATTGCAGAAATGACTACGTATACTTATTTTTTTTAAGTATAGTTGTAAGGTAGAGGTTTAAATACACATCTAACATTTTAAAGGCAATTTATGGTACAATATCGTTTTATCTTTTTGATTGCTAATAGTATTTCAGCTACAGGGAGACTGAATACATTTGGGAAAGAAGATAGTCTGGGAATATCACCACTATTTGTAATGTTTCCTTGGAAAATATTAGAAATTAAAGTAACCACTTTATAATCAAATTTTAGTAACACATTAAGGAAGGAATGGCATGCATATGCTAAAATGGCTATGATTTAACACCAGCCTGCTTTGTTTGGTATATGTGACAAGTAATCCAGTGACATGGCACCAGATTGACAGTAGTTCTTCCTCTGTAGCTACTGATGAAAAAAGGACCCACTCTAGCTCCCTAGACATGAACAGAGTCGTTTAATGCTCGGAGAGGAATGGGGCCACCCTCTGGGCCTTTGCGGCTTGCTTATGATGTTTTAAAGCAGCCTGCCAGGAACAACACAGGCAATATTTGCGTAATTGTAAACAGATCCTTAGATCTTTTATAGCTGGGATAATCTGTACAAGGAAAGGGGCTGCCTTTAGTCTTTATAATAGAACCAGCACCTTGTCCGCTCCCTCTGTAACTGCCCACTGAGGCTGTGCCCGTGCAGCCCTGTGTTCTGCAGAGCAAATGGTAGTAAAGCAATAAGCCTCTAATCAGCAAAGTCTTCCTGAACCAGCAGCATGAGGCAGGTATCCCAGTAAACTGAAAGGAGTATGTCTTGGGTCAGGCAGGGTCTCTGCGGGAGGTCAAGGTGGGGCCCGGAGAATTTGGAGGCGGCCTCAAGAAGGCAGGTTCCAGACCTTTCACACTTTACAAATGGCTCGGCTTGGCCTAATCCCTTCATTTTTTAAGGAGCACATTTCCTGGGTCTATAAAGTATATTAGAACAGCCTTTTACAACTGAGGTGGTTGGTAATATAGTTTGGTGGCTAGGAAAACAGACTCCAGAATTTGCCCTCTGGAGCTCCGGCCTGGCTGTCACCCACAACTTTGGGACCTTCCGCATACCTCTTATCAGTTTTAGTAAAGCAGGGCCGCAGGCTATGTCAGCCGGCAGCTCTGAGGGTTGAATGAGTTAATACAGAGAGTTTAGCACACAGTCAATTGTTTATAAAGAGACGTTCCCTATTATGGTTACTGTTGTGCTTTCAGGAGCCCGATTCTACAAACACAAAATTTGAATGTCACGTTACAGTATATTTTTGATTAGTAAAAATAACATGCGAACAAAAATAAGTGTCATGCTCACGTGTAGCTCTGATGACAATCTTTCAATTTGGGCTGCTTGTTTAATTTTTCTAGGTGTAATCATTGGGACAAAGATTCTCTTGCTAGAACTAGTGACTGTAATAATATCGATGAAGAATCCTGGTGTTTCTTAATACTTGGGTCTGCACATGGACCCCCGGGCAGGGTTGTCCAGCATACTGCACTGTGGCAGCATGCGTGGCAGAATCTCAGTTAAATGGAAAAAAAAAAAAAGCCAGCCAGGTCTGGGCACTTCAGGGTGGTTGAGGAAAAGAAAGTGGACCTCTGACAAGTCACACTGTAAACCAGATGGTATGATGGAGAGTTTATGCCTTTTATGCTTCTGACTTCCGTGTTTGTCATAAATCAAGGTGTTAGATATGGTTAGTGATTTGAAGTGAAAAACAAATGCTCTGCTTTTCTTCTATAAGCTTCTGCATCAGTTAGAAAGAATCCTGACCTTCTAAGCAGATCTACTACAATCCCAGTAACAATAAACTATCATTTGCAACTCTTTACTGATTGGAATCAGAATTTCCTCAGTACTGTGAAACCAAAACAAGTTCAAAATAAACTGGACTCTGAGGCTCATCTAAGCATGCAACTCTCACTCTCAATATTATTTTTTTCTTTTTATGTGATCACTGAAAGGGCTTTATTTTTTTCATTGCCTTGCTTAGTGATAAATGAAAGTTATGAATTTGTACTAGTAAAGTGCATTTACAGTGGCAAAACAGAGCTTTTATTATTTTTCGTAGTCCCAATTTGTCTGGGACTGTCCCAGTTTTAGAACTGAAAGTTCTTCATCCTAAATTCTTCCTTTATCCTGGTCAAACTGGGATCATATTGTCACTCTGTCTATATATCAGAACCCGGTGTAAGACTTGGTTTTTAAAAAGGATTCTGCTGCTAAAATTGTTTGAAAATCACTGTGATAGATGAAGTAGCATGGTGAATAAATGGTTTGTTATCCATCCTGGACACCCTTGAGAGTGAAAGGCTCACAGATTGGACAGTAAGCAAACCCTATCCTAAAATACCTCTTATTCTGAAAGGCTAATACTCTGTTTAATTGCAAATAAATAAAAACCTTTTGGTAGCAATTGTCCGAATATCTCATACCACTCTTTGCTTAAGGATCATGGATTTGGGCATATGTTCATATTTTTCATTTGATCATAAATATAAAAGGTGAATGAGATGAGCCAGAAGAGATCTTTACTAATACCTGGTTATACCTTGGGATCAGTTGGCTAAAAAAATTAATCCCGCATGTCAAAGTACTTGTGATTCACTTTACTTCCCATCAAAGCCAATGCAAAAGAAAAAATGTTAATTAAAGGTTGTAGTAAGTTAGACTGCAGTTGACTAATGCTTTATTTTGTCTAAAACAGTCTCTAGGGTGAATAAACATTAACCATTTCATGAGTGAACAAAATTCATGTGATCTGTGACCTCTGGAAAATCTCAAGGAAAAAATACTTTAAAAATCCAGCAACTTTCAAACTTCCTGTCCTGAGAAGGATTGATGGTGGGAGGGACCTTTAGGGGCAAGCCAGCCCTGCTCCCTGTGCCCAGACCAGCTGCTTACAATGCAGTAGGCAGGATCCAGTCTTCCAGCAAATGTGCTTTGTCCGATCCTATCCACACACACTTGGCTCTTCATTGACTTTTCTCACACTGCTTTATTTCAGTAATTATTACCAACTTCCTTAGCTCCACATCAGCAAGTTCCCCCACCCCCTGTTTTTCTGGAAGGATGCTCAAAGATCATCCATGTTAAGGTACAAATAACGCATGGTGGCAGTGGCACTGATGCTATCACTTCAAAGCAGATGAGATGCCCTTGATGATTCTGGAACATGTAGTCTCTCTCACTCTCAATCTTTTACCCTAACTATGATTAAGGCACTTTTCAGTAATGGGAAGACCTTGTTCAGTACTACTCAACAATTTATACTCTACTTCTTTTTTTTATATAGCTGTATCTACTTATTTTCTTTAAATATTTTTAGGAACAAGGGGTCTTTTCTGGTGAATTACACATTCATGTGATAATTTGGGGATATGCTTTACATTTTTAATCTTTTTATGTTGAACATCAGAAAGTTCCATAAATGACGACAAACGAGCATCACATGCAAATCCTTTCCTTGGTGCTTCATTGCTGTCAGCATTCGCATAGATCTGCATCCTCACTCTGATTCATTGGCTGATTGATCTATTCTGTATTTGTTCTCTTTCCCCCATCTTTTCAACAACCCACTCAGGACTGTTTTAGGTAATTTTAAGACTCGTATTCTCTGACGGGAATCACTTTCATAAAATTCCTGAAGAACGGTGAGTTTGAAGAACGTATGTGCAGTTTATATGTGGAATTAGATTAATATCAAAATGGATAAAGCCATTTTTTGTAGGGCTAATAATTCAGCTATTGGTAGGACCATAATGTAACAGGGAGGAACTTGTTTTAAGTGGTTGAAAATAAGCACACACATAGATCTACTATGTCTAAGGTCACATTGATGACTGAGTAGAGCTTGATCACAGATAACAAAAACCCCTCATGATTACTGAGTGACCAATAAACTGTGGAAAATTCTGAAAGAGATGGGAATACCAGACCACCTGACCTGCCTCTTGAGAAATTTGTATGCAGGTCAGCAAGCAACAGTTAGAACTGGACATGGAACAACAGACTGGTTCCAAATAGGAAAAGGAGGATGTCAAGGCTGTATATTGTCACCCTGCTTATTTAACTTAGATGCAGAGTACATCATGAGAAACACCGGGCTGGAAGAAGCACAAGCTGGAATCAAGATTGCTGGGAGAAATATCAATAACCTCAGATATGCAGATGACACCACCCTTATGGCAGAAAGTGAAGAGGAACTAAAAAGCCTCTTGATGAAGGTGAAAGAGGAGAGTGAAAAAGTTGGCTTAAAACTCAACATTCAAAAGATGAAGATCATGGCATCTGGTCCCATCACTTCATGGGAAATAGATGGGGAAACAGTGGAAACAGTGTCAGACTTTATTTTTTTGGGCTCCAAAATCACTGCAGATGGTGACTGCTGGAAGAAAAGTTATGACCAACCTAGACAGCATATTCAAAAGCAGAGACATTACTTTGCCAACAAGGGTCTGTCTAGTCAAGGCTATGGTTTTTCCAGTGGTCATGTATGGATGTGAGAGTTGAACTGTGAAGAAAGCTGAGCGCTGAAGAACTGATGCTTTTGAACTGTAGTGTTGGAGAAGACTCTTGAGAGTCCCTTGGACTGCAAGGAGATCCAACCAGTCCATTCTAAAGGAGATCAGTTCTGGGTATTCTTTGGAAGGAATGATGCTAAAGCTGAAACTCCAGTACTTTGGCCACCTCATGCGAAGAGTTGACTCATTGGAAAAGACTCTGATGCTGGGAGGGATTGGGGGCAGGAGGAAAAGGGGATGACGGAGGATGAGATGGCTGGATGGCATCACTGACTCGATGGACTTGAGTTCGAGTGAACTCTGGGAGTTGGTGATGGACAGGGAGACCTGGCGTGCTGTGATTCATGGGATCGCAAAGAGTCGGACACGACTGAGTGACTGAACTGAACTGAACTGATGTAGACACTGATCTGCATATTGTGCTTTATATTGTGCTTTTTATCTTCATACCATTATTGAGGTAGGTATGCTATGGTCCCACAGAAATAAGTACCTTACATGAGTTTTCCCAGCTGACAAGTTGTAAAGCTAGGGTAACCAAATGTCCTGGTTTTCGTGGAACTGAGGGTACTCTCGGTAAATGGAATTTCCAGTACTAAAATCAGAGAAGTCTCCAAAGTGGTCTCATTTTTGATATGGCCAAGAACTGAACTCAGGAAACTGGTCTTCAGAGTGCACACTTCTAACTCTCACCTTATGACACCTCTCTTGGGTAAGTTCAGTAGCAAGTCAGAGTTTGCAATGGGCATGCCTAAACTTTTTCCAAAGTAAATATTTAAGAACTTAAATAAGCCATTGATTCTAGGGTAGACTTGGGGGCATCCTCAGTGACGAGGGTTCCCTGCTTCTCTTTGTAGTTGCATAAACTTGAACCTGTAAAATGTTCTTATGCAAGTCAACTCAAAACTATTATTTTCCCTTTTCATGGTATAATTTTTTTGAATCCTTTCTCTTGTTTTTCCTTCTTTACAAACCCCAATTCCTAAAGCTTAGTGCTTCCAAGCACCACTTTATCCCTGCATAAAGAGGGAGCTTTTCTAAAGTTGCCCTGCGCTATAGAGCTCTGCTGGGTATAGTGGAGTGTTTTGGCTCTGTGTGATTTTAATCTCCTGGCTTACGTGACTAAGCATGCAGAAAATTCCAGGGTTTTCTCACAAATCCCTAAAAGAAGAGGGCCAAAATGCTTGCTTTCTTCTCAAAGTGCTGTTCCTCCTTGAATTCTGAACTCTAAATTGGAGTTAATTTTCCCTTTTCCAAAGGAAGAGTTCATTGTACAGAGATCCTTACAGACACACCCTTTGCTAAATATCGCCCATGTTCAGGTCTTCAGGAGTTTTAGAGGCAACCCTTTACTTTATTTTTAAAAGAACTAATTGTGGCAAGTTTTTCTTATATTGTGCTGAGATTTGTCCATCTGTAGTCAACATTCAGAGAATGAAGATCATGGCATCTGGTTCCATCACTTCATGGCAAATAGATGGGGAAACAGTGGAAACAGTGTCAGACTTTATTTTTGGGGGCTCCAAAATCACTGCAGATGGTGACTGAAGCCATGAAATGAAAAGACGCTTACTCCTTGGAAGGAAAGTTATGACCAACCTAGATAGCACGTTCAAAAGCAGAGACATTACTTTGCCAACAAACGTTCGTCTAGTCAAGGATATGGTTTTTCCAGTGGTCATGTATGGATGTGAGAGTTGGACTGTGAAGAAAGCTGAGAGCTGAAGAATCGATGCTTTTGAACTGTGGTGTTGGAGAAGACTCTTGAGAGTCCCTTGGACTGCAAGGAGATCCAACCAGTCCATTCTGAAGGAGATCATCTCTGGGATTTCTTTGGAAGGAATGATGCTAACGCTGAAACTCCAGTACTTTGGCCACCTCATGCGAAGAGTTGACTCATTGGAAAAGACTCTGATGCTGGGAGGGATTGGGGGCAGGAGGAGAAGGGGACGACAGAGGATGAGATGGCTGGATGGCATCACTGACTCGATGGACATGAGTTCGAGTGAACTCCGGGAGTTGGTGATGGACAGGGAGGCCTGGCGTGCTGCAATTCATGGGGTCGCAAAGAGTTGGACACAACTGAGTGACTGAACTGAACTGAACTGAGTGTTATTAATCCTATCTCCTATGTTCTGAAGCAACCAGCATAAACTGCTTCAGGTTCAGATGTATGAAGGCAGCATGAATGTCTCCCTCTAACTTTCTTCTCCAGACCAAAGATCTTGGTTTCAATTACTCCTTCACATCAGTGATTTTCACATATTTTTTCAAATGAAATCTTATGTTGAAATGAAGGATAAAACCATTCATGTGTTTAATCAGTATATAATTATTCTATACACTTACATTTATGTTTCCTTACTATCAAGTCAGTTAAGAATAGTAATGGGACTATACATTTTTTTAAATTAGAAATCTAGCATTTTATTCATATGAAGTCAAACAAGTGGAATCAAGATGTCATACATTTTTTAGCTAGGCAAAAATTCAAAAGTTTTCTAAAATATTAATACAAATTACATTGTACATACTGTATATACAATAAATGTATATAAAAACTTTTCTACTATACTTGATAAAGGCCTGAGAAAGAACAAAGAACAAAAAAAGGGATGGAGAAAATGGAAAACATAAGCTAAATGAAATGGCAGCATTGAATATGAAATAGAAAAGGCAAAACAAACTAGATAAAAGTAGAAGATCATCATATAATCCAGTCTTTTTTTTTTTTTTAAACATGGCTGCTCACTAGAAGCACCTCTGGGGAAAAAAAGAAATACATCTGGAGCTTAGGAGAAAAAAAGTAATGCCTGAGCATTTGTATATTAAAAAAAAAATCCAAGATAGTTCTGATATGCATCTGGATTTTAAAATGTGATTACAGAGTTTTCTATTAAAAGGCAGTTATAATGATATATAATTATATTGTTTTCTGTTGACCAGTCATGATACAATGGTATTAAGCAAATTACAGTTACGTAATCACAATAGAAAAGATGTTTATCAGTTTCCACAATCAATAGCCAGACAGAAATGGGACTATACATTTAAAACTGAAAAATACACCCAATGTTTTGCAATATCTATAAGGAAAAAGAATCTGAAAAAAGAATATATATATATTTGTATATGTATAACTGAATCATTTTGCTGTATACCTGAAACTAACACAACCTTGTAAATCAACTAAACCTCAATTAAAAAAAATAAAATCTTTGGTGATGTTAAACAAACAAAGCAAAACAAAACAAGTAAAACCAAACACCATCCCTCCCCAAATTGAAATGGAGGCTTATAGATTATTGCTACGAATTTGCATCAGTGATGAGGAGTTCCTGAATTGCAAATAGTTTTTAAATACAGTTCTCCTTGTAATCTGAGGATTTTCTTTAATTAAATTGATGCAAATATTTGAAAGAGGATTAAGATGACAATTCTATTTCAAAATTTAACAGCTAATAGTATCTATCAGCTGCTTGCTTTTCTTATGATGCATACATAAGTCATATAGAAAGCTTACAGTATGTGCCAAAACTCTCTCTCACATGATATCACCATGACTCAATAGATCATGGTAGTCACTTCCTTTTATACAAATCATATTATATACACCCTGACAAGGGCGTACACTGAATGGGTGTGCCGGAGCCTTACCTGACATTTAAGTATTGCATACCTGTGTACTCCTTTCTATACAAGAGTAATGTACTCCTAGAGTAATGTAATGTACTCCTTATATCTAAGCAGATATATGCAGAATTGCATTTTGTGTGCGTATTTGTGGTCAGGGGTTCTAAGGGATTTTTATTCTATCATTTTCTGAATTTTTTGAATGTTTCAGTAAGCATATTACATATTACTTTACTCTCAGAAAGTATATATTTCTTATTTTTAGTTATCAAGTTATGGCTGTTTCAGTACTCTAATAATGTAAAAAAACTACAGAACAAGAAACTATAGAGAAATCATTAATATAACAATGGGGTAAGAAAGAATGTTTCTTCCTACTACTTTTCAAGTTTTTTTTTTACAAGAATATGTAATATCTTTGGTGATAGTGTATTCATCTTTGTTTAATGGGATACAGGCAAAGAATTGCTATTAAACTTAGACATTTTATTCAGGACTGCAGTAAGGAAAAAAGACTAGTAAAAGCTTCAGCATTTCTGGTAATATTTGCAGATAATCAATATATATGTGCAGTGATGTGAGAAGTTTTGTTCTGAGAAGCACACAGTGATGACATTAATGCAAATTAATGGAATGAGGGTCTGTAAGGGTCAGATTTTGATACCTAATATATTTGATTATTGTCATGATAGCATTGAAATATTTAAAATATAATTTACAGTCAAATTCAAATTAGGCAATTGCAGAACCCCCAAATATCACCATATAACCTAAGTAAAAAAACCCATGATCTGTCAATACAGTACAAAATGGCTATTACATCAAGAAACCCAAATTATATTTTATATCTCTAGACATCATTTGAGATTATGGAGTGAATTCACTTGTTAAAGCTGCCGCAACAAAGTACCACAGTCTGGGTAAAAAACAGAAATTTATTTTCTCAGAATTCTGGAACTAGAAGTCTATTAAGGTGTTGATGGTGTTGGTTTCTCCTGGGGCCTCTGTCCTTGGCTTGTAGATACCCTCCTTTCCTGTGCATCTTCACGTGGTCTGTGTGTATGTGTGTCTGTGTCCACAATTCTTCTTCATATAAGGACATCAGTCATATTGGATTAGGGCCCACTCTAATGATTTCGTTTGAACTCAGTCATCTCTTCATAGCCTCTGTCTCTAATCACAGCCACATTCTGAGGCATTGGGGAGTAGGACTTCATCACATAAATTGTGTGAGGGACACAATTTAGTTCGTAACGTGGAGTTTCATGATTTTCTACACTCTTGTTAAAGAAACTTCTTCCCATTACAACAAGCAATATACAACTTCCCAGTATTTAGTCATGTATTTGTGTGTAGACACATTTATAGAAATAAAATATAAATGTATTTATGCACCACTTACTTTGCACTCACACAAAATTGCTAAATGTCTTTGAAGAATCATTTGACATTTTAAGGGGAAAAAAAAGCTGTTTTGGGGGTTCTGGAATGATTTCTCCTTTGGCTATTTGCAATTATCACACGGACTTGTGTAAACCAACCAGTATCAAGTTAAAAGAAAATCAGATCAATGGTTAGAAAAATCAAAACAGATGCTCATTAGATTCGTCTAAGTCAGAATTAACTCCACCTTTCAAATTTTGTGGGAATCGTGCTTAACATCTGCAGAACAAAGCAAATACATTTAATTCACCACAGCCTTGAGTTTATAGTTCAAATTTGGCCTCTCTGATCTATTATATTTGTGCTAAAAAGCTAAGGAAGTAAGTTATAAAAACAGAGAAACTAGAAATATTAACTTTTCTACTCCAAGATCATCATCCCCCCTAGGTTTCATTTTGTGTAACTCGGGGAAGTTTTTGGTATTAAAATAGAATATTGTCCATTCTCAACTTATAAACCAGATACGTTCCAAAAGTTCATTTGAAAGTCAGTTATTAGAGACTTTCAAGAAATTTTCCCATAGACATAATGTTATTTATGATAATTACACTCTGAGGCCAGCCCATAAAACCTTGTTTAACTCCCATCACACAAAGTATGGTATTGACAGTATAGTGCTATGAAAACTCCTAACCACCTGAAACACTGCCTTGATGGAAAAAGAAATAGTGTCATGAGGATAAGATATACTTTAAAATCTATCAGTGTGCTCTTCTTGTTTCTCCTTCCCTCTGATTTGCCAGAAACATCCATTTGTATCAAGGGGAGTTAGGATTGTTGCCACAGGAATGCCAAGAGTCTGTATTCAGCTTTGGACAACGGGCATAGAATATTTGAGACTAGAGTCATGAAATCCAGGATTTATCCAGAGAAGAAGAGTTTTTAAATTTCTTGCCACTCATTACATAGCCACACATCTCTGAAGAGTTAGACCTTGAAGGCAGTATGAGCCAGGGCTGGAGTGAGCTCAGAGTACCACAGGAGACACCTTCCTGCTAGAGGAAGGGCAGGGGACAGGGCAGGAAAGACAGGAGGAAGGCAAGCTGTGAGCCTAGAATGTAAAATACCGAGGAGGGATTTAGAGGAATGGAAGGCAAAGCCAGAGGAAGGGACACAGTTTCATTTCACCTGCCATTTTGAATTCCAGACAGGAGATGATGATACAGTGGTCCTCCATCAGGACCAACTGGGCTGAGAGAGGTCAGACCTCAGGCTCAGCAGACTCCATTCAGCCTGCTGGCTCCAGGGTCTCGCCTAGACATTTTGCAATAGACAGCTGTGAAAGCCAGGCTCTGGGCACAGATCTAAGACCTCTATAAGGCACAAAGTTACTGTTTCTTGACATTCGTGTTTGATTCATTTTTCTTCATTGCACCTCACCTCCAGCAGGGTGGGGACTCATTTGGGATGTTAGACTAGTCCATAGAAATAAAGAAGCTTCATTTTCTTTGCATATCATTGTACATTTTATATATTTTAAATCATTTATCATTTTAAAAGCAAAGGTGTGCTTAACTTGAATTAATCATGAGAAGAGTCCTATGAGATAATTATTATACCTCTACCATTGAGGAAATTGAAGTAATCTTGTCCCAAATGACACAGCTTTTGAATGGAACAGTGAGGGTGTGAATCAAGATGAGTCAAGCTCTGGAAAGTCATGCTTTCCCAAAGAATTCACTTATAGTTTGGAGTGTCTGGATCACATATTCCCTTTGTCTCTCTCTCTCTCTCTTTTTTTTTTTTTTTTTTCTGGGTTGGGGAAAGAGTGGCTGGAGACGGCAGCTCTCAGGACCTGGGGCTGAGAACAAATAAAAATCAGAGCCTCTTGATGAAGGTGAAAGAAGTGAAAAAACTGGCTTAAAACTCAACATTCAAAAGACTGAGATCATGGCATCTGGTCCCATCACTTCATGGCAAATAGAGGGGAAGAAAATGGAAACAGTGGCAGATTTTTTTTTTCTTGGGCTCCAGAATCACTGTAGACAGGGCCTGCATCCATGAAATTTAGACACTTGCTCCTTGGAAGGAAAGCTATGACAAACCTAGACAGCGTATTAAAAAGCAGCAACATCATTTTGCTGATAAAAGGCCGGATAGTCAAAGCAATGTTTTTTTCAGTAGTCATCCACGGATGTGAGAGTTGGATCATAAAGAAGGCTGAGTGCTAAAGAGTTGATGCTTTCAAACTGTGGTGCTAGAGAAGACTCTTGAGAGTCCCTTGGACATCAAGGAGATCAAATCAGTTCATCCTAAACGAAATCAATCCTGAATATTCACTGGAAGGACTAATGCTGAAGCACCAATACTTTCGCCACCTGATTTGAAGAGCTGACTCCTTGGAAAAGAATTTGATGCTGAGAAAGATTGAGGGCAGGAGGAGAAGGGGGCCACAGAGGATGAAACGGTTGGATGGCACCGCTGACTCCATGGACATGGGTTTGAGCAAAGTCCAGGAGCCAGTGAAGGACAGGAAAGTCTGGTGTGCTGTAGTCCCCGGGGTCACAAAGAGTTGGACATGCCTGGGTGACTGAACAACAACAACAAGGCAAATATAGAGTGAAGAGCAAGACCGACCACACCTTGTGTATGATATACTCTCCTAACGATGTCTTCGAGTCTAGGCTGCTCTCTTATTTCTTCAGGGATTCACTTATTTGCTTTTTGTTTTCATTGCCATCACCTGACCAGGGCCTCTTTCTTCTGTTATTCCTAAACTCATTTCATTTAATCTGCTTTTGCCATGTGGCAGTATTCTGAAGGGTGCACAATTCATAGGACATTTGATATATCTTTCCGGAGATTCAAGTTTACTCAGTGATAATTGACACTCTTTTAAAAATATTCTAATCAGGCACCAAAATAATGAGGGGGAAAGCAAGTTTGGTGTGAAACTTTGAGGTATAGACAAGATTGCTAGTGAGAGATGCCTGGCCTACAGCTCCAGACCCCTGGGGTATACACTTAATTAACTCTGCTGTTTACACTAGTGTATTTTGATTTAAAAAAAAAAAAAAAAACTTTGAGAATCAGAGTGTTAATGGAAGCATTTTGAATTTTTCTTAGAGACTTATCTGCTAACAATAGTAGGCAAGCCAGGATCGTCCCAGGAGAGTAACTAGGGCAGGGATTTACCCCAAGAAACCAAAATGTAGAGGGAGGGTGACAAAAAAAATTTAGCAATAATTTTAAAAGCTTAATACCAAGTTTCTAAATTAGCTAAAACAGAAATAATTAGCCAACACAGGAAGTTACCAGATGGCCCAGCCTTGTTATTAAAACCCATCTGTGAGCCACATTATAAATCTAACTGCTCATTTGAGGAAGTTTTGTTCTCACATCATCTGCAGAACTGCCAGTGAAGACCCTGTTCCCCTGATCCCTCTGGTCCTAGAGCCCATCTTTTCTCCTCTACCCTCCCCAAACCTGGTTTGCTTCAGAAGGTTTTTGACGAAAGGCTAAACTTAGGACTTTGTATACACAAAAGAGGGCTTCCCTGGTGCCTCAGTGGTAACAAATCCACCTGCCAGTGCAGGAGACTTGGGTTCAGTCCCTGGGTGAGAGCTCCTGGAGAAGGGAATGGCAATTCACTTCAGTATTCTTGCCTGGAGAATCCCATGGACAGAGGAGCCTGGCGGGCTACAGTCCACAAGGTTGTGAAGAGTTGGACATGACTGAAGCGACTTAGCATGTAGGGTTGCTATTAACTAGACACACCGGATCCTCCTTAATTTGTATGGGGCCAACATCCTGCTATGGATGTTGCTGTTGTTGTTGCGTTAGTCACTCAGTAGTGTCTGATTCTTTGCGAGCCCATGGACAGGAGCCTGACAGGTGTCCCTGTCTGTGGAATTCTCCAGGCAAGAATGCTGAAGTGGGTTGCCATTTACTTCTCCAGAGTATCTGCCTGACCCAGGGATCAAACCCAGGTCTCTTACACTGCAGGCAGATTCTTTACCATCTGAGCCACCAGGAAGCCCACTATGGATCTACATGTGTTAATTTGTCAACATGAAAACCAGGATTATAGGAATTTCTTGGCAATTTTATTCCACAAATTTGATAACTCCTAGAGCTTCAGGCTAATGTGTCTATGCTTACTGGAATGGGTATCTGTCACATTCCTGTCATCTTTTTTTTGGTTGTTGTTTCCTTTGTAATAGCATATCCATTGTGGTTCAGAGAACAGCCCTATCCCCATGAGATTCAGCCTTGCTGGCATAATTAAAATGTTTTAATTCCCCTGGTCAACAGAGAAATACCTTTAATGTCTGCTTCCTGGAGTCAAAGAGCTATCCTGGTTCCTGTTGATTCAGAGATCTGGTTTTTCAACTTCCCTTTTAATTCTGAGTTATTTAATATCCTTCTAACAAATTTCCATCTTTGTTTATGTTAGCCAGATTTCCTCCACTAGTACATTTAGATGTCCTGTTTTCTAAGAATCTGTTTCAGTATTCTCAAGGCTGTTCATGCAGAAGATAACATAAGCGCCCTAATATAGTTGGAAAAATTAGCAAGTAGACATTGCTCCAAATCTTTGAAGCAGTAACTTCAGCTTTAAATATCAAGAGGCTATCTATTACCTAAGGTGAAGTGTGGTTGTTTTTTTTTTTTTTTTTTGCCAAAAAGACAGTCTACCTGGCGAGGCATATGAGCTGAGTTCAAACCCAGCTTCTGCAACTTAATACATGAGTAACCTTGGGAAAGTTCTCAAATGTCTCTTTGCTTCTGCGACGTTGATAATAGCACGTACTACAGAGGCTGTTTTCAGGAGTATAAAAGAAGACATGTAAAGTGCCGAGAACAGGGCTGGGCACATAGTAAGTATAATCAGTCAAGAAAATATCAGCTCGTGTAGTTTAAATAAAAGTTCCCTTAACTTGGAATTTTATAAAAACTATGTGGTTTAGATACTCTTCTAATGACTCATCAGAAAATTAATGTGCAAGATAATAAAAGTTTGCTTGGTATAGTAATGATTATTTTTGTATCTTATTCTTATTTAATTATAAACTCCCTAAGAGTAAGTCCTCGGTGTTGTAGAAGACACCTGCATGCCTAAAGTGTCTTGCACATATATTGTGCTTGCTTGCTAAGTCACTTCAGTTGTGTCTGACTCTTTATGACCTTATGGACTATATCCCACCAGGATCCTCTGTCCATGGGATTCTCTAGGCAAGAATACTGGAGTAGGTTGCCATTTCTTTCTCCAAGGGATCTTCTTGACCCAGGGATTGAACCTGAGTCTCTTAGCAAGCAACTGTATTAGTCATTTGATGATATTTACTGAATGAATTAGTTTACATCCTTCACTTGGGTACTCACTATGCACTAGACATTGTGCAAGGAATGGAGGACCCTGAGAGCAGAGCAAGTCCCTGTGAACAAGGAGCTTAATTCTGGTGGGGATGATACACACATACTGAATGGTCTCGCAAATTAGATTCTGGCAAGTGCCACCATGCAAATGTGTTCACTCACTTCATCACAATCAATCGTTCAGCAAATGATCATGTAGTGCTGACCTGGTACCAGGCCCTGTGCTTGGAAAGGAAATAGTGAACAGAGGGATGAGGCCCTGGTCTTTACTTTCTAGAAGCTAAGTGCTATGGGAGTACAGGTAAGAGAGTCTTCTGTTCCGACTTTGATGTCAGAGAAAGTTTCCCAAAGGAGATTGTGTTGAGAAGTAGAGTTTTCTGTTGGCAGTGGTAAGGAGAAAAGAGCACTGCAGGAAGGGAGAACAGTCCCCAGTGCTGTGAGAATCGATGACCTTTGAGAATCAGTTAAAAGTTGGTGTTGCTAACAGTCAGGACAGCTTCCCTGGTGGCTCAAACGGTAAAGCATCTGCCTGCCATTCAGGAGACCCGGGTTCATTCCCTGGGTCGGGAAGATCCCCTGGAGAAGGAAAAGGCAACCAGCTCCAGTATTCTTGCCTGGAAAATCCCATGGTTGGAGGAGCCTGATAGGTTACAGCCAATGGAGTCAGACATGACTAAGCAACTTCACTTTTCACAGCACTCAGGACACTTGAAAAGAGCTCTTATGAGGTTTCTACAGTTCGAGAGACTATGTTTCTTCCTTCCTGTGGCGGTGGCATTTAGAGTGCTCAGTACATATACGGATTCAATATATTTGTTGAATAAATGGCTGAAGTAGGAAAACAGAAAATTTGAGTGAAAAAAAAAATGAGGTGTAGATCACAAGTTTCTGAGAATACTGTACTCAGGCTGTTGGATTTATTCTGAAGCCACTATTAGGGGATCAGAGTCTTGAGTAGGAGAGTGAAAGTCTCAGATGAAAATAGACAGACAACTGTATGTTGAAAAACAGAAATGAGCCATTTTCCATAACATGGGTTGTGTGTGTTATACACTGAAAATGTTAAAGTGGAGATGAGCCATCTGTTGGGGACAAGGCATAGAAGATGCTCGCTCCACTGAGTGGGAGTTTGGATCAGATGGCATTCCTATACCTCACGCTAAGAAGTTCGGTTGGCTTCTGAAGAACGAACTCTTTTCTTAGACTCATTGGAAACAATCTCATTGTTCTGTACCTGTTTGCACCTTCCTATTTTCTGATGCAATCAAAAGGCAATAACCTTTTTAAAGGGGCAGAGTCCTTTAAAAATAACATGAGTAATGAACTCAGGGAAAAATTTGGACAGTAGCACCTCACTTGGTACTGTTTTATGCAAAGTACTAGAAAGGCCTGTGACAACTGAATGCTGTATTTGGGCAGTGATTGGTTCATTTTTCAGCTTACCAGGAAATGGGATGATCTTGGCTCTAAGGATGATGCTTTTGTATCAGGAGCCTTGGGTGAGGGCTGGCCAGGTAGAAGGGTTGAGCAATGAACTTTACGGAGCCTCAGTTTTAAGTCTTATAGTGCCTCACCAGTGCAGGGCTTAGGCCAGATATTCTGAGCTTGAGGTGTCAGCAGTGGCCACAGATTCTCCACTTTCCCCTTTTCTTTCTCTCTGTCCCAACTTCCATTTCTTCCAATTAACAATAAAACATGGATCGAAGGATAGAAACTTTCATATCCACATACCATTTTTGTGCCCAGTTAGACTAGAAATTCACAATGGATGTCATTGTAGATATCAGCTTTTCACTCAAGACACACAATGCCTATCATCTCTCCCAAGGAGAAGAGCTGACAGAGACCACACAGTCCATTCAAAACAGAAGATGAATACAACTCTGACAGGGCACGCTTGCTAGCCAAGAAAGACATCTCATCTAATACTGATGAATTTGTTCCCATGGGAATTGTGAAAATGAACTTCAACTCCCCATTTCAAATTTTCTCTAGAAATTGTATAAAGGAAGCACATTTATACCAGTGGGGTAGGAAAGGTAAATAGCAATGAAAACAGATTACAGACAGGAAAAAAAAAAAAAAACTTCAAAAAACATAACAAATTTCCCTAATTTAATTTTACTTTATGGCAATGAAAAAGAGGTAGACAAATGTGAAACTAGAAATAAATTGTGGAGCTTTCCAGTTTAAAACTAAAAAAGACCCTCACATTTTCTCCCCAAGTTATATCCTTCAATTTTATCAGCGTGCGTAGTATGCAGAGATACACAATAGATAGAAAATTCAGCTTTAGAAATGTCTGGATCTGGGTAAATGCAGAGCTTTATTGTGTGTTTATGAACACATTTCTCTTGGTCAAAAATGCCATGTTAAAGGAAGGCTTAATTCATGCACCATTATCTTTTTGGTTAAAGTTGTTTCTTTTAATTAACTTTTATTGGAGTATAGTTGCTTTACAATGTTGTGTTAGATTCTGCTGCTCAGCAAGTATGTATGTATGTAGATACAAATATGTATGTATGTATACATGTATCCCCTCTTTTTCAGATTTCTTTCCCATTTAGATCACCATAGAGCACTGAGTGGGGCTTCCCAGGTGGCGCTAGTGGTAAAGAACCTGCCTGCCAAAGCAGGAGATATAAGAGATGTGGGTTTGTTCCCTGGATCAGGAAGATCCCCTGGAGGAGGGTATGGCAACCCACTCCAGTATTCTTGCCTGGGGAATCCCATGGACAGAGGAGCCTGGTGGGCTACAGTCCACAGGGTTGCAAAGAACCAGACATGACTGAAGTGACTTAGCACGCACACGTGCACAGAACACTGAGTAGGGTTCCCTGAGTTATACAGTAGGTTCTCATTAGCTATGCATTTTAAAGATTGTTATTTTTAAAGGAACTATTTGGGTCTGCATTGCTTCCAATCATAATGATTAATGTCATGATGAAAACCTTGACAGGTAGCAACTCAAGACTTACAGAAGTCCTAGTTTAGAACAAGACTGCAGCCTTGGTTGTTGCCTGCTCATTCCAGGGTGAAAAAAAAGGAGTCCAATATAGTTCTCTCCAGAGCCTGCCTAGCATCCTCTTTGTAGCCTATGCCCTGATGCTGTTCTTCCCCTCCGCAGCACCCCTGCTACCCCCACCCCCACTCTCCTGTGGGTGGGAGGGGCTCCTCCCAGACCACTTCTTGCAGGAATTCCCATCCTGGGGATCAGTGCTTTCCACCTTGGAAATGGCCTTGTTCTTCTGAAACCTGCTGGCTCCATTCCTCCTACTTTAGGCTGAAAACCTTGAACCTGGTAAACTGATGTGATCACAGGTGTTCATGTGTCATCCTCTCAGGTAACCATATTGACATTTTAATGTGTGCCTGGCTTCCCTAGTGACTCAGTAAAGAATCTGCCTGCAGTGCAGGAGACCCGGGTTTGATCCCTGGGCCAAGAAAGATTCCCTGGAGAAGGGAGTGGCATCCCACTCCAGTATTCTTGCCTTGAGAAGTCCATGGACAGAGGAGACTGGCAGGCTACTGTCCATGGGGTCGCAAAGAGTCAGACACGACTGAACAACTAACACTTTCGGTTTTCCTGGAAATTTAACTCTGGGGAGTGACTTAATGGCGGTGGGGAGAGGTTATTCAATATCAGCCACTGTGGGAAGATATTCTGCATCAAAAGCCTCCAGATGAAATGTTTCTGCCATTCTTTGCTTGGTTTTAGACCCATTACTGCCCAAAACCAGACTGAAAAGGAAATTTTCACAATGGAATGATCTTTTGTATCTGTGTCATTCTGTAGAACTTCGCCATCATCATTCTCAGCTCTGGTGGCGGTGGCTCTACCTTGCCCTTCTGTCCATCACAAAAAGGATTTAGCAACCAAACTGTTGGACAGGTGTCAGCATGTAACCACTGGACTAACCTAACAGCCTGGGATGGTTTTGTATTAGGATCTTAATGAGGTTTAAAATCCCCACCCTCTGATTACCTATCTTCTGGTGTAACTCTTCCACCTAAATGGATTTCAGTTTCCCTGGGGTTTTATTAAAATTGTTTAGCTCATATGACAGCTAATAATTCTAGTTTGTGGGAAGGAATTAAGGGGCTTATGTTGTACCTTGGCAGTAGTACATTTGGAAATAAAAGCAGACTCAAAGCACTCTGATTAATCTAGGAAAACGAGCCTCCTTCCCATTTGGTATGCCTTCTGCTTTGGCAGACTTATTCCTGATGCCAGAGCCTGATCTTAGGGTTTTTTTTTTTTTTTTTTCCCTTCTTCTTTGTTGTTGTTTTCTTGGAAGAATAAACTGAGCACTACAGCCATGGCAATTTTCCTGTATTGAATTAGGTCTGTGCCTTCGTTCTTTCTGGGCTCCTTTGATCTGGATGTTTGGCTGCCCTTGGGGTAAGAATCGAGCAACCGAAGCACACTGAGCAAGGCTCTGGGGGATGCTACCTGTGCCCCCACTGCCTCGCTCACTTTTCCAGGGATGTGAATGTACCCTTCACATGGGACCCACACACCCAAGCTCACCATGAGAAAAAAGGCACAGTACTCACTGAGCCTATTCCGAGCAGCATGGTAATTTGGACTGCAGCTGCTACAGTTAGGCTAAATCTTACCAGATGACAGGAGAAAAACTAAGTTAAAATAAATAGGCCTGAGCCCATGGATCCTTGCTGAGAATAATGGATTACATAAGGGGTGCTATTTACAGACTCTAAAATGCTAAAATTTTAGCTGCAAATATGGTACTTCTTCAGTTCATTTCAGTTGTGACTTTGTATTGCTTGCAAATCTTCGTATGAATTACAATAAATAGAAAGGGCAGTTCTGAAGAGAGCAACATTGCATGTCCTGTCAAGAGACTTGAGGGATTAGCAGAGCTTCTGTTTGGGGAATAACTTGGTAGTTTGGAAAACAGACACCAAAGCTTTCATGAATAGGTCATCAGTGTAAATTCAGCACAGCCAGTGCTTGATAAATGTCACTACCCATATGGCTTGAGTCTTTTGGAAATGTCTCCCAGTTCTGGCCTTATAACACAACACACTGGCTACGATGTGCTGTAGTACCAGGGTTACAAGAAACAGGGAGGAAAAGCCTAACTTTGGTCCTAGTAATCTAGCTGTCTTCCCTTCACCCTTTTATCTGATTTGAGAATCACATTAACATTATTATATCTTAACATCACCATTTAGAGATGAAGAAAATGCACTCCAAAGAGATTAAGCAATGTGCCCTGCTTCACATAGCTACATGACACAGATACAGTCAAACCCAAGGTTTCCAGATGCCTACCTTGGTTCTAGTCCAAATCAAGCGGAGTATTATGTTTCCTCCCCAACTCTAAACTTTTCAACTTTTAGGTTGATCCAAATTTGTGAAAACTCTAGTGCTGTTATCAGGAATCTATGAATTCATTGGTGTACCAAATATGCCTGTGGCTTGAAAATCTCTTCCTTATATATGCATTGCTATTTTTCAAATATATATAGATGTTCTTGCTAACCTGCTCACTTGCTCTGTCATGTCCAACTCTTTATGATCCCATAGACTGTAGCCTGCCAGGCTCCTTTGTTCATGGAATTTTCCAGGCAAGAATGCTGGAGTAGGTTGCTATTTCCTACTTCAGGGGATCTTCCCAATCCAGTAGTCAAACTCAAGTCTCCTGCATCTCCTGCACTGGCAGGCAGATTCTTTTACCACCGAGCCACCTGGGGATCCCTATAGATGTTCTTATGATTAATTTAAATAGAAATTCATTTAAATATTTCTTCATACCTAGTAGTAGCCTCTGATTATATATTTTCCTAAATAACACACACCAAAAGTACAGTGGCAGTTGTGCATGGGGTAAGGCATATGTGTTTGTGACTGATTTTTAAATTACAAAATGGTCTTTATGTGAAAAACATTGAGAATCACTGATATAGTATAACAGTGTTAGAATTGGAAGTTAGGTTATTTTGTTGCATCTTTTCCCTTCTCTTTGTTCCTCAGATATGTTGCCAGGAGGAAGCTGCATTTTTTTTATCCTCCTTTTGTACAAATTCCCCCCAATGAACAATGATGAAATCAGTCATTCCACAAGCCTGGGAGAGGAACTAGGAAATGGACGATAAAAGAGAAGATTCTCCCCGTCCCTTGTTAGCAACCGGAAACATATGCTGGGAAAGTACACCTGATAAAAACTCACAGTGTCTTTCACCATTCTCCATCACCAAGTGTCTTCATACCTGAGGATCAAGTCCCACCCTGCAACCTCTGATCGCAGACAGGAAACTGAAGGCAGGCTGAGAGAGGTGGAAGCAATTCCTAAAACAAACAAAGAAATAAAAACATAATAGATACAGACACAAATAATTGATGCACACGAGCCCGAGTGACTTGGTGAGGCTGTTTTCCCAAATTCAAATTTTGTAATGTGTCCATGTTGGGCAGTCATAGAAAAAATTTTAAAAAGGCTTTTTAAGAGTTCCTTAACTTCAAAGTATTGGAAAGCCAGAAAGATCTTTCTTCAAAAAAATATCCAGTGTTTTGAAGCCAGGAACTCTGTGTGGCAATTTGGGTGTGCTGTATTGGACAAAGATGGGAAAAACCTACTACACCCAGAAATTAGCTTCAAACATGCCCGAGGACACCCACACATATAAAAGACATCAAGAAAGTCTCTGTGGAAAAGAGATGGTGTTCTCCAAGACTGCTGAAAGAAATAGCTACACTTTCTGATGTCCCTCTTCTGTTGAATACAGGATTTTCTAAATCCAAGTCCATAAGTGGCTGAGAGGGAAAAAATAACCAACCAATCCATTACCTTGCATCAGGGGGTTAAAACTACCATCCAACCTGGAGTCTCTTTTTACCTAAAATGTCAATCTAATTTGAACTTGCTTCCTTATTTCAACATAATATTTCACTGTATTCTGCCTGTCGGCAAATGATAGTGGTGTGGCTTGTTCCTCGATTCCTGGCACAAATATAAATAAATGCAAAAAGGCTTGGAGTTCACGGGAATTTCAGATACAAGGACTTTGGTCTTTTAAGAGCATTTCCTGTTTGTTTTCTTTTAAGAGCAGGGTTATGTCAGTCTTGCTCACTGCTTAATCCCCAGCACCTAGAAGACTTGCCAGGCCCTGGCATATACTAGGCACTCAACAAATATTTGTTGAGTGGATGAACGAATCCATCTCAGTCACACATCTCTTATGCTTATGAGATGAAAAACGCAGGGGAGGCCTGGCAACCATTGTGAGACTGGGCTGGTTTTTGCTGGCATCCTCTTCAGCTGCAGAAAGGATAACTCATTGCCAAAAAGGCTGATTCATCCAGCCTTTCATCATGAAGACTGCCATCTTGCCTCTTTTGCCAGGGATCAAATTAGGTGTGATGAATTAATCAAATAGTTGTGAAGTGAATATTAGGTGTCTGATATTGGGTGCTCATGAGCTCTCACGTCCAGTCTTTTGCCTTGGTGGGGTTGAGCCCAGAAGAATCTGAGTTTGATCCTGTACTGAAAACATTTTTGTAGAATTAAAGTCATGATTTTCTTGTATTTAGATATGTTTACCAAATCAAAACCATCCCATCCATTATGGATAACTTAATTTGTTCTGATATATTTTTATCTTTTCTAAATTAGTTATATCATGGGTATAATTTTCTAATTAGAAAAAAATGAAAATATCACCCACTGCACCTAGGACTTCATAGAAGATGTGGCATTTAGAAGGCATCTGGTGATACAGCAGAGAAGGAAACCAACATGCCTTCCTGCCAACAGTGCGGGAGGATTCCCTTTTCTCTAATTCCCTCCAGCATTTATTGTTTGTAGACCCTTTGATGACAGCCATTCTGACTGGTGTGAGGCAATACCTCCTTGTAGTTTTGATTTGCATTTTTCTAATAAGTGATGTTGAGCATCTTTCATGTGTTTATTTGCCATCTGTATGTATTTGAGAAATGTCTGTTGGGGGAGGAAATGGCAACCCACTCCAGTGTTCTTGCCTGGAGAATCCCAGGGACGGGGGCGCCTCATGGGCTGCCATCAATGGGGTCACACAGAGTCGGACATGACTGAAGCGACTTAGCAGCAGCAACAGCAGCAGCAGATAAACATTTTTTAATTGGGCTGTTTGTTTTTCTGATATTGAGCTGTATGAGTTATATATTTTGGAGACTAATCCTTTGTCAGTTGCTTCATTTGCAATTGTTTTCTCCCATTCTGAAGGTTTTAATCTTGTTTATTGTTTTCTTTGCTGTGCAAAAACTTTAAAGTTTAATTAGATTCCATTTGTTTATTTTCATTTTTATTTCCATTACTCTAGGAGGTGGGTCAAAGAGGATCTTGCTGTGATTTATGTCAAAGAGTGTACTGCCTATGTTTTCCTCTAAGAGATTGATAGTTTCTGGTCTTACATTTAAGTCTTTAAACCACTTTGAGTTTATTTTTGTGTATGGTGTTTGGAAGTGTTCTAGTTTCATTCTTTTGCATGTAGCTGTCCAGTTTTCACAGAAACACTTATTGAAGAGGCTGTCTTTTCTCTTTGTATATTCTTGCCTCCTTTGTTAAAGATAAGTGCCCATAGGTGCGTGGGTTTATCTCTGGCCTTTCTATCTTGTTCCATTAGTCTATACTTCTGTTTATGAGCCAGTACCATACTGTCCTGATGACTATAGCTTTGTAATATAGATATAGCCATTATGGAGAACAGCATGGAAATTCCTTAAAAAACTAGAAATAAATCTAACATATGACCTAGAAATCCCACTCTAGGCATATACGCTGAGAAAACCACAATTCTAAAAGACACATGAACCCCAGTGTTCATTGCAGCACTATTTACAGTGGCCAGGACATGGAAGCAACTAGATGTCCATTGACAGATGAATGGATAAAGAAGATGTGTTGCGTATATACAATGAAATGTTACTCAACCATAAAAAGGAATGAATTTGAGTCAGTGGTAGTGAGGTGATGAAACTAGAGCCTGTTATACAGAGTGAAGTAAGTCAGAAAAAGAAATATTACATGTTAATGCATATATATGGAATCTAGAAAAATGGTATTGAGGAACCTATGTGCAGGGAAGGAATGGAGATGCAGATGTGGAGAATGGACTTGTGGACACAGTGAGGGGAGGAGAGGGGGGATGAATGGAGAAAATAGCACTGACATATATACCCTATCATGTGTAAAACAGATCGGGAGTTTGCTGTATAACACAGGGGGCCCAGCAAGAAATGGGATCACTTTAGCAACTGGCCTGAATTGGCATTTGTGACAGTTGTTCTGTCAGGGTCTATGGTCACACTAGCCATTTTGATAAAGGGAAAAATGCTACATTTTATGGAAATTCTGTTACACAGAAAACACCGGAGACCAGATAAAGTACAACTACATAAAGTACATTTCCAAGCACTGTAAGGTATGAGTGAAGAGAGTATGGATTCTGGGATTATGTGCTCGAATCCTAACTTTCTTATTTATTGCTCTGTGATTTTGGTAACGTTTTTTTTAGCTTAAGTGTACTCATCTGAGGGCTTCCCGGGTATCACTAGTGGTAAAAAGCCCACCTGCCAATGCAGGAGACCCAAGAGTCATGGGTTCTATTACTGGCTGGGGAAGATCCCCTGGAAGAGGGCATGACAACCCACTGCAATATTCTTGCCTAGAGAATCCCATGGAGCCTGGTAGGCTACAGTCCATAATGTTGCAGGGTTGGATGAGACTGAAGCGACTTAGCACATGTGTACTCATCTGAAGAGAGGGCATTATTGTAAGGATGAGATGCAATAATATATCAGAAGTACCTATGACAAAACTTGGACCACTGTAGACACTTGATATATGTTCATTCTTTTTTTCAAATACTATTTTTTATTGGAGTATAATTGCTTTACAATATTGTGTTAGTTTCTATTGTACAATGAAGTGAATAGGCCACGTGTATACATATATCCCCTTCCTCTTGAACCTCCATCCACTCCCCCCACCCCATACCACCCCTCTAAGTCACACAAAGCACTCCATAAGCATGTTGCAGATGCCAGGGGAGACATACTGTGTCTATGATGCCTCCCTAAGGAGGGCAGATAATTGGGAAAGATAGATCCTAAAATCTTTGCCTTCATTTAGTAACTAAAAAACTGGTACCTAAAAGCTGACTATGGTATTTTTTTTTTTCTTCTTGATATATTCAGTGACTATGGTATTTTGAAGTTTCATCTGTGTGTATGTGAGAAAGACAGTCAGTAATGGTTCAAATGGAATACATTAGTTTCTCATTTCTCCTCAAGATGTACAATAAACCTTTAATTACAGGAGAAGGACCAGCCAGCAGTTTCAGTTTTTACCTCTCCTAGGCTGAGGAGGTTCGGAGAAGGCAATGGCAACCCATTCCAGTACTTTTGCCTGGAGAATCCCATGGACAGAGGAGCCTGGTAGGCTTCAGTCCATGGGGTCACGAAGAGTCAGACACAACTGAGCGACTTCACTTTCACTTTTCACTTTCATGCATTGGAGAAGGAAATGGCAACCCACTCCAGTGTTCTTGCCTGGAGAATCCCAGGGATGGGGGAGCCTGGTGGGCTGCCATATATGGGGTCGCACAGAGTCGGACACGACTGACGTGACTTAGCAGCAGCAGCAGCAGGCTGAGGAGGACATGCATTAGAAAATCTGATGATCCTGCACTCCCTGGAGGGAAATGTAAGGAAGAGGTCAATTAGTTTCTGATTGTGTGTGTGTGTATGTTAGTCACTCAGTCAAGTCTGACTCTTTGTGACCCATGCACTGTAACAGCTCACCAGGCTCCTCTGTCCATGGAATTCTGGAGTGGGTAGCTATTCCCTTCTTCAAGGGATCTTCCTGACCCAGGGATTGAACCTGAGTCTCTCACATTGCAGGCAAATTCTTCACTGTCTGAGCCACCAGGGAAGCCCTAGTTTCTGATTAGATACGTTTATTCTTGCTCTTTAGCCAGTTGACATGATAATAAATGGACTCACAATCCATTTATTCACAATTATAATCATTCACAGATATTTTAGTAAGCTAAGACCAAAACTATTCCTATTTTCAGGTGAACTCAGAGAGAATAAAGGATATTATAAAAATGGGGGAGGAATTGAGTGAATAAATCTGGATGTAAAAAACATGAGTTTGTGAGAAAGTTCAAAGTGGCAATTGTTTAAAAATAATATTTTTTTAATTTGCAAATGAATCAGAAATAGAGTTTCTCAATTTTAATTCCCTTTAAGTTTTTTTAATATGTTGGCATTTGTTTTTGTTCCTCAGAATCTGGACCCCTTCTGGTCAGGGTGCAGATGACTAGGGTTGAAACATGTGATTGATGCTTAGTCACTTGGATTCTCCACAGGGGACCCTGAATTTTGAGGGGGTGGTGCAAAGACACAGTTTAAAAATTATTCCACAAGCTGCAGTTGCTATTGTTTAGTGTATGATATCCAACTGTGGCCATGGTGGAGATATCTGTGGGGATGCTTTATACAGATTCTTCACCTGGATTGCTTCATTGGTTTCCATGATTCTAACTGCCTTGGTTCTGGCCTTTCCCCCCCCAAACTTTTGTTCTCCAGCCTTCCTATTGACTGGGGCCCCTAAATTATGGACACGTGCTAAGTTGCTTCAGTCATGTCTGACTCTGCGACCCTACGGACTGTAGCCCTCCAGGCTCCTCAGTCCATGCGATTTCCCAGGGAAGAATACTGGAGTGGGTTGCCATGCCCTCCTCCAGGGGATCTTCCCAACCCAGGGATGGAACCTAGGTCTCCCACATTGCAGGCTGATTCTTTACTGTCTGAGCCACCAGGGAAGCCTACTTCTAGTAATTTCCTTTCTTGCTTAAGTCAAAATGTATTTTTATTGCTTGAAACCAAGACCTGACTAATAAATATTATGAGGTTTTAAACATTATATTTACATTCAACTTTTCAAGAATACGTGTTTTGTGAGGAAAAAATCCACTTATGTTTAAGTATTAAGGGAATATAAAAAGAATGGACAGGATGAAGTGAAGTTCACCTGCAGGAACTTACCAGATATACCCAGTAAAAGGGTTTGGAAGGCATTAGTGGGTGTGGATTATCCTGGAGAGGGAGGGAAGGTAGGGCAGGTGCTAGGCATAGCAGTTGTAGCCAGCCTGATTCTAACTCTTGAGGACATAGGTCATCTTTAAAAGAAGCAGCTCTTTTAAAGAGAAAGAGAGCTGCTGCATGACCTCAGAGAGAGATCTCCAGTCTGACTGGTTGCGTGCCGTTTCCTATTCGGCTGTCTTAGCAATAGCTTCACCAGCTACCACTGTTTCAAACCATGCATCTCTGGGAAACACAATAGAAGGCAGAAGTTGGCTAACTCAAAGAAACACCTGGAGACCCACAACATCTTTTTTCAATTATGCTTTTGAATTGGGCAGGGAGTGAAAATTCCACTGAGGGCCCAACAGGTGATCTCCTCTGGGCTATGGACAAAGGCCACATGCTCGTGCGACTAGTTAAGCTACCTGCTTTGTGTCCCAGCCAAACATAATACACTACCTATCTGAATAGAAGACGGTGAGTCATGCGGCCTCAGAAATTCACTCTCGTGAGAGGATATGTACCTGTGCCTGTGTCTGTCATCTGTCCTTGACACAAAATATTACTTGCTTTCTGAAAGGCAATTAAAAATCATGTCCCTAAGGGTTTGGGAGAATCCCTCAAAGCTGCTAGGAGAAATCATAAAGTATCAGGACTTACAGTGCCACTGAGGAATGACGATTTCTACAGGCAGCTAAAACATCAGCCCCTCCTGGCTGTTCAGCGGCACGGGGAGGGGGGCAGGGAGAAGGGAGGACATAGAGCATCTGGAGAGCACGAGGCTTACTTCCTCCTTGGTGTTTGCTCTGTGGTCCTCGGCAGCTGTCAATACCTTAAGTCAAGTTACCTAGGACTGGGAACAAGGGATTTTGTTTGAATCTTAAGATTTTTAAGATATAGAAATGGCAACTTCAAGCGATGACAGGGCACGCCATTGCTGTTGAAAGTCAACAGGAAACAGCATACTCTAGAGTCTTTGCTTTCCTGTTTCTCTCACGATGTATCCGTTTATGGATGGATGAAAGCTTTGATGTCAAGGTATTCAGGAGTGTTTAAGCATACAATAGGTGTGTGTTTAAGGCAATGGTTAGTTCCTCTACTCTGTGTTAAGTTTCTCTAAACTTTTACTTTGTTATAATTTCAAAAGTATCAGAAGTTGTAAAAAATAGTATAGGAATTCAGATAGACCCTTTATCAAAATTCTCTGTTTATATTTTGTTCTATTTGGCTTATCATTATCTCAGTGTATGTCTTTCTCTCTCTACATATATATACATATTTATACAAGTATATATGGAGAGAAAAATGAATACACACATGCACATAGAGAGAAAGAGATATAATAACTTTATTTACTTACGCCTATCCCAATTTATTTCCTAAACTATTTGAAATCAAGTTGGAGGCATATGCCTCTTTAAGCCTGATTATTTCAGCATGTAAGAAGAATATATACTATATAACCATAATACAGTTATCAAGTTAAGAAAATTGACATTAATATTAAACTTTAATCTAATATATAATCCATATTCCAATTTTTAACTGTCCCAGTAGTTTCCTTTACAGTATTTTTTGTCTACCATAGAGTCCACTCCAGCATTATGTATAGCACATGTATACTTTGTCTTTAGTTTCCTTTAATCTGTAATTATTTTTCAGGTTTTCTTTATCTTTCTCAACCTTGCTATATTTGAAGAATCTCTGCATTACTCTTAAAAGTAGGTGCCCCTACTTCTGTCCTCTTAACCTCTCTACTTCTAATTGCTAAATTCCTGCTGTGTAATTCAACCATTGACCCTTTTGGCTCCCTTATCTATATTAATCTTTCTGATTTTCTATTTCTTCCTTCTTTCCAACCTGTAATTAGATTTTCTTCACTCCTAACAGAGAGAGAGGAAGTTGTTCCTATCAGGGTACTAAAATACAATAGAAGGCTGTAAAACAGTCCATGTGCTTACAGGGACCTAATTGTCTTACTCTCTTCCTTTAATAGATCAAATGATTTAAGGTAGAGCTGTCCTTTAAAGTACAGAAGTTGATCTACCAGGAGAATCTTGGTTTGCATAGCAGCCTGGCTTTCTCTCTAAGATTATGCCCATTTGTAAAGATTTCAACAATTAGACATGTTAGAGATGTGTATTCCAAAAATTAATTGGGATCTGAACTCAATTGGGATAAATTTCTAAAATCAGGTAAATGCAACCACCTGAACATTCCGGATCTTCACTTCTTCACACTGAATAAATGAGGCAAGCTGTCTGATTTAGTTCCCTGGAGTATTCTCCTTACGCAATTTCTCTTCTTAGAAACACTTGAGAAAAGGGCCAACTCTATCAGTTGGAAATGATGGTCATTTGGCATGTCTCATCCTCACTCCACATTTTCTTGAGAGCCATGATAACCGTATGCAAGATTCAATTCACCATTCCAGGGTCAGTAAACAGCAGAATCACACACACATTTAAAGGCTTAATAATTACCATTGTTTCTATGAAATTTGAGTGTGATCAAGATGTTCAGAGTCAAATGAAAAGAAAGCTCTTCAGTTTTCCCTATGGTCTCTGTGAGAAGTGGGACTCAGTCTTTTGCATGGGGAGCCTGATTTCTGCTAAAAGCCAAAACTTCCTGAGTAGTCTGAGTAATACTTTGCCCCCTTACTTTCTTCCTCTGTAAAATGGGATTGATTGTATCACAGAGATTATCTATGAAACAGCTAGAAAAGTGACAGCAAAGACCCAAGCGCAGCAATCGTAAATATCCAATCAGGGCTGTGACCATTTATGAGTTTTACTGCGAACCACAGGCACTGTTTGACCAGGAGTAGCTTATGGTTCACCTCTGTTTATTTAAAGCAACCTCTTAAAGAGATGATAATGGACAATAAACCTCTAGCTTTGGCAACCCACTCCAGTATGCTTGCCTGGAGAATTCCTTGGACAGAGGAGCCTGATGGGCTATACAGTCGATGGGGTCACAAAGGACTCAGATACAACTGAGCAACTAAAGTTTTTGCTGTCAAACATTCTGGATTAAGCAGCAGTATTCAGAGGACATTGTGTTGAAACTGGCCTCTGTCTTAGTTGATTAAAGAATGAGACTAATGAGCACTCAGCACAGAGTGGAGCCCTGGCTGGGCTGTTAAATACTATCTCCTCCTCCCTGCAGCCCTCAAATGTGATTCTGGGTTGCACTGCACACGGTGGGAAAGCACACACATGTGTGCACATCACACTCGTGCACACACACATACCCTCCATTCACTATGTACCAAATGCGGCCTTTCTTTCAGTCTCTTATTTACACCACTTTCCAATTGCTCTGCCCTCTACAGACCACCACCCAGTCTGCCTCTCTTGGCGCTGCTCCTCCTTTAAGCTGTCTAGTAACAACCATGTGTGAGCTTTCACACCTTCTTTTTCCCATTAAACATAGCCAGCTCTGGTCTCAGCCCTGTGGAGTCTTCTTCCAGAAGACTTTAAACTAATTAGCTCTAATGAAATAATGAACAATATTATGTGTTTCCCCTTGCCTTATTTCAACAACATTTTCTGTCAGTGCCTTTCAGTATCATAGCAGAATGAATCAGGAATACTTTTGGCAGGTGGAACTTCCTTTTTGCTTTTAAATCACACTGCTTAGGATGGTGGCCCACAAGAAACTGGCCATCGGTCTCACTGCACTTGGTTCCTGTTGAAGGAAGCAATCTGATTTAAGGCAATTTTTGAAATAGGACAGCCTCCATCATTCTTGGCAAAGGAGAACTTGGAATTCAAGTCCAAAATGATAGACAGTGACCGTGATGCACTTTGTTCTAGAGCTCCCAGATCTGGACACTTCTAGATGTTCTATTGCTCATCAAGGATAATAATGTTCACGTCTTACAAGAGTAAAAGTAACTACTAAGCTAGACACTCACAACAGTGTCAGTAAATCCTCTGTTAGGTCAGAGTGAGTTACTTTTTTGATACTATGAAAAAAATGACAGTGAAATTGCTAATTTGAGCTGTTGAGTGTTTTAGAATGTCTCTATATAATGACTGTCTTCGATTTTCAGGATTAGAAAGTGGATTCATTTTCTTCATTCAATTATTTTTCCTGTATCACCACCTTCTTTCCTTAATAAATCCTGCGCTTTCCCTTCCCATTTTGCTTGCATGTATTTCCCTTGTATCACTCCTCCTCCCTACACTCCCTGAATTCCTTTCTTCTTTTCCCACAGTTCTCCTCTTTGCTTTTACAGAATGCTTGCCACCTTTATAGCTGATTCCCTGGTTCTTGCAGGTGTTGGTTCTTCCATCTAATTTAAATGCATCATCCAGACCCACAGAGGGTGGGGCGCACTCTTCTCTGCTTCATTAGAACAGGTTGTCCCTCAGACAGGAAATAGCACAATCTACACTGGCCTGAGTACGTCCTTCTAAAATAAAGTTGCCCTGATCAACATGCTGGCCGTGAAGGGCGTTGCTATGTCACACCATGGTTACCTTGCTGCCTTTGTGCAAGCATGTCCAGACTTATCCACACCCACTCAGACACACATGTATACTTAAAAATGGGATTTATTGTACCCACATATACTTTTATAAATGGGATTAGATTTGCAGCTTGCCTTTAATTTGCAGTTTGCCTTCAAGCAATTTCATTGTAGTGCTTTTAGATATGCTCCCTCAACTGAATCCGTTTTAATAAAACATAAATTAGTGGATGGGGCTTAAATTTGCCAATCCAGATAAAGTGTACAGGATCATTGTAATGTGAACTTTCTAAATAAGAATTTTCTGGAATAAATATGATGCCTTGGGGAAAAGTTGGCAATGTCATCAACTAATTAAGAAGAAAGAAACAGTGACACCACCTTTGGAAGGAATCTAAGATGCCATATAATTCCACTTGGTTCTTGGGAAACCTTGATTATTATGGCATAGGGGATCCAGATAAAACATTAGTTTCAAGACCTTGAGGGTGGGAGAATATGACTTGTTTTTCAGCTCCAGAGCATATCAGTGGTGGCATCAGGACTTGATCTCAGTCCCTGGCAATTTGCAATACAGAAATTTGGAATTTCTTTTTCCCTGAAAATGTTACCTTAAAGTTACTATGAACTTCCTTATTCTTAAAAAAAAACATCTCCGTGCAGTCTCAGAAGAGAAGCACATTTATGGTGGCTATCTGGCCACCCAAATCTAGTATTCATTGAGATGAATTCGTATGAAGGCCCGCGGTAGGAAACAAAACGCTTGGAACAGTTTGATCTGACACTGTTAGCATGTTGATGACATGAGCTTTTTTATTTCTGGCAACTCAGTCTCACTGGACCTGATACATCTTCAACTTCTGTTGAAAGGAGAATAACAACTTTATTTGAAGTTGGGCAAAAGTTCACCGGCCTGGAAATTATTAAGTGGTTTGTCTCCTACTTACACGGTGAGCAATCATGTATATATAGGTAGTGATAATAGGAAGTTTCCTACAGCAAATTTTGAAGTATACTGTAATTTAAGTTCATTGGTTCATATTTGTATGTTTTTAAAGGTTTGGGACAAATTCAGGCAGATTATAGCAAGCTTTATGTTGACTCATTAGGTCAACCTAACAAATTCATGAATATTAACAATTCTAAATGCAAGAGTGAAAAGCAGAATTTAGAGCAAGAAGGGAACTCCTTGTTCACGTGGCTTGACCCATCTTTAAGATGCTGAGGCCCAGAGAGCTTGCGTGAGGTCTTTGAGGCTCATACTCTTCTCTCTGTTGCCTGGTAAGAAGATGTTACTGAATAAATAAAATTGTTCTGACATTAGAAGGATACTAGTAATTGCTTTTGCATAGCTGAGGACTTTTTTCTCCTCAGTCTTGCTTTAAAAGAGGACTAACATCTGCTAGCTAATTGCTTGGGACAAGATATACAGGATATGGCCATAGAACAAGGAGTATTTACTATGCAGAGTTCACTGGCTTAACCAGAAATTGCATCCTTGATTTCATACTCAGTTGACAGCTAAGTTTTCCCACAGCTTGGCCTGTGGGGCCAGATATCTATGAAACACTTGATATCCATGAAAATGGGCAAGAGATAGACATACTCTAGGAAAAGAAGAAACACAAATAACTTTGTGTTTGGCTTTTAAATGCACTGAATCTGAAAAATCCACAGGATTAAGCTGATTTTCAAGTCCAAAGAAAATCCTTACACCATTCTATTAATAAACATAGCTAGAACCATATGAAATTGTCTTTTTTGGTAGGTCAAAACTGGTCAAGTATTGGTCATGTCTTACAGTTCTAACTAATATTATGTAATAAAGATCTGTAGGTGATTAGAATATGTCTATACCTTTCAAATAACTATTTTTTTGCATTAATATTGGTCTCCTTAAAATTAATTGATATTGTCATTGTTTCTTTTGTTAAACTAATAAGCAAAGCAATGGTATTTTGTTTTTATTTATTTTTTCTAGTGTGTGTGGTTATATATTTTATACAATTATTCATTTTATAGGTATATTTAATATGTATAATATCATATATGAAACAAATTGCCAGTCCAGGTTTGATGCATGATACAGGATGCTTGGGGCTGGTGCACTGGGATGACCCAGAGGGATGGTACGGGGAGGGAGATGGGAGGGGGATTCAGGATGGGGAACACGTGTATACCCGCGGTGGATTCATGTTGAGGTATGGCAAAACCAATACAATACTGTAAAATAAATAAATAATTAAAAGTAAAAAATAAAATAAAATAACTTCCTTTCAAAAAATTAACTGGACTATAGGCTCTACTTGGCTGCAGTGAATTGACAGTGGTCCTGAAAAATGGAAGACTATGGATAAGCCATGTCTGGTCTGTCCTTCATGTGTGTCTA
Source organism: Bos indicus (assembly GCF_029378745.1). Lineage (NCBI taxonomy): Eukaryota > Metazoa > Chordata > Mammalia > Artiodactyla > Bovidae > Bos > Bos indicus. Next base: position 81,727,343 of record NC_091764.1, on the reverse strand, counting down.
GACTGGTATCACTGAATGTTTGTACCACCATCAAGATGTTCATCTCTTAAGATAATCTCATGGTATTGCAAGGAAGCCTGCTACCTACTTCAGAAGAAATCATGCCGCTGTTTCCAGGCAGTATGTCTCCCTTCATGCCTTGTCTTTCAAGGCAAGTGCCTTTCACTGATGTGCCCTTAGAAATCCTGCTTTTTCTCTTTGTGCCTACATGCTCTGACACTTTTGTTGGGTTAAATGATAGCTAATAGCAGGGGGATAGGCTGCTAGCTACTATGAGTGCTCTGTGTGGAGCCTATCTGGACTTTTTATTATATAAAGGTGTTAAGCTGACTATTAGGGACAAGAAGCTGAAAAGAAACCATATGAAGAAAAAAGTGGCAAAGCCAAACCTACTTGTAAATCTGCTGACCTTGAGTTGACTCGGAAGTAAGCACTTCCTCATTGTGGATGACAGAGGAAAAGAAAGGTAAAGGCTTGTCACCTAATGATGACCTTGTGTTGGCACCAATTACAGGTTTTCCGGATTAACGTTATCAGGATGTTGATTTCAGGAGCTCAGACCAGACTTTAGTGGTCAAGAAAGTGATTTACTCACAGATTGATACAGAAAAGCTGATTCAAATGTGGACTTAGCAGAAAAGGGCAATACGATTTGGTAATTTAGGTCTTGATCTCAAGTCAAACAGGTGATGTAACCTCAGACAGTAAAAGAGCTGCCATGTGAATGTCTAAATTCTACTTAGGTGCTTCAAGTTCCCCTCCACCAAAAGTTAAATTCTAAGCTCTGCTTGCTTTTATCTCTTTCCCTTTTCTTTACTCATTCAATATATAATAAAAGTTTTGTTTGAAAAAACACCAAACTTGCTTCAGCAAAGGATAAGAAAAACTTGTTTGGACTTTTCAAAATGTATCTTGCCCCTACCCTCTAAGCCTTCACTCAAAGCACTCACTAAACCAAACATTTTTTGAGGTTTTAAAGTGTCTGGTTCACTTTTTTTATTACTATTTTTCCTTTGGGCACACCTCTGCATTTCAAGATATATTATTATAAATATTATCATTTCCAGGCCAAACACAGGCAAAAAGTCCTGGAAGAACACAATTTTGCAGACTAGAGATTTTCAGGAAAAATTGGATAAACTGTGTATAAGTATCTAAATTTGGGGGTACTTAAAATAGAAAGTATCAAAATGTATCACTAGCCCAAATCCTCATTTGAACCACATCTTTTCATGGTTATAGATCTTGAAGGTTGCCCTCCATTAGTCTGTCAAAGACCCCCATATTCTATTCAAGATTGATTTCTTGGTTTTATGAAATACAAAGGTCAATTTCTCTAAGGAAGCTGCTGTTTATTTGGTAAGCCTTACTAACCCTTTTCCATTATACCAAAAAAGACAATACGGTTTATCAAAGAAGTGAAAACAGACTCTTGCCGGATATTTTCACATGCTAACTGGCACTAGAGTCTTGTACATTCTGTTTTCATGAGACATCTAGGTTACATGAATAATACACTGGGAGGTTTGGGTGATTTCTCAAACATTATTGTTGGTAGTTACAGAAACCAAACCCAAGAAGAGTGTATATGTTTGTGAACATTTGATTACATTTCAATGGCATTGAGAAGGAAACATCATTGGATCAATACTTAAAAGCACCTTGTTAGGATAAAGCTAACCTGCAGTCTATACGTTTTGAATCAGGTTCTTGTTACAGCTTTTTAACCTTTTTGATACTGTCATTCAAAAATATTTTGTATTCTTTTCTTTTTCTGTTTATCTGATTTGACTCCCATCCATTTTGTGGTGTTGGCTGAGTTTTTGGTTTGAGTCAAATTTTCCATACAACCCCAAACTCCTTTGCTCTCTCTCTCTCTGAGAATGTTCCTTAAATCAAGAATAGAGAGCTGAGGAAGAGCTTGTATTAACCTGCCTGGGAAGCAAGTTTGTGTCTTTTTCTTCTTTATTCCCCCTGCCCCACCCCTTTCTTTTAATAAAACTAATAACCAGAGGTCTTAGCTGGAATAGTTAGAGATATTAAAAGTGGATATGAAAATTCATGGTAGCTACTAATTATGCTGAACTTTCTAGTGGCTCACTTGCCTAATGCTTTCTAATTGATGGAGCATATGTTTGGGGTATTTGGAGATGAACCGATACACGCCTAGATTTATGTGGCCCTGAGGCTAAGTCTGTACATGTTAGCTAGCGGGAGAGCAGAGGGGTCTCCCTCAGCTGGGATGGGGGCTGAACTGCCACTGTGAAGTTCATGCAGGGAGAAAAGTCAGTTTCTAAAGGGCAGTTCAGTCTGTAGCACAACCACAACTTTCTGATACCCCAGTGCAGAACCGATGTAATTATCTAGGTAAATCGAACCACAGAGTGTTTCATACTCCAAGGTCACCATGAAAGGCTATTGATGGTGAACCCATGCAGTTTCTTTTCTTGCCATGAGCTTTCTGTTGCCCCAAACTTCATCTTTTAAAATTCCCCACTGTTTTCTTAAAAAAATGCACAATCTCTTTCCGGTTCCTAACCCACAGCCTCCTGGGGACTTGTGAGTTTGGGGGACTTACTGCTTCACCTTTCTCCACAAAAGACCTGTAGTTTTCTTTAAAACAACAGGAAACTAACCAAGCCCTATATTTTAATGTACTAATTTTGAAGTGGGGTAACTAGAAGAGAAAAAAGAGGGGGAAAAAAGAGAAAGGGGAACAGATATTTCTTGAGTGATTGCCATGAATCAGGTATTTTGTGAACAGCATCTCATAAACTTCTGTAATATAATTAAGATATTGTAGGTTTAAATCATGAGGGTAATTATTTCTCTATCTCAGTTTAGTAGGTAGATACAGCTTTGTGCTTTTAATCCTCCTCTGGATGGCATCCTATGGATTAGACTCCTCAAGACAAACAAATATTAAATTGTAGCTATTAGAAATAAGATCAGAAGTTGGATCATTGAAAAAACAAGAGCAGAAAAACATGTACTTCTACTTTATTGATTACGCCAAAGCCTTTGACTGTGTAGATCACAACAAACTGTGAAAAATTCTTCAAGAGATGGGAATACCACCTGCCTCCTGAGAAATCTGTATGCAGGTCAAGAAGCAACAGTTAAAACCAGACATGGAACAACAGACTGGTTCCAAATTGGGAAAAGAGTACATCAAGGCTGTATAATGTCACCCTGCTTATTTAACTTAATGCAGAACACATCATGCGAAATGCCAGGCTGGATGAAGCACAAGCTGGAATCAAGATTGCCAGGAGAAATATCAATAACCAGATATGCAGATGACACTACTCTTATGGCAGAAAGTGAAGAAGAACTAAACAGCCTCTTGATGAAAGTGAAAGGGGAGAGTAAAAAAGCTGGCTTAAAATTCAATATTCAAAAAGTGAAGAACAAGGCATCCGGTCCCTTCACTTTATGGCAAATAGATGGGGAAACAATGAAAACAAGGAGAGACTATTTTGGGGGATCCAAAATCACAGCAGATGGTGATTGCAGCCATGAAATTAAAAGACGTTTACTCCTTGGAAGAAAAGTTATGACCAACTTAGACAGCATATTAAAAAGCAGAGATATTACTTTGCTGACAGAGGTCTGCCTGGTCAAAGCTATGGTTTTTCCAGTAGTCATGTATGGATGTGAGAGTTGGACTATAAAGAAAGCTGAGCACTGAAGAATTGATGCTTTTGAACTGTGGTGTTGGAGAAGACTCTTGAGAGTCCCTTGGACTGCAAGGAAATCAAATCAGTCAATCCTAAAGGAAATCAGTCCTGAATATTCACTAGAAGGACTGATGCTGAAGCTCCAAATATTTTGGCTACCTAATGCAAAGAACAGATTCTCTGGAAAAGACCCTGATGCTGGGAAAGATTGAAGGCAGGAGGAGAAAGGGACAACAGAGGATAAGATGGTTGGATGGCATCACAGACTTGATGGACATGAGTTTGAGCAAGCTCCAAGAGTTGGTGATGGACAGGGAAGCCTGACGTGCTGCACTCCATGGGGTCACAAAGAGTCAGACACGACTGAGCTACTATACTGAACTGAACTGTACTGATCAGAAGTAAAACCAGTTTTTAAATTACTTTGCATGCACAAACTTAGCAAACGTAATAGTTTATGGAGGCAGTATATCATGGTGTGTGACAGGGAGAAAGGCCTGAATTCAATTTACAACTTCGATACTGATGAGCTGTGTGAGTTATTCAGCCTCTCTACCCTTCTGTTTCTCATTAGTTCAGTGGAGGTAAAAATAGCACCTACCTTATGGGGTTGTTGTGAAAATTAAATGGCACCCAATAAGTAGTAGGCATCTTTATCACTGATTCTCCAATTCAATAGCATAAGCAGATACTTGTTCTTAGAATATAAAGCTAAAAGTGAATGTAAGCAAGGTTATTAAATCAAAGAAATGGGTTTTGGGAAGGACTACATACAGAGGGACAAATACATCATAGAATTTCCTCAGAAGTCTTTCAGATTTCTTCTTTCCTTTCTGCTCCCATGGTTAACTGAATGCTTACCACCTTCCGTCTGAATCAGATGATGTCTGAGTATACCAATAATTTCTAAATTTTATTCACTTTTCTCATCATCCTAAAATGTACTTTTTTTGTTGTATCATTCTCCCTACTAAAAATCCACATACAATTTTCATTTTGCCTTTTTGTTGAAGCCCACATTTCTCAGTAGAGTGGTAAAAACTGACTCTATGCTCCAATTATTCTGGATCCCGTGCTCTCTAGCACGAAACCCCTTCTTCACTTGATTTATAGCTGAACTATTTCAACTTCATCCTCTCAGTCCCACAGGGTACATCTACAACCATACATTAGTCCTTTACTTGAAGTTCTTTCCCTTTAGCTCTTTGTCTACCCAAATTCTATCCATCTTCCAAGGTCCATATCTTTTGTGTTATGCCCTAATTGCTGAGATAATGGAGTGAGTGTGGGCAGGAGGTGTGAATAGCATGGGATAGTCACTTCCTTGATAAGGTTATATTATAAGCAAAAGTAATAGAATAGTCATTCCTGTGATAGCCTTACATTAGTGATGACTCTTTAATAGACTGACGTGAGAGAATTAAAGTGAGAGAAATGCCTACCTGGTGTCCTTGCAGAAACAAATTGCCATGTTGTAGAGGGGAGTGTGTGACAAGAAAGTGAGGGTGGCCCCTAGGATCCATGAGCAGTGCCCAGCTGATAGCCAGTAAAGATGAGGGAACCTCAGTCCTACAATTACAAGGAAATGAATTCTACCAACCACCAGTAGGCTTGAAAGAGAACCCATTTCTAGCCTTTTTCATCTGTCCTGTTGATTCATCAGAAGAGATCAGGATCCCAGCAGACACCTTGGTTTCAGCCTTATGAGACTCTGAGCAGAAGACCTAGCTAAAACATGCCAGACTCCTGCCCCACAGAAGCTGTGAGTTAATAAATTATGCTAGTTTAGGCCACCGATCTATGGCAATTTGGTTCACAGCAGTAGAAAACTGCTGTGACAAATAGACTCAAGGTATTAGATCTGATAGAGTGCTTGAAGAACTATGGATGAGGGTTCATAACATTTTACAGGAGGCAGTGATCAAAACCATCCCCAAGAAAAAGAAATGCAAAAAGGCAAAATGGTTGTCTGAGGAGGCCTTACAAATAGCTGAGAAAAGGAGAGAAGTGAGAGGCAAAGGAGAAAAGGAAAGTTATACCCATCTGAAGGCAGGTTTCCAAAGAATAGCAAGGAGAGATAAGAAAGTCTTCCTAGGTGATCAGTGCAAAGAAATAGAGGGAAAAAACAGAATGGGGAAGACTAGAGATCTCTTCAAGAAAATTAGAGATACAAAGGGAACATTTCATGCAAAGATGGGCAAAATAAAGGACAGAAACCGTATAGACCAAACAGAAGCAGAAAATATTAAAAAGAGGTGGAAGAATACACAGAACACACACACACACACACACACACCTTAATGACCCAGATAAGCACAGTGGTGTGATCACTCACCTAGAGCCAAACATACTGGAGTGTGAAGTCAGGTGGGACTTAGGAAGCATCACTGCAAACAATGCTAGTGGAGGTGATGGAATTCCAGCTGAACTATTTCAAATCCTAAAAGGTGATGCTGTCAAAGTGCTGCACTTTATGCCAGCAAATTTGGAAAACTTGGCAGTAGCCACAGGACTGGAAAAAGTCAGTTTTCATTCCAATCCCAAAATAAGGCAATGCCAAAGAATGTTCAAACTACCGCACAATTGCATTCATTTCACAGGCCAGCCACATAATGCTCAAAATTCTCCCAGCTAGGCTTTAGCAGTACATGAATTGACACTTTCCGATGTACAAGTTGGATTTAGAAAAGGCAGAGGAACCAGAGATCAAATTACCAACATCTGTTGGATCATAGAAAAAGCACGAGAAATCTAGAAAAACATCTACCTCTGCTTCATTGACTACATCAAAGCCTTCAACTGTGTGGATCACAACAAACTGTGGAAAATTCTTCAAGATATGGGAATACCAGACTACCTTACCTGCATCCTGAGAAACCTGTATGCAGGTCAACATTTAGAACCAGACACGGAAAAACAGACCTGTTGCAAATCGGGAAAGGAGTACGTCAAGGCTGTATATTGTCACCCTGCTTATTTAACTTCTATGCATAGTACATCATGTGAAATGCTGGGCTGGATGAAGCACAAGTTGGAATCCAGATTGCCCAAAAAAATATCAATAACCTCAGATATGCAGATGTTACCACTCTTAGGGCAGAAAGCAAAGAGGAACTAAAGAGCCTCTTGAAGAAAGTGAAAGAGGAGAGTGAAAAAGCTGGCTTAAGACTCAACATTCAAAAAACAAAGATCATGGGATCTGGTCCCATTACGTCATGGTAAATAGATGGGGAAACAATGGAAACAGTGAGAGAGTTTATTTTTGGGGGCTCCAAAATCACTGCAGATGGTGACTATAGCCATGAAATTAGAAGATGCTTACTCCTTGGAAGAAAAGCTATGACAAACCTAGACAGCATATTAAAAAGCAGGACATTACTTTGCCAAAACAGGTCTGTATAGTCAAAGCTACATTTTTTTTTTTCCAGCAGTCATGTATGGATGTGAGACTTGGACCGTAAAGAAAGCCAAGTGCCGAAGAATTGATGCTTTTGAACTGTGGTGCTGGAGAAGATCCTTGAGAGTCCCTTGGAATGCAAGGAGATCAAACCAGTCAATCATAAAGGAAATCAGTCCTGAATATTCTTTGGAAGGATTGATGCTGAAGCTGAAGTTTCAATATTTTGGCCACCTGATGTGAAAAGCTGACTCATTGAAAAGACCCCGATGCTGGGAAAGAATAAAAGAGGAGAAGAAGGGGACGACAGAGGTTGAGATGGTTGGATGGCATCATCAGCTTAATGGATGTGAGTTTAAGGAAGCTCTGGGAGTTGGTGACCGACAGGGAGGCCTGGTGTGCAGCAATCCATGGGGTCACAAAGAGTCAGACATGATTGAGTGACTGAACTGGGTAGAAAACTAACACAGTGGGTGACTGAAGGTTTCCTAGATCATGTTTGTGAGCTTTTTGCCTCACCTCTTGGCATGTGAGATATTATTTCCACACCAGGTATCTAACCCAAGCCCCCTGCATTGAAAACACAGAATCTTAACCACTGGATCACCAGGGAAGTCTCAGGTTTGTGAGTTTTGATGTTTAGTTCCTGGAAGTACAAATGACTAGCTCATTGATTTTGTGTATATTTTCCCATGTATAACAAGGGCATTGTTTTGGTGTAGAAACCATTTGGAACAACAAAGCAACTATAAGTGTTATGAAATAAAGAATTTATAATAGGAATCATACTTCATGTGAGAAAAACTGGGGAAATTAAGGTACAAAAGGGAAACTTGGAGAGTTAAAAGAATAAGTAACTAGTCCTGAAGAACTGGCCAGGGTAGACTTCTTTCTTAGTGATAAAAAGAGTCAAAGAGAACAACTTGTTCACCTTGGAACTCTAAAATTTTTGCTGAGATGGTAGGCTCAGATTTTTTTTAAACAACTTCATTGAAGTGCTGTTGACTACAATAAATTACAGCCATGTTGGTGTACAGTTTGGTGAGTTTTGATGAATGTATATACTTGAGTGGATTTCCCAGGTGGCACTAGAGATAAAGAACCCCCGTGCCAATGCAGGAGACATGAGATGTGGGTTTGATCCTTGGGTCAGGAAGATCCCCTGGAAAGCATGGCAACCCACTCCAGTATCCTTGGCTGGAGAATCACATGGACAGAGGAGCCTGGAGGGTACAGTCCATAGGGTCACAAAGAGTCAGACATGACTAAAACGACTTAGCATGCACGCATGCATATACTCGAGTAACCAAGTGTCACAATCAAGATATATATAGAACATTTCTACTACCTTAAAAATTCCTTTGTAGTTGATAATTTCCTACCCCTGGGGCTCGGCAACTATAATATTCTTTTTGTCACTATCAATTAGTTTTCCCTGTTTTAGAATTTCACATATATGCAATCAAACCCCATGCCCTATTTTATCAGATCAGATCAGATCAGATGAGACGCTCAGTCGTGTCCGACTCTTTGTGACCCCATGAATCGCAGCACGCCAGGCCTCCTTGTCCATCACCAACTCCCAGAGTTCACTCAGACTCATGTCCATCGAGTCAGTGATGCCATCCAGCCATCTCATCCTCTGTCGTCCTCTTCTCCTCTTGCCCCCAATCCCTCCTAGCATCAGAGTCTCTTCCAATGAGTCAACTCTTCGCATGAGGTGGCCAAAGTACTGGAGTTTCAGCTTTAGCATCATTCCTTCCAAAGAAATCCCAGGGCTGATCTCCTTCAGAATGGACTGGTTGGATTTCCTTGCAGTCCGAGGGACTCTCAAGAGTCTTCTCCAACACCACACTTCAAAAGTATCAATTCTTCGGTGCTCAGCCTTCTTCATAGTCCAACTCTCACATCCATACATGACCACTGGAAAAACCATATCCTTGACTAGACCTTTGTTGGCAAAGTAATGTCTCTGCTTTTGAATATGCTATCTAGGTTGGTCATAACTTTCCTTCCAAGGAGTAAGCGTCTTTTAATTTCATGGCTGCAGTCACCATCTGCAGTGATTTTGGAGCCCAGAAAAATAAAGTCTGACACTGTTTCCACTGTTTCCCCATCTATTTCCCATGAAGTGATGGGACCGGATGCCGTGATCTTCGTTTTCTGAATGTTGAGCTTTAAGCCCACTTTTTCACTCTCCACTTTCACCTTCATCAAGAGGCTTTTGAGTCCCTCTTCACTTTCTGCCATAAGGGTGGTGTCATCTGCATATCTGAGATTATTGATATTTCTCCCGGCAATCTTGATTCCAGCTTGTGTTTCTTCCAGTCCAGCGTTTCTCACGATGTACTCTGCATAGAAGTTAAATAAACAGGGTGACAATATACAGCCTTGACGTACTCCTTTTCCTATTTGGAACCCGTCTGTTGTTCCATGTCCAGTTCTAACTGTTGCTTCCTGACCTGCATACAAATTTCTCAACAGGTAGATCAGGTGGTCTGGTATTCCCATCTCTTTCAGAATTTTCCACAGTTTATTGTGATCCACAGTCAAAGGCTTTGGCATAGTCAATAAAGCAGAAATAGATGTTTTTCTGGAACTCTCTTGCTTTTTCCATGATCCAGCGGATGTTGGCAATTTGATCTCTGGTTCCTCTGCCTTTTCTAAAACCAGCTTGAACATCAGGAAGTTCACGGTTCACATATTGCTGAAGCCTGGCTTGGAGAATTTTCAGCATTACTCTACTAGCGTGTGAGATGAGTGCAATTGTGCGGTAGTTTGAACATTCTTTGGCATTACCTTTCTTTGGGATTGGAATGAAAACTGACCTTTTCCAGAACTGACTTTTAAAAATTCTTCCATGAGGTGTTGTTTGTTTGTCTGATTCTTTCTTATTGTTGCTTGTGTCAAGTTGGTTCTTTTTATTGCTAAGTAACATTCCATCATGCAAACATACCACAATCAGTTTATTCATTCAACATTTGATGAACATTTGGGTTTCAAGTTTTTTAATATTATGATAGAGCTTCTATGAATTTTTATGCACATTTTTTGTAAGAAAATACTTGGTTGGAATGACTGGATACTATGAAAAATGTGTTTAATTTTGAAGAAATTGCCAAACATCTTTTCAAAGTGATTATAGAAATTTACATTTTCATCAGCAAAATATGAGAGTTCCAGTTGCTCTATTTCCTAGCCAAAATTTGCTATTGTCAGTCTTTTTAATATTAGTCTCAGTAAACATAAGATAGCATCTCATTGTTTTCATCTTTATTTCCATAGTAACTAGGGATATCAGCTATCTTTTAATGTACTTACTGGCCATTTATGTAACTTCTTATGTAATGCATTTTTTCCCCAAAATCATTTCCCTATTTAAAAAATTAGATTGTCTTATTTGGGGTTGTGAGAAGTTTTTGTATATTTTGGAACTAAGTACTTTGTACTGTAAGGATTATCTCCTGGTGTGTGGCTTTGCTTTTCAAGTTCTTAATGGTGTCTTTCAAAGACATGTTTTTATATTTGATGAAGTATAATTTTTCAGTAATTTTAATATGATTAGTGTTTTGTGAAATGTATCTAAGAAATCTTTGCCTATTCTAAGGTTGCAAAGATTTTTTACGATTTCTTTGAGAACTTAGCTCTAGCTTCTATAATTGATCTATGATCTATTTTTGAGTTAATTTCATATATGGTGAATGGCTCAGCTGGTAAAGAATCCACCTGCAATGCGGGAGACCTGGGTTTGATCCCTAGGTTGGGAGGATCCCCTGGAGAAGGGAACGGATACCCACTCCAGTATTCTGGCCTGGAGAATTCCATGGGGTCACAAAGACTTGGACAAGACTGAGCAACTAACACACACATACATGGTGAAAGCAAGAGGTGAAGAAACTATCCTTTCCTTGTTGAATTACTTTGGTAAGTTTGTCAAACATCAATTGACCATGTATATGTGGGTATATTTCTAAGCTTTTTATTCTGTCCTTTTGATTTATCTGTATGTCTAATCACATGCCAATATCACACTATTTTGATTACTTTAGCTTTATAGTAAATCTTGAAATCAGGTACTGTAAGTGTTCCAAATTCATTTTTCATAATTATTTTGGTTAATATAGGTACTTTTACACTTTCTGTTAATTTCTAGAGTTGGACTCCTAATACCTAAAAAACAATATTCTATTTAGGGTTTTTTTTTAAATTTAAACTTATTTACTTTAATTAGAGGCTAATTACTTTACAATATTGATTGGGATTACTGTCGTGTTGGAGAAGACTCTTGAGAGTCCATTAGACAGCAAGGAGACCCAACCAGTCCATCCTAAAGGAGATCAGAGCTGAGTTTTCATTGGAAGGACTGATGTTGAAGCTGAAACTCCAACTCTTTGGCCACCTGATATGAATAACCGACTCATTTGAAAAGACCCTGATGTTGGGAAAGATTGAAGGTGGGAGGAGAAGGGGACGACAGAGGATGAGATAGTTGGATGGCATCACTGACTCAATGGACATGAGTTTGAGTAAACTCTGGGAGTTGGTGATGGACAGGGAGGCCTGGCGTGCTGAAGTCCATGGTGTCACAAAGAGTTGGACATGACTGAGCGACTTAACTGAACTGAACTGATGGGATATCTGAAAACTTTACTTGGGGAGAATGATTGCTTAACAGTGCTGAGTCTTTGAGTTCATTAATGCATCTCTACAATTCTTTAGGTCTCCTTTAATTTCTCTCAACATTGTTCTGTGGTTGTCAGGGTACAATACATGTTGTTAAATATTTCCTTAGTATTTAATGTCCTGAGTATTAAAGTAATAGTATTTTGCACATTTAATTTTTTACTACCAGAATATAGAATTATAAATGGTTTTGATATATTGACCTTGTATACTGAAACTTTGTTAAAATAATTTGTAACCTTTAAATTTTTTTCTTACAATTTTTACATATACAGTCATTCAAATGAAGATTTTTTGAAAGCTTCCTTTCCACATTTATGACTTTTACTCATTTTTCTTGCCTTATTGTCTGACTAGGGCTTCCAATACAGTGCTGAATATAAATGGAGAGAATGTACACCCTTGCTAGTTTCTGATGGGGAAAGCATTTTTTCTCTTACCATTGTTATGATCCTAGCAGTAGGTTTTTGAAGATGCCTTTTATCATATGGAAGAAGTTGACTTCTACTTCTAACTTGCTGAGAATTATTATCATAAATAGATGTTGACATTTTTCAAATGCTCTTTTATATCTCCATTTTTTTGGTTAATATGGTGCTTTTTCAAAGTTAAACTAACCCTGTATTCTTGAGATATATTCCAGTTGGTCATGATGTATAGTCCTTCTTGTAATGTTGCTGGATTATATTCATTAACAATGGTTAAGAAACTTTGTTTATGTTCATAAGCAATATTGGACTGGAATTTTTTTTTTTTAAAGACTTTGGTTTTGGTTATCAGGGAATTCTGGCTTCACACAACATGTAGGAAGATGATCTATCCTCCTCTATTTTCTAAAAGAATTTATGTAGGATTATTATTTCACCCTTAAATATTTGATAGAATTCACCACTGAAACCAACTGGGCTTGTAATTTTCTTTGTTGAAATATTTTTGATTTCAAATTAAATTTCTCTGGTAGATATATGACTATTCTTCCTATTACTGATTTCTAATTTATTTCATTGTGGTCAAAATTCACATATGATTTTAATAATTTTAATTATAGTGAGCCTCAATTAATGACCCAGAATATAGTCTATTTCGGTCATTATCCCATATCCATTTGTTTTGAGTATGTACTCCATTGCATGTAGTGTTATCTACATGTTAATTAAGTCAAATTTGATGGACAGTGTTCAAGTTTTCTGTCTTCACTGATTTTTCTATCCACCTGTTCAATCAATTGCTGAGCGAGGTGTATTGAAGAACCCAGCTAAATTGTTGATTTGCCTATTGCTGTTGTCAGTTTTTGCTTCATATATTTTAAAGTTCTGAAATCAGTTACACACATATTAGGATTATTGAGTTTTCTTTATGAATTGACTCATTTATCATCATGAAATATCCTTTTTTATTTCAGGTAATATTTCTTACCTAATTTTATCAGGTATAATCACTACAGCTTTCTTATGATTAGTGTTTTCATGGCATATCATTTAACATCCTTTTGATTTAAATTCACCTATGTCTTTATATTTCAAGTGAGTTTCCTATGGACAGCATATAGCTGGATCTTTCTTTTTGGTTTAAAAACTATGACCTTTCAGTTGGTACTTTTAGTGCATTTACATTTATCATAATTAAAAATATGATTATAGTTAAGTTTAAATGTCTTGTCTTGCTATTTTCTATTTTGTTAGCTTTTTCTTTTCAATCTTTTCCTACCTTCTTTTTACCTCTTTTATGGATGTGTCAGCTATTCCTCTTTGCTTTATTAATATTTTTTGTGTGTGCTCAAGGCTTTAAAATATACATCTTTAATTAATCACAGTCTACCTTTAAAGAATATTATACCACTTCATGTATAATTTAGGAACCTTAAGAAATTATGCTTCCATTTCCCCCATTTTTTAATGTTACTGTTGTCATATTACGTATGTTATGTTATCACAACATTGATGTATGTTATCATCCCCTAATACATTGCTAATATTTTTTACTTCAATTACTTGAAATAAATTTTCAATTAATCTCTCTAGGAAGTAAAAAATGAGGAAATATGTATTTTATTTTACTTATATATTATCAATTTCTGTTTCTTTTTTTTCCCTCTCTATGTAAATTGTTTCCATGTGATTTTTTTTATCCTTATCTTCAAGAAATCTTTTCATTTTCTTATGATACATGGCTGCTGATGATAAATTCTCTAAACTTTGTCAAAAAACTTTGTTTCTTTCCTTTTGGAGAGCTGGTTTCATAGGATATAAAATTGACTTTTTAATCACTTGATACTGTTTCACAAACAGGCTTTGTTAATTTTTTCAGTCTTTTTTCTCCATTGTGTTTACATTTAGATAGTTTCCATTCTCTGGTTGATAATCTGATAGTTAAGCTTGTAATTATACAGTTACAATCTGATTATGCAGTTAGATTATTTTCTTATGGCTGCCCTAACAAAGTATCACAAGCTAGATGGCTTAAAACCATAGACATGTATTGTCTCACAGTTCTGGAGGAATGAAATCAAGAAATCAAGATGTCAGCAGGGCTATGCTCCCACTGAAATCTGTGGGGAAGAATTTTTTGTCGTCTTTTTAGCTCCTGGTATTTGCTGACGGTTCTTGGCATTCTTTGTCTTATAGATGAATTCCTTCAATTTCTGCCTGCACTGTCACATGGCAAACTGCTCCCTGTGTGTTTCTTGCCTCTTCCTTTAAGAACAGTAGTCATAGTGGATTAAGGACCCATTCTACTCCAGTATGATCTCATATTAAGTATTTACATATGCAGTAACCCTATTTCCAAATTAAGTCACATTCCTAGGTACTGGGATTTAGAACTTCCATGTATCTTTTGGGGAAATACAATTCAATCAGTCAAGTTTTCATTTAGGTTTTTCATCTCTAGAAGTTCCTGATCCTTTTTATAAAAGTATAGATTTTCAATTTCTATCCTCTTATTTACGATAGCTATTTTAAAGTCATTCATTGTCTGCTAATTCCATCAGCTCTAACATTTCCACCTGATTTTTTTCCCCTTGACAATAGATCATGTTTTCCTTCTTCTTCCTGATTGGATATCAGGAAGATGTCCTGGGTGGGCCAAGATAGCCATTAGTCAAGAGCTAGTTTAACCTTCCTACTAACATGTGACTCTTCTGGAGTCTATATTGAATGCTCTCAGTATTCAGTGAAGTCTCTCTCCTCTGGTTAGAACATGAATGGCTTCCTACTTTGTGTGAGCACTGGGGTTGTTTCATCCTATCTCTCTCCAATAGCTCCTCTTTGCCTGGTCTCACAAATTCACTCTATGCATTTATAGCTTATTAATTAAAAAATTCGAGGGGAATGCTATTCAGGTTTCTAGAGCTCTCTTATTCTCTCTGCATAGCTCCCTTCTCTCTGGCACTTAGCATCGGAAATTCCAGATGCTTCATCCTCCTCAAATTTAAATTTCTGTCTGCGCAACCAGCAAGACTAGACTGATATGTTTGGTGCTGCAGGCTGCAAGCTGCTTCCAGGCAGGAACCCATGGCCATGCTGGGTCTTACTTTGTTGTTCTTTTAAGGATCTGCCTGTTGTCACAATGTCTAAATGCTGTTGAACTGATTATGGTGGCAGAAGAGTAAATCTTATACAGATTACTTTGTCCTAGGCCCCTAAGTTGTCTGGGTTTTATATCCCATCTTCTAGCACATATAGTTCTTTCCAAGGTTTCCAGAGTAATTGTTACTTCTTAACCACTACATCCAATCAGCTTGCTCTCTTCAGTATATTTAGAAAACGTTTGTTCTGTGGAATGGAGAGGTGACCAGACCTATGGACTAAGTTATGACTGAGTCAAGAGAATTAACGTAGCTCTGAACAATTAAAGAACATTGAATGTATGTTGGTGACTTTTCAAGTTGAAAGCAAAAAGTGTCTGATGATCTTTACTAACAAATTAAAAACAAACAAAAATAACAAACAAACCTTGTTCCAGGAAAGAAATTACATTTATAACAGCAAAGTACAGTTTGAGTCACCACTTGATTAAGTTTCTAATCATATAGTCATTCTCCAGAATTTGTCTGTCTTATGCACAGACTTGCTACTGCTAAGTCACTTCAGTCGTGTCCGACTCTGTGTGACCCCAGAGATGGCAGCCCACCAGGCTCCCCCGTCCCTGGGATTCTCCAGGCAAGAACATTGGAGTGGGTTGCCATTTCCTTCTCCAGTGCATGAAAGTGAAAAGTTAAAGTGAAGTCGCTCAGTCGTGTCTGACCCTCAGCGACCCCATGGACTGCAGCCTTCCAGGCTCCTCTGTCCATGGGATTTTCCAGGCAAGAGTACTGGAGTGGGGTTCCATTGCCTTCTTCTATGCACAGACTTAGGTTATCTGAATAAGGATGTGTTAAGAATCACCACCTTTGCATCATTCAAGTCCTTGAGAATGGCACTAATCTCTACAGTTCTTCCAGGTATGTGGTATTGCTTTTGGTTTCATAGTTTGGTAGGTAGAGGAAAAGTTCTAGGGATTTCCACCTGACCTTTTTTACCATAAGGTCTCCCACTTTGCAGATCAAAGAATCAATGTGAGGGTTCTGCAAGTTCCAACTATGCCTACTGAAAATTTGAAAATAACCATGGAGAATTTTGAGGTTTCCCAGGTGGCACTAGTAGTAAAGAACCCACTTGTCAATGCAGGAGACTTAAAAGAGGCAGATTCGACCGCTGGGTCGGGAAAATCCCCTGGAAGAGGGGATGGCAACCCACATCAGTGTTCTTGCCTGGAGAATCCCTGATCAGAGGAGCCTGGTGGGCTACAGTCCACGGGGTCATAAAGAGTTGGACACGACTGAAGTGACAGCAGCAGCAGCATGAAGTATTTGGGACACCACTGGCCCATTTGTGAGACATACCCGAGTTAAAATCACACTGATCACTTTGCAACCGAGTAGGACCCTATGGCGGAGAAGGCAATGGCACCAAGTATTTGGGACACCACTGGCCCATTTGTGAGACATACCCGAGTTAAAATCACACTGATCACTTTGCAACCGAGTAGGACCCTATGGCGGAGAAGGCAATGGCACCCCACTCCAGTACTCTTGTCTGGAAAATCCCATGGACAGAGGAGCCTGGTAGGCTGCAGTCCATGGGGTCACTAAGGGTCGGACATGACTGAGCGACTTCACTTTCACTTTTCACTATCATGCATTGGAGAAGGAAATGGCAACCCACTCCAGTGTTCTTCCCCGAAGAATCCCAGGGACGGGGGAGCCTGGTGGGCTGCTGTCTATGGGGTCACACAGAGTTGGACACGACTGAAGCGAATTAGCAGCAGCAGCAGCAGCAGGACCCTATGGGGCCTTCCCGGGACACAGCCCTCCCTCCATTTTCTCTGCTTTAGCTCCTCTCTGAAGTACCTAGATGACAGTATCCAATGTACATTTCCTGAGTCGTTTTACAGATGCTAAAATCACCTCCAAATGAAAGAAGTTAACTGCTTTAGGGCCATGAGCACGTAGCCCTGAGACCTACTAGAGTCTGAGGATTGTTGCTATTATCAACAATAGCAACCCTTGACACCACCTGTTATCTCACCATCAACCAATCAGAGAATTGTGCTTGAGCTGATTACATACTCTGCAATCCTCTCCATCATCTGGCCTTTAAAAATGATTCCCTGAAGCCCATCAGGGAGTTTGGTTTTTTGAGTATGAGCTGTCTGGCCGCCTGCAATAAATGCACTTTCCTTCACAACAACCCAGTGTCGATAGATAGACTTCATTACATTTTGGTGAGTGGACACAAGTTTGATCTGGTAACAACTTGACCTCCATTAACCCTGAATGCTGAGTCAGTATCTTTAGGTCACAGGAATTAGTGTCAGTTCAGAGTCAGTGCTCAATAATTTCCATCCCCCCAACTGGCCATTTTTCCTTCCTTAGTGTACAGTTACCATGATAAATGGCTGTGGGGACTTGGGGAATGCCAGGAAAAAGAATTACAGTATAAATTGTTGGCAGCATATCAGGGTCCTTCCTCCAGCTGAGTGTTGGCTTCTCCTGGAAGCACAGTGTCCCCAGGCTACCTTCATCCCTGGTATCTTCATGCTTGTATTGATATTTCTATATGCTCTACCCCAACCAAGCTCCTTTTTCAAGGTGGGAGACGGTGGTAAAATGCAATTATGTGAGTCTGATCGCTTCACCTACATACATCATCATTTCTTCATCTCCAAATCTTCCATACTAGTTGATGAAGGCTTTTGCTTTCTTTTCCTCTAGCATATCCTTTTCTAAGTGGCATCTAATCCTTCTCCTCTGTCTAATCTATAAAGGTTGATGAAAGAGAATGTGGATGGACTTACATATCAGGAAAGACGCAATAGTATTATTCCCATTACAATTTTACTAAAGCTTTCACTGCACTTTTGATTTAAACTAGAATACATACTCAGAAGGAAAGATTCCTTATTTTGTCCTAGTATCCTTATACCTACTATAATTTTGGCACATGATAGGCACTAATTAAATTTTGTTGAATACAGAGCATGAATGCTTGAGCGCAAACGTAAACTAGTATTATCATCAGCGAAAAGCTCAATTGTAAAATTAAGATGATTATCCTGGGTTTGTTGTGACTGTGGGCCACTGCATTGAAAAGTTTTTTCCTAGGAAATTAATCAAATCAAGAATCCTTCACTGTAGCCCAAGGAAGACAGTCTTGATACCCGGAAACCAATTATGTGAAGAAAGAGTTACCAGAGTTATTAAAACAAAGGTAGCCCTGGCCCCCCCAGCTTTTGGAGGACAGAACTCAAAGAAGCACTAATAGATTTAATGATTCTGTGTTTGAAGTCTGAAGTTCTACGAATGATTCACCCTTAGCATATTTAAATATATTAATTCATTGCTTCTGGCAATTTATTTTTGGAAGCCTCTTCCTTATGATCCAGTTGGGGAGTCTGGTACACATGTATACAGCAGGGTGAGAGTTCTAGGATCAAAGGAAAATGACTTCCTTTTCTGTGTCTATTTCCCACATATCCTACACAACTTCTGTGGGTGGTTCAATTCTACTAAGGAAAACAACTCCAAAGTTGTTCCTTTCAGGAAAGAGAGAAGCAGTATGGGAGGAACATGTAGGGAATATGGCGGAGCCAGGACTTGCCTCATATAGTTATAAAAAGTCTACAATTGAGAAAAGTACATCCTTTCTTCATTTGAATTTCATCTAAGGCAGAGGAATGAGGCACTAGAAGGAAAGAGATTGAGGTTCCCCTGAAAAAAGGGAAAATAAAGTTCTATTGCAATTTCTCTACATTGTGTCTCAGATTTTTCACTTTCTGTTTCAGGGTGTTCAATCCAAAACTGCCATGACAGCTGGGAATATGCCTATCTTGAAAGTGAAAGTGTGAGTTGCTCAGTCATGTCTGACTCTTTGCAATCCCATGGATTGTAGTCTGCTAGGATCCTCTATCCATGGAACTCTCCAGGCAAGCATACTGGAGTGGATCACCATTCCCTTCCCCAGAGGATCTTACCAACCCAGGGATCAAACCTGGGTCTCCCGCATTGCAGACAGATTCTTAACTGTCTTAGCCACTGAGGAAGCCCCATATCTTACTCACCATTAATCCCCAGAACCTTGTTCATATAAACCAAACTTTAACATATTTATTTGACTTAAAATTTTAAATAAAACATATATACATGCATTTTTAAAAGGCAAGCAGTACAGAAAAGTATAAAATACAAGGTATTTTCCTCACTTTCTTAACTTTTCATTCCCATCCCCCAGTCTCCCAAACCAGCAAATGATTTCTGGTTTTACTTCTTCTAGTGACTGCTCTTTTATTTATTGACTTATCAACTGCATGTAATATCTTCAGCTCTGCATTATAAATGATGAGGAATTTATTTAACTTATACAATTCCCCAACTCTCCCCATCAGGTCTCAGTTTTTATAGTTATGTTACTATTTTTGAACAACAAATGCTAGTTGTAGGGTGAACACAATTAATTATCCTTCTTCATTTCTTTACCCAAACAATGGTACCCTCATTTCTAAACTACTGGAAGCCAACCTTCTGCCAAACAGTGAAAGAGCTTCCCATGCTGGGCCATTTGGCTATTTGTTGGTAAGTGCTCTCTATCATGCTAACGGATCTCTAGGTTAATTGTAAAACATTACCCTACTCAGAAGCATCTGAGTTTTAACAGGTCCCCAAAACTGGGCTTCCCTGGAAGCTCAGAAGTTAAAGAATCTGCCTGCAATGCAGGAGACCTGGGCGAGATCCCTCTGTTGGGAAGATCCCCTGGAGAAAGGAATGGCTACCCTCTCCAGTATTCTTGCCTGGAGATCCATGGACAGGGGAGCCTGGTGGGCTGCAATCCATGGGGTGCAAACAGCTGGGCACAACTAAGTGATTAACACTTTCACACTTTCCTTTCAAAGTCATTAGCTGAAGGTGGAAGTCCTGCCACTAGAGCTTTAAAACGGGTAGGCTTGCTCTTTAAATCCTCCAGGATGTCTTGTAGCTTCTTAGTGGGCTGCTGATTTGAACTGGGCAAAACTAAGACAGTGGAACGTATGCTTAGGGACTATGGATCATCTTAGGGACTATGTTTTTATTATGTCTGTATTCTGAGGCTTTCTCTTTGGCTGTTGTCTGATGTATCAAAACAAAACATCTCCAGGAAAAAAAAAAATCAAAGGACCTAAAATTAATGTGTTATTTCGGATTTCTTCTAGGCCAGTAAAAGAATGTCCCTCTTTGACTAACGTCTGATAATACAAGCCTCGCAGGCCAGCCCCTTTAACGTGCTGACTTAGGGCTCATGCCCGTTTTCCTCTCTCCTCTTTTCATCTTTGTCTCTCTGATGCAATCAGCATGCTGGCCTTCGGCTCACCTCGGTTTTGTTTTATTTTTTAAGGCAGAAAAACCTTTTGGTTTTTCAATTGAATTTAAAATTAAACTCTTCTCCCCTTTTACAGCAAATTCCCTGAATCTTAGATGTTGAAAGTCTTTTTTTTTTTTTTTTAAATCTTGCCTTCCAGAGAGTGGGGTCACAGAGAGGCAAATTCTTAGTGAAGCACTTTGTAGCACTATTTGATTCTTAGCTGTGAAGTCCTGGGAAAAGCATTCAACTCGGAATGGAAAAGCCTTGCTGGAATCCTTGCTGTGTGACTATGAGTGAATATGTTAGTTGCTCAGTTGTGTCGGACTCTTTG
Organism: Bos indicus; assembly: GCF_029378745.1. NCBI lineage: Eukaryota > Metazoa > Chordata > Mammalia > Artiodactyla > Bovidae > Bos > Bos indicus. Next base: position 81,706,379 of record NC_091764.1, on the reverse strand, counting down.
CAACCCCAGGGACTGTCATCCCACCAGGCTCCTCTGTCCATGGGATTTCCCAGGCAAGAATACTGGAGTGGGTTGCCATTCCCTTTTCCAGGGGATCTTCCTGACCCAGGGATCAAACCCGGGTCTCCTGCATTGCAGGTGGGTTGTTTACTATCTGAGCCATCAGGCAAGCCCTGGTGATTATGAGTAGGTTACCTCATATCTCTGTCCCACACAGAGTCATCTCAACAGAAAAATGAAGATATTATCAGAGGACTTAGCTCACAGAGCTGTGTTTCTGGTGCATGATGGGAGCTTAATGAACTTGACTCATCTCAAGCTGACTGTGTCGAAAATCAAATTTCTGATCTTCTACAACCCTGCTCCTTTTTCAGTTTTTCCCATCTCAGTTGATAGCGACCCCAATCTTTTGGTTCCTCATGTCATGTTTGACACTCTCTCTCACTTCAGATTCATTATATCAGCAAATCCTCTTGATTCTGCTTTAAAAATATATTCTCAACCTGCTGCCTTGCACTACATCTCCAACTAACACCACTGTCCAAGCCACCATCATCTCTCACCAGAACAACAGCCACCAAGTGGGTCTCCCTATTTTCATTCCTGCCTCTCTAGGCTGTATTCTCAACACTTCTGCCAGAGCAATCCTTTAAAAAGTGAATCCAATCCTAGCACTCAGCTGTCCTTTCTTGTTAGCAATGATCTCCAACTGGCTCACATTGGAATTGGGCTACCAGTTCTTTTCCTTTTGGTAGATGGCCCCTCCCCCTGATCCCCATCCTCTGAAATTCACCAGGGGATGTCTGCAGAATGCACTGGCTCAGGGGTAATGCTTAGCACTTCAGGGAGGCTTCTAGGATGCTGATGTTATGCTGTGACCAGACATCCATGCTGACGGTTTAGTATTTGTGCTGTCTTTGCTGTTAAATATTTTGAATAACATCCATGTTTGTCATTTCATTCAAAACAAGAGCCAAGTCCCCATGTTTGTCGGATTCTTTCCTACATTTTTGCCTATATTTCCTACATCCTACACTTACTCATTTCATAGAAGCCATGAGTGCCTCTTGGAATTTCCTCAGTGAAACGAAGCATGTGTCTGCCTCAGGGCCTTTGGACTTACTCTTTCCTCTGCTAGCAGTGCCCCTGCATCAGATACCCGTCTGATTTATCTCTGGCAGCTATCTGCTCAGAAGCTACCTTCTCAATAAAACACTTTTTGACTGCCCAAGGTAAATAGAAACCCTTTCCCCTTCTTCACTGGTATACTCTCATCACTCTACTCAATCATAATTTTTCTCCATAGTATTTATCTTCATCTGACATGCTATATATATGGGCTTCCCAGGTGGCTCAGTGGGTAAAGAATCCTCCTCCAATGCAGGAGACACAGGAGACGTGGGTTCAATCCCTGGGTCGGGAAGATCCCCTTGAGGAGGGCACGGCAACCCATTCCAGTATTATTTCCTGGAGAATCCCATGGACAGAGGAGCCTGGTGGGCTACAGTCTATTGGGTTGCAAAGAGTCAGACATGACTGAGCATGCACACACACGACATACTATGTGTATATGCTATTTCACCTGCATATTCATCTATTGTTTGTCTCCCTTCTCCCCACCAACTAGAATCCAAGTTCCGTCAGGGCAAGACTTCTGTCTGCCTTGCTTACTGCTTTATCTCCAGTCCCTAGAAGAGTGTCTGACACAAAGCAGGCCCTCAGTAAATATTTGATGAATTGAAGAACTACTCAGAGCCCAGTTTTCTCAGTTGTATCATAAGGGAAATAATATAGCCCAGATAAGTTGTGCAGATTGAATAAATAATGAGAAAATAACTTGTAGCCTATAAGATCCTCCCCTTGTTGACAAACAGTTGTGGTTCACGGGCACCACTGTCGAACACTGCTCTCCACAAGAGTCTCCGTGTTTGAAGGAATCACTAAATAGTGTGCCCTGGTGTCCTGCATGCCACAGCCCTGAGCGACCTTTGCCCTGAACCCTGAGTGAACCAGCGTGGTGTCTTGAGGTGCTAGGACAGGTGAGTGGGTCAAGATGGTGCATGGCATGTTCTCAGCAGCTCTTTTACTACTTTTCCTGTGACACATGCAGAGGAGAGGCTGGTATCTAGTTCCTTTGTCCTCTGGTGCTTGCATCAATAAACCTCCTAAGGGGAAAATACAGTGAAAGAGGAAGGAGTAGACACCTGCTTTATCCTCCACGTCTGGAGAGGAAGCCAACAGTAATCACAGGTTGAACATATGGCCATGTCTACATAAGTCACAGGAGTGTTTTAAAATGTAAAGATTTGCTTCAGGAGACCTCTTGGGGACGTGACTAAGGAACATGGGGAAGCCAGGGAAACCCAAAGCAGGGATCTTTGGTTAGAACAACATCCAAACCTACTGAATTCTCCCATCGTAGTTTCCACCGAGTTCTATTATCCATTCTCATTTCTTAAAACACACACACCACACACGTAAACAGTGAGGTGTCTGGTGTGTCTGGAGTCTAAACGGCCCGACTTGCTCTCAAGGTAAGACTAGTCAAGACCCATGGAGACATGTGACCCATCCCCCTGAAAGCACGACCCTCTCTACACCTCTCACCCCCTTTAATTCAGCTGACAGTTGGCGTCTTTACCATTTGCTGAGAGTAAAAAGCGAAAGATAAAACATTCTTACTTAAGTTTTTGGGAGCAGCCTCTCTTGTTATTAAATCCTTTTCCCCCTCTGTACCTGAGGAAATGAGGAGTTTTGGCCTCTGCCATGGATCAGTCATGAGAATGTGGCAAAACAGCGTGATCTGGAGACTGGCAGATATTCTGCTTTCCCAAGCATTTATTCCAGGGACGAGACCCCGTCATTCCCCTGCACTTGTGCACACTTGCGATGGGATTCTTTCGCCAGTTATAAGATAAATGTTTGATTCGGCAAGAGTAGAAGTCTTTAGGTTTGCACAATGATACATAGCTTTAGGTTAGTGGAAAATAATTTTGGAAAGCAGATCTTAGTTTCCATGTCATAAAAATATTTCTCTCTAGTATTTTGTCCTGACAGCTCAAACAAATATAATATGAGAATACTACCTGTGGCTTTTTTTTTTCTCTTTTGGTTTCTAATGCTGAATTTATAATCTTCTCTAACTTTGTGTGACCACACATATTTAAAATTCCTGTATCAATTTGATTCACAGCCACATTTCCTTGTGTGTAGAAAAGGAAGTTACAGACCTCAAATGGCTTTTACATTGTCTGGGGTGATAGGTGTCCTGTATGTATGGGATATCAGATGTTATTTCAAGGCTGCTCTTGACATTGCTGTTGTTAATGTCTCTTTCATTTGAGAATATTTCCATTCTGTATCAAAAATCTATCTCAGGAGTGAGGGGAAGTGGTGGAAATGGGTACCATGCGGATGCCAGCAAGTTTCCCAGTGGGTTATGATCACCAAATTCTTCCAAGAGGGATGCCTGGGGGTGGGGGAGATTCAGAGCGGGGAGGGAGGTAGAAAAACAAATTTTGGCAGACTCAAGTTTAGAAGAAAAACAATCCTTTCACCGAATTTAGCCTCTGCTCTCTGTCATAGAAAATTATAATAAGTACAAGAGAATTGCATTCAATTTGGGTCAAGTATTATTGTTGGAATATGCATCAGTCAGAATTGGCCTCATTAGGAGGGCACTTTCTGAACAGCTATGCAGTGGTTCTCAAAGCATGCAGACTCCTGAGAGGGTGCGATGCGGAGTTTAAAACAAGCTGATTTCACGTCTCGTATCATTTACATTTCAATCTAGGACTCAAACCAGGGCTTATACAGAACTTTCAATGGCAAGACATGGAGCGAAATATCTTTATGTATAAACATGCAGTAACATTATCAGAATTGCCATCGCCTGTTGATTATAAACATAGACCCACCTATTGACACTATTGGCTTGGGCTCTGGGCCTCTTTTTTCCCCCTTCTAATAAGCTGACATTTTCCACTGAACCTACAGATGCGTTGAATTTACATACCAGTCTACACTGAGGCACATGTTTTTATTTTGCTTCCCTATTTATAATCTTTATTTTGAAAACAACAATTGTGGTTTGGATTTACCGTGGGGCTGGATTTTACACATGTATAGTCTCATAATATTTTCTTTTTCCTGGAGGCTCTTAAATCATTTTTAGCTATATTATCAGATTCACCATCATCCCATCAGGACATAGTAGATACAGTGTATATTTCCAAACACATGTAATAGATGAAGAAAATGAGGTAGAAGATTAAGTAGCTAGTCCAAACCGAAGTAAAATTTTAGGGGGTATTTGATTAAGTTAAAACTGGGCTAAGAGAGGCAGAGGGGAAAATCTTGCCTACTTTCTATCTAGTGCAGAAAGTCTGAACAAATCAAAACTTGAACATATTCTGTATCTTGATACTAATGTTAAATCAGAAATTCTATAACCCGGAGCAGAGAAGCCAAAAGCTCAGAAAATCTCAAATCTGTTTACCTGGGAGAGGTGCTCTGGAGAGGATGCGGGAACTCCCACAAATAAGCAAAGGCCTTGCCAGTAGGTTTGGGCTTCCCCCTAAAACATCGTTGCTGCTCTTTTCTTTTTCCAGGTAAACAAACAAATGCTCATGCTGGCTGTTGCCATGGTTGTTTATGTCTTCAAATCAGGGCTCTACTAATGACTAGAGAGGCGGGAAAGGGTAGGAGGTTCAAGAGGGAGGGGGACATAGGTATACCTGTGGCTAATTCATGTTGATGTATGGCAGAAATCAAACCAATCGTGTAAAGCAAACCAATAGTGTAAGTCAATCAATTAACAATAAATAAATATAATCATAATAATTTTTAAAAATGGTGCTGATTCGATTCCAACCCTAGCACCAAGAAACTTTCTTCGATGACTACTTATAGGAAAAATATTGACCTATTTGAAATCATTCAAACTTTTGTTCAGGTTTGAGGATTGTATGGAAGCCTCCTGAAAACTTTTGGGGTCTCTCTGAGGTAGCAGAGAGAATATCTTTACTTTTCTGATTTTGCCTTCTCACTGGATTCTAGCATTTTCACTTGTGGCCCAAGCCAGAAAGTACCCAGGTGTACATAACTCTACGAAAACTAAAATCTATGATTTCTTTTTTTTTTTTCTTCATGTCTCACACGTTCAGGTTCAATTTTATTTGGCAACTAGGTTTCAGGCAGGTTCTTATTTCTTTTGAACCAGGTCATCCAGCCCGTGTTTTTTCATCAAAGAATCTCAGTTAACTTTGATTTTTGACTCTCAGACACCCAACTCTCTGAACCACCCATCCTGCCTCAGTGCCCTGTTCCTTTCTTCCATATAAGGCCTTGAAGTGTACTCACCTTACTCAGTGAAAAGCCCTTGGGGATGGGGAGCTGCCAGCCATTAGAAATGTGATCTAGAGTCGCTCCGCTCGAGGCTGGTCACATCCAGTCTAGACGATATCAGGTATAAAGTGAGAAAAAATATTATCTCACAGAGCTTATCAGACCATCTTCTTATAAGTCCTTTTCTTGTTTAGCTTTTTAGTTCATTTCTTGGTTTTTCTGGAAAAAATGCTGCAGTTATGTTGCTCACGCAGCCAAAAATCTGCACTTAATTGGGCACATAAAAAAAAAGCAGACAGGAAGTCTATTTCCTCACAGAGAGATATTGTGGTTTATGGATTCTGCTTTCATACTGCTAAGCCAGTGCATTATTTTATTTTTTAATACACTTCTGCTAAGATGTCCCTGGCAACTTAGAAGCTATTTAAGAGCCCAAGAGAATCAGTTATCAGCCCAGGTAGAGGTCCTCGGTTACAAAATATTAGTTTAGTCTGGGTTTGATTCTGAATCAACCTGAAGTTCTTGAAGTTTTCTGGATGTTAGGGAAATAGAGATTTAATATTTGGGTATGAAATATAACTGAAAGTATAACTGAAAAAGTTATGGATGTTTGAGCCAGAGACGGCTGCATCGCCCAAGGAGGGCTATGTTGACTATGAGTTCTGGGAAAACATTTAAGTTGCCTGTATAACTTCCCCCGCACACAGTCTCAATTCACTCCCCTCTGAGCAGGAGCTGGAGAGTTTCCTGAGGGCTATCGAGTTACAAAGGGGAAGGAAGCCTTTATCGAAAGATTGAAGATGCTTACTTTTCCAGAAGTCTTTTCATCTCTTTAGCTTTATCCTTTACACTCTTCCTCTTTTCATGTACACCTCCCGTATAAAATTAACTTCCCAAGAATATGAACTCGAGAGTCTTAAGAGTCCAGCTTCCCATTTAGAGATGAGGAAAGGGAGACAAAAATTAGTTCTCATGTTTTCTTTTTTTCCCCCCAGTGACATGGGTCTCCAGTAGCATCGACAGTACTGACTGCAGCATTGATGTGTGAGTGGAAAAACAAAAATGAAACTACTGTTCTCTTGTCACTTGGTTTGAGCCGTAAGATTGGGTACATTTGGTTCTAGGCCTTTTCTATCTGCTGGTCTTGGGCACAATGCCTCATAATTTGGAAAAATTATATAAGCCCCAAACTTTTCCTAGGGCGTGTGAGAAACTGCCATTTGTTTTTAGCAACCTAGCGTCATAAAGTTAGGGTGGGCCTAATCCCACTGAAAAGTTAAATGAGAGCTTTGTGTAATTGCTTTGCCTTTTAATTCAAACTAAGCCTCAGGTAATCAAGTCTTTCCCTAAAACCCTGGGCTTTATGCAAACTAAAATCCATCCGGTTTGTACAGGTATCTCTAGCCTCAAATTGGAATTTTCTAAGGCTCCTGGTCATGAGCCTTTCTAAGGCTTAATTCATGAAGGAGAGTTATGTCATGCAAGTGTTTTTGCGCAGCCCTTTGTCTGGGACTAATTTTGACTCTTTGTCTGCCAGAGAGGATAAAACTTAGGATCTTTCTCCTGTCCCCTGGGCAATCCAGATACTGGGTTGGAAACTTGATCAAGGGATCAGAGAGAGCTTAGACTCAGTCTCAGTTTCTCAAACTTGTCTCTGCCTCTTTGGCTCAGTCTTCAAAGGACTAAACCAAACAGGAAACAAACTGTTGTACTTGGTCATGTCTGGCTGTATTGTGACAAGGGGTACAGATCCTATTCTTGGGGTGTTCTATAGGGGAATCATGGGTGGGGCTGAATATCTCCACCTGCTGATTTGGGGATTTGAGGGTGGGGGCAATAGCCCCTCTCTTATTTCTACAGGAATGACTTTTCTAGCTTTTCTTGGTATTGGCTTGGTATCAACAAGCTCACACAGAAAGAGAAAAATTGTGATGAATATTATCATTTATTAGCAAGTTTGTACTACACATCAGGGCTGGTTTCAGTGTCTTCATCTGTATTATCTTATTTTCCAAATCACTGAATAATGTAGGATTTATTATCCTTATTTTGTAGGTGAAGGGGAAAATATCAAATTCTTTCCATCACCCTCAGGATAAAGTCCAAACCTCTTAACAGGAAGAGGCATGAAAGTGTAGCTGTTAAGGGTATGAAGTATATAGCTAAGCCGTCTGGCTTGAATCCCAGATCTGCCACTTACTAGCTGTAAAAATTTAGGCAAGTTCCTTAAGTTTTGCCTCAGTTTCTGCATCTTTAAAATGCAGACATAACTTTATACGGTTGTTAGAGTGTTAAACATTTAGTAAATTTAGTGTGCTTAAAGTAATATCTGGCACATAGTTCTAAATATTGGTTAATACTACTCTTGGGCTTCCTAGGTGGCTCAGTGGTAGAGAATCCACCTGCTAATTCAGATGTGAGAGATGGGGTGGGGGTTTGATCCCTGGGTCAAGAAGATCCCCTGGAGAAGAAAATGGCAACCCATTCCAATATTCTTGCCTAGGAAATCCCACAAAAGCAATATTGCATGCGTGCTTAGTTGCTCAGTCATGTCTGACTCTTTGTGACACCATACACTGTAGCTGCCAGGCTCCTCTGTCCATGGAATTCTCCAGGCAAGAGTCCTGGAGTAGGTTGCCATTTCCTTCTCCAATTATTGCAGTTATTAGCATTACTATTATTATGATTAGCAATAGACTGTTGAATAAGATATTCATTATCTCAGATTTCAGCTAAAGCCTCTAAGTTGGGAATACTAGATGATAAATATCCTCACATTTTAAAGAAGAACAGTAGATACCATTCTGTAAGACTTACTGAAATGTAGCTAAGTGGTCCTGATTCCATCACCCATTACCCCTTATACAGAGAAAAGACTAGAGACTCAAGAATCCTTTGAAGTAGAGAATTCACAGTTCTCAGTCTAGAGGGTAATGCTGTGGCATTTCTCCAAAACAAATAAGAAACTCTGAACACTGTGAGGTCTCTGAAAGGAGAGACTGGGACCTCAGCCTCACCTGGAAGCTTTCTATGTTGGGGCATCTGTGAACTGCTTTAGTGTTGCCCCCAGAAAAGAGTGCGGAGAGAGAATTCTGGGAAGTCTGACAGCCTGGTGAACAGAGAGGTTCATGCTTGCTTCTTCCCTGGTGGACTCTTAAGGAGCAGCCCTTTTTGGTTGGGTAAAAGAAGAAGACTAGAAGGGCTCAGCTTGCATTCCTCCTGTTTCATTTGGTGAGGACCTATGGGTTTCCTGTGGGTCAGCTGGATGCTTTGAAAGTCAGGTGGGCTTTGGACCTTCTGAGGATGCCTTGTCCTAGAAGGAAAATTGTTGACAGTGGAAGATGAGGTCTATGGCCAAGGGCAAGAAACTGGGAGAGGGTGACAGGAGGCAGGCTGGAAAGCTCATTAGTTGTGTGAACAATGCTTTGTGGTGTCTCCTGAAGAACTTACATCTCCCTGGTGGCTCAGTGGTAAAGCATGCCTGCAATGCCAGAGGTGTGAGTTCAACCCCAGTGCCAGAAAGATCCTCTGGAGAAGAAAATGGCAACCCACTCCAGTATTCTTCCTGGGAAAATCTCATGGACAGAGGAGCCTGGTGGGCTAAACAGTTGGACATGACTGAGCAACTAAACAACAACCAACAGCAACACCCCAAGACAGAGCCAGCATCTGTAGGACCATGACGGACGGTCAGTCCACACTGGCGCTCATGCTGAAGGAACCGCAACAGCAGGACCAGTTAGGTTAAAAATACACTTTTCTTTGTATTCTCTTCCTTCCTTTTCCTCTTTTTTGACCCTGGGAGGGGAATAGACAAGGAGAGAAAGAAAAGATCACCATACCTTATTCATTGCAGAAACACAAGCCATACTTGGGTTGCTTTGAGATTGACACTTTAATTTAGATTTAGTTAGTCTTTTTGTTAAGAGTGAGGCTTAATTAATGAAATTAGACTTTTCTTTCAGATATAATTCATCTAGATGCCAAGGACGTTGCTTGAAATATCAAAGAGCAAGGAAAGGGTAATCTACACAATGTGTTTGAGTTCTTCAAGTGAAAAATTAAATATTTTTAGTAACTTGCCCAAGACTACAGAGCTTAAATGGCAGAGTTTGAATGTGAACCCATGTTTGATTACCCATGCCATGGTATTTTTACCACATGGAATTTCCCTTAACATTTTATGATGAAATTAGCCAGAAGAATTCTTCTAAAATGTGCTGTAACTCTTGTAGAAGGCTTGCTAAATTTGCATAACATAGTCAAATACCATATAGGAATAAATAGGACTGAATAGAAAGTATTTTGGCAGCCCCTTAACAGTTGAGGCATGGTAACTTAGGGAGGAATATCTACCCATAGAGAGAGAGTTATAAAGACACTAGAATTAATATATGTATATTAGACTTATGTATGTACATATTTATGTGTGTGCATGTGAAGTTGCTTCAGTCGTGTCTGACTTTGTGACCCCATAGAGTGCAGTCCACCAGGCTCGCCTGGTCAATGGATTCTCCAGGCAAGAATACTGGAGTTACCCTGCCCTTCTCCAGGGAATCTTCCCCACCCAGGGATCGAAACTGCATCTCCTACATTGGCAGGCGGGTTCTTTACCACCAGCACTGCCTGGTATATATATATATATATATAAAACCCAGCATCAGGGTTTTTTTTTCCAATGAGTTAGCTCTTTGCATCAGGTGGCCAAAATATTGGAGCTTCAGCATCAGTCCTTCCAAGGAATATTCAGGATTGATTTCTTTTAGGATTGATTGATTTGATCTCTTTGCAATCCAAGGGAATTTCAAGAGTCTTCCCTGATGCTGGGAAAGATTGAAGGCAAAAGTAGAAGGGGGAGGCAGAGGATGTATGGTTAAGTAGTAATATCAACTCATTGGACTTGAGTTTGAGCAAGCTTCTAGCGATGGTGAAGGACAGGGAAGACTGGTGTGCTATAATCCACGAAGTCCCAAACAGTTTGACACAACTGAGTGACTCAACAACAACAAATATATATATATATATATATATAAGCTTCTCTGGTGGCTCAGGTGATAAAGCATCTGCCTGCAATGCAGGAGACCCAGGTTTGATCCCTGGGTTAGGAAGATCCCCTGGAGAAGGCAATGGCAACCCACTTCAGTACTCTTGCCTGGAAGATCCCATGGACAGAGGAGCCTGGTAGGCTACAGTCCATGGGGTCACAGAGTCGGACACAACTGAGTGAATTCACTATCACTATCAATCACATATCACATATATGCCTAAATGTAAGAAACTAGATCTAAAGAGGTGAAATTAATTCTTGGTTTCAAGAGAGTAAGAAATAAAGTCTTTCCTTTATTCCCTGCACAGAGCAGGAAATTACTTCTTGCAGCTTAGGGTGCTGTGCTGAGTCAGAGGAGGTGTGTTTCTGGACAAAAAGTCACACACACACACACAGACACCTTTCTAAAGTTCTGGGTGTGACCTCTGCCCTCTCAGATGGTTTCAAGGACCACCTTGAGAGAGTGCATCCTTTGTCAGAGACTTAGTCAAAGGAAATAGACTCTGTTGAAGAGTTGGGCTAAAAGAATGATGACTTTTGGCCAGCTCAACCTGAGTGCTGACACACCCTTGTGGGCCTACAGACAGCTTGGAGGCCCTTGGCCATACGACCAGGAGTTGAGGCTGTGGCTAGGATTAAAATCTTGCACAAGAACTCCTTTGATGGACGAGTAAGCTATGATTTTTAACGTTCTTGTCAACATGGGACAGAAAAGTGGGAAAGAGCCTCCACTATAAACCAATCTCTCCTTTGGAAATCTCATTGACACTGAGGTCCTTATAAAGACCAGAACCCTTAGTCTAAAAATCTATGTCAAGACCAGAGCCTTAGCTGTGATTACTCACACATGGAACAGAGCAGAAACAAACGGCCTGGAAGGCATTCTTATAATTATAAAGGAAATGTATTGCCAAAGAAGCCAGAATACCAGCCTGCAAAAACCTGTGACAAATCAACCCCATTCCTAGATCTATAAATCAACACCAGCAAGAAGCAGAGTGTGGACATTGTGGTGGCCCTGAAAAAGTGTCCTCAATGGCATGTGCTTCAGATGTGGCAATGGGAGATGATGGACAAAAGAAATCCTCCCAGAAAGCCACAGCAGCCAGATGAGCTGACGGGGAACTTACACATCAGTGGGGTCAGAGTTTCTACGGTTCCTTTGCAGGGGGGCTCAGTATTTCTGATAGATTGATGACAGCTGTGTGTTTCCCATTCTCCCATTCCCAATGGGAGTTTTAATTTCAGTTGTTCAGCCCCCTACTCCTTCGTTTTATTTTGGGTGCTCATGGGCAGATTACTTGTTAGTTTATTTGCGTGGTGGTGGTTGAGCCACTAAGTCCTGTCCAACTCTGCAACCCCAGGGACTGCAACACATCAGACTCCTCTGTATTCTCCACTGTCTCCCAGAGTTTGTTCAAATTCATGTTCATTGAGTCCATTAATTTATAGGCTGCCTTGTTACAAAGAGCCACCTTGGGATCTGACGTAAAGGACTGATTCAGCCAGAGAAGCTTCCATCTTGATCTAGATGCAGGAACTGAATGAGGTGTTGGGACTGGGTTTCTTGGGAAGGGAATAGAGGATTCTCTGTGGAGAATGAATAATATGTGTGTGTGTGATAAGTCACTTAAGTTGAGTCTAACTTTTTGCGACCCCCATGGGCTGTATCCCGCCAGACTCCTCTGTCCATGTGGCTCCCAAGGCAAGAATACTAGAGTGGGTTGCCATTCTTTTCTCCAGGGGATCTTCAGGCCATCTGAATCAGGATTTGAACCCGAATCTCCTGCGGCTCCTGCACTGCAGGCAGGTTCTTTACTGCTGAGCCACCAGGAAAGTCCTGAATAATACAAACACAGCCAAAGAAAACACCAGTCAGAATGGCTACGATCCAAAAGTCTACAAATAATAAATGTTGGAGAGGGTGTGGAGAAAAGGGAACCCTCTTACACTGTTGGTGGGAATGCAAACTAGTACAGCCACTTTGGAGAACAGTGTGGAGATTCCTTAAAAACTGGAAATAGAACTGCCTTATGATCCAGCAATCCCACTGCTGGGCATACACACTGAGGAAACCAGAAGGGAAACAGACACGTGTACCCCAATGTTCATCACAGCACTGTTTATAATAGCCAGGACATGGAAGCAACCTAGATGTCCATCAGCAGATGAATGGATAAGAAAGCAGTGGTACATATACACAATGGAGTATTACTCAGCCATTAAAAAGAATTCATTTGAATCAGTTCTAATGAGGTGGATGAAACTGGAGCCTATTATACAGAGTGAAGTAAGCCAGAAGGAAAAACACCGATATAGTATACTAACACATATATATGGAATTTAGAAAGATGATAACAATAACCCTGTGTACGAGACAGCAAAAGAGACACTGATGTATGGAACAGTCTTATGGACTCTGTGGGAGAGGGAGAGGGTGGGAAGACTTGGGAGAATGGCATTGAAACATGTAAAATATCATGTATGAAATGAGATGCCAGTCCAGGTTCAATGCATGATACTGGATGCTTGGGGCTAGTGCACTGGGATGACCCAGGGGGATGGTATGGGGAGGGAGGAGGGAGGAGGGTTCAGGATGGGGAGCACATGTATACCTGTGATGCATTCATTTTGATATTTGGCAAAACTAATACAATTATGTAAAGTTTAAAAATAAAATAAAGAACTGCCATCTGTAAATATTTCCACAGATGGCAGTTCTTTTGTTCAGGATGGAAAGCATAAAGCAGGTTACACCGTGGTGACTGCTGAACAGGTTTTGAAAGCAAAATCTCTCCCCCAGGGAACCAGTGCTCAGTTAGCGGAGCTTGTGGCCCTGACCCGAGCTCTAGAGTTAAGCAAAGGGCAGCGGATGGGCCTGATAATCTATGTGAGTCTACTTCTGCTGACTCCAAATATCCTGAGTCTGCCGTTGGATCCTCAAGACAATGTCTTCCTGTCCTGGGCTCACTCCTATGCTGCATTCCACAATCGGTCTAACTGCTGGGTCTGCGGAGCGCTCCCCTCTTCGTCAGTGGAAGGCTTCCCGTGGTGGACATCCCCACTTCAAGGAAAAGACTTTCTCCAAGTCTGTGAATACATTCGACAACAATCACATGCGATGCCTCTTTGTCATCTGATGACATCTACCAACCCTAAAATGGACTGGTGCAACTTTGTACTTTAACTATGGACATAATGTGACTTTTAATTTTGATTCCTCGATTGCCTCACTTTGGAAAATGTTAACTAGTTCCCCATGGTGGACAACTATCTTAATTACAATAATTCTGGTTGTTTTGTTCTTGCTGTTTGCTCCCTGCATCTGTAATTGTATAACTGGATTTGTTTCTAGCCACATGAAAGCTTTTAAGTTACAAATGGTTGCTCAAACTCCTGCTACTACTGTAGCTTCCTCCAGCTACTATTTGGGGCCCCTGGATCAGATATTCTCAATACAAGGATTAGGAGAATATGTTGCCTCACCAATTTAGGGACAACGCCCCTTATCAGCTTGGAAGCAGTTATGGAACGAGAACGACGCCCCTTTTCCCTAGGCAACATAATTCTCCTAAAAGAAAAGGGGGGAATGAGAGAGTCATTTCCTAGGCAGGTTGATAGGGAGTCTAGGGGTCCCCAAAGAGAGAGGGGTCTGGAATTCTCAAGGAGGAAAAAAGGACAAACTTTTTTTCTTTCTCCACATTCCTTAGGATTATATACCAATAATGTATCCTGCCTAAGGACAGTCTTTGGATTCAACCTTCTGTTATTTTAAAAAGTTAATTATGGGAGTATACCTGGTCTTTACAAGGATGTATCTTGCCTGAGGACAGTGTTATCTTAAAATGTAAATTATGGGAGTAGGTCGGAGGAGGTCTTTACAACCTCCAGACATTCTTTGGATTATATAACCTCATTATTAACACTAGCAAGGGGGTACTCTTTCTGCCCCCTTCTGATGCCTATGTCAGAAGCTTTCTCTATCTTCTTTATACTTCAATAAAACTTTATTACACAAAAAAAAAAAAAAAAAAAAAAAAAAAAATAAAATAAAATTAATAAAAAAAAATTAAAAAAAAAAAGAAATGTGGTCAAGACTATTCACTGTCCCTCCAGACCTACCTGCTACTTCTCCCTAATTTTAGGTAGACACAAGAACCCTCGGAATAAAAATATTTTCCAGGCTCCCTTGTAAATGGAGATGGCTGTGTGAAGTTCCACCTAATGGGCTGTGCACAGAACGGAAGATGATAACTTCTTATCCATTACTCCCTTAATGAAGGGAACAAGTTTTACCTCCTTTCTCCAGCCCATTGCTTGGAACATGGTTGTGATGAGAGCTATCCAGGATCTCTCAGACAGTGGATACCCCAGACTTCCCTGGTGGTCCATTGGTTAAGAATCTGCCTGTCAATGCAGGGAACATGGATCCAATCCCTGGTCCAGAAAGATCCCAGATGCTGCAGAGTAACTAAGCCTATGCACCTATACTCTAGAGCCTGAATATAACTCCTGCTCACCACAGCCAGAGAAAGCTCCCAGGCAACCATGAAGATCCAATGCAACCAAAAGTAAATGAATAAAATAATTTTTTAAAAAGGCAGAGGGTGCCGCAGTGACAGTGGAGCTATAAGACAGAAGGACCTGAGTGCCCATCTTTTGACAATTACATACATAAGGAGGAATTTTATATCATCTTTAGGCATAAGCTATTTGTGGCCTTTGTAACATTCAGCCAATTCTTTATCCTTTTCTTCATTTTGTTTTTCATACAATCTTTAATATATACTGTTAAGGAGTTTATGATCCAGACTTTTCTTTCAATCTCTGAACACTGAGATCAGCTTAATGCAGCTCTAAAATGTAAAGATAAAGACATAGGCTGTCTCATTCTCCACTGCATTCCTGGTACTCAGTAGACATTCAGTCTTTGTTTCTTTGCTCCATGCTAGTAACTGGTCATTTAATTAACTAATTCAGAAATGTTGATTTAATACCCAGTATGTGTAAGATTCTGTGCTTCGAAACAGATATAATAAGCATTTATTGAACACTTACTGGATACTAGGCACCAGCATAAGTGTGTTTACCTGCATAGTAGTTATGCATTTGAAAATGAAAGTGGAAGTTGCTCAGTCGTGTCCGACTCTCTGCTACGTCAGGGACTGTAGCTCATCAGGCTCCTCTGTCCATGGGATTCTCCAGGCAAGAATACCAGAGTGGGGAGCCATTCCTTTCTCCAAGGTGTCTTTCTGACCCAGGGATTGAACCCAGGTGTCTTGCATTGCAGGTAGATTGTTTTCTGTCTGAGCCACGAGGACCTGCTGACATTTATGCATTTCATCCTCACCATAAACCTTTGAAGCAGATTCTGGTATCATCTCCATTGTACATATGAAGAAACTAAGGCACTGAGAAGTTGTGACTTTCCCAAGGTTACACAGATGTTAATAATAAAAATGAGTATCTGGGACTAGAACCCTGGCAGCCTGCCCTAGGGTCTCCCCTCCTAAACACAGCCCTCTACTCTCTTTCCAAAGGTTACTCGGCATCCATCTTCCCATTAAGCAGTTAATTGAACCTCAAAAGATCATGGTTTCTCCAGTGAATGTTCTGGAAAATGAAAGTTCATATCTGAAAATCACAAAGCCTATTTTAGACAAAATGTACTATGTATTTGGTTAAAGTGGCAATTATGTTGTCAGATAGTAATAGAATTCCCCCAAAAGACTAATTTTAAGGCAATGGAATTAACTTTCTAATACACAAACTTACATTATAATTTTATGAGCCAGACAATTTCATTTCCTGGTTAGTAAAAAAAGGAAATTTTAGAGTCTTTACTAATTGTTTAATGATACTTTTGGCAAAAATAAAATAGTACTTTTTCCCTTTAATAAATACCATTTATACAAACCAAGTAAAGGAATAATTAAGTGTTGTATGAAACTGGTTGTCCAAAATGATATAAAAAGACACATACAAAATAATTGCTCTTTTTTAATAAATTAAAAAATAATTTATTTTAAAAACATAAATATATTCAAAATACAATTCTCACATGAACCCTAACTGCTAAATATCTAGCAGCTTATAAGTTAGATGGAATAAAAAATAAGTGGTAGGCAGTGCTTATATTCATATTGCTTAAAACCAACTGTACAATTTTCACTATGTAAATGCTCTCACCAAGGTCAAGGTCAATTTCAAGCTACCAAGACGAGGTCATAGAACATAAAGTTGGGAAGTGATGTGTACAGACTGCCCTCCAATGCTCATCTGAGCAGCTCCAGCACACCAATAGCTCACAATCAACCAATCACATTCTATATACAAACACAAGTGCCTACTGTGGGTCTAGAGTTGTACTCCATGTTTTAACAGGGACTACAAGTAGAATCTGGGCTTCCCAAGAGGTGCTAGTGGTAAAGAATCCACCTGCAATGCAGGAGATGTAAGAGATATGGGTTTTATCCCTGGATCAGGAAGATCCCCTGGAGGAGGGCATGACAATCCACTCCAGAATTCTTGCCTGGAGAATCCCATGGAGAGAGGAGCCTGGCAGGCTACAGTCCATAAGGTGACAGAGTTGGACATGACTGAAATGACTTAGCACACATGTACAAGTAGAATATACCCAGTACTCTAAGAGTGAGAATATCTCATGCAAGTTCAGAGAAGCATCTCCTGAACAGAGGGATGTGCAAGAAAAGAAAAGCAGTCTGGGCCTTTCAGGAATTGAGGTGCACAAGATGAGCATACACAAAATATTGCAAGTGCCACTCGCAGAAAGGATTAATTAGCCATGCAAAGCACACATTGTAGATGCTCAGTCATACACCCCGTGGCCCAAGGTGAGAATGAAATGCAAGCTCCAGTCTTTTTTGTATAAGAATTCCAAGCATTTTTGGCATTAAAAATAGAAAACATAATAAAAAATAAAAAGCAGTTTTCATTTTTAGATTTTGTAAGTACCTGTCTTAGTCTATTTGTCCTTGCAGTGTTAGAACTTGTCCATGCTACTATTTCTTTCATCTACTTTCTCACTCTAAATGTGGAAAAACTGATTAGTAGAAGCTTCTTGATCCTGGTCTAGAGGAACAAAATCTAGAACCCTATAGCCTGGGCTTAGGACATAGCATATGAGCCAGTCCTAGCACTGCAAGTGCCATGTACTATGTTCCATGTGAAAACTAAGGTGGAGACCACTGAGAGACTCAGAAGAACAACTATAATTTGCAAAACGTTTTCAGGTAGCATTTCAACATTTCACTTGGTTTTATGCGTAGAAGTAAATGCTACTCTTACTTTCAGTTCACTTCAGTTCAGTCACTCAGTCGTGTCCTACTCCTTGCAACCCCATGGACTCCAGCACACCAGGCCTCCCTGTCCATCACCAACTCCTGGAGTTTATTCAGACTCATGTCCATTGAGTCGGTGATACCATCCAACCAGCTCATCCTCTGTCATCCCCTTCTCCTGCCCTCAGTCCTTTCCAGCATCAGGGTCTTTTTGAATGAGTCATCTCTTCGCATCAGGTGGCCAAAGTATTGGAGTTTCAGCTTCAACATCATTCCTTCCAATGAACATTCAGAGCTGATTTCCTTTAGGATGGACTGGTTGGATCTCCTTGCAGTCCAAGGGACTCTCAAGAGTCTTCTCCAACACCACAGTTCAAAAGCATCAATTCTTTAGCACTCAGGTTGCTTTGCAGAAGGCAATAGCACCCCACTCCAGTACTCTTGCCTAGAAAATCCCATGGGTGGAGGAGCCTGATAGGCTGCAGTCCATGGGGTCGCTAAGAGTCGGGCATGACTGAACAACTTCACTTTCACTTTTCACTTTCTTGCATTGGAGAATGAAATGGCAACCCACTACAGTGTTCTTGCCTGGAGAATCCCAGGGACAGGGAAGCCTGGTGGGCTGCTGTCTATGGGGTCGCACAGAGTTGGACCCAACTGAAGTGACTTAGCAGCAGCAGCAGCAGCAGAAGGTTGCTTTATAGTCCAACTCTCACATCCATACATGACCACTGGAAAAACCACAGCCTTGACTAGACTGACCTTTGTTGGCAAAGTAATGTCTCTACTTTTTAATATGCTGTCTAGGTTGGTCATAACTTTCCTTCCAAGAAGTAAGCATCTTTTAATTTCATGGCTCCTGTCACCATCTGCAGTGATTTTGGAGCCCAAGAAAATAAAGCCTGCCACTGTTTCCACTGTTTCTCCATCTATTTGTCATGAAGCAATGGGACTGGATGCCATGATCTTTGCTTTCTGAGTGCTGAGCTTTAAGCCAACTTTTTCACTCTCTTTCACTTTCATCAAGAGACTCTTTAGTTCTTCTTCACTTTCTGCCGTAAGGGTGGTGTTATCTGCATATCTGAGCAATGTAATATTGTGTGTGTGGCAAATGGGAAGGGAATAATGCATCATAGTTGTCTCCACTTATAAGGATTCTGTGGTTTCCCCAAATCTCTTCTTGCTCCATTTCTACAAGGTTTCCTTCTGGCTCTATAGGAAAGGATGATGCAAAGACAAAAACTACCTATCTTGTCTTAAAACAAGACTCAGAACCTTTGCCAATGGATTTTCAAGTAGTCTTGTGTAAGAACAACTCATGGGCTTCATAATCATATCTTTTGAAATAATCTCCACATTTTAATGAAAGGGAGTGTTCAGTTCTGCTGGTCAGTAGTCCATCTGATGCATTGGAAATGCAATAGAACTTGAAGTTGACAGACTCACAGAGGAAGAGTGAAGCCCTAGCAGAAAGACTGGGAGATGCCTCTTCCAACCTGAGATTTTTCCTCCCAAAGTTAACCTTGGAAAGTCATGGATACAGTTTCACCTAAAGATAACCACTGCCATCATCAAATTAGCCAACTACTGGTGACCTCTGATTCTTTTCCACTATCTTGACACAGAAGTGAACAAAATCTTTGTCTTCTCAGTTCATTAGTGACAAGATTAAACTTTTTCAAAGAGTACTTGCATAGTAAGCTTCTGCCTACCCCAATAGAAAATCTACTAGAACATTTAAAATTCATCAAAGCATGAGTGTAATGGTACAAATTATCAAAATGTATTTAAGGTTCCAGTGTCACTTTAGTTTGGCTGGAATATCTGTTGGGACACTCAGACCTTCGCTGCTTTCCTTAACTTGAATTTGCGGGCAGTTTGGATGATAGACAACCTTATTTACCAGGTGGTGAGGGAGCCTCTGTCAAGCCAGCTGTGTATAGTTGCAGTGAGACCCTCCCTCCTGCCAAGAGCAGCTTCTACTTTTCTCTTCTCTGTATTTGACTCCCTGGTGGTTGCCTCTGTGCCCAGGATTCGCTGCACCTCTATCTCCTCAGGCGTCTGTGAGAGCTTCTGACTCACTGGTACAGAAGGAATTTCTGGATTTCCCCCAAAGATTTCCCTCCTGTGTTTTGTCTACTCTTATGTTTGTATGTTAGTCACTCAGTCGTGTCTGACTCTTTGCGATCCCACCAACTGTAGCCTGCCAGGCTTTCCTCTCCATGGAATTCTCCAGGCAATAATACTGGAGTGGATCGCCATTCTCTTCTTCAGAGGATCTTCCTGACCCAGGGATTGAACCCTGGTCTCAGATTCTTTACCATGTCCACTCTTATACTATACTGTAAATCTTTTCTTTGCTGTCCCCTGCCAACTCATTTCACCTCCCCTGGTGGCACGCGCATGCTCAGTCATGTCCAACTCTTTGCAACCCCATGCACTGTGGACTGTAGCCCACCAGACCCCTCTGTCCGTGAAATTTTCCAGGCAAGAATACTGGAGTGAGTTGTCATTTCTTTCTCCAGGGGAACTTTCTGACCCAGGGATCAAACCAGTGTCTCTTGTATCTCCCTGCATTGGCAGGTGGATTCTTTACCACTGCACGACCTGGGAAGCCTTCACCTCCCCTATTTCCCACAAAAAATTCCTCTTCTCCTCCTCTTCCTTCTTCTTTTTCCCTTCCTCTTCCTTTACCTCCTTTTCCTTCTCCTCCTCTTCCCCTCATCCTCCTCCTTCTTTCTTCCTCTCTCTTGAAACATTTGTAATTTATTTGTAGAAAGGAAACTTCAATATAAAAAATTAGAAAGCATCTGTGAGACAAATGTGCAATAGCAGGAATAGTGAGTTGCTTCTTAAACTGAAGAACAATCCTGCTCAGTGCCCTTGTCTGTAGCCAGAGTCTAAATACATTCTGGAGCCACAGATGCTACATGGAGAAAATTCTTATTCTTTTTAGTTTGTCTTCCTAAGAATTATCCTACTTCAACCACTCAGGGATCCTACGAAGAAAGACGAGTACTCTACAGTTTTAGAGATGAGAAAATTGAGGCTCAGAGAGACTGAGGGACTTTTCCAAGGTTAGGTGGACTTTTAATTTCAGAGCATGGTATTGCATCTAAAGAGTTATTATCACTGACTGTGATAGAAATATTCATTTAAAATATTTCTGTAGTTAAAAGATTAGTAACTGAAAAATTAAAATATTATACTCATCCTTGCAAGTAGGTACTCCACCATTAGCTAGGAACATGTGAGGATTTACTCTGGGTAAGGAAAATGATGATTTAATTTGCTAATGCTTGCTTATCTGTTTAAAAAATATTTATTTATCAATTTGGCCATACCAGGTCTTAGCTGCGGCATGCTGACTCTTAGTTGCAGCATGTGGGATCTAGTTCCCTAAACAGGGATCGATTCCAGGCTCCCTGAATTGAGAGCACAGAGTCTTAACCACTGGGCCACCGGAGAAGTCCCTGCTCACTTATCTTGAGATGAGAAGACTGGTAAAAATGTTAGTGGAATGATAAATGTACTACACTCCTTTTTAATGGGAGTGGTTATCAGTTTCTTATGGCCTGGTTTTCTCAGTGACTATATTTGAGTATATAGTCTGCAATGCAGGAGGACCCCAGTTCAATTCCTGGGTTGGGAAGATCCCCTGCAGAAGGGATAGGCAACCCACTCCAGTATTCTTGGGCTTCCCTTGAAGCTCAGTGGGTAAAGAATCTGCCTGCAATGTGGGAGATCTGGGTTCACTCCAGTCTTCTGGCCTGGAGAATTCCATGGACTGTATAGCCCATGGAGTCACAAAGAGTCGGACACGACTGAGCAACTTTCACTTTCACATATTTGAATATAATAGGGTTTTGCTGTATCACTCTTTTCAGGTCTCAGGCCATAAAAAAGTGTTAAAGATGAAACCATGTTGCAACAGTTTTCTTTTGGCACTTATAATAACTGAATCTCTTGGATGGAACCCAGGAATCTAACTGTGCTCAATTAAACTTCACACCATGGTGGATTGTGTCATAACAAGATTCTGATGTTCACACATTATTTTTCTTTGATGATACTTAATGAGAAGCTCTTGATCCCTGGTGAGTAAATTCATTGTCAATTCACTCCCCCTTTGAAAGATTCTGAATTTGTTTCTTTCCTCAGAGGATCATTTCTAGCCCCAAAGGTAAATTAATCTTTTCTTCCCTGACCCCTACCCCCATGGCAGTAGGAGAAATGGATTCTCACAGAATGTTCAAATCTGAGGATTAGTCATTCATTAAACCTCTGTGAACACACAATGGTGTGAGTACTATCGTTTCCATTTAGAAAGAAGGAAGGGAAAGAGAAAGCGAATAAAGAAAAACAGGTGGCAAAATATTATCTCTCCATATTATATCTTGCGTCAGTTACTGCAGTCACTTTTCTCAGACAAGAGATGGTTGACTGTTTGAAGTCCCTA
This sequence comes from Bos indicus, assembly GCF_029378745.1. Lineage (NCBI taxonomy): Eukaryota > Metazoa > Chordata > Mammalia > Artiodactyla > Bovidae > Bos > Bos indicus. The sequence continues at coordinate 81,684,226 of NC_091764.1, read as the reverse complement.
GGTTTCTTCATTTAAATCTCTAAAATAAGTCACAGAGCCATTATTTTTACTTTGAACTTTTCAAAAAAGAACAAATTATTCATTAATCTCTAATGCCCTCTTAGTATATTGTACTCCTCCAAAATTGTCTACACTGAATCAGAATTCTCGTTGATTTTTTTTCCTTTGTCCCAAAACAGGGATGTGATCATGTTAAATGGCTTAGCGGTTCATCTGGCTCAACTGAAAATCTGAATGCTTATCTGAACTTTATCTGAACTATCCTGAGTTTTCTTGGTTTGTAAAATTGGAACTGAAATCTCATGGAAACTGGCTTTCTCAAGAAAGTTTTGGTGAGCCAGAAATACTGTGAGAGCAGCCTTTCCCGTGGTGTTTTGCCAGTTTTGACTTTGGCCTCAGAGAGAACCAGGAAGTTCAGAGGTGAATGAGACTGAAAAATAATGGAATAGTAACTGATCTTTTTTTTTTTTTTCTTGGTGCTTCAGAAAAGTTCAGTTCAAAATTGTTTTAAGAACATATCAAGTCACTCTTAACAATGATAGGCCTTGTGATAATATGTATCAGGAGAGATGGGATGCTATTAATATTTCAGCCCACCTGTGGTAAGAAGGAGGCAATTAGAAATTATTATTTCCTCTTTTTTGCCGCTTCATACTGTTCATGCAGTTCTTAAGGCAAGAATACTGAAGTGGTTTGCCATTCCCTTCTCCAGTGGACCACATTTTGTCTGGCATCAGATCCCCTCACTTCATGGCAAATAGATGGGGAAAAAATGACAGATTTTATTTTTTTGGGCTCCAAAATCACTGAGGATAGTGACCGCAGTCATGAAATTAAAAGACACTTGCTCCTTGGAAGCAAAGCTATGACAAACCTAGACAGCGTATTCAAAAGCAGAGACATCACTTTGCCAATGAAGGTCCATCTAGTCAAAGCTATGGTTTTTCAAGTAGTCGTATATGGATGTGAAAATTGGACTATAAAGTAAGCTGAGCTCTGAAGAATTGATACTGTTGAATTGTGATACTGGAGAAGACTCTTGAGAGCCCTTGAACTGCAAGATCAAAGCAGTCAGTCCTAAAGGAAATCAATTCTGAATATTCACTGAAAGGATTGGTGCTAAAGCTGAAGCTCCAATACTCTGGCCATATGATACTAAAAGCCAACTCATTGGAAAATATCCTGATGCTGGGAAAGATTGAGGACAAGAAGAGAAGAGGGCAATAGAGGATGCAATGGTTGGATGTCATCACTGACTCAATGGATATGAGTTTGAGCAAACTCTAGGAGACAGTGAAATATAGGGAAGCCCAGCATGCTGCAGTTCATGGGGGTTGGGGAGTGACTGAACAATGACAACAATTTTCTATTGTTTTTCACACTGTTTTATTACATATTTTATAGTACCATTGGTCAGTTTAATTAGCATATTTCTCCAACATTAACTATATCATGGCAGATATTTTAATAAGTTAACATTGATTTTCTTTCAATTCAGTTCAGTCACGTCTGACCCTTTGCTACTCTATGGACTGCAGCATGCCAGGCCACCCTGTCCATCAGCAACTCCTGGAGTCTACTCAAACTCATGTCCATTGAGTCGGTGATGCTATCCAACCAGCTCATCCTCTGGCTCCCCTTCTCCTCCCACCTTCAATCCTTCCCAGCATCAGGGTCTTTTCAAATGAGTCAGTTCTTCTCATCAGGTGGCCAAAGTATTAGAGTTTCAGCTTCAGCATCAGTCCTTCCAGTGAATATTCAGGACTGATTTCCTTTAGGATGAACTGGTTGGATCTCCTTGCAGTCCAAGGGACTCTCAAGAGTCTTCTCCAACACCATAGCTCAAAAGCATCAATTTTTCAGCACTCAGCTTTCTTTATAGTCCAATTCTCACATCCATACATGACTAGTGGAAAACCATAGTTTTGACTAGATAGACCTTTTGTTGGCAAAGGAATGTCTCTGCTTTTTAATAAGCTGTCTAGGTTGGTCATAACTTTTCTTCCAAGGAGTAAGGATCTTTTAATTTCATGGCTGCAGTTACCATCTACAGTGATTTTTAGCCCCCCAAAATAAAGTCTCTCACTGTTTCCATTGATTCCCCATCTTTTTACCATGAAGTAATGGTACCAGGTGCCATGATCTTAGTTTTCTGAATGTTGAGTTTTAAGCCAACTTTTTCACTCTCCTCTTTCACTTTCATCACGAGGCTCTTTAGTTCTTCACTTTCTGCCATAAGGGTGATGTCATCTGCATATCTGAGGTTATTGATATTTCTGTCAGCAATCTTGGTGCCAGCTTGTGCTTGATCCAGCCCAGTGTTTCTCATGATGTACTCTGCATATAAGTTAAATAAGCAGGGTGACAATATACAGCCTTGACATACTCTTTTCCCTATTTGGAACCAGTTTGTTGTTCCATGTCCAGTTCTATTTGTTGCTTCCTTCCCTGCATACAGATTTCTCAAGAGGCAGGTCGGGTGGTCTGGTATTCCCATTTCTTTCAGAATTTTCCACAGTTTGTTGTGATACATACAGTCACAGGTGATTTCCTTTACCATCACTTAATTTAAATTCTTATCATCAGGTTGATTGCATTTCCACGGATTTTCATACATAGAGGTTCAGAACCTATCACTAAAGTTTATTAGAGATTTTAGTGGATAGATTTTCATAAATTGTCCTATAAATCTCTGTTTGTAAGCCATGCATCTAGACGATGCATGAATTATAGTTACAGAATCATTGTGAAGGAGAGGGGGAATCTTGTATATTAATATAGTAGTCCTCAAACCTTGATTGACTTGTGACACTTTTAAATAGGGATGCCCTGGTCCAACTCTAGTCAACCCCACCAGACCGCTGACAATGGAGCCCAAGGTACTGTGTTTTTATCAAGTCCCACTGGTAATTTTCAATTTAATTTAAGTCTGCAAGGAGATTCAACCAGTCCATCCTAAAGGAAATTGGTCCTGAATATTCACTGGAAGGACTGATGCTGAAGCTCCAATACTTTGGCCACCCAACGAGAAGAACTGACTCATTAGAAAAGACCCTGCTGCTGGGAGAGATTGAAGGCAGGAGGAGAAGGGGTTGACAGAGGATGACATAGTTGAATGGGCATTACCAACTCAATGGACATGAGTTTGAGCAAACTCTGGGAGTTGGTGATGGAGAGGGAAGCCTACCTTGAGGTCACAAAGAGTTGGACACGACTGAGCAAGTGAGCTGAACTGGTGTACCAGTATTTGATGTATTGAAAAGCAGAGACATTACTTTGCCACCAATGGTCCGTCTAGTCAAGGCTATGGTTTTTCCTGTGGTCATGTATGGATGTGAGAGTTGGACTGTGAAGAAAGCTGAGTGCTGAAGAATTGATGCTTTTGAACTGTGGTGTTGGAGAAGACTCTTGAGAGTCCCTTGGACTGCAAGGGGATCCAACCAGTCCATTCTAAAGGAGATCAGTCCTGGGTGTTCTTTGGAAGGAATGATGCTAAAGCTGAAACTCCAGTACTTTGGCCACCTCATGGGAAGAGTTGACTCATTGGAAAAGACTCTGATGCTGAGAGGGATTGGGGGCAGGAGGAGAAGGGGACGACAGAGGATGAGATGGCTGGATGGCATCACCGACTCAATGGACGTGGGTTCGGGTGAACTCTGGGAGTTGGTGATGGATAGGGAGGCCTGGCATGCTGCAATTAATGGGGTTGCAAAAAGTCGGACACAACTGAGCCACTGAACTGAACTGAAAGTCATCTAGTGCACCAATGGCAAGTGGTGACTTAGGTATCATGAGCTTTTCATCAGATTGTAAAAAACAACTCACGATGACGTATTATATTTATACAAGCATTGACCACTTCATTTCATACATTATAATCTTCATTTTTCACCAAAAACTACATAAGGACACCCCTGATATCATTCTCATTTTATGCTTGATGGGACTGAGGTTCAGAATTTCAATACTTTTCCCAATTATTAAGTGATGGAGTTGAAATTCAGATCCTGAAAAGACTAGATCCTGGTCTTTTGCACTGGAGCATCAATTTTTCCATTAAAACACTAATGCACTACAGGCAGGGAGAGGAGAAACACCTGTTTCTGCTGTTTAAAAAGATTAAGAGAGGATGTATTTTCTGAGAAAGATATGTCATTATACACAACAATAACACCGATAATTTGATAGACATTTATTTCTAAATGACTTAGTTACCAAAAGAGACAGAAAGGTAATTGAGACAGACTCTATAGATAATGTCCCTCAGATATTTGTTCCAATCTGTGAGTGCTCTATAAATCCTTTGTGATGGACTACGGACTTGAAGTTTTTTCTCTTTGTAAACTTTTGTAAAATATAGCAATTAAAGTGCTAATCAGCAATTCTGAGGCTGTGTTGTCAGTCGCTGGAAATGATCGATCTGTCTTGTTAACCTCACTGCGAATTCTATGCTCATTTTTGTACAGAGGCTTGGACAACAAAGGAGATCAGAAACCAGGCTGAGTTATTTCATTTTAAATTGCTAATATATAATTCCTGTGTGTTCCAACAAGCCAAAGTTTATAAAAACTTTCTGTAATTTTTCAGAAAATGTGTTGAAATGAATGCCCCCCCAAAGATTCTTACTTCATTGTTTTTGCTGGAAGTGTTTTGAAAGCCATTCACCCTCAGTGAACTGAAGGACTGGGCTTTGAATAACTGATGACCTTTGGATCAGTTGTGTCTGTCTTGTTATTTGTGCAGGATTGGCATCTGTCAACCTGGCCTTCATCCCAGGCATTCACTGGGAATATAGTCACCAAGGATAGGGCAAGAGTAGAGGGGCATGAGGGCAGAGAGGAATGATTACCAAGCCCAACGATAGTCAGGGGGAAGAAGTCAATCCCAAGAGGAAAAGAGTAAGTGGGGTTTGTATGTAACTAAATGTGTGCAAGTTTTCTGGGAAACACCAAAGTGTATGTAAGCACAGCGAAGTGCCCTTAGGCAGATTTAACGAGTGCAATTGGCATTCATACAAAAGATAACCTAACCTGACACTAACCCTGCCAGTAGTTCAGGGATAATATTTTCACTAGGATGAACTGCTCTTGAACTGTTTCTGTAATTTATTTGGTGCAAATAGGCTTTCCTTCAACATCAGACATGCATGTCTTATGGCCATCATTTGTTTATTGTAAAAACATATTTATGATAGCCAATGCAAGCAAAACCCTCCTTCCCACTGGTGTTTGAATTTCCCTGGAGCCTTCTCATACTGTGTACCACAGCCCTCATGATGAAGTACACGCAAGCTTGTTCCAAACCATGTCCCATGTTTTCTTTGGACTTGCCTTCAAAATCTGTTGCTAAAGAGCAACTCCTAGTGTTTTATAACTTTTTACCATGGTGGTGCTTATCCTTTGGACTTGAAATGATTTTCTTTCTCTTGATGAAAATGTCAAGTGTGTCTGAGGATCTAGTCAGAAAGTGGACACTGGGCTAAATGGAAAGAAAGGAGAACAGCTGACCTTATATAATAGAACAGACATGTTTTAGAAAACCACAGGAGTGTAATAAAGGTCAGTTGGTAGAATCTAGGTACCACAACATATTATCAGTTTCATCATCACCATTGTTGTTAAGATTGTTTATCCTTACTTAGTTGTTAGACTGATTCTGAAAGTAACAGTCGTCTTGGTGATTCTAGAGATGATAGCGTCTATGGACTAATTCATTCCAGAGATATCTTCTTAAATGGTTACTACGTGCCAGGCAGTAAACAATCCAGAAAAAAATTTCATCTGCCAAATCCAATTATTCTTTTACTATTTGGAACTACCCAATCCTCATCTTGAATTAGTAAAGCAAATTGTTTTGGGTTCACTCCCAAAATTTGGGATGTCAGCCATCTTTTAGGGTACAAAAAGAGTCCAAAGATCCAATGGGCATTTTAAATTTCACTTATGAGCACATTTATTTAAGATAAGAAAAGCAAATGGAAAATGATTTATCTGTACCTCTGGTGAGGAAACATCTTGGGTAGAGTTGAGATGATTCTACAAAAGAATGAACACTTCTTTTGAATAATATGTGTTAGGACTGTTACCAGTACATATGACACCTCTGTTTAAGTTAGGAAAAAGTGCCCCTTCATCATAACTGTACTTCAATAAGAATATTGTTAGAATAAATATACAAGTTCATGACATCTATATCACCCTGCTGGAAGTGCTTTCTTGTGCAGCATGCAGTTTGCTCAACCATATGCATTGGCGCTATATAGCAGAAATCTCAGACAGTTTAGAGGGACTGCAAACAAACGGGAACAACACATCAGTATTAATGCTCCTAATGAGTATCCTCCTAATGGGGAAAAATTGCTGCTAATATTGTCACCAAATATTTCTCATAATTCTTTCTCTATAGCTCTCTTCCAAACACAAACTTAGTTGGGAATCCGAGTTTATGATTAGCATTTAAACAAAACCTGTTTTACTACGTTTCTCACTAATCTTCATTTTTTTTTTCTGTAAATTTCCCTAAATTTTTTCTCAACTGAAAACTCTGTTCCTCCCATTAATCTAATATAATTTTGTTTTGCTACTCATGGATTATAACCCTTCAGTTAACATTGTCATTTGAGGGAGACTCGAGGGACAAAACTGGCAATTCTTCTCATAAAATTCTATCCATTGGAGTTTGGAAAGTTTAATTTGTTTATCTGTCAGCCATCAATGGGTTAGTTCTATATTACTGTGTGAAAGAAATTTTCCCAAATGCCATCCTTCACTCCTTCTTTTCTACCTTTTCTCTGTGCTGCTTGCTGCTGTGTTCATTCATGTCCAACTCTTTGCAACTCCATGGACTGTAGCCCACCAGGCTCCTCTGTCCATGGCATTTTCTAGGCAAGAATCATGGAGTGGGCTGCCATTTCCTATTCCTGGGGATCTTCTCAACCCAAGGATAGAACCCACATCTCCTGCATTGGTAGGCACATTCTTTACCTACTGAGCTGCCTGGGAAGCTATCTCCCATTTATTTCTACTTTAAAATCATAGTCTAGTCTATGACATGGCCATTATAACACATATGGCAGGAAATCACTATGTCCAAATCTTTGTGACCCCATGGACTATACAGTCCATGGAAATCTCCAGGCCAGAATACTGGACTGGGTAGCCTTTCCCTTTTTCAAGGGATCTTCCCAACCCAGGGATCAAACTCAGGTCTCCTGCACTGCAGGTGGATTCTTTACCAGCTGAACCACAAGGGAAGCCCAAGAATACTGGAGTGGGTAGCCTATCCCTTCTGCAGGGGATCTTCCCAACCCAGGAATCGAACTGGGGTCTCCTGCATTGCAGGCAGATTCTTTACCAACTGAGCTATCAGGGAATCCCTATCTCAAATGCTAGTATAAATTAAATATATGTCTTCAATTATTTGGACAAAATAAAGTTAAGCATGTATGCAGTAGGGACTAAGAGAGCTTCTTTTTGTCTTGGAGCTCTACTCCAAAAATGCCAAGAGCTTCCCTAGAAGAAACAAGCATGGCGAGAAGTTAAGATAGGGAAACTATCAGAGCAGATTCATGGCATCCCATTCCCATTTCAATCAGAAGAGCTCTCCTTTTATGTATCTAATAACTTAAATTTACATATAAGGGGGTAAAGATTCAACAGTTGCCACAAACTTAAAACCTATTTGCTTTGGAAATGCATTAGCTTATAATCCTCAAGTAATTACTGTATATCTTCTCCATTCTAACGTCTCCTCCATCTAAATCTTCGTCTCCTCAAGGGCTGGCACTGAGTCATTTCTAACTCTTTGGTTGGCATCAGACTTAAACAGGTACACAATAATGTCATTAAAATTTTTTTATTCATACACACTGAATATAAAGTAGCCATCACATTAGTAATATAATGGATAGGAATATCAATTAGATTTAGGCTGTTCAAGACTGCTCAGAAAAGAAGAAGGTAAAGTGTGTATTGTAAAGTGAATAATTTTCAAAGAGGAACAATTGTTTTTAAAAACTTTAATGAATGCCTGGCATGTCTCCATGGCATTGTCTTAAAATGGTATTTCATGTTCTGAAACACTGGATGACTTTCAAAGCAGTAATATTTCGAGAAGCATTCTTTATTACTTAATTACACTTCTATTTCTTTTTACACTGGAGAAGGCAAAGGCTACCCACTCCAGTATTCTGGCCTGGAGAATTCCATGGACTGTGTAGTCCATGGGGTCACAAAGAGCTGGACACGACTGAGTGACTTTCACTTTCACCTCCAGGGGTCTTTATTTATTTGTCATTTACGAAAAGAAGGAAATAGCTTTGCTTTTCATGTTTTGTAGAACATAGTCTGAAAAAAAATGCCTGAACACATCAAATGCCCAGACATGTTGCAAAAATAGAAAATGGTAGATTGTACTACTAATCTCCGATATTCTTCCTCTTTAGCCAGGTAGAGCCGTATGACTTGCTTTTCCTGCTGATGTGTGACAAGAAGTCACATGAAGGTATAAGGGAAAATGTGTGCTTATGCCTTCTCCCTTCCTTCTGTGATAGTTGTTGCTGTCATGAGTGAGGCTAATAATGAGGATCGGAGATCCAGGTGACCACCATGGTTTTGTGGTGTGAGCAGGGAACGCAAATGACAACAACAACTTTGATGTTGTAAGCATAGGAGTGAGAGTGAAAAAGTGGTTAGGGGATGTATATTTTTATTTTTGCATGTGAAGTCTGAGTCCAAATGTGTTATCAGACTCTTTTGTGGTCTTCCTGCGATCTGGGCCAAGTGTATAAAAACAAACCACACTGGTTTCCAGTCTCCCCAAAAGTCAGAGAAGGGGGAGATAGAACTGCTGCAGCTGTGGCAACAACCTTATTGTTAGGGGAGAGGGCATCTCATTTATTAGTGTCTGGGAAGTTTGAATATGAAAAAAGAAGCTATGCATACCAGAGCAGGAAAATTTTCATTTATTAGAAAACCATTCTTATGGATATTTGTTGATTAGTTATTTTATCTTCCAAAATCTGCACATAAGTTTAAATCCCTAATTTTTCCTAATTTAACTAGAATTATTAAATTCTAGAGTCTAGATTTAATGCTACCTTGAACCAAGTTCCTTTAATCTTCTGGGGACTTAGCATTCAACCCTTTCCAGCCACAGATTATGTGTGGGCCTGTGTTGGTAAGTATTAACTTCACCCTCTCTGCCTTTCATGGAAAACTTGCCAGGAGCCGAAGCCAATATTTAGACTATTGACATTAATTCTGTCCCTCTCCTTCTCTAAGGTGGTATATAGTAACTTCTAAGATCAAATTGTTAGACAAGCAAAAACATTTTCAGATTTCCTATATTTTATCTTTCATTTTATGCCAAAGGTATAAATTTACATCCAGCATTTGCTACAATCACATGGCCCTCCACAGCAACCCAAGCAAGCAGCCAGCAGAAACAGGAAGTTTAATAAAACCCTATACTTCCATAAAATGTAGCCTGAAATGTGTTGTGGACCTGGCCTCTCCCTTCCAAACTAATAAACTAACATTGTATTTTTAAAAGTTACTTGTTACTCTAAATATATTTGATTGTTTTAAGTGACTCAAGAAGATGTACTTTCATAGTTGCAGCAGGCTTTCATATGAAAATGCATGAGGACATAATTTTTCATCATTAATTGATGAATTATTTCAAAGCAATTCCTTTTTATCTGTTTGCCAAATAAAGTGTAACTATTGTATTAAATATAATTGTCTTTATGGTAACGTGTATATTTTGGAATGAACTATGACATTTTATCTGTGTATTACCATCACCATGCTTTCTGCTTATCAGAGAGAAAAGTTTCACTGTGACTTTTTATTGAACATATATCTGTAGCCGTATACTCAGAAATGATAATTTAGAAAAATAATAAGATCCTGAAATATATGCCAGGAGGTTGTAGTCAAGTTTTTTTTTTTTTTTAAGAACTGCCATAAAATAATCTAATACACTATATGGGGGAAAAAAGGAAAAAGAATGACAGGTAATAAACCCTCACCAGATAAATATTTTTTATAGAGCTGTTTAAAAACTGTGAACAAGTATTTGTTAAGAATTTTAAATGTTAAGAAATTACAGCTTCTATTAAGTAGAAATTCTAACTATGTACATGAGAGTGTAGAAAAAATAGGGTGAAGTAACATACAATGAAATTTGAATTGGCAAACAAAAGAAATGGAAGAGAAAACCATCAGAGAACTAAAGGCTACATTTGGAGTAGGACAAAAAAGAATAGATTTTACTAAAAACACCATAAGGAACACTGTAGAGGTAGAATATTGTAGAGGTAGCAAAATAAAATGAAAAGTTAAAGGGAGATTAGAATAATGCTGTCCCCAAGGATAGAACATAAAATGTGACAGAAAAAAATATTTAAAGATATAATTAAAGAGAATTTCTTAGCAATAGAAATAGTCTCAGACGTGTTGATTGAACGGGCACATACAACATGGTTCAGGAATAATTGACTTAAAACAGTGAACAAAGAAACACATCTTAGTAAAGCTTCTGAAGAGTAAGCATAAAGAAAAAGTTACCTGAGGTTCTAGTCAAAAAGATAACAGATAAAGTGAACTACAGGAGAGTTTATAGAAAGAAATGAATGCTAGAACACAAAGAAGAAATACTTTTAACACCTAAAAGGAGTATAAGCTAAGAATTTTCTACCTATACAGATTTGTTTATGAATGAGAGAAGATAATCCTTCAGAGGAAAACTTTGAGTCAACCAACATCTAAATGGAAAAAAAAAAAAAAAAGTACTGGAGTGGTGCATTGAATCCATTTAACTTTCAAACAAACCCAAAATTAAAAAGTAAAAGAGAGAGTATATTTTTCAGGATATAAATATTTAAAAACTGACAAGGTAGCAGGTAAGCAATTACCAGAAAACAAAAGACAAGTATGCTTAAACATAGGAAAATATGCTCAGTCTCACTCATAAGAAAAGAAACGGAAAATGTGTATGGAACCACAAAAGACTTGAATGGTCAAATAAGCCTTGAGAAAAAGGAATAAAGCTAGAGGCATCATGTTTCCTGATTAAACTATTAAACTTGTTGCTCAGTCATGTCCAACTCTTTGAGACCCCATGGACTGCAGCACACCAGGCTTCCCTGTCCTTCACCATCTCTTGGAGCTTGCTAAAACTTAAATCCATTGAGTTGGTAATGCCATCCAACCATCTCATCCTCTGTGGTCCCCTTCTCCTTCTGCCTTCAATCTTTCCCAGCATAAGGGTCTTTTCTAATGAGTCAGCTCTTCTCATCAAGTAGCCAAAGTATTGGAGCTTCAGCTTAAGCATCAGCCCATCCAATGAATATTCAGGGTTGATTTCCTTTAGGATTGACTGGTTTGATATTCTTGCAGTCCAAGGGACTCTCAAGTGTTTTCTTCAACACCACAGTTTAAAAGCGTCAATTATTTAGTGCTCAGCTTTCTTTATGGTCCAAATCTCACATCCATACATGACTACCGAAAAAAACCACAGTTTTGACTAGATGGGCCTTTGTCGACAAAGTAATGTCTCTGCTTTTTAATATGCTGTCTAGGTTGGTCATAGCTTTTCTTCCAAGGAGCAAGTGTCTTCTAATTTCATGGCTGCAGTCACCATCTGCAGTGATTTTGGAGCCCAAGAAGATAAAGTCTTGTCACTGTTTCCCCGTCTATTTGCCATGAAGTGATGGGACTGGATGCCACGACCTCAGTTTTTTGAATGTTGTTTTAAGCCAACTTTTTCACTCTCCTCTTTCATTAAGAGGCTCTTGAGTTCCTCTTCACTTTCTACCATGAGGGTGGTGTCATCTGAGGTTATTGATATTTCTCCCAGCAATCTTGATTCCAACTTGTGCTTCATCCAGTCTGGCATTTCACATGATGTATTCTGTATATAAGTTGAATAAGCAGCTTTAGTAATCAAAACAATATAATAATGGCATAAAGCAGACATGTAGACCAATGGAACAGAATCAAGAGCCCAGAAATAAACCCACTCATATTAGGTCAACTAGTATTTGACCAGGGCACCAAGAATACTCAGTAGTCACTTCAATATATGGTTTGGGGGAAACCAGATATTCACATACAAAAGAATGAAACTGGACCACAATATTATACCACTCACAAAAATTAACTTAAAATGGATTAAAGACTTAAATGTAAGACCTGAAATCATTAAAACTCATAGGGGGGAAAAACAGAAAAAAAACTCTTTGATATTAGTCTTGGCAATGATTTTTTCAATATGACACCAAAATACAAGCAATAAAAATAAATATTAATAATTGAGACTATAGCAAACTAAACAGTTTATTTACAGCAAGAAAAACAATGAAAACATGAAAAGGCAACCTACAGAATGGGAGAAAATACTTTTAAATCATATATCTGATAATGGGTTAATTAAAATATACAAAGAACTCACACAAGTCAATAGCAAAAATACTCCCCAAAATTTGATTAAAATATGAGCAATGGAACTAAATCGACAGTTTTTTCCAAAGAAGACATACAAATGGCCAATAGGTACTTGAAAAGGTACTCAACATCACCAAACATCAAATGCAAATCAAAACCACCATGAGATATCACCTCATACCTCCCTGTTAGAATGACAGGGTTAATTTCCTTTAGGATTGACTGGTTTGATCTCCTTGCAGTCTAAGGGACTCTCAAGAGTCCTCTCCAACACCACAGCTCAGAAGCATCAGTTCTTCGGTGCTCAGCTTTCTTTATGGTCCAACTCTCACATCCATACACGACTACTGGAGAAACCACAGCTTTGACTAGATAGGCCTTGTTAGAATGAGTATCATCAAAAAAGATAAGTGAGTATTGGAGAAAAGGGAATCCTTATGCATTATTGATGGAAATGTAAGTTGGTGTAGTCATTTTGGAAAACAGTATGGTGTTCCCTAAAAAAATTAAAAATAGAACTGTCTTATGATCCTGCAATCTCACTTCTGGGTACATATTCAAAGCAAATGAAAACAAGATCTCAAAGAGATACCTGCATCTCCATGTTCATTGCAGCATTATTCTTAAGACATGGAAACAGTGTAAATGTCGATTGATGGATAAATATAGAATATTATTCAGCCATAAAAGGAAGGATCTCCTACCATTTGTGATACTATGGATGAATCTTGAGGACATTATGCAAAGTGATACAGACAGAGAAACACATATACTGTATGATCTCACTTGCAGATGCAATCTAAAAAATGTTGAACTCATAGAAACAGTAGATTGGCAGTTCCCAGAACCTGGGAGATGGGAGAAAGGGGGAGATTTTGGTGAACGGCTACAAACATACAGGATGAATAAGTTCTAGGGATTTAATGTACAGCAGGCAATGGCACCCCACTCCAGTACTCTTGCCTGGAAAATCGCATGGATGGAGGAGCCTGGTGGGCTACAGTCCATGGCATTGCTAAGAGTCGGACACGACTGAGTGACTTCACTTTCACTTTTCACTGTCATGCATTGGAGAAGGAAATGGCAGCCCACTCCATTGTTCTTGCCTGGAGAATCCCAGGGATGGGGGAGCCTGGTGGACTGCCATCTATGGGGTCGCACAGAGTCAGACACGACTGAAGTGACTCAGCAGCGGCATGGGAACTATAGTTAACAACACAGTTTGTATACTTGAAGGTTGCTAACATAGTGGATCTTCCCCCACACTGTGAACTGGAGATGTATTAATACGTCTTTTGTTACCCGAATGTTATGGACCAGAGACGTTTTAATATTCACTTACATAACAAATTGCTGGTGATAGGCATTAGTTTCCACAAAAGTTCCCCAGTCAGTAGTGTGTTAAATGTTTTCATCACACATACACACAAAAAGTAACTATGTGAGATGAAGGATGTGTTAACTTACCTTTGTGTGGTGATCATTTCACAATATATACGTAAATCAAATTATCACATTACATACCTTACATAATGTTATAAGTCAGTTATATACCGATAAAACTGTAGAAACATAAATTTAACTATCAAAAATGAAAAAGTAGGGAAAAGAAAATTGAAGCTGTGATATATCTTTTTTACTTAGATTAATGAAGATGAAAGAAATTATATAATTGGTGACAATGTATGGATATTAGAAATTTTCATATATAGTTTTTGGGAGTATAGATTATCCAACCTCTGTGGAAAGCAACTCTATGATAGCGATCCATAAATTGGGAAATGTCTGTAATCTTTGGCCTAGCAATTATATTGTTAGGAATTTATTCCCCATGTATACTTCAGCATTTTCAAACTATTTATGCATAAGAGAATTTACTTCAGTATTATTGATAATAGAAAAAAATATTGGAAATAACCTAAGTGCTCTTCTTTATGGGACTAATTTAACACTGAAATAAATACAATGAAATACTATGCAGCCATTAAACTTAATGAAGGAGCTCTATACATAATGATATGAGGCTATATTCAAGAATATTGTTAAGCAAGATATAGAACAGGTTGAGAAAAGCACCGAACAATGATGCAAAAAAAAAATCAATTAAAGAAAAATAAGAAGACATAAGGAGTAACAAACACAGGATAAACATCTCTGTGAGAAAGAAATTCAACATAACAAGATGGCCTGGAGACCTGTGCCTCCTGGCTTCCAAGATTAGAAGCACGTTCCAGGAGACAACATCATTGAGAATATGGACTTTGGTATAAGTTTTCCTGGGGTCAAATTTTAGAGTTTTAGTAACATGACCTGGAGCAAGAGAAGTCTCATAACTCCTTTATGCCATAAATTGAAGATATGATAAAAGAGAAACCATACAACTATTAAGTGAGAGAAGAGTGCTGTACTAATATTAACATCAGACAAGATAGAATTGAAAGCAAAAAGCATTGCTGGAAATGAAGGTATACACCACATGATAATAAAAGTGATTGTTCCATGAAGAACGTATATCATGAACTTCTATACACTTAAGTTTAAATTATATTTGATAGATGAAAAGCAAAGAGAATATATTAATTAAGCTTTAAATAAGGAGTTTTATATAATTCCATGTGAGTTCTCAGTTGCTTCAGTCATGACCAGCTATGTGTGACCCTATGGACTGTAGCCCGCCAGGCTCCCTCTGTCCATGGGATTCTCCAGGCAAGAATACTGAAGTGGATTGCCATGACCTCCTCCAGGGGATCTTCCCCACCTAGGGATCAAACCCAGGTCTCCTACATTACAGGTGGATTCTTTACCACTGAGCCATCAGGGAAGCCCTAAATCCCCCCAAAATAAAAATATACATTACCTTCAAGCATACACAATATTTATTTTTTTTAAAAATTGAGTATATGCTAGACCACCAAAGACACCTCAGTAAATTATAAGAAATTAGTATCATGTAGACTATATTTTCTGACCATAATACAATTAAACAAGAAATCAACATCAAAAAGTCATTTGAAAGAACCCATATGTTTGGATTTTAAAATATATTTCATGTGTTAGAAAAATATATAAATATAAATAACAATGAAATTAATGCTATACATAACATTTTAGAAATATAGTAAAAAGAATGGGTATATGGCTGTAAAAGCAGAGCCTTTAACATGTTGAAAATAAAGATTTGAAACAAATAAATCATCTAATTCAGGAAGCTAGGGGGAAAATAAAGGAAACTAAAAAGTATATCTAATTTAAGGACATAATAAAGATAAGAACACAAATTAATAAGTAGAAAATTGAGAGTGGGGCCAGAGTCGGCTAGCCTGGAGTGAGCCCGGCGGGGCAGCCACGGTGCCGTCCTTGACAAAGACCCATTGTTGAGTGGGGCTGTTCATGCCAATATTTACTAAGCGACATTTTCAAACTATGTGAAGATCCATTTTAAGAATTTATTCATCAGTGATGGAGAAGTATGAAAAAATTGGGAAAATTGGTGAAGGATCCTATGGAGTTGTTTTCAAATGCCGAAACAGGGACAAGGTCAGATTGTGGCCATCAAGAAGTTTCTGGAATCAGAAGATGACCCTGTCATAAAGAAAATCGCTCTTCGAGAAATCCTCATGCTCAAGGAAGCTGACAGGTTCTCATTACACCTTGCATTGATCTACTGCTGAGCTTCATAATGTCTTTGTCTTGTCTCTAGAAGAAGGATTTTTCTGTCTAGGACATTTTTACCAGCAGAATGTTTTCAGTTCGAGAAGACACTTCTGAAGCCCCTGTGCAGTGTTCCCTAGGGCAGAGTGAGACAGCAGTGTTTGCCCATCTCCCTGGACTCCCTGCCCTCCCCGCTCCACACAGGGAAAGAGGGTCTCACGGTTTCTCTGGGGCCCATGGGCGTTTTTCACTTTCTCAGGCTTTCCTAGAGGAGAAGGTGATCACTGAATTTCAACAGGATCCATTTACTCCAGAGAAAAGCCAGTCTGTTGCTAGTGGAGAGATACTCTTTTTCTGATTCTGAAGGTCACCTGCAGGTGCCTCTCTGAAGCACTATTCTTTAGCAATATGGTATTTACAAGTTTAGTCTCTGAATTAATTCACTTTCTCCAGGATGGGGGCCTCTCCTCGGATCTCTGCGTCAACCACTTGGCATGTAATGTACCTCCAATAAATGTTATTGTTGAATTGAAAAAAAAAATAATAAGTAGAAAATTAAGAAATGATGTGGAGGATTAATAGGCCTGGTATGCTAAAGCTTTGATAAAAAAATGTAAAAAAATAGAGAGCACATATAATTAGTCATAAAAAGGAGACAAAATATAGACATAGTACAGATACTAAAAATAAGAGGGACATACTAAATCAGTTTAAAATTTAGATGAAATGTCAATTTTTTAGAAAAATTAAAATTACCAAAATTGACTAGTGAAAAAAAAATTGAAAACATGAATAAACTAATAACTAAAGAAATTAAAAGTCTCTTTCCAATGACACCAAGCCAAGCCATCTTTAGAGGTGTATTTTAACAAACTCCCTAAAAACAAATATCTGTTGTTTTACTATGGATTGTTTATAATAAAAATCAAAGAAAAAAAGCTGGCTGGCTCAATTTGTGAGGTTAATATGCTGTTGATACCCAAACTAGACAGAACATTATAAAAATTAAACTACAGAAAAATTCCTATATGGACATAAAAAATAATCCTAAATAAAATATTACAAGTTGAGTTCATTAGTGTATTAAGAATACACCCACATCACGTTTAAGTGGGCTTTATTGCAGAAGAGCAAAGCTGTTTCAATATCATAAAATCTATCAACTGTATTAGCACATAAATCATAGATGCAGGAAAAGGAAAGACTATTTATTTGTATATTTATTTAACAAATATTGATTTAACACCTACTGTGTGTTAAGCATTGCCTAGGAGGAGCCTGGTAGGCTGCAGACCATGGGGTGGCGAAGAGTCGGACACAACAGAGCGACTTCACTTTCACTTTTCACTTTTCACTTTCGTGCATTGGAGAAGGAAATGGCAATCCACTCCAGTGTTCTTGCCTGGAGAATCCCAGGGATGGGGGAGCCTAGTGGGCTGCCGTCTTTGGGGTCGCACAGAGTAGGACACGACTGAAGCGACTTAGCAGTAGCAGCAGCAGGCAATGGGTATGTAACAAGTAAATACAGAGGAAAGTGTTCTGCTTCATAGAGTTTACATTCCAGTGGACGAATCACATGAATGTGTGCTAAGTCGCTTCATTCCTATTGGACTCTTTGTGACCTTTAAGGACTGTAACCGTCCAAATTTCCTTTGTCCATGGGTTTCTCAGGCAAGAATACTGAAGTGGCTTGCCATGTCCTCCTCCAGGGGATCTCCTCCAACCAGACATGCGACCTGGGTCTCTTATGTCTCCTGCCTTGGCAGGCAGGTTCTTTACCACTAGTACAACCTGGGAAGTCCCTCGGATGAATCACACACATAACCAAATAAACAGACAGCAAAACTGCATAATGTCATGGTGTAATAATCGCTACCCTCATAGCTCAGTCAGTAAAGAATCTGCCTGCCATGCAGGAGACCTGGGTTCGATTCCTGGGTTGGGAATATCCTCTGGAGAAGGAAATGGTAACCCTCTCCAGTATTCTGTCCTGGAGAATCCCATGGACAGAGGGGCCTGGCAGGCTATAGTCCATGGGATTACAAGAGTTGGATGCAATTTAGCGACTAAACCACTACCAGTAATCCCTACAGTGAAAAACAAAGCAAGACAGTTAGATAGAATTTGATGCTGAGTGGTATTTTGAGAGGATACCTGGATGAATAGAAAATATGAATGAATAGAAAAGTTTCAGTGAGAGAGCAGATCAGACAGAGAGAATTGTGAATGCAAATCCAAGATAGGAATCTGCTTGGATCAAAGAAAGAGGAGGAACATTTAGAAGCATGCTTGGCCGGCATAAGTAGAAATAAGGTGGTTGGAGGGATTGTGTAAAAGGTAAGGGTTTGGAGAGAATGCTAGAACTCAAATCATGAATGGTTTTATTTAGCAAAATAAGGACTCTGGATTTTATTCTAAATGTAACTGGAAAATCTTTAAGGGTGTTCAGAAGGGGAGTTACAAGTTCTGATCTGTGTTTTAAATGACTTCTCTGGCTAACATGTAGGGAATAATCTATACTAGAGTGAGTATGCTGCTGCTGCTGCTGCTAAGTCACTTCAGTCGTGTCCGACTGTGCGACCCCATAGACGGCAGCCCACCAGGCTCCCCCGTCCCTGGGATTCTCCAGGCAAGAACACTGGAGTGGGTTGCCATTTCCCTCTCCAATGCCTGAAAGTGAAAAGTGAAAGTGAAGTCGCTCAGTCGTCTGACTCTTTGCGACTCCATGGACTGTAGCCTACCAGAGTCCCCATGGGACTCTCCAGGCAAGAGTACTGGAGTGGGGTGCCATTGCCTTCTCTGAGAGTGAGTATAGCTGATATAAAAACCAGTTAGAAAAGGAAGACCAACTAAGAGTAAATGGTAATACCCCAGATGAAATGAATTGATGGCTTATACTAGGGATATTGCAGTGGTGAGAGAGATTAAATTGATTCATGGATAAAACCTGGTAGCAAATGGATTGGTCAGGGCTTTCCAGAGAAAGAGAACCAATAGAAACCAATATCAATATATGAGTCTTATTATAAGGCGTTGACTTGCCAGTTATGGAGACTGACAAGTTTACCATCTGTGGTTGGCCAACTAGAGACTCAGGATAGCTAACAGTATAGTTCTAGTCCAAGTCCTAACTCCAGAGAACCAGGAGAAACTGTGAGGTAATTCCAACCTGAAGGGTGGTAATCTTGGGACCCAGAAAGAGCCAATGTTTCAGTTTGAACCTGAAGGTAGGAACTGATGTCCTATCTCGAAGGTAGTTCAAGAAGGAGGAGTGTCCTTTTACTTACTGGAGGGTTCAACTTGTGTTCTGTTCTGGGCTTCAGTTATTGGATGGGGCCACTCACAGTAAGGAATGCAATCTGCTTTACTTACCCTATTGACTCAGATGTTAGTCTCATCCAGAAACACTATCACAGCATATCCAGAATAATGATTGATCAAAATGTCTAGACATCCCATGGTCTAGTCAAATTGACACATAAAATTAGCCATCACAGCAAACTAAGAGTAGTTCCTAATAAAGAATATCTATGGAAAATCTAGAGATATCACACATAAATGTGAAATTTTAGAAATGCTCCTAGCCTCAGACAAGGATATCACTAAGTTAACCACCTGTAGGCAACAGTGTGCTCAAGGTCTCATCCGGTGCAATATAAGAAGAAAGGTAAGTGCTACAAAATTTGAAAAGAAACAATAAAACTTTCCTTATTTGTAAAAAAAATGTGATTTTAAAACAAAGAAAATCCAAGAACTTGTAAAGCTACGAGAACAAATAAGAAAGTTCCATAAGTTTACTGGACTCAAATCAGCATGCTAAAACCATTGCTTTGTCATTTCAACAAAGCAATAATAACCAACTAGAAAATCAAACAAAAAAATCTACAAAATAACTAGAAATAAACCTAGTGTATGATGGTTAAGACCTCTAACAGGAAAATGAAATATATTTGAACACTAAAAAGATTTGTATGGGATACACACTGTTATATTAAAAAAATTTAAAGATGTCAGTTTCCTTCCAAAATACTCTATAAACTTAATAAAATTCTAACCAAGATCAAGAAGGGACTTTATGAAACTTGACAAGTGAATCTTAAAATTAATATGGAAGCACAAAGAATCAAGAATAGCCAAAATAAATTTAAGAAGAATAAGTTGGGGGAGGGGAAATTTGCTAAACCAAATGTATCAGGAATTTATAGAGCTATAGAAAATAAGACTGTGGTATTGGCGTGGGAAGAGTCAAATAAACCCACGGAATGTGACAGAGAACCCCAAAACAGATGCTTTTATATGTGGAAACTTGAATTATGGCCAAGGTGGCAATACAAATCAATGAGGAAAAGCAGGACTATTGACTAAGTGGTACTAGAACAACTGGTTATCCATATGGGAAAAATTAAGTAATATTGGATCCCATTCTCACACCATATACAAAAACAAATTTCAGATGGATTAGAGATCTAAATGTTAAAAGCAACTTTTGGTAGAAAACATAGAATATCTTCATAACATTTAGTTGTGGAAATTTTTCTTTGACAAAACAAAAAAGTAGAGGAAAAGATAGGTAATTTGATACACCAAGATAAATTTTACAAACCTCTTACTTTCAACAAATACACAGCAACAAAGTAAAAAAAATAAACCACAGCCTGTAAAACACATGTAAATGACAAAGATACTTGTTATTTTTTCCTAACCAAAGAGAAGAATGAACAAAGTCCATTAATAGGCAACTTAAAGAGAAGATAACGTAAGCAAATAATGAACATATGAAATGATGCTCAACCTACGAATAATTAGGGAAAAAATAGCAGTGGGATATCATCTCAAACAGGTAACATTTCAATTATGACAGTATCAATAGTTGTCATGGTTGCAGTAACTGTAACTTTTATATGCTCATATACTACTAATCAGCATGTGAATTGGTATCATTACTTTGGAGAGAAATTTTGAAATATCTGGTAAAGTTGATGTTCATACTCTTTAACTTAGTAATTCCCCTGCCATATATAGTAATTCCCCTGCTATATATATATATATATATATATATATATATATATATATAGTAATTCCCCTGGTAAATAACTTGGAGAAAATTTGTATACTAGTGAATGGGAGCACTTTGTTTCAGCATAGTTTCTAATGAAAAAAAAGTAGAAACAAATGTTATTCAATAAGAGAGTACATAAATAAATTGTGACATAGTGGAATACTATATAGCATTTTAAAAGAATGAACTAAGATGAACAGTGAAAGCATAGAGTGATGGGGGGAAAAGCAAGTTGCAGAATGGTATTTTCAGTAGTACACCATTTCAATAAACTTTAAAAACTGGTAAACATAACCACATGTAGTATTTCTACAATGATGGATACATAAATATTGAGTGAAGATATGAGTTATGCATGGAACTTATAAAACTAAATCTGTGACTGTGGCAGGGAAGCAAAATAATAGTGAGATCAAGAAAGGATACTCAAATAACTTCTACTGTCGAAAGTTTCAAAAATTTGGAGAATATATAATCATTTTGATATGCTTTCATAAAATTGTGTGGTGAATATGATGCAAAAGTATTCATCTTTTGTCATTTTCCATAGGGCTACCCTACTTCACAGAGAACCAATCACCTCATAATCAATATAAAAGGTACCCGTGGAGCTGGTAGGTCCACAGCTTGTGTAGTAATATGAAACAATATGTTATATATATGTTTGAAATGTTTGAAAAGAGTTAAAAACATTTAATGAAATGAAAGCAAAGTGCCTAGTACAATATCTTATATCCTATATATTCTATACACTTTCAAGCATGACACAGCTGTGGAAGAATAGTAGGAAACTTCACAGTTCTCCCTCCATTTGGGGGACAAGGAAATGAGAGAGACATATTTACTGTGTATTCTTTTGTACTCCTTCAGTTCAATTCAGTTAAGTCACTCACTTGTGTCCGACTCTACAACAAAATGGACTGCAGCATGCCAGGCTTCCCTGTCCATCACCAACTCCTGGAGCTTACCGAAACTCATGTCCATCTGTGATGCCATTCAACCATTTCATCCTCTTTGGTCCCCTTCTCCTCCTGCCGTCAATCTGTCCCAGCATCAGGGTCTTTTCCAATGAGTCAGCTCTTCACATGAGGTGGCCAAAGTATTGGAATTTTAGCTTCAGTATCAGTCCTTCCAATGAATATTCAGGACTGATTTCCTTTAGGATTGACTGGTTGGATCTCCTTGTAGCCCAAGGGACTCTCAAGAGTCTTCTCCAACACAGTTCAAAAGCATCAATTCTTCAGCACTCAGCTTTCTTTATAGTCCAACTCTCACAAGAGACAGTGAGAGTTACGCGAGTTGTACTCCCTTGACTATATTATTTATTTAAAGTTCAGTCACTCAGTTGTGTCCGACACTTTGTGACCCCGTGAATAGCAGCACGCCAAGCCTTCCTGTCCATCACCAACTCCGGAGTTGACCCAAACTCATGTGCCTCGAGTCAGTGATGCCATCTAGCCATCTCATCCTCTGTCATCACCTTCTCCTCCTGCCCTCAATCCCTCCCAGCATCAGGGCCTTTTCCATTGAGTCAACTCTTCACATGAGGTGGCCAAAGTATTGGAGTTTCAGCCTCAGCATCAGCCCTTCCAATGAACACCCAGGATGGGTCTCCTTTAGGATGGACTGGTTGGATCTTCTTGCAGTCCAGGGGACTCACAAGATTCTTCTCCAGCATCACAGTTCAAAAGCATCAAATCTTTGGCATTCAGCTTTCTTCACAGTCCAACTCTGACATCCATACATGACCACTGGAAAAACCATAGCCTTGACTAGATGGACATTTGTTGGCAAAGTAATCTCTCTGCTTTTTAATATGCTATCTAAATTGATCATAACTTTCCTTCCAAGGAGTAAGCATCTTTTCATTCCATGGCTGCAGTCACCATCTGCAGTGATTTTGGAGCCCCAAAAAATAGTGTGGCACTGTTTCCACTGTTTCCCCATCTATTTCCCATGAAGTGATGGGACCAGATGCCATGATCTTCATTTTCTGAATGTTGAGCTTTAAGCCAACTTTTTCACTCTCCTCTTTTACTTTCATCAAGAGGCTTTTTAGTCGCTCTTCACTTTCTGCCATAAGGGTGGTGTCATCTGCATATCTGAGGTGATTGATATTTCTCCCGGCAATCTTGATTCCAGCTTGTGCTTCTTCCAACCCAGCGTTTCTCATGAGGTACTCTGCATCTAAGTTAAATAAACAGGGTGACAATATACAGCTTTGATGTACTCCTTTTCCTATTTGAAACCAGTTTGTTGTTCCATGTCCAGTTCTAACTGTTGCTTCCTGACCTGCATATAGGTTTCTCAAGAGGCAGGTCAGGTGGTTTGGTATTCCCATCTCTTTCAGAATTCTACACAGTTTATTGTGATCCACACAGTCAAAGGCTTTAGCATAGTCAATAAAGCAGAAATAGATGTTTTTCTGGAACTTTCTTGCTTTGTCCATGATCCGGTGGATGTTGGCAATGTGATCTCTGGTTCCTCTGTCTTTTCTAAAACCAGCTTGAGTATCTGGAAGTTCACGTTTCATGTATTGCTGAAGCCTGGCTTGGAGAATTTTGAGCATTACTTTACTAGTGTGAGAGATGACTGCAATTGTGCGGTAGTTTGAGCATTCTTTGGCATTGGAATGAAAACTGACCTTTTCCAGTCTTGAGGCCACTGCTGAGTTTTCCAAATTTTCTGGCATATTGAGTGCAGCACTTTCACAGCATCATCTTTCAAGATTTGAAATAGCTCAACGGGAAATCCATCACTTCCACTAGTTTTGTTTACAACAATTCAGATAAAGGGAGATGGGATTAAGATGGTGGAGGAGAAAATATAACTACATCAAAAATACATCTACATGTGAAACAGTTCTCACAAGACATTTATTGAATGCTGGCAGAAGAACTCAGACCTCCAAGAGGGCAAGAAAATCTCCTATTACTAGATAGAACAAAAGGAGGAAGAAACAGAGAGAGAGAAAGAAATTAAGACAGAACATGCCATCCCTGGGAAGAAGCTGTGAAAGAAGAAACATTTCCATACCCTAAAAAGCCCTTTCACTTATGGGGAGATCAGAAAGGACAGATGAGGAGCTTCGGGGCCTTGGATGAAAGTACAGCTACCAGTTTGCTGAGAGCAAAGTGGAGAGAGACTTGCAGAGATGGTTAGTGCTGCAGCTCAGAGCTCCCAGCCTGAGATGCTCATTGCTGGTGTGGGTGGCAGCTAGGTGTTGATGGTTGAGCTTTGGAGGTCAGACCTGGGGAGAGAACTGGGATGGGCTGCATCGAGACAGCCTGAGAGGGCTGTGTGTGGTGTGCCACAACAGAGGGTGTAGGAAGAAGCCTGGGCCTGCTAGAGAGACAAGATGCCATTGACAGGGGTGCATGAGGAGAGGGGCTGGACTGTCATAGGAGCTTCTTTTTATGTGTGTGCTGTCAGGTGGTAGGGCACTGCCCACATGACCTCCAGGGTAGATGTGAGCAGGCGTCAGCTGCTGCCTCCATTTCAGACTCCAGAGGAGGGGTGCAGGCCATTGCCACTGCTGAGGATCCCACGAGCTGGAGTCAGTCACAGTTCCTGCCTTTCCAGGAACACGTGTTAGCCACAAATCTGCATACTTCCTCTCAAGGGGATAATGGCCAGCACACGTTGAGGAAAGAGATGACAAATATCTAAACTAAAAGCAGCCCATGTACCAAAAAATTTTAAATGCAAGCAAGCTGCACAGGGACATTCCTGCATATAAATAGCCCTCTAGGACTACAGTGGAGGTGATGGAATTCCAGTTGAGCTTTTTCAAATCCTGAAAGATGATGCTGTGAAAGTGCTGCACTCAATATGCCAGAAAATTTGGAAAACTCAGCAATGGCCATAGGACTGGAAAAGGTCAGTTTTCATTCGAATCCCAAAGAAAGGCAACTCCAAAGAATGCTCAAACTACCACACAATTGTGTGTGGTAGTAAAGTAATGCTCAAAATTCTCCAAGCCAGGCTTCAGCAATACATGAACCATGAAATTCCAGATGTTCAAGCTGGTTTTAGAAAAGACAGAGGAACAAGAGATCATATTGCCAACATCCGCCGAATCATGGACAAAGCAAGAGAGTTCCAGAAAAACATCTATTTCTGCTTTATTGACTATGCCAAAGCCTTTGACTGTGTGGATTGCAATAAACTGTGTAGAATTCTGAAAGAGATGGGAATATCAGACCACCTGACCTGCCTCTTGAGAAACCTATATGGATGTGAGAGTTGGACTGTAAAGAAAGCTGAGTGCTGAAGAATTGATGCTTTTGAACTGTGGTGTTGGAGAAGACTCTTGAGAGTCCCTTGACTGTAAGGAGATCCAACCAGTCCATTCTAAAGGAGATCAGTCCTGGGTGTTCATTGGAAGGACTGATGCTGAAGCTGAAACTCCAATACTTTGGCCACCTCATGTGAAGAGTTGACTCATTGGAAAAGACTCTGATGCTGGGAGGGATTGGGAGCAGGAGGAGAAGGGGATGACAGAGGATGAGATGGCTGGATGGCATCACCGACTCGATGGACATGAGTTTGAGTGAACTCCGGGAGTTGGTGACGGACAGGGAGGCCTGGCATGCTGCGATTCATGGGGCCGCAAAGAGTCGGACACGACTGAGAGAATGAACTGAACTGAACTGAGGACTACAGTAGATAATTTTTTCTCCTAAATTCACAAAGTAAGAGAAATATAAGTATAATGAAGAAGTTAAGGAACCACTCCAAGTTAAAAGACTAAGAAAATTCCCCTGAAAGAACAAACAATAAAACAGAGCTTTTCAGTCTAATAGACACTGAATTCAAAAAGAAGGTATTGAAAATACTGAAGGAATTAAGAAAGGCTATTAACAAAAATGCAAATTACTTTAAAAAAAAGAACTAGAAACTGTAAGTAGCCAAGAAAAATTAGAAAATTCATTTGCCTAAACAAAAGTTGAGCTAAAGGCAATGAAGAGCAGAATGAATAATGCAGAAGAAAGGATAAGTGATCTGGAAGATAAAATAATGAAAATTACCTAGTTGGAACAGTTAACAGAAAGCCAGATGAAATTAAATAAATAAAAGCAATTTAAGAGACCTTTGGTATAATATAAAGCATACCAATCTACATATGATAGTGATTCCAGAAGAAGAAAGAGAAAAGGGGGCTGAAAAATATATTTTAAGAATTATGGCTGAAAACTTTCCAAGCATAAAGAAGGAAACTGATATTCAGATACAGGAAACACAGAGGGTTCCCAACAAAATGAATTCAAACAGATGTACACCAAGATATAATAAAAATGGCAAAGAATTAAACAGAAGATTTTAAAGCCAGGAAGAGAGAAGCAAAGAGTTAATTCCAAGGAAACCCCCATAAGCTTATCAACTGCATCATTTCTACAGAAATGATGCAGGCCATAAGGAAGTGGCAAAATATACCCAAAATCTTGAAAGGGAAAAATCTGCAACCTAGGATACTCTACCCAGCAAGATTATCATTTAGAATAGGAGGAGAGATCAAGATTTTCTCAGACAAGCAAAAACTAAAAGAAGGCAGCAATACTAAACCTATCCTAAAAGAAATATTGAAAGGTCTTCTTTAAAAAGAAAATAAAGAAGATGATAGAGGAAAGAGGAAATCACAATTGGAAAGTAAATCACTTAATTAAGCTATATACAGATTAAAAAACCAAAAATCTATTTGTGAAAGTGATGATAAACACAATGAACAGCAAAAGGATAAAAATGATGGTATAAAAGAGGTCATCAAAATTGTAAAATTTGAGGGAAAAGAGTAAGAAAACATAGATTCTTTTTTTTTTTTTTTTTAGAATGGGTTTGAGCCTACATGACTATCAGTCTAAAGCATCAGATATGGGAAGGGGTTAAAATATTTGAAAAACAAGATAACCACAAATCAAAAACATACAAATTCACAAAAACTAGAAAGAAGAGAACACAAGCAAAGAATAGAAGGAAGTCATCAAACCACAAAAAGAAAAACAAAAAAGGAAAAGAACAAAAAAAGAAACATAGAATCAATCAGAAAACAAGGCTTAAAATGGCTATAAATACATATTTATCAATAATTACCCCAAATTTCAATGGAACATGTGCTCCACACCTAAAGACACAGAGTGGCAGATGATTAAAAAACGAGAGCCTATAATATGCTGCCTATAAGAGACCCACTTTAGGCAAAGGACACATATAGATTGAAAATGAGGAGATGGGAGAAGATGCTAGCAGACGTATAAGAAAGTGGGAGTCACTATACTCATATCAAACAAAATAGACTTTAAAATAAAGGCCATAAAGAAAGATAAATAAGGACACTATATAGTGATATAAAAGATCAATACAAGCAGAGAATTTTATACTTGTCAACATATATGCACCTCAGTTCAGTTCAGTTCAATCGCTCAGTCGTGTCCGACTCTTTGTGACCCCATGAATTGCAGCACGCCAGCTCTCCCTATCCATCACCAACTCCCGGAGTTCACTCAAACTCACGTCTATTGAGTCGATGATGCCATCCAGCCATCTCATCCTTTGTTGTCCCCTTCTCCTCCTTCCCCCAATCCCTCCCAGCATCAGGGTCTTTTCCAATGAGTCAACTCTTCGCATGAGGTGGCCAAAGTACTGGAGTTTCAGCTTCAGCATCAGTCCTTCCAGTGAACACCCAGGACTGGTCTCCTTTAGGATGGACTGGTTGGATCTCCTTGCAGTCCAAGGGACTCTCAAGAGTCTTCTCCAACACCACAGTTCAAAAGCATCAATTCTTTGGAGCTCAGCCTTCTTCACAGTCCAACTTTCACATCCATACATGACCACAGGAAAAACCATAGTCTTGACTAGACAGACCTTTGTTGGCAAAGTAATGTCTCTGCTTTTTAATATGCCATCTAGGTTGGCCATAACTTTCCTTCCAAGGAGTAAGCGTCTTTTCATTTCATGGCTACAGTCACCATCTGCAGTGATTTTGGAGCCCCCAAAAATAAAGTCTGACACGGTTTCCATTGTTTCCCCATCTATTTCCCATGAAGTGATGGGACCAGATGCCATGATCTTCGTTTTCTGAATGTTGAGCTTTAAGCCCACTTTTTCACTCTCCTCTTTCACTTTCATCAACAGGCTTTTTAGTTCCTCTTCACTTTCTGCCATAAGAGTGGTGTCATCTGCATATCTGAGGTGATTGATATTTCTCCCGGCAATCTTGATTCCAGCTTGTGGTTCATCCAGCCCAGAGTTTCTCATGATGTACTCTGCATATAAGTTAAATAAGCAGGGTGACAATATACAGCCTTGACATACTCCTTTTCCTATTTGGAACCAGTCTATTGATCCATGTCCAGTTCTAACTGTTGCTTCCTGACCTACATATTTATTTCTCAAGAGGCCGGTCAGGTGGTCTGGTATTCCCATCTCTTTCAGAATTTTCCACAGTTTATTGTGTTGCACACAGTCAAAGACTTTGGCATAGTCAATAAAGCAGAAATAGATGTTTTTCTGGAACTCTCTTGGGCACCCAAATACATAAAACAAATGCTAAAGGACATAAAGGGAGAAACTGATGGAAAAACAATAACAGTAGGAGACTTTAACACACCACTTACATTAGTGGACGATTCTAGACAGAAAATAAATAAGGCAACAAAGATTCCAAATGAAACAATAAAAGAATTAGTTGATATTTTCAGGACAATACAATCAAAAAATGAGAAGAGACATTCTTTTCAAGATGTGCATATGGAACATTCTCTAGGACTGGTTGTATACGAGGGCACAAAACAAACCTAAACAAATTTAAAGTATAGAACTTATTTCAAGTGTCTGACCACAGTGGCATAAAACTAGAAATCAACCATAGCCAGAAAAAGAATGAGAAAAAAAGATTGCATGGAGACTAAGCAACATGCTACTAAAATAACCAATGGGTCAATGAGAAAATCAAAGAAGAAATTGAAAAATATCTTGAGACAAATGACAATGAAAACACAACCATAGAAAATCTATTGGATGTAGCAAAAGCTATTCTTAGAAGTTCATAGTTAAGCAGGTTCTTCAAACTTCACCTCCACCAAAAAGAATTAGCAAAAGAACAAACAAAACCTACAGCCATCAGAAGAAGGAAATAATCAAGATCGGAGGGGAAATAAAACAGATTAAAAAAAAAAACAATAGAAAAAGTCAATAAAACCAAGAGCTGGTTCTTTGAAAGGGTAAACCAAGTTGACAAATATCTGGCCAGAGTCACCAAGAAGAGAGACAGAACCCAAATAAGCAAAATAAGAAATGATAAAGGAGAAATCTCAATGGATACCACAGAAATACAAAAACTGTAAGAGGATACTATGAATAATTATTTGCCAACGCATTGAAAACCTAGAAAATACGAACAACTTTTTAGAAACATACAGTCCACCAAAAGTGAATCTAGAAGAAATAATTTGAACAGACTAATCACTAGAAATGAAACAGACTCTGTAACAGAAAAAACTACTTACAAAAAATTAGTCTAGGACCAGATGGCTTCACAGGTGAATTCTACCAAATATGCACAGAAAAATGTATACCAATTCTTCTCAAATTCTTCAAAAGACTGAAGAGGGAAAACTCCCAAAGACATTCTATGAATCACCCTCATCCTGACACTAAAACCAGACAAAGATACCACTAAAAAAAATGTACAGGCCAATATTTTTGATGAATATAGATGCAAAAATTCTCAACAAAATAATAGCAAACCAACTCTGCTAACTGCTTAGTCACTTCAGTCGTGTCCGACTCTGTGCGACCCCATAGAGGGCAGCCCACTAGGCTCCCCCGTCCCTGGGATTCTCCAGGCAAGAACACTGGAGTGGGTTGCCATTTCCTTCTGCAATGCATGAAAGTGAAAAGTGAAAGTAAAGTTGCTCAGTTGTGTCCGACTCTTAGCGACCCCATGGACTGCGGCCTACCAGGCTCCTCCATCCATGGGATTTTCCAGACAAGAGTACTCTAACAACACAGAAAAAAGATCTTACACCACAACCGTGTGGGATTCATCACAAGGATGGTTTAACATACACAAATCAATCAATGTAATACATGACATTAAGGAAAGAAAAGACAAAAACCACATGACCATCTCAATAGATACAGAAAAAGCATTTGACAAAATTCAATATCCATTCAGATGACATGGTACTCTATGTAAAAAACCCTAAGGACTTCACACCAAACTACTAGAACTGATAAACGAATTCAACAAAGTAGCAAAACACAAGATTAACATTCAGAAATCTGCTGCATTTCTTTATACTAACAATGAAATACCAGAAAGGGAATGTAAAAAAAATGCTCTTTAAAATTGCACAATCAAAATAAAATATTTAAGAATAAACCTGAATAAGCAAATGAAAGACTTATACACTGAGAACTGTAAAACATTAATAAAGGAAATTAAAGAGGATTCAAAGAAATAGAAAAATATCCCATGCTTTTGGATTGTAAGAAAAATGGCAATATTACCCAAAGCAATCTGCATATTTGACATGATCCCTATCAAATTACCCATGCCATTTTTTAACAGAACTAGAACAAATAATCCAAAATTTTATATGGAAGCATAGAAGACCCAGAATTACCAAAGTAAAACTGAGGGGAAAAAACGTGAATCAGGAGGTACAAGCCTCCCAGACTTCAGACAGTATTGCAAAGCTACAGTAATCAAAGCAGTGTGGTACTGGTACAAAATCAGACATGCAGATCAATGGAACAGAATAGAAAGCCCAGAAATAAATCCACACACCTACAGTCAATTAATCTTTGACAAAGGAGGAAAGAATATAAAATGAGACAAAGACAGTCTCTTCAGCAAGTGGTATGGAGAAAGTTGGACAGCTGCATGTAAATCAATGAAGAAAAAACACCCACTCACACCACGCACAAAATAAACTCAAATATACACAAAATAAACAAAATAGCTTAAAGACTTAAACAGAAGATGTGCCACCATAAAACTCCTAGAAGAGAGCATAGGCAAAACATTCTCTGGCATAAATTGTACCAAAGTTTTCTTAGGTCAGTCTCCCAAGGCAATAGAAATAAAAATTAAATAAACAAAAGGGACATAATCAAATTAACAGGATTTTTCATAGCAAAGGAAATCATAGAGAAAAAAACAACATATGAAATGGGAGAAAATATTTGTAAGTGATGTGACTGACAAGGGCTTAATCTCTAAAATTTACAAACAGTTCTTACAATTCAACAACAAAACAAAAAAATTCAGCAGAAAAATGGGCAGAAGACCTAAATAGACATTTCTTCAAGAAAGACATTTAGATGGCCAATAGGCACATAAAAAGATGTTCAACATCACTAACTGTTAGAAAAAGGCAAATCAAAACTACAATGAGATATCACCTTACACTGGTCAGAATGGCCATCATTAAAAGTTCCACAAATAACAAATGCTAGAGAGAGTATGGAGAAAAGGGAACCCTCCCACACTGTTGGTGGGAATGTAAGAAAATGTGACCAGTATGGAAAACACTATGGAGATTCCTCAGAAAACTGAAAATAGAATTACTATATGGTCCAACAATCCCGTTCCTAGACATATAGCTAGACAAAACTATAATTTAAAAAGATATATGCATGTCTATGTTCATCAGAGCACTATTCACAATAGCCAAAACATGGAAACAACCTAAATGTCCATCAACAACAGATGACTGGATAAAGAAGACGTGGTACATGTGTACGATGGAACACTACTGCTGCTGCTGCTGAGTTGCTTCAGTCGTGTCTGACTCTGTGCGACCCCATAGACGGCAGCCCACCAGGCTCCGCCATCCCTGGGATTCTCCTACTCTGCCATAAAATCAAACAAAATCATGCCATTCTGCAGCAACATGGCTGAAACTAGAGATTATCATACTAAGTGAGATAAGTCAGAAAGGGAAAGACAAATATCATATGATATCACTTATATGTGGAATCTAAAATATGGCACAGATGAGCACATCTAAGAAACAGAAACATAGTCACAGACAGAGAACAGACTGATGGTTGCCAAGAGGAGGGGTATTGGGAGAGGCATGGACTGGGAACTTCGGCTTAGTAGATGCAAAATATTACATTTAGAATAGTAAAATAGTATTACATTTAGAATATGACAAAAAAGTCATATTGTTTACACAGGGAAATTTATAGAATCTCCTGGGGTAAGTCATAATGGAAAATAATATAAAAAAGAATGTATGTATGTGTATAACTGAGTCACTTTGCTGTTTAGTAGAAATTAACACAATATTGTGAATCAACTATGCTTCAATAAAAATAATGTAAGTATAAAACTCATTTTTACTATGTATTTTCATTTTTTATTCTTTCTTACCTGCAAGTCCCCCAACCTTAAAAAAGAAAGTCACCCCTCTTTCTTTTTCCTCTAGAATCTATTATATGTGACCATTTTAATAATCAGAAGAAGTGTTTGAATTGTTTGTCAGTTCCATAGTAGTGAGGCACTACTGTGACATTCAATTAGGTGTTACGACTCCAAGTCTAGAGTTCTTTAAAGGCAAAAACTATGTATGTATATATACTCTATCTTTATATTTATATACACACACAAATGTATCCATACATATACACATCCCATACTACCTAGGATGGTTTCAAGAAATTGAAAACTGAGTTGGTTGGTTTTTTAAAGCATAGAACACAATAGTCCTACTTCTTATGCAAATATCACAAACCAGTCCCTATCTTCTGGCCTCTCACCTGGCATTTTGGAGACTAGGACCATTTCATGTGTGTTCAGTTGCTCAGTCATGTCCAACTCTTTGCAGCCCCATAGACTGTAGCCCGCCAGGCCTCTCTTTCCATGGAGTTTTTCAGACAAGAATAATAGAGTGGTTTGCCACTTCCTACTCCAAGGGATCTTCCTGACCCATGGATCAAACTTGAGTCTCCTGCATTGGCAGGTGGATTCTTTACCACCAATGCCACCTAGGAAGGCCCAGCACCATTTCATATTTATCTTTCTATCCTCAGCATGTGAATAAATTATGAATACATGAATAAAGATACATACCTCAAAGTAGTCTCTATGTTTAGAATATGACTGTCCAGAATCTACCATACCTTTCTAGGGTGAATATATGAATATTTTGAGAAATCTGAACTATCTTTATGGAAGGTGATTTGTTGTAGAATCAGATACTGTCATTTTCAAACAAAATATATTTCAATTAAGATCATTTATACTGGAAGCACAAAAGCTAGAAATCAATTTCCTATAATGGCTATTTCCCTCTCATTTGGGAATAAATTTGGAAGGTGAGGCTTCTACCTAAACAAAGGTTGATGGAGACATTTCAGTGTCTGAAAATACATGAGCCGAACAGATTTCCCACTCAACTGCTTAAGACAAGTTACTGCTTTCATAAAGTATGAACTCAATCCTGGAATTCACTGAGTTGGGGTTTTTTTGCCCCTGTTTACTGCGTGGCATCAACTTCAGTAGCTTTATTAAAACAGTTGTGTCAGAGGCCTTGATACGTTAATACCCAGCTGGGTTTTAAAGTCTTAATTCTTCATTCAAATAGTAATTAAACTCCAAAGCTTAACTCAGTTAAACCTTTTTTTTTTTTCCTTCCATTGAACTAGCATGCTTGTTATGGCAGGGGGTTCCTAAACTCCCTAAGCCCCGATTAAAATATTTTTTTACAAACATAAGACACAATCACCTTATATTATGTAGCTGCTCTTTTTTTTAATCTTATGGTAGAAAATGCAAGCTGATAACAGCAAAACAATTTTTTTTTCTTTTTCACTATTTTATTTAATTCTACCAATTATTTTTACTGAAGATGTATTTCAGTGAATAAGTAATTCATATTTACTAGAAAATTCAGAAAACAAATAAAAAATAAATAAAAACTCTATAATCCTCTCACCTAAAGACAACTCCCATTAAATGTTGGAGTTTTCTAATTTCTATTTAGCCTTTTCTGCATGTACAATCTTTTGGTTTGAGTTTTACATCATTATAACACACCACAGGAAGCATTAATTTTTGTTTTGTTTTGTTTTTAAGAAAGTGATACAAGCTAAACAAAGTCTTTCAGGCCAATAGGGCTAATCTAATTTCTTTTTTAAAGCAGGATCAACTAACTATAAATCAAACTTTGGTTGTTTTATTCTTTGGCATGGCTCAATTAGTTTATTTAGGTCATTCTGATGTAGGACTTAAAAGCTATGTGTTTTAGCAGAAAAAAGCAAGGAGTTTGGAATTTCATCAATCTAGGTTTGGATTCTAGTTTTTTCTCTTACTAACTATATTTCTTCGATACGTTCGGTTTTACATATGTGTGCTTGCCTGGAAAATCCCGTTGATGGAGGAGCCTGGTAGGCTGCAATCCATTCGGTTGCAAAGAGTCGGACACGACTGAGCGACTTCACTTTCACTTTTCACTTTCATGCATTGGAGCAGAAAATGGCAACCCACTCCAGTGTTCTTGCCTGGAGAATCCCAGGGATGGGGGAGCCTGGTGGGCTGCCGTCTCTGGAGTGGCACAGAGTCGGACACGACTGAAGCGACTTAGCAGCAGCAGCAGCAGCTGTTGTACATGGTCCATATTTTTGTTTGCTTGATTTCTGGGGTTTTTTTTTTTTGGTATGACAGACACTGTTAGTCTGAAGTATATATTTAACCTCTGGGAATCCCCGTTCCTTACTTTGTGAAGTGTGAAAAATGCATCCTTTCTTGCAGGACCAATGAGGGCACTAGAAGCAGTGTGTACTAGTGAAGAGTAAGTACTACTACTACTAGTACTAGTGTGTAGAGTGTGAAGAGTGTGTACTACCAAGTACAAACTCACAGAATGGTGACTATTTGAGTCACTTAGAAAAATCCTCATGGATTTTCAAACACACTAGCTTCCAATTAGGCAAACTATTAATGACAGAAATAAAGTAGTTAATTTTAAAGGAATTAATTCACCCTGAAGTAAGAAAGTGTTTAAGTAAATCAACAAAAGGGCGTCTGAAAGATTTCACACTTGCTACTCTTTGCTCAGAAGCTCTGTAGATCAGCAGGCTGAGACAAAGAAGAGGAAGGAGGAGGGGGTGGGTATGATGAGGAGAAGGAAGCAAAGAAGGAGGAAAGGAAGAAAGTGAGAAAGGAAGGGAGGAGGGGAAGGGAGGAAGGAGAGGAAGGAAAGAGTGAAGGAAGGAAGGGAAGGAAAATGGATTTGACTCTAGCAGGAAGACTAAAAGTATGGGCAGTGAATTGATTAGAAAAATAATGCAAGTGATGGGACTTTCCCCGTGGTGCAGTGGATAAGAATCCACCTACCAATTCAGGGCACACAGCTTCGATCCCTGGTCTGGGAAGGTTCCACATACTGCGGAGCAACTAAGCCAGAGTGCCACAGCTACAAAGCCTGCACACCCTAGGGCCTGAGAGCCGCAACTAAGGAGCCTGTGAACTGCAACTACTGAAGCCCAAGTGACTTGGAGCCAGCAGGTGACAGCTACTGAGCCCGCATGCTACTGAAGCCCGTGCACACAGCGCCTGTGCCTCACAACAAGAGAAGCCTGCACACAGCTAGAGAGTAGTCCTCACTCTCTGCAACTAGAGAAATTTCGTGCACAACTTGACAAGATGCAGTACAAACAAAAATAAATAAGTAGATATGAAAAAAGAAAAAATAAAGTGTCTGTAAACAGCTGAAGGATATGAATCTTAAAAGAAGAGGAATTCTGCTGTGAATATGAGACAAGAAGGAAATACTAAAGAGAAGTGGCAGTAAAAGGATGAACTGATTTCACAGCTAAGTGGGATAGTCACTGTGATTGTATTCCAAAATACAGACTTTTAAGAACAAACTAATTGCCTTCTTCTGACATAGAAATTGTGTTACTTCAAGTCCGTTGGGTTAATTATCTTCTGAGAATAGTCTGATAATGGTGACAGCCTATCACCAAAAAGCTCTAACATTGGCCAAATTGTCTTGCACACTATCCTCCTTCTAATCCCCTGTCCCTGCCGCCCGCCCCCGCCTCAGAGCATCTCTAAAGGGTAAAGGAATTAAGGGCAGGTGAAGGAGGAAAGAAATGGTATGCCTTCCTTTCACTGAGGGAAATAACTACTGATTGTAATAAATAAATAACCTAATTGCTGGGTTTGTCTTTCTGAGGTTTTAAATAAACACCAACAAAAAAGGAATACACATTCTATAACAAACTGTATTTACCTGGTAATACCAAGTTGCATTAATTTGACATTTTTTTCTTCATTGTTTTTTAAAAGAGAGCACTTAAAAATTTAAGTGTTAAAATCCACGTAGTTGTGTAAATGCCAATGAAGAGGTGAAACCATGAACTTGGGTTTGTAAGCAGACAGAAGGCTGAAGTGATAGATTTCTGAGAATCAGCGGCTAGACAGCCAGCTATACTTTAGCAGCTCTGCTCTGATCCCTTCTCACTAAAGCAAAGGCTGCTATTATGATAAATGGAAATTCTTCTGGTAAGTTTTTCAACATAATTATTGAAACTTGTACGTGGTACTCTTTTTCCTAATTCTCTGGTTTATAAGTTTTTTTTTTTAAGTTTTATCTTTTAAAGAGAATTGCTAGCTTAGTGTACTATCTACCAATCAAAAGTATTGGCATTTTGATGGCACATTCAAATGTGTTTTATATTCTCTCTTCCCTTTGGCCCTTCTTGGGTAGGTTTAACTTGGTTTCATATAAAGAATGAAGCAAAATTAGGATTTTTTTCCCATTCCCTTAACAGCTATAATCAGAACCACTTTCCATCAATTTTGATCCATTTCCCCCCTTTTTTTTTCTGAAGTATGAAAATCTCCAAATTAAATAATTGTAATCTGAGGTATTTCTCCCGTGTATTGTAGATTATTTCTTCTTATGAAATTTTGAGAGCTAAACAAAGGCATTGATGGTAAAAAAAAATAATAAAGATACAAAATAAATACACAAAATCTTTACTTATATTTAAGATAAAATTAAATTAGTAAGAAAGCAACATCAAAAAAGAAAAGCAATTTCTACATGAAGTCAAAGTATTTTTTAAAATATTTAAAAGCAAAGAATTCAGGTAAGAATGGAAACAAAAAATGAAATAAATAGGTAAGAATTGACTATATTTGGGGAAGAGTAACTTTGAGAAGAAATGTACCCAAGAGGCAGATATCATCACAGTAGTTTTTTGTGATAC
Organism: Bos indicus; assembly: GCF_029378745.1. Classification (NCBI taxonomy): domain Eukaryota; kingdom Metazoa; phylum Chordata; class Mammalia; order Artiodactyla; family Bovidae; genus Bos; species Bos indicus. The sequence goes on along the minus strand of NC_091764.1, from coordinate 81,646,837 downwards.
TCTATTTCTGTGATTTCTTTAAGAATTTGGTTTTAATTATCAAAGGAATGTTTAAAATGAATCATTTTATACATGTAATACTTTAAAAAATCTATTGTGAATACTATATATCAATCATTTTATACCTTTGAAGTTTATACTTTGACATCCTCAAAGCAATGAAGAAAAACTAAATTCAAGCCCCAGGGTATAAACAGTAATGAGGAAAGGTCAAGCTGGATCTTTTTCCACGTTAATGATGGTGAGAGTGGGTTTAATTCTTTATTGAACAGAGTGGACCTTTATTTTGATACAGTTTCTCTCCTTAGAAAATTGGATGAAAACGGCTGACTTAGAGCAGACAAGGGAATTTCTTGCTGTAAGGAACAAATGTAATGCTCAATCAAATTTCTCATAGCCTGAAAAGCGCCACAGAAATCCATACAGATACAGTAGAATGCCAACTGGCTCGGCACAAAGCTCCCAGTTTTGTTGAAAACATCCAAATGCAGTGAAAATATGATATTTCTTTAAATATCTTCCTCTCTCTTTTTTTGTGGTTTATCGCAAATATTTTGAATATGGGTTTCCTCCCACGCTCTCTCCTATTTACTAATAACATCACAAATATTATAGTTCTAAATTTCTTGGATTGTTATAACTGACATAATGTTTATTCTTCTTCCAAGAATTGTTTTATGTCTAACCTTTCTTCATATTCTGTGATGTATACCGGTAACCAAAGGTTTTCTAGTAGTTTTTGTGTTTCAGGTTGGAAAAGAAAAAAATAATATCACACATTATGTACTGTCCAAAGTAAACAAAACTGAAATACTTCCAACATTTGTTTTGCTGTTGCTTTCAACGTGCTGGGACTTTAAAGGAGATTCTTTTAAAAAGGACTTTAACAATAGAATATTAAAAGAATAAAGATTGATATTCTTCATCAATATAAAAATCCAGCTAAACTTTTTAAAACATTTTTTAGTCACTTATGCTCAGTAATTTTTTCCGTTCTTATTTTAAAACTTGTAAATTCTTATTTCAAATAATTACGATAATGTTTCTCCTTGATTGATTGAAATTATCCTCTAGATTCAAGAAGGATGATGATAGAATTTATTGATCTAATGCTATGTTTAGCTTTCAATGAAAAATAATAGTCTTAACTATTACATGGCCCAGAGACTTAACACTGGCATTTCCCCTTTTCCCTCATTTCCAAAATATGTTGCTGTTTTAATTGTGAAGCATTTATAAAATTATTTCTTCCCCACATGTAAGGAAAAATTGCAGCTTCCAATTTTAAGATTTAGAGATTTTTCACTTTTAGCAGAAATCGTTTTGCAACAAAAAGCTGAAATAGGCAAGATCTCATTGTATAGACAGAGTTAAAGATATATAAGTTTGTCAAAAGATCCCTCAAGTGTTTTATTTTAATTTTTAAACTAATCATTAAATAACGTAGGGCTATTTGGTAATTATGGGTTCTTCAGATATTGATTGCTGATTATTCTGGTTTTTTAAGGTTTTCATAGCTATAATATTATGATATGGGGTTCAGTTGAGGAGAATTTCAAGTTTTTATCTTCTAAACAAAAATCAAATTTATATTGAATCTTAATGCTATGAGTAATGTGTTTGTTGATTATAATTTTTTATTGTTATATGTAGAAAATTTTTTTCATACTAACTTACAGACACCTGGTTAAGTTTTATGGAGAAATTACCTTTGTATTCAGTATAACACCTAGTTCAGCCATATACATAATAAATGTCAGGTTAGCCAAAAGCTCATTCTGGTTTTTCCATAACATAATTGCTCAGTAAATAACTGTTCTTTGACATGTTGTAAAATTGATATAATTTCACATAAAATGATCTCATGCAAATTTTCCTGTTCATGTCCCTGAAAAAAAAAAGACTTTATTGAATAACTGTGTCTCTGCCTGGCCTTATTTCAACTGTAATCACTTCTCTTGGCAGACATCAATGTAGATATTTCTCCAACTTCAACGTTTGTTTGCTAATTAATTTACTCATATTTAATGTTTCATTTATTTGTGCTGCCATGTATTCATTCTCTATTCCTCTTAAGAGACCATTATGTATGTAAGGATGATTATCTGATTTAAACCAGTGATCCAAGGACCAATATCTTTTACTTTCTTCTGCTTCACTAGCTCTGGAAAAAATTAAAACAAGTATTGTCCAAATGTGATAAAGGCAAAAATTACATATCTGTACTTCTTTCACCATGATATCTGATTTCTTTCAGAAATGACTAAATGGTTTCAAGTGTAAGAAAGCATGGAATGCCTTGGATCACAACATTTTTGCTTTAAGATAGCACCCTTCATTCTAAAAACTCTAGAATTCTAAATTCTAAAATATACACATCTTCTGCTTTGACCATAGAAGAGTAGAGTAGCGCTCCTATTTTTAAAGGTGTATAGAAGAAGTATGTTGTTGTTCGGTTACTAAGTCAGGTCTGACTTTTTGTAACCCCATGGACTACAGCACACCAGGCCACTCTGTCCTTTGCTGTCTCCTGGATTTCATGTCCATTGAGTTGGTGATGCTATCTAACCATCTCATCCTCTGCTGCCTCTTCTCTTTTTGCTTTCACTCTTTCCCAGCATGAGACTTTTCCAATGAGTCGGCTCTTTGTATCATGTGGCCAAAGTATTGGTATAGAAGTATAAATAAGTTACAAGGATATATTGTACAACACAGGCTATATAGCCAATATTTGATAGTAACTATAAATGAAGTATAACTTTAAAAATTGTGAATCACTGTGTTGTACATCTGAAACATGTAATATTGTACATCAACTATACTTTAATTAAAAAGAATTTAACTAAAGAGAAAGAAGTCTGAGAGAGTTTTTCCAACAATTTCCATTTTATTTTTCACCTCTAGGGAAACTGTTTCCATGGAGATGCCTAGTGACCTTCCTTCTACCAGCATTAGGCTCAGAGGATTGGCATGTGGAACTTGTGCTGACAAAAGACACAGAGGTGCAAAGTCCTGTCATCTCACGCTCAACCTTCCCTCCCTTCTAAATAGCTACCCCATGAAAAAACCCACTTTTAATAATCACACAACCCATAGCATGCTGATCTGATAAAGGCCAACGCCACAGAATGAGGCCTTTGGAAAACGTTCCCATGCTTGTTCTCCTCCCTACTCCCTGACTCACTGCTACCTTGCTTATGTCATTGGCTATCTGAGGCATCCTGTTGTTCAAACGAAACTGCTAACCAAGGTATTTGCTGACCACCTACCTCACAGAAGTATTGCGAGCTCAGCTATTAAGCTAATGTAAAGCCATCAAAAACAAAGTGCTACAGAAGCATTAATGGCACTGACTCAGTGAGGAAAGGGAGCATATTGTACATTAAATCATCATCATTTCCTTCTTTCAGTCTTTTGAGGTCATTTCTTATGGAAAAGTGCTATTCTAGAACAGTGAGATCTCTGCCTACTCCTGGAAGGTAACCAGGGGGACTGATTTTAGAAACCAATAAAACTGTAAGCCATATTGAATTCTTAATTTGGGGAAATAGATTTTTTTTAATGAGTCAAAATTTTCAGGGAAGTTTTATGTTTACAGAAAAGTTATCAGAAATTAGAGGGTTCCTACATGAGTGTGCACTTGCATGCACGTGCGCGCGTGCACACACACACACACACACAGAACTTCATCTATTATTTATATCTTGTGTTACTGTGGTACATTTGTTACACTTAATGAACCAATATTGATCCATTACTATTAACTAAAGTCCATAGTTCCCTCACGGCTCAGATGGTAAAGAATCTGCCTGCACTGTAGGAGACCTGGGTTGGATCCCTGGGTTGGGAAGATCCTCTGGATAAGGGAATGGCTACCCTCTCCAGTATTCTTGCCTGGAGAATTCCATGGACCGAGGAACCTGGTGGCCTACAATCCATGGGGTCACAAAGAGTCTAACATAACTGAGCAATTAACACTTTCACTGTCTTAGTTTAATTAGGATTCACTCTTTGTACGTCTGCTTCAAAATCATAGAATGGACTTGAAAAATAAATTTTTTCAATGAGTAAAAGAGTTGTAATTGAAAACACACACACATAATATATGAGGAAACAATGACAAAAGAGACCAGTTAGTTCTCAGAATATAGGATGCTTTACATCATTCACCTACACTGAACATCATTGAACATTGAACATTATGTTAGAGAAGAGGGGAAGAGGCTGGAGTAAGAATGAAGACCAATTACACAAATAAGAAAAAAAAAAAAACACTGATAGAAATTTAAAGTGAAAGGATATTTTTTTGGGAAACCAGGAGTTATGCAAAGTTTATTTCAAGCAAATGAGATAGGGGAGGTCCTTAAAACTCTCACCTGCAAAAGGTGGCTAAAAACCTAAAATTAAACTTTGAATGGGAATTGGAAAAGTGTTAGGATCACAGAAAAAGAAACTTAGAGACTGTATAGTAGGGGAATTTTGAGAGTATTTAGTATCTTTCAAAAGTGAGAACTTGAAAATGTTTAAACTCTGACTTCATGAAGTCAAAGGAAATTTTTGAGAAGAGAAAAGAAGCATTCAACCAGTATGCTGATCTTCTTATTTGGTTACCATTTTTCTCGTATAGATGAGCCTAAATTAGTCCAGAGAATACCCTTCACTTATTCCCCTCTTTGTAGTATCAGTTCATGATTTATTATAACTTCCAATGAAATATGGAGCATGGAGAATTAAGAGGTGATTTTGTGGGAGTTCTCATTCCTTATTAAAACCCAAGTAAGGAGCTTGCTTGCTATTAAATAAAAAACACTCTTGAAGGATATAATAATGAGGTCACACAGTAGAGAACAAATACAAAATACCAGGATCTAATGACTCTTAAGAAGTCACAAACTGTAAGTAGCTCTATTATCTTATATATCATGAAAGAAAACTTTTCCAATGATTATTTTAGTAAGGATCTTAATTTAGATGTTCAAATGTGGGGAAAAAATGTGCCTTAGAGTTGATGAAATACAGCTTATGGAGTAATCTAGAAGATGAAATACTTGATTCTTTCTGCCTCCATGTAGAAAGGTAGCCTATTAAAAAGATCCTTAAATTGTTTCACATTTAATCCTCCATTAGAGAGTTTCTTTCTTCTTCCTGCCATATTAGTTAATTGCCAAAAGCATTAATGAGTCGGCTCAATTTCAAAATTCTAAGTTTGAGATCCTTTTCTTATCAGAAAAAAAAATTATATTTTGAATCAGTACCAGTTTGATTTAATTCCAAGTGAGTTCTTATAACTCACTAAGCCTCAATTTTGCGAACTATAAAATGAGTATAATAATAATGCTGATTTTAAGGGTTATGAGCGACTTCCCTTTCACTTTTCACTTTCATGCATTGGAGAAGGAAATGGCAACCCACTCCAGTGTTCTTGCCTGGAGAATCCCAGGGACAGGGGAGCCTGGTGGGCTTCCGTCTATGGGGTCGCACAAAGTCGGACACAACTGAAGCGACTTAGCAGCAGCAGCATGAGAGATAAAGGAGAATCATACCTGGTGCATTGAATTAATATCAGCTACTCAGGGCTTCCCTGGTGGCTCAGATGGTAAAGAATCCACCTGTAATGCAGGAGACCTGGGGTCAATCCCTGAGTTAGGAAGATCCCCTGGAGAAGGATATGGCAACCCACTCCAGTATTCTTGCCTGGAGAATGCCCCTGGACAAAGGAGCCTGGTGGGCTATAGTCCATGGGCTCACAAAGAGTCAGACATGACTGAGCAACTAAGCACATTCAGCTATTATTATGATTTGGCATGCAGGAATTATACTGATTTAGGTTTACTTTCTTTTACTATAATTTTCTACTCATATTAACTTGAACAAATTGATTAGCCTCTGTGCCTCAATTTCTTCATTATAAATGAGGCTAGTGACACTGGTCTTTCAGGTTCTCAGGAGGATTCAATGAACTAACTGAAACATATCACCTTTCTTACAGCCAGTCACATTCTGCCAATTAACTGAAAATATACTAGTATATAAACAGTAGTATGTGTTTGCAGAGAAGGCAGTGGCACCCCACTCCAGTACTCTTGCCTGGAAAATCCCATGGACGGAGGAGCCTGGTAGGCTGCAGTCCATGGGGTCGAGAAGAGTCGGACACGATTGAGCGACTTCACTTTCACTTTTCACTTTCGTGCATTGGAGGAGGAAATGGCAACCCACTCCAGTGTTCTTGCCTGGAGAATCCCAGGGATGGTGGAGCCTGGTGGGCTGCCGTCTATGGGGTCACACAGAGTCGGACACGACTGAAGCGACTTAGCAGCAGCAGCAGCAGCAGTATGTGTTTGTGTTCACACACCTTATACTCATTGACCCATTTAATCCTCACAATAATCCTAGGAGGAAGCTAGAGTTATTATCCTCATTTTATGAACAAGAAAACAGGCACAGCTGAACACTGAGCCTGGGCAGCACGGCCCCACACCTTGCATACTGCTTAAGCTACTTCTTCACTTGCCCCAACATTAGCCTTAGAAACAACACAAGGCAGCCTTCCAGAATGGACATGGCCTTCTGCTAGACCACAACACCAGGGAAAGAGCAATCATCCAAGTGGTGCTCTTTGGTGGAAGGCAAAGGCAGGCCAAGGGACATGCCTTTAAAGAGAAGGATTGCTCACAGCTACAGTATTTGGCACACAGCTAGAGTTGAGTCATTGAGAAGTCTACATAGCCACATAAGCTGGGGAATAACATGGAAGGTATTTAACAATCTGTATGAACACGTAAACCCAGTGTAATAATGAGTAATCTGTCTCCCCAGTTAATGAAAAGAGAAACCGTTCTAGGCAAATTTAAACATTTATGAGGACAACCATATTTAAGGATGAAAGGAATGTAATACTTGTGCTTGGAAATATTTAATAGACAGGTCAAATGAAGTTCAAGGGGAAGGAGTCAGATTGACTAAAATGGTAGAGGGCAATGGAAAGATTTAACTACACAGGGCACAGAAAATGACGATAGAGCAGGTAAGGATGGAGGTGAGATGGAAACCAATTTGAAAAACAGCTCATGAACTCTGAGCTCCCATTGTACTGATAAGTAGTAGTGTAGAGTTTTAAGATTTAATTTTCCTTTGTTTCCTGTGTGTTTATGTGGGTTCCTAAGTAAGACCAGTTACTGCAATGATGCAGTGAAAAACACACTAAAATTGGGATCAGAGGAGAGTTGTCTAAGGCCTGGCCTGCCTCCTCAGCCAGATGTCTGCAGACAAATGTTTCTTCTATGTCCCAGTTTCCTCATCTGTGAAATAAAGATAAGAATATATACTTAAAGTAAGAATGCATGTGGAAGGATTTTACAAAATGTATACTGTTATATAAATGTGAGGTTTTCAGAAGAAAGGAAAAATCTTGAGATTAGAATACCTGAGATCAAGACTTTGTCACTTACTAGTTTTGTGACTGGCATAGAATAATTCACTGATGTCAGTTAACCTCTCTGAACTTTAGTTTCTTTTATCTGTGGAATAAACTGGTGGTAATCAACCATTTCACTGGACCTCTGTGCAGGACACATCATCCCTGCAGGGTGGGTAGCATCACCCCCAATTTTATAGATAAGGAAACTGTGGAATGATGTTTTCTCCTGTCATTGTCATAAGGATTCTCTTAAGGTCTGCAACAGTTGTAGATATGAAATAAAAACAGATATTTATTGGTAGATGAATTCAAGTACATAGTTTCTTAATGGAGGAAAACCGTATGCCAAATAGAGGATCTCTTATCAATTCATGAAGGACACGGTATAAAATGCCTTCCTGGGATGGCTGGTCCAGATGATCTCCCAGTGGTCCTTTCAGTTATATCGTTCTGGGAAGTCAAGGAGAAACTGAACAAAGAACATAATTGGCAGAAATGAAATTACTGCTTTCCTGGAGACAGTGCTATTTGTCTGAAAATTGTAAAATGTAGATGGGAAGGAGGAAATAATAGGTCTGTGATTCATGATACTAGAAGCTAAGAAAAGGTGGGTTTTCTTTGTGGCTATAAAACAAACAGAAAAAGTACATAAACCCAGTATTTAAATGTTAATTTGCTACAGCCCATCATATGTTTATAGCAAGAATTTGATGGAAGCATCAGATTAAAAAAACCAAATCTTTCCCATTGCTTCATTCTTATAAGGAAGATACCCAACTGTCTTTAGCAATGCATATTTACATTTCTGCAGGGAATATCCTGACCTTCTTTGCTGCCATGACCATGAAACAATGCTTCTATGATGGGTAGTATGAGATATTTCAGAACACAGAAAACCTTGTGGTTTCTTAGATAAAGAAAAGGCTATCCCTATCTTGCATTTCTTGGAGTTACTGCTCTGTATTTGATTTATCTATCAGCCAGTGTGCCCTGAGTGCTTTGTAACTGCCCTTCAGATTTGCTCAACTCTCCACATTTTAAAGCAGACATTTGAAAATCTAAAATGGTTAACATGGTATCTAACATGTTACAGATTTTAGAGGCTTTTGGCAAACAAATGAACAAGGAATTGCTTATTCATCTGAAACAGTATCCAGGCACAGAACATGTTTCCCCCAACTTTCTTTGTTTAAACACACTTTTATCTACTTTGAGTTCATCTTATACTGAGGCTTAAATCAAAGAGGAAAAAAGAACTCATGAAATTCCATAGCATTCCCTTTAACAAACTTTAATAAGTAGGCTGTTCTGTAAAATGTCTGGTCAGGGAAATGGCTGAGACTACTGACTAAAACGAGGTCTGAGTTTCTTCTGAGAATTAGAATTCCTTGTGCTCTTCCAAGTCCTAGATGACATAGATAATGGAAAATTAATTTTAATGCTAATGATATGCTTAAATTGGCAAAGATCAGTAGTCATTATAGACTGGTTTTTGTTCATGTCTTAATTTTGCCATTCTAAACCTTTGAGCAGGTTTTAAAAACTTACTACAGTACTCCTCAGACTCCAGTGTTTACCTTCCTCCCAAATCCATCTTTATTATTTTACTTTCCTTCCACATAGAGAATTATGAAGGTTTTGGAGCAAGAGTGTGACTAGATTAAATCCAAAGGTTTCTGCTAAATTGTGTGACTGTGGGCAAAGTTTTTGATCCCTTTGTAAAATGAGGATAATATCCTAGAAGACACTCCTCTTAGAAGTGAGTGAGGATTAAATGAGATACTATGCAGAAAGTGCTCTGCACAATGACTGGATCAACTTAAGTCTTCTCATAAATGTTAGTTATCATTACTCCATCTAGTAAATCAAAGTATGTGAATATTTAAAATGTTTCCGACTCAATGTCCAAAGTGCTTTGGAATTTGGGATTATAATCAAAGTTGGCCCTTTACATCTCTGTGACATTGATAGACTCTACCCAAAGGAAATAGGTTACATATGCAAACTAAAAATTTTTAATGAAACACAAGTCTGAAAAATTTTAGTAAATTGTTGGGTTTTTAAATTCTTTTATATCTCTATAAAGCTCTTAGAGCTATATGACTTTAGAATTGAAACCTTGAGCAAGTTGCTTAATCCCTTTGTCTTTTGTTTTCTTAGTTGCAAAATGAGTATATTATAGTACCAATTTCACAGTGTTACTATGAAGATAAAGTGAGTCAATACATTTGAGAGTAAAATAGTGCCTGACATCTCCAGTGAATTCTCAGTTAAGTATTAGCTATTATCATTAATTTATTATCATTTTACAAATGAGGAAATCAAAGTCAAGAAAGGAAGTGAATTTCCCAATTTAAGTTAATGACAAGCAGTAAGGTCTAGTATTTCTGATTTTAAGTCTGCAGTTCTTTCCACTCTGACGCCAATTTACTCTTAATCTTGGCCTTGCCCCTAGATATGCTTCAGTTCTTCCTCTGTGGACAAGAATTTTGCCTTGTTCATCTACAGCTTAGACAGTGAAGATGGGAATTCTGATCATTGATGTTTATTGCTGATATTGCAGAAAGATTGACCTCAGACAGTGAAAGAGTTAAGTTCTACACTTGGATGGCACTTGAAGTTTCTGCTCAGGTTCTATCTTTAGCTTTTCCCTTGATTAATCACGAAATATCCTACACCAACTAACACAACAACTACAACAGCAAAAAAAAAAAAAAAAGAACTACAGTAAAGCAAAAGATAAAAAATTTCTAGAAGAAATAAAAATTGTAGCAACTCCTTAAAGAATCCATGATGTAATTTAGCAGATTACTTATCAGCTCTCCCAAACCTGCAAAGCATGGGCACACAGTAAGAGTATTTTTAGTGCATCTGAACTGGAGAAGAGGCCTTTTCACAGTGTCTCCCCTGAGGAATCTTTCCCTGCAGGAAGTAAGCAGCAAAGAGAAAAGGAGGCAGACTTGTGGGGGGAATAAGTTAAACCTCATTTTCTTTTTAGCTCTTTGCATATCCTGACTCCAATATCCATTGTAGCCCCTACCTCTTCATTCTCTTGTGTCATAATCCCAGGTGCACTCAGCAGCATGCAAAACAAACATATATGAAGGTGGATATATTTGCATGTCAAGATGGAATAACCAAATCTGGGCAAATGGATAAAAACAAGCACAAGTCATCAGTTTATGCTTGCAAACAACTTTTCAATTATACCTTGGGAACAAGGAATATGAGAGTCTTTCTACAAACTAGTGTGCTTTCTTACTGGAAGTAAGTTTTTGGGGTTTGTTTGAAGGAAATGTTCTGAGTCCATTTTAAATGTTTGAAATTGGTTATCGGCTAATAGGGAGTTGCTAGAGCTTGGATGTTCATGCTTTGATGTCTTTAGGCATAATTTTTCCAATTTTTCTACCAAAGTAAATTAATCACAGTCAAGAGCAAAGACCAAAGGTTAGAGAAAACCTGAACAGGTTAGCCAGAGGTAACTTTTTCAAGTTTTCCATATGTGGGGCATAGAGGTTAATAATGTAGATTCTTAAAGTCAAATGGTCTAATCTTGAATCCCTGAGCCAACACTGACTAGCTGAGTGACATTGAACAAGCAACCTATCCTTCTTCTGCTGCAGTTACTTCAGTCTGTTCAGTGGGGATAATAATGGTGTCTCTTTCTGGAGCTGTTGTGAGGATGGAATGAGTTAATTCAAGTGAAGTACTCACAAGAAGGCCTGGCATACACTGAGGGCTCAGTAAATGAGTTTTGATTATTTTGAACATAATCCTTTGCATTCTATGCTATGATATACCCTTGTTTACTTAAAAATAATTGATCCCTACCCCCAAAAAAATTATCAGGGAATTTATCCATTTCTTTAGGAAGAATGTATTGAGGGCATATTGAAGACCTATGTTGAGCTTGCCTGCTAAGTCACTTCAGTTGTATCCAACTCTTTGCAATCCTATAGACTGTAGCTGTCCAGGCTCCACTCTCCATGGGATTCTCCAGGCAAAAATACTGGAGTGGGTGGTCATGCTCTTTTCCAGGGGATCTTCCAGACCCAGGGATCGAACCCATGTCCTGCACTGGCTGACGGGTTCTTTACTACTAGTGCCACCTGGGAGACATGGTGAAAGATACAAAGATAAAGCACACAGTTGGCTGTTAAGACACTTAGTCTTCTAGAGGAAATGAATGAAATAGAGACTGGCCCATTAATAAAAACAAGCATTTATTGACAAAGTACTATGTACCAAGTTTTATGTAAACTAGCTAGGTTCCACGGATAAGGCAATGGCACCCCACTCCAGTACTCTTGCCTGGAGAATCCCCTGGATGGGGGAGCCTGGTGGGCTGCTGTCTATGGGGTCTCACAGAGACAGACATGACTTAGCAGCAGCTAGATTCCAAACAATCCTGCAGGGTGGATACTAGTTTTACCATTTTATAGCTGTGGAAACAGAGGCTCAGGGAGGTCAGGTAACATGCCCAAATCACAGGGTTTGCATGTGATAGAGCAAGGACCTGAATCTATGTCTGTTTGAGTCCACAACCCATGACTTCTCTGCTCCACCTCCATCATTCTAGTTTGTTGACTCAGTGGTCTTGGTTTGGAAATTGGAAACCCCAGATAAGGACTGGTAACCAAAGAAGGGCAGAACCATCAAAAATTGTGTAAGGATGTTTAGAAAATGAGAGAAGAAAGAGATCTCAAAAAAACAACCCCACAAATAATTGGTTCCACATTGGAGAGCCTAAGTCTGGGCAAGGACAAAGGAGAGTAGTGGGTTTCATCTCTTGTGCTGGTTCTGCTTGGAGGGTGCTGTTGAGAACACCAGGTTGGGAAGCATTGTTGATCACCTGAACTTAGCGCTGAGAGCTCTTGTCCAATCAGCAATGTCTTCTGTGAGCAATAGGAGTGGGGGTGGAAGCGTGGTATCTGTAAGCCCCAGCCTGGGGTAAACAGAAAAGCAATGAAAGCAGAAACAGATGAGGATAATTAGTAGGGATCGCTCTGAAGGGTAGAAGGAGGCAGTGAAACTAAAACAGAGGATTGAGCTATTTCTGTTCAACCCTTGATGTCTGGAAAAACAATCTTTTGAGTTCAGACTATGGTACCACACCCTGAGAAAGACTTAAACTGTTCTAAGCTCTGTTCCCCTAATTTGGATTCCAGTGGCATCTCCTGAATTTTGCTACCAAATTGCCTTGGATAATACAAAGTCCTACTGAATATCTCCATTTGGATGTTCTGGAGGTGCCTAACTCCATTTCACCAAAAACAAACAAACAAACAAAAAACAAACTCATCTTCCTTCGAAAACCAATTCCTTTCACAGTGTTCAACGTTATAGTTTACCAGTATCAAATCTATCCACTCATGCCAAATTAGAAGCTAGTCCTAAATTTTAGTCTCTCAGTCCGACTCTTTGTGACCCCATGGACTGTAGCCTACCAGGCTCCTCTGTTCATGGACTTCTCCAGGAAACAATGCTGAAGTGGAGAGGTGTTCTCTTTTCTAGGGGACCTTTCCAAACCAGGGATTGAACCCAGGTCTCCTGCATTGCATGCAGATTCTTTATGATAAAATTCTTCCTTCAGAGTTTCTATTTCTACTTATGTACTACCACCTTTCTTCTCTATTCAAAGTGTCAAATGAATCAATTCTTTGAATAAAGACACATCATTGTCATTGTGGGAAGTGTGCTGTTATTGGCTTACAATTCCCAGAAAAGTCCTATTCAAAGCCAAAGTCATGGGATCACCAGGGCTAGTGTCCTATAACCTCATAAAACTCTAGGCAGAAACACTGAAAAGGGACACTTTTGTGAGAGAAAAGAGGGTGAGAAATATTGAGAACATATGAAACTTTCCAAAAGGAGGAATGGAAAACAAATAAGCAAATTAACATTCCCACTTCATTATTCTGCTCAGAGAAGTCAGTTGTAAGAAAATGGGTTTAGAGCTTTTCAGTATTGGTTGGGGAAAGGTGAAGAATGAAAAAGCAAATTGGATAGTCCAACTTCTTCTTTCATCTCCTATATCCACTACTCCTTTGGCCTCCTAGATGTGTATTTTCATCAGACATGACAGAGAGGTGGTGATTACATCATTTGACATTTCACTAAAGCCCTTATAAACGTAAACTTTTATTGAGGGAGCCCTAAGGTTTCGGTGCAGTAATTATATTGTGAAAATACTGACATCATTTCATATAATTTAGTGTTCTTAGCATACTCAATTCAGAAGAGCCTAAAACCTTGGGTGCTAAAGGTCAGGGCCTGAGGTACATTGGCAGGGCTGTCTATGGGAAACTTCTTGGGTGTCTGATCAAGTATTGACTAAAGGTACTGCTGCTGCTGCTGCTGCTGCGTTGCTTCAGTCGTGTCTGACTCTGTGCCACCCCAGAGATGGCAGCCCACCAGGCTCCCCCGTCCCTGGGATTCTCCAGGCAAGAACACTGGAGTGGGTTGCCATTTCCTTCTCCAATGCATGAAAGTGAAAAGTGAAAGTGAAGTCACTCAGTCGTGTCCAACTCCTAGAGACCCCATGGACTCCAGCCTACCAGGCTCCTCCATCCATGGGATTTTCCAGGCAAGAGTACTGGAGTGGGGTGCCATTGCCTTCTCCGGATTAAAGGTACAACAAATGTCTGAATTGCATTTACCTTAAGTTTGCTGGAGTTTCTGAAGGATAAATCCTATTCACAGGTCAGAAGGACACTTGTGATGTAAGTCAATTAGTGAGTTGCTCTTTTGAACTGTGTTGCTTTACAGAATTGATTTTCACTTGTTATGCTATCTTGAGCTAATTAAGTAAGTTGTCCCAAGCTTTAGATTCTCCGTCTGTGCCGTACGGGTAATAATACAACCTAATTCATTGGACCGTTGGAGTAATAAATTAAGCAATCCTGGCACACAGTGCATGCTCAAATAATGCTATTTGTCTAATAATAATAATAATTCTACCAAAGGACTATTAATTTTGAAAACTCTTTAAAGCCTTCTCCACTTCTACTGTTACAGTCAGGGATAGGGAAAGAATACCTGCAAAGTACCCTTAATAGAACAAGTTTGGATTTAATTTTTGTCTTTCTTAGCCATCTCCTCTTCTATTGCTTTTAAATCAAAGTACTGTAGGAACATTACCTAAAAAGTGAAGCAGTGCTAGAGGAACAATGATGAAAAATAATGACTACTATACCATTTCCTCTCCAACTCAAATCCTGCCTTCTGGAAGTAATCCTTTAACTCTTCTAGCTATTTCTGGTATTTCTAAATAACATGCTTATGGTGATTTTTTTTTTCCTTTCCTTGTATTTCAATATTAGAATGTATTCACTGACTTCCAAATTTGGGAGGTAAGATTGCTGTTTTTCTATTTCATACACACACACATGCACATACACACACACATGCACATACACACACACACACTTCACCATTTTCTTCCTCTTCTTCCAGAAAAGTTCCTTTACATTCAGTGTCTAGCTTATCTATTTTGTTCACCAGCGAGTCATGATGGGTGTGATTACATTTCCTTTACTGCCTGACTTTTTGGTTTTCCTTAGAGTTGACGTATACCATGTTTCTTTGTTTGTCTCAGTTTCTTTGTTTTCTAGGTACCTGTTGTTAATGTACACTCAAATTTTCTACCCGATCTAACTGTAAAACTGTTGTGAATACAATCTCAGACAGATTAGGTAATTTATTGTTTAGTTTTTTTGCTTTGAATCATGTCTCTATCACTCTCTGCTCCAGTCTAAACAGGTTGCTCTTTGGGTGTACTATGTAGCTTCTCTCTTGGGATTTCCTTGGTCATTATCCTGGGAATTTCTGTCTTCTATTGGAGTTTCTTGTTGTGGACCCCACTTCTTCCTCTTTATGTATTTTTCTGTTTTAATGGCATATCTACTCCAGTAGCTGCCTGAAAAAGATGCAGGCAAGGTATACTGCGTGCTTGCCTGTTGGAAGCTGCTGGTTGTTACCAATACTTCTATTCCTCTTCTCTCACTGTTATAGATATTTTAGCTGAGCCCATAGCTACCTTCCAAGATTGAAGACCACATTTTCCATTGTCTTGAGCAGCTATATGAGGTTAGTATGTCTAAATTCTGGAGCAAAAGCATCAAATGTTAATCTTCCAGGGATCTTCCATGAGATAGAGATGAAACAAAACCTTTTTCATGCCTAGAATACAGATGCCAACTTGGACTATGAGAACCTGGGTCAAATCTAAGGATGATAGAGCAAAGGATTATAAGGGGTCTGGGTCCCTGAGGGCATCATGGAACAAATCCCACCCTGACTGCATAACCCTGTGCTTTTACTTAAGAGGGAAATGATGTCTATTCCAAGGACTACATAATCTCATCCTTCCTATTACACCTTTCATGTAAGAAAATTTCTTTACCTTCAGACTTGAGTGAAAATTTGGTTCAGTTTAGAAATCTAAGTTGGAAAGTATTTAGGCTCTCAGAAATATTGAAATCTAGCTGCCTTCTAGCTTCTAGTAATGTTGAGAAATCTGTTGCTATTTTGATTCCTAATACTTTAGATATGAGCTTCTTATTTTTAATGTCTCTCTCTGAAAGCTTTTATGGTTAGTCTGATTTTTAATGACCTGTTTTGATGTGGATCCTTTTTCATTCCTTGTGGAAACAATTTGAGGAGCCTCTTCAAAATGGAAATTTATATATTTCAGTACTAGGAAACATTCTTAATTTATTTCTTGAATAATTTTGTCTCCTTTCTGTATCTATTTCTATCCTATTACCTGGATTTTTTAGATCATTATTTTAAATTTATTCTATATTCTTTGATATTTTTCATATTTTTATCTATCTTTTGCAAATCTGTATTCTCACATGCAACTCCTATCAAAGTTTTATTTCTTCTATAACACTTTTCATCACAAGACATTTTTGTTATCTCTAAGTGTATCCTTTTAAAATAGCAAGCTATTTTGTCTCATATTTCTCTATTCATATTAATAATTTTAAGTGCATTTTTCCTTCTTTCTGAAATACTGATTCCCTCTGAATTTCTTTTTATTAAAATTATAATTTATTTACAACATTGTGTTAGTTTCAGGTATACAACAAAGTGATTCAGCTGTATATATATTTTTTTGAGATTGTTTTCTATCACAGGTTATTAGAGATGCCCGGTTGCTCAGACTGTAAAGAATCTGCCTACAGTGCAGGAGGCCCAGGTTTGATCCCTGGATCAGGAAGATTCCCTAGAGAAGGGAAGGCTACCCACTCCAGTATTCTTGCTTGGAGAATTCTATAACAGAGGAGTCTGGCAGGCTACAGTCCATGGGGTCACAAAGAGTCGGACACGACTGAGCATGCACACACACCTATAGGGAGAGCCCTCCTGTTCAATATGCACACTTGGTCCCACGCTCAGAGCCCAGGATACTTTGGGGCTTCCCTTGTAGCTCAGCTGGTAAAGAATCCGTCTGCAACGCAGGAGACCTGGGTTCTATACCTGGGTTGGGAAGATCCCATGGAGAAGGGAAATGCTACCCACTCCAGTATTCTGGTGTGGAGAATTCCATGGACTGTATAGTCCACAGGGTCACAAACAGTTGGACCCGACTGAGCAACTTTCACTTTCACAGCTTAGGATATTAGGTACAATTCCTTGTGCTATACAGGGTTGCAAAGAGTCAGACACCACTGATGCGACTTAGCACAAACACATACAGTAAGTCCTTGCAGCTTGTCTATTTTATATATAGTAGTTTGTATCTGCTGTTGGGGACTTGTGTTGTTTCCATGTCTTGGCTATTGTAAATAGTGCTATTATGAACATTGGGATGCACATATCTTTTCTAGCTAGAGTTTTCATTTTTTCTGGATATTTTCCCAGAAGTGGGATTGCAGAGTCATGTGTGCATGCTAAGTTGCTTAGTCATATCTGACTCTGAAATCCTATAGACTGTAGACTGCCAGTCTCCTCTGTCCATGGGATTCTCCAGGCATGAATACTGGAGTGGGTTGCCATGCCCTCTTCCAGGGGATCTTCCTGACCCAGGGATCAAACTCACTTCTTTTATGTCTCCTGCATTGGCAGGCTAGTTCTTTATGACTAGTGAAACAGGGGTAGATCTGCAGAGTTATCTGGTTTTTTAAGGAACTTTTATACTGTCTTGATATCCTGGAGGAGGAAATGGCAACCCACTCCATTATTCTTACCTGGAAAATCCCACTGACAGAGGAGTGCTACACTTCATGGGGTTGCAGAAAAGTTGGAGGTGACTTAGCTACTGAACATGCATAGTGTCTCCCATAGTGGCTGCACCAAATTACATTCGTACCAATAAGGTAGGAGGGTTCCCTTTTCTTCACACGCTCTCTGGCATTAATTATCTGTAAACTTTTTGATGACCAATGTGAAGTGATATCTCATTGCAGTTTTGATTTGCATTTCTCTGATAATTAATAATGTCGAGCATCTCTTCATGTGCCTGTTGGCCATCTATATGTCTTCTTTGGAGAAACGTCTATTTAGGTTTCCTGCCTATTTTTTAATTGGGTTTTTTTTTCTTTTGGTATTGAGTTATATGAGCTGTCTCTATATTTTGGATATTTACTTCTTTTTGGTCACATTGTTTGGAAATATTTTCTCTCTTTCTGTAGGTTTTTTCATTGTATTGATGGTTTCCTTTGTTATGTGAAAAGCTTTTCAGTTTGATTAGCTCTCACCTCCTGAAATTCTTTTTATTTTTGTTTTGGTCTTTCATGCTGGAACTTTCTTCCAATATATATTGTATTTTGCCATATGTTCATATTTAAGAATGATGTACAAAAAGTCAGATTGGAAAGCCTGCATGTGTGTAAGAGGGAGAAGGGGTTCTCGTACTCGTAATGTGGATCTGTGCTTACATCTCCTACTTTAGGTGGGATGCCTCATCCCTGACCACCACCTGGCCTCATCTCATCCCGAGCTTCTGTTCAGTTTCTAGTCTTTTGTCAGTCTTGAAGAGAGCATATTGCCTGGTTATATGAAGTTGGAAAGTGGACCAGGGATCTAATTTCTTTTATAAGAATTTCACCTCATCATCTTATTTTTTCAAATCTACTATACAGTCTCTTCTTCTGGGCTCTCTGGTGCCTCCAATTTCTGAGACTTTTCAAGGCTCTCCAGTATGACTTTTTCTATTCCTGCAGCTGTTCTATCTATGGATACTTAGGTTTCAGCTTGATTGTGTCAGTTATGTCTCATCTATGTGTTTTCCATTTTTGAAAAAAAATTTTTTGGTGTTCCTCGACCCACCAATTGATAGTTCATTGACATCATTTTGCCCCTGCCCTTCTAGAGCTTATGTTTTAGGGGAAGATACAGATAATAAGCAAAAACCTAAAAGGTACAATGGCAATAAATGACAATAAATGCTGTAAAGAAAAGTAAATTAGGATGAGAGCGATCAGAGCGACAGGAGTGCTAGTCCACAGGCCTCTTCCAAAAAGTAGCGTTTGGATAGAAGCCTGAAGAAAGTTAGAGAAGGAGACGTGCAGATATGGAGAAGTTCAAATGCAAAGGACTTGAAGCAGTAGAACCAGCTCATAAGGAACAGCAAGGAGGCCAGTGCGGGGAAAGGAGGAGGTGACGTCAGAGAATAGAGGTAGTGTAGTGTTTGTGCAGCGGCTTTGTAGCTTGGCAAGGACCATGGACTTTGAGCAAGATGGGAAGATGTCGATGAGTTTCGAGTTAGTAGTGATAGGATCAGGTTTAACTTTACACCTGGTGTTGTCCCCTCTCTGGTTTTAGTGGTCCTTGTGAGTTTTTTTTTCATCTGTTTATTGTGTTTTGTGTAAGGTTTGGTTACAGTGTGTAAGAGTTCAATCCGTGTGTTGGACCAGAAGTCATAGCTTCCTTATTGTAAGAAATTTTCTAACAGTTGGAGCTGTCTCAAAAAATGGAACGACCTGCTGTGAAGGCAAGAAATACAGATGGATAATCACAGTCACTCTCAATCAAATAAAATTTTGCTTTCTCCCTGTGGATTTTCACAACTAAAATGAGCTTT
Organism: Bos indicus; assembly: GCF_029378745.1. Classification (NCBI taxonomy): domain Eukaryota; kingdom Metazoa; phylum Chordata; class Mammalia; order Artiodactyla; family Bovidae; genus Bos; species Bos indicus. The sequence goes on along the minus strand of NC_091764.1, from coordinate 81,627,389 downwards.
AAGATTGGGATGAATCAGGAGACGGGGATTAAAATACATACATTATTGATACTATGTGTAAAATAGATAAGGCTTCCCTGGTGGCTCAGATGGTAAAGAATCTGCCCGCAATGTGAGAGACCCAGGTTCGATCCCCAGGTCAGGAAGATCCCCTGGAGAAGAGAATGGCTACCCACTCCAATATTCTTGCCTGGCAAATTCCATGGACAGAGGAGCCTGGCAGGTTATATTCCACAGAGTCGCAACAAGTCATGCATGACTGAGCTACTAACTTTCAGTTTCATCTTTATTTTCATTAAATAGGTAATTAATGAGAACTTATTGTGCTCTACTCAATTCTCTGTGGTGACATAAAAGGGAAGGAAATCCAAAAAAGAAAGACTATATGTATGCAAACATCTGATTCACTTTGCTATACAGTAGAAACTAACACAGCATTGTAAAAAATTGATTTAAAAATTACTTTAAAGTAAAATGAGCTAATGAGACAAGGTACACTCTTGGAATATCCCACAGTCCAGCAGTTCTCACCTAGGGTGGAACTCACCCCTAAAGGGGGAATTTGGAAATGTACCCACTCAGCCCAAAGGGGCATTGAGAAGGTATGGGGATGCTATAGTTTCATGCTGAGGATTCCCCCTTCTCTCTGCTACTGTTGTGCCATAAAGAATTATCCTATCCAGTAATCCAATAGCATGCCCATTGAGAAACAGCTTTAAGTCTCTCCTGAAAAGGGAATCCAAGAATCCCGTCTCTCCATCATGTGAGGATGAGAGTGAGTCTGGGATGCCTGAGTTTGGCTCTAAGTATCAGGTTCCTCAGGCCTACTGATTTACACATGAGGGTACCCACAACACTTGAGGTGTACTGGGTGGTTAAATTATACCTGTCTATGAGTATTATCTTTACCCTGAATCAGATTACAAGCTTCTTAAGGAAAAACATGTGGCTCTTACTTTCCTCACAGTTGTGGACACATAGTAATTTCCAAATAAATACTTGTAGGTAAATCTGTGTCCTGATATTGATTTTGTCATATGAGGTGGTGCTTGTGGAGCATACATCTTTACTTTGATCAAATCAATCTTCTGTGAATTAGCTTTTTAAATAAAATATTAGTATGGCACATATTACTGTAACTCACATATAGTAGTGGGACTTGCCTTCTTCCTTGAAACTCTGTGATGAATAATTGCCATATGATTACAAAGCCCCATGAGAGTATAAAATATTATGCAAGAAGGAGGTGAGGTAAGTCATTATTACATAAAATGCAATTCTTCCTATCATGGCTTGTCTGTGGTGTGGAGGGCCTTGGAGGCGAGCCACAGAGGGCAGACCTTGTCATCAACACACATCAACTCTGAAGAATGAACACTCACTGCTTGTGATCACAGATACAGCTGAGCCCACAGGAAATACCTAACTCACAATCAATCTCCTCTTCACTGTGGTCTGGCAGGACAGGTGATACCTGTCTTCATGAATTTTTGTGTGGGGAATTCATTTTTATTTCAGAATGAAAATCACAAACTCTTATTGACCAGTGGGAAACATGCTGATAGTCTATGATGCTTTTATTTGTTTTTATAGCAACAACAGGCCATCCATGGCCATTCCTATTTGTTTATATGACAGCATTTTTTCATGTGAAAGTTTTCTTTCAAAACATTTTCAGAATTATATCTTTTTATTCTTCCAACAATCTTGTGAAGAAATGAGTAAAAATGACTTCCACGACAAATGGAGATCAGAAAGTCCACGATGTTAAATAAATTGCTTATCAATATTGATTTCTTTATTCAACAATGTGAATAAATGAACAGTTAAAAAAGCTTGTGCTGAACATCAGTACAAATATCACATTATTTGTGAGATTTTAGTGCCATTTATTGACTATGATTAAATATTTTGTTTGATTTGTAAATCTAGCCTTTCCAAAACCCTTGTCAAAAATCTGCAATGTGTCACAGTATGGGAAACCAAGAGGTGGCTCATGCCATGTATTAAATCACTTTTGAAAAAACCATTAACCCCTACATTTCATATGTGGAATACAGGGAAACAGAATAACTTAATAACTGTATTTTTAAAAAATACTTTAAAAAAATAACTGTATGTATAATTAATAGAACTTACTTAAAACTGACAAGAAGAAGAAAAGGAAAGGAGTGTGAGAAAGAATGAGGTAGAAAACTATATTTTAATAGCATTAAACAAATAAGAATAAATGCAAAACAGCTTATTACAGTATTAATGTAATGCCATTTGGACTTTGTTGAATACTCAGATATTAAGGTCAAACTATTGCAGAATAATGTTTGCCTTAAATGGGAGCAAGAAAATCTAAATATAGTCCAGATAGGTTAAAGATTTCAATGTATATAAGAAATCATAATACTAATAAAAATAAATTGTCTTATAATTTTACATACAGAAAGGCAAACATAAAGGAAAGAGTAAATAAATGGATAAGCATTATAAATTTGTATAATCAAAATAAAATATATACAAACTATGGCAAACTGCACACAAGTTTCATGTTGGCATAATATATAGCAATTATTAATATATGGAAGACATGAGAAGCATTTGTTGTTATTTAGTTGCTAAGTTATGTCTGACCATCTGCAACCCCATGGACTGTAGCCCATCAGGCTCCACTGTCCATGGGATTTCCCGGACAAGAATAATGGAGTGAGTTTCTATTTTCTTCTCCAGGGGATCTTCTTGAGCCAGGGATCACACCTATGTCTCCTTCATTGGAGAGTAAATTCTTTACCACTGAGTCACCAGAGAAGACCCTGAGAAGTATTTACAAATTAATAAAAAAATAATATACACCAATAGCAAGGGGAGTAAAGACCCTAAACAGGCAACTTACCAAAGAAGAAATGTGTATGATCAATAAATGTATGAATGGATATTCTCCCTCATTTGTAATCAAATAAATGCAAACTCCAGTGACATTTTTTACACACATATTAGATTTCCAAAGATGAAAAGAATTGAAAATACCCAATATTGATAACATTACATAATTTACAAACAGCTATGAAAAGAAGAGAAGGGAAAGGCGAAAGAGAAAAAGAAAGATATGCCCATTTGAATGCCGAGTTCCAAAGAACAGCAAGGAGAGAGAAGAAAGCCTTCCTCAGCGATCAATGCAAAGAAATAGAGGAAAACAATAGAATGGGAAAGATTAGAGATCTCTTCAAGAAAATTAGAGATACCAAGGGAACTTTTCATGCAAAGATGGGCACAAGAAATTACAGAAATGGTATGGGCCTAACAGAAGCAGAAGATATTAAGAAGAGGTGGCAAGAATACACAGAAGAACTATACAAAAATGATCTACACAACCCAGTTAATCATGATGGTGTGATCACTCACCTAGAGCCCAACATCCTTGAAGGCGAAGTCAAGTGGGCCTTAGGAAGCATCACTACAAACAAAGCTAGTGGAGGTGATGGAATTCCAGTTGAGCTATTTCAAATCCTAAAAGATGATGCTGTGAAAGTGCTGCATTCAATAAGCCAGCAAATTTGGAAAACTCAGCAGTGGCCACAGGACTAGGAAAAGTCAGTTTTCATTCCAATCCCAAAGAAAGGCAATGCCAAAGAACTCTCAAACTACCACACAATTGCACTCATCTCAGATGCTAGCAAAGGAATGCTCAAAATTAACCAAGCCAGGCTTCAGCAGTATTTGAACCGTGAACTTCCAGATGTCCAAGCTGGATTTAGAAGTGGCAGAGGAACCAGAGGTCAAATTGCCAACATCCTTTGGATAAATGAAAAAGCAAGACAGTTCCAGAAAAACATCTGCTTTATTGACTATGCCAAAGCTTTTGACTGTGTGGATCACAACTAACTGTGGAAAATTCTGAAAAAGATGGGAATACCAGACCACCTGACCTGCCTCTTGAGAAATCTGTATGCAGGACAAGAAGCAACAGTGAGAACTGGACATGGAAGAAGAGACTAGTTCCAAATTGAGGAAGGAGTATGTCAAGGCTGTATGTTGTCACCCTGCTTATTTAACTTATATGCAGAATACACCATGAGAGATGCTGGGCTGGATGAAGCACAAGCCGGAATCAAGATTGCTGGGAGAATTATCAATAACCTCAGATATGCAGATTGCACCACCTTTGTGGCAGAAAGGGAAGAACTAAAGAGCCTCTTGATGAAAGTGAAAGAGGAGAGTGAAAAGTTGGCTTAAAACTCAACACTCAGCAAACTAAGATTATGGCATCTGGTCCCATCACTTCATGGGAAATAGATGGGGAAACAGTGGAAACAGTGGCTGACTTTATTTTGGGGGGCTCCAAAATCATTGCAGATGGTGACTGCAGCCATAAAGTTAAAAGATGCTTGCTCTTTGGAATAAAAATTATGACCAACCTAGACAGCATATTAAAAAGCAGAGACATTACTTTGTCAACAAAGATCTGTCTGGTCAAAGCTATGGTTTTTCCAGTGGTTATGTACGGATATGAGAGTTGGACTATAAGGAAAGCTGAGCAGTGAAGAATTGACGCTTTTGAAATGTGGTGTTGGAGAAGACTCTTGAGAGTCCCTTGGACTGCAAGGAGATCCAACCAGTCCATCCTAAAGGAAGTCAGTCCTGAATATTCATTTGAAGGAATGATGCTGCAGCTGAAACTCCAATAGTTTGGCCACCTGATGTGAAGAACTGACATATGGAAAAGACTCTGATGATGGGAAAGATTGAAGGTGGGAGGAGAAGGGGACGACAGAGGATGAGATGGTTGGATGGCATCACTGACTCAATGGACATGAGTTTGAGTAAACTCTGGGAGTTGGTGATGGACAGGGAGGCCTGGCGTGCTGCAGTCCATTGTGTTGCAGAATCGGACATTACTAAGTGACTGAACTGAACTGATCTGAATCTTGATAAAGTTGTGAGAAAGTGGGCACATTTACCGAAGGAAACAAATTAGTGATTTTTTTCAGATAGTAATCTGAAATACAGTTTTCAACAGATTTCAAATATTCTACATACAGTACATTCCCCTATTCAGTTCAGTTCAGTCACTCAGTCATATCCAACTCTTTGTGACCCCATAGACTGGAGCACGCCAGGTTTCCCTCTCCATTACCAACTTCTGGAGCTTGCTGAAACTCATGTCCATTGAGTCGGTGATGCCTTCCAACCATCTAACCCTCTGTGGTCCCCTTCTCCTCCTGCCGTCAATCTTTCCCAGCATCAGGGTCTTTTCCAGTGAGTCAGTTCTTTGCATCAGGTGCCAAAGTATTGGAGCTTCAGCTTTAGCATCAGTCCATCCAATGAACAATCAGAACTTATTTCCTTTAGGATTGACTGGTTTGGTCTCTTTGCAGTCTAAGGGATTCTCAAGGGTCTTCTCTAACACCACTGTTCAAAAGCATTAATAGGGTTCTGTTTAAGAACAAAGATGTGTACTGAGATAGATACATCAATATTCAAATCAGCATTATTTACAATGTTTAATATTTTTCAAAGAGCAAAATGAGACTACTTTAAAAATTATAGTTGATCCATATAGTATTAAGTAGACATTAAAACGATTTCTGTATCTACATTCATCTTGTCCAAAATAGCGTATTTTTTGCTGCTCCACATTCTCAAATAACACAAGAGTAAAATTCTACCAACACTCCAGTACTTCAAAGATCCAGGGATAAATCATGTTAACAGACAGACACACACTCCTTCAAAAGGTTTTGTGTATATATAGGTATAGCATGAACGTTAATGATAACATATTGAACACAGAACTCTGTTCTGTAATTTCTTTTAAAAGATTTTTACTTAAGTACAGTTAATTTACAGTTTTGTGCCGAACTCTAGTTCCTTTTCTTTTTTAATTTAAAATATGTTATAGATATCTTTCTTTGGCTGAGTAGTTGATACTTGGCCATTGGTACAGAAAAATGTTTACGACATAGAGTAAATGAGCAAAATAAATAAATGGCATTAAAACAATGATTCTCAAATGGAGAGGTGGGAAAAAAGGAGACTGAATCATTCGCTCTTCTCTCCTCTCTCTCATTTTGTCTTTGCAGGAGCCGTGTTTGAGTAAGGTGGCAAACCACGCATACACTTAGAAAGAGCCCCGCATGGTTCCAAATCACCAGCCACACCGTCTTTTTCCTCCCATACTTTTCCCAAGTCAAGAATCATGGCTGTTGTTTTTTCTTTTAGGAAAATAATATATATGAATATGAGTAGAGAAAAAGTATCTGGAAGTATGTTAACTGCAATGATCTTTGTAAGGAAGATAGGTAATTCTTATTTTCATTTTTATATTTTTTTGGAATTTTTCATTTGTTGAATTTTAAATAGTATTAACATTACTTGCATTAAAAAATAAAATAAGAAACTTGAAATCCTTGAAAACCACTGCTGGAGAAATCAAGTGATAGCAGCGCAACACGTAACCGCAATCATAACAAGCTGAAAAGTACATAACAATAGATAGCTTTTGTACTAAACCATAGTTACGTGTTTTAACCCAAGAAGCTAGATAAAGTCAAGTGTACAACATAAATGACTTGGAGAGCAACAAAAGTTTAAGAATTTGCAACTTTGGGAAAGGATGGTGTCAAAAAAAAAAAAAGACCATCTAAGTTTCTAAAATTGTGAAGTACACTGATAATCCTATTAAAGTGAGGAAAGTCCCCATAAACTTTGTTAAACACAAATTTAGAAGAAAATGTACATTTTATATAATGGACAGAAAACTTGAAATGTATTACCTCTAGAAATGAATGAGAACAACATACATAAATGGGCTGAAGAGATAATTACTGAATAATAAAATTAACATTAGTTTAAGGAAAGAAAACAGAGAATTGGGGAGTGTAATTATAAACACTCTAGTTTGACATTAGAAAAGCCCACTAGTTTCCCCACAAATCATCTCTGTAATCAGAGACAGAGACCAGAATTGCATGAATCTGGGTCTGAGCGCAACAATTTTTTTTTCCATTATAAATTCCAATTAATGGAATAAAAACAATGATAAGCTTACCATCTATCACTTGTGTTCAGAATTGGCAGTTTAAAGATTTAAGTGAAAGTATTAATGAAATGGATTTTTATAGCTTCACTGAGAAGATTCAAAACAACAGAGGGGATGCTGCTCTGCTTTTTGTTTTCTATGCACTTGTCAGTTCATGGTGGACTCGTGGTCAAGCAGAATTTGTCTATGCTTGTCCTGAGACTTCTGGGTTCTAGAAGTAGTAAATTCATCCCTTATCCAAATTAAAAGAGAAAAAGCAATTAGTACAGATGTAGACAGGGAAAGATATAGGTTTTGCCAAGGTGTGCCAAAGCAGGAAGAGGAAACAGTGCAAAAATTGAGATAAAGATTCCAGCCAGGTGTGTGGTTCATGGAAGTTCCTTTATTTCTATTTCCTATTCAGAGAAATATGCTTTTGGCTTATCACTGTGTTTTTAATCTGACATCACCTACCAACCAAAGAAAGCAATTTCTTAATTTAAATGGAAAAGTCTTTTGCAAACTAATCTTAATCTATACTCTTGATTGCTATTCTTCGCCCTCTCCTCACCCAAGAGTTAGTAGAAATCTTCTTCCTGAAAAGCTCTGTTCGTCATTACAATTATCCAAGTATTGGGTTAAGTTTGTAATTCTTTACTCCAATAGTTCCCAGAATTACCACAAGTCATTCTTTTGTTATCATTCTTCTTTCCTTGTTTCCTTTTCACATGAATACACAAATACCTTTTCTGTTTCAAAGTTCACCTGATCTAGACTCTGTCCGGAGAAGGCAATGGCAACCCACTCCAGTACTCTTGCCTGGAAAATCCCATGGATGGAGGAGCCTGGTAGGCTGCAGTCCATGGGGTCACTAAGGGTCGGACATGACTGAGCGACTTCACTTTCACTTTTCACTTTCAGGCATTGGAGAAGGAAATGGCAACCCACTCCAGTGTTCTTGCCTGGAGAATCCCAGGGACGGGGGAGCCTGGTGGGCTGCCATCTATGGGGTCGCACAGAGTCAGACATGACTGAAGTGACTTAGCAGCAGCATACTCTGTCCCCCACAATCTCCACCCCTGTTGAAGTCATAAGTTTCTGTATATGATCATGTAGTCTAGACACACTGTTGATGTGCTAATTGTCACGTACAAAATCTTATAAAATCAGAGACGTGCATGTAGGTGCAGGTCTGTGAGAGGATTTTGCAAGGTAGATGGTGACGCACTTGTCCAGGTTTTGTTCCCTGGGTGGAATTGACCCCACAGGCTGTAAGATTGGTTTCTCTTCTTCAAATATTTCTGTTAGAAATACTAACAGTGAGAAATAATGAGACCTCATTTCTTTTATCTTATCAGTTAGTAACAATAGGCAGAAGTCCCTCCCTTCAATTCAGTTCAGTCACTCAGTCGTGTCCGACTCTTTGTGACCCCATGAATCGCAGCACGCCAGGCCTCCCTGTCCATCACCAACTCCCGGAGTTTACCCAACTCAGGTCCTTCGAGTTGGTGATGCCATCCAGCCATCTCATCCTCTGTCGTCCCCTTCTCCTCCTACCTCCAATCCCTCCCAGCGTCAGAGTCTTTTCCAATGAGTCAACTCTTCACATGAGGTGGCCAAAATATTGGAGTTTCAGCTTTAGCATCAGTCCCTCCCTTAAATTAGTCCAGATACTTTGCTTTAAGAAAGTACTTCTTTTGTTACAAAGGAGCTTCATTTTCAAACTTTTGCTTTATTTTGCAGTTCTCTGCTTCTCTGAAACTTAGATTTTAAGAGATTTAAGACAATTTTTGCTTAGCATTATATATAGTCCAAATACATACAGGAAAGGAATGCCAAACACCTTCAACAAGTTACTCTCTCTCAGTTTTTTTTTTTTTTTTTATATTTAGCGCCTTGTCATTCATTCAACCAACATACATTGAGCACATATTTTGCACCAAGCATCCTTAAAACACTGAAATAAAGATGACTAAGACATCTCTCAGAGAACCAGAGGATTGATGGGGCCCCCTTGTTGTAAACTACTGCACGAAGAGGAAAAGGTTAAGGCAGGCATGTATGGTACCTCTGTTCTTTGGGTGGGAATGGCTGTAGGAAGATACATATGGAGGGTGATGTTTATGGAATTTTCAGATACTGAGCAGAAATTTGTTAGGGGCCTAAGAATGAAAGACAATTCCAGGGAAATGCACCAATCTGTCCAAAAACTTGGAGATGTGAAATAGATGGGCATGTCTGTGAAGTTTTGAGACAGTTAAGGCTGAACCATAAGGAGTGAATAGAGGAAAGCAGGGAGATACAACAACAAGGAGGAAGGAGTCAGATCATGAAGGGCCCTTAATGTTCATCAAGGAAAGGAGATGATTTTTTAAAAATAGGTGATGAAAATTCATTGAAAGGTATTAAGGTGAGAAGTGTCATGACTAGTTTTGTGCTTTAGATACCAGCAGCAACAATGTAGAACCCAGATTCAGGAGCCAGGCAGCATAGGAAAGCCTTCAGGCAAGGAGATCTGGTCAGAGGCTGCTGCAGCAGAACAGGCAAGAAGTGCTGAGTCTGAAGTCAGACAGAAGCGGTGGGCATGGAGTGGATCCCAGAAATGTCCTTAGACTCAAGCAGACATAATGAATTTTTATATACAGGAGTAATGAGGAGGAAGTGATTCTGAAGTTTCTGACTTGGATACTAAGATCTAATGAAATGAAGTGGAGCAAAATCAGAAAGAGGAAATAAGATGGTTTAATTTTGGATTTGCTAAGTTTAAGATGTGTGTGATATATCTAGTAGAGAGGTCTATTGCTGAGTTGCTTCGGCCTTTGTGACCGAAGAGTCACAAAGAGTCTGGCTCTTTGTGACCCTATGGACTGTAGCCCGCCAAGCTCACCTGTCCAAGGGATTTCTCAGGCAAGAATACTGGAGTGGGTTGCCATGTCCTCCTCCAGGGGATCTTCATGACCCAGGAATCGAACCCACTGTCTCTTATGTCTCCTGCATTGGCAGGCGTGTTCTTTACCACTAGTGACAACTGGGAAGCACACAAGCCTAGAAATACAAAACTGAGGTTCAACAGAAGGGTCTGTACTAAAGATAAAAATCAAGAGTCATAAATATCTGGCACCTGAGAGTACAGGATTGGCCAAGACTGTCATGGAGAGTGTGTAGAGAATAGACAAATGCAAGGACAGAATCTTGGAAGTAAACCAGAGTGTAAACAGGGCCAATTGTACAAAAAAGAAACCAAGGAAGAAGGAGATAGAACAAATAGAGGTAGAAGAGGATCAAGTAATTGCCACATAAAGTAAGAAAGGCAAACATTTCAAAGGGAGTTGGTAAATATTTTAAACTCTGTTAAAAATCTATTGCAATAATAATTAAGTTCCCATCAAATTTTGCAACTATAAGGCTTTTGGAGACTATCACTAAAATAATTTTCTGAGTGTGAAGGAGGAAAAAGCCAGATTGCAAGAGATTCAAGAGAGAAGAGGAGGGGAAGCAGCAAAAATATCAGAAGGATGACTCTTGCCAGCGGTCTGAGTGTGAACAGAGGTGGAAGAAAGCCAGCTTTCTCTCTCTCCTCCTCTCTTTCTCTTCTCTTTTTCTTTCTTTCTCTTCTGGTCTCTTTTTTCTTCTTTGTTCTCTCCCTCTCCTCCTCTTTCTCCTCTTTGTTCTTCTCTTTCTCTCTCTAAGAAAAGAAAGATTTTTTTTATGCTAAAATAAAGAGGCACTATTTCAAAGAGATGCCCTGATTTTGGAGGGTACTATTAATACAAACATCTGCTTTTGGGGACAAGTCTTCATATCCTTTAATTTTATTCTTCTATAGTTAGGTTTCTAGGAACACCATCCGATCTGTGACTGACCAACTTTTACATTTATAGCCCTTTGTCCTGAAGCAAGATTCAACTGCACTCACACGGAAGAGCACGTGGAGTGAAGCCACCAGCCAGAAATTCCAAGAACACTGAGAATCACTCAGCAAAATGAAGTCCTTTCAGCCCAGTGTGTAAGGGTGTAATACCATGCACAGTATTTTGAATTATTTCCTCTTTATTAAGTCCATTAGATAGATCAATTTAAAAAGCTACTCAGTAAGCATTTATTTTGTACAAAATTAAAAGTATTATAGATCATCTTATGACCATTGTGTACTAATATTCTTGAATTTCTCTCCTTGGGTTCCTTCAGTTCAGTTCAGACACTCAGTTGTCTCCAACTCTTTGCAACCCCATAGACTGCAGCACGTCAGGCTTCCCTGTCCATCACCAACTCCAGGAGTTTGCTCAAACTCATGTCCATCGAGTCGGTGATGCCAACCAGCCATCTTATCCTCAGTTATCACCTTCTCCTCCTGCCTTCAATCTTTCCTAGTATTAGAGTCTTTTCCAATGAGTTAGTTCTTCGCATCAGGTTGCCAAATTATTGGAGCTTCAGCATCAGTCCTTCCAATGAATATTCAGGGTTGATTTCCTTTAAGATTCACTGTTTTGATGTCCTCACAGTCCAAAGGACTCTCAAGAGTCTTCTCCAACACCACAGTTCAAAAGCATCAATTCTTCAGCATTCAGCTTTCTTTACACATATAAAAAGAAATAAAGTTCTTAGAATCCATATGGTTCTTATATTTGGGAAACTTAAAACCCCTTTCAGATATTACCTTAGTAATCCTCACAGCTTTTTATGCTATGTTTTCCCTAAACTCCACATAATTGCCTTGGGTAGAAAGTAAGAGATGTGTCATTATGACAAACTCTGTCTTCTATCCCAGGAAATACAGCTTGTACAGACAGTTTTGGCTGACTAAAAGGCTTTTGAGTCTCAATAAAATGAACTATCCTGTTAACTGTTTTTCCACTCATAGCCTCTATTTTACAGATGAGAAAACTTAAATGTATAGAATTAAAGGGTAGAGAGGGATCTCTAGACTGTTGGTTGTTAATAACCACAAACAGGATGACTGGAACAGGTAACAGGAAGGATGTCTCGAACCCAGGCAGATTCTATCACTTACCTCTTGTCTCTGCCTTTTGTTTCTGTATTTCTCGGTCTTCTAGTTGGTTAGGTAGAAAATGGCTCAAGTTTATACACCTCAACATGAAATACGCTCAGCAATATTAAATACTGAATCTCCTTCTCTCCACCACAGTTCCATACCCTGAGGGAGAAACACTGATTGGTGCTATCATGGTCCAATCAACTGTGGTTGTACCTCATCAAGCTATAGTAATATATCCCTGAGTTTGGGGTGGAGAAAGGAGGTAGTTAAGGGGATCATTGTAGGCTAAACAGATATTCCAAAATTTGTCCCTCAGAAAGGTTACTCCCACCTTGCACCCACTATCCCTACCCCAAACCCATCATTTTAATGGAAGGAAACATTCCCTCAAATAGTGAATTACTTGGCCAAGGTCATAAAGTAAAAGTCTCCCATCTAGTTGTAATTTTTACATATGCTTTAGCTTTCCAGTTGGCATTTGTGGTAAAGAATCCACCCGCCAATGTAGGAGAGGTAAAAGATGGGAGTTTGACCTCTGGGTGGGGAAGATCCCCTGGAGGAGGGCATGGCAACTCACTTCAGAATTCTTGCCTGGAGAATCCCATGGACAGAGAAGCCTGGCAGCACAGGACTGAAGCAACTTAGCACGCTCAAACTGCTTTAAAACACTGGTTTGCTTCTCTTTATTTAACTCTGAATCCCACAGTCCTTTCCCCCTACTTTTCTATTTGTTTCTTTTTAAGAAGTTAGAGAAAATGCTGTTAGATGATTTTTTTCAGAAACTCTTACCCTGGTAATATATTGACTTGTCAGTTATTCTTTATGCTCAATGAGCATGTTTTATGCTTATAAGTTGAGGGAAGTTAACTCTAGGGTATGAGAACAAAAGAATCAAAACTCAAGACCTCTTTTTTTCCCCCAAGTAACTTTCCTAAATAATTGAGAGAATAATGTAGCCATAAATGATAGCAAAAGTAAATGTATAGCAATGTAAGCCAAAGTACCTAGAAATCACTGAAGGAATAGAAAATAAAGACTACAAATGGAAATATGCAGAGAAACTTTTAAGGAAATTTGTAATACCTCTTAGAGAAGATAATGGTAATTATACCTCTGCTGCTGCTGCTGCTAAGTCGCTTCAGTCATGTCCGACTCTGTGCAACCCCAGAGACGGCAGCCCACCAGGCTCCCCCGTCCCTGGGATTCTCCAGGCAAGAACACTGGAGTGGGTTGCCATTTTCTTCTCCAACGCATGAAAGTGAAAAGTGAAAGTGAAGTTGCTCAGTCGTGTCCGACTCTTAGTGACTCCATGGATGGCAGCCCACCAGGCTCCTCCGTCCATGGGATTTTCCAGGCAAGAGTACTGGAGTGGGGTGCCATTGCCTTCTCCGAATTATACCTCAGAGGTTGCAAATTTGTGGCCCTCAGACGAATTAGCTTTCCTTGTGTTTTGTTGGGACAGCGTGGTGTTTTGAAAACCAACGTAAATTTGAATGTTTTTACATGAGACCTGCTCCTTCCAATTTAGCCATACTCTGAACTACCCCTTCATGTTTTGTTCCGTCATTTACTGTATCATGACTATGCTGCCTGCCCTGGCTCTGACGACATGTGAGTCTGTACTCCCTAGATGCTGACTGTCATGATGAAAGAAGGGGGCACTCATTCATTCTTGGCAGATCAGCTCATACAAAGGCCAAGAGCTGTGAACTATGGATGTGTGTAAGTGAAACAGGGATGCCATAGAATCTGGTCTGAATGAAATTAGGAGACTCTATTGGTAGAATTCTAATAGATGAAAAGGGAGAGTTTCAGAAGGCATTGGTGACAGAGGCCATAAGTAATGAGCTCAAAAATTTTAGATTTTCTCCATTAAGCAGTTGTCTGTCACTTAAATTCTTGTTTGAGAGTTTTTGGAGTTACTTGAGACCAGGCACTTAACTTCTGTATAATGGTTAAAGTTTCATGAAAAGAAAGATATGAGCTCAAAACTTTTTCATTTATCCAAGTAGGAGATTACAGTTTTAATAAGGTGGTGGTGCTGATGATGAAAAGACATAGAAAAGAGGGTAACAGAAAATGGGATTAGACAAGAATGACAAAAGAATTTATGAGACTGCTCTTTGCACAGAGACAAAGAGAAGCAGAGAGAAATGGCAGAATGTGGCATTCTGTTACAAAGGTGATGAAATCAGACAATGCTGGTTTTCATGTGAGCACAGAGCAGCTCTCCATCCTGCTGGTCGGTGTATTTTCTGCCCACATAGTTACTCATGGCTCTAGCTACTTAACCATGCAGCTTGTCAAGAAAAGAACAGGCAGCTTCAAGGGGTCTTCTGTATTTTATTCATTACAGCTCCTTTTATTTGTTGTTTTAATGTATTTAATTTACTAAATTATTACAGATGTTTTGTATTACAATTCTAACAAGAAAAATGTGAAAAGATGCCCAACTTCTTTTAAGTCTGGTAGAAGTGGAAACATTTTTCCTTCTGCCCGTTCAAATTTCAGTTGATTCTTTTTGAAAATGCTGACTTAAAATGGATGGGTCCTACTCATTTTAAATAGAGAGAAGGGGGAACAAATTTTAAGTGACATTTTGAAGAAAGCATTATATCTTCTGCTTTGAGAATGTTTGTGACATTGAGAATTTGGAAGTCTAATAAAGATCATTACAAAGTACACTGCTACTCTTTTCTAGTACCTTTATTATTATTTGAAAATATTATATACATACATGTATTTGTATAGGAAATGCTGATAGCATGCCAGCATATTTGGTGTTAGTATTTGTTGGGGTGTGTGACAACCTTAGATCCAGATTTTGTGGATGGCTTTTGTGGGAAATATACTTCATGTGGAACAAAGGAAAACCATCTCCCAAGAACTGTATTTATGTGTGATTCATATATGTGGATTAGACCACTTAGGAAAAAACTCAACAAAGAAAAGGAACTTTCCCTCCGGGCTTCATGATTTATCCAAGTTAAATTTGTCACTGTTCAGACAGTTATAGAAGGCTCACCTAAGGTTGTATTCTCCAAACCCTGGACTGCATTAAAGCTTAGGATACAGCCACAGGTAACTAACTTTCTTTGAACTCTCCCCTAATTGGTGCCTTGTCACTGCAGAAAGAAGTTGAAATTTAATTAAGGGGCAGGAAACTCCCATCTAATTTTGTCCCCAAGCTCTCTGTGGGTTGTCTCGCAGAACTTCAACAGCTGGTGAGTGAAGGTTTTTGGCGCAGATGCTAAATAATGCCTACCTTGGTGAGGCACTTCTCAATCACGATACAGCACAATGGCTTCTTTTAGGCAGCTAACTCTCCATCTATGGGACACATTGTGTTTGGCTGTCAGACTCCTATTTGCATTGATGCAATTTTTTTTTAATTTTTGAAAAAATTTTATGAAAGGATAGTTGACTTGCAATGTTGTATTAATTTCTTCTATACAGCAAAGTGACATACATACACACATATATTCTTTTTCATATTCTTTTCCATTCTGGTTTATTACAGGGCATTGAATACAGTTTCCTGTGTTGTACAGTAAGACTTTGTTGTTTATCCATCCTATATACACTATTTTGTTGATGCAGTTTTTAAGGGCACCTTCAAATAAGGGCCAAATGTAATCATGATAAAAGTATTTCAACAAAAAACTCAATTTTTCTTTCTTCTATTCCAGTTATAAATTTCCTGTTGTTTTTGATACAAAATACCCCCCAAATAATCAGCTCATCTGAATCTAGTGGGGAAAACCAAAAGGCAATTAAGCAAATACATGTAAAAGAAGATCTCTACAAAGAAGAAAAATTAAGATATTATCAAATGCTGTTTCAACAAAAACAACCTTCCCAAAGACACAGTATAAATTTCTGTAAGATTCATGCCAAGAGCACAGCAGAGCTCTGCTTCCTACATTAGCTCCTTGGAGTAGGCCCAAGGAGCCTACTCAGGCTCCTTGAGTAGTAGGCTGTCTTAGACAGGAGCATATCCTTCCCACCAGAGTGGATTTCTTCAACCACTTTCCAGTGCGTGACAAGGATTCTTAACTACCTGATTGGCTTACATTATATAGAACATACTGGATATTTAGCAATCCAATATGTGCATCTGCTGAGCAATTTAAACATAACTACTGTGTAATGCCTCTAGTAATAATAAAAATATGGTGTTCATCTTTTCATTATGTGAGTAACTTAATTACCAATGAGTAATTTCTACTTTATGGTGCAAAGACTTGACTCATTTGGAAAAGACTCTGATGCTGGGAAAGATTGAGGGCAGGAGCAAAGTGGGGGACAGAGGATAAGATGGTTGGATGGCATCATTGACTCAATGGACATGAGTTTGAGCCAACTCCAAAAGGTAGCAATGGACAGGGAAACCTGGTATTCTGCAGTCCATGGGGTCGCAAAGAGTTGGACATGACTGAGCAACTGGATAACAATAATTTCTACTTTTGGGCTTCCCTGGTGGGTCAGTGATAAAGAATCTGTCTGCCAGTGCAGGAGATGCAAGTTAAGTCCCTAGGATGGGAAGATCCCCTAGAGAAGGACATGGCTACCCACTTTAGTATTCTTGCCTGGAAAATCCCATGAACAGAGGAGCCTGGCGGGCTACAATCCATGGGGTTGCAAAAGAGGCAAACAAGACCTGGTGACTAAACAACAATGAATTTCTACTTTATCATATGGTCTAATATATATAATATATTATATATTTAATATCTATATCTAATTTAATTCTATATCTAATGTAATTCTATATCTTATATATATATATATATATATATATATATATATATATATATACATACACATATAGAACTATCTACAAGTTCAACTAGACTAAATTTTTGGAATGGCTAGAATCCCAAAGGTTCAATTTGAAGTGATAAAGTCATACAGTGGGCAAAGCCTAGGTCTCAGACCAAGCAATGTCAGGATGAACCTTTAGGGATAAAGCAAAGATTCTGAGTATTGCACTTATTTGCTTGCTTTCATTCGTATACAGGCTTATGGATATCAAACGAAGCAGAGGGTAAATGTGGTATATTACCTCTAACATTCAAAGAGAAGTCAGACTACTGAAAGGCATTTGGGTACTAATGCTGAATTCCTTTACCTGCTTCAATCTTTGGGGAATACAGGGCTAGGAGAGTTGGACTGAGAATCATTTTGACCGGATTGCCCATGGAGACTCGAGTTTCATGGTCTGCTGACATGGGTGACTTGTACTACCCATGAATGTTCAGCTGTTTTACTGGAAATTATATTTGCATATGGGGAAAACATAAGTAGTAAACATTCCCAAATCATCAGTTTTGATCTTTCCAATACAATCAATACTTATAAAAACTAGAAGTTTTACTTTAAGTGTATAAATATTGGAATAATTCAGTGAATTTTTCATTCTTCTTATAAATATGTTGTTTTGAGTAAATACAGCTTATGAATCTTTTTGACATATTGTTGCCATGTTACCACGTGCTGTAAATTCAACAGACCAGTTAAAGACCAAGTACTAACCACAGTCATGTATTTCCTTTGTTTTATATATTTAGGTCAGACGCTAAACATGGGTTTAACATATTTTCTTTGTGGTTTAATTTCCTTTGTGATTATTTCTTTTATTTAATGGGAGTGTAAAAATGTCCCAAGGACTAAAAACAAATTGCAGCTTATTTTTAACACAGGCATTAAGAAGTTCTCTGTTATTTTGCCTATGGGTCAAGATTAAACTTTCAGGATCATTTCGGGTTAAAAACGCAACAGTGAGACATTTACATTTTCTTAACAAAACATAGGGGACTATATTCACGTGGCATTCTTGCACACCCCCTTGGGCCCAAGTCTTACAACAAACAAGGAATGAGAAAACGTGGGCTCCACAGTGACTTTCACTGTATCTCTGGTCTGCGCCTCCCTAGAGATGCCCGGAAGGCGCCTGCTTGCAGTACCACCCCGCAGCTCATAATGACTCCCGGGAGATGGGGAGGGATTCCTGGACATACAAGAAGGAAAGGCAAACGAAGTCATCAGGGCAGCACCCCAGGACCACCGTGAACTTCACAGCAGTGCACAGAGTGATGTGTATTCATCTCCTAAGTGTTAAAGCTGCAAATGGGTTTTTTCATTTCAAATTTACTATCCAGCCTATTAATGTATGTTTGCTTCTGGCACTTCATCCAGTTTATACCCTGGTAGTGAACAGGTCTGTTTTAATGGTATGTGTAATTCTCCTTTCTCAGTAATTTGTTGAAATGTTTTCTTCTTAAACAAGACAGGAGCTTTTTCTGTTGTTGTTGTTGTTTTTGTTTTTGACATTCACTTACCTGCCTGTTTAGTAAGTAGCAGAAATGTATTTTGTTTTACTTTGGCCTTTCTAGACACAATGTATTCATCAAATCTTGAAATGCATGCCTAATAGAATGTCCTTTGATTTTATCCAGGACTTACTGTATTTAACACCTGGATAAATTTAGAGGTCTTTTGAACTAAATGAAATCACTGAGAATCTAACAGTTACCAGACAGCTGTTAATAGTTTTAACAACTTCTTGCAGTTGCCCAGAGGGAGGAAAATGTGCTCTATTTCAGATCTTTATATAAAATAGTGAATTACTATGGGAACAATAATTTAGCTTTAATAAAGGGGAGACCTGTTGATTTTAATAGGACTAGTATTTCAGTTAAAACATTAAATATCTTTACTTTCTTTGCATTAAAAATGAGAATCCTCTAATAAATATACCCATAAAAATTAGTAATGATTTTCTATTCTTATTCTCATTATGGGTGGAAAATATATCTTGAAATGACACAGAAAAGTTTTTCTAAGAATATATATTATTTGAATAGCAAAGCCCAATTTTCCTAAAATGCACTGAAAGTTAATATTATCTTAAATTAGTGGCAAAAGTAAACAAAACACAGAAAAATTTAAGCAGTCTCTATCTTTTTCTAGGAAGGCATAGGATATTTAAGAAAAGGAGGGCAATTATTAAATGGATAGTGTTCTAAAAATACAAAAATATTAAAATCAGACATAAATTTATGATTTTTATTTAAATATTAATGAAATTTTCCTAAATTCTTTTTGCTTTGCCAAAGGACAATATAATCCACTAACCACGTACCTAATTTGTAAAGGTATGTTTTATTATGTAAACAAATAATTGGATACACACATGGTTATGCAGATTCAATTCAGAGTGTTTCAGACTAACCATGCTGATTTTAATGAAAATATTTCCCTAAAAAATTGTTATTGGTTAACTTTGTTTTTTCATGAAACGTGTTCTACTGCTTCCAAAGATCTGGTAACCGTTCATACAAATGAAAAAAAAAGTGTATGTTTTCCATACATGCATAAGTTGTTCCACAAACATCTGGTAATGAAATTTTGAAAGTTGCTAGATTCTGAGCCAGCCCAGGTGTTCTCTACAGCATCTCTAGAACTCAGCAATTGCCTGCGGTAATTTGTTGCAACTCGTATTGGCATTTTTACGGTTATGATGAGGCAAAAGGTGATGACATCATATACTAATGTTTCGAAGGTGCTGTGAATTCAGTGTGAAAATTCCATCAATGAGTGATTGTTCCTGAAGTTGACTACATTGGTGGCCATCACATTTTGCCAACTGAAACATCTGGGCACAAGTTAGTCGTGGCACACCTTGTAAATAACTTAATTGAAATTAATTGCCAGGAGTTTGCAGTACCCTAGGTAGTTTATAAGTACCACTTCTGATTCTACTGCAATGTTTTCGGGCTTAAGGATCTTGTGTTGTCAGATTCCGTGGCAGCAGCTTGTGATAAAATTGAAAAGTGTAGAAAACTTATAAGTAAATTACCGGACCGCAAGGAAATGAAAATGCTATTTATATATAAAGAAGAAAACATTATATCTCGTATATCTACTTTAATGTATAAAATATTTATCTCACAGAAATAATTTTTAAATTATTGTATCTAAAGCAGTTTAACAAAAGAAGATAGTTGAATAATTAGAGTTGGGTCTCTATTTCTCCAAAAAGAAATATTTAGTATTCAGTTCATGTTATAAATATCAAATGCTTACTGTGTTGATAAAAATACTTGAATTTATTGTAGACTAGGAAACCACGTATTTGAAAAGATTAAGGGGTTGTTCTATGTAAAAACGGGGAGACCGAATAGAAAATCTGGGTCTTATTTTTGCTGTATAGATTCTAAAGCACAAGTTCAAATAATTTTCTGATCTAGTCACAGTTTCATGCACAGTTGAGTTCAGTCACTCATCATGTCCAACTCTTTGCAACCCCGTGGACTGCAACACACCAGGCTTCCCAATCCATCATCAACTCCAAGAGCTTGCTCAGCCCCTTCCCATCGAGTCAGTGATGCCATCCAACCATCTCATCCTCTGTCATTCCCTTCTTCTCCTGCCTTCAATCTTTCTCAGCATCAGGGTCTTTTCAAATGAGTCAGTTCTTCGCATCAGGTAGCCAAAGTATTGCAACTTCAGCTTCAACATCAGTCCTTCCAATGAATATTCAGGACTGATTTCCTTTAGGATTGACTGGTTGGATCTCCTCGGAGTCCAAGGGGTTCTCAAGAGTCTTATCCAACACCGCAGTTCAAAAGCATCAATTCTTTGGAACTCAGCTATCTTTATAGTCCAACTCTCATATCCATACATGACTACTGGAAAACCATAGCTTTGAATAGATGGACCTTTGTTGGCAAAGTAATGTCTCTGCTTTTTAATATGTTGTCTAGGTTGGTCACAGCTTCATGCATCATAATTAGGTAAACGTAGAGCCAGACATCCTAGAATGTGAAGTCAAGTGGACTTTAGGAAGCATCACTACAAACAAAGCTAGTTAGTGGAGGTGATGGAATTCCAGTTGAGCTGTTACAAATCCTGAAAGATGATGCTGTGAAAGTGCTGCATTCAATATGCCAGCAAATTTGGAAAACTCAGAAGTGGCCAGGGGACTGGAAAAGGTCTGTTTTCATTCCAATCCCAAAGAAAGGCAATGTCAAAGAATGCTCAAACTATCACACAATTGCACTCATCTCACATGTTAGTGAAGTAATGCTCAAAATTCTCCAAGCCAGGCTTCAATGATATGTGAACCATGAACTTCCAGATGTTCAAGCTGGATTTAGAAAAGGCAGAGGAACCAGAGATCAGATTGCCAACATCCACTGGATCATTGAAAAAGCAAGGGTTCCAGAAAAACATCATTTTCTGCGTTATTGACTATGCGAAGCCTTTGACTGTGTGGATCACAACAAACTGTGGAAAATTCTTCAAGAGATGGGAATACCAGACCACCTGACCTGCCTCTTGAGAAATCTACATGCAGGTCAGGAAGCAACAGTTAGAACTGGACATGGAACAGTAGACTGGTTCCAAATTGGGGAAGGACCTGCTTATTTAATTTATATGCAGAGTACATCATGAGAAACTCTGGGCTGGATGAACCACAAGCTGGAATCAAGATTGCTGGAGGAAATATCAATAACCTCAGACAAGCAGATGACACCTCATTTATGGCAGAAAGTGAAGAAGAACTAAAGAGCCTCTTGGTGAAAATGAAAGAGGAGAGTGAAAAAGTTGGCTTAAAACTCAACATTCAGAAAACAAAGATCATGGCATCTGGTCCCACCACTTCATGGCAAATAGATGGGGAAACAGTGGAAATAGTGACTGGTTTTATTTTTGGGGGCTCCAAAATCACTGCAGATGGTGACTGCAGCCATGAAATTAAAAGATGCTTACTCCTTGGAAGGAAAGTTATGACCAACCTAGACGGCATATTAGAAAGTAGAGTCATTACTTTGCCAACAAAGGTCCATCTATTCAAGGCAAATAGGCGGGGAAACAATGTAAACAGTGGTTGACTTTATTTTTCTGGGCTCCAAAATCACTGCAGATGGTGACTGCAGCCATGAAATTAAAAGACGCTTTCTTCTTGGAAGGAAAGTTATGACCAACCTAGACAGCATATTAAAAAGCAGAGACATTATTTTGCCAACAAAGGCCCATCTAGTCAAGGCTATGGTTTTTCCAGGAGTCACGTATGGATGTGAGAGTTGGACTATAAAGAAAGCCGAGCACAGAAGAATTGATGCTTTTGAACTGTGGTGTCGGAGAAGACTGTTGAGAGTCCCTTGGACTCTGAGGAGATCCGACCAGTCCAACCTAAAGGAGATCAGTCCTAGATGTTCATTGGAGGAACTGATATTGAAGCTGAAACTGCAATACTTTGGCCACCTGATGTGAAGAGCTGACTCATTGGAAAAGACTCTGATGCTAGGTAAGATTGATGGGCCGGAGGAGAAGGGGACGACAGAGGATGAGATGGTTGGATAGCATCACCGACTCAGTGGACATGGGTTTGGGTGGACAGTGGGAGTTGGTGATAGACAGGGAGGCCTGGCATGCTGTGCTTCATGGGGTCGCAAAGAGTTGGACATGACTGAGAGACTGGACTGAACTGATTCAAGGATATGATTTTTCCAGTAGTCATGTATGGATGTGAGAGTTGGACTATACGAAAGCTGAGCGCTGAAGAATTGATGCTTTTGAACTGTGGTGTTGGAGAAGACTCTTGAGAGTCCCTTGGACTGCAAGGAGATCCAACCAGTCCATCCTAAAGGAGATCAGTCCTGAGTGCTCATTGGAAGAACTGATGTTGAAGCTGAAACTCCAATACCTTGGCCACCTGATGCGAAGAACTGACTCATTGGAAGAAACCCTGATGCTGGCAAAGATTGAAGGCCGGAGAAGAAGGGGACCACAGAGGATGAGATGGTTGGATGGCATCACAGACTCAGTGGACATGAGTTTGGGTAAACTCTTGGAGTTGGTAATACACATAGAGGCCTGGCACGCTACAGTCCATAGGGTTGCAAAAAATTGGACATGACTGACCGACTGAACTGAACTCAACTGAACCAAAAAATTACAAGGATGTTTTAGTCAACAAATTTTAATGTCAACTCTTGGCTTCTTTCCTTCTTGAATACCCTTACCTTTGAATTTTTCTCTTTTAAGAAAGGTTTTGCAAATATAGCAGTTTAAAAATATTCTGTTGATTGTTTAAAACTAACTGGAAAATCCAGTTAATAAACTAAAGTTTATACTTTCCTTGAATGTGTCACAACTTGTTTTTACACAGTGCAATATAAACTTCTATAATGAACTCAATATTTCAAAACTTTTGTGAAATGTCTATTTAAAAAATAACTGTGTTGTGACTTCCCTGGCTGTCCAGTGGTTAAAACTTTGCCTTCTAATGCAGGGGGTGTGGGTTCAATCCCTGTTTAGGGAACTAAGATCCCACATGCTTTGTGGCCAAAAAACAAAACAAAACAAAAAAAAATACAGAAACAGAAAACAGAAGCAATACTGTTACAAATTCAGGAAAGATTTTTAAAATGGTTCATATCAAAAAATCTTAAAAATATAACTGTGAAGTATGAAGATTTATCCGTATACCAGGTTTTTTTAAAGTTTAATGCAGGGAAGAAGTTTTTCTGACTAGTATAATTCTTTTTAGTATATTCAGAAACCTGTGCAATATATATATATATATATATATATATATATATATGTATATATATGTATATGGCTTGACTATCAAGGAGGTTAAAGATAATTTTTTGGTTGAATCAGTAGTTATCCTGAGTTCAGGCTTTCTGGTACAACCAAATTGCTTCTCCTCTCTTTCCCCTTTTACATTTCTTGGATTCTGTGCTTTTATACTTGCTTCAATAATCAATTGTATCTGTGTTTTCTGTGCAGACTAGAGTAGGTGGGATTTAAATAACAAATGCTTTAGAATATCTACAGCCATCATTTGGTATTCTTTCATATAAAATATTTGCAAGTCTATTATTCTTCCTAGAGCTATGGGTATCTTATATCTGAATTTTTTTTCTCCTTATAGCCCATTATAGTTAGATAATACTTTATAACAATAGTGTTCTGCATCGTTTTTGAGAACAGAAGCCCTTATGTCCACAAATGAGCTTTTGATATAGCAATACAACCTAGCTATTACAATAAAGGATTTGAATTCTTTTCCTGAACTGAAAAAAAAAAAAAGAATGTATCTCTATACTCATTCATAAAAGTAATCCTGGTGCTTTGTATAACAGACATATAGTTCAGGCAAAGTGAGTTAAATGTACTACCCAAATGTAGGAAAGGAATCCATTTAATCTTTGCTTTTGTTAGAAACAAGCGTGGAGAGTTTGGGCAAAGAAGCAGCTTTAACTTATGGTTTTAATCTTATATGTTTGAATCCCTGTAAGTTTCCCTGAGGTTAATATTTTAATGGTATCAGATCAAATTAAGTAAAAAATACATAAAAGGAATGGCAGGCAATTAACAGAGCCATACAAAATCAATGATAGTTGCTTTTTAATCAGATTTCCACTCAGCTGTTTTTCACTACAAATAAATGTATTTTATAATACAAATACATAAGTGTTTGGAGTTATAGGTAGAGCTATATGATTTTAGGATATAGCTTTATAATTTAAGGAATTTTAAAAGTTTTTTTCTCTTAAGGGTCTTGCTCTTAATAACAGCTACATTTAGTAAAGCTATAAAAGAGTCAGAAGTAGAAAAATGAGCCTGGGGTTTTGCTAAGGTGTTGCAGAATTGAGAGACATTGAAAGGTTGTTAGAATGCAGTACTGAACAGCACAAGAAATACAGCAAGTCTCCTACATGAGAACCTTTTATTTGCCAACTTTTGAAGATGTGAACGTACATGTGAATGTCCAATCAGGTAAGTTAGTTCACATGTCTGGCCTACATTGTCACATACGTGCAAGTGGTTGTTCTTTTGCATACTTTACTATACAGTACTGTAGAGAGTACCTTAGTATCGTATCTTTATTTCAAGCCCAGGATGTCTGAAAGCAAGCTTACAGCAGCAGTGATGTAGCTGGTACTGCTAAGAAGCACCCAGCGATAATGATGGAAACAAAAGTGAAAATAAGTGGGAATGTGGAGCAAAGTGAAAAGATGGTAAACATCACTCAGTCTTATAACATTGAACTCCTTGCTGTGCAACAAGAGGAGCTTTATAATGAAGACCTGCTGGAATTGGAGGCTCACAGAAAGGATGAAGAGACACTAGAGGAAGAAGAAGTAATTGAAGGACCAAGAGATTCATGACACAGGAAATGGCAAGGGGATTTTCTTTATTTGAGGGGGCACTGTTAACTTTTGAGACAAAGGACCCAAACATAGAACTGTACATGAAGGTTACAGCAGCCATTCAGAATGCAATCTAGTTGGAAGAATCAATATTGTGAAAAAGACTATATTACCAAAAGTAATCTATAGATTCAAAGCAATCCTTATCAAATTACCAATGGCATTTTCCACAGAACTAGAACAAAAATTTTCACAATTCGGATGGGACCACAAAAAAACCTGAATGGCCAAAGCAATCTTGGCTGAAGGAATCAACTTTCTTGACTTCATTCTATATTACAATGATATAGTCATTAAGACAGTATGCCACTGGCCAAACACAGAAATATAGGCCAATGGAATAAGCTAGAAAGCCCAGAGATAAAACCATAAGCCCATCAGCACCTTATCTTTGACAGAGGAGTCAAGAATATACAATGGAGAAAAGATAGTCTCTTCAATAAGTGGTGCTGGGGAAACTGGACAGCTATGTATAAAAGAATGAAATTAGAACACTTACTAACACCATACAAAAAGATAAACTCTCAAAATGGATTAAAGACCTAAATATAAGACCAGAAACTATAAAATTCTTAGAGAAAAACATAGGCAGAACACTCTTTGACATAAATCACAGCAAAGTCCTCTATGATCTACCTTCTAGAGTAACAGAAATAAAAACAAAAACAAACAAGTGGCATCTCATTAAACTTAAAAGCTTTCGCATAACAAAGGAAACCATAAATAAGGTGAAAAGACAACCCGCAGAATGGGAGAAAATAATAGCAAATGAAAAACTGGCAAAGATTAATCTCCAAAATATACAAGCAGCTTAATCAAC
This sequence comes from Bos indicus, assembly GCF_029378745.1. Taxonomy (NCBI): domain Eukaryota; kingdom Metazoa; phylum Chordata; class Mammalia; order Artiodactyla; family Bovidae; genus Bos; species Bos indicus. The sequence goes on along the minus strand of NC_091764.1, from coordinate 81,601,332 downwards.
TCAATACCAGAAAAACAACCTAGTCAAAAAGTGAGCAGAAGACCTAAACAGACATTTCTCCAAAGAGGACATACAGATGGCTAATAAACACATGGAAATATATTCAACATTGCTTATTATTAGAGAAATGCAAATTATAACTACAATCATATCATCTCATACCAGTTAAACGGCCATGATCAAAAAAAATCTACAAACGATAAATGCTGGAGAGAGTGTGGAGAAAAAGGAAATCGTCTTTCACTACTGGAGAGAGTGTAAACTGATACAGCCACTATGGAGAACAGTATGGAGAGTCTTTAAAAAATTGTGAACAAAACTATAATATGACTCAGCAGTCCCATTTCTGGGCAGATACTAGAGAAAACCATTATTGAAAAAGAAACAGGTAACCCAGTGTTCACTGCAACACTATAATAGCTAGGACATGGAAGCAACCTAGATATCCATCAACAGATGAAAGGATAAAGATGTGGTACATATATACAATGAAATATTACTTTGCCATATAAAGAAATGCATTTGAGACCGTTCTAATGAGGTGAATGAACCTAGAACCTATTATACAGAGTGAAATAAGTCAGAAAAACAAATATACTATATTAATGCATATATGAAATCTAGAAAGGTGGTATGATGAACCTACTTGCAGGGCAGCAATAGAGACACAGACATAAAGAACAGACTTGTGGACACAGTCGGGGAAGAAGAGGGTGGGACGAATTGAGAGAGTAGTATGGAATTAATTATATTACTGTGTGTAAAATAGGTAGCCAGTGGTAATTTGCTGTATGACTCAAGGACCTCAAACTAGTACTCTGTGACAACCTAGAGGGGTGGGATGGGGTGGGAGGTGGGACGACAATTCAGGAGAGAAGGGAAATATGTATACCTATGGCTGATTCATGTTGATGTATGGCAGAAACCAACACAATAGTGTAAAGCAATTATTCTCCAATTAAAAGTAAATATGTTTAAAAAAAAAAAAAGAATGCAATCCAGGCTACTATGTCATTTATGATGAGAAGGAAAAGAGCTACTAACCAGACATCACTGGTTTGTTTTTTCAAGAGTGTACAAAGATTTTAATCCAACCAGGAATGAGAACCTGTGCCATTAACGTCAGGCATAGGCGAAATTGCAGTTTGCCCTCCATCTCCTATTGCTGACAACCTTTCAGTTCTACCATTTCTCACCTTCTTCCCCTGCTCCAGTCAGTAACTCTTCTTACCTGTTGCCTGGATGTCAGCCCCTGTATGCTATCTGTTGGATTGTGCTACTGTCCTTTTCAAGGTACTGTGCTGTAAGATTATATATGTTTTCTTTATTTTTTTTGTGTTTGTATTTTATGTATCATTTGTGTGAAAAGCATAATAAACCAATTATAGTGCAGTACTATATAGCCAGCCTTGTTAGTTTGGTATCTAGGCTAACTTTGTTGGATTTAAGGACACATCAGACTTAAGAACGCACTCTCAGAATGGTACTTGTTCATATGCAGGGGACTTATTGTAATGAACATGATGTGATACAGATACTGAAAGAAGGGACAAGCTAAAAATATCTGTCAACTCCATTCTAAAGGAGATTGGTCCTGGGTGTTCTTTGGAAGGAATGATGCTAAAGCTGAAACTCCAGTACTTTGGCCACCTCATGCGATGAGTTGACTCATTGGAAAAGACTCTGAAGCTGGGAGGGGTTGGGGGCAAGAGGAGAAAGGGACAACAGAGGATGAGATGGCTGGATGGCATCACCGACTCGATGGATGTGAGTTTGAGTGAACTCCGGGAGTTGGTGATGGACAGGGAGGCCTGGCGTGCTGCAATTCATGGGGTCACAAAGAGTCGGACACGATTGAGCGACTGAACTGAACTGAACTGAGACATTACTTTTTACTTTACATAAAGTCACATTTTACTTTAAAAGACAGGGAAGCACAGAGACAACATATCTGAATTATGATGTGTTAGAGATCAAGATAACGCTAAGCTTGGAAATGAAGGATGGGTGGAAAAAAGGAGGGAACACAAAAGACACCTTGAGCTTCTGCTAGGTTGTTTCTTGGTCTGCATGTTGCTTACATGCATGTATTCACTTTGTGAATATTCACTGAGCTATACTCATGATTTGTGCACTGTCCTGAATTTAAAACTTAGTAAAAATTTACATAAAATTGAAGAGAAAAAAAGATAGGGAACTGTTGAATAAATACTTAAAAGCTACGTCTTCCTTTGCTTTTTCAAAAAAGCTGCCTCAGCTTTTTGTTACTACTCAATCTGTTACAACATCTAGTACCCTTCACACAACATTTCCAAGGTTCAGCTCTGTAAAATTGTCAAAGACAGGATCACCGTCTTTCAGGTCCTTTTTCAATCTTTATCTCCTATAGTGGCTCTGGCCCCTTGATTCTTTGACTGTTTTTTACCTTAAATTCTTTCTGTAAATTAGGATATCTTGAAAATTTTTCCCCCTAATTTGTCTTTTGTGACACCACTCTCTCCTGGTTTGTATTCAATTATTGACTTTTTTTTTCTCAGCCCATTTCACTAGATTTTCTTCTAACAGTTCCTTAAATATTTATGCTCCTCTATTTTCTATTTTCAATGTTTTCTCTTTGCTATACTTTTTTTTTGGGGGGGGGTGTTAGTTCTAGAAGGTCTTGTAGGTCTTCATTAGAACCATTCAGCTTCAGCTTCTTCAGCATTACTGGTGGGGCATAGGCTTGGATTACTGTGATATTGAATGGTTTGCCTTGGAAATGAACAGAGATCATTCTGTGGTTTTTGACATTGCATCCAAGTACTGCATTTCAGACTCTTTTGTTGACCATGATGGCTATTCCATTTCTTCTAAGGGATTCTTGCCCACAGTAGTAGATATAATGGTCATCTGAGTTAAATTCACCCATTCCAGTCTATTTTAGTTTGCTGATTCCTAAAATGTTGATGTTCACTCTTGCCATCTCCTGTTTGACCACTTTCAATTTGCCTTGATTCATGGACCTAACATTCCAGGTTCCTATGCAATATTGCTCTTTATAGCATCGGACTTTACTTCCATCACCAGTCACATCCACAACTGGGTGTTGTTTTTGCTTTGGCTCCATCCCTTCATTCTTTCTGGAGTTATTTCTCCATTGATCTCCCATAGCACATTGGGCACCTACTGACTTGGGGAGTTCATCTTTCAGTGTCTTATTTTTTTGCCTTTTCATACTGTTCATGCAGTTCTCAAGGCAAGAATAGTAAAGTGGTTTGACATTCCCCTCTCCAGTGGACCATATTTTGTCAGAACTCTCCATCATGACCTGTCTGTCTTAGGTGACCCTACACAGCATGGCTCATAGTTTCATTGAGTTAGACAAGGCTATGGCCCATTTGATCAGATTGGTTAGTTTCCCATGATTGTGGTTTTCAGTCTGTCTTCCCTGTGATGAAGAAGGATAAGAGGCTTACGGAAGCTTCCTGATGGGAGAGACTGACTGAGGGGGAAACAGGGTCTTGTTCTGATGAACGGGGGGCCATGCTCAGTAAATCTTTGATCCAGTTTTCTGTTAATGAGTGGTGCTGTGTTCCCTCCCTGTCATTTCCTTGGGGCCAAACTATGGTGCAGGTAATTAAGATAATGGTGACTTCCTTCAAAAGGTCCCATGCATGCCCTGCTACACTCAATGCCTCCAGCACTGCAGCAGGCCACCACCAACCCATGCCTCTGCCGCAGTCTCCTGGACACTTACTGGCAAGTCTGGGTCAGTTTCTTGTGGAGTCACTGCTCCTTTCTGCTGGGTCCTGGTGCACACAAGGTTCTGTTTGTGCCCACCAAGAGTCTGTTTCTCCAGTCCTGTGTAAGTTCTGGTGGCTCTATGGTGGGGTTAATGGTGACCTCCTCCAAGAGGGCTTATGCCATGCCCAAGTCTGCTGTACCCAGAGCCCCTGCCCCTGCAGCAGGCCACTGCTGACCCATACTTCCACAGGAGACATGGAAACACAGTTCTATCTCAGTCTCTTTGGGGTCCCTGGGTCCTGGTGTGCACAAGGTTTGTTTGAGCCCTCTGAGCGTTTCTGGCAGGTATGGGGTTTGATTCTAAACATGATTTCACCCCTCCTACCATCTTGCTGGGGCTTCTTCTTTGCTCTGGGACGCAGGTTATCTCCTCACAGTCGCTCCAGCACCGTGCAGCCACCACTTCAGCACCTAATGTCTGGCTGGGGCTTCTCTGCCCTTGAATGTATGTTATCTCCTTCGAGCCCCTCCAGTGCTGCGCAGCTGTCACTGTAGTGTCTACCATCTTGTACTGAACATTAGCACAGAAAACAAGGCTCAAAATTGTCATTTCAAAAGCCCACTCACAATGCAAAAATGGCAAAACCAAAAAAAAGATAACCTTTTAATTATAGGGGACTGGAATACAAAAGTAGAAAGTCAAGAAATACCTGGAGTAACAGGCAAATTTGGCCTTGGAGTACAGAGTGAAGCAGGGCAAAGGCTAATAGAATTTGCCAAGAGAATGCACTGTTCATAGCAAACACACTCTTCCAACAATACAAGAAAAGACTCTACACATGGATATCACCAGATGGTCAATACTGAAATCAGATTGATTATATTCTTTGCAGCCAAAGATGGAGAAGCACTCACTACACAGTCAGAAAAAAACAAGACTGGGAGCTGACTGTGGCTTAGAGCATGAACTCCTTATTGTCAAATTCAGAAATTTGAATTTGGATTCAAATTCAATTCTTAAATTGAAGAAAGTAGGGAAAACCATTAGACCATACAGATATGATCTAAATTAAATCCCTTTATGATTATACAGTGGAAGTGACAAATAGATACGAGGGATTAGATCTGATAGACCGAGTGCCTGAAGAACTATGGACGGAGGTTCATGACATTGTATAGGAGACAGTGATCAAGACCATCCCCAAGAAAAACAAATGCAAGAAGGCAAAATGGTTGTCTGAGGAGGCCTTACAAATAGCTGTGAAAAGAAGACAAGTGAAAGGCAAAGGAGAAAAGTAAAGATATATCCATTTGAATGCAGAGTTCCAAAGAATAGCAAGGAGAGATAAGAAAGCCTTCCTAAGTGATCAGTGCAATGAAATAGAGGAAAACAATAGAATGGGAAAGACTAGAGATCTCTTCAAGAAAATTAGAGATACCAAGGGAACATTTCATGCAAAGATGGGCTCAATAAAGGACAGAAATGGTACGGACCTAATAGAAGCAGAAGATATTAAGAAGAGGTGCCAAGAATACACAGAAGAACTGTACAAAAAAGATCTTCATGACTCAGATAATCATGATGGTGTGATCACTCACCTAGAGCCAGACAACCTGGAAGGCAAAGTCAAGTGGGCCTTAGGAAGCATTGCTACGAACAACGCTAGAGGAGGTGACGGATTTCTAGTTGAGCTATTTCAAATTCTAAAAGATGATGCTGTGAAAGTGCTGAACTCAATAAGCCAGCAAATTTGGAAAACTCAGAAGTGGCCACAGGACTGAAAAGGTCCATTTTCATTCTAATCCCAAAGAAAGGCAATGCCAAAGAATGCTCAAACTACCACACAATTGCACTCATCTCACATGCTAGCAAAGGAATGCTCAAAATTCTCCAAGCCAGGCTTAAGCAATATGTGAACCATGAACTTCCAGATGTTCAAACTAGATTTAGAAAAGGCAGAGGAACCAGAGATCAAATTGCCAACATTTGTTGGATCATTGAAAAAGCAAGCGTGTTCCAGAAAAAATTCTACTTCTGCTTTATTGACTATATATTTATTGTCATTTATTGACAAATGCCAAAGCCTTTGACTGTGTGGACCACAACAAACTCTGGAAAATTCTGAAAGAGATGGGATACCAGACCACCTGACCTGCCTCTTGAGAAATCTGTATGCAGGTCAGGAAGCAACAGTCAGAACTGGACATGGAACAAAAGACTGGTTCCAAATAGGAAAAGGAATATGTCAAGGCTGTATATTGTCACCCTGCTTATTTAACTTATATGCAGGATACATCATGAGAAATGCTGGGCTGGATGAAGCACAAGCTGGAATCAAGATTGCCGGGAGAAATATCAATAACCTCAGATATACAGATGACACTACCCTTATGGCAGAAAGTGAAGAAGAACTAAAGAGCCACCTGGTCTGGTCCCATGATCAGGGACCAGATTATTAAAAAGCAGAGACATTCCTTTGCTAACAAAAGTCCATCTAGTCAAAGCCAAGTGTTTTATTTAATTCAATTTTGAACTGCCTTTGATGCTTCTCTTGATTCTTCTATATTATCATTTTTCCTCTCTTTTGTGATGTTATCTCTCTTATTGTTTATTTGAGACATTTCCCATTGGCTAGAGACTTATATTTGAAAACATTTTAATTAAGACTATTTGGGTCATATACCTTCTGACTGGAGAAGGAAATGACAACCCACTCCAGTGTTCTTGCCTGGAGAATCCCAGGGATGGGGGAGCCTTGTGGGCTGCCGTCTCTGGGGTCGCACAGAATCGGACACGACTGAAGCGACTTGGCAGCAGCAGCAGCAGCATACCTTCTGAGTCTCTGCACATATAAGAATGTCTTTCTGTTGATTTCTTATGTAAAGAACAATTTAGTTGCACTTTTGGGGGTTAAAAAACTTTATTTCAAAAGGATACAGTCTTTTCTTTCCTTTAAATTTATATTCAGGCCCAAGGCTGATCTGAGTTTTACCGCTTTAAAGGCAATCTGTGTTAACTGGCTGCCATGGTGTAGAATATTCTTTTCCTTTGAAATTAAAAATTTCATCCTAATGTATCTAAGTATTAGTACTTTTATATTAATTTAGCCCAATTCGGTTATTGAACTATTTTCATTACAAGTGAACATGTTTCTTCAGCTTTAGAAAGCTTATTTTTCCTATTATAATATTGTTTAAATTGAAAAGAGCACAGATCTATATTTACTCATAAAATTAGGGGAAAATGGGGAGAGGTAAAAAGGGTATTGGATCCAGAACTGTTTGTAGGTTATTTCTAATTATCTAGTAACAGATAATTACAAATGATAAATTTAAATTCTTTTAGAATACAGAAAAAGATGACAGCCTTCATTTTATAAAGCAAGTATAATCTTTGTTCAGTAGCAAAATTGGATAAAGATACCACAGTACAGCTGCAGAACTCTTTCATAAATACAATGCAAAAAAAAAAAACAGCTAAATAAAATAGAGTTTTAAACTAAATTTGATGATATATTAAAAAAAATAGGTAGGTTTTATTTCAAACCAATGAGTTGGACACAATTTAGTGATAACAAGTGATACAATTCATCACATTAAAAGAAACTTATATGCTCTTTGTAGTAATGATCATCTTCATAAATTGGAGTGGATAGTCATTCACTTGGCATCACTTCTTCACCCTTTCATTGTAGAGAAGAAGTCACAGGCTGCAACTCCTAGTCAGAAGTTGCCAATAAGATGCACTGACATGAGATTTTTAGGATTCAAGAGAAGGAGAGACCATTATCTCTGAGGTGGTTGCAAATATGGGATTTGTGAACCACCTACTCTGAGTTCAGACTGAGATCTTCAGGTTTTAACTCCCTGACCTTTGTTTCTGTAGTTCTTCCACAAGATATGTAATTCCATAATTTCCACATTAAACTTAGTACATGGATTACTTGAAATGCCAAGCTCAGACTGATACAATACAGAAATTATATTCGATAAGCTTCAAAATCCAATCCTTAATAAAAAATAAATCCATACCTTTAAATCATGATAATTTCTTGTGTTCTAGAATGTTTAATGGTAAAACATTAGAGGTATTCTAGTAAAAATGAAAAACAGTGCATGATGCATGCTTACACCACTCTTCTTTACTGACATATGTCCATGTACAGCCAAGTGCAATTACAGATAGGAGAACAAAATATTCATTATTGCTGAATGTGACTCTCTTTACTCTGCAAAACTCAGATGAATTAATGCTAAAATCATAGAAATTTGTGGGTTTATTTTCCATGCCAGCAATAACAATTATTATTCACTTAGGAAAGATGGTGATGAAATTTTACAATCATTATATATATCAAACTTAACAATAGTAGAAAATGCTTAAAGAAGTCAATAGGACTTTTCTTAAACAAATTTTGAATAAATGAAAAGACATACCTCATTCTTGGATGTTGAAGTTTCAATATTATGAAAATATCCAGTCCCTTCAAATTAATTTATACACTTACTGTGATTTAAATAGGATTTTAATGAAAATGTTTTTAAAATTTGGTAAAATTCTTATGAAGTTTTCTCAAAAAGAATCATGAGCAAGATTAATTTATTAATGAGAGAACAATATACAGATATTCCACCCACTAAACATTAGAGCAAATTATAAAATTATAATAATTAAAACTGTGATATGGTGACATATCACCATAGATATAGATCAGTAAGAATATAATAAAAATATATAAACAAAGTCTAATATACATGGGAATAACAACAAAGCTGTGTTTTTAAATTTTTCTGCTGCCTCCTCCTCTGGTTGTGTTTTAATTTTTTATTAGATAACTCCAATCCTCAATCTCTTACCAACTGCTTGGAATTTGACATCATGAGAGCCTTGAATAAAATGTTTCAAGTGCTTTTCATCCAATAAATGGTCTTTTTAAAATAGCGCTTGTTTTCAGCCTTATAGAAATATTGGAGATTGGAAGACTTATCTTCCAATATGTTATTGGACTTATCTTCCAACATATGTTACCAGGACTTCCCTGGTGGCTGAGACGGTAAAGCGTCTGTCTACGATGCGGGAGACCCGGGTTCAATCCCTGGGTCGTGAAGATTCTCTGGAGAAGGAAATGACAATCCATTCCAGTACTATTGCCTGGAAAATCCCATGGACAGAGGAGCCTGGTAGGCTACAGTCCATGGGGTCACAAAGAGTCGGACACGACTGAGTGACTTCACCTCACTTCCAACTTAAGTTAAGATATCAATGCTACACAAAGGGATCAATAATTGATCCAAAGCAATCAAGATCCTATCAAAAAATCCCAAAGACTTTTTCTGGTAGAATTAGAAAAACCCATCTTGAAATTCATATAAAATCTCAAGGGACCCTGAGTATCCAAAACAATTTTGAAAAAGAAGATCAAAGTTAAATGTCTCATACTTCTCGATTCCAAAGCTTACTATAAAGTTATAGTAATTAAAACTGCATGGTGCTTCCTCAAAAAATTAAAAATAGAATTGTCATATGATCCAGTAATTCTGCTTCTGAATATACACCCAAAAGAATGAAAAGAGCTACCTGAAGAGAGATTTATACATCCATGTTCACGGCAGCTTATTCACAATAGCTAAATTATGGAAACAACCCAAAAGCCAAAGACAGATCGCGCATGCGAGCGCGCACACACACACACACACACACACACACACACACACACAGGTATTTTTCAGACTTAAAAAAGAAGAAAATTCTGACACATGCTAAGGCATGTAAGTGAAGTAGAACCAGTCACAAAGAAACAAATAGCTAATTTCACACATGAGTTACCTTAAGTAATCGAATTCATAGAGAGAGAAAGTAGAGTGGTGGTTTCTAGGTGCTGTGGGGAGGAGGGAATGAAGATTTTATGGCACCCGACTCCAGTACTCTTGCCTGGAAAATCCCATGGATGGAGGAGCCTAGTAGGCTGCAGTCCATGGGGTCGCTAGAGTCGGACAGGAGTGAGCGACTTCACTTTCACTTTTCACTTTCATGCACTGGAGAAGGAAATGGCAACCCTCTCCAGTGTTCTTGCCTGGAGAATCCCAGGGACGGGGGAACCTGGTGGGCTGCCGTCTATGGGGTCACACAAAGTCAGACACGACTGAAGTGACTTAGCATGGGGTAGCAAGATGAAGAGTTCTGGAGACAGGTGGTGCTGATGGGCGCACAACAACGTGAGTGTATATAATGTCACTGAATACACTTGGAAGTGGGTAAGACGGTAAATCTTATGTGTATTTTACTGTAAATAATTAACTGATTACTTACACAAATAAAGGTATATTGGAGACATTATCTCTGAAAGGGAAGAACAGAGATTTTTTTTCTGTTTTCTGATCTTTGGATAATAATTATAATCTCATTTTCTGGTACCACCTTTTTTTCCTTTAGTGGAATACCAGCCAAAATCACAACCTTCTCCACTTCCAGAAATCTTGTCACTATTTGACATCTCCACTCCTTTCTTGCTTTCTAGCAAGTTGAACTCAGAGAACTTCTTAAATTAGAAACCATCCTTCCCCTTAGAGGGTTCACATTCCTGTATTGATACATAAACAAGAGAAGGGGTGATCACAGAACAATGTGGTGGTGTCAGTTTCTGAAGTTCACCTAAAGTCCTGATGGTGTTGACTCAAGAGGGCTTCCTATAGTACTTCAGACCATCTTGGGGACCAAGAGGAGTGGTATTAATAGTAGCATAAAGCATAAAAGGTCTAATTTGATAAGACATTCACTAAGAAATATCACGCATAATAGCCTACTAAGATGAAAGGCTTATTTTGTTCTAAATAAATTATATGAGTATGAGGGCAGAGTGGAGAGAAAATGATTAAAATGTGGAAGACTAAGTGGTTTACACATAAAAAAATTCAAGCTCTAAGTCCACAGGGATGGACAAAAGTTATCTGATAAACAAGTATTTAAAGGGTCGAGATGAAAGGTAGGATGATAAAAATTCAGTTTAGTGAGAAAATTTAGTAATGGATTCTTTTTTTTTTTTTAGTGGCCAAGAAAAGAGTCTATTTTACTTATGATGTCATTTATTTAATTTGAGTAGAAAAACTAACAGATGAACTCAAGGCAACTCCAAAACTTCCTATATGATTGATTGAAAAACTTGCCACAAAAGCAGATGCTTTAACTGGAAAAGTTTCTTTCATAGCTTTGTCTCTGGGTTTTGTAACTGTCAACCAAATTAGGGAAAAATATTACAATGTGTTTGAGCAACTGTGCCTCCATCACAGCCTTTTAGGTTAATATAAGAAACATGTTTGAAAATATTAAAGGAAGTTATATATGTTTTTGTTTTTTTCAATAATATCATTATTGATTCATTTAAATGTTCTATCATATATTTTTTTATTAGAAAAGAAAAAAATACAGAGTATGGTTCTTGCATGGGTGAAAAATTCCAGCTCTTTTCTTTTCATTAAGCAGAAATTCACTACCTGGTAAAATTAGGATATTTTTAATTTTTTAAATAATAATAAATTTTTATGAATCTTATTTTCCTTAGTGGTGAGAGAACACCTTGCATTTCCTTCCATTTGACATGATGATATAATTCAAGCCTGTTAACCAGAGTGTAAAATAAACTCCTCTTAGACTTTCACATTTTAAAATTTCAAAACATTTCAATAAACAAGTTTGTTGTTGGAGAAGACTTTTGAGGGTATCAAAAATAATGAGTTCTTCATCTGAATTAATTTGGAAAAAAAGAGAAAGATTTCACTTCATAGAGATTTGACGAAGATTTTCTATTGAAGATTTTTGGTGGATGTATCCATTTCTTCCCCAAACCTACCTCTTCTGGGACCTATCTTTCAATGTCATCATCCTTCTGCTTGGGCTCACAACCTCAAACTATGCTCTCTTTTCACTTCACCCACATCCACTTAGTTTTGACTTTTATGTACCTTTGTTGGCCTTCTTTTCAATCTCAAAATCCACATGATACTGAAATAACCTTTTGACTCAACTCCCAACCTTTCAGTTCAGTTCAGTTCAGTCACTCAGTTGTGTCTGACTCTTTATGACCCCATGGACAGCAGCACACCAGGCCTCCTTGTCCATCACCAGCTCCCAGAGTTTACTCAAACTCACGTGCATTGAGTTAATGATGCCATCCAACCAGCTCATCCACTGTTGTCCCCTTCTCCTCCTGCCTTCAATCTTTCCCAGCATCAGGGTCTCTTCCAATGAGGTGGTTCTTGGCATCAGGTGGCCAAAGTATTGGAGTTTCAGCTTCAGCATCAGTCTTTCCAATGAATATTTCAGGACTAATTTCCTATAGAATGGACTGGTTGGATCTCCTTGCAGTCCAAGGGACTCTCAAGAGTCTTCTCCAACATGATAGTTCAAAAGCATCAATTCTTTGGCACTCAGCTTTCTTTATAGTCGAAGTCTCACATCCATACAAGACTACTGGAAAAACCATAGCTTTGACTAAATGGCCATTTGTTGGGAAAGTAATGTCTCTGCTTTTTAATATGCTGTCTAGGTTGGTCATAACCTTCCTTCTAAGGAATAAGTGTCTTTTAATTTCATGGCTGCAGTCACCATCTGCAGTGATTTTGGACCCCCCCCCCCCCCAAAATAAAGTCTGTCACTGTTTCCATTGCTTTCCTATCTATTTGCCATGAAGTGATGGGACGATCTAAGATGCCATGATCTTCGTTTTCTGAATGTTGAGTTTTAAGCCAACTTTTTCATTCTCGTCTTTCACTTTCATCAGGAGGCTCTTTAGTTCTTCTTTGCTTTCTGGCATAAGAGTGGTGTCATCTGCATACCTGAGGTTATTGATATTTCTCCTGGCAATCTTGATTCCAGCTTGTGCTTCATCCAGCCCAGCATTTCTCATGATTTACTCTGCATAGAAGTTAAGTAAGCAGGGTGACAATATATAGCCTTGATGTACTCCTTTCCCTATTTGGAACCACTTTGATGTTTCATGTCCAGTTCTAACTGTTGCTTCCTGACCTGCATGTAGATTTCTCAAGAGGCAGGTCAGGTGGTCTGGTATTCCCATCTTTTTAAGAATTTCCCACAGTTTGTTGTGATCCACACAGTCAAAGGCTTTGGCATAGTCAATAAAGCAGAAGTAGATGTTTTTTCTGGAATATTCTTGTTTTTTCAATGATCCAATGGATGTTGGCAATGTGATCTCTGGCTCTGCTGCCTTTTCTAAATCTAGCTTTAACATCTGGAAGTTCACAGTTCACGTACTGTTGAAGCCTGGCTTGGAGAATTTTGAGCATTCCTTTGCTAGCATGTGAGATGAGTGCAACTGTGTGGTAGTTTGAGTATTCTTTGGCATTGCCTTTCTTTGGGATTGGAATGAAAACGGACCTTTTCCAGTCCTGTGGCCACTTCTGAGTTTTCCAAATTTGCTGGCTTATTGAGTTCAGCACTTTCACAGCATCATCTTTTAGGATTTGAAATAGCTCAACTGGAATTCCATCACCTCCACTAGCTTTGTTTGTAGTGATGCTTCCTAAGGCCCACTTAACTTCGCCTTCAAGGATGTTGGGCTCTAGGTGAGTGATCACACCATTGTGGTTATCTGGGTTCCCTTGGTATCTCTAATTTTCTTGAAGAGATCTCTAGTCTTTCCCATTCTATTGTTTTCCTCTGTTTCATTGCATTGATCACTTAGGAAGACTTTCTTATATCTCCTTGCTATTCTTTGGAACTCTGCATTCAAATGGATATATCTTTCCTTTTCTCCTTTGCCTTTCACTTGTCTTCTTTTCACAGCTATTTGTAAGGCCTCTGCAGACAACCATTTTGCCTTTTTGCATTTGTTTTTCTTGGGTATGGTCTTGATCACTGCCTCCTGTACAATGTCATGAACCTATGTCCATAGTTCTTCAGGTACTTGGTCTATCAGATCTAATCCCTTGAATTTATTTGTCACTTCCACTGTATAATCATAAGGGATTTGATTTAGGTCATACCTGAATGGTTTAGTGGTTTTCCCTACTTTCTTCAGTTTAAGTCTGAATTTGGCAATAAGGAGTTCATGATCTGAGCCACAGTCAGCTTCTGGTCTTGTTTTTTCTGACCTGTATAGTGCTTCTCTATCTTTGGCTGCAAAGAATATAATCAATCTGATTTCAGTATTGACCATCTGGTGATGTTCATGTGTTAGATTCTCACTTATCCAGTCCACTCCTGCACCATACTACACAATTTTCTTGGTAAACAATACTAATGCTGACTTTATGCTCCTATAAATTTCCATTGTCAGTTCAGTTTTGGGAACATGGCTGATATGCAATGCTCTCAAGGACCTATTTACAATGCAGCCCTCTAGCATTATTTCCCACAACTACCTTTTATATACCCTAAAATCCTAGTATCCATGATGTTACTTTCATAGAAGATGTGTTTTTATCACTCTCAATACATCTAAATGAATTTTGACTCATTTCTAAGACTAAATTTTGACTCTGAACTCTCCCCCAAAGCCTTGATCTTTCCATTCTCCCAAGTCTCATAGAAGTTTATATAAATCACCTACTTTGTATAATTTTGATCATGTATTCAAATTTTCATTTGCACTTTAATGCATTGATATATTTCAAGTTCCTTTTGAGCAAGGTTAATAGGTGCTTTATCTTGTTATACCCTACATTCCAATGTTCAATTAATATTCTCTTAATTATTTAATCTGTGTGTAGAATTAAAAACCCTTGAGAATTCAAGTGTGAGATAGATAAAGGAAGGGAATTTACTTACCTCTGGATAGTATTATGCATCTGTAAATCTAAAGAGGAGAATTGAGTTTAGTGATCCCAAAGCTTTTGTCATAAATTTGAAACTGTTACACAGAATTTATGAAAAACTCATAAAAATTCATCACACCTAGTATGATTGGTTAATTTCTAAGCATTAAAAATTCCTTGTAGGGGGAATGGAAACATAACAAAACAACTTCCATATGCTATTGTCTTTCCTGTTGTCTGGCTCTGATGATTTGACCTTGGCTTTTTCACAGGAGACATCCATTGCAGGACACAGTAGAACTGATTACTGCACACTGCCCTCTGGTGAGCCACAAGGGGAAAATTTGTGGTTGAGAGTATGTTACTCTCCATGCACAAGATGCCAGCTGGTGCCAAAGAATGATGTCACATTTTATGATGTGATCACTTCTCTCAATTGTGCTCTCTTGAGTCTACCAATTCTTTCCATGCAGGTCATCAAACGGCCATCAGTTGGTAAAACTTTCCTCTTCACTAAGCCAAAAATGGATCCAGAATAGATGTAATGAGTTTTACTAACCCAAGCTTTAAAATAAATATTACTATTACTCCCACCACGACATTTCCCTGTATCTTCCAATATCCCCAAAGCATTGCCTGAAAATAATGATAAAAAATATTCTCAGTTTGCAAGGAAAATAGACTCTTAGTAAATGACACATGGAACGTTCATATCCACATAAATAAATTGTATTTCATATATAAAAATATAGCGCTTTCTCATTCTTCAAGAGAAGGCCAAAGCCCAAATAACCAAACCAATAACATTAGAAGCAGTGTTTGACTTGGAAAGACCACAAGTATATCTGGCTTTTGACCATATTAAAACAGTCATATTTCTGGGTGATGTTATTCATCTACTCATTTACCACCTGACCAAATACCATCCATGACTAAATCAATAATTAAAAGTTTCAGAATAGACATGGAACTACTCAAAACTATTCTTCTAGGAAGGATACATATAACCCCACATCCAAAGAGGTGTTTCATTGGCTTCTGTAGTAGCAGTGTAGCACTGTTAGTCACTCAGTTCTGTCCAACTGTTTGGGACCCCACAACTGTAGCCCACCAGGCTCCTCTGTCCATAGGATTCTCCAGGAAAGAATGCTGGAGTGGATTGCCATTCCCTCTCCAGAGGATCTTACTGACCCAGGGATCGAACCTAGGTCTCCTGCATTGCAGGCAGATTCTTTACCATCTGAGCTACAGGGAAGATACATTTACTGTTCATACACAAGGACATTTGTTGTTTTCTTATTCTATTCCCAACTTTGGGAAACTACATGCTATGAGTGATACCAATAATGCTGCTGCTGCTGCTAAATCGCATCAGTCGTGTCTGACTCTGTGCGACCCCATAGACGGCAGCCCACCAGGCTTCCCCATCCCCGGGATTCTCCAGGCAAGAACACTGGAGTGGGTTGCCATTTCCTTCTCCATTGCATGAAAGTGAAAAGTGAAAGTGAAGTTGCTCAGTCGTGTCCGACTCTAGCGACCCCATGGACTGCAGCCTACCAGGCTCCTCCGTCCATGGGATTCTCCAGGCAAGAGTACTGGAGTGGGGTGCCACTGCCTTCGCCATATCAATAATGGATGACCAATAATGGATGACCTTCAAATAAGGTCATTTGGAAATTTCCTTTCCAAAGTAAAGAAAGATTTGTAGAAGTATCAGAGAAGTGTCTTCTTATTATTTAATGGAGTGCTAATTTTTTTAAGTTCTCTTTTATCAACACTTTGACTTTCCTCAAACTCTAAGGAACTGATACTGCTTTAAAAGGTTCTAACCTTCTAATACAGAAATGTAAATTTTCATTATGTAGTAGCTGCAAATGTTTTCTTGGCTCTCAATCTCAGAAAACTAGTTTTTACTTATGGTTAATTTATTTTACTTTCAAGTAAGAAAACGTTCTGTGGAAGATTTAATACTGATTTCTGTTGAATTGTTACTTAAATGTGGGTATTTTTCAATACTATTTTTCAAATTATTGAAAAAATAGTTTCTCCTTATATAGTGAAATCTTTGGTGTGTCCATCTGAATTAATCATCCCAGGGTCTTCCTACTCTGCCATCTTGGCCACACCTCTAAATAGCTTGTTTAAAAATGACTCTGGGAGCTTTCCTACCTGAGAGAGTCTCATTAGTGGAAGTCTAGCTGACAGTGCAGGGGACACATGTTTGATTCCTTGTCTGGGAGGATGCTACATGCAGCAGGGCAGCTGGGCCTGTTCACCACAACTACTAAGCTTTGCTCTAGAGCCCAAGAACTGCAGCTAGTGAGCCCATGTGCCACAACTACTGAAGACCAAACACTCTAGAGCACGTGCTTGAAAAGAGAGAGGCCACTGCGATAAGAAGCTTGTGTAGTACAACTAGAGAGTAGCCTCTATTTTTCACAACTAGAGAAAAGCCTAGTGAATTTGCCAAAGAATTCAGATATTTGAGATATATGGAGAATATAGTAGCTCTAAAGATAGTGGTAAGAGGTGGCAAGAATATGCAGAAGAACTGTATAAAAAAGATCTTCATGACCCAGATAATCAAGATGGTGTGATCACTCACCTAGAGCTAGACATCCTGGAATGTGAAGTCAAGTGGGCCTTAGAAAGCATCACTATGATCAAAGCTAGTGGAGGTGATGGAACTCCAGTTGAGCTATTTCAAATCTTAAAAGATGATACTGTGAAAGTGATGCACTCAATATTCCAGCAAATTTGGAAAACTCAGCAGTGGCCACAGAACTGGAAAAGTTCTGTTTTCATTCCAATCCCAAAGAAAAGCAATGCCAAAGAATGCTCAAACCACTGCACAATTGCACTCATCTCACACGCTAGCAAAGTAATGTTCAAAATCCTTCAAGCCAGGCTTCAGCAATACGTAATCCATGAACTTTCAGATGTTCAAGCTGGATTCAGAAAGGCAGAGGAACCAGAGATCTAATTACCAACATCCATTGGATCATCCAAAAAGCAAGAGAGTTCCAAAAAAACATCTATTTCTGCTTTATTGACTATGCCAAAGCCTTTGACTATGTGGATCACAATAAACTGTGGAAAATTCTTAAAGAGTTGGGAATACCAGACCACCTGACCTGCCTCTTGAGAAATCTGTATGCAGGTCAGGAAGCAACAGTTAGAACTGGACATGGAACAACAGACTGGTTCCAAATAGGAAAAGGAGTACGTCAAAGCTTTAGACTGTCACCCTGCTTATTTAACTTATATGCAGAGTACATCATGAGAAACGCTGGGTTGGAGGAAGCACAAACTGCAATCAAGATTTCTGGGAGAAACATCAATAACCTCAGATATGCAGATGATACCATTCTTATGGCAGAAGAACTAAAGAGTCTCTTGATGAAAGTGAAAGAGGAGAGTGAAAAAGTTGGCTTAAAGCTCAGCATTCAGAAAACTAAGATCATGGCAGCCAGACCCATCACTTCATGGCAAATAGATGGGGAAACAGTGAACACAGGGGCTGACTTTAGTTTTTTGGGCTCCAAAATCACTTCAGATGGTGATTGTAGCCATGAAATTAAAAAATGCTTACTCTTAGAAGGAAAATTATGACAACCTAGACAGCATATTCAAAAGCAGAGACATTACTTTGCCAACAGAGGTCCATCTAGTCCAGGCTATGGTTTTTCCAGTAGTCATGTATGGATGTGAGAGTTGGACTGTAAAGAAAGCTGAGCACTGAAGAATTGATGCTTTTGAACTGTGGTGTTGGAGAAGACTCTTGAGAGTCCCTTGGACTGCAAGGAGATCCAACCAGTCCATTCTAAAGGAGATCAGTCCTGGGTGTTCATTGGAAGGACTGACGTTGAAGCTGAAACTTCAATACTTTGCCCACCTGATACGAAGAACTGACTCTTTGGAAAAGACCCCAATGCTGGGAAAGATTGAAGGCAGGAGGAGAAGGGGACGAGAGAGGATGAGATGGTTGGATGGCATCACTGACTCAATGGACATGAGTTTGAGTCAACCCTGGGAGTTGGTGATGGACAGGGAGGCCTGGTGTGCTGCAGTCCATGGGGTCGCAAAGAGTTGGACATGACTGAGCAACTGAACTGAACTGAACTGAACTGAAAGATAGTGGGACAGGATTGTTGTTGCTAAGTAGCACGGATGTTCTACAGTAGGATAATGAACGACTGAGAGTGAATAACAGGAAACTGAAAGTCACGTGGGAAGTTGAATGGACGTCTTTTTTGCATACAAGCATGGTCTCATTTCCTGCAAGGGGAGACTAGAGAAAGCTGAGGGCCAAGACAAGACTTTATGGTCAGAAAGGCTGAATTTTAAAAACGACTAAATTTCAACCAAGATACATGGTCAATGGTATGTAAAGGTGATATGGTAGGATTACCATGGTAAAATGTTGGCGTGCGTGTGTGCCTGCGTGCTCAGTTGCTCAGTCATGTTTGGGTCTTTGTGAGCCCATGGACTGTAGCCTGCCAGGTTCCTCTGTCCATGGGACTTCCCAGGCAGGAATACTGGAGTGAGTTGTCATTTCCTCCTCCAGGGGATCTTTCCTATTAAGGGGCCAAACACACAAAAGTTCAGGGAAGGGAGTAAAAGCTTAAGAAAATAGGCATGCTACACACACACACACACACACACACAAGTATGGCTGCCAGACGGTGAGATCAATATGTTCCATGGGCAGGCCAAGAGGATTCACAGTTTACCAAGACCATAAGGAAGTGCTGGTGAAATAAGCACAGCCACTGGACAGTAGCTTGGTAGTGCTCCTCTTTAGGGTGAAATTATAGTAAGAGAGATCTTTATAGGCCTCATCTCATTGTTAGCAAAGGAGATGATAGGACCCTGAAACACTAGTGGTTGGGTGGAGGCACTTAATTACCAGAAGACAAGGGTTCATTTTTATATAGTTCACAATTATTATAATGACTGACAAGTTTGGTATGAATGCCAAGACTTACTGTGTTACCAAAATAAGTTAGGAGAATGTGATAGCCTTATGGGCAAAATCAATGGGCAGTGATAAATGTAATCACTCAGCATCTACCAGCAGAAAATGCAAGGATGGATAACTGGGAGGCTGAGTGTGGCTGCCATAATAAATGTGCCATGATCTTTGTCCAATTTATAGATCTAAGCCAATTTTCAGACCACAGAACCCATTCATTGTAGTTGTAGGTCCCCATGGGGATTGACCCTGTTATGACCATGGCATGCATATGTGTGTGACTCCCACAGTCTTTCTCAAAAGAGACCAAAGGCCATGCACATTTTAAAAACAGTTGGCACTAAGCTTTAGTTAACATTGAAACCAGGAAACCTAACATATATATCATTAGGACCTCAGTTAGAGTGAGAGAATATTTAGGGTAGTTGAAAAATGGAGTTCTGTCCAAGGTTTACAATGGGTCCACTGATTGGAACAGAAACTACCTGGCCTGCACAGCCAGAAATATTATCTAGCCCTTTATAAAGTTTGCTGGCTTCAGATCTAAAGGACGCCAGAGTAGTTATCCCTATCATACTATCATATCTCCATTTGATTCACTCATCTGGCTCCTGAAGAAACTGGATGGATCCTGGGAGACGACTATAGACTGTCTCAAGCTCAACCAAGGTATCCCTGATCATAGCTACTGTGCCAGATGTGGTATCTTTGTTAATTTAAGTTTGTTGTTGCTGTTCAGTCGCTAAGTCATGTCCAACTCTTACAGTGAATTAATTTAGCCTTAAGAACAAGATATGTAGCAACTGGTTTGATGAATGCATTCTTTTCCATCCAACTCAGATAATGGGATCAAAAACCTTTCAGTGTACATCCACATGAAAAGAATATATATTTAACAAGGCAGTAACAGGAGTGAAATATCAGATAGTGGATGTGAGAGGGACAACACTTGTTCTCCAGTGTATATCATCTCCTTCCTTCTTTGTGGTGGAATCTCTGAGTCTCAGCGGCCTCAGAACTGCAGCTGAAGAGGCCATTTCCCAGCTTCTCTTGTAGCTAGGCACGGCTGGCCAGTGGGATGTGAAATGAAATGATATATGTACCTTCTGTGCCCTAACCTTAAAAAGAGGCATTTCCTTTCCTTCCCCCTTTCCCTTGTTCTGCCAGTTAGAATGTGGATGTGATGGCTGGAGTTGGAGCAGGTATCTTGTTGTTGTTCAGTCACCCAGTTGTGTCTGCCTCTTTGCGACCCCATGGACTGCAGCATGTCAGGCCTCCCTGTTCCTCACCACCTCCCAGAGTTTGCCCAAGTTCGTGTCCATTGCATCGGTGATGCCATCCAGCCATCTCATTGTCTGACACCCTTTTCTCCTCCTTCATGGGGTTCTCATGGCTGGCCACTCCCTCCTCCTGTGGATCATGTTTTGTCAGAACTCTCCACTGTGACCTGTCCATCTTGGGTGGCCCTACACAGCATGGCTCATAGCTTCACTGAGTTACACGAGCAACTTCACCACAACAAGACTGTGGTTCCACGAAGGGGCCATGTATCTTAATGTGGGTTAAGAGAGAAGATTTTGTATGGAAGACTCCTGTAGGTTCCAGAGTCATCTGTAGAAAGGGGATAAATTTCTCCTGTGGCAAGAAGAAAAAAGTACCCACAGAGAATGGCTAAACCTGAGCAAGAAGAAAACAAAGAATGAACATTCACAGATCAGCTACATTGAAGTAGAGGGACTTTTTGAATTGGATGAAGAATAATCTGGAAAGTCAGAGAGTTGAGATAGAATTTTGTTAAGGCTGATGGGGGAGTGAATTTCTGTAAAGAGACAGACTCAGTCTCAGATGTTTGTATATTTTAGGGAGTAAATCTAATTGGGAGATAATAAACATACACACATATGTCTTAGATACAGTGATTGTAAAACATATTCAGGTCACTACAGAGTGTTAACAAAGAGATTTTATGCTATTATTATAAAGTTGGGCGAAATGTTGCCTATGCACCTCAGTCACGTGGTGATCAAGGATTCATAGCAAAGTACCAGAAAACAAAGAGCACAGAATTATTCATACTCCTCACAACAGGACTCATATAATCCATTTTTAATTCAGAAGTCTTGCTATCAAATATTTCTATAAAATCCTACATTTGGGGTATCTCATAAATCTATATAGATACGCTATATATAACTCTAACTTTACTTAAAAGTAACTTCCTTAATGTAAAAGCTAATTTCATTGTCACTTAATCTCTAATTATTATCTAAAGGTATGATTGGCATTTGTTAAATTGGTAGAGAAATTAGGTGAAGTAGTATATGATGTTGGGGTTTAAGATACACATCCAGCAAAGATTCTGATAAGTGTATTAAAATAATGTAAAAACTTATAACATGAATAATAGTTAAAACAATGCTTTAGCTGTTTGTTAGTATACTCCCCCATCCTCCCCAAAAAGCTTTTTTTTTTTGTTTGTCGCTTATTGCCAGAAATAGATTTAGACACTGCAGGTTTGATACACTTTGTGCCTTTATATCCTTGTAACTATGCTTTCAAACTTAGAAATTGTCATCAAAGAAAAAAATTAATTAGTGTTTTATTTATAATTTAAATTGTAAGCCAGGTATTCCTGGATAACAGCTTAACAAATATGCAGGTAGAATTGTCTCTAACAGTAGTAATTCTCAGATATTTGGGTGATTTTTTCCTATGTGAGGTGTCTTTTGACATAACGACAAAGAATTCTTTTTATCATTAGAATCACTTAATATCCAAACTGAAAGAAATAAATGGAAGGCCCTTCCACCGTTCATATGTCATACTTTGCTTTTTCTGGTCAACTTAAAAAAGTGATCAGACTCTCAGGAGAATGCTGCTTGGGGTTCCACCATGATCTTTCAAATCCCATTTTTCAAACTTCAGAGTTTTCTCATGATATGTTAATTCTGTGGTGGACCAAAATTTTTGAAAAAGTTTAATTCAACTCAATTTATCTTAGTTGTAGCAGCTCTGGCATGGCTTTCTTCCCAGAGTATTGCCTGTTCCATATGCAAAAGTGGTAGAGTAAGTTCTAAGGAAGCAATGTGATAGTTTAATATAGATGTAAAACCTAGGTCATGTTTGGATTTTTCAATATGCATCACATAAAGTAGTGTTAGCAGCCACAGATACAACATTTAATTAAGGATTTGGAATTATGTGAATAATTTTGGAGTTATAATTAACTCAGAATATTACAAAATTCAACATTTTTAACATTTTTATAAAGTTTAATGACCTAATCCTGAGATCTCAGTTTAAAGACCACTGCATTATTGAGGATATTTCGAAGATGAACAGGGGGAGAGAAGGGCAAGGCCTGATTATTTATTCTTTGTCTCCATAATAAGTATCATGTATGCAGTCATCTCTGTAATGAGAATGATTCTTCCTTTAGTTAAATTGAAATTAAACTGTTCCACCTTTGACATGCTTAAGATTGTTAGGATTTCAGACATTTAAGTTGGAGGTCTGAAGGCTGTTTTTCCTACAGAGCTGTGACTACCGTGTTTCTTATTGTCTTGGTCATGAAAGGTATGGACTCTCTCTGAAATATTTTAACCAATCTACATATTATAAACCCAACTGGCTCATCTATGAGAGTCAGTTTATAATATCCATCATACTAATCAAAAAAATTAATTTTAGACATGAAAACCCACTTATAGCATTCATTTTATTGATTAGCGAAGTCTGAAGTGTTAATGGAAGACAGTGATAGCTGAAGTACTTATTCTTGCTGTGTTTGGAAAACAGTCTTTCTGATTAAACACCATCTGAATACTTCTAGTGTGAACTGTAGATTATGGCAACTGATGATCATTAGATGATAAAGTAAATTAAGTAACATATATGAATGCATATCATATGATCTACACTAAAGTATTTTGAGGTAAGGTATAACAAACTAGTGGTAAAGAGCCTGCTTGCCAATGTAGGAGACACAAGAGCCGCAGGTTCGATCCCTGGATCGGGAAGATCCCCTGGAGGAGGGTATGGCAACCCATTCCAGTATTCTTGTCTGGAGAACTCCATGGATAGAGGAGCCTGGCACACTACAGTCCATAACATGCATGCACACACATAACAAGCAAATTCAAACTGACTTAACATTCCACACAATATTCAACACTGAAAATTGAGGATGAGTAGCAGAAAAGTCAAACTATGTTGATTTGATTTGAAGGCTCATATAAATGAACAATGAATATGGGAAAAGCAAGGGGCCAGAAGAGTGCCTGTTTGAAACTTTTACAGCTTGTACTTTTGCAGCTTGTTCCTTATATTTTTTTGTCTATTTGCAATGCTACAGATCTTTGTTTATTTGATCAGCGTTCCAGCTCCATGTCTCCTTCAATTTTTGGTCACAAGATGACTACCTTCAACAACAAGGACCACATGCTTTCTCATTCAAATCGAGGGTGGAGTAGGAGGGGAGAGGGTGCCACGTCTCACAGCCTTGGGCAAGTCCTGTATTTGGTGCCCACTCTCAAACCATTTGTTATGGCCAAGGGAACACCATAGGTCAGGACTGATCCAAATTGGATTTATTTTTTGGGATAAGGGTTAGGGTTAGGGTTAGGGTTAGTTCCATCTAAATTTCTGAGGTATGTGCTACACAATGTAGGAAGAGTAAAATAAATGTCAGGCAAGCGTTCACTACACTTTTAAAGCATGTAAATATATAACAATGATATAATTTTCTCTGTTGAAATGAAAAAAAAAAAAAAAAAACACCTTACTCTAAGCATATGTAATAAAGATCCTGACTCTATTTTTGATGTTTGACCACTGACAACTTTCAAGCCTCACCAGTTCTCTCTTGATCCGCATCTGGGAAGGTTGATATGAAAGCCCCGATGCTCCTTCTCTGGTGCCATAGAGAAATTCAAGCTGTAGAAGCCCTGGTGGCCAATGAGAATTTTCATCTTAGAGCTACAGCCTAGCCACCATAAAATGCCCAAGGCTAGTCTTCTCCAACTCCACTACAAAGACATTTTGGATTTGCTCAGAAGGCTTGCCCTGCTCTTTCTAGAAAGTCTCATTGTGTGAGCAATAACTGTCATATACCCCTTGATATATGTGTGGTTGAAATCTGAACCAAATTTCAGGTGTGTGTCCATTTCACTTCTGTGGGTGATTGCAATAGCATATAAGCTATAAGAGCAATAAGTTGTAGTGTTTCATTATTCTTATCAACAAGGGTATCATCTTCTTTCTGAATCCCCTACTTCTTTGAAAATTACCAGAAACTTGGGATATATCTTTTGTTCTTTCTTAATTTTTCTTTTTTCTTTTTTTTTTTGCTGCTCACCATGCCTTTAAAATCCTGCCAGCCCGAGCGAGCGGCCCGGGGCGCCGAGGGGGCCCGTGCCCCACCGGGCGTGAATAAAAAAAAAAAAAATCCTTTTTGCCAACTTCATGGCTACTACCTCAACTCAGACTTTCAAAATTTCTCATTCTTATTATTTCATCAGTCTTCTATTATAATAATTGGTTTGTTTTCCCAGTCTTGGCCATTTATTCTCTAATGCCTCCACCTTACACATTGCTCCTGAAGTAATTCTCCCCCAAACTTGCCTAAACAATCCATTAGATTTCCATTAGATTTCAAACTCCTTCAGTTCAGTTCAGTTCAGTTCAGTCACTCAGTCGTGTCTGACTCTTTGCGACCCCATGAATCGCAGCACGCCAGGCCTCCCTGTCCATCACCAAATCCTGGAGTTCACTCAAACTCACGTCCGTCGACTCGGTGATGCCATCCAGACATCTTATCCTCTGTCGTCCCCTTCTCCTCCTGCCCCCAAACCCTCCCAGCATCAGAGTCTTTTCCAATGAGTCAACTCTTCGCATCAGGTAGCCAAAGTACTGGAGTTTCAGCTTTAGCATCATTCCTTCCAAAGAAATCCCAGGGCTGATCTCCTTCAGAATGGACTGGTTGGATCTCCTTGCAGTCCAAGGGACTCTCAAGAGTCTTCTCCAACACCACCGTTCAAAAGCATCAGTTCTTCGGCTTTCAGCTTTCTTCACAGTCCAACTCTCACATCCATACACGACCACTGGAAAAACCATAGCCTTGACTAGACGAACCTTTGTTGGCAAAGTAATGTCTCTGCTTTTCAATATGCTATCTAGGTTGGTCATAACTTTCCTTCCAAGGAGTAAGTGTCTTTTAATTTCATGGCTGCAATCACCATCTGCAGTGATTTTGGAGCTCCCAAAAATAAAGTCTGACACTGTTTGCACTGTTTCCCCATCTATTTGCCACGAAGCGATGGGACCAGATGCCATAATCTTCGTCTTCTGAATGTTGAGCTTTAAGCCAACTTTTGACTCTCCTCTTTCACTTTCATCAAGAGGCTTTTGAGTTCCTCTTCACTTTCTGCCATAAGGGTGCTGTCATCTGCATATCCGAGGTTACTGATATTTCTCCCAGCAATCTTGATGCCAGCTTGTGCTTCCTGCAGCCCAGCGTTTCTCATGATGTACTCTGCATACAAGTTAAATAAGCAGGGTGACAATATACAGCCTTGATATACTACTTTTCCTATTTGGAACCAGTCTGTTGTTCCATGTCCAGTTCTAACTGTTGTTTCATGACCTGCATATAGGTTTCTCAAGAGGCAGGTCAGGTGGTCTGGTATTCCCATCTCTTTCATAATTTCCCACAGTTTATTGTGATCCACACAGTCAAAGGTTTTGGCATAGTCAATAAAGCAGAAGTAGATGTTTTTCTGGACCTCTCTTTCTTCCTCAGTGATCTAGTGGATGTTGGCGATTTGATCTTTGGTTGCCCTGCCTTTTCTAAATTCACCTTGAACATTTGGAAGTTCACCAATCATGTACCGTTGAAGCCTGCCTTGGAGAATTTTGAGTATTATTTTACTAGTGTGTGAGATGAGTGCAATTGTGTGGTAGTTTGAGCATTATTTGGCATTGCCTTTTTGGGGAATTGGAATGAAAGCTGACCTTTTCCAGTCCTGTGGCCACTGCTGAGTTTTCCAAATTTGCTGGCATATTGAGTGCAGCACTTTCACAGCATCATCTTTCAGGATCTGAAATAGCTCAACTGGAATTTCATTACCTCCATTAACTTTGTTCATACTGATGCTTTCTAAGGCCCACTTGACTTCACATTCCAGGATGTCTGGCTCTAGGTGAGTAATCACACCATTGTGGTTATCTGGGTTGGGGAAGCAAAACTATTCATCTTGCCCTATTTACATTTTTCCATTTCCTCTGCCACATTTCCCCTCATCATCACCTTCGCTTCCATGATATCTACATACACACTGCTGCTGCTGCTAAGTCGCTTCAGTCGTGTCCAACTCTGTGCGACCCCACAGACGACATACACACTACACAACACTTAAGTCAACAGTTCATATGCAAGGAAATACATATAAAGGTGCATGCTTCTTTGTCTGGAGCACATTTTCATCTCTTCTTAGCTTGGCCAATTCTAATTGATTCTTCAAAATTCATCTTGTGCTTTACATTTTATGAGAAGTACTTCCTGTTTAATGCAGAGTGAGTGAGATGCTCCTCCACATTTCAACAACAAACTTGATTTCAGTGCTTACTATCATCATAGTTGATTTGATCCTCTACATCTTTCTCCAAATTTAATCTTCTTGAGGGCAGGAACTATGTTTCTCATCTCAGAATGTCACAATCTATTAGGGTGGTAAGTCTGTAGATACATAAATAACAAAGGTAACTAACAATAAAAAAGATGACTTATGGAAAGTCAGCAATAGAGTCATAAGTTCTAGAGGAGATAAAAAGGCTCACTGTGGAGATATTAGGGCCTTGCTGCTGCTAAGTCACTTCAGTTGTCTCCAACTCTACGTGATCCCATGGACGGCAGCCCACCAGGCTCCCCCGTCCCTGGGATTCTCCAGGCAAGAACACTGGAGTGGGTTGCCATTTCCTTCTCCAATGCATGAACGTGAAAAGTGAAAGTGAAGTCGCTCGGTTGTGTCCAACTCTTAGTGACCCCATGGACTGCAGCCCACCAGGCTCCTCTGTCCATGCGATTTTCCAGGCAAGAGTACTGGAGTGGGGTGCCATTGCCTTCTCCAGATTAGGGCCTTAGTACATTGCAAATGGGAATGAAAAAATAGTAGCCACTTTGGAAAACAGTTCAACTGTTCCTCAAAAGATTAAACATAGAGTTACCACATGACCCAGCAATTCCACTGCTATATATATATATATATATACACTCAAGAGAAATGAAAACATATGTTGATACAAAAACTTGTATATCAATGTTTATAGAAGCATTACTCATAATAGCCTAAAAGTGGAAACAATCCAAATGTCTACCAATTGAAGAATGGATAAACAAAGTTTGTCAACATGGCTTGAAGTGAAAGAAGCCAGTCACAAAAAACCACATATTGCATGATTCTGTTCACAGGCCATGTCCTGAACAGACAAACCTAAAGAGACAAAAAAAGTAGATTAGTGCCTGTCTAGGGCATCAGGGAGAAGGGAACAAGAGGAATAGGAAGTGACTATGAAGTTTCTTTTGGGGGGTGATGAAAATGTTCTGAAGTTGATTGTTGTGATTGTTGCACAACTTTGTGATTATACCAACAACCACTGAACTATACTTAATAAAAGGAGAGAAAGACTTCCTGGTGCTGGAGAAATCTGGATACATAAATGAATGATGTGAAAAGCAGAGATAGCACATTGTAGTGAATTAACAAATCTTTCTGTTCAGCAGACTTGATCTGAATCTGCTCTGCCACTTGGTCAAGTTACCTTTCCTAAGCCTGTATCCTCATCTAAAAAGTGAATATATCAGTATAATTATTTCAGAGGATTAGTGTGATGACAAATTATATAACAGATGAAAATATTTAGCCGGGAACAAAGTGAATGTTCAATAAATATTAGTTTCTATTATTATTATAAATCAGCTCAATATTGAATATTGGATTAGGTGGGACAGAAGGAGCATGTTATATCAGTGAAAACTCTCAGAAACTTATTTGACGTTTGTAGCAGAAAGAAATTTGAGGCACAAAATAATACAAAGATAATTGTATATATTCAGCTTAAGAAACATATATTAAATTCTTTCTTCTAATCACTAGACACTGTGCTAGATTGCAGAATATAAAGATAAAGGAGAAGTAGACTAAAAGATGTGCAAATGAGAAGTGGTCCTTGACTTGGTGGTCCAGTACACAGGTAAACAAATAATGTGTAGGAAAGTATCCTATAATACAAATGTTGGCTTTGCACACACCTAAGATGGTGGACAGGAAAAAAAGGGTACATAAGAGGTGATATCCATGCTCAATATTGAAACTGTTTGTTAATCCCTTGAGCCTGCAATTACTGGAAAACTTGTTAGGATTCTTTGCTGACATTTTCCACCTCCAATACAGAGCAGAGATGATTACAGGCTTGATCCACTTTTGTTCAATGGAAAGATGAGAAAAATAATGTCCAAAATGTTAAAGTTCAAAATGTTAAAGAATGCCTGTTCTACAATGATCATCAATATTCCAGAGACTAATGATTAAATTCCCAGGCTACTTGTCTTTCTTATTTGGCTGTTGACTCCTTGAAGGTAAAATCTTGAGTGTATCTTGTGCTCTTTTTGGATTGTCCCAACTTGGCTTAGTAGTTACATTAACAAATTGGTAAATGTTCCCAAATCCCTCTTTGCTTTCCCCGTGGCTCGGTGGTAAAGAATTCACCTGCCAATGCAAGAGTCACAGGTTTGATCTCTGGGTGGGGAAGATCCACTGGAGAAAGTAATGGAGCCTGGGAAATCCCATGGACAGAGGTACCTGGTGGGCTACAGTCCATGGGGTTGCAAAGAGTCAAACATGACTCAGTGACTAAACAACAACAAATCCCTATTATATCAAAATTGGAAGAATCTTTATTTAAAAAAAATCTATATATGGGTGTCTTCTCTAGCGGCTCAGATGGTAAAGAATCTGTTGGCAATATGGGAGACCTAGGTTAGATCTGAAATGGAACAATAGCAACAAAACAACTTTATATAACCATGCTTGTTTTCAAATAAAATAGTCATTTTATCATTCTCTCTTTTCTTTAGGCAGAGAAGGCAATGGCACCCCACTCCAATACTTTTGCCTGGAAAATCCCATGGATGGAGGAGCCTGGTAGGCTGCAGTCCATGGGGTCGCGAAGAGTCGGACACGATTGAGCGACTCCACTTTCACTTTTCACGTTCATGCATTGGAGAAGGAAATGGCAACCCACTCCAGTGTTCTTGCCTGGAGAATCCCAGGGACGGGGGAGCCTGGTGGGTTGCCGTCTATGGGGTCGCACAGAGTTGGACACGATTGAAGTGACTTAGCAGCTTTTCTTTAGGAGAAACTATTTGAAGGTTTGGTAAACAGGGAGTACCTTGGCAGCTGAAAACAGATTTTCCTTTGAACAGAGATGGCATGTACAGATCACTGTGATGTGGAGAT
Source organism: Bos indicus (assembly GCF_029378745.1). Lineage (NCBI taxonomy): Eukaryota > Metazoa > Chordata > Mammalia > Artiodactyla > Bovidae > Bos > Bos indicus. Next base: position 81,571,350 of record NC_091764.1, on the reverse strand, counting down.
AAAGCCAAGAACAAACGTAATTCTAGAGCAGAGCTCTTTGGCTGGAGTCATGCATCAGTGGTCTGGAGAGGCTCTGAACTTGACCCGGTGCTGTGAGAGTTCTGATGGTCAAGAGGAGACGTTGTCTAGTCCACTCTTTTCTTAAGCACTTAACTCAGTTACAGTATTTAGGGTAGTCTGTTTGGAAGTGGTTAAGAAATCAGGGCCCGTTCTTCTCAGGACCAGTCCTACCAAGTCCTAGACAGGAGTGCCATTATGGGGATGGTTTGACTTGAATGGGTTAGTCACATAAACAGGGTCTGTCATTCAAGTGAACAAGAAGCTGTAACCAACAGGAGGTAGCGCCCGAGTCAACCTGTTTCACAGGGAAGCGCTCTGAAGACCACAGGAGCCAAAACTGGCGGGTCTCAGAAGATTGGGCCTGGGGCTCGCGCTTGGCCTGGGCATACGTGACGCGCCTGTGGGCGTTGAGTGACAGGCGCGGTGTTGGGCGGGCCTTGGCGGAAATCAACTTCCGGGGGCAGAGGCTCTGGAAGCCGGGTGGTGAGTGCGCTGTCCCAACGCCTGTTCCTGGGCCGCATTCCCCTAGGTCTGGGTCGCGCCCGGGGGCGCGCGCGTGCCTGTGTGCTGGGGGTGGCTCACCTGGCGCTGTGGGGGAGCAGCGCAGCTGTGGTGGCAGTGACGGCAGGCGGCAGCGGCGAGAGCCGGGGCGCAGGTAAACGGACGCTCGCCTTCTGGGCCTGGGTCTGGGGCCCGGGCCGCACGAGGCCGGCGGCGCGCCGTGAGGCGGCCTGGGCACGGGCTGGGAGCGCGGACGGGCTTCTGCCACCGGCAGGTACGACCCCGGCCCAGGGAGGTCTCGGGCCGGGGAGTCACGGGGCGTGACCCGCCGCGGGCGGGAGCTGAGCCTCGCTCCCCAGCGGGCGGTGTCTACCCGTGCTTTCCCTCGCTGGCACATTTCTGCCCCTGCATGTTCCAGAACCGAATGTTTTCGAAAGTCTACGCACAAGTACACGTGATTACTGTGTCACCAAAGCTCCCATGAACGGTGACTTTGATCCTTGCCGAGTTTTCACCGATCGCGTCTTGTTTAAGTTTTCCCTTTGACTTAAGTACAACAGGGTCCGTCAGACAGTCATATTTCCTTGTCTTTACTTTGGGCCACAGACTGCAATAAAAGTAGCATTTCAGAGTGAAGGCAGTGGCCGGTAACTTTCCAAGTGGTGAGGCATCTTTCATCCCCTTAAGTGCGCCCCCTCTCCTACAATAAAGATGATTCTTCCATCTGCCCTTGTTGCATACTGCGGAGCAAAGCTTTGGACGTAAAACCTATGTTTGGCTTCACTTGAAGGAGTGGGAACCCTATTAAAAGCAGCTCTGAGTGGGGTTTGTTTTTTTTTGGTAGGATGATGTTGCTGCTGCTACTCTCACTTGCTTCCCTGATGAGAGTTGGGGCACAGCCTGATTACCTGGAGGGTCAAGTTCTGACCACAGCTGTAGGTGATTTAGAGGCGCCTTAGGAATTAGGACTCTCTTTCTCCTATCTCCCCTTCTGAACTGTACAGGAACTGATGCCCACCTTACTCGTTAAATATTTATCTGGGTGGTAGTTGGACGAAGGCATTTTGAATGTTGCATTAGTGCTGGTGATGGGGGTGGGCTGATTTTTCATCTTGTCACGGGGGGACGGGCTAACATTTCACCCTACAGTTTAAGACCGAGTTCCCAGAATATTTAGCTGGATGGGATGACAGGGACTGGCAATAAATTCACGTTGTTCTCTGCCATCGGAGACCTGTATCCTTTATCTCATTTGCTTTGTGCTGCAGTTTCTGTTCCATTGAGGGGATTAGCGCTACTGTACCTGTAAGGTTGATGGAGCTGGAGGACGCCAGAGAGAGTGCACCTGTATGGTGCTGGCTACTGGGTAAATTGTGTGGTAGAGAATTGCCCTGGTTACGAAGTTTGGTATACTGCAGGCTGGCTAGGAAGTTGTTCTGTGAGTTGGGAAATCTTATTATTAACTGGTTTCCCAGCAACAGTACACGCCAAATGGAATAAACATAAAACAAAGTGGTGAAAGTTACAATTTACCTAACTTTTATTAAATGGAAAAATGTATCTTCTTATTGGAGTGATCAGCTCAAAGCTCCTATTTTATTTTAATCATCTTGATAGCAAACAGAAACTGCAGAAAGTCATCATAGAGAGACAGCATTTTTTTTTTTTTTTTGGAGTGGCAGTGGGGAAAAAAAAAGAAGATAGATGGTTACCAAGTAGCTAGTCTGAAGCTTAAATGGACAAATAGGAATTTGCCTAGTTAGAGGCACTTTATCTTATATTCCTAGCTATATATATATATGGTTGTAAAGTATATAGGATTGTTATGAATAAAGAAAACTATGTTTATTGTCTTGTATTTCATAGCAGAAATTGGGGTGGAAATGCATTTAGTTGGCTGAGGTCATTTTTATTAGTAACTTGGAAAGGGCATGTTTAGGTGAGTGTTTCCAAATTTTAGCTTGTAATCACTGTGCCTCCTTTATCAATCTGTTACTTGTGACTTTTGGTCTTTCTTGAAACTCATCAAATTTTGTTATTTTCTGTCTAAACAATGAGAACAATAAAAAGGACACACTGGAGTAACTTTTTATATCAGTGTGTTTCTTCTTACTAATGATAAATCAGTATTTTGATTTGTAATATTTCTAAAAAATTTTTGTTTCCCCCACTGTTTCTCTTCCACCCCAATACCCATTTATTGGGTTGTCATTTAATTTGAAACATATTTTTCAAAGCTTCCCTGGTGGCTCAGTGGTAAAGAACCCACCTGCTAATGTAGGAGACTGGGACTTGATCCCTGGGTGGGGAATATTCCCTGGAGAAGTAAATGGCATCCCATCCCTGTATTCTTGCCTAAAAAATTCCTTGGACAGAGGAGTCCAGTTGGCTACAGTCCACAGTGTTGCAGAGAGTCAGACATGACTGAAAAATTAAATAACAACAACATATTTTTCAAAAGAGCATGTCTTGTGTCTTTTAAAATGTGGGCTTATTGAGGTATAGTTTATAAGTAAAAACACTCTAGTATCTTGTTCTTTAAACTGACACATGCACAATATTCATATAACTACCACCACAATCCAGACACAGAACATTTCAATCATTCCAAAAAGTTCCCTCATGCGACTTTGTAGTTGGTTTCCTCCCCTCAGTGGTTGATCAGGCAACCACTGATCTGTTCCCTATCCATATAGCTTTGTCTTTTCTGGAATGTCATATAAACAGACTCCTACAACAAATAGAATTTTTTTCTGGTTTCTTTCACTTAATGCTTTTGTGATTCACCCATTTTGGTGCATGTATCAGTGCTTTGTCCTTTTTTGCTTTATTGCCAAGTACTATTTCATTTCTTTGCATTAATCACTGAGGAAGGCTTTCTTACCTCTCCTTGCTATTCTTTGGAACTCTGCATTCAAATGGGTATATCTTTCCTTTTCTCCTTTGCTTTTAGCTTCTCTTCTTTTCTCAGCTATTTGTAAGGCCTCCTCAGACAACCATTTTGTCTTTTTGCATTTGTTTTTCTTGGGGATGGTTTTGATCACTGCTGCTGTACAATGTCACGAACCTTCGTCCATAGTTCTTTGGGCACTGTGTCTATCAGATCTAATCCCTTGAATCTATTGGTCACTTCCACTATATGATCATAAGGGATTTAAGTCAAACCTGAATGGTCTAGTGGCTTTCCCTACTTTCTTCAATCTAAGTCTGAATTTGGCAATAAGAAGTTCATGATCTGAGCCACAGTCAGCTCCCGGTCTTGTTTTTGCTGACTGTATAGAGCTTCTCCAGCTTTGGCTGCAAAGAATATAATCAGTGTGATTTTGGTATTGACCATCTGGTGATATCCAGTGTAGAGTCTTCTCTTGTGTTGTTGGAAGAGTGTGTTTCCTATGACCAGTGCATTCTCTTGGCAAAACTGTTAGCCTTTGGCTTGCTTCATTTTGTACTCCAAGGCCAAATTTGCCTGTTATTCCAGGTATCTCTTGACTTCCTACTTTTGCTTTCCAGTCACCTATGATGAAAGGGATATATGTTTTGGCTGTTAGTGCTAGAAGGTCTTACAGGTCTTCATAGAACTGTTTAACTTCAGCTTCTTCAGCATAACTAGTTGGGGCATAAACTTGGATTATTGTGATATTGAATGGTAGAATAGGAAAGACTAGAGATCTCCTCAAGAAAATTAGTGATACCAAGGGAACATTTCATGCAAAGATGGGCACAATAAAGGACAAAAATGGTATGGAACTAATAGAAGCAGAAGATACAAAGAAGAGGTGGCAAGAATACAAAGAAGAACTGTACAAAAAAGATCTTCATGACCCAGATAACCATGATGTGTGATCACTCATTTAGAGCCAGACATCCTGGGATGCGAAGTCAAGTGGGCCTTAGGAAACATCCCTACAAACAAAGCTAGTGGAGGTGATGGAGTTCCAGTTGAACTATTTCAAATCCTAAAAGATTTGAAAGTGTGAAATCCTAGAAGCTGTGAAAGTGCTGCACTCAATATGCCAGCAAGTTTGGTCAGCAGTGGCCACAGGACTGGAAAAGGTCAGTTTTCATTCCAATCCCAAAGAAAGGCAATGCCAAAGAATACTCAAAACTACTGCACAATTGCACTCATCTCACATGCTAGTAAAGTAATGCTCAAAATTCTCCAAGCCAGGCTTCAACAGTACGTGAACCGTGAACTTCCAGATGTTCAAGCTGGTTTTAGAAAAGGCAGAGGAACCAGAGATCTAACTGCCAACAATCCATTGAATCATCAAAAAAGCAAGAGAGTTTCACAAAAACATATACTTGTGCTTTATTGATTATGCCAAAGCCTTTGACTGTGTGGATCACAACAAACTGGAAAAATTTTCAGGAGATGGGAGTATCAGACCACCTGACCTACCTCCCGAGAAATCTGTATGCAGGTCAAGAAGCAACAGTTAGAACCAGACATGGAACAATGGACTGGTTCCAAATCAGGAAAGGAGTACTTCAAGGCTGTATATTGTCACCCTGATTATTTAACTTATATGCAGAGTATATCATGAGAAACGCTGGGCTGGATGAAGCACAAGCTGGAATCAAGATCGCAGGGAGAAATATCAATAACCTCAGATATGCAGATGATACTCCTATTTTGGCAGAAAGTGAAGGAGAACTGAAGAGCCTCTTGAAGAAAGTGAAAGAGGAGAATGAAAAAGCTGGTTTAAAACTCAGCATTCAGAAAACGAAGTTTGTGGCATCTCGTCCCATCACTTCATGGCACATAGATGGGGAAACAATGGAAACAGTGACAGACTTTATTTTCCTGAGCTCCAAAATCACTGCAGATGGTGACTGCAGCCATGTATTTAAAAGATACTCCTTGGAAGAAAAGCTATGACTTAGCATATTAAAAAACAGAGACATTACTTTGCTGACAAAGGTCTGTCTAGTCAAAGCTGTGGTCTTTCCAATAGTCATGTGTGGATGTGAGAGTTGGACTGTAAAGAAAGCTGAGCACAGAAGAATTGATGCTTTTGAACTGTGGTGTTGGAGAAGACTCTTGAGAATCCCTTGGACTGCAAGGAGATCCAGTCAATCCTAAAGGAAATCTGGCCTGAATATTCATTGGAAGGACTGATGCTGAACTTGAAACTCCAGTACTTTGGCCACTGAAGTGAAAGAACTGACTCATTTAAAAAAACCCTGATGCTGGGAAAGATTGAAGGCAGGAGGAGAAGGAGATGACAGAGGATGAGATGGTTGGGTGGCATCACCTACTTTATGGACATAAGCTTGAGCAAGCTCTGGGAGTTGGTGATGGACAGGGAAGCCTGGCATGTTGTAGTCCTTAGGATCGCAAAGTGTTAGACATAACTGACAGATCTGACTGCCTATTTCATTTTATGGCTATATCACAGTCTTATTTATTCACCAGTTGATGGACATTTAGGTTGTTTCCAGTGTTTCTCATTTAGGAATGAAGGTGCTGTAAACATTCACATACATTTCTTTGTACATTCTTCTGTGGGTCTTTGTGTAGATAAATGCTTTCATATCTTTTGGTTAAATTTCTAGGAGTATGAATCTCTGATCATGTGGCAAATGTTCACTTAACTTTATAACATTACCAAAGATAAGAAATTACCAGCATTGTTTGATGGTTCCATTTTCTCCACATGCTGGTCAGCATTTGTCATTTTGCTTTTAATTTCAGCTATTCTAATAGGTATTTAGGGCTATCTCAACGATGTTTTAGTTTGAATTTTCCTATCAGCTAATATGTTGAGCTTCCCTGGTGGCTCAGATGGTAAAGAATCTGCCTACAACGTGGGAGACCTGGGTTTGATCTCTGAGTTGGGAAGATCCCCTGGAGGAGGGCATGATAACCCACTCCAATATGCTTACCTGGAGAATCCCCATGGACAGAGGAGCCTGGTGGGCTACAGTCCATGGGGTCACAAACAGTTGGAAACGACTGAGTGACTAAGCACAGCAATACTTTGAGCATCTTTTCATGTGCTCATTTGCTGTCATTTGCTATCTTGTGTGTTTTCTTTTGTGAAGTATCTGTTAAAACCTTTGGTCTGTTTTATTACTGAGTTGTAAGAAGTCTGGATACAATTACTTTATCATATATAGGTTGACAGATATTTTCTTTCAGTCTGTGGTTTGTCTTTTTATTTTCTTAATTGTATCTTTCAAAGAGTTGAAGTTGTACATTTTGAAGAAGTCCACATTATCATTTTTTTTTCTTTTGTAATTTGTGCTTTTGTGACCTATCTAGAAAATTTTGACTAACCCAGAGATACAATGATTTTTTTTTTCTGTGTTTTCTGTTAGAACTTTTATAGTTTTAGATTTTACCTTTAGTTCTGTGATCTGTTTTGATCAGCCTTTTATTCATTTCTGTTTGTAGTACAAGATATGTGTCAAAGTTCTTTTTCTCTCTTTCTTTCTTTTTTTTGGTATATGGACACCTAATTTGTCCAGTAACACTTGTTGAAGAGACTATCCTTACTATCCTTTCTTCAGTAAAATTTCTTAGCATTTTTGTCAGAAATCAATTGACTCTATGTGTAGATACGTTCCTGGACTCTCAGTTCGGTTCTGTCATTCCATGTGTCTTTCTTTTGGCCAAAACTACACTGTCTTCATTAATGTAACTTCGTAGTTTTGTTTTGAAATTAGGAAGTCTGAGTCTTCCAATTTTTTTTTTTTCTTTTTAATTGTTTTAGTTATCCTAGCTCTTTCTTTCCATGTATGTTTGTAGAATCAGCCTATTTCTAAAGAAAAGCATCCTGGAATTTTGATTCTGGATGCATTGAAGTTATAATTTTGCTTGAAGAGAATTAACATCTGAATGGTTTCTAATCCATTTTAATAAAGCCTTGATTTTCCTCATTAGCATTTTAAGCTTTTAGCAAAGAACTTTAACACACATTTAAAAAGTGTCTGTTTTATGTTATTTGGTGCTATTGTAAATGGTATTCTTTTTAAAAATTTCAATTTACAATTATTTATATAAATAAATTGATACTTTATTTTGACCCTGAATTCTCAGTCTTGTTAATAAATTCACTTACACTAATAGGTTTTCTAGACTGTTTGGAATTTTCTATGTAAACAATCTTGTCTGCCAGTAGAGACAGTTTTAGTTAGTTCATATTTTCCTATTTGCCTTTTATTTATTTTATTTTATTTTTCTCATTATACTGGCTAGGACCTTCATGATGAGGTTAAACAGAACAAGTAAGAGCTGACATCCTTGTCTTAATTCTCATCTTAGTGGGGAGAGTATGTTATCTTTTACCACAAAGTAGTTAGCTATTGGTTTTTTGTAAATACAATTCTCATCAAATTGAGGAAATTTTCTTTAACTTCTAGTGAAATTTTTTTAAAAATCAAAATGAATTTTGTATTTTTTTGATTGTGGAAATTGTAGTTGATTAGAATGGAAAGTTGAAAAATAAACCAGTAAAGAAAAGAATTAATCCATTTCTATTAGTATGAAATAATTCCTGCATTATTATTCCTGCATAAAAATTCCGGCATTTTTTTGTTTGTTTTTATTTTGAAAACATTTAAAAAACAAAGTTGTAAATATTGTCATATTTTTTCCTTTTCACTAAACATTACACACATTGCTTACTGCATCATGAATTTCTTGAAAATTTGACTTGTATGTTCTTGATTTGTCATTCAGATGGTTGTTTTCCCCATTAGAATTAATATTAAGTCTATGTGCATAATTCTGATAAAATTCTTTTAGTTGATTTTTTAAAAAGTGATTATTACTCAAAATGCATGAACTTTTTCCAAATTCTTAATATACACTGCTGCCTTGTTTAATTTAATATTCCTAGAATTTATCTGCCTGGGCCTTTATTTGCAACAAATTTTGGAGCAAAAGGTGGCAGTTAATATCGTTGATTTTTTTGGAGCAGTGTTGCAAGATAGACTCCTAGGATTTCAGAAACTCAGTTTATTAGATTTATCTAGTTTATATCATTTATTTTATAGGTTTAGCATGTGCAATAAGTAAATGACTTTTCCTTCCACATTATTATTTTTCTGCCAGTGATCTAGATAAAATTCCTGATGCATTTTGTGTAATGTAAAATGCTCAAGTTCTTTTTATAAGGATTGTAGAAATCTTTGTGTTCAGTATCATGCAGAAACCCTTTATGCGTGTTATTTTATTGAATTCCAACCAGACTCTTTGGTTGTAGCCAAGTAGTATTTTCCCCATTTAATAGGTGAGGAAACTGAGTCTCAGACAAGTGAACAATGTTATTCAAGGTTGTATCAACAGTGAGTGGTACAGTTGGATTGATCACAAGTGTTTTTTTTTTATACTGCTTTTATTTGTAGACTACAATACCAATATTTGTATTTGTAAGGCCTCCTCAGACAGCCATTGCTTTTTTGCATTTCTTTTTCTTGGAGATAGTCTTGATTCCTGTCTCCTGTACAATGTCACAAACCTCCGTCCATAGTTCATCAGGCACTCTATCAGATCTAGTTCCTTAAATCTATTTCTCACTTCCACTGTATAGTCATAAGGGATTTGACTTAGGTCGTACCTGAATGGTCTAGTGGGTTTCTCCACTTTCTTCAATTTCAGTCTGAATTTGGCAATAAGGAGTTCATGATCTGAGCCACAGTCAGCTCCCGGTCTTGTTTTTGCTGACTGTATAGAGTGTCTCCATCTTTGGCTGCAAAGAATATAAGCAATCTGATTTCAGTGTTGACCATCCGGTGATGTCCATGTGTAGAGTCTTCTCTTGTGTTGTTGGAAGAGGGTGTTTGCTATGCCCAGTGCGTTCCCTTGGCAGAACTCTATTAGTCTTTGCCCTACTTCATTCTGTACTCCAAGGCCAAATTTGCCTGTTTTTTTTTTTTTTTTCATTCAAATTTGCCTGTTATTCCAGGTGTTTTTTGACTTCCTACTCAGGCCGTCTGAGGAAGCCTTACAAATAGCTGTGAAAAGAAGGGAAGTGAAAAGCAAAGGAGAAAAGGAAAGATATATCATTTGAATGCAGAGGTCCAAAGAATAGCAAGGAGAGATAAGAAAGCCTTCCTCAGTGATCAGTGCAAAGAAATAGAGGAAAGCAATAGAATGGGAAAGACTAGAGATCTCTTCAAGAAAATTAGAGATACAAAGGGAACATTTCATGCAAAGATGGGCACAATAAAAGACAGAAATGGTATGGACCTAACAGAAGCAGAAGATATTAAGAAGAGGTGGCAAGAATACACAGAAGAACTGGACAAAAAAGATCTTCACCACCCAGATAATCACGATGGTGTGATCACTCACCTAGAGCCGAACATCCTGGAATGTGAAGTCAAGTGGGCCTTAGGAAGCATCCCTACAAACAAAGGTAGTGGAGGTGATGGAATCCCAGTTGAGCTATTCCAAATCCTGAAAGATGATGCTGTGCAAGTGCTGCACTCAACATGTCAGCAAATTTGGAAAACTCAGAAGTGGCCACAGGACTGGAAAAGGCCCATTTTCATTCCAATCCCAAAGAAAGGCAATGCCAAAGAATACTCTAAATACCATACAATTGCACTCATCTCACATGCTAGCAAAGGAATGCTCAAAATTCTCCAAGCCAGGCTTCAACAGTACGTGAACTGTGAACTTCCAGATGTTCAAGCTGGTTTTAGAAAAGGTAGAGGAACAGAGATCAAATTGCCAACATCCGCTGGATCATCGAAAAAGCAAGAGAGTTCCAGAAAAACATCTATTTCTGCTTTATTGACTATGCCAAAGCCTTTGACTGTGTAGATCACAATAAACTGTGGAAAATTCTGAAAGAGATGGGAATACCAGACCACCTGACCTGCCTCTTGAGACACCTGTATGCAGGTCAGGAAGCAACAGTTAGAACTGGATATGGAACAACAGACTGGTTCCAAATAGGAAAACGAGTACGTCAAGGCTCTATACTGTCACCCTGCTTATGTAACATCTATGCCAAGTACATCATGAGAAACGCTGGGCTGGAAGAAGCACAAGCTGGAGTCAATAATGCCGGGAGAAATATCAGTAACCTCAGATATGCAGATGATACCACCCTTATGGCAGAAAGTAACGAAGAACTAAAGAGCGTCTTGATGAAAGTGAAAGAGGAGAGTGAAGAAGCTGGCTTAAAGCTCAACATTCAGAAAACGATGGTGGCATCTGGTCCCATCACATCATGGCAAGTAGATGGGGAAACAGTGGAAACAGTGGCTGACTTTATTTTTTTGAGCTCCAAAATCACTGCAGATGGTGATTGTAGCCATGCAATTAAAAGACGCTTACTCTTTTGAAGGAAAGTTATGACCAACCTAGACAGCATATTAAAAAGCAGAGATGATACTTTGCCAACAAAGGTCCGTCTAGTCAAGGCTATGGTTTTTCCAGTGGTCATGTATGGATGTGAGAGTTGGAGTATAAAGAAAGCTGAGCAGTGAAGAATTGATGCTTTTGAACTGTGGTGTTGGAGAAGACTCTTGAGAGTCCCTTGGACTGCAAGGAGATGCAGCCAGTCCATTCTAAAGGAGATCAGTCCTGGGTGTTCATTGGAAGGACTGATGTTGAAGCTGAAACTCCAATACTTTGGCCACCTCATGCAAAGAGTTGACTCATTGGAAAAGACTCTGATGCTGGGAAGGATTGGGGGCAGGAGGAGAAGGGGACAACAGTGGATTAGATGGTTGGGTGGCATCACCGACTCAATGGACATGGGTTTGGGTGGACTCCAGGAGTTGGTGATGGACAGAGAGGCCTGGTGTCCTGTGGTTAATGGGGTTGCAAATAATTGGACATGACTGAGCGACTGAACTGAACTGACAATACCAATATGGAGTTCATGTAAGCATTTTGTATATATTCTGCTTGTTCTGGATTGGTCTTCTTATTTTAATTTTTAAAATAAGCTCATTAAGCTATTTAATAAATCAAAACGAGTCAGTTTCAGTTAAATATAAAATGCCCAAATAGAAATTTATATTTTATTTATATTCTTTTATATTGTCTAATTTTAAATTATTTTAGATATTTCTTGCCCTGTATCCTCTTCCCTTCCCTGTCAAGTCTCAAATAAGGAGTAGAAAGACTGTTATTAGCTATTGCTGTAGTTTTACTTAAAGAATTAGGGATATATTTATTGTCACTAGTAGAGAAGACAATAATTTTAAAATTTTGAAATGAGAAGATTATTTTTAAGTTACAGGTTTATTAGATGAAGATTAGAAGTAATGTTAGGTGCTTTAAAATGCAGCATGTTATAATTCTAGTAAACCTTTTATCTTTAGAAGAGTATGAACATTTTGGCATTTACATAATGCTATTGAACACATATATTCATATAGACTAATTATATCAATGAAAAAAACACTGTTTTGTAAAGTGTGAAATCACTTTTTCCATTAAGTGGTATTCAGGAAAGATTGTCTTTATCTCCTTTTGCCAGCCTTGCTAACATAGACCATGTGCATCTCCTACCAAAAGCAGGCATAGATAGTGAAGAAGCCAGCCAAATTGCCTTTTATGTTGTGTCCAATTTTGTGGTAAAAGAGGGTCTACATGAACATTTCAAGATGTTTTACTTTTGTATTATAATAATTCAAAACTTCTGCAATTGTAGTAAAGATAATGCTATATTATGCAAGATCCATTAATATGTGTGTGCTTCTCTGATAGACTTAGGAGTTTACATGAATATTACTAAAAAACTACATGTTGGATGAATGAAAATCAGATTTTTGGTTGACTTACAGACTTTTAAGAAATGGATGCTCCAAACCTTGGGTTGTTTATAGTATACCATCTGCATATTGATTATGAAGTATTCAGTTATACTTCATGTGTTACTGGTGTATAATATTGTACTTGTGTCTTTGAATCTAAGGTGTTGTAGTCAGTATGTAGTTGGATCATGCTTTTTCTTCATTCTGTAAATTTCTGCCTTTTGATCAGGTTGTTTAACACACGTGTATTTAAGATAATTACTGATAAGATAGGGATTATACTTGCCATTTTACTGTTAAGTTGGTGCATACGTAATTGCAGTTTCGAATCATGATTTTTAAATCATTATAACTAGGCTTAGTTACATCTGTATTAATCAAAATAGGAACCATTACAACAAACACATTTTTGCCAGTGAGAAATAGGTTTGTTTATTCCTGTAGCATAAAAATCTGTACTTTGGGATTTGATGAACTCTTGGAAAGAATTTTCTGCCTCCTGCTGGTCGTGGAAGCATTTTCCCTGCAAAAAGTTGTTCAGATGCTTGAAGAAGTGGTAGTTGGTTAATGACAGGTCAGGTGAATATGGTGGATGAGGCAAAATTTTGTAGCCCAGTTCATTCAACTTGTGAATCGTTGGTTGTGTGATGTGTGGTCAGGTGTTGTCATGGATAAGAATTGGGCCCTTTTTGTTGACCATTGTGTGCTGCAGACATTGCAGTTTTTGGTGCATCTCATCGATTTGCTGAGCATACTTTTCAAATGTAATGGTTTCTCTGGGATTCAAAAAGCTATAGTTGTTCAGATCACCGAAGAGTGACCATGACCTTTTTTTTTTGGTGCAAGTTTGGCTTTGGGAAGTGCTTTGGAGCTTCTTCTCAGTCCAGCCACTGAGCTAATTGTTGCTGGTTGTCATATAAAATCCACTTTTCTTTGCATGCCACAGTCCAGTCGAGGAATGGTTAATTGGTGTTGCATGGAATAAGAGAAGAAGACTCTTCAGAACAATGATTTTTTTGATTTGCAGTCAGTTCACAAGGCACCCATTTACCGAGCCTTTTCACCTTTCAAATTTGCTTCAAATTCCAAAGAACTCAACTCCGTGGCTGACATTGTGTTCTTGGGCAACTTCTCCTGTAGTTGTAAGAGAATTAGCTTCAATGATGTCTCTAAATTGGTCGTTGTCAACTTCTAGTGGCTGGCCACTATACTCTTCATCTTCAAGGCTGTCATCTCCTCTGCAAAACTCCTTGAACCAACACTGCACCGTATGTTTGTTAGAAGTTCCTGGGCCAAATGTGTTGTTGATGTTGTGAGTTGTCTCTGCTGTTTTACCTCCCATTTTGAACTCAGATAAGAAAATTGCTTGAATTTACTTTTTGTCTAACATCAGTTCCCTAGTCTAAAGTAAATATAAAATAAACTGCAAGTAATAAGTCAGTAGAAAAAAAATAAATGCACATTAAAATGATGTTTAACATAACCACATTTATTTAAGAATGTATTCCAATATCAAATGGCAAATTTCTACAAGCAAAAACTGCAGTTACATTTGCATCAACCTACTATTTGTTTTCTGTATATTTTTAAGTGTTTTTGTTGTTGCTGTTCCTTAATCCCATTACTGCTTTGTGTTGTATTAAGTAGACATTTTCTAGTGTTCCATTTTAATTCTTTTATTGTTTCTTTCACTATGTTTAAGTTACTTTTTTAGTGATTGCCCTGGGGATTACAACTACTGACTTTATAACAGTCTGTTTGGTGTCTATTGTGAATTAGCACCAACAATCTCACATTTATAAAAAGTTTGCCCCTATGTAGTTCCATTTCTTCTCCTTTGTTGTGCAGCTATCGCATAAATTACATCTTTCTATGTTGATGCCCATCAACACAGATTTGCAGTCTTTCTTTGTGCAGTTGTGTTGTAAATTGTATAGGTGAAAAAAGAATTACGAATATACCTTTTGTGAAAGTCAGGTGTCTCTGACTCTTTGTGACCCCATGGACTGTAGCCTGCCAGGCTCCTCTGCCCTTGGAATTCTCTAGGTCAGAATACTGGAGTGAGTAGCCATTCTCTTCTCCAGGGGATCTTCCCAACCCAGGGATCGAACCCAGGTCTTCCACATTGCAGGCGGATTCTTTACTGTCTGAGCCACCAGGAAAGCCCAAAATATATCTATATTTATATCAGATCAGATCAGTCGCTCAGTCGTGTCCGACTCTTTGCGACCCCATGAATCGCAGCACGCTAGGCCTCCCTGTCCATCACCAACTCCCGGAGTTCACTGAGACTCACGTCCATCGAGTCAGTGATGCCATCCAGCCATCTCATCCTCTGTCGTCCCCTTCTCCTCTTGCCCCCAATCCCTCCCAGCATCAGAGTCTTTTCCAGTGAGTCAACTCTTTGCATGAGGTGGCCAAAGTACAGGAGCTTCAGCTTTAGCATCATTCCTTCCAAAGAAATCCCAGGGCTGATCTCCTTCAGAACGGACTGGTTGGATCTCCTTGCAGTCCAAGGGACTCTCAAGAGTCTTCTCCAACACCACAGTTCAAAAGCATCAATTCTCTGGCGCTCAGCCTTCTTCACAGTCCAACTCTCACAGTTGTACATGACCAGAGGAAAAACCATAGCCTTGACTAGACGAACCTTTGTTGGCAAAGTAATGTCTCTGCTTTTGAATATGCTATCTAGGTTGGTCATAACTTTCCTTCCAAGGAGTAAGCGTCTTTTAATTTCATGGCTGCAGTCACCATCTGTAGTGATTTTGGAGCCCAGAAAAATAGTCTGACACTGTTTCTACTGTTTGCCCATCTGTTTCCCATGAAGTGGTAGGACCAGATGCCATGATCTTCGTTTTCTGAATGTTGAGCTTTAAGCCAACTTTTTCACTCTCCACTTTCACTTTCATCAAGAGGCTTTTGAGTTCCTCTTCACTTTCTGCCATAAGGGTGGTGTCATCTGCATATCTGAGGTGATTGATATTTCTCCCGGCAATCTTGATTCCAGCTTGTGTTTCTTACAGTCCAGCGTTTCTCATGATGTACTCTGCATCTAAGTTAAATAAGCAGGGTGACAATATACAGCCTTGACGAACTCCTTTTCCTATTTGGAACCAGTCTGTTGTTCCATGTCCAGTTCTAACTGTTGCTTCCTGACCTGCATACAAATTTCTCAAGAGGCAGATCAGGTGGTCTGGTATTCCCATCTCTTTCAGAATTTTCCACAGTTTATTGTGATCCACACAGTCCAAGGCTTTGGCATAGTCAGTAAAGCAGAAATAGATGTTTTTTTGGAACTCTCTTGCTTTTTCGATGATCCAGCGGATGTTGGCAATTTGATCTCTGGTTCCTCTGCCTTTTCTAAAACCAGCTCGAACATCAGGAAGTTCACGGTTCACATATTGCTGAAGCCTGGCTTGGAGAATTTTGAGCATTACTTTACACTAGCATGTGAGATGAGTGCAATTGTGCTGTAGTTTGAGCATTCTTTAGCATTGCCTTTCTTTGGGATTGGAATGAAAACGGACCTTTTCCAGTCCTGTGGCCACTGCTGAGTTTTCCAAATTTGCTGGCATATTGAGTGCAGCACTTTCACAGCATCATCTTTCAGAATTTGAAATAGCACAACTGGAATTTCACCACCTCCACTAGCCTTGTTCATAGTGATGCTTTCTAAGGCCCCCTTGACTTCACATTCCAGGATGTCTGGCTCTAGGTCAGTGATCACACTCATGATTATAAAAGACAGTTTTTATATTTACCTGTGTCTTTTATATTTGCCTGTGTAGTTATCTTTACTGGTGCTCTTTATTTCTTTGTGAGAATTCAGTTGCTTTGTGTGGTTCTTTCATTTCAGCCTGATTGCTCCTTTTAGAATTCCTCATAGATAAGACTTCCTGGTGATAAATTCTCTTTGTTTTTGCTTCGAGTAAGTCTTAATTTCACCTTCATTTTTTTTTTTTTTTAGTATTAGTTTTGTTGGGTATAGAATTCTTGGTTGAAAGTCTCTCTTTCAGCACTTTGGGCCATTCCATTGCCTTCTGCCTCCATGGTTGTTTATGAAAAGTCAGATTAAAAATCTTATCACTGATTGCTTGTACCTGATGAGTTGCTTCTGTTTTGCTGATTACAAGATTCTCTCTTTGTCCTTGGCATTTGAAAGTTTGATTATGACACCTTAAAGTGGGGTCTCTTAATTTTATCCTACTTGGAATTTGTTGAACTTCTTGGGTGTGTAGGTTAATGTTTTTCATCAAATTTGTGAAATTTTCTAGCATTATTTCCTTAAGTAGTTTTTCTGCCCCTTTCTTTGTCTCCTTGTTTTCTGGAACTCTGATTATGCTTAGGCATATGTTAGTATTCTTGGTGGTTATCCACAGGTCTTTGATACTTTGTTAATTTTTTTTTTTTAATCCTTTTTCCTTTTGCTCAGACTGGTTAATCTCAATTGACCTATCTTCACATTCACTGATTCTTCCTTCTATCATTTCATAAATTTGGTGTTGAGGTCTTCTAGTGGATGTTTTAAAATTTCAGTCAATGTACTTTCAACTCTAGATTTTTTTTTTAATTAATTTTTTTTTTTTGGAGGATAATTGCTTTACAGAATTTTGTTGTTTTCTGTCAAACCTCATTATGAATCAGTCATAGATATACATATATCCCCTCCCTTTTGAACCTCCCTCCCATCTCCTGCCCCATCTCACCCCTCTAGATTGATACAGAGCCCCTGTTTGAGTTTCCTGAGCCATCCAGCAAATTCCCCTTTGCAGTCTATTTTACATATGGTATTGTAAGTTTCCATGTTACTCTTCCCATACTCCCCTCTCCCATGTCCATAAGTCTGTTCTCTATGTCTGTTTCTCCATTGCTGACCTGTAAATAAACTCCATATTTTATGTTTTATTTTTATAACTCCTGTCTTTTCATTAATATTCTTTATTTTGTGAGACTTTGTTATTATTTTTCCTTTATTTAGGCACAGTTTCCTTTAGTAATTTGAGACATGATATTTGAACATGTTAGAGTTGTGAATTTTAATATCTTTGTCTAATAAGTCTAATGTCTGAGTTTCCTCACAAGTAAATTTCTGTTGACTGTATTTTTTTCCTTTGTGTAGGGGCTCTATGTTTTTGTTTCTTGGCATGTATCAATTTTTGTTGAAACTAGATATTTATAAATATATGTTTGTTGTGTATATATACTTTAAAATACATTATATATATATATGTAATGTGGCAACTTGGGATATCAAATTTTTTTCTCTCCTCTCCAGGTTTTTAATATTTTTATTGTTACTATTTTTCTTGCTATTTTTCTGTCTTGGTGAACTCTTTATGTAAACTCTGTGTTCTTTGTCTTGTGTGGCCACTTGGAATTATGCCATTCTGTCTTATATTTTTGAGTCAATTTAAATAGGGGAAATATTTAGTTAGGGCTTGTGAATTATGCTTAAACATTAATAGAAATATTAAAATGATTATAAAAAGAAAACATTATTGAATGCTTATAGTATGCTATGCCTGAACATAGTACTTGGTTAATGGGATTTTCTAGTAAAGAAAGGTAAGTAGAAGCTCAGTTTTTTTTTTGTTTTTTGTTTTTTTCAATTTGGTGAAAAATCTCTAGACTTGTACTTGTGGAGTTTTAATGCCTTAGTAATTAAAGGTAACTGAACTTATTATTTTTTCCCTAGCATTTAACTCACTGACTTAGCATCTTGTCATCTTGTATTACCCGAGAGTCATAATTGAGAATGTTATTTTCACTACTTCAGAAGAGATTTGGATGATTGTTGCTTTCAAACAGTTGATAAGAACATGGGGTTAAAGTGTAGAAATACTTATACACAATGAATGGAACTTAAGTGAATAAAACTTACTGTTGTCAGTGCCATCACCCAATAGCTAGCATTTTTTGGATTTGGTTATATATTTACTCAGTAGAGAGAGAGTGTCAGTTGACATTTCTGTTGGATCTTGACACTATTGCATATAAAAAAAGAACCATTGGGATTGCCTAGATTGCCTTGTGAGAAAACTTTGGATTTTTAGCTAATGGCTCAGTTAATCTTCATAATGGTACAGAGGAAAAGTTGTTCAAACATTGCTCAGAAGATGTCAGATTTGTCAGGAATATACCCAATTATAGAGGCTTTGTGTGTTTCAGACATTTTTGTTTCCACATGCATATTTAATTCTGTTTTTGATGAGCTAGAGTATATATATTTTAGAAGTCTTTAAGATACATTTGGTACTCAATTACTTATTATATATGAAAGTGAAAAACATAAATTACAAGTTGAAATCAGATGAAAAAAATGATCCTGCCAAAGATACTGGTACCTTGATTCAGGAAGAAATGAAAATCCGTGATTAGGACAGTTTTATATTATCTTAGAAAAATGTGAGCAAGCAAGTCCTTTATGTGTTTTTTTTTGGTAAACAGCTCTGTTTTCTGTTAAAGGACACTACTAGCAGATGAGACCTTTGATAGGTTCATGAACAAGGATTTAATGACTGTCAAACTGAGTTTATGAAAGTGAAATAATGGACTACTGAGCTATGGTGAGAAGCAAAATTCAACTCAACAGAAGTCTTTATTGAGCCCTGACTATAATTTCAGGGTTCTGTACTAGGCAGTGGAAGATACAGAAATAAATGTCACTTGATTTTCAAGGACCTCCCAGTCAAGTAGATGAGAGTAATGTAAATGATACATTATAGGGAGAGCATTGATTGAAAAGTAATGGGGTCCTGAAAGTTAGACTAGGAATGCAAGGGAAGACCCTGATGAAGCTGGACACATTGAGCCCCTCAATGCTGATGAGTATTTTTGCCAGTGGAAGCATCCTTCCCATGCTCAGTGATGGTGGCTTTCTCATCCTCACTGGGGGCTCTGCCTCACTCCTGTGGTAGTAGCTCTCCACAACTGTCTGAGATCTGAGGGGATTAATTTTGCATTAATGGCTACTCCAGAGGCAGTTGCCAAAAAAGGCAGTGCTGATCTCCTTAAGACCTGCCCCTACACTCTTCTAGATCTATGACTAGACTCAAATCCCAGCAGGTTTCTAAAGATGAGGTACAAAGTGTGACTTATGGGGAAATGTTCTACACTCCAAAAGAACTACTTGAGCTTTCTAATTTATACAGACAGAAATCCAGGGAACATGTGTGAGAATGATACTAGAGGTACGGCATAATCATGAAAAGAACATAAAACCGAACCAGACAGAATGTATGTATATGGGCTCACTAAGCAGAGCTTCTGCATTTAGTGTGGCTGTTTGACTGAAATATGCACCAAAAGGTGGCACACAGTGAGTGAGTTGGAAATGCAGTTCAGTTCAGTTCAGTTCAGTCGTTCAGTCGTGTCCGACTCTTTGCGACCCCATGAATTGCAGCTCGCCAGGCCTCCCTGTCCATCACCAACTCCCGGAGCTCACCCAGACTCACGTCCATTGAGTCAGTGATGCCATCCAGCCATCTCATCCTCTGTCGTCCCCTTCTCCTCCTGCCCCCAATTCGCCCCAGCATCAGAGTCTTTTTCCAATGAGTCAACTCTTCACATGAGGTGGCCAGAGTACTGGAGTTTCAGCTTTAGCATCATTCCTTCCAAACACAGGACCTACCTATTTTGGTTCAGGGATTTAAAGGCTTTGAAGGGATTCAGAGGCTTAGGGAGATAGGCATATTAGAGTGGATTTGTCATTTAAGAAGTGCTCACCCCAACTGGGAGGGTCCAGAGGACATACCTTTTACTAATATTATGAGAGATAAATTGTGAGGTGAGTCCTGGCATCCTTGAAGAGTTCTGTGATTGATTCAGTGGGAATGCAGTCACTGAATCGGGAAAACTAAATGTAAATGAGAGGAAATGAATTCCAGGGTGACAGGACCCAGTCGTGACATCTGAATGTCAAAGGCAAGGTGAACCAGGTTTGGACAGCAGAATCAAAGTGTCAGTTATAATAGTCTGACTCATGCAGAACAGTGGTGTTGGCTAGTTGATTATGGTGGTTCTAGAAGTGAAAAGACAGGAAGCCTACTAAATTCTTACTTGATCTGTATAAGAAGAAAAGTTCTAGGTCAGGTGAACAGAAGTCTAGCCTGAATCATAAAAACAGAGTCATGACCCATCAGTCAATTCTAAGACTTGAATTTTTGCAGACTTAGAATCCTTTGAGTGAAGACGAGGCAAGGTCCCCTTGCAGAAGGACTCTGGTACACTGCCAAAGGGTATACCGGTAATCTTTCTCCCAGCCCTCCCCAAAGGGACCTACAGCCTTTTACTAGGGTAATTGTGCATTGGGGAAAAGGAAATAATCAGACCTTCCAAAGACTACTGGATATTGGCTTTGGACTGATGCTAATTCCAAGAGACCCAAATTGTCCCTTTGGTCTATCAGTCAGCATAGTGGCCTATGGAGATCAAGTAATCACTGAAGTTTTAGTTCAAGTCTGTCTCACAGTGGGCTCAGTGGGTCCCCAAGTCCATCCTGTGGTGTTTTGTCCAGTTCCAGAATGCATAATTGGAATAGATATATTCAGCAGCTGTTGCAGTCTCCACATTGGTTCCCTGACCAGTGGAATGAAGGTGATTATGGTGAGAAAGGCTAAATGGAAGACAGTATAATTGCCTCATCTAACAACATAGTAAACCGAAAGCAGTTTCTCATTTCTGGAGGAATTGCAGATATTAGTGCCATCATCAAGGACATGAAACATGCAGGGATGGTGATTCCCACCACTTCCCCATTCATCTGATCTGTTTGGCCTGTGCATAAACAGATGGATCTTGGAGAATGACAGTGAATTATTATAAGCTTAGCTGTGTGGTGATTGCAGTTGCAGCTGCTATACCAGATATGGTTTTATTGCTGGAGCAGTTTACTACATCCCCAGGTGACTGTGTACAGCTCTTGATCTGGTAAATATCTTTTCTCCATCTCTGTCAATAAGGTCTAACTGAAAAAGTTTGCTGCCAGCTGGCAAGGCCAGCAATACACCTTCACTGTCCTACCTCAGGGGTATATCGGCTCTCCTGCCCTACATCATAATTTAGTTTGTGTGGCTCTGAATCACCTGGTTCACACTAGTCCATTAAATTGAGGACATTATGTTGACTGGACCTCGTGAATAAGAAGCACCAACTACATTAGACTTGTTAGTAAAACATTTTAGTGTCAGAGTGTAAGAAACAAATCTGATAAAAGTTCGGGGACCTCCTACCTCAGAGAAATTTCTAGGGGTCCAGTGGTGTGACGTATCTTGAGATATCACATCTAAGGTTAAGACAAGGATAAGTTTTTGCATCTGGGCCCTCCTACAATCAAGAAAGAGGCACAACATTCAGTGGCTCTCTGGACGTTAAAGACAACATAGTCCTCATTTGGGGTATTTTGCTCTGGCCTGTTTCCTGACTCAAAATGCTGCTAATTTTGAGTGGGACCCAGAACAAGACCAAGATTTTGCCAAAGGTCCAGGATGCTGTGCAAGCTGCTCTGTCACCTGGGCCATGGGATCCAGGAGATCTGGTGGTCCTTCAAGTGTAAATGGCAGATAGTGATACTGTTTGGTACTGCCAGGGAATCACAGGGCAGGCCCTTCGGATTTTGGACCAACGCCTTGCCATCCTCTATGGGTAACTGTGCTTCTTGAGAAATAGCTGTTGTTCTACATTTGGGCCTTAGACACTGATTGCATAACCATGGGACACCAAGTTACCATGTCACCTTAGCTGCTTATCATAAAATGAGTGCTATCTGACCTGCCAACCCATAAAATTGGGCATGTACAGCAGTACTTCATTATCAAATGGAAGCGGTATATATCTGATCAGGCCTGAGCAGGCCTTCAAGGCACAGACAAGTGGAAGAAGTGGCCCAAATGTCCTGGTCCCTACTCTGCTACAGTGTCTTCTTTTTCCAGAGTACACCTGTGGCCTTGTGAAAAGTTTGCTAAGATCAGACCACAGAAGAGAAGACTAAAGCCTGGTGTATAGATGGTTTTGCATAATACACAGGCAGCCCAGAAAAGTGGTTGACTGCAGTAGTGCAGCCCATTTCTGGGACACCCCTGTAGGATAGTAGTGGAGGGAAATCCTCCCTGTGGGCAGAACTTCAGGCATTGCACCTGGTTATTCACTTTGCTTGAAAGGATAAATGACCAGACGTGCAGATGTGCACTGATTCATGGCCTCTGGCCAGTGGTTTGGCTGGAGGTCAGGATCTTGGGAGAAACATGATTGGAATGTTGGTGACAAGGAAATTTGGGTGACAAGGAAATTTGGATAGACTTCTTTGAATGGGGGAAAAAAAGTGAAGATATTTGAATTTCATGTGAATACTGACCAAAGAGTGATCTCAGCAGAGGAGGATTTTAATAATCAGGTGGATAGGATGACTCTCTCATTCTCTGGATACCAGTCAGCCTCTTTTCCCTGTCATCTGTGTCATTGTTTAGTGGGCTTATAAGCAAAGTGGCCATGCTGGCAGGGGTGGAGGTTACATATAGACATAGCAACATAGACTTCCCCTCATCAAGGCCAACCTGGCTATGGCAACTGCTGAATGGCCCAATCTGTCATCAGCAGAGACTAACCCTAAATCCTTGATATAGCACCATTCTTAGTGGGTGATTAGCCAGCCAAATGGAGGCAGGTTGGTTATACTGAACTGCTCCCATCATGGAAGTGGCAGTGATTTGTTCTTACTGGAATAGATGCTTAGTTTGTATATGGATTTGCCTTCCCTGCATGCAGTGCTTCTGGCAAAACTGTCATCTCTAGAATTATAGAATGCTTCATTCACTACATGGTATTCCACACAGCATTTCTTCTGTTAAGGAACTCACTTCACAGCAAAAGAAGTGTAGCAGTGGGCCCATGGTCATGGAATTCACTGGTCTTACCTTATTTCCTGGGCTTTCCAGGTAGTACTAGTGGGAAAGAACTTGCCTGCCAGTGCAGGAGACATAAGAGACACTGGTTTGATCCCTGGGTCAGGAAGATCCTTTGGAGGAGGGCACGGCAACCCACTCCAGTATTCTTGCCTGGAGAATCCCCTGGACAGAGGAGCCCTGTGGGCTGTGGTCATAGGGTCGCAAAGAGTCTGACGCAACTGAAGTGACTTGGCACAGCACACAGCACAGCGCAGCACACCTTGTGCTGCCATTCTGAAGCAGCTGGCTTGACAGAATGGTGGAACGGTCTTCTGAAGACCAAGTTACAGTGCCAGAAGGCTTATTATTAATTTATTATGGTGTCAGTACTCTGTAGGACTGGGACAAGGTTCTCCAGAAGTTGTATATACTTTGAATTAGCATACAGTATATGTTGCTGTTTTTCCCATAGCCAGGGTCACAGGTCCAGGAATCAAGGGGTGGAAATGGGAGCAGTACTATCCTCTATTACACCTAGTGACCCTTTAGCAAAATTTTTGGTTTCTGTTTCTATGACTTTATGCTCTGCCAGTTTATAGGTCCTAGTTCCAAAAGGAGGAGTGCTTTCACTTGAAGTGATTCCATTGAATTGGAAATTAAGACTACTGCCTAGCTACTTTGGGTTTCTCATGCCTCTGAATCAACAGGCAAAGAAGGAGTTATTGTGTTGGCTAGGGTGATTGATCCTGACTACCAACGGGATATTAGACTTATATTCCACAGTGGAGGGAAGGACGTCTATGGCTGAAATACAGGAGATTTTTTAAGGCATCTCTTAGTATTATCATGCCTTGTGATTAAAGTCAATGGAAAACTAAAACAACCCAATTTAGGGAGGTCTTCTAATGGCCCAGACCTCTCAGGAATGAGGGTTTGGATCACCCCACCATGTAAAGAACCATGAGCAGCTGAGTGCTTGCTGAAGATATTTGATCAAACTTTATTCTGAGTGTGTTTGTGAGATTAGCATTAGAATTACTAGACAGAATAAAGCCGACTGCCCAATAGAACAAAAAGCTGAGTAAGATAAAACTTCTGCCTAGTTGCCTGAACTGGGAAATTGGTCTTCTCTTACTCTTGGACACTTTGGATGCAGACTGGAACTGCACCATCCATTCTCCTGGGTTTCCAGCTTGTCACCTGTGGATCTTGGGACTTCTTAGCTTCCGTAATCTTATGAGCCAGTTCCTCTTAATCTAGTTCTCTCTCTGTGTCTCTTTTATGTGTGTGTGTGTACATGTATAAAATGTATATATAAAATATAAAATTATATTAAAATTATATATTATTATAAAAACAATAATTACAAAGCTGCAGTAACCAAATAGTATGGTACTGGCATAAAGACAGAAATATAAATCAGTGGAATAGGATAGAAAGTCCAGAAATAAACTCATGTACCAGTGGTCAGTTAATCTGTGACAAAGGAGGCAAGAATATACAATGGAGAAAAGACAGTCTCTTTGACAAATGGTGCTGGCAAAATTATACAAGTGCATGGAAAAGAATGAAATTAGAACATTCTCTAACACCATATACAAAGATAAACTCAAATTGGATTAAAGACCTAAATGTAAGACTGGATACTATAAAAGTCTTAGAGGAAAACATAGGCAGAACACTCTTTGTCATAAATCTCAGTAATGTCTTTTTGGATTCGCCTCTCAAAGTAATGAAAATAAACAAACTTACTTAAAAGCTTTTGCATAATAAAGCAAACCATAAACAAAAAGACAACCCATATCATGGGAAAAAACTGTTGTAAACCATGTGACCAACAAGGGATTAATCTTCAAAATATACAAACAGCTTATGTAGCTTAATATCAAAAAAATAAACAACCCAATCTAAAAGTGGGCAGAAGATCTGAATAAACATTTCTCTGAAGTAGACATACAGGTGGCCAAAAAACACATGAAAAGATGCTCAATTTCACTAGCTGAGAAGTTGAAATCAAAACTACAATGAAGTATTATCTCACATGGTTCAGAATGGCCATCATCAAGAAGTCTACAGATGGTAAATTCTGGAGAGAGTGTGGAGAAAGAGAACCCTCCTACACTGTTGGTGGGAATGTATATTGGTACAACCACTATGGAGAATGGTATGGAGATTCCTTAAAAAACTAAAAATAGAACTACCATATGATCTAGCAATCCTACTCCTGGGCACATATCTGGAGAAAACCATAATTTGAAAAGATACATGCACCCCAGTGTACATTGCAGCACTATTTACAATAGCTAGGACATGGAAGCAACCTCAATGCCCATCAATAGTGGAATTGATACAGGTGTGGTACACACACACAATGGAATATTACTCAGCCTTACAGAAGAATGAAATAATGTCGTTTGCAGCAACATGGATGGCCTAGAGATTATCATACTAAGTGAAATACGTCAAAGACAAATATCATATGATAATCACTTATATGTGGAATCTAAAAAATATGATACAAATGAATTTATTTATAAAACAGAAACAGACTCATAGATGTTGAAAACAAACTTATGGTTAACAAAGGGGAAAGGTGGTAGGAGGAGGGAAAAATTACAAGTTTGGGATTAACATATGCACATTACTAATATAAAATAGATAATCAATAAGGAGCTACTGTGTAGCACAGGAAACTACTCAATCTTCTATAATACTTATATGGGAAAAGAATCTGCAAATAATGTATGGATGTATATGTGTAACTGAATCATTTTGCCATACATCTGAAACTAACACCACATTGTATATTAACTATAGTTCAATATAAAATAAAATTAAAAATAAATATCTAAATATTACAAATAAAATTATATATTATTATATACAAATAACATTTTTTTGTTGTTGTTTTTGCTAAGTCATGTCTGACTCTTTGGTACCCCTTGGACTGTAGCCTGCAGGGCTCCTCTGTCCATGAAATTTCCCAGCAAGAATACTGGAGTGGGCTGCCATAACAGTTATATATAGTTATTTTTTGTACAGCTGATCCTGAACAATGTAAGGGTTGGATGCTGAACCTCATGTAGTCTAATATCTGAGTATAACTTTCTAATTGGCTTGCTGTATCTGTGATTCTGCATCCATTGCTTCTACCAACCATAAATCATGTCGTATTGCAGTATGTATTTATTTGAAAAAAATTTGCATATAAGTGGGCCCATGCAGTTCAGTCCCATTGTTGTTCAAGGGTCAGCTGCAATAATCTGGAGGATCCTGACTAATACACTTACCATGGACAGAAAATAATTGACTATTTTGGCAAAGTGGAATGTCAAATATGGAGCTAATAAAAGTTTTAAAAGAGTGACCTTGCAGTTTACTTTATAAATTGCTTTCATTCCTTCAGTTCAGTTCATTTGCTCAGTTGTGTCCAACTGTATGACCCCGTGGACTGTAGCATGCCAGGCTTCCCTGTCCATCACCCAACTCCTGGAGCTTGTTCAGACTCATGTCCATCAAGTCGATAATGGCATCCAGCCATCTCATCCTCTGTCATCCCCTTCTCCTCCTGCCTTCAATCTTTCCCAGCATCAGGGTGTCTTCCAGTGAGGCAGTTCTTCACATCAGGCGGCCAAAGTACTGGAGCTTCAGCTTCAGCATCACTCCTTCCAATGAATATTCAGGACTGATTTCCTTTAGGATAGACTAGTTTGATCTTGCAGTCCAACAGACTCTTAAGAGTCTTCTCCGACACCGCAGTTCAAGAACATCAGGTCTTTGGTGCTAAGCTTTCTTTATAGTCCAACTCTTACATCCATACATGACTACTGGAAAAACCATAGCTTTGACTAGACAGGCCTTTGTTGGCAAAGTGATGTCTCTGCTTTTTAATATGCTGTCTAGATTGGTCACAGCTTTTCTTCCAATGAGCAAGCATCTTTTAATTTCATGGCTGTAGTCACCATCTGCAGTGATTTTGGAGCCCAAGAAAAACAGTCCCTCACTGTTTCTACTGTCTCCCCATCTATTTGCCATGAAGTGATGGGACCGGATGCCATGATCTTAGTTTTCTGAATGTTGAGTTTTATGCCAGCTTTTTCACTCTCCTCTTTCACTTTCATCAAGAGTTTCTTCATTTCCTATTTGCTTTCTGTCGTAAGGCATATGTAGATATGCTATCTGCATGTCTGAGGTTATTGGTATTTCTCCCAGCAATCTTGATTCCATCTTGTGCTTCATCCAGCCTGGCATTTTGCATGATGTACTCTGCACATAAGTAAGTAAGCAGGGTGACAATATGCAGCCTTGATGTACTCCTTTCCCAATTCATTCCTTTCTGTATTCCAAATCTCACATGATAAATTACTATAAGATGCTGAGTCCTACTACTATAAGGATAATTTATAATAAAACTCTTAGAAACCATGACTAAGTTCTCAGAATTAAGTAGCTTCAGACACAGTCAGTGTATTGACATTTAACAACTGTCTGTAATGATTACTGACAGATGTCTACTTTTGTTTTAAATGTATCTAGTAAAACTCAGTTACTGTTACTGCTATTGTTCTTTGAGCTTTTATTTTTATCATAGTCTCATTAGATTATGGAAACTAGTCATTATGCTAAGAAGTTAATCACATATACTGTAGAGAGATTTAGTGAATATAAAAAAAAGAAATCGTATCTCTGATAAGATACTACTTAAAAAGAGAGAAAAAAATCCATGAATAGCAGTACTCAGTACTTAGTTTGTTTTCATTTTTCAAAAGTAAATGAAAGAGCAGTCATGAAGTCTATAGGATTTTCCCCTTTCAGAAAAGTTTTTAGGGAAAAAATATTTGGATATTTTCAGCATTTCAGTTCAGTTCAGTTCAGTCGCTCAGTCGTGTCCGACTCTTTGCGACCCCATGAATCGCAGCATGCCAAGCCTCCCTGTCCATCACCAACTCCCAGAGTTCACCCAAACCCATGTTCATGGAGTCGGTGATGCCATCCAGCCATCTCATCCTCTGTCGTCCCCTTCTCCTCCTGCCCCCAGTCCCTCCCAGCATCAGGGTCTTTTCTTTCTTTCTTTCTTTTTTTTTTTAATTTAAATTTACTTATTTTAAATAGAGGCTGATTACTTTACAATATTGTATTGGTTTTGCCATACATCAACAACACAATAGAGTAACTCAGCCATTAAAAAGAATATATTTGAATCAGTTCTAATGAGGTGGATGAAACTGGAGCCGATTATACAGAGTGAAGTAAACCAGAAAGAAAAACACCAATACAGTATACTAACACATATATATGGAATTTAGAAAGATGGTAATGATAACCCTGTATGTGAGACAGCAAAAGGGTCTTTTCCAGTGAGTCAACTCTTTGCATGAGGTGGCCAAAGCATTGGAGTTTCAACTTCAACATCAGTCCTTCCAATGAACACCCAGGACTGATCTTTAGGATGGACTGGTTGGATCTCCTTGCAGTCCAAGGGGCTCTCAAGAGCCTTCTCCAACACCACAGTTTAAAAGCGTCAATTCTTGGACGCTCAGTTTTCTTTACCGTCCAACTCTCACATCCATACATGACCACTGGAAAAACCATAGCCTTGACTAGACGGACCTTAGTTGGCAAAGTAATGTCTCTGCTTTTGAATATGCTATCTAGGTTGGTCATAACTTTCCTTCCAAGGAGTAAGTGTCTCTTAATTTCATTGCTGTAGTCACCATCTACAGTGATTTTGGAGCCCCCAAAAATAAAAGTCTGAAACTGTTTCCACTGTTTCCCCATCTATTTGCCATGAAGTGATAGGACCAGATGCCATGGTCTTAGTTTTCTGAATGCTGAGCTTTAAGCCAACTTTTTCACTCTCTTCCCTCACATTCATCAAGAGGCATTGAAAGCTGATTAATTACCACACATTCTTTCCATTGTGATTATGTAGCGGAGCTGAGGTCCAGAAGCAGGCAAAAAACATGTTTGTTTTTTCTTTTTTAATTTGACTCTCAGTAGACTTGTTCTCGGAGAAGGCAGTGGCACCCCACTCCAGTACTCTTGCCTGGAAAATCCCATGGACGGAGGAGCCTGGTAGGCCACAGACCATGGGGTTGCTAAGAGTCGGACACGACTGAGCTACTTCACTTTCACTTTTCTCTTTCATGCATCGGAGAGGGAAATGGCAACCCACTCCAGTGTTCTTGCCCGGAGAATCCCGGGGAGGGGGTAGCCTGGTGGGCTTCCGTCTGTGGGCTTCCATCTATGGGATCTCACGGAGTCGGACACGACTGAAGCGACGTAGCAGCAGCAGCAGCAGCAGCAGCAGCAGCAGCAGCAGACTCATTCTCTTGTGTCTCTGATGTTGGATTTCATAGCAAACTTTTGTTGGTTCTCAGGCTTGGAAAATGTATAGTGATTTTCTAGGCAAATCTTCAGTCACTTTGTGTCATTACTTTGTGCAATTCAGTTACTTTGTGTCATTAATTAAAAGAAAAAATATATATTGTGCCTCAAAAATATTCTAATCGAGAAATGAGTACATCTTTTTGGGAGTTTCTGTGTAATGATTTATGGACATTGTCAACCTTCGGGGAGGAAGGAAACCATAACGATTGAATAAAACACCACTAATTGGTTTTATATGTGAAAGCTGGGGCATATGTTTCTATGTGTAGGAACTGTAACATTCTTTCATGTAATTATCTGCTCTTATCTATTCTTAAAATAACATTATAAGAATTGTTCAGAGTAATCTTGTTAAAATAAGCAGGATTCGGGATGGGGAGCACATGTATACCTGTGGTGGATTCATTTCGATATTTGGCAAAACTAATACAATTATGTAAAGTTTGGAAATAAAATAAAAAAAAACAAACAGGAAATGCTGTTTCTTCATCTTTGAAATTGAAACTGAAATTTGTTGATGATGAAGTTGTATGTGTCTATGTTGAGAAAGAAAGTTATTGTGAGGCATATAAATAATATTGCTTTCATTTTAAGATATTCTTTGTTTTGGCCTTTCAGAATATCATAAAGATATCAGGGAATACCATAAGCATCAGGGAGTCAGTTGTAATGACAGTGAAGGAGTCAGGGCTTAGGAAAATTGCACTTCTGTTCACATCACTGCCATTGCTTTTATGTTACCATAGTGCATGTGTACGTGTCTCCCATAAGAAAATTTTGGCCTAGTGTAAGCTCTTAGCTTATTTTCAGGGACTATGGAAAAATGAACTAGATGGTTGTATTATGGTGCTGACAACAGAGATGCTAGCACAGACTAGGACACATAATTGAATATATGTGTATATTAACACACATGTATATGTTTCACCTTAAGTTGCCTGGGAATATTGAAATCCCTCAACTCATTGTATTCTTTAAATATTCCAGTAGAGTTGTTTACACATATGTCAAGTTTGTGCATGTTTGAGTTGTATAGAGCTCTTGGACAATTTTTAAGGAAATTTCTGAAATAACAATTTTGAATTGACTACTTAGTTTTATATTAATAGCTACAGACATGCTTTGGATTTTTTCTCATTTGAGAAGTAGAAGTCAGTAAAGTCAATTAAAAATAATGTGTTAATGAACTGTTGTTCTGTGCAGGAAAAAAAAAAATTGCAAACTTCAGAATGGCTGAAAGAGGCAGAAGATGAGACTAGAAGTGTAAATTTGAGCCAGATCATTAAGGGACTCTAGGATCTATAAGGATAGATTACCAGTAGCAGTATAGTGGAATGTATAAGCTTCATCATGGGCATGATGAAGTCCAACCTGGGCAGGCTGGGATAATGCTCTCACTTGTTGATTGCTTGGGGGAAAAAACAAACAAACAAACATGTAATCACTGTTATTTAGCAATCTTAAAAAATAAGGCTTTTCTGGGGACAAAGGGTGGTGATATGACAGAAAGTTTAAAAGCAAGACAGAGTATCAGAAAACTGATTACAATTTGAGTATGCCTGGTAGCTTCTCCAGTCTCAGGCAGGCTAGCTTACAGTTGTTTAGTCGCTAAGTCATGTCTGACTCTTTTGTAATCCCATGAACTATAGGACCTAGCCCACCGAGGACCTCTGTCCATGAGACTTTCTAGCAAGGAATACTGGAATGGGTCATCATTTCCTTCTCCAGGATATCTTCCCAAGCTAGGGATTGTATCTGTGTCTCCTGCTTTGGCAGGTGGATTTCTTACCGCTGAGCCACCAGGGAAGCCTAGCTTACTGTAGAAAGATTTAAAAACACCCCATATTTCACTTAACATCTGAGGCTATCTTCCTGTGTTCCTAATACATCTATCCCCTTCTACTCTAGTCTCCTTGGTTTTCTAGTTTGGTGACCCCATGATCTGTTCTCACTTTCTCTGTCCTTGGATGCTCTATTTCAAGCTTACCCATATTACACACCCTGAGGTACTTTACACACTGCATATCTTTTTTCTCTAAGTGTCACTCCCTCCTCTCTTTGAGTTTGCTAGCAACTATAGTTCTGCCTAAGAGATAATCTTTTCTCTGACCTTAATTTCAAGAAATGACCATTAGCTGGACTGTTTCCATTGTGCTCTTTCTATTCCTACCCCTGCTTTAGGAAGGGACTTAGCAATAGTGATAAGCAGTGGGATTGTGATAAAAGTCTCAGAGTATTCTTTTCCACTATTCTATATTCTGTGGTGATTTAAAAACTCAGTTTTACTGAGATGTAACATTTATACAATTAAAATAACCAATAATATAATAATGTTAAAATCTTAAAAAATAAACTAAAATGACACAGTGGTGGCGGTGGTTTAGTCACTAAGCTGTGTCCCACTCTTGCGACCCCATGGACTGTAGCCCACCAGGCTCCTCTGTCCATGGGATTTCTCAGGCAAGAATACTGGAATGGGTTGCCATTTCTTTCTCCAGGGGATATTCCTGACCCAGGGATTGAACCTGGTCTCTTGCATTGCAGGCAGTTTCTTTACCACCTGAGCCACCAGCGAAACACCAAATCACATGACTTCTGACAAATATTCCTGTATTTGTGAATATTACATTCATGATCCAGAACATTCCATCACTCTGAAATACTCCGTGAGTCTCTTTACAGTTGATCCTGTGTTACCACTCTTGGTCCCTGACAACTATTGACTTGCTTTTGGTTACTAAGGTTTTGTCTTCTTAGGAATTTAATATAAAAGGAACATTATAAATGTCTTTTTTTTTTTGGATTTGTGTGTGATCAGCTTCTTTCACTTGATATAATAAAGATTCATCCGTGTTGTACATATGTTACTCATTTTTATTGCTGAGTAGTAGCCCACTGTATGGATGCACTACAATTCTTTTATCCATTTACTAGCTGATAGGCATTTTAGTTGTGTCTGTTTTAAGTCTTTTTAATTTTAGCCACTTTAGTAGATGTGATCAGTACCTGCATTTTGGATTTAATTTTCATTTTCCTGAAGGCTAATGATGGTTAAACATCTTTTCATGTGCTATTCTTATACTTTATGAAATGTGTATTCATTTTTTTTGTCATTTAAAACATAGAATTGTTCATCTTATTTAGTTGTAAGGGTTATGTTTATATTCTGGATCTAAGACCTTTACCAGATGTATTTTTCAAATATTTTGTCCCAGTCAGTGGCTTGCCTTTTCATATTCATAACAATACATACATTTAAAAACATTTAAAATTGTGGTAAAATATGTATAACATAAAGTTTATCATTCTCATGTTCAGTGGTATTAAGTACATTGATATTGTTATGTAACCATCACCACTGTCTATCACCACTTTTTTGTCATCCTTAATTGCAACTCTGTACCTATTAAACAGTAATTCCCCACAATCTCCCATCCTGGTCCTTGGTAACCACCATTCTACTTTCTCTAAGAATTTGATATATCAGTGCCTTATATAAGTGGAATCGTATAATATTTGCTCTTTTGTTTTTGTCTTATATCACTTGATATAATGTCTTTTGGTTCATCTATATTGTGTCATGTATCAGAATTTCATTCCTTTTTAAGGCTGAGTTGTATTTTATTCTATGTATATACTACATTTTGTTTATCTGTTCATCTACAGATAGACATTTGGGTTGTTTTCACTTTTTGGGTATTGTGAATAATACTGCTATAAAGTTGGGCATATGATTATCTGCTTTCAGATAATTGTGAGTATATTAGTGTGTGAGGAGTCTCTGCTTTAAGTTCTTTTGTGTATATACACACAAATGGCATGCTGGATCATATGGTAATTCAATGCTTAATCTTTTGAGGAACTACCATTCTCGTTTCCGAGACACGCTGCATTTTTAAAGTCTATTTCCTTTCTGCCTTGGTTCAGTGAGTGTGCTTCGTCATTATAGACAATGAACCATTGGGAAACAGCCACTAGTACAGGAAGAATAGTAGCCAAAAAAGCTGCAGGTTTGCGTGCTTTCTCCCTTATTTCCATAAAAGCCGTTACTTGTGTCAATGGATTGATCTGAAAGTTAAATGTTTCTCTGAAGGTGGTTCAGCAACCACTGGCATCAAAAATAACTTTTTATATATTCAGATTCTTGAATGTCACTCTGATTCAGACTCTCTGGAAGTAAGAGCAGACAAACATGTGTTTTGAACAGACGTGTTTAATTTTGATAGTCTCTTTTGTTTCTTCTGTGGTTTGTACTTTTTGTTTTATTTAAGAAATCTCTACCTAACCTGTGGTTTGAAAGATTCTCTTCAGTGTTTTCCTGTAGAAGTTACATAGTTTCAGGTTTACGTTTATTATCAGTTTCAAGTTAGTATTTTCTTTGCATGATACACTGTAAATGTCAAGGTTCATTATTTTGCATATGGATATCCACCTTGTCAAAAGACTGTTCTTTCCCTATTGTATTACCGTGGGAACTTTGTGGCATACATGTGTATCTGTTTCTGAACTCTATGCTTATCACACTATGTTGACTTACTGTAGCTTTCAGGTAAAAATCATAATCTTGAGTCTTTCACATTTGTTCTTCATTTTCAAACTATTGGTTATTTAGGTTCTTTACATTTTCATGCATATCTTGGAAATAGCTTGACAGTTTTTAAAGTAAAGCCTACTGGGCTTTTGATTAGGAAAATATTAAATTTATATCTCAATTTGAAGAGAAGTAGTAGCAATGCTGAATTAATCTGGTTCATATATATGTTTTGTACACATTTTGTTAAATTTATCATTGTTTCAGATGTTTGATGATACTGTTGGTATTGTTTATTTAATTTTCAATTATTAGTTTCTAGACTATAAAATTGGAGAAGGAAATGGCAACGCACTCCAGTGTTCTTGCCTGGGGAATCCCAGGGACGGGGGAGCCTGGTGGGCTGCCGTCTATGGGGTTGCACAGAGTCGGACATGACTGAAGTGACTTAGCAGCAGCAGCAGCAGCAGCAGCAGACTATAAAATACAGTTGATTTTTTTATATTGACTTTGTGTTTTCCAGTTTTTGACCTTTAACACAAAGTCAATATAAAATTTTTAGTAAATTCCTTAGGATTTTCTTTATAGACAAGAGTGTTTTCCTGTGAATGAAGATAGTTTTACATCTTTTCCAGTCTATATGTTTTTAATTTCAGTTTATTGTCTTATTATACTAGCTACGACCTCCAGTGAGATCATGCATCTTTGAGCTCTTTGGGATCTTAAGATGAAGGGATTCAATCTTTGACCTTTATGTTAGCTGTGAGTTTCTTGTTTTTGTAAATAGCCTTCATCAAGCTGAATACATTTTCTTCTGTTTTTTGTATATTGAATGGGTTTTGAGTTCTGTCAAAATGTTTTCTGCATTTATTGACATGATCATATGATTTGCCTTCATGTGAATTAAGTTTATTTAGTTCTGGATATTCAAACTAACTTGTATTCCTGCTGCTGCTGTTCAGTTGCTCAGTCATGTCCAAGTCTTTGCGACCCTGTGGACTGCAGCATGCCAGGCTTCCCTGTCCTTCACTGTCTTCTGGAGCTTGCTTAGATTCATGCCCATTGAGTCAGTGATGCTATCTAACCATCTTATTTGCCTTATTTTTCATGTTATATTATCTTCATATATTGCTAGAAAGTTGTTTAAACTTTCTTAAAGTTTTTTTATTCATCTATATTGATATTGGACGTTATAATATCTTTTATTCTCTGATCTTTGTCTGGTTTTGGTATTGGAGTGATACCAAATACAGTTTACTTCTGTATTTTGTTAGAGTTTGTGAAAAATTTGATTTGTTTCTTGAATTTCATAGACTTCTCCAGTAAAGCCGCCTGCACCTAAAAGTTTCTTTGTGGAAGGATTTTAACTATGAAATCAACTTCTTTAATAGATCCAGCTGTAGTAAGTTTAATCTATTTATCTGGAGTGACTTTTGGAAGTTTTTCATATTTTAATGAATTTGTCCATTTTATGTAAATATTTGAAATTATTGGCAAGAAATGCTTTTTTTAAAAAATATAACTTCCCCATGTTATTCTTTTAATATCTGTATGTTTCTACAGATGTCCTAATATTGAAATTCTTTCATTCCTGATATTGGTAATTTGTGTCATTTCTTTGTTTTTATTATCAATTTTATGATATTTGGGAAGAATGATCTTTTGTTTTTTGTAATTTTGTCTGTTTTTATATTTTGTTTTATTAATTGCTGTTCTTTCTTTTGCATTTAATATATTTTAATACATTTTGAGATGCTTAAGGAGATAGCCTTAGATCAATTATTTGACTGCTTTTTTGTTCTGTAAATATAAGTATATAATGTTTATAAATTTCCCTTAAAGCACTGTTCTAACTGTATCCCACAAACTTTGATATGTATTATTTTTGATTATATTTACTTCAAAATATTCCTCATGGATTATTTAGAATTGTGTTGTTTAATTTTCAGTTATTTGGGAGAATTTCCAGATTTCTTTCATACATTGGTTTTTAATATATTTCTTCTGCACCTAGAGAAGATACTTTGAATGATTTCTCTATTTTTGAATCAGTTGAGACTTATCTTGATATTGTTTTCTATAACGTTTAATCTGTTGTTAATCTCATCCTCTGTATTTTTTTTGTTTTAGAAGTTCTCTGGAAGGTCCATTTGAGTCTTTTTTACATCTTCCATGTTTCTTATCACCATGATTGTTTTTTCTTCTACTTTCTTAAACATGAAACGTTTATAGTAGCTGTTTTCATGCCTTTGCTTATTCTCTCATCTTGCTAATTTCTGTCGGGTGATTTTTCTCCTAGTTATAAGTCATATTTTTCTGATTTTTTTATATTCCTGTTAATTTTTTATTGGATTAAGACATTTTGAATTTTATCTCATTTACTGCTGAATTTTGTTGTATTTCAAATAGTGCTGCATTTTGTTCTGGCTCTAAGTTATATTATGTGAATTCAGTTGAATTATTTTGAGGGACATTTCAAGATTTTTAGTTATTGTCCAGAAAATCTTTTTGTTGTGGGTCTAATTTAACCTCACTGCTAAGGAGATGCCCTTTTGAGGATTTGCTGAATACTCTATGCATTAAGAGGTTTATCTAATCTGATAGGAATACAAACTATTGCCAGCTTGTAGAAGCTTCAGATGTTGTTCTGCTTACTTTTATTTTACTTTTCCTATTCTCGTGGAGTTTTCTCATGTGTATAGAGGTTATTACTTAGCCCAAGATTTGAACAGATCTTTCTAACTCTTAGGGTTCTTATCTGGTGTAGTTCTGTCTTCTCAAGTACCTGGCCCTGGAAATTCTACCTATCTTGTAAACTTTTAACTCTGTCCCCTTAATTCAGTGAGAGGCTTGGGTTTCCCTACCATTTAACCAGCCTTTAAACTGACTTCAGGTTGCAAACCTTGTTTGTTTCCTTTCTCTCAGGAGTTATAATTCGATGTTGTCTGTTGTCTCTTATACAATTGTTTCATGTATCTTGTTCAGTTTTCTAGTTCTTTTAGTTGGGACATGGTCTGTGTGTCTCCATTTTGATTTGAAGTAGAATGCTGTCTGTATATTGTAGTTTAAACTTTTCTCCAACCTTTATCATCGTTTTATTTTGAAGCATCCATAGTACAGAAATAATAGACACTCCGGTGGTGTGTAGTAGTAAAGATGTTTACGAATTAGCTACTGGTAATATTTAGAAAATATGTTTTAAAAAATTTATTTCTATTATCTTATACTCTGTGTTATATTTTATGAAGTATACTTTGTAAATTACTGAGAAAAGTAAAATTTCTCCTCTTAACATGTTACTAAGTCTTTGTATAAAATTTATCCACTAGGAAAGTATACTATATTTTTTGGTACTTTGCTGTATCTTAAAACATCACTTTCCACTTTTAGTAAACCTTAAGGAACCAGACATTTTCTCATTCCTGCGTCCATAAAAGATCATTTTACTCAGCAGCTATTTAGAAAATATCAAGTTACTTTACTACAATGTGAAGAATTTTGGTGTATAAATTTTATTTTGTTTATGTAGAGATCCTCAATACAGTTATAGGAGTTCCCTGTTTATTTTCTGAAATGAGTCTAATCTAATCTCTCTTCCAATCTGTATTCTTTCTGACTAGGTGACAATCCCAGGGCTTTCCATCTTTGACATTATTATATTTTCATTATTTTCAAACTATATTAAGATACCTACAGTTGCACTTGAACGGATTCAGTGCTTTGGATTTTTTAGGACTCATGCATGTGGTAACAAATACTACCAGTGACATCTTTCCCAAGGCATAAAGACTATAGATATATGCAATTTAAAATTATTTCTTTTGGAAACTCATCTATTTTTCCATTCTTTCTTTGTTTCTTCTGGGAATTATATTTGTACTTCAAGGTTATGCAAGCTTTGACAAACCGAGTTTTGCCAGCCTATCCAAGGGAAAAGTCAGCAACTTACATAGTGCCAAAGTAGCGGGAAAAAAATCCCCAATTTTTATGGCATTGTATCAGGAAATTGAAAACTTGGTGAAAAGTATATGTGCATATGTATGTAAACTTGTAGCTCTTGCATTGCTTCTTGCTTTTTGTTGTGTTCTTTTTATGTTCTATGCAGGCTATATAATAGAGCCCTGAAAACGCCCCCACCCCCTTTTTTTTCCTACTTATTTAAAGGGATGTGTGAATTTTTAGTGATGTTGAGGGTCAAGGTTAACTTTCTGCTTTCTGTTGATGTATCTAGTACTTATCTGATACTTCTGTACATAAGTGGAATTTTTTGTATTCTTTGCATTTTACCCCAGGCAGTGCTGTGTGCTAGACTGTGTTTGACTCTGGTTTCATTTGGCTTCATTTTCTGTACTTTTACCCATTGAATGTACCCAACCTAGCTTCTAGTGTCCAGTGCAACTATATGCCACCCCTATAGTTTGCCTGTCTCCTGAGCAACATCCCTTCCTTTATATTTATTCCTTCTGCTTTTGAAACTTATCTTTCTAGTATACTGTTTAACTAGGATATTACATAATTGATAAATTGAGTAATTATCACATATTAATGATATTTTTACTGATAGAGAATGGTAATTCCAGGAGATTTTTAATTAATGTGTCTTTAATATTATAATTAAGTACTCTGAGATTTATTTTATTTTGAGGTATTTTTAAGCTTTGTATAAATTCTTAATGTGGAAAAAAAAATGTCTTCTTAAAAAAGGAAGTGGTCTTTGAAAACTGTTATGCTCTCGTTGGGGAAAGTTTTTCCTCTTGAAACTCAGGCTGGTGCAGGTATGTTTGCACTGTTTTCTTGTTAGGTCCAGTCAGGTATTTTCATGGATGATCTGCTTGTCCCAGAAAGAAAAACAAAAGTGAATCTTTCATTTGGGGAGTGCTTAAGTGCTCTTCTACAAATCAGTGACCAGAATCATTTCATTTTGTGCCCATGTGGTTTCTGTGGGTGGTTTGTTGTTTTAAAAACTGTTTCAAAGAAGTATATTTTTTTTCCCTTGGCAAACATGTATATCCTGTGTAAGTATTTTTCATTATTAACAATTTTGAGAAGAACCATCTCCAAGTCATAATGCAGTTGGCTTAAATCATGAGGTTTTATTGAGTCATCCCATATGATTTTTATCTGGTTTGCCAAGATTGGTTAATTTGAAGTTCCCAAAGGATAAGATAATGGTTTCCTTTCCTGTGTCTCACTGTCACCAACCTGTTTTTGGAAATTACTTCTATCAATTTTATGTAAATAATAATCTTTAAGAGAAATTCATGAGAATTAAGTTTCTTCTATATTTTTATATTGGTTTACTTTTGGAGGTTCAGTTCAGTTCAGTTCAGTCGCTCAGTTGTGTCCAGCTCTTTGCGACCCCATGGAGTGCCTCATGCCAGTTTCCCTGTTCATCACCAGCTCCCGAGGTTTGCTCAAACTTGTCCATTGGGTCGGTGATGCCATCCAACCATCTCATCCTCTATCATCCCCTTGTCCTCCTGCCTTCAATCTTTCCCAGCATCAGGGTCTTATCTAATGAATCAGTTCTTCACATCAGGTAGCCAGAGTATTGGAGCTTCAGCTTCAGCATCAGTATTTCCAATGAATGTTCAGGACTGATTTGCTTTATCATTGACTGGGTGGATCTCCTTGCAGTCCCAGGGACTCTCAAGAGTCTTTTCCAGTACCATGGTTCCAAACCATCAATTCTTTGGTGCTCAGCTTTCTTAATGGTCCAACTCTCACATCCATACGTGACTTCTAGAAAAAGCTTTGACTAGATGGACCTTTGTTGGCAAAGTAACGTCTCTGCTTTTTAATATGCTGTTTAGATTTGTCATAGCTTTTCTTCCAAGGAGCAAGGGTCTTTCAGTTTCATGGCTACTGTCACCATCTGCAATGATTTTGGAGTCCAAGAAAATAAATCTGTCACTGTTTCCATTGTTTCTCCATTTATTTGCCATGAAGTGATGGGACTGGATGCCATAATCTTAGTTTTCTGAATATTGAGTTTTAAGCCAGTTTTTTCCACTCTCCTCTTTCACTTTCATCAAGAGGCTCTTTAGTTCTTCACTTTCTGCCATAAGGGTGGTGTCATCTGCATATTTCAGGTTATTGATATTTCTCCCGGCAGTGTTGATGCCAGCTTGTGCTTCATCCAGCCCAGCATTTTGCATGATGTACTCTGCATATAAGTTAAATAAGCAGGGTGACAATATATAGTTTTGATGTACTCCTTTCCCTATTTGGAGCCAGTCTGTTGTTCCATGTCCAGTTCTAACTGCTGCTTTTGACCTGCATACAATTTCTCAAGAGGTAGGTCAGGAAGTCTGGTATTCCCATCTCTTGAAGAATTTTCCACAGTTTGTTGTGATCCACACAGTGAAAGGCTTTGGTGCAGTCAATAAAGTAGAGGTAGATTTTTTTTCTCGAACTCTCTTGCTTTTTCGATGATCCAGTGGATGTTGGCCGTTTTGTCCCTGGTCCCTCTACCTTTTCTAAATCCAGCTTGAACATCTGGAAATTCTCGATTCACATACTGTTGAAGCCTTGCCTGGTTAATTTTGAGCATTACTTTGCTAGCATGTGAGATGAGTGCAATTGTGCGGTAGTTTGAACATTCTTTGGCATTGCCTTTCTTTGTGATTGTAATGAAAAATGACCTTTTCCTGTCCTGTGGCCACTTCTGAGTTTTCCAAATTTTCTGACATATTGAGTGTAGCACTTTCACAGCATCAGCTTTTAAGATTTGAAATAGCTCAACTGGAATTCCACCACCTCCACTAGCTTTGTTTATAGTGATGCTTCCTAAGGCCCACTTGACTTCGCATTCCAGAATGTCTGGCTCTAGGTGATTGATTACACCATCGTGGTTATCTGGGTCATGAAGATCTTTTTTGTATAGTTCTTCTGTGTATTCTTGCCACCTTTTCTTAATATTTTCTGCTTCTCTTAGGTCTGTACCATTTCTGTCCTGTATTGAGCCACTCTTTGCTTGAAATATTCCTTTATGTCTCTAATTTTCTTAAAGATATCACTAGTCTTTTCCATTCTGTTCTTTTCCTCTATTTCTTTGCATTGATCACTGAGGAAGACTTTCTTATCTCTCCTTGCTCTTCTCTAGAATTCTGTATTATGATGGGTATGTCTTTCCTTATCTCCTTTGTCTTTAGCTTCTCTTCTTTTCTTGGGGATGGTTTTGATCACTGCCTCCTGGACAACGTCAGGAACCTCTGGCCATAGTTCTTCAGGCACTCTATCAGATCTAATCCCTTGAATCTATTTCTCACTTCCACTGTATAATCGTAAGGGATTTTATTTAGGTTGTACCTGAATGGTCTAGTGGTTTTCCCTACTTTCTTCAAGCCCAGCAAGAAGATGGCAGAGTAGCAGGACATGCACTCATCTTCTCCTGTGAGAACTCCAAAATTGCATCTTGCTGCTGAACAACCATCAACAGGAGAAAGTTCAGTTCAGTTGCTAAGTCGTGTCTGACTCTTTGCGACCCCATGGACTGCAGCATGCCAGGCCTCCCTATATATCACCAACTCCTGGAGATTACTCAAACTCATGTCCATTGAGTCGGTGATGCCATCCAACCATCTCATCCTCTGTCTTCCCCTTCTCCTTTCGCCTTCAGTGTTTGAGTGTCTCCTGCAGAAGCACAGGTCAGCAGTGGGCTGCCACAGCATCAGGGTCTTTTCCAATGAGTCAGTTCTTCTCATCAGGTGGCCAAAGTATTGGAGCTTCAGCTTCAGCATCAGTCCTTCCAATGAATATTCAGGACTGATTTCTTTTAGGATTGACTGGTTGGATCTCCTTGCAGTCCAAGGGACTCTCAAGAGTCTTCTCCAACACCACAGCTCAAAAGCATCAATTCTTTGGCACTCAGCTTTCTTAATGGTCCAACTGTCACATCTATATGTGACTACTGGAAAAACCATAGCCTTGACTTGACAGACTTTTGTTGGCAAAATAATGTGTCTACTTTTTAATATGCTGTCTAGGTTCGTCATAACCTAGAGGAATGTTGGATCGCACCAAAAAAAATACCTTATGTCCAAGGGCAAAGAAGAAGCCCCAGCAAGACGTCAGGAGGGGCAAATTGAGTTTAGAGTCCAACCGCATACTTGCCAGAGATGCTCGGAGGGCTGAAACAAAACCTTTTGTGCATCAAGACCCAGTGGCCCCACAGAGATTGAGCCTGACGTGCCTTTGAGTGTTTGAGTGTCTCCTGAAGAAGCACAGGTCAGCAGTGGGCTGCCACAGTGACAGCGCCTCTGACTTCAGCAGCCCTGGATCACGTAGTATTACCCCCCATAGAGCCACTAAGCAGACGACCCACAAACTGCAGAAGTATTATACCAAAGAAGTTTGTGCACTGCTAAGAAAGTTCTAGGACACACAACAGATTTTCTAACCTGGAGATCTGGCGAAGGGACTGAGAACCCCCAGGGAATTTGACTTTGGAGGCCAGTGGGATTTGCTTACAGAACTTCCACAGGACTGGGGAAACAGACTCTTGGAGGGCATAGACAAAACCTTGTGCACACCAGGAGCCAGGAGAAAGGAGCCATGTCCCCACAGGAGACCGAGTTAGACTTGCTTGTGAGCGTCCAGGACTTTCTGGTGGAGATGTGGGTGGACAGTTTGGCCTCAGTCCAAACAACAGGGAGGGAACACAGTCCCACCCATCAACAGAAAATCAGATTAAAGATTCACTGAGCATGGCCCTGACTATCAAACCAAGAACCTGTTTCCTCCACAGTCTGTCTGTCCCATCAGGAAGCTTCCATAAGCCTCTTATCCTTATTCCTCAGAGGGCAGACAGAATGAACACCACAGTCACAGAAAACTAAAGCAAACTGATCAGGTGAACCATAGCCTTGCTCAACTCAGTGAAACTGTGAGCCATGCCATGTAGGGCCACCTTAGATGGACAGGTCATGATGGAGAGTTCTGACAAAATATGGTCCACTGGAGAAGGGAATGGCAAACCACTTCAGTATTCTTGCCTTGAGAACCCCATGAACAATGTGAAAAGGCAAAAAGATATGACACTGAAAGATGACGCCCCAGGTCGATAGGTGCCCATTATGCTACTGGCGAAGAGTGGAGAAATAACTCCAGAAAGAATGAAAATATGGAGCCAAAGCGAAAACATCACCCAGTTGTGGATGTGACTGGTGATAAAAGTAAAATCCGATGCTATAAAGAACAATATTACATAGGAACTTGGAATGTTAGGTCCATGAATCAAGGTAAATTGGAAGTGGTCAAACAGGAGATGGCAAGAGTGAACATCAACATTTTAGGAATCAGTGAATTAAAATGGACTAGAATGGGTGAGTTTAATTCAGATGACCATTATATCTAATACTGTGGGCAA
Organism: Bos indicus; assembly: GCF_029378745.1. Classification (NCBI taxonomy): domain Eukaryota; kingdom Metazoa; phylum Chordata; class Mammalia; order Artiodactyla; family Bovidae; genus Bos; species Bos indicus. The sequence goes on along the minus strand of NC_091764.1, from coordinate 81,527,894 downwards.
GAATCCTTTAGAAGAAATGGAATAGCCATCATAGTCAACAGAAGAGTCCAAAATGCAGTACTTGGATGCAGCCTCAAAAACAACAGAATGATCTCTGTTCATTTCCAAGGCAAACCATTCAGTATCACAGTAATCCAAGTCTATGCCCCAGCCACTAATGCCAAAGAATCTGAAGTTGAATGTTTGTATGAAAACCTACAAGATCTTCTGTAACTAACGCCCAAAAAAGATGTCTTTTTCAGCGTAGGAGACTGGAATGCAAAAGTAGGAAGTCAAGAGATACTTCGAGTAACAGGCAGTTTTGGCCTTGGAGTTCAAAATGAAGCAGGACAAAGGCTAACAAGAGTTTTGCCAAGAGAATGCCATGGTCAAATTAAAACCCTCTTCCAACAACACAAGAGACCCTACAGATGGACATCACTAGATACATCATCAGTACTGAAATCAGATTAATTATATTCTTTGCAGTCGAAGATGGAGATGCTCTATACAGTCAGGTAAAACAAGACTGGGAGCTGACTGTGGCTCAGATCATGAACTCTTTATTGTAAAATTCAGACTTAAATTGAAGAAAGTAGGGAAAACAACTGGACTATTGAGTTCAGTTCAGTTCAGTCTCTCAGTCGTGTCCGACTCTTTGTGACCCCATGAATTGCAGCTCGCCAGGCTTGCCTGTCCATCACCAACTCCCAGAGTTCACTCAGACTCACGTCCATCGACTCGGTGATGCCATCCAGACTAACTGTTTATGCATATTTAGCCTTATTATTCTCCTATTTGCTTTTCTAACAACCTGTTTGTTCAAGTATCTAACCCTCCACCTGACTTAGAGAGAGGAGTCCTCATTCCTAGTTCCAGGATTGGTTTTAGTAAGTCTAAGTGAAACATGGTAATTCCCTTTCTTTGTTAATAACAGGTTCAAAGATGAGCAGATTGTAGTCTCAGACTAGTTTGCTCTTATCTCCAGCCTATGGATGAAGTTATACATAGGAAATCAGATCCAAGGGAGTTACAGAGAATATTTGAAGCTCTGATATGTAGTGCTTAGAGCCTGCTCTGCTTATGGACTTGTTATACGAGATCATGGTTATACATTTGCTTATTGTTTGAGACAGTTTGCTTTTGGAATTTTTTGTTACTCCCAGAGTAAAGTATGGTATCTAATGCATCTCGTAATACTTTTCACTGTGAATAAAGATTTCATATGAATTAAGTTTTGGTGATTAAACTGATCTGAATTCAAGGAAGAGCTTCAATTCCTGGTCAGGGAACTAAGATCTCACTTCAAGTCACCACTCACTGCTGTCTCCTCTAGGTCAATACCATATTACATTTTTTTAAAATTTATTTTTTAATCAAAGGATAATTACTTTACAGATTTTTTTTTTTTTGCCCGTTATCAGCATGAATTAGCCATTGGTATACACACTCTTATCAAGGTTTGACTTGATCTTCCTCATGCTGGACCCCCAGGACGAGGCGTATGACTGGCACCTGGCTCACCACCTGTACTACCAGAGCGAGAAGCAGGCATAAGAGGAGGGCATGGACATGGCAGTGCTCAGGGACTACATCACCTATGCACACAGCACTGTGATGCCGAGGCTCAGTCAGGACGCCAGCCAGGCCCTCATCGAGGTACCTTTCGGCCGAAGTGCTGCTGGGCCCTGCTCAGCTCTGAAATGGTCTTTAGTCAAGAACAACACTGTCTTCTACAACTGTTTTCCTTCCTGTGTTGCAAAATTGACTTTTCCAAGTGTGGAAGAGGAAAAAGGATTCATTTCTACAAGTTGTGTGCTCTTTTTATATTTAAGTTCTTGTAAGCACAGTGTCTTGAGAATCCCAGGGACGGGGAGCCTGGTGGGCTGCCGTCTGTGGGGTCACACAGAGTTGGACATGACTGAAGTGACTTAGCAGTAGCAGCATACATGTATCTCCTCCCTCTGGAACCTCCCTCCCATCTCTCTCCTCATCCCACCCTTCTAGGTTGATACAGAGCTCTGGTTTTAGTTCCCTGAGTCATACAGCAAATGCCCATTGGCTGTCTATTTTATGTATGATGATTAAGTTTCCATGTTACTCTCTCCATATATCCCAACCATATTACATTTAACAGTCATGGTCCCTCTTGGCTGATGGTTTTTTTTTTTAACTTGTTTTTGATGACCTTGACAATTTATTTTGAGGTGCAATAGTCACGTATTTTGTAGATTGTCCCAGAGTTGGTTTTGGTCTGATGCTTTTCTCATGTTTAAGAATAGAGTTACGGGTTTTGGAGAGAAAGACTCCAGAAGTAGAGTGCCATTTTCATCACATCATATCAAGGGTACAAACTGTCATCATGACTTATTGTTGATACTGACTTGGGTCATCTGGCTGAAGTGGATTTTATCAGGGTTCTATGTTCTAAAGTTATTCTTCTTCACCCCCCCTTTCCATATTGTAGTCTCCAGAAGGAAGTCACTATCTGCAGCCCACACTTAAGGGGTGAGGAGTTCCACCTCTGTGAGGATACAGTATCTGTATAAATTGTTTGGAGTTCTTCTGCATGGAAAATTGATCAATTTCCCGTACTTACTTATTTGGGGCTTCCTAGGCGGAGAAGGCAATGGCACCCCACTCCAGTACTCTTGCCTGGAAAATCCCATGGACGGAGGAGCCTGGTAGGCTGCAGTGGGGGAAGACCCCAGGCTTCCATGGGGTCGGGAAGAGTCGGACACAACTGAGCGACTTCACTTTCACTTTTCACTTTCATGCATTGGAGAAGGAAATGGCAACCCACTCCAGTGTTCTTGCCTGGAGAATCCCAGGGACGGGGGAGCCTGGTGGGCTGCCATCTATGGGGTCACACGCAGTCGGACACGACTGAAGTGATTTAGCAGCAGCAGGTGGCGCTAGTGGTAAAAAAAAATCCACCTGCCAATACCAGAGATGCACGAGTTGTGGGTTTGATCCCTTGGTCGGGAGGATTTCTGGAAAAGGGAATGGCAACCCACTCCAGTATTCTTGTCTGGAGAATTCCATGGACAGAGGAGCTGGCGGGCTGTAGTCCATGGGGTTGCAAAGAGTCAGACACAACTGAGCATTCACTACTGACATTTATTTATTTAATAACACTATGGAATTGTGGATATTTTCTACCTTGCTTGGCCTAATTTTTTAATTGCTCTTTGTATATTGATAATTTATAAATATGTTTGTCTTAACCAGTCTTCCCACCTTTATTTTAGAAAGAACTCTTTCTTGTTAACTTCCTATTGGACCTTTTTCTTTTTTTTTACTGAAATCTCAAATAAACATGTCCATATTGCCTAGGCTCAGCCTACTCATTTTGTTCCTCATCTCTTCATTTTCTGCTTCATTACTTCCACCCAAACTTACTTTTCCACCTGCTTGCTCAAGCTAGATATAAGTGAAATCACACAGTATTTTCCCCTTATCCCCACTCCCTCCCTTATCCCAAATATTTGGATTGTATTTGTCTGTTGCAGGTGTGTGCTACTTCTATAGAATTTTCCTCATTGATTCTTAGCTGTTTTCCTAAAATGCATATCATTCATTCAAAATACTGCACATTACACATCCTTTCTCATAATTCTTAAATAAATTCTATTTCTGACACTAATTTAATTGTGATATTAGTCAAATTACTTGGTCTGCCTCTAGCCTAAGTTTCCTTATTTAAACAGTGTAGATAATGATAGGGATCTTCTGAAGACTAAAACTGCTAGAGTGTCTAAAGAGTTTAGACATCTGTCTGGAACAAAATCATACAAGTCTGACAGTCATTTTTATTATTCTGTGATCCCTTCCAAATTCCTTATCATGACCTTTCATGTTTTGTTTCCTAGCCACTTCTCTGGCAGCTTCATTTGTGGATACTCTCTAACCATAGGGTGCTTATCATTAAGTGGCCACATTGTCATTAAGCACCCTTTACTAGTGGTTATCTGGCTTCCACTTGAAGCTGTCTAGTAGGAAAAATTTTATAATCAGAGAGTTATTAATTACTTTTGGACAGGTCTAAGTTTTAGAAATTTTTTTTTAAATGTATATTTGAAATCTGTTTACCATTAGTTTTTATTTGTTCTCTGGAGTGATAAACAATGTGAGCATTCAGCATTTTACAAGCATTTTACCATTAAATATGTGTCAAGTACATTTCAGAAGTCTCTTGGTTAGAAATGAGAGTAATCTGAAACACTCTAGCTTAAGAAAAACATGCTCATTGACAGTAATAGTCTCCTGACTTTTTCAGTTGTTTCCCTCTATTAAGTAGTAGATGTACATCCAGTATGGGGATATCTATCTGTACATTGTGTACAATGACTATAATAATTTATTTTGTACAATATAAAACAAAGGATCATAGAAAATCCATTTAGGATGTAGTATTTGTTTTCACATTCTGATGGATCATCTTATGTATCCCTTAGTTCTCCTCAGGTTGGTATATGCATACCACTTTAAAGTCCTCTGCTGCTGCTAAGTCGCTTCAGTTGTGTCTGACTCTGTGCGACCCCATAGATGGCAGCCCACCAGGCTTTCCCTTCCCTGGGATTCTCCAGGCAAGAACACTGGAGTGGGTTGCCATTTTCTTCTCCAATGCATGAAAGTGAAAAGTGAAAGTGAAGTCGCTCAGTCGTGTCTGATTTTTAGTGACCCCATGGACTGCAGCCCACCAGGCTCCTCAGTCCATGGGATTTTCCAGGCAAGAGTACTGGAGTGGGGTGCCATTGCCTTCTTCATTAAAGTCCTCTAATATTATATATATATATATATTAAAGTCCTCTTATATATATATATATAATCAAACTGTAGTATGGGTAGGATTAGAGCTGGCCTTTGGGATGACTGAAGAGACTCAATGCCTCAGGAAATTCTGCTTTTTCTTTTTGAATCTTTCCTTAATGGCATCACTCTTTCAGACTGACTTCTTCTTGGAGCTAAGACCATGGCTGTTGGCTTTGGACTCATTTCTTCACTTATTCAACGAATTATGAATGGAGTATATAGTTTGTGCCAGGTACTATTTTAGGTGTTAGAGATACAGCAGAGAGTATTAAAAAGAAAGATACTAAGTGGTAAATGCTATTGCAGAGAATTAAAGTGATAGGACAGTGATTAAATGTCTGCTTACAAAGGCCTTTGTCCACAGGGGCCATTAAAGCTGAGATATGAATCAGAAGAAATAGCCAGCCATGCAAATATCAGAAGGAAGAGTACTCTGGGGAATAGTTCAGGCAAAATTCAGTGGGACTGAACTTGCATGCTGAGGAGTAAGTTAAGGCATTGGATTTAGAACTTAGAAGATGAAGAAAGTTTTGTGATATATGGGATTTTCCCTTCTATCTCTAGCTGGAAATATCACTAGGAAAGACTGATCCAGCTGGAGTCAATTTTTTATCCTTCAGTTCAGTTCAGTTCAGTTGCTCAGTCGTGTCTGACTCTTTGTGACCCCATGGACTGCAGCATGCCAGGCCTCCCTGTCCATCACCAGCTCCTGGAGTCTACTCAAACTCATGTCCATTGAGTCAGTGATGCCATCCAACCATCTCATCCTCTGTCGTCCCCTTCTCCTCCCTCCTTTATTCTTTCCCAGCATCAGGGTCTTTTCCAGTGAGTCAGTTCTTTGCACCAGGTGGCCAGAGTATTGGAGTTTCAGCTTCAGCCTCAGTCCTTCCAATGAATATTCAGGACTGATCTCCTTTAGAATGGACTGGTTGGATCTCCTTGCAGTTCAGGGGACTCTCCATAGAGCTGCCAGAACTTACACAGGACTGGGGAAACAGACTCTTGGAGGGCACAAAGAGAACCTTGTGTGCCCCAGGAGAAAGGAGCAGTGACCCCACAAGAGACTGACCCAGACTTGCCCATGAGTGTCCAGGAGCCTCCGGCAGAGGTGTGGGTCAGTGGCCTGCTGCAGGGTTGGGAGCACTGAGTGTAGCAGTGTGTGCATGGGATGTTTTGAAGGAAGTTGCCATTATCTTCATTACCTCCACCATAGTTTTTATCCTTGGGGACTAATTTTTATGGCTGAGATGTGTAGCTTGGTGTTGGTTAATTGTCTACCTTTATGGCTAGAAGAAGCATGGAAGGAAGGGGTGTGGGTTGGTAAAATGACTGTGGACCTTGTGGGTCAAGAGCATTTCATTTTGTTAGCTAAGAGTTTTGTCGTAACATATTTGAAGATACCTGTTGTTATCTTTGTTGACTTTTTATCAAGGCTAAGTGTTTATAGTATTCTTAATATATCTTCATTCCCTGAATAGTTCGTATGTAAAGGATATACATACTTTATTTCCTAAGGCAGGGAAATTGCCCAGTGTATTTTATAAAGTATTTAAGAAGTTGAAAGGGTTTCCCATGTGGTGCAGGGGGTAAACACTCCATCTGTCAATGCAAGAGACATAAGAGACTCAGGTTCAATCCCTGAGTCGAGATGATCCGCTGGAGAAGGAAATGGCAATCCACTCCAGTATTCTTGCCTGGAAAGTCCCATGGACAGAGGGGCCTGGCTGTCTACGGTCCATGGTGTCGCAAAGAGTCAGACGCAGCTGAGTGACAGAGCACATAAATTGAAAACAAAAGGAGTTTCCAAATGTGTCTTCCTAACTAAGAAAACTTTTAACATTCATATTGTTTCATCTTCCAAATATCCCAAGTGTTTTTTGATTAATATTTTTGCTTATTGGTTTTGGTTATATTGAAGACTGATCAATATGGCAGTGAGGGTTGAATGGTTTGAATTCTGTATAGCAGTGAGGGGCCATAATACCGACTCATTGTGGTATTCACGATTACGGGGAAAGATCGGTACTAGAGTCTGATATTTTTGAAGTGATACAGCTGCAACATGTCAGCTCTCTGATGCTGCACAACAGTCTTAATTCTCGAACTCACATGGAGTAGGTGCCTATAAAGAAGCATGAGACTAATTTCCATTTAGGATTGCGTATGAAATATAGTGTTAATAAATGATGAAATAATTATAGACTTTGATATCATGTCCTTTTTAAGCAATCATACCATTATTTATTCAATTTTCAGTGTTTGAGCTAAGTTAGGTTTGATTCATAATCTAAAACAACTCTAACTTAGGTTAGAGTTCCAGTGTGAACCTTGTGTGTTTGAATGCTTAATTTAGATGTTGAAATGTTGTGTATTATGCATACAGAGACTTTAAAAATTCACAAGAGAAGAACTCTGTGGTGAATTATTTTGCTTTATTGTTATTACAGAGTTTTAGCAATGCTTTTCTATATTGTGATTTCGGGTTTTGTACATGCAGGTTGTGAGAAATAAACTGGAAATCCTGTCTCTGTGGTTGGAATCTAGTGTAGCCTCAAGCAGCAAACAAAATATTTTGTTTAGTAGCCTGTATGTGCCAGGTAAAATTTTAAATGGATTTTCCATAGGGTACAAACTTTTGAAGCCAGCGATTTTATAGTTGTAGACAGACTCCTGTTGACTTACATTAAATTTTTTTACCTTATAGTGGGGAATCAGTAGCTGATTACACAAACAAATAAATATATCTGTACATCCTTAGTACAACTTATTCCTGTGCACTTGAGACAAATTGTTTGGGAAAGAGTTCTGAGGTGACATGGCAAGGCTTACTATCCTAAAAGTCTAGTAAGGCTTTTTTTCTTTATATTTAAAAAATGACAGGTGTATTTCAAGATGCAGAATTTCTTGATTTGTTTAAAAGAATCTGAAAGAGTTGAAATGAGTAATTGTAGGGTTTTGGAGAAGGCAATGGCACCCCACTCCAGTACTCTTGCCTGGAAAATCCCATGGACGGAGGAGCCTGGTAGGCTGCAGTCCGTGGGGTCGCTAAGAATCAGACACGACCGAGCGACTTCACTTTCACTTTTCACTTTCACGCATTGGAGAAGGAAATGGCAACCCACTCCAGTGTTCTTGCCTGGAGAATCCCAGGGACGGGGGAGCCTGGTGGGCTGCCGTCTATGGGGTCGCACAGAGTCGGACACGACTGAAGTGACTTAGCAGCAGCAGCAGGGTTTAGGACTTCACTTTCACTTTTCACTTTCATGCAGTGGAGAAGGAAATGGCAACCCACTCCATTGTTCTTGCCTGGAGAATCCCAGGGACGGGGGAACCTGGTGGGCTACCGTCTATTGGGTCACACAGAGTCAGACACGACTGAAGTGACTTAGTAGCTTAGCAGCAATTGTACTTGAAGAAGATACACGTTTTCTTTTTTCCTTTCTCCTTATATGAGAAAGGAAAACATTTCTTTAGGAAAACATATTATTAGGGTGGCCAAATTTAGAAATGACTCTTGCCTGGAAAATCCCATGGACAGAGGAGCCTGGTAGGCTGCAGACCATGGGGTCGCAAATAGTCGGACACGACTGAGCGACTTCACTTTCAGTTTTCCCTTTCATGCATTGGAGAAGGAAATGGCAACCCACTCCAGTGTTCTTGCCTGGAGAATCCCAGGGACAGGGGAGCCTGGTGGGCCACCGTCTATGGGGTCGCACAGAGTCGGACACTACTGAAGCAACTTAGCAGCAGCAGCAGCAGCAGCAGCAGCAGCAGCAGGTGAATTTATTGTCTTTCAGCTTGTATCATTCTTAATTATATGATTGGCTAGAGATGTCATATGTAGTTTGAGGTCTCTGCATCTGGTTTTATATTAAGTGAAACTGATCTAAGCTCAGCTATCTTCAATGGTGTCTTTCCCAGCTGTAAATTAGGACTTTAGCATTGAAAACTGTGTGATTTTGTATAAGTAGAACTCAGATTGTGATGTTGTCTGTCACTTCATAATTCTAATTTTGGAGTTTTAGTTTTTAAAGCAGAATACTTTGCCAACAAAGGTTCGTCTAGTCAAGGCTATGGTTTTTCCTCTGGTCAGGTATGGATGTGAGAGTTGGACTGTGAAGAAGGCTGAGCGCTGAAGAATTGATGCTTTTGAACTGTGGTGTTGAAGAAGACTCTTGAGAGTCTTGAAGTCCTTGGGCTGCAAGGAGATCCAACCAGTCCATTCTGAAGGAGATCAGCCCTGGGTGTTCTTTGGAAGGAATGATGCTAAAGCTGAAACTGCAGTACTTTAGCCACCTCATGCGAAGAGTTGACTCATTGGAAAAGACTCTGATGCTGGGAGAGATTTGGGGGCAGGAGGAGAAGGGGATGGCAGAGGATGAGATGGCTGGATGGCATCACTGACTCGATGGACATGAGTCTCAATGAACTCCGGGAGCTGGTGATGGACAGGGAGGCCTGGCGTGCTGCGATTCATGGGGTCGCAAAGAGTCGGACACGACTGAGTGACTGATCTGATCTGAAGAAAGCTGAGTCTTAAAAGTCTTTCTAGATATCTTATTGTTTTAGTTTAAGGAATCAAAGATGATGATATTATACTTACATTTAAAAACCTTTATGATGGACTAGTCAGAAGTTGTAGGAGAAGGCAATGGCACCCCACTCCAGTACTCTTGCCTGGAAAATCCCATGGATGGAGGAGCCTGGAAGGCTGCAGTCCATGGGGTTGCTGAGGGTCGGACACGACTGAGCGACTTCACTTTCACTTTTCACTTTCATGTATTGGAGAAGGAAATGGCAACCCACTCCAGTGTTCTTGCCAGGAGAATCCCAGGGACGGGGGAGCCTGGTGGGCTGCCGTCTATGGGGTCGCACAGAGTCGGACACGAGTTATGCGACTTAGCAGCAGCAGCAGCAGTCAGAAGTTGTAGCATGTCTTTGTTCTGTATCAGCTAGAGATTTACTTTTCATTAAGCTGCTCTGTGTAATAATTTTGGTGGTTTAAAAAATACCATTGTTTTGTTTCAGGATATAGCTCTTATGAATTAATTTCTAGATTTAATTTCTTTAGTCTTTCTGCATCTTTCATAGCTCCATTTTAAAAAAGTGTTAGTTCAGGTTCGATGCACGATACTGGATGCTTGGGGCTGGTGCACTGGGACGACCCAGAGGGATGGTAATGGGAGGGAGGAGGGAAGAGGGTTCAGGATGGGGAACACATGTATACCTGTGGCAGATTCATTTTGATATATGGAAAACCAGTACAATATTATAAAGTTAAATAAAATAAAATTAAAAAAAATCTTATAAAAAAATAAAAATAAAAAAAAGTGTACTTTGCATATATTGTGAAAGGTAGAGATCAGAAGTGTTTTTGCCTTGTTGTGTTCTGACAAATACACAACTGTGTAACTATACGCTGATGAAGATACAACACATTTTCATTTCTCTAGAAAATTCTTTAATACTCCATGTAGTCTCTTTTACACCACTCTATTCCCATGCCCTGTTTCACTCTTCTGATTTCTGTTTACATAGATTAGTCTTACTTTTTTCTAACTTCATGTAAATGGAATTATGTAATATGTACTGTTTGTTACTGGCTTAATTTGCCCAATGTAATACTTTTGATTTCTTTGATTATTATTATGACATCTATTCACTTAAGTCTTTTTGATGCAAAACATAAAATTTACCATCTTTATCATTTCGAAGTGTATAATTTAGTGGCATTAAGTGCAATCATATTGTTGTGCTGCCATCACCATTACAATTCATCCTCTTAATCGTAAAACTGAAACTTCATCCTTAAGAACTTACAGTACAAGCTTTTGTAATCCAACTCACTTGGCCTGGTAATTGTTAAGTTTATAAAATTTTTTTTGGCCAGAGTGAGTAGTCATAAAGATTATCTGTATATACTTTAGAACATAATATATATTTATAGTTCAGTCTTTTGATGTTGGGTCCACATCTATTCTATGAGCATAGATCTGATTGGAGTTCATCATGGACTTCCTTAAATCAAACTTTTATCTATTATCTTCAATTTCTAGTTTCAGTTTTCTTTTAAGTGTCCTGAGACAGTTAAAAATTGTCTCAATGGTTATTGTACTAAGTGTTTATAAATAGTCTTGCCACTTGACAGTATTTTTTTTTTTTTTTAATTTATTCAGGATGGGGAACACGTGTATACCTGTGGTGGATTCATGCTGATGAATGGCAAAACCAATACAGTATTGTAAAGTAATTAACCTCCAATTAAGATAAATTTATATAAAAAAAGACAGTATTTTTAAAGCAATTAGCCCTTATCAATTTGTTATAAAGTATCCAGTTTATTCATGGAAACAAGTACTTCTAGTTCTCATAATTTTTTTAAAATAGTTACGCAAATTATATTATTATATTAATAGATACAACTCATAAAAATTTTTAGTACAAAAACAACTCATTCTTGATAGTGTACAGTTCAGCTGATGGGAGTCATGTACAAGTTCAGGGTCATGTCCTTGTAACCTTGACACTTTCCTTCACACTGTGAGAATCAAAAGTAGTTAGGAATATTGGTTTATCTCTTAATTTACTCATGAGTTAGTTAATGGAAGACAAGAGAACTTCTGCAGATAGTAAGTTGATAATTTAAAAGTTTATAAAAATTTCATTGCCTTAACCGTATAACAGAGAAGGCAATTGCACCCCACTCCAGTACTCTTGCCTGGAAAATCCCATGGATGGAGGAACCTGGTCGGCTGCAGTCCCTGGGGTGGCTGAGGGCCGGACACGACTGAGTGACTTCACTTTCACTTTTCACTTTCGTGCATTGGAGAAGGAAATGGCAACCCCCTCCAGTGTTCTTGGCTGGAGAATCCCAGGGATGGGGTAGCCTGGTGGGCTGCCGTCTATGGGGTCACATGGAGTCGGACACGACTGAAGTGATTTAACAGCAGCAGCAACTCTATAAATTGGCAGTGTAAGGAAAAGACTCTCTGCTTTCTTTTCTGTTGCTATAGTGAGTGTTTACATGCCGTATGATGAAATTATAGTTTTTGTTTTTCTGTTGTGCAGCAAACATCACAATTTAATTAATTTTGCTCACTATTTTGCAGGTCAGGGAATTTGGGTAGGGTTTTGCTGGTCTTACATTGTTCTACTCAGGTGGTGGCTAAGTGCTGGGGACATCTCAAGGCCTCTTCATTTACATATCCAGCATGGAAGCGACCTTTACTTGAAGAGTGAGAGATTGAGTAGATGTTTTTCTCTTCATGTGGGCTCTCCACATGTCTGTTTTGGGTTACCTTTCAGTGTAGTGGTCTCAGAATAGTCAAATTTCTTCTGTGGAGGGTGATTTCCTCCAGAACAAGTGTTCCAAAAGATAGGAGGTGGAAGCTATTACTTTCATAAAGTATAGGCCCAGAAAATAATACAACATCATTTCTACCACATACTGCTGGCCAAAGCAATCAATCACAGAGCCCATTCATATTTAAGAGGAGGAGACAGAGACTCTTCTCTCTGTAGGAGGCATGTCAAAGAATTTGTGGTTGTTTTTAATCTGCCATGGGTTTAAATGTTGTATATAATTAATAACATTTTTACTTTAAAAAGCTTGAGTATATTTCTGTTGGATGTCAACATTGAGGTCTATGGAAGAAAACATGGGTTTATATTTAACTGATTTGAATTATAAATGAAATATTTGAAAAGAGTAAAATTGATGGCGACTAGAATGCTGGTGGCAACTTCATTATAACAATGGTTATTGTAAGGTTTTTATTTATCAATCCAGTTCCTGTTCTACCATTAGGTTTGAGTTAAAGTGCCACATCACATTTAAAAAGGGTAAGGAAACAACGCTTAATAAAATATATAAATGAATTTAAGTTTTAATTTCTTGGCAGGCTGTAAATCCCATTTGGTATCCTCACAACAGACATTTTAGACAACATTGTGAGTTGGTTTTAAGTGGACCAGCTCTGACTTTCATGTTTTAGAAGTCAGCATTTTAAAATGAATTTAACATTTATAAATATTGTTTTTCTTCTTTGTTACATAAACTGGATGCAGTGTCATTTTTGTATATAACTTGGTAAAATTTATCTTTGTTTTTAAATGTAATGATCTTTTATCACCTGCTAACAATAAAGGACAATCAGATTTTATGAGTAATGTATATTTCAGTGACACACTTAATGTGATCTTTTTTGATGACCCATTGGTCATCACAGTGAAGAAACAGTAAAGAATTTCTAAAATGGTCTTTAGAAATAATTTATTTTACTAGGTTTTGCTATGCTTTGCTGTTGGAAGTAATATCACTTTATGATCAGCCAGCATTTGAGTGTGTGTTATATTTAGTTGGGCGCTGAGAAAACATAGATCAAGGAAATTGGATCTATATATTCTTATATAATTGGTATCAAATTGATGTAATTAATACCGGTGTTGAAATATTTTTTGAATAAAGCAAGAATGGAAATGTTCTCTCTCTTTCCTTGTGACTGTGGCACCTATTTCCATGATGGTGCCACGAAGAATTACTTTCAGATTTTAATTAAGTCATTTCTTCTCTTTAGACAAAGACTGGTTATTTCCAGTGACTTGTAAAGCAGTGTTATTAGTAATGACTCATTAAATTTCTTACATACTTTGGTTCTGTTGCATAATTTAAAGTAATAAATTAATTTTTATAGCCATTAACTTTGTTTCCTTATTTTATATAAATATTATGTATTAGAAGGTAGAGGCAGTTTTCTATGGAAGAATATTTCTGTTTGGCTTTATGATACTTTATATATAATATATATATTCTGAATAGCAGTATAAAATTATGTTTTTAAGTTTAATGTCACTGTTTTATTATAATATGCCTTTCTCACTTCCATTCGGTCTTTTTGTGCCCTGAACTGTTTTATTCAAATAAATTATTTTATTTCTAAAATTAAAAAAAATTTGTTCATTTATTTTTTACCTATGTATAATTGACCTACAGTATTGTATTAGTTTCAGGTGTACAGCACCTGATATATCTGATATTTTTATGCATTACAAAGTGATCACTGTGATATGTCTAGTTATAATTTGTCACCATGCAAATTATAACAGTACTTCTGACTCTGTTCCATGTTGTACATTGTATTTGTCTTATAAATGGAAATTTGTACCTCTTAATCTCTCTCACCTATTTTACTTGTCCCCTGATTCGCTTCCCTTCTGACAAATACCGTTTTTTCTCTGTCTATGACTCTGTTTCTGTTTTGTTGTGTTTGTTCATTTAGTTTTTTAGATACCGCATATGATATTTGTCTTTCATGGTGTGACTTATTTTACTTAGCATAATACTTACTCTCTAGGTCTTTTTTATGGCTGAATAATAATACACCATTGACTGACTATACCACATCTTCTTTATCTGTTCATCTATTGATGGTCACTTAGGTTGCTTCTGTATCTTGGCTATTGTAAATAATGTTGCAGTGAACATAAGGGTGCCACAAATACCTTTTTGAATTAGTGTTTTTATTTTATTTGGAAAAATAAACAGAAGTAGAATTGCTGGGCCCTATTATAGTTCTATATTTAATTTTTTGAGGAAACTTCACATTGTTTTCTATAGCAGATGCATCAGTTTCCACTGTGAAAATTATACAAGAGTTCCCTTTTCTTTTCGTTGTCAACACTTTTAATTTTTGTTTTTTTGGTAATAGTCACCATGGCAGGTGTGAGGTCATACCTCATTATAGTTATGATCTGCATATTCCTGATGATTCGTGATGTGAGCATCTTTTCATGTGTCTGATGGCCATCTGTATATCTTCTTTGGAAACATGTTCAGGTCCTCTACCCATTTTTTAATCAGATTACTTATTTTTTGATGTTGAGTTGTATGAGTTCTTTGTATATTTTGGATATTAAGCATTGCCAGATATATTGTTTGCAAATGTCTTATCCCTTTCAGTAGGCTGCCTTTACATTTTGTTGATAGTTTCTTTTATGGTATAAAAGCTTTTACTTGATGTAGTCCTGTTTGTTTGTTTTTGCTTTTGTTGCTTGCCTGATGAGACATATCTAAAAACAGTGCTAAAACTAATGTCTAAGTGGTTAACTACATGTATTTTGTTCTAGGAGTTTATGGTTTAAGGTCTTACATTTAGATATTTAATCCATTTTGAGTTTGTTTTTGTGTATAAGAAAGTAATCCAGTTGATTCTTTTTCATGTAGCTGTCCAGTTTTCCCAACACCATTTATTGAAGAGACTGTCTCATTGTATATTTTGGCCTACTTTGAGTAGATTGAGTAGATTAGTTGACAGTTTAAGCATGGTTTTATTTCTGGGATCTCAATTCTGTTCCATTGATCTATGTGTCTGCTTTTATGCTTATATTGTACTGTTTTGATTACTGTAGTTTTGTAGTATAGTTTGAAATCAGGTAATGTGATGCCTCCAGCTTATTTCTTCTTTTCTTTTTTTAGTTACCTACCATCTTTTATGTTTCCACAGAAATTTTTGTTTTAGTTCTGAGAAAAGTGCTATTGATATGTTGGTAGGGATTGTGTTGATTCCATAGATTTCTTTGGCTCGCATGGTCATTTTACAACATTAATTCTTCCAACCCATGAATATGGTATATCTTTTCCTTTGTTTGTGTCATCTTTTAATTTCTTTTCAGTATCTTTTAATTCTCTGAGTCTAGGTCTTTTACCTCTTGTTAGATTTATTCATAGGTATTTTATCTTTTATGATGTAATTATAAATGGAATTCTTTTCTTAATTTCTCTCTTTGATAGTTCATTGTTATTGTATAGATGTGCAACAAATTTCCATCTAATAGTTTTCTGTCCTACAATTTTACCAAATTCATTGGTCAGTTCTAGTAGTTTACTTAGTGGCATCTTTAGGATCTTCTACATATGCTATCATGTCATCTGCAAACAATGACAGTTTTGCTTCTTCCTTTGTAATTTAGATTCCCTTTATTTCTTTTTTTGCCTGATTGTTGTGTCTAGGACTTTCAGTACTATGTAGAATAAAAGTTGGGAGAGTGGACATCCTTGTCTTGTACCTGACCTAAGAAGAAATACTTTCTTCTTTTCTTGTTTGAGTTTCATGTTGGCTGTGAGTTTGTTATATATGGCCTTTATTATGTGGGGTGTGATCCCTCTATACCTACTTTGTTCAGAGTTCTTATCCTAAATGTATATTGATTTGTCAAATGTATATTGATTTGTCTTTTGTGTGTCTGTTGAGATGTTTATATGATTTTAATTCATTCTGTAGGTTGTTAATGAAGTTTACCACATTCATTGATTTCTGGATTGAACTCTCGCATCCATGGGATAAATTTAACTTGATCATGGTGCATGGTCCTTTTAATGTATTGTTGAATTAGGTTTGCTTATATTTGTCCATTTTATTGTTACTATGTAAAAGCAGATAACAATAATCAACTGTTAGTTTCATTGATCTTTTTCATTGTGTTAGTCTCTAGTTCTTTTATTTCTACTCTGATCTTTATATCTATTTTCCTCTTCTAACTTTGAATCTTGTTTATTCTTCTTTTTGTAGTTTCCTTTGGTGTAAGTTTAGGTTAGTTGCAGTTTTTCATGTTTTCTGTGGTAGGTTTGCACTGCTATAAACTTCTCTCTTAGAACTGCTTTTGCTGTGTCTCAATGGTTTTGTATCATTATGTTTCCATTTTCATTTGTGTCCAGATGTTTTTTGATTTCCTCTGTGATTTATTTAGTGACCAGTTGGTTGGTTAGTAGCCTCTACTTGTCTGTGTGTTTTGCCATTTTTTTCTTGTAGTTGATTCCTAGTCTCATGGTATTACAGTCAGAAAAGATGCTTGATATGATTTCAGTCCTTTTATTTTGTGGCCTTGCATATGGTTTGTCCCAGAGAATGTTCCACGTGCAGTTAAAAGAATGTGTATTCTGCTGCTTTTGGATGGAATGTTATCTCTATTCAGTCTGTATGGTCTAATGTCTTATTTAATGCCTGTGTTTCCTCATTTCCTGTTTGTATAATCTACTTCGACTACTATGTTACTATCAGTTTCTTCCTTTATGTTTGTAATATTTGCTATCTTTAATTAGGTGCTTCTGTGTTAGGTACATGTATATTTATATATTTTCAGTTGTTATATATTATTGTTGGATTGATCCTTTTGTGACGTGAAAGTGAAAATTGCTTAGTTGTGTCTGACTCTTTGTGACCCCCTGGACTACACAGTCCGTGGAATTCTGCGGGCCAGAATACTGGAGTGGGTAGCCGTTCCCTTCTTCAGGGTATCTTCCCAACTGAGGGATCGAACCCAGGTCTTCTGCATTGCAGGCAGATTCTTTACCATCTGAGCCACCAGGTAAGCCCAAGAGTACTGGACTGGATAGCCTATCCTTTCTCCAGCAGATCTTCCTGACCCAGGAGTCAAACTGGGTTCTCCTGCTTTGCAGGTGGATTCTTTACCAGCTGAGCTATCAGAGAAGCCACTTCATCCTTTTATCATTATATAATGTCCTTCTTTGTCTCTTGTTACAGTCTTTATTTTGAGATCTATTTGCCTGATATAAGCATTGCTACTCCAGTTCTCTTTTTTACATTTGCATGTAAACCTTTTTCCATCTCCTCACTTTCAGCCTGTACGTGTTTGAAGTGAATCTCTTGTTGGTAGCATACATATGGGTCTTGTTTTTGTACCAGTTCAGCTGGTCTGTGTCTTTTGACTGGATCATTAAATTCATTTACATTTAGAGTAATTATTGATAGGTATGTACTTACTGTTGTTGTGTTGGTTGTTTTCTGGTTGTTTTTGTAGTTTTTTCTGTTCCCTTCTTTGCTCTATTCCTTAATGATTTAATGAGTATCTTTAGTGTATCTTTTCTCTTTTTTTAGCACGTATCTTTTTTAGATTTTTGGTTTGTGATTACTGTGAGTTTTATATACAACAATATGTATACACATACATCATGCATATGATTTTT
The DNA here is from genome assembly GCF_029378745.1 of Bos indicus. NCBI lineage: Eukaryota > Metazoa > Chordata > Mammalia > Artiodactyla > Bovidae > Bos > Bos indicus. Next base: position 81,510,118 of record NC_091764.1, on the reverse strand, counting down.
TAAAGTTGATAATTTCTTAAGTTCAAATGCATTCTAATAACACCACATTTTTACTCCCTCACTCCCACACATTTAATTTTTTGACATCATGTTTTACATCTTTATGTGTGTGTGTGTCCTTTAACTACTTACTGGCCTCTTAAACTATCCTCTTTAAAAAAAACCCAAAAAACAATGTTCTGTCTCTCTCTCCATTTTAGTTCAATTTGAGTGACTTCCTCTACTCTGTTTTCCAGTTTTCTGGTCTATTCCTCTGTATGATCCAACCTATTGTTGATGCCTTCTATTGTATTTAAAAATTCTGTTATTGTGTTCTTCAATTCCATTTGATTCTTGTTTATATTTTCTCTCTGTCAGACTACTTGCAGAGCAATGTATTGTGTTATATGAGGATATATAATGATAGGGTTGAAGGATAGGCTCTATCCTCATGGGAGCTATATAGTCCATTAGGGAAAGTTAGACAAGTATATTACATTTTAAGGGATTTTAATGTTAAGGTTATATTACTTCAGAGAAGTCAACTCTGGTAGCTATGCTTAGCACTAGTGGTAAATAACCCGCCTGTCAATGCAGGAGACATAAGGGAGGCAGATTCGATCCTTGGGTTGGGAATATCCCTTGGAGGAGAGTATGGCAACCAACTCCAGTATTCTTGCCTGGAGAATCCCATGTACAGAGGAGCCTGGCAGGCTACAGTCTAAGGGGTCGCAAAGAGTTAAACACGACTGAAGCAACTTCACACACATGCAAGAGCCTCTTGATGAAAGTGAAAGAGGAGAGTGAAAAAGCTGGCTTAAAGCTCAACATTCAGAAAACTAAGATCATGGCATCTGGTCCCATCACTTCATGGGAAATAGATGGGGAAACAGTGGAAACAGTGGCTGACTTTATTTTTCTGGGCTCCAAAATCACTGCAGATGGTGATTGCAGCAGTGAAATTAAAAGATGCTTACTCCTTGGAAGGAAAGTTATGACCAACCTAAACAGCATATTAAAAAGCAGAGACATTACTTTGCCAACAAAGGGCCGTCTAGTCAAGGCTATGGTTTTTCTAGTAGTCATGTATGGATGTGAGAGTTGGACTATAAAGAAATTGGAGCACCAAAGAATTGATGCTTTTGAACTGTGGTGTTGGAGAAGACTCCTGAGAGTCCGTTGGACTGCAGGGAGATCTAGCCAGTCCATCCTAAAGGAGATCAGTCCTGGGTGTTCATTGGAAGGACTGATGTTGAAGTTGAAACTCTAATAGTTTGGCCACCTGATGCAAAGAGCTGACTCATTTGAAAAGACCCTCATGCTGGGAAGGATTGAGGGCAGGAGGAGAAGGGGATGACAGAGGATGAGATGGTTGGATGGTATCACCAACTCGGTGGACATGGGTTTGAGTGGACTTCAGGAGTTGGTGATGGATAGGGAGGCCTGGGGTGCTGTGGCTCATGGGGTCACAGAGAGTTGGACATGACTGAGTGACTGAACTGAACTGAACTAAACTGAAGTATATAGTATATAGCTTTTTTAGACTGGTTTCTTTCACTTAGTTCTCTTCATTAAAGATTCATCTATTTTTTTTTTTTTTTGTGGCTTGATGGCTCATTTCTTGTTACTTCTGCAAAGTATTTCATTGTGTGGATGTATCTTAGTTTGTTTATTCTTTTTCATATTGAAGGGCTTTCTGGTTGCTTCCAATTTTTAGTGATTGTGAATAAAGCTATGAACATTGTCCTGCAGGTTTTTGTGTATATATCTAGTTATTGTTTTTTAAAGACTTAGAGTCCATGTTAATTTTACTGTACATCAATAATATATTAAGTTTTTACTTAGACATGATCCTATACTGAAGATATAATTTTGAAAAATAATTTGGTTTTAGTTTTAATGTTTGTAATAGATCCATTCACATACTGTAAATAGACAGGCTTCTATAATATTTGGTTATTCATAATTAAATGTTAATTGATAACTTTGGTATTATGAATAAATATAATTTGTATGATGAGAGCTTCCCTGGTGGTCCAGAGGTTAAAGCGTCTGCAGTGCAGGAGACCTGGGTTCGATCCCTGGGTTGGGAAGATCCCCTGGAGAAGGAAATGGCAACCCACTGCAGTATTCTTGCCTGGAGAATCCCATGGATGGAGGAGCCTGATAGGCTACAGTCCACGGGATCGCAAAGAGTCGGACACGACTGAGCGACTTAACTTATAATTTGTAGACGAAATTTATAGTAATATGGTAGTAAGACTCCATTAACCCTAAGCTGAGTACCCATTGGACTCTAGCAATTCAATAGGGTTAATGAACTTTAGGACAAAGCAGTTTCCTACTGGGGTCCAGTCAGAATCAACTTTATTATTATTTGTTTAATTTGAAATATTTATATTCTGCTGTATGTGGGGACTAGAAATGGGAGCAAGATATAAACTTAGGCAGAAAATAGAGTAGGTGACGTTGATAAGTGGCTGCATTAAAACATTTAGTTGTAAAGTTTATGCATTCAGCAACTAACAATTGAACAGTTAATAGCATGTCAGCCATTGTTGATGGGGATATGATAAAGACAAACAGAAGGATATTTGATGAATAGTATTGAAAAGCTTTGAAGTAAAATAATATATTTGAACAGAATAGAGAATCTGGAAGTAGATCTCTATACATATACCAGTGTTAATTATGAAAATTCAGTTTAGAAGAATGAGGATAGGTTATTTAATAACTAGTTCTGGCACATCTGGCTATCCACTTTGTGGAAAATAAATTGGATCTCTATCTAATACATTATATAAAAATAAATTCCATGTGGAAAGAATAATAAAAATTCTGCACTAAATTTGGGAGATTGCATGTGCATTCTTGTGATGAGGGTGACATGAGACATCATTATAAGTCTATAAACTATAAGGAGAGAAGACTGAATTTATGAAACAGCTTTGGATGAGAAAAGATAGCATATGAACAGTGTAACTGATAAAAATATTTACATTGCAAAGAAGGGACAAATGGATATCTCTTACATGAAACAACTACTTAGTTATTGACAAAAAGGGAGCAGCAATACAGGAAAATTAGTGCAAGATATGAAGAAGCAAATCCAAAGCAAATATATAAAATCCAAGCAAATATATAAAAAGATGTTCATACTTAATAGGAGAGTAATGCAAATTAAGGTAACAATGTATTTTAACTTTGTATCTATGAGACTGCCTTCTCAGCCCCTGCTGCTGCTGCTAAGTCACTTCAGTCGTGTCCAACTCTGTGCAACCCCATAGATGGCAGCCCCCCAGGCTACCCCATCCCTGGGATTCTCCAGGCAAGAATACTGGAGTGGGTTGCCATTTCCTTCTCCCATGCATGAAAGTGAAAAGTGAAAGTGAAGTTGCTCAGTCGTGTCCAACTCTTAGCGATGCCATGGACTGCAGCCTACCAGGCTCCTCCGTCCATGGGATTTTCCAGGCAAGAGTACTGGAGTGGGGTGCCATGGCCTTCTCCGCCCCTACCCTTCTTGAAAAAGAAAAAAGGGGCAACAATAATCTTTTGCTGGCAGTAGACTAAGGGAAAAAGCTATTTTTATATTTTGCTGGTAGACGAATTAATGGAGTCTTTTAGGAAGATGATCCGATGACATCTATTAAAGTAAAAAATATTCTATGTATACTAGTTGACCTAGCAAACCCATTCTTTGGAATCTAGCCCTTGAAACATACTTCTGCATATAAAGGTTTCTGTACAAACATTTGTTTCAGTTCAGTTTAGTTGCTCAGTTTTGTCTGATTCTTTGCAACCCCGTGGACTGCAGTATGCCAGGCTTCCCTGTCCATCACCAACTCCCGGAGCTTACTTAAACTCATGTCCATCAAGTTGGTGATGCCATCCAACCATCTCATCCTCTGTTATCCCCTTCTCCTTCCTCCTTCAATCAAAAAGACCAGTGTCAAGGTGTTTTTCAATGAGTCAGTTCTTTGCATCAGGTGGCCTAAGTATTGGAGTTTCTGCTTCAGCATCAGTCCTTCCATTGAATATTCAGGACTGATTTCTGTTTATTCATTTATTAAACAATAGTGGCAAAAAGACGGAAACAAAGTGTACAAGACAGAAACAAAATATAGGTTTATTGGTAGAGGAATGACTGAATAAATATGTATTGAATATATATCTACAGTATGGAATATTCAGATCAGATCAGATCAGATCAGTCGCTCAGTCGTGTCCGACTCTTTGCGACCCCATGAATCGCAGCACGCCAGGCCTCCCTGTCCATCACCAACTCCTGGAGTTCACTGAGACTCACGTCCATCGAGTCAGTGATGCCATCCAGCCATCTCATCTTCTGTCGTCCCCTTCTCCTCTTGCCCCCAATCCCTCCCAGCATCAGAGTCTTTTCCAATGAGTCAACTCTTCGCATGAGGTGGCCAAAGTATTGGAGTTTCAGCCTTAGCATCATTCCTGCCAAAGAAATCCCAGGGCTGATCTCCTTTAGAATGGACTGGTTGGATCTCCTTGCAGTCCAAGGGACTCTCAAGAGTCTTCTCCAACACCACTGTTCAAAAGCATCAATTCTTCGGTACTCAGCCTTCTTCACAGTCCAACTCTCATATCCATACATGACCACAGGAAAAACTATAGCCTTGACTAGATGAACCTTTGTTGGCAAAGTAATGTCTCTGCTTTTGAATATGCTATCTAGTTTGGTCATAACTTTCCTTCCAAGGAGTAATTTTTTAATTTCATGGCTGCAGTCACCATCTGCAGTGATTTTGGAGCCCAGAAAAATAAAGTCTGACACTGTTTCCACTGTTTCCCCATCTATTTCCCATTAAGTGGTGGGACCGGATGCCATGATCTTTGTTTTCTGAATGTTGAGCTTTAAGCCAACTTTTTCACTCTCCATTTTCACCTTCATCAAGAGGCTTTTGAGTTCCTCTTCACTTTCTGCCTTAAGGGTGGTGTCATCTGCATATCTGAGGTTATTGATATTTCTCCGGGCAGTCTTGATTCCAGCTTGTGTTTCTTCCAGTCCAGCGTTTCTCATGATGTACTCTGCATATGAGTTAAATAAACAGGGTGACATTATACAGCCTTGATGAACTCCTTTTCTTATTTGGAACCAGTCTGTTGTTCCATGTCCAGTTCTAACTGTTGCTTCCTGACCTGCATACAAATTTCTCAAGAGGCAGATCAGGTGGTCTGGTATTCCCATCTCTTGAAGAATTTTCCACAGTTTATTGTGATCCACACAGTCAAAGGCTTTGGCCTAGTCAATAAAACAGAAATAGATGTTTTTCTGAAACTCTCTTGCTTTTTCCATGATCCAGCGGATGTTGGCAATTAGATCTCTGGTTCCTCTGCCTTTTCTAAAACCAGCTTGAACATCAGGAAGTTTACAGTTCACATATTGCTGGAGCCTGGCTTAGAGAATTTTGAGCATTACTTCACTAGCGTGTGAGATGAGTGCAATTGTGCAGTAGTTTGAGCATTCTTTGGCATTACCTTTCTTTGTAATTGGAATGAAACCTGACCTTTTCCAGTCCTGTGGCCACTGCTGAGTTTTGATGGGCAAATGGGTGGTGCCTTTATGTGGTGCAAGAAAGGAAGGTATACTGTGAGACAAGAAATGATGTCCACAAAGGAGAAGAAGGATTGCATTAAAAATAATACTTTAATGATAGCAAAATCATACTTATGCTTTAAAGTTATATATTTTTATATCTATATTTAAATAATTAAAAAGATTGCATGTATGTTATTAATCAGTATAGTTCCTTTGGAAAGTGATTTAACAAACTTCATCAAGCAGTGTTCATAGTCTTTGACCTTATCAATCTGTATCTGGAAGTTTATACTATGACCTAAAATAATTTTAAAAAGTTAATGTATAATGAAGTCATTGTGATGTTGGTTCTGTAGTAGAGAATATATTGGATAAACTGTAGTGTTTAGAAGTAGGATAATGATTAGATTGTCATGCTGATGGTATATTATGCAGATGTAAATAATACAGTCATGAAGAGTACAGTTACAAAGCCCGTAATGACTTAGAAGTATATTAATGGTGTAATATATGAAAAAGGAATTTATAATTTCATGTGCAATTGAAACATATATGTATACATTTGAATACTAGAAATGAATAGGCTAGGATAACATCATAGCAAATTGTTTTTATGTTTTGACAATAAAATTCTCAAGAAAAGTACAGTTCAAGTATTGTAAAACAAAATTTAGAAGAAATACTTATTAAAAATTAATATCTAGACTTATAATATATGATTTTCTTTGTGGTGAAATAATTTTAAAGTATGCTTTAGACATTTGCAGACTGTAAATTTGGAGTCAACTGAGCATCTTTATCAGTATCTTATCCTAAAAATTTCAGTCTCTTCATGATTTATTAATGAGAAATCTTTAGTTTCGTATGCCATATTTCTTACTATGAGAAAATTGTTGAGTGTCTGGAAATAATTAGCATGATTTCATGCTTTTATAGTTACAGTGTTGGTACAGATTCAGATAGCCAGTTCTGTAACAGCTTAGCTGTTGTATGTTATTCAATTATTTAATGATTAACAACTTAGCTATTTTCAGAGTTGAACAGTTATGTAGCTGATTTGTTCATTACATATTAGAGGAGAAAGAGAATTTGATTTTAATTGCCTATTCTATTTTTGATGGATCTTTCCAAATCTCTTATATACTTTACGTTTTGTATACTTGTGTGCATCTTACCTCACATTAGATTTTATAAGAGTTTGTGTACTTTGTATTTATCTGGTGTGGGTTCTTTTAATTTTCTTGGTTTGTGTTTGTTGTCTTTAATTGATTTGAAAAACTTTCAGCCAGTATCTCTTTAAATAATCTCTCTTCTCTCTCTCTTTTTTGACGATTTTAATTTTACATATGATAGACCTTCCGAGACTGTCCTGCAATTTATGGATGGATTCTTTTCTCTCTCTCTCTCTCTTTTTTTAGCCAAAGTGTGTTTGTGTGTGTTCCAGTTTGAATAATTTCTGTTGATGTATTTTCAAGGTCACTGGTTTTTTTTTTTTTCCTATTCTGTACATTTTGATGATAAACCTATAAAAGATATTTTCCTCCCTGATACATTACCAGCATTTCCATTTTACTCTTTTTAATGGTTTCCATCTATCTGTTGATAGCCATGTATGCATATTTTCCACCTTTCCATTGTATTCGTCTATCACAGCTGCTTTTTTCTTTTTTAATTCCTGTCATCTGGATCATCACCTAGCCTGGTTTTGATTTCTTTGTCTCTTGACAGTTTTCTTTCTCTTTTACTTATCTCATAATTTTTGTTGCTGTTTGTAGAAGATGGAGTTGAATTGTATTTATGACTAAACAGGGGCACCTCTCTTTTAAGTCATTGGTGTTGAAACACGAACATGCTAATATCTAGTCTTATAATAAGTTTTCTTTGTGGTAAAATAATTTTAAAGTATCCTTTAGGCATTTGCAGATGGTGTAAATTTAGAGGCAATTGAGCATCTTTATCAGTATCTTATCCTAAAAATTTCATTCTCTTCATGATTTATTAATGAGAAATCTTTAGCACCATGATGAAGTTGATGCATTATGAAGCTAAGTCAATTATGTGATAAATTGGTTAGCCAATTTAAAGGAAAATGCTGTGTAAGTCAAAATTTTTAAAGAGACATTTAAATTTTGTTTTAATGAAGTACGTAATTTAACTTTTTCAAGATACATGGCTTAAAAAAACTTCATTTTCAAATGTTTGTAGATTCATAAGAAGTTGCAAAGATAGTACAGAGAAGTCCTGTTTTGTTCAGTTTCCCAAATGGTTATATTTCATGTAACTGTGGTACAGTGATCTCCTCCCAGGTGGCACTAGTGGAAACGAACCCACCTGCAGGAGATAAAAGAGATGCGGGTTTGATCCCTGGGTCAGGAAGATCCCCAAGAGGAGGACATGATAGCCCACTCCAGTATTCTTGCCTGGAAAATCCCATGAACAGAGGAGCCTGGTGAGCTACAGTCCATAGGGTGGCAGAGTCAGACACAATTGAAGCGATTTTGTATGCATAATACAATGTCAAAACTAGGAAATTGATGTTGGTACAGTGTGTGTGTGCAGTTCTGTCATTTTACCACATCTATAGATTTGTGTAACCAATATCACATCAAAACACACAACTATTCTGTCACCAGTAAGATCTCCTTGTGCTACCTTTATATAGTCAGCCTTATTCCTTCCCTTCCTACCATCCCCAACCCCTAGCAACTGCTAATTTGTTCTCCATATTTACAGTTTTATCATTCTGACAGTGTTATATAAATGGAATCATACAGTATTTGACCTTTTGAGAGTAGATTTTTTTTATCACTCAGTTAATGCCCTTGAGATTCATCTAAACTTGTTGCATGTGTCAGTAATTCTTTTCTTTGTAATACTGACTAATACTATAGTATAGTAGCATGGATGTGGCACAGTTTAACTGTTCACTTATTTTAGAACTTTTTGGTTGTTTCTGTTTTTTGACTGATAAAAACAAAGGTATGAACAATCATGTACAGATTTTTGTGTGGACATAAGTTTTCATTTCTTTGGGAGAAATACCCAAGAGTACAATTCTAGATATTTTGGTAAGTGTATATTTAACTTTTAAAGACACTGGCAAATTATTTTCCAGAGTAACGGAAATGACTGTGCCATTTTACATCTCCAGTAGTGGTGTTTAAAAGATCTAGCTTCTCCACAGAATGGAAGAAAATATTTGCAAACCATATATCTGATAAGGAATTAATATTCCAGAGTATACAGAGAGCTCCTAAAACTCATCAGGGCTTTTCTGGTGGTTCAGGGGTAAAGAATCTGCCTGCCAGTGCAGAGACGTGAGTTCGATCCCTGGGTCGGAAAGATCCCTCAGAGGAGGAAATGGCAATATACTCCAGTGTTCTTGTTTGGGAAATTTCATGGACAGAGGAGACAGGCAGTCTATAGCCCATAGGGTCACAAAAGAGTTGGACACGACTTAGGAACTAAACAATAACAGCAACAACAAAACTCAACACTAAAAAACAAACAAGTAGATTAAAAAATGGCTAACGGACTTGACTGACATCAGTTTGAGCAAGCTTCAGGAATTGGTGATGGACAGGAAAGCCTGGATGCTGCAGTCCACGGACTCACAAAGGGTCAGATGTGACTGAATGACTGAACTAAACTGAAAGGTTTTGAATAGACATTTCTCTAAAGACGTGCAGAATGCTAATAAACTCATTAAAAGATGCTCAGCATCATTAATCGTTTGGGAAATGCAAAGTCAGTTGTAATGAGATACCGCCTCATACTCATTAGGATGCCTACTATTACCAAAAAACCCCCCAAATAAACAAAAAATCCAGAAAATAATAAGTTTCGATGAAGATATAGAGAAATTGGAACACTTGAGCACTGTTGGTGGCAATGCAAAGTGGTACTGCTGTTGTGGGAAACAGCTGTATGGTAGTTCCTCCAGAAATTAAAACTAGAATTACTATATACTCTAACAATTCCACATCAGGATATATACTCAAAATAATTAAAAGCAGGGTACAAGATACTGATTCACAGCAGTATTCTTCACAAAAGCTAAGACATATGAAACAACCCAAGTATCTTGACATATATGGGTAAACAAAATGTGGCATAATGGAATATTATTCAGTTAGAAAGGAAGGGACTTCTGATATATGCTACAGCATGGAAGAACTTTGAGGACATTATGCTATGTGAGGTAAACCACTCACAAAGAGACAATTACTGTATTATTCCACTTACGTAAGGTACTTAATGTAGTCAAAATAGAACATAGAATGATGGTTGTCAGGGACTAGGGAAATGAGAATGGGGAATTACCATTTAATGAGGACAGAGTTTTAGTTTTGCAAAGAAAAATGAAAAGACGGATGATGGTGACTTCATAGTAATATGAATATGCTTAATACCACTGAACTGTACACTTAAACGTGGTTAAGATAGTAAATTTTATGTGGTATTTATTTTACCACAATAAAAAAATCAACCATGATGATATTAACAACTTTATGCCAGCTGTTTTTTAAAAACTTAGAAGAAATAGACACATTTCTAGAAAAATATTACTTACAAAAAATGAGGGAGAAATTAAAAGTCTGAATCATCCTATAATTACAAGAAATTGAATCTTACCACAAAGAAAGCAACAAGTCCAGATGATTTGCTGAGCAAGTTTCTACCAAAATTTTTTAAAAAAGCTTATTCCAATCTGATGCAATCTCTTTTAATTAATAGAAAAAGAGAATGTTGCCCCACCTAGTTCTGAAAGCCCTGTGTAACCCTGATATCTAAACCAGATGAAGGCATTAGAAGAAATGAAAATTACAGGTTATTTCACTCTTGAGTGTAGATGTAGAAATCTCAAACAAGATACTAACATTTTGAAATGTACATTGTAAAAGAAGAAAAATGCTCTTTCCAAGTTCTGTTTGTTTCAGGTATGCAAGGATAGATAATTATTATATGATCTATAAATGTAAATGATGATATTAATAGATTAAAAGAGAAAAATCATATGGTAATGTCAGTAAGGTGGAAAAAAGCATCTAATTATCAATGTAAATTCATGATTAAAATGCTTAGTAAATTAGGAAAGTTGGAAATTGTTTAACCTGTTGGGACTATTAAAAACCCAACAATAATCAACAGACATGTTTTTAAATGGGAAAATATTAAAAACATTCCCTTTAAAAACAGGAATGTTACAGACATGGATGTTATCACCCATTCTAGTGGTTTTATTGCTACATAAGAAATCATCCTAAACTTAAGGGCATTAAACAACTATTTTATTATTCCTATGGATTCTGAGGGTCAGGAACTTGAACAGTGCAAAATAAGATTTGTTACTGCTCCCCCCTTTCTAATGCATCAGTGGGATGACTTAAATACTGGAAGTAGCTGGATAGCTGGAAGCTGGAATCATCTGAAAGTATTTTTATATATCTGGTGATTTGATTCCAGTTGCTGGCTGGGGGCTCAGGTAATCAGTTGAAAAACTTGCAGGTGACTTCTCCACGTCATCTCTCCATGTGGCCTGGCTTGGCTTTTCTCACAACATGGTAGCTAGGTTACTAGCCAGGCAATATAAGGACACAATCAGAAATTACAGTTTTATGACCTAACTGGGAAAGTCACAGATGTTAATTCTACTGTACTATATCGGTTTTGGAAGTTTAATGATTAATATCCCATAGTTTCAAAAGGAGAAAACAGAGCTATTATGACTCTTTGGAATGAGTATCAGTGTTTCATTCTTAGGAGAATATGTGAGTTAGGAGATATTTTTGATAATGTCTTTGAAGACTACAGTCACCACATTACCTCTTGTACTTAGCACTTTATTGAAGGACATAGCCTGTGCTTGAAGATAAGAAAAATAAACTAGATAGAATTGGAAAGAAGTAAAATTGTTATCTGGAGATAATATGATCATTTACCTATAAAATCAAAAGATATAAATTACTAGATGTCAGTTTGGCAAAGCTGAATGGATATAAGATTAATATAAAAAAGTTAAAAGTTAATTGTATTGTTACACAACAGCATTAGACAACTAGAAAATACAATTTAAAAGAAGATATTAATGTATCAGAATGTTAGTATCTAGGGATAAATCTAGTAGGAGATATAAAAGACTTCTTCAGTGAAAATTATAAGATTTTATTAATAGGCGTTAAGAAAAATTAATTATGGTACATCTTTTCAGTAACAAAATATTGTAAGCCACACAAATGTTTGTTGAAAAGAAAGTGGCTGAATAAACTATGGTATATTAAAATAGTAAAAAAGAATGAACGGTAGCTAAAATAATATTATCAACATAACATGAAAAAATTAAATCCCCTAAATTTATGTCATAGGATGCCCTATAAAATATACCTTTTGGTGGTAGAAATAAAATGGAACTTCATTAACTTGAAAACAAAGGAATGATGAAAAATAAACTTAGGATTGTGAGTCCAGAGAGATCCAAGGAGGGGTTATATGTAATTTGTTATGATCTTCAGTTTTATGCCTGGTGGTAGGTTTCCATATCTTAATTTTATTAAAAAAAATGGAATAAACAATTAAAAAAAAAGACCAAACTCCTTGAGGCAGGAGTATGATTGTTAGGGAGGCTATGTAGCTAGAACAGAGTGAGTCAGAGGGAGTTACAGTTTAGATCAGAGGGGCACTGGACGCTCTAATTATGTCTAGGAGAAGAGTAAACAAATTCTTAACAAAGGTTTAAAGTTGTCTGTGGTTAAATACCGAACACTGAGACATTGTGTTTTGATTTTACTCTTACCCAACAACAACAACAACAACAATCTGCCTAAGAGTTTTATGCTTCTTATAGCAGAACAGCCATGTTCCAGATAGGTGAGGTTATTAAATATATCTGTCCAGATAAATGAAAATTCACTATAAAGAGAAAAAGATAAAAAAGCACATATAACACTATGAAAGATATGAAGCACTTTATAAAGTTGTCAACACTGTACTGTGTTGTTCACTAACACTTTTCTCTATTGTGTGTTATATAGAGTACCTTCATAATACTGCCTTAATATTGTGATGTAATTGTAGGCTTTTTGCAGAATATACTTTTACTTCTAATCATTAGTCTCAGTTTACAACTTTGTCTTCATGTTTGCTTTGCTTAGTGGTGAGACTCCAGAGTTTGTGTTCTATAGAGGCGTGAGTCTTTAGAAGAAATCACCTGTGTAAGTAGAGTCGAGGATGGAATAGAAAGGCGCAAACTGGAAGCAGAAAACTATTTTGAAGGCTGATGCTATGAACCAGATAAAACATAAAGGTGCTTTAACTAGGGTAAAAATATTAGCAATTGAGTAGATAAATTCTAGAAGTATTTAAGACACAGAATTTGGTGAGAGAAGGAGGAGGCAAGGATGACTCCAGCTTTTGTTCTTGGCCAACTGTGAAAGAATCCTAGAGGAAGAGTCAATTTGAGGTTGGTGGGAGAGATCTGAGGTTCAGGTTTGATTGTATTGAAGTACCTGTTAGATGAAAAAGAAACTAGTCAGTTGTCTGTTGAGTTTATGGATCTGAAGCTCAGGAGGTGGATCCGAACTGGAGATCCCTTAGAATGTTTGTAAACAATCTGAAAATGAATTGTTTAAAATGAATCTGAAGGAATGAATAACCTAGAGAGTTTATTTGAAGTGAGATAAAAATGCCAGCATTTAAAGGGTAGGTAGAAGAAGGACCTGTAAGGGAGACTGGGAAGAAGCAGTCGGAGAAACAGGAAGAAAGAGGGAACAAGTATGGTTGTTTTGCAAGCCGGAGATTGAGAGTGTTTTGAGAAGGAAAGACTGGTCAAATGCTGTTAGTGTTCAAATATGACAAGGAATTGAAAGTGTCTTTTTGCATTTAGTGAAAAGGAGGTAATTGGTTGCAGGCACGGTCTGTAGGTCTTTAAGAATAGAGCATCTATGATGTTGAGTTGTGAAAAGGAGAGGGCTGTGGTTGGAGAAGAATGTGCAGTTAAGGATGGTTTTGCTTTTGTTTTTGTTTTGTTTCATTTTTAAAGATGTAGGACGTGGAACATGTTTCACTGTTAATAGGAAGGAGCCAAATAAAAGGGGGAAGTTGAATATTTAATAAAGAGAAGAATAATTGAGAGAGTCAGGTCTCAGAGCACAGATGGAGGAATTAGTCTTAAGTGGGTGGAGGAATTCTTTTTCCTTATGAGCAGAATGAAGTGGAGTAGTTGGGCTTCCCTGGTGGCTCATACAGTAAAGAATCTGTGGGAGACCCGGGTTTGATCCCTGGGTTGGGAAGATCCCCAGGGGGAGGGCATGGGAACCCACTCCAGTATTCTTGCCTGGAGAATCCCTATGGACAGAGGAGCCTGGCAGGCTACAGTCCATGGGGTCACAAAGAGTCGGACGCGACTGAAGCGACTAAGCACATCACAGTTGGGTACACATGCTAGTAACTATAGTTTTGGTAGAAAAAAGTAAACGGCCTTCCCTTAAAATGCCTTCTTTGTTTAGCAGGAAGCTTGATCATGTACTTCGATTACTGAAAGTAATTTGTTGGAAAGTTTGAGGAGAGCTGAGAAATCTTTGAAATAGCTTCTGGAGAAGGGGAGCAAGAGGCTTAATTAAAGAAAAAAAATGTATGTGGTTGGCAGCGCTGTGGACCCAATTGAAGATGGGAAACATGAATTTTATGATCCTTCTAAGCAGAAGACAGGCAGTTGGATATTGTTTGTTGGTGGTTCTGTATGAGAGCTATTATCTCCTGCCTTGTAAGAACTCCAGGTTCTGAAGCTATTGAGAAATAGAACCAAGAGTTATAAGAACCAGAAAAGTGTCTCTAGTCTTAAAAGTTTAATGTAAATGTGGCTTGGATTGAGGCTGAAATGAGGTCTCCCGCAATTTCTCTCCTGAATTAAATTTATCCATTGGCTAAAAAACATGAATCCAGACTAAGAAAATAAAGTTTTTCTCTAGTGAATTTCCCTCATGAGAGCTAGATCAGAGAAAGATTATATTGTTTATGGGCATAAAGTTCCCAGTGAGGAACCCAAAGAACTTTCTCTGTGCATGCATGCTGACCTCTACACAGTTAGCAGAAGAAGATGGCAGAGGATGAGATGGTTAGATAGCACCACCCACTCAATGAACATGAATTTGAGCAAACTCCGGGAGATAGTGAAGGACAGGGAAGCCTGATGTGCTGCAGTCCATGGGGTCGCAAAGAGTAGGACACAACTTAGTGACTGAAAAACAACAATAACGACAGGAAGTTTCAAAGTTACCATTACCCACAATAATAATTGAATAAGAGAGTGAGTGTGGCACTGTAATTTCTTCTAAGATGTAGACTTTTTGTGCTCAAACTCCAATGTATTTTTCTTGGAGAAATAAGAGGAAAAGCAGAGTAATGGAGGAACTATGAGTAACTCATTTGCTTTCATTCAGTCATTTATTCCAAAAGCATTGATTCAAAAATACTTTTTGGAGTTCCTACTGTGTGCTAGGAACTGCATAGTTCAAGGTTCTAGGGAGTAAAAAAAGTTTAAGAAATGGTCCATAAATTACTTTGGAAGACCTTATGGAAATTCAGGTAAATGATTTCCTTGACAAGATAAGCTTGAAATTCTGATTTTGTGTTTTGATTAGGCTCTTCCATTTAGTTCAGTCTTAACGGCTGTTCACTTTTACCTTAGCGAAGGGGGTGTGTGTCTGTGTGTGTTTATGTGTATTTCCTTTGTTATGTTTCCTCTTACCAATTTATATTTGCTCTGGATTGTCTGAAAAAAAATCACCTGTCTGTTACTTTTAGGAAACATGGCATGAAATAGTCTCAAACAGAAAAAATTTTGGATGTTGGTTAGCCAGTAATTTTCCAGATGGGATAGAGATTGACTTAAATGCTGAGTGGACAGTGTAAGGCACTTTGGGATGACTGAATACTCTGGATAATCTCTGGAGATGGTAATTTTTGAAGTCAGTTACTTAAATTGTCTACTTTTCTATTTGATGTTTTTTTGCATTTTATTTTGAGCAACTTTGGTGTCTGAGATACACTTTTACATTTTGTATAAATATTTATAATATGGGAACATGTCATAAAGAAGACTAACATGAAACATTTTCCATTTATTCACTGATTAAAGGCTAATTTAAAATATTTAAGCCTTCTCTTACAGTTTGTTTTGAAAAATAAAACTTGCCTTGAGTTTTCTTTTCAGAGTAGTATTTTGACGCAAATAAAGGGTACTTGATTAGTTGTGCCATGATTTTTTTTTATGCTGTCATTAAAAAAGTCAATTATGAGAGCCCGCAGTTTAAAGTTTAAAGTTGTAAAAGGCTTGTTATGGCCGAAGTCCATCTTATGATGCCCTCTCTTCCAGTTTCTCCATTTCTTGCTTTCTAGAAGCAAGATATTTAACAGCATATATAGCTGAATCTTTTAGTGTTTACCAGTTAATCACAAAATAACATTTATTATTGCTATGTCTTGATTTTTAAATTTCATACCCATTGTCTTTCCAATATGGAAGATCAGACCTAAACTGTCTTTTACCTCTGGCTCATACCACATCCTTCATCGTCTTTCTCTTACCTTCCCAATATGGTTATATTATAATTTTGGTACAGGTAGTTATTCACTGTTAACATGATTATGACCATGTACATACTACTCACAGCTGAAAGAGGTAGTATATTATGTTTGCTTTTCCTGTCTAACACATTGTTTTCTCGCTGTTTTCATTTAGCTAATTTTCTAATCACTCAATCAAGCCTACATTTTTCTCCAGTTGTTTAAAATTACTCTTATTAGGGTAAAACAGAGACAGTCTATTAACTTCATTTCCTCAAATACATCTCCCAGGAGCTTTCCTCTCTACTCCAATTTAGACTTGTTGCTGTCTCTTCTTGCTACTCACTTCATTTTTCTGGGACAGTTCCTTTTGTTTCTCACTTTATTTGGATCTCCTTTTTCTTAATCCTGTATCTCTCTCATGTCTTATTTCTTTACTCCATAGAATTTTTGGGAAATAACTTTTTTTTTGAGACTGTCAGGTGTGAATATGACTTATTTTCCCTCTACTTGGTTATTTGTTGGATTGGCTGATTATAAAGTTCTATGTTGTAAAATTTTCCCTCAAAATCTTAACATCATCGCTTCATTGTTTTTCACTTTTCAGTGATGCTTTTGTAAAGTCTAATACCATTACATATATATCTCTTTATACACTTGTAGGATCTTCTCTTTTTTTGTAGGATGTAAGACACTGCACTCTTAGTGTGGCTTTTTACTTCTATTTTCTTAGATACCTGAGGAACCATTAAATCTGCAAATTATATCCTTTAGTTTTAAAAAGTTTCTTTTGTTATTTGGCTTATGATATATCTTTTGTTTTCTCTATTCTTTCTAGAATTCCTAAAATTAAATATTGCATATTCTAGACTGGATCTTACACTTTTCTTACATTTTTACTCTGATTTCTCATTTCTTTTTCTTTTATACTCTGCTTCTTAAAGGAGATTTTCTTAGCTTTATTATCCAGCCTGAAGTGTTTCATTTCTGTAATCATTTATATTTTCAAGACCATAGTCTTGTTATATACCACCCAACTTCCCTCCCAAATTAAATCTTCTTATTATTTCATGAATGCACTGTCTTCTGATCCCAACTCTCTGAAGGTATTCATTATAGTTTTTATTTTTTAGCAAACATTTCTCTCATATGTAATCTCTGTTTCTTCTATCTTTTTTCCTTTTTTGGGGAGTTCATTTCTGTTTTTCATACTGTTGCTTTTGTTCAGTCTCTTAAGTTGTGTCTGACTCTATACAGCCTCATGAACTGCAGCATATCAGGCTTCCCATCATTCACTGTCTCCTGGAATTTGCTCAAATTGAGTCAGTGATGCTATCTAACCATCTCATCCTTTGCTACTGTCTTCCCCTTTTGCCTTCAGTCTTCCTCAGCTTCAGGGTGTTTTTCAGGGAATCAGCTCTTTGCATCAGGTGGCCAAAGTATTGGAGCTTTAGCTTCCTCATAAGTCCTTCCAATGACTATTCAGGGTTTATTTTTTTTACGATTGACTAGTTTAATTTCCTTGCAGTCCAAGGTACCCTCAATAGTCATCTCCAGCATCACAATTCAAAATCATCAATTCTTCAGCACTCAGCCTTCTTTATGGTCCAACTTTCACATTCATACATGACTACTGGAAAAACAATGGCTTTGGTTATACAGACCATTGTTCACAAAATGATGTCTTTGCTTTTTAGTATGCTCTCTGGGTTTGTCATAGCTTTCCTTCCAAGCAGCAGGCATCTTAATTTCATGGCTGCAGTCACCATCTGCAATGAGTTTTGGAGCCCCAGGAAATAAAATCTGTCATTGCTTCTGCTTTTTCCCCTTCTATTTGCCATGAAGTGATGGGACTAGATGCCATGATCTTAGTTTTTGGAATGTTGAATTTTAAGCCAGCATTTTCACTCTCCTCTTAAAAGCAAGAGAGTTCCAGAAAAACATCTATTTCTGCTTTATTGACTATGCCAAAGCCTTTGACTGTGTGAATCACAATAAACTGTGGAAAATTCTTCAAGAGATGGGAATACCAGACCACATGACCTGCCTCTTGAGAAACCTATATGCAGGTCAGGAAGCAACAGTTAGAACTGGACATGGAACAACAGACTGGTTCCAAATAGGAAAAGGAGTGTGTCAAGGCTGTATATTGTCACCCTGCTTAACTTATATGCAGAGTACATCATGAGAAATGCTGGGCTGGAAGAAGCACAAGCTGGAATCAAGATTGCTGGGAGAAATATCAATAACCTCAGATATGCAGATGACACCACCCTTATGGCAGAAAGTGAAGAGGAACTAAAAAAAGCCTCTTGATGAAAGTGAAAGAGGAGAGTGAAAAGATTGTCTTAAAGCTCAACATTCAGAAAACAAAGATCATGGCATCGGGTCCCATCACTTCATTGGAAATAGATGGGGAAACAGTGGAAACTGTCAGACTTTATTTTTTGGGGCTGCAGAATCACTGCAGATGGTGACTACAGCCATGAAATTAAAAGACACTTACTCCTTGGAAGGAAAGTTATGACCAACCTAGATAGCATATTGAAAAGCAGAACATTATTTTGCCAGCAAAGGTCTGTCTAGTCAAGGCTATGGTTTTTCCAGTGGTCGTGTATGGATGTGAGAGTTGGACTGTGAAGGAAGCTGAGCGCTGAAGAATTGACGCTTTTGAACTGTGATATTGGAGAAGACTCTTGAGAGTCCCTTGGACTGCAAGGAGATCCAACCAGTCCATTCTGAAAGAGATCAGCCCTGGGTGTTCTTTGGAAGGACTGATGCTAAAGCTGAAACTCCAATCCTTTGGCCACCTCATGCGAAGAGTTGACTCATTGGAAAAGACTCTGATGTTGGGAGGGATTGGGGGCAGGAGGAGAAGGGGTCGACAGAGGATGAGATGGCTGGATGGCATCACTGACTTGACGGACGTGAGTTTGAGTGAACTCCGAGAGTTGGTGATCGACAGGGAGGCCTAGCGTGCTGCAATTCATGGGGTCGCAAGGAGTCGGACATGACTGAGCGACTGAACTGAACTGAACTGAGGATCTGTAGTTCCTCTTCCCTTTCTGTCCTTCGAATGGTATTATATGCATATCTGAGGTTGTTGATATTTTTTCTGCAATCTTGAATCCAGCTTGTGAGTCATCTATCCTGGCATTTTGCATGATGTACCCTGTATATAAGTTAGGTAAGCAAGATGACACTATACACTTTGTCATACTCCTTTCCCAATTTTGAACCAGTCTGTTGTTCCATGTAAGGTTATAACTGTTGCTTCTTGATCCATATACAGGTTTCTTAGGAGACAGGTAAGGTGGTCTGATACTCTCATTTCCTTAAGAATTTTCTGTAGTTTGCTGTGATTTACATAGACAATGTAAATTGTCTTTGACAATGGCTTTCACATTGTCAATGAAGCAGAAGTAGATGTTCTTCTGGAATTCCTTTCCTTGGTCTCTGTGATCCAATGAATGTTGGCAATTTGATCTCTGGTTCCTTTGCTTTTTCTAAATCCAGCTTGTACATCCTCAAGTTCTCAGTTCATGTACTGCTGAAGCCTAACTTGAAGGATTTTGAGTGTAATCTTAATGAGTATGCAAAATGAGCACAATTCTCCTGTGGACATTCTTTGGCATTGCCCTTCTTTGGGACTGGAATGAAAACTGACCTTTTCAGTCTCATGGCTACTTCTGAGTTTTCCAAATTTTCTGGCATAATGAGCACAGCACTTTAACAACATTAACTTTTAGTGTTTTAAATAGCTCAGCTGGAATTCTGTCACCTCCACTAGCTTTATTCCTAGTAATGCTTCCTAAGGCCCACTTGACTTCACACTCCAGAATGTCTGGCTCTAGGTAAGTTACGGCACCAATGTGGTTATCCTGGTCATTAAGACCCTTTTTTATATAGTTCTTCTGTGTGTTCTTGCCACCTCTTAATATCTTCTGCCTCTGTTAGGTCCTTGCCATTTCTGTCCTTTATTGTGCCTATCCTTGCATGAAATGTTCCCTTGATGTCTCCAATTTTCTTGAAGAGATCTCTAGTCTTTCCCATTCTATTGTTTTCCTGTGCTTCATTGCATTGTTCATTGAAGAAGGCCTTCTTATCTCTCCTTGCTCTTCTCTGAAACTCTGCATTCAATTGGATATATCTATTCCTTTCTCTCTTGCTTTTCACTTCTCTTCTTTCTTCAGGTATTTGTAAAGCCTCCTCAGACTACCACTTTGACATCTTGTGTTTTTTTTTTTCCCCTGTCAGATGGTTTTTTTGTTCACTGACTCCTGAATAGTGTTACGAAACTGTCCATAGTTCCTCAGGCACTCCATCTACCAGATCTAATTTCTTGAATCTATTCATCACTTCACTGTGTAATCATAAGGGATTTGATTTAGGTCATACCTGAATGGCCTAGTGGTTTTCCCTATTTTCTTCAATTTAAGCCTGAAATTTTCAGTAAGGAGCTGATGATCTGAGCCACGGTCAGCTTCAGGTCTTGTTTTTGCTAACTTATAGAACTTCTCATCTTTGGCTGAAAATAATGTAATTGATCTGATTTTGATATTGACCATTTGGTGATGCCCATGTGTGGAGTCATCTCTTGTGTTCTTGGAAAAGGGTGTTTCCTATAACCAATGACCAAATGTGTTCTCCTGACAAAACTCTGTAAGCCTTTGCCCTGCCTCATTTTGTGCTTTAAGGCCAAACTTGCCTGTTACTCTAGGTATCTCTTGTTTCCTCCTTTTGCATTCCAATCCCCTGTGATGAAACAAATATCTCTTTTTGGTGTTAGTTTTAGAAGGTCTTGTAGGTCTTCATAGAACCGTTCAACATCAGCTTCTTTGGCATCAGTGGTTGGGGCATAGACTTGGGTTACTGTGATGTTGAATAGTTTGCCTTGGAAATGATCCGAGATCATTCTGTCATTTTTTGAGATTTTACTCAGATATTGCATTTCAGACTCATCTGTTGACTATGAAGTCTACTCCATTTTTTTCCCCCCTAAGGGATTCTTGCCCACAATAGTAGATATAATAGTATTCTGAATTAACTTCACCCATTCCCGTCCATTTTAGTTCACTGATTCCTAAGATGTTAATGTTCACTCTTGTCATCTCCTGCTTGACCATGTCCACTTTATCTTGATTCATGGACGTAACATTCCAGGTTCCTATGCAGTATTGTTCTTTACAGCATCGAACTTTACTTTCACACCTGACACATCCACAAGTGAGCATCATTTCTGCTTTGGTCCTGTCACTTCATTCTTTCTGGAGCTATTAGTAATTGACCTCTGCTCTTTTCATATTAGCTATTTTCTTTTTTTGTCATTTGAATATTCTTATTTTTTCCCCCGTATTTTAAACTTTTTATTTTTATTAGGGTGTAGCTGATTAGCAATGTTGTGGTAGTTTCAAGTAAACAGTAAATGGACTCAGCCATATATATACATGTATCCGTTCTTCCCCACTCCCCTCTTCCATCCAGGTTGGCACATAACATGGAGCAGAGTTCCATGTGCTATACAATAGGTCCTTATTGTTTATCTATTTTAAATATTGCAGTGTGTACATGGCCTTCTCAAAGGCAACCAAATTATCCCTCCCCCACCGCCCGGCAACCATAATTTCATTTCTACATACCTGTGATTGTCCTTGGCTATCTGTTCAGATATGATTGAGACACTAATAATGTTAGCTTATGCTTATGTAATGATTAAATTGTGTCAGACATTGTTCTAAGTGCTTCATCTTTTTTAACTTATTTAATCCTCACAAGGACTTTAGGAATTAGGTACCATTATTATTATTCCTATTTGACAGATGAGAAAACTGAGTCATAAAATGATAAATAAGTTGCCCAGTTTTACACAGTTTGTTAAGTGGCAGAGCTAGAATCTGAATCCAGGCAGCCAAAATCCATATTCCCTTCTTTTAACTGTTATACTTATTTTGTCTCTTAATGAAATAAGGAGCAAATTGGGAATTACATGTATGTGGGTTGCTGTTCAGTAGACCAGTCATGTTCGACTCTTTGTGACCCCATGGACTGCAGTGCACCAGGCCTCCCTGTCCCTCACCATCTCCTGGAGTTTGCCCAAAGTTCATGTTCATTGCATCGATGATACTGTCCAGCCATTTCATCCTCTTGATGCCTTCTCCTTCTGTCTTCGGTCTTTCCCAGCATCAGGGACTTTTCCAATGAGTCATCTTTTCACATCAGATGACCAAAACACTGGAACTTCAGCGTTAGTATCAGTCTTTCCAGTGAATATTCATGGTTGATCTTGCTCAAGATTGACTGGTTTGATCTCCTTGCTGTCCAAGGGACTTTAAGGAGTCTTCTCCAGCACCAAATTTTGAAGACATCAATTCTTTGGCTTTCTGCCTTCTTTATGGTCCAACTTTCACAACCATGGGCTTCCCTGGTGGCTCAGATAGTGAGGAAGCCACCCGCAGTGTGGGAGGACTGGGTCCTATCCCTGGGTTAGAAAGATCCCCTGGAGAAAGGAACAGCTACCCACTCCAGTGTTCTTCCTGGAGAATTCCATGGACAGAGGAGCCTGGCAGTCTACAGTACATGGGGTTGCAAAGAGTTGTACACAACTGAGTGACTTTCACTTTTCACTCTCAAAACCCTATGGGACCACTGTGAAGACTATAGCCTTGAATATATAGACCTTTGTCGGCAGAGTAGTGTCTCTGCTTTTCAACACACTGTCTAGGTTTGTCATCGCTATTCTGCCAAGAAGTAGTCCTTTTCTGATTTCATGGATGGCTGCAGTCACTATCTGCAGTGATTTTGGAGCCCAAGAAGAGGAAATCTGTCACTACTTCCACCTTTTCTCCTTCTATTTGCCATGAAGTTATGGGACCAGATGCCATGATCTTAGTTTTTTTTTTTTTTCCCCCAATATTTAGTCTTAAGCTGTCTCTTTCACTTTCCTCCTTCACCCGCATCAAGAGGCTCTTTAGTCCTCTTAGCTTTCTGCCATTAGAGTGGTATCATCTGCATATCTGAGGTTGTTGATGTTTCTCCCACTTATCTTGATTCCAGCTTGTAATTCATCCAGCCTGGCATTTCTTATGATGTGCTCAGCATGTAGGTTAAACGAACAGGATGACAGCCGACAGCCCTTTGAAACTCCTTTCTTGGTCTTGAACCAATCACTTGTTCCATACAGGGTTCTAACTGTTGCTTCTTGACCCGTATATGGGTAGGGTTGTCAAAGTAGTGTTACCTGAGTGAGCTGTATCTTTGTGGAATGTCTGGTGAGGTCCTTTATCAGGGAGTGATTAGATTAGATCAGAGAAGAATCTTATAATCTACTGTTTAGAAGTTGAAGACCTGCAATTGGCAGTTTCGTTCCTGAGTGGTGAAAGAAGATGGGAGAATGGGTCTTAAAATTTAATACAATTTTGATTTAGTCACCTGTCTCTGATCTTCCAGTCTAGAGATTCTTGCTTTTACACTGTCCAAGGATTAAACCTTCAGTCTTCTTCTGTGATGAGGAATTATTAATTGCCCAGTTGTGCTGATTCTGGGAGGGGATCTTGGGATATATCTGTGATTCTTACGTTGAGTCTCATCTTTACTCGTCTTTCAGCACTGCCCATTCCTGAGCTTTTTGTGGTTTCCCTGATATAAATGTGATTGATTCTCATTTTCCATACTGATAGTGTAAGATTCATCTTCCTTGTATTTGCATTCTGTTTTTTTTTTTTTGCAGTTTTTTTTCTTTTTACCTACTCTTTGACCTTTGTTTATATGGAAGCAAACAATCCAATCCTTGCTTGCTATCTTTTAGGAAAAGATTTTAAGAAAAGACTTGAGTATAATCTATGTTCTTAATGTGCCATTTTAAATTCTCTAAGTCTCTTGAAATAAATTTCAGATGTCTCCTTTTACCTGAAGGATTTCATGATGCTCCAACTTCTGAAAATTTTTTCCCACCTTGCATGTTCTTCTTCTTTTGTAAGACCCTTTTATATTTTGTGTTTTTTGTATTTGCATGCTCTTCTTGCACACTACCCTCTGCTCTACAGCAGACTGTAACTTCTTGAGGACCTTGAGTGATCCCTTCTGTAGAGTTGCTCAGTAAAAATGTTACATTAAAGGTTGTGCATGGATAGAGGAGCCTGATGGGTTAGAGTCCATGGGGGTCACAAAGAATCGCACATGACTGAGCGACTAACCATTTTTCTTTTCTAAGTGTTGTGTATATGTTTTTCTTGTGAAATATCAGCAATATATTAAATACTGAGGGTAATTTAGGAGAGAATTAATATAGTAATGCAACAAAAGAGATTAAATTCTGAAATAAAGAAGTCTGAGAATTGTTGTTGTTCAGTCACTAAGTCATGTCCGAATTGTTAAAGCTGGATTTTATGGAATCTTTCAACATAGATAACTAATCATAACAAAGTGTTCATCTCTCCACTTGCCATGACACCAAAGAATGAACTGCATGGATATGCCAATTTTTTGGCCAGGCTCATGATTCTATAACTTTTATTACAGAACTATTTGGTGTTGCTTAATTTTATATGTACTTCAGGCAGATAATGTTAAGTGCTGGAAGTCTGCTAAAAGGTTAATAAATGCACCGTAGATGAAGCAGTGTTCTAAATATATTGAACTAACTAAATACATAAAGAAGCCCACACTTGTAATATTTCCTTTAAAAACTAATTTTTAGTTTTTGTATTTTGTAAAGTTGATTTTGACAAATCAGTGCTGTTAATTTTGCTTCCTTCTGTTCTTTAAAATGTTCAGAAGGATACAGACTATTTCAGAATCTGAACTAAATTATTCAGAGAAAGGCTATTACTTTAAAATAATCTTTATTTCCCTAGTACTGTATTTTAAGAAACTCAGGACACGTTTGCCTGTTTAAAATATATTAATATTTCTTTGAAAATGCTGGATAACTTATCTGCATTTTAATATGTAATAGTTGCTGGGGTATGGAAAGCATCTGTGGTCACTAGCATCTTCTTTTGTAGAGCTAAATAGTACTTAGGAAGCTGATGGTATTTGGTTGATTAACACAGGCAAACAAGCTGGAATGATTCTTAGGCATGGGTATTTGTTTTCAGATTTTCTGGTATCTTAACAAATAACTTATTGGTCTGTGTCATATGAAAACACATAGATGCATTACCCTAAAAATTCCATTCTTTTGAAACCAAATTATTTGGGTACAGTGTTTGCAGATGCTAAAAATAGCTTTTAATTGTCTCCTGAGATTCGTGGGACACATGGAAAAGACAAACTTGGTGTTTATAATTTGACTTGGTTAATTCTCAGTATCCATATCACTCTTCTTTCATAATTTCTTCATGAAAAATGTAATCACATACAGATTTCTACTCGCTTGCATCAGAATTAATGTGAATTCCATTTCAAACTAACCACCATCAAAAGTTTCTGAAAGTCTGGTTCATATTTTTTAAGTGTATGTGGATGATTTGCTTCGTTTTGATTTTTGGAGAAGTACATCTTTTGAAAATTTTTCATTAGATTGTTAAATTGTGGGTAATGGTGACAATACTGGTATTATATTCTGGTTAATTTAGTGTTGTCTATTTTTATAATGTATTGAATATTTCTATCTATATATTTCTTATAGTGTCATTGCCTACTGAGTTTCTGTGAAAATAAATTTTGTCTATTAAAATAAAACAATCCTGAGATTGCTTTTTACTGTTTACTTTTCTTTGACTATTTTTGAGTTTTAGTTTTCAAGGCATTAGTGTTAATTAATCCCATGGACAGTGGAGCCTGGCAGGCTGTGGTCCCTGGGGTTGCAAAGAGTTGAACATGACTGAGCACGCGCACACACAGTAGAAATTTTGGTGACAAGGTAAAGCATGACAACTGCTTTATCAGTCAGAGCAAAATGCCTTAGAAAATACCTTTAGACTTATTGCTTAGTATATACAGTTTAATTTGCTTAGCTGTTTTTGTTCTTTTTTTAGAAGTTGGAGATTTTCTGTAATGAAGTCCATCTTGTATTATTGAGTCAAGAAAGCTGTAATTAATATTTGAATGTGTCCACTTTTGAAAGATAGAAAAGGAAAACCAGTTATTGACCGGAGTGTGACTTCTGTCCACCAATTCACAATTCATTGTAAATTTAGTTTTGTTTTATATATATCACTCATTACTTGTTTTACCTTTCTAGATTTTTTAGATCTTTCATGGTTTGTTCGATGAAAGCATTTCCTTTTTCTTTTTTTTAAAGCTCCAGGCACTCATAGTTTTACCCTTTTATTTTTATAGTATGCATTTAGGACAAAATAAAGCATGCATTATCCCACTGCTTGTCTCGCTTACATATTTTAAGGGTAAAGAAGAGAGGTATTCTGGATATTTGCTTGTGTTTTTCTCTTCCCTGGTCTCCATGAATACATGACTTGATTTATCTTGATCAGCCTAGTAACTTGCTCCACATTTTTCCAAAAGTGCAAAGCAGTTTCAGCTAAAAATACACATATCAAAATGCTCCAGAAGTTGTGGCCACAGCTCAAAAATGCTGATCAATTTTGAAAATCTAAATCAACCTCGGCCATGAAACCAGGGGAAGAACCTTTGTGGTGTGGGACAGATTTCCAAAAATTCACCACAGTCCTGTTCTTAGCTGGAGTTTGTGCTGATGTTGCCAGACAACTGAGGAATAGATGCAAAAAGCAGGAAGCATTATTGAATTGAGCCCTAGTGCCAATTTGGGAAAAGCAAATTAAAATGTAAAAGAATATTTTTCCACTCCTGGCGTCTCAACACAAAATGGCAAAATACATGGTTGCTGAAAAAGTCACAGAAATTGTTAATATTGCCAGAATGGCTAATTTTGTCCAAAAAATCTCAGTCTTTTTGTGTTAAAAATGCATATGCATTTAGTTAAATCATTTTCTTAACCCAAATGAAATAGTTCTAATTTACAGATCAAAAAACCAAATCAAAATGTATATACCCTTAAGAGAGAGAAGTGTTCTGACATGAATGACTGTGTGTGGCCTGTTTCAATGTCTTTTGTTTTTCAGGTGCACTTAAAGAATGGATGATGATGATTTTGGTGGTTTTGAGGTATGTGCTATTTACCTTATTTTACTTATGTAATTAATTGTTTTAAATGTTTTATTAATCATTGATGTTCATGATCCTTTCTTGATCATTTTGAATGTAACTCTGGAATAAAAAAATGAAATACAGAAAAATTAAAATATATTCCCTCTGAAAGTTAAAATTGATTTATTATTATTGAACACTTGATCATACCCATAGGAATGTTTTAAATTGAGGTAATTAAGTGCTACTGGTGGAAGCACTAAAGAAGAGATTTGAGAAATTGTCAGCAGATGGTTCTGTTGGGATACATGTCTATTAGGAAATACTTGTGAGATGAGGGATGAGTGTTGAAGATCTGTGACATATTTTCATGTTTATACCTGTAATGAGTTGATTTAATGTATTAAGTACATCACCTTTTGGTGGCTTACAGAGCTAATTAGTGTGTTTGTGTTGTTAGATTATTCTCTCAGGTTTTAGTTGGATGCTTTGTAAGGAAATTGTTAACTGAAGAAGCCCTGTCTTTTCCCTAATCCTTTTCAGTGTGTGTTCATTTTATTGAAATATTTTGTAACCCAGTTATTTTTATGGAGCCAGTATAGTCTTGCAGGAAAATCTCTGGATTAGGAGTCAAGATGCCTGAGCTCAAGTCCTGGAACTACCATCAAGTGAGCTCTGTGATTTTTTTTTTAAGAAAGACTTTTATCTAGTTTGGAACTTGTGAAAAGGAGATTGTTAAAGATAGTGACTGTAATTGATGACATTACAATAGGAGAAATGAGACATTAGTATATATTCAGTGTTCTGAATGTCATGAAAGAATGGTATGAGTTTATTTTAGGTTAGGATCAGTTGCTCTCCTGTTGCTCTCTGTTAATATGGAAATAATCAGAATATGAATTTATCTATTTTCTGCATTTCATCTAAAACTTTTTGTTTAGCACATTGATATGCTTTCTGCATTTGCTTTAGTATTTTGGGTTGTTGGGTGACTGAATCTTATTATGTTTCTTGATTTATTTTATCAGAGAACTAAGAGTAGATAGTATTCTGTAGAGTAACAGTTATACTTCAGTGTATATTCAATGGATCTATTCCTTTGAATGTTACACAGGTACAATGCTAACCAACCATTCCAATTGAATTATGGTTGCTGGGATTCTTTCTACATTCTGTTGTAGAAATATGAAAGGTTTCTATCCTTGGGTATAGAAACCTTTCTGGGAGGAGACATTTGAAGATCAGTTAAATACATTATGTTTCTTTACTCCTAGATACTTTAGTGTGTGTTAATATTTCCTAAGAATAAGGATATTCTTTTGCTTAACAACAGTACAGTTATCAATGTCAGTGAATTAAGCATTGATGGAATATTCTGAAATGATTTTTAATACAGTTAAAAAATAATTGTATTGTGATTTTAGAAGTATTTTTAGTGCAGAAAATTTGAAAAAGGACTAATAGCCAAATGCATAAAAATTGCCACTCGAAAACCTTGTTTTAATTTGTTTTTTGTCTTTCTTACCTTTTTTCTAGATAAATACATAGTTTTTTATAGACAAGTACTATCTGTATTTTTTATGTGAACATGTTTTAGATGTTATTAAGATTTTTTTTTTCTAAAACATTTTTAATGATTCTAGAGAATTCCCATATACGAGTAAAAGATGATTTATTTAATCAGGTTTCTGGTAAATGTTTAGATTGTATCCAGTGATTGTCTAAGTAACCTTTTGGTATACATCCTTTTGGGTAAAATTTTACAATTATATGTTTAGGATGAATTCTTAGAAATGGAATGTCTAGGTTAAGGAATATGCAGTATTTTTATTTTATTTTTTTGGCCTTCCCTCATGACTTGTGGGGCTTCCCAGGTGGTCAGATCAGATCAGATCAGATCAGTCCCTCAGTTGTGTGCGACTCTTTGAGACCGCATGAATCGCAGCATGCCAGGCCTTCCTGTCCATCACCAACTCCTGGAGTTCACTCAGACTCACGTCCATCTAGTCAGTGATGCCATATAGCCATCTTATCCTCTGTTGTTCCCTTCTCTTCTTGCCCCCAATCCCTCCCAGCATCAGAGTCTTTTCCAATGAGTCAACTCTTCGCTTGAGGTGGCCAAAGTACTGGAGTTTCAGCTTTAGCATCAGTCCTTCCAAAGAAATCCCAGGGCTGATCTCCTTCAGAATGGACTGGTTGGATCTCCTTGCAGTCCAAGGGACTGTCAAGAATCTTCTCCAACACCACAGTTCAGAAGCATCAATTCTTCGGTGCTCAGCCTTCTTCACAGTCCAACTCTCACAGCTGTACATGACCACAGGAAAAACCATAGCCTTGACTAGATGAACCTTTGTTGGCAAAGTAATGTCTCTGCTTTTCAATATGCTATCTAGGTTGGTCATAACTTTCCTTCCAAGGAGTAAGTGTCTTTTAATTTCATGGCTGCAGTCACCATCTACAGTGATTTTGGAGCCCAGACAAATAAAGTCTGACACTGTTTCCACTGTTTCCCCATCTATTTGCCATGAAGTGATGGGACCGGATGCCATCATCTTTGTTTTCTGAATGTTGAGCTTTAAGCCAACTTTTTCACTCTCCACTTTCACTTTCATCACTTTCATCAAGAGGCTTTGAGTTCCTCTTCACTTTCTGCCATAAGGGTGGTGTCATCTGCATATCTGAGGTGATTGATATTTCTCCCGGCAGTCTTGATTCCAGCTTGTGTTTCTTCCAGTCCAGCGTTTCTCATGATGTACTCTGCATATAAGTTAAATAAGCAGGGTGACAATATACAGCCTTGATGAACTCCTTTTCCTATTTGGAACCAGTCTGTTGTTCCATGTCCAGTTCTAACTGTTGCTTCCTGACCTGCATACAAATTTCTCAAGAGGCAGATCAGGTAGTTTGGTATTCCCATCTCTTTCAGAATTTTCCACAGTTTATTGTGATCCACACAGTCAAAGGCTTTGGCATAGTCAATAAAGCAGAAATAGATGCTTTTCTGAAATTCTCTTGCTTTTTCCATGATCCAGCGGATGTTGGCAATTAGATCTCTGGTTCCTCTGCCTTTTCTAAAACCAGGTTGAACATCAGGAAGTTCACGGTTCACATATTGCTGAAGCCTGGCTTGGAGAATTTTGAGCATTACTTTACTAGCGTGTGAGATGAGTGCAATTGTGCGGTAGTTTGAGCATTCTTTGGCATTGCTTTTCTTTGGGATTGGAATGAAAACGGACCTTTTCCAGTCCTGTGGCCACTGCTGAGTTTTCCAAATTTGCTGGCATATTGAGTGCAGCACTTGACAGCATCATCTTTCAGGATTTGGAATAGCTCAACTGGAATTCCATCACCTCCACTAGCTTTGTTCATAGTGATGCTTTCTAAGGCCTACTTGACTTCACATTCCAGGATGTCTGTCTCTAGGTCAGTGATCACACCATCGTGATTATCTGGGTCGTGAAGATCTTTTTTGTACAGTTCTTCTGTGTATTCTTGCCATCTCTTCTTAATATCTTCTGCTTCTGTTAGGTCCATACCGTTTCTGTCCTTTATCGAGCCCATCTTTGTATGAAATGTTCCTTTGGAATCTCTGATTTTCTTGAAGAGATCCCTAGTCTTTCCCATTCTGTTGTTTTCCTCTATTTCTTTGCATTGATCACTGAAGAAGGCTTTCTTATCTCTTCTTGCTATTCTTTGGAACTCTGCATTCAGATGTTTATATCTTTCCTTTTCTCCTTTGCTTTTCACTTCTCTTCTTTTCACAGCTATTTGTAAGGCCTCCCCAGACAGCCATTTTGCTTTTTTGCATTTCTTTTCCATGACGATGGTCTTGATCCCTGTCTCCTGTATAATATCACGAACCTCAGTCCATAGTTCATCAGGCACTCTATCTATCAGATCTAGGCCCTTAAATCTATTTCTCACTTCCACTGTATAATCATAAGGGATTTGATTTAGGTCATACTTGAATGGTCTAGTGGTTTTCCCTACTTTCTTCAGTTTAAGTCTGAATTTGGCAATAAGGAGTTCATGGTCTGAGCCACAGTCAGCTCCTGGTCTTGTTTTTGCTGACTGTATAGAGCTTCTCCATCTTTGGCTGCAAAGAATATAATCAATCTGATTTCGGTGTTGACCATCTGGTGATGTCCAGGAGTCTTCTCTTGTGTTGTTGGAAGAGGGTATTTGTTATGACCAGTGAATTTTCTTGGCAAAACTCTATTAGTCTTTGCCCTGCTTCATTCCGTATTCCAAGGCCAAATTTGCCTGTTACTCCAGGTGTTTCTTGACTTCCTACTTTTGCATTCCAGTCCCCTATAATGAAAAGGACATCTTTTTTGGGTGTTAGTTCTAAAAGGTCTTGTAGGTCTTCGTAGAACCGTTCAACTTCAGCTTCTTCAGCGTTACTGGTTGGGGCATAGACTTGGATTACTGTGATATTGAATGGTTTGACTTGGAAATGAACACAGATCATTCTGTCGTTTTTGAGATTGCATCCAAATTCTGCATTTCAGACTCCTGTTGACCATGACGGCCACTCCATTTCTTCTGAGGGATTCCTGCCCTCAGTAGTAGATATAATGGTCATCTGAGTTAAATTCACCCATTCCAGTCCATTTCAGTTCGCTGATTCCTAGAATGTCGACATTCACTCTTGCCATCTCTTGTTTGACCACTTCCAATTTGCCTTGATTCATGGACCTGACATTCCAAGTTCCTATGCAGTATTGCTCTTTACAGCATCGGACCTTGCTTCTATCACCAGTCAACATCCACAGCTGGGTATTGTTTTTGCTTTGGCTCCATCCCTTCATTCTTTCTGGAGTTATTTCTCCACTGATCTCCAGGAGCATATTGGGCACCTACTGACGTGGGGAGTTCCTCTTTCAGTATCCTATCATTTTGCCTTTTCATACTGTTCATGGGGTTCTCAAGGCAAGAATACTGAAGTGGTTTGCCATTCCCTTCTCTAGTGGACCACATTCTGTCAGATCTCTCTACCATGACCTGCCCGTCTTGGGTTGCCCCACGGGCATGGCTTAGTTTCATTGAGTTAGACAAGGCTGTGGTCCTAGTGTGATTAGATTGACTAGTTTTCTGTGAGTATGGTTTCAGTGTGTTTTCCCTCTGATGCCCTCTTGCAACACCTACCATCTTACTCGGGTTTCTCTTATCTTGGGCACGGGGTATCTCTTCACGGCTGCTCCAGCAAAGTGCAGCCATTGCTCCTTACCTTGGACGAGGGGTATCTCCTCACCGCCACCCTTCCTGACCTTCAACTTGGGATAGCTCCTCTAGGCCCTCCTGTGCCCGCGCAGCCATGGCTCCTTGGATGTGGAGTTGGTCCTCCCGGCCACTGCCCTTGGCCTCGGGAGTGGGGGCAGTATTGGTAAATAATCCACCTGCCATGGCAGAAGACTAAGAAAAGTGGGTTCGATCCCTGGGTTGGAAAGATTGCCTTGAGAAGGGCATGACAACTCACTCTAGTAGTTTTGCCTGGAGAATCCCACGGACAGAGGAGCCTAGCAGGCTACAGTCCATTGGATCACAGAGTCGGACATGACTGAAGTGACTTAGCACAGTTTTCATAGTTTGTAGAGAGTAGCTTCTCTCACTTCAACATCACTTAACTCCTGTGGCAGATTCCCTCAATTGACTTGTCAATTGCCCAATTGACTGTCTTTTTGGCTGACAACTCAATGCAGAATCCAAGTTGAAATTCTGGCCCTTTTTTTCCAATAGCAATTTTCCTGTGACCTGAACACTTAAGAGAGAGAAAACTCTGCACTCTTACCCACAAACTCAAAATTCAGTAATTGGCTGTCTCATAGTTTAAAACTATTTAAAATGAGGGTTTAATTTAAATGTCAGGTTTAGGAATTTTCTAAATGTTGAATGCTGGTAAGTCCAGCTGGTATATTATTAAAGTGAAAGTGAAAGATGCTCAGTCGTGTCTGACTCTTTGTGACCCCATGGACTATACAGGGAATTCTCCAGGCCAGAATACTGGAGTGGGTAGCCTTTCCCTTCTCCAGGGGATCTTCCCAACCCAGAGATCCAACCCAGGTCTCCCGCATCGCAGGCGAATTCTTTACCAGCTGAGCCACAAGGGAAGCCTGGCATATTATTAAAGCTATGGGTAAATCTTGTTTCTTTAATCTCTTTTTGATCTTGTGATAATTAAATAACAAGATTTAGTGTCTATTTTTGAAGAAAAATAATGTATTTTTCTTATATACATTGGTAAATATTGCAGGTTCAGAAATGAAACTGTGAGGATATGTAAAATAAAATTTCATTGACAGGAAATATATCTGAGTAAGAAGGAAAATTTTACTCAAGGACAGAGCACAAGCACTGGGGGCAGTGACTAGTGGTTGGAGGTGGTAGCACTGAAGACTGAAAAACAATTTAGTATTCAGAGGAAATTTGAAAATGTGTAGTGTATTACAGCAGAGAAGGCAATGGCGACCCACTCCAGTGTTCTTGCCTGGAGAATCCCTGGTGGGCTGCCCTCTATGGGGTCGCACAGAGTCGGACACTACTGAAGCGACTCAGCAGCAGCAGCAGCAGCAGCAGCAGTGTATTACAGAGAATTACGCTTGTAGAATTGGGAGGCTTAATTGCTTAAATAACATTTCTACTTTTCAGATTTTCTAAAATAATTTTGCCTTCGTTTTACAGGCAGCAGAGATTTTTGATGGTGGAAATGGGGAAACCCAAACTACATCTCCTGCCATTCCTTGGGCTGCTTTTCCTGCAGGTAGTATAGAGTAACTTCGAATGTTTTTCTTATTCAGTACTTTTGTCTTTCTTTTGAAAGCACCTTTCTACCTTTGCACTTTGCCTTCTTTGATCTGATAAATGGAATGACCCAAATTTAACCTAGTTTTTTGCATAACTAATTGTGAATTGCATAACAAATTCTGAAATGGTGGCTTGAGGCATGATTCCAAAAATGATACCATCAGCATTAAAATGAAATTAAAGTGCAATTTGAATTTCCAAATTTGTTTTAGTTTTAGAAAGGTGAGATGCCAAGTAATTTTTTTAGAGTGTTCATTAATTATAGACTTCTTAATATTCTAAAGATTATTTGTCATCCCCCACAGTATTTAAATTTAGAAGTATTTCTATAGGAAAATCATTCAAAAATATTAAGAATTAAGCCATCTAAGAAATGAAATACAAAAATAAATTCCATTATTGAGAAGTATTTTGTGGAAGACCTAATGTTCAGTATTAATATAATTCATGTCTAAATATTATTTTGTGTTTTCTTTTTTTCTGCCAAATTATTGTAAAGTCAGGAGTCAAAGATGAAAATATTCTTTAACAGGTCTGTCTCAGATTATTAGAATTATTCATTTTACAAATATTTCTGAGTACCTTTTATGCATGAGACACTATGCAGACATGTCCTTTACTTCAAGGAAAGACAAGGCAAGCATGTGTATATATGTAACATGAAGCAGATTTGTGATTTGGGAAGAATGATGATTTTGTTGTCCATTCCTTTAGCAAATGTTACTTCATGCCTCAAATGAGTCAAGTATGGTCCTTGAAACTGGTTATATATCGTCTATCTGGGCTTTGAAGGATGAATTTAATCTCAATAGGCAGAGATAAGAATGGAGACAGATTTTGAAGGGAGAAAAATGCATGGAATAAAGGTGTAAATGTGGAAAAGAGAATGGCACTGTTGGGATGCTCATTCTTGTTTGAGGGGTATAAGTATTGTTTCCTTTGCCTCAAATTGCTCATCTTTTTCCTACTGCTGCTCTCCCCCACATCCTTGCCATATAGACTCATGTATGTTTTATGTATTGTTTCTTACTTTATTCTTTCTTTTTCTGGGAAGTTTTCCCAGAGAACCTTCTCCCATCTACATGTACCTGTTTTCTGACTTTCATGTTAGACTGTAAGTTATGTAAGGCTACATCTGTTTGTTCTGTTGTTATGTTTTAAATGCTGAACATAGTACCTGGATTGTACTTGGTCCTATAATTAAAGAAAAAAATGAGTGAATGAATGAATAAGTAACTGAATAAATGCCTTGACTAGGGTGAGAGCAGGAGGGGGGTAGGAAGACTAGATAATATATTTACATAATGGTTGAGGATTTTCAGCATGCCATTATGTATTTGTTTATTGTGAATTAGGTAGGGCAGCTGCATTCTTCCCATTGTTCAGATAATGAAATGATAGCTTATGAAAGTTTTGGAGTCTGATACAGATAAATATTTTTAGGCATGAAATCTAGACTTTCAGGTTCTTGTTTCAGCATATTGTCAGGAACTCTGTCTTTTGAGAAAAGCATCAGCAGGACTGTCTGTCTGACTGATTGCATGTTTGGGTGAAGGAGGAGTCAGAGTTGATTTTTAAGGTTACAAGACTTGGTTCTAAAAAGGATAGTATTACCATGAAAGAAATAGAGAATTTAAAAGAGTTGGTTTGGGACAGTACGAGGCCTTAATTAATTTGTCTTAGACATGTTTATTTAAAGTACCTAGAGTTCAGGATAAAGATGGACTGGAGGTCTTGATTTGGGAGTTTTCCCGCTGATATGACAGTTGAAGTTGTAGGAGATCAGAGTGGGAAGCCGCATATAGAAAGAATGGAGTTAAGTAGAGAAATTTAGATGCCCATAGTTAGGGAACAGGAGGAAAAAAAGAGACTTGAGAAATAAGGAGAGTATGGAATAGTGCAACACAAATATCAGACATAGAACATTTCAAATGGTTTTGTAAATAGTGAGTGAGTTGGCCTAGTGTGCCTAGTGATTAGTCTGCTATAGGGCTGGCGGTCAGTTAGAGGATGATTTCCTTATAGCAACTGGGATAATTTGCCTCTGAGACTATCTGTTTTAGCCTTCAATACTGTCAATCAAAGGAGGTACCTAGGGACATGCATTTTTCTGTAATATTAGCATCATTTACTTAGTGGGATCTTTTAAAATACTGGATTATGTGCAGTGCTGATAATAAAATTTAAAAATTGCAGAGTAAATGAAATGCACATGTTGCTTCTTCACACAGATTATTATCTCTAGGCCCATCCCTCCTTATGCTGAGGCAGCTAATTAGTGATATATCTCTATGCACTGAAGAAGGCAATGGCACCCCACTCCAGTACTCTTGCCTGGAAAATCCCATGGACAGAGGAGCCTGGAAGACTGCAGTCCATGGGGTCGCTGAGGGTCAGACACCACTGAGCGGCTTCACTTTCACTTTTCACTTTCATGCATTGGAAAAGGAAATGGCAACCCACTCCAGTGTTCTTGCCTGGAGAATCCCAGGGACAGGGGAGCCTGGTGGGCTGCCATCTATGGGGTCGCACAGAGTCAGACACGACTGAAGTGACTTAGCAGCAGCAGCAGCAGTTCTATGCACTTCCTTAATCATAGGAGTTGGAGAATGTAGGATGTGAATGAATATGAAATTATGAATTTCCTTTTTTCTTCTTGCCTTTACTTTTAGTAAAACTGTGATGAATATTGCCTCATTTCAGTAAAAGTTATTCAGTGAGAATTGGTATAAAATTTAAAGACTCAAGAGAGTTTTCTGTAACAGGTTAACCTGGGGTATCCTCTAATGCACATTAATGAAGTCTCATTTATGTACAGTTGCAAAGGTCCCCTGGAGGAGGAAATGGCAACCCACTCCAGTATGCCTAGAGAATCCCATGGACAGAAGAGCCTGGCGGGCTACAGTCCATGGGGTCACAAAAAGTCAGACATGACCGAACGACTAGTGTTATACTGCTATTCAGTGAGAAGAATTGCCTCAAGCATTTTCCTCTCTCCTTCATAGCCTTACACTCTAGCTTGTCTCCCTGGCTGTTGTTTGAAGCCTATGAATCAAACTGTGCTCTACATTATGTTTCTAGATGATGTCTGCTACTGTTTGCCATTGCTTCTGGTTGTCATACCTGCCCTCATCCCCTGTCTGCTTACTTCTTATTTTTCTTGTAAAAAAAAAGTACAGTTCTCACTGAATTTGTTCCATTTCTCATAATTGCTTCTTGGTCTGAGCTACTGTATCATGTTTTTTCTGTCTCATTTCCTTGGCCCTTGTCATATACCTGTGCCTTTTAAAATTTATAAATAATAAAAATGGAATATTTTTCATTATATGTATTTAACCACAATTTTAAAAAAGAACTGACTCATTTGAAAAGACTCTGATGCTGGGAAAGATTGAAGGCAGGAGGAGAAGGGGATGACAGAGGATGAGATGGTTGGATGGCATCACCGACTCAATGGACATGAGTTCGAGTAAACTCCAGGAGTTGGTGATGGACAGGGAGGCCTGGCATGCTGCAGTCCATGGGGTCGCAAAGAGTCAGACACGACTGAGTGGCTGAACTGAACTGAATTAATGATTTATTGGAATATATTTGATCTACAGTGTTGTGTTAGTTTCTGCCGTACAGCAAAGCAGATCAATTATACATATACATATTGATATATCCACTCTTTTTTAGATTCTGTTCCCATATAAATCATTGCAGAGTAATGAATAGAGTTTCCTATGGTATACAGTAGGTTCTTATTACTCACCTATTTTATATATAGTAGTACATATATATCAATCCCAATTTCCCAATTTATCCCTTTCTCCACCATATTAATCAGTTTTGTGTCCAATTCAGTATTTTTAGTTATATTTATATTGTTGTGCAACTATCTCTAGAACTTTTTCATTTGTAAAACTGAAACTCTTTAGCCATTAAACAATAACTACCCAATTTCCCCTCCCCTCAGCCTCTGTCAACTCCCATTCTACTTTCTATCTCTATGGATTTGACTACTCTGGATATCTCATATAAATAGAATCATCTAGTATTTTCCTTTTTGTGACCAGTTTATGTTACTTTAGCATGATACATTCTCAAGTTTCATCCATGCAGTAGCATGCATCAGAATTTCCTGCCTTTCTAAGCCTAAATAATATTCCAGTGTATGTACCGACTACATTTTGTTTATGTGTTCATTTGTCCATGGACACTTAATTGCTTCCTTTGGCTATTGTAAATAATGCTGCCTTGGACATTGGTGTACTAATACTTTTAAAAATACCAGTTTTTCAATATGACATTCATCTCTGCATGTCTACTTTAGTCTAAGCCTTGGAGGGCAGGGACTATGTTTTAAGTTTTTTTGAATCCTAATTACCTAGTATAGCATTGTGCCTTGCTAATGAACAGTGCTTGGTAATTGTTTCTTGATAATGAGTAGAGCAGATTTACTTTCAAGTAACTCTTTTTGATTATTTTAATTCTTTGAGACTATTTAAATCGCCTGTCAATTGCAAGTTAAAGGAAGGCAAACTTAAGTTTTCCTTAAAAATTATAGTAATTAGAAAAAAACACCTGGAAATCTTAGATAATTATTCAAGGATGGTTAACAAGTTGTTTCGTCTGGAGCTCGGCTAACTTTCCTGGTCATTCCCCATTTAGACAAATAACCTGGGGATAATGATTAACAAGAGTAGCCACAGATTCTCAGAAAGTGAACAGCTATTTAGGTATTTTTCTATTCTAATTTTCTCCCCTGGTCCTACAGTGTGTTGGCAGGTAACAGTAGAGGACAGCATCAGTTAGGCTAAATTTTAGTTCAAGATAGTAGGAGTATAGAAGCAATAATAATAGTATCCAGTGCTTTTACCTCCTTTTAAAAATATTATTTTTCTAATGTTTTCCCAAAGAAAAGTCATTCCAGATTTTGCATATCATATGATATCAGTAAGTTTTTGAATTGGCTTCTTTTAAGAACTATACTTTTTAGAAAAACAAATTTTTGGCTGAGGAATCTATTTTTTCAAAATCATTTTTGAGCAATTAACTGTCTTTTGTAAGTTTTTAGAAGACTGGTAATACTCTGCTTTTTAGTAAAGTAACTTTTTGAAATGAATGTCTATCTTCGAAATGAATGTCTAGCTTTTGATATATATATGTTTGTGTTCCTTTATACAAATGCAAATGTATACACACACACACACACACACACACACACGTGTAGACATATACTCCACTTTTACCTTCATTGCAGATTACCTTTCCTACCATACTCTTTTGAAGGAAGGATTTTATCTTTACTTGACCTTGCGAACTCTAAAAACATTAGACTGTTAGTCTTAGTTTGGCTTTTGTATATTTTTGATGATGCTTTCTGAATTCAGCAGACTCAAAGTTACAGAATCCATGATGTTTATTTAAATTATTTAACTTGTTTGTTCATTCATTCACTAATATACTCATTTATCACGTTTGAAAATATAGTGTATATCTGACACAAAGTGCCATGTGCCATGGACCAGCTTATGCCACTTTCAGTGATACCATATGAAACGAGTCATCTCAAAGGACGAGATGTTCTGTGAAATGTAATGTTAGTACTGGCAAGTGCTTTTATAAATAACTTTAGCTTCAAATCTATGATAGAGGTTGCATGAAAAGTATATTAGGTCAGAAAGTATCATCACGATGCCGTTGTATTCAATGTGGGTGGTGCTGTTTCAGAGGCAAATGACTGCACTTTTTTACTCTTAACCGTATAAATGCAAATTGCCTAGAAGGTGAGGTCCAAGGCAAAACCTTGAATACTGTTCTTTCCAATATGTTTCCAAGTTCCTTGCAGTGCTACACAGACCACATTAGAATGCATTGACCATCAAAGGTAAAAGCACATGGTCCAGATAGATACTTTAATCCAAATTAGCTCCTTCAAAACAGTGTATATAGGAAGCAACTAAACTGTCTTTCATAAGCTGACTCTTTAGAAGAAATAATGGGAGTTGGACCAGCAGATGTTGAACCGAATAACTTAGATGTGGTTCACTTTGCATCTGGAGCTATTTGCATACAAAGCCAACAGGAAAGTTCAAACATTTTTCTCAAGACATTGGCAGAAAGAAACCTGGAAGACAGATGCCTTTTTGATTTCATGGTTCAGTTTTTCCATTCTCCATTCTCCTGGCCAGGAAAACCTAGGACAACAAATCGGTTCTTTTATTAATATCCCATTACTCTCCTTGCTAACCCTGTTTTTCCAGTAGAATCTGTGTTACGCATCTATAAGAACTCAGAACCTGAGTCCACACATTTTTTGTTTGATAAAAAGTTGTGATATTTTCTTTCAGATTAATCTGTGGTTTACACACAGGGATAGTAAATATTAACTGAATTTATTGGTCTGATCTATCTTTGAGGTAAAATTTGAAGATGACTTATTACATGTTCACCTACTGTATTATAATAGGCAGTATTGGTGATGTTTGAGAACTTTCCATTGCTTCTACTTTATATCCAAATTGGATATTTTTTGCCAGGACATCGACTGGATTTCAATTGTAGTGTAGTAATTTTGTAATATTGTTACACTGGATGTTTGAATGGAAGGTTGCCAGTTAGCTTCTTTTTGCTCTTGTATTTTTTTCTTACCTCCCTAGACTTTTAACTCACCTTTATTTTTTCTGAAGTCAACTTAATTAATGAGGACTAAAATGATTAGCTTCTATAGAGGTATGAATTATTCCTGTACATATATTAGGCCTTATGTGGATTTTCAGTAATTTGTACAACTTTTGTCTTCATTAATGCATATAATAAGAATATAATAGTGATATTTATTAGGACCTTGAAGATTAGGTTTGTAATGTGGTTTAGAATCCATTATCTCTGACACTGAATGAGGAGTCTGGTTTTTTATGTTTAGCTAACTGTGTAACTTCTCTGAAACTCACTTACTTAATCTATAAATTGAAGGACTAGATGATATCTAAATGTTCTTCCAGAGTTTGAGCTCCACGTTTATTTCTAATTTTTTTCTGATTATAGTGTCTGTGATATGAGTAGCTTCCAGTAGGTGAATCATGATACCTCATTTTAACTGCATGGTCCCATTGACACAGTGCTGATCTCATTACACTTAATCTAAAAACATAGCTGTAAATCTAGAACACATATGTCACTATAAAGAATTATAATACTGAAGAGAAACTTCTCTATGTATTTTAATTATTATCAGTTATTGTTTAAACTGATTTATTTTCTGGTATTTTATGGTACAGTCTGTATCTCTTTTATCTGATTCTGAGCTTGCTTATTAAAAAGACAGTGGTTTCAGCAAAGGAAACTGTAAGGAAGATGAAAAGACAACTCTCAGAATGGGAGAAATTAATTGCAAATGAAGCAACTGAGAGAGGATTAATGGCCAAAATATAAAAGCAGCTCATACAGCTCAACATTAGAAAAACAAACAACCTAATCAAAAAATGGGCAGAAGATGTCAACAGACATTTCTCCAAAGAAGCTATGCAGGTGGTTAATAAACACATGAAAAAATGCTCAAAATTGCTTATTATTAGAGAAAAACAAATCAAAACTACAATGAGGTGTCACCTCTGGTCAGATTCTCCATCATCAAAAAATCTAAACAATAAATGCTGGTGTGAATGTGGAGAAAATGGTGTGTGGCAGGGGGCGGAAATCCTCTTGTACAGTTGATGGGAATGTAAATTGATATAACCACTATAGAGAGCAGTATGGAGATTTCTTAAAAAAACTAGCAATGTGATGTGGCAGTCCCACTACTGGGCATATACCCTGTTCAGTTCAGTTCAGTTACTCAGTCGTGTCCGACTCTTTGTGACCCCATGGACAGCAGTACCCTGAGAAAACCACAATTCTGAAAGACACGTGTACGCTGGTGTTCATTGCAACACTATTTACAATAGCCAGGACATGGAAGCAATCTAGATGTCCATTGGCAGATGAAAGGATAAAGACGTTGTGGTGCATATATACAGTGGAATATTATTCAGCCGTAAAAAAACAAATTTTAATCAGTTCCAATGAGGTAAATGAACCTCTAGTGTGTTATATCAGTTCAGTTCAGTTCAGTCGCTCAGTCGTGTCCAACTCTTTGCGACCCCATGCATTGCAGCATGCCAGGCCTACCTGTCCATCATCAACTCCTGGAGTTCACCCAAACTCATGTCCATCGAGTCGGTGATGCCATCCAGCCATCTCATCCTCTGTCCTCCCCTTCTCCTCTTGCCCACAATCCCGCCCAGCATCAGAGTCTTTTCCAATGAGTCAACTCTTCGCATGAGGTGTCCAAAGTATTGGAGTTTGAGCTTTAATATCAGTCCTTCCAAAGAACATTCGGGACTGATCTCCTTTAGAATGGACTGGTTGGATCTCCTTACAGTCCAAGGAACTCTCAAGAGTCTTCTCCAACACCACACTTCAAAAGCATCAATTCTTCGGTGCTCAGCTTTCTTCACAGTCCAACTCTCACATCCATGCATGACCACTGGAAAAACCATAGCCTTGACTAGACAGACCTTTGTTGGCAAAGTAATGTCTCTGCTTTTGAATATGCTATCTAGGTTGGTCATAACTTTCCTTCCAAGGAGTAAGCGTCTTTTAATTTCATGGCTGCAGTCACCATCAGCAGTGATTTTGGAGCCCCCAAAAATAAAGTCTGACACTGTTTCCACTGTTTCTCCATCTATTTCCCATGAAGTGATGGGACCAGATGCCATGATCTTCGTTTTCTGAATGTTGAGCTTTAAGCCAACTTTTCACTCTAGAGTGAAGTAAATCAGAAAATGAAGAACAAATATTGTATATTAACACACATATGTGGAATCTAAAAAATAGTACTAATTTTTGCAGGGCAGCAGTAAAGACATAAACACAGAGAACAGATTTGTGGACACAGTGGAGTATGGAAAGGTCAGAACGAATGAATGTCACATTGAAACATATACCTACCATCTGTAGAATTAGCCAGTGCATATTTGCTGTATGACATGCAGGGAGCTCAGTGTGGTGCTCTGTCATAACCTGGAAGGTTGGAATGGGGTGGGAGGAAGGTTCTAGTGGGAGGGG
Organism: Bos indicus; assembly: GCF_029378745.1. Classification (NCBI taxonomy): domain Eukaryota; kingdom Metazoa; phylum Chordata; class Mammalia; order Artiodactyla; family Bovidae; genus Bos; species Bos indicus. Next base: position 81,467,046 of record NC_091764.1, on the reverse strand, counting down.
ACATATGTATACCAATGGCTGATTCATATTGATGAATGGCAGAAACCATCACAATATTGCGAAGCAGTTCAGTTCAGTCGCTCAGTTGTGTCTGACTCTTTGCGACCCCATGGACTGCAGCATTCCAGGCCTCCCTGTCCATCACCAACTCCCAGAGTTTACTCAAACTGATTTCTTTTAGGATGGACTGGTTGGATCTTCTTGAAGTTCAAGGAACTCTCAAGAGTCTTCTCCATGACCACAGTTCAAAAGCCTCAATTCTTTGGCACTCAGCTTTCTTTATAGTCCAACTCTCATATCCATACATGACTACTGGAAAAATCATAGCCTTGACTAAATGGATCTTTGTTGGCAAAGTAATGTCTCTGCTTTTTAATATGCTGTGTATAAAGCAATTACCTCCAATTTAAAAAAAATGAAGAAAAAGAAGAAAAAATAATGGTTTGATTTAGAATATTATAGAATACATGTAAAAATGTTTGTAATAGAGCTTTGTAGAAATTTTTTCCACATTATTAAAAATGATGAAGGCTTGGCAGTGACTCTTTTCTCTGTAAGATAAAGGTAGTGTTCTGACTCTTAATGACAATGCTGAATTAGCCAACAGCAATAGCAACCAAAACTTAGGCTCTGTCTGGCTCAGTAACACTAGAAGTCCTTGTCAAATGTTCTTATACAAATATGTACATTTCCTTATAGGTCTCCTTCTACATTACACTAATTGACTCAGAAAGTAAACTTTTTATTGTTTGTGACAGGGAGACATACACATATGTGGTACAAAATGCGTGAAATAAAAGGGAAATAATGTTAAACATATACAGTGAGCATTTCTTCTTTTTTGCTAGTCCTCTAGTTCCACTCCCTTGAGATGACTTATTTACACTTTCTGTTGAAAGCCTCCAGGTATCTGCCAGGCATATAAAATGTGAATGTATCCTCCTCCTCTCCTGAGATAGGCATGGCATACTGTACGTACTGTATGTACATGCTAACACCGCCTGCTTTTTTCCCACACCAGGAGATTTTGCCACAGGAGTACTTGCCGATCTTCCAAATTCCTGTTAGTAGTTGCATAACACACTTCTGCATGGATGTGCCATTATAGACGTAACCAGTTATTTTACTGTCAGTTTTTTCTGTTACAAGTAGACCTGGAGTGAATTTTCTTGTATGTATTTTCGCTGAAGCTGTTTTAATTTAGCTGATAATATTATATTGTTCATGTGTCTGAATGGAATATTAATTAAAATTAACATATTTAATTTATTAATTTTACTAATATGAGCAGAAGGCAAACATTCTCTTACTCTAAATAATGTCAAATTTTATATTTATGTAGCCATATATAAGAAAATGTTGGTCACACTCGTGGTCATTTTATGAGTATGTGCTTAGTCGCTCAGTTGTCTCCAACTCTTTGCCACCCCATGGACTGTAGCCTGCCAGTCTCCTCTATCCATGGGATTCTCCAGGCAAGAATACTGGAATGGGTACCCATTGCTTTCTCCCAGGGAGCTTCCTGACCCAGAGATCAAACCCAGGTCTCCTGCACTACAGGTGGATTCTTTACCATCTGAGCCTCTTGGGAAGCCCAAAGAGTGGTTTTGCTCTCAACCCCATGGATGTATAGCCCACCAGGCTCCTCTGTCCTGGAATTCTCCTGACAAGAATACTGGAGTGGGAAGCCATTCCCTTTCCCTTAATGAGTATGTTGAAAATAAAATCTTTAGCTGGCAGTCTTCCCTAGTGGTTCAGTGGCTAAGAATCTGCCTGCCAATGCAGGGACGTGGGTTTGATCCCTGGTCTGGGAAGATTCCTCATGCCTCAGGGCAGCTAAACCTGTGCGCCGCAACTACTGAGCCCGTGTACTCTAGATCCTGTGCTCTCCAATAAGAGAAGCCACCACAATGAGAAGCTCTTGCACCACAGCTAGAGAAAGCCTGCATGCAGCAACAAAGACACAGTGCAGCCAAAAATAAATGAAATTAAAAATCTTTAGCTGTCTATGAGCAAAGTAGCATGGTAGGTTGAAATACTCTTCACTTGTTACACTGTATTTTTTAATGTGTCAAATAATGTTTATTGCAACACTGTTTATAATAACTTAAATTATTTTTGCCTGGAAAATTCCATGAAAAGTGGACCCTGGTGGACTACAGTGCATGGGGTCACAAAGAATCAGATACAACTTAGCGACTAAACAACAGCAAAACCAGTTTTCTTTGGAATCCTAAGTCTGTAATTACAGTCACTAAAATTCCCCTGCAGTGCAGAAGTCACAGGTTGGATCCCTGATTTGGGTACATCTCTGGACAAGGAGATGGAACCTACCCTGGTATTCTTGCATGGGAAATTCTATGAATATTGGAGCCTGGTGGGCTAGAGTCCATGGGGTCTCAAAGAGTCAGACATGACTTAGTGACTAAACAAGAACAAGAGACAACCCAAATGTCAATCACAAGGAGAAAGCTTAATATTTGGGGATATATTTATTTGACAGACAACCATACACCTGGAAAGTTAGCAAACTACCATTGTACATAAAAACAGGAAAGAATATCCTAAACATAGGCACTATTTTCACAGTGTCTTTAAGGGATCAGTCAGAAGTCTCAATTGATAAACTGTTCTGTAATTCAGAGCCTAGTGCTAAAATCTGAAGTCTACAGTGTCAGCCTCCATTTGGAGTCCTGGAATTCTTGTTCTTCACGAAGTTGAGGGTTCTGTGTTTTGGCCAGAGAGCTAGGCTTGAGACCGGTTCATAGTGGGCCCCATGTCTGAATCTGCCAAAGGGCTGAAGACATCATCTTTTTACTTACTCAGGACAGCGTGGGGTAGGGAGTGGGGAGTAGATTTCAGATAAAAAGGAATGGTGGATGAATGGGGTAATATAAGACTAGGAAATACTTCTGGCTTAAATTCTCTGGAGGAAGGTCAGAGGCAAAGACCAGACGTGAAGGTAACAGAACTGCCTGTGTCTCTCATCCCTTCTATGCCTTTCCCCCTAGGATTCTTGTTTTAGATTCTAAGGCCTACCTCAAGCTGAAAACAATAAAATCTTCTACTGTGGGAAAATTCAAGTGGCCAAACTGAAGTTTGAGGGGCCCATGGAATCGTGGCACTTGACAGGATGATTGGACCAGCACAGCCAGAGGTTCTGCTGCTGTGCCTGCTCACACCTGACGTGATGTCTTTGGACTGATGTCTTCTCATGAACACTGTTGCTTCAGTGTGTTCTTTGTGCTCACTCAGGTTGCATTTTCAAGTACTTCTTCCTCTTTTTGAAGGTTGGGTATTTGATCTTCTCAAATAGAGTCTCCAACCCTCTGTGCTGTTCTATAGATGCTGCATTTCTGGGGATCCTCTTTGAGGAGTACCATGATTTCTTGAGATTTTTGAATCTTCTGATCTTGCTCTATTCCTGTTCCCTCCCTGTGATTTTATGATCTGCAACCCACCCATCATCAAATACTGTAGGTTCTATGTTTAATTAAATTTGGGTATCTTTTCACTTCTCTCTACTTCCCTAGTTGTGTGTGAAGTCGCTTGAGTTGTATCTGACTCTTTGTGACCCTGTAGACTGTAGCCCAAAAGGCTCATCTGTCCATGGGATTCTCCAGGCAAGAATGCTGGAAGGGGTTGGCATGCCCTTCTCCAGGGTCTCTTCTTGACCTAGGGATTGAACCTGGGTTTCCTGCATTTGCAGGCAGATTCTTTACCACTGAGCCACTGGGGAAGCCCATTTTCCTAGATACTGCCCCAGTAAAAGGTCCCATCATGTCTTTCTGGGATGATTTCAGGAGTTTTTATTCCCACTCTTAAATCTCTCACCACTTTTAAGTGGCACCCAGAGGTATGGGCCCCAGTGAATACTCATAAGTAAATCTTGGCTCTATGTGGAATTTGATTTTAAAGTTTAGAAATGTTTGGGTTTTTTTTTTTTTTTTTAATCTTTGTGGATTCCTGAATTATTGTTGTTGCTGTTCAGTTTCTAAGTCATGTCTGATCTTTGCAACCCCACAGACTGCAGCATGCCAGGTTTCCCTGTCCTTGACTGTCTCCCTAAGTTTGCTTAGATTCATGTCCATTGAGTTGGTGATGCTATCTAACCATCTCATCCTCTGCCACCCTCTTTCCCTTTTGCCCTCAATCTTTCTTAGTATCAGGGTCTTTTCCAGTGAGTTAGCTCTTCGCACTAGGTGGCCAGAGTATTGGAGTCTTAACTTCAGCAACAGTTCTTCCAATGAATATTCAGAGTTGCTTTCTATCAGGATTGACTTGTTTGATCTCCTGGCAGTCCAAGGGATTCTCAAATCTCCTCCAGCACCACAATTTGAAGGCATAAATTCTTTGGCACTTAGCTTTCTCTACAGTCCAACTGTCACATCCCTATATGATTACTGGAAAAACCATATCTTTTGACTATATGTTGTTGGCAAAGTGATGTCTTTGCTTTTTAATACACTGTCTAGGTTTGTCATAGCTTTCCTTCCAAGGAACAAGCATCTTTTAATTTCATGGCTGCACTCACTATTCACAGTGATTTTGGAGCCCAGGAAAAGAAAATCTGTCAGTGCTTTCACTTTTTCCCCTTCTATTTGCCATGAAGTGATGGAATTGGATACCATGATCTTCGTTTTTTGAATGTTGAGTTTTAAGCCAGCTTTTTCACTTTTTTTTTTCCCACCCTCATCAAAAGGCTCTTCAGTTCCTCTTCGCTTGCCCTTAGAGTAGTATTATCTGCATATCTGGGGTTGTTGATATTTCTCCTGGCAATCTTGATCCCAGCTTGTGAGTCATCCAGCCTGACATTTTTCATGATGTACTCTGCCTATACATTAAATAAACTGAGTGACAATATATAGTCTTGCTGTACTCTTTTCCCAGTTTTGAACTAGTCAGTTTTTCCATGTAAGGTTTTAACTGTTGCTTTTTGACCCACAAACAGGTTTTTCAGGAGACAGGTAAGGTGGTCTGGTATTCCTATCTCTAAGAATTTTCCAGTTCGTTGTGATCCACACAGTCAAAGACTTTCACATAGTCAGTAAAGCAGATATAGATGTTTTCCTGGAATTCCCTTGCTTTCTCTGTGATCCAACAAATTTTGTTGTCACTTTGATCTCTGGTTTCTCTGCCTTTTCTAAACCCAGTTTGTGCATCTGAAGTTCTCACTTCACATAGTGCTGAAGCCTAACTTAAAGGATTTTGAGTATAATCTTCAGTTCAGTTCACTTCAGTCACTCAGTCCTAGCCGACTCCTTGCAGCCCCATGGACTGCAGCACGCCAGGCCTCCCTGTCCATCACCAACTTCCGGAGTTTACTCAGATTCATGTCCATCGAATTAGTGATGCCATCCAACCATCTCATCCTCTGTTGTTCCCTTCTCCTTCTGCCTTCAATCCCTCCCAGCATCAGGGTCTCTTCAAATGAGTCATTTCTTTGCATGAGGTTGCCAAAGTATTGGAGTTTCAGCTTCAGCATCAGTCCTTACAATGAATATTCAGGACTGATTTCCTTTAAGATGGACTGGTTGGATCTCCTTGCAGTTCAAGGGACTCTCAAGAGTCTTCTCCAATACCACAGTTCAAAAACATCAATTCTTCGGCGCTCAGCTTTCTTTATAGTCCAACTCTCATATCCATACATGACTACTGGAAAAACCATAGCTTTGACTAGCTGAACCCTTGTTGGCAAAGTAATGTCTCTGATTTTTAATAAGTGTCTAGGTTGGTCATAACTTTTCTTCCAAGGAGCAAGCATCTTTTAATTTCATGGATGCAGTCACCATGTGCAGTGATTTTGGAGCCCCCCAAAATAAAGTCTGACACTGTTTCCACTGTTTCCCCATCTATTTCCCATGAAGTGGTGGGACCAGGTGCCATGATCCTAGTTTTCTTTTTTTTTTTTTTTTTTCCTAGTTTTCTGAATGTTGAGCTTTAAGCCAACTTTTTCACTCTCCTCTTTCACTTTCATCAAGAGGCCATTTAGTTCTTCACTTTCTGCCATAAGGGTAGTGTCATCTGCATATCTGAGATTATTGATGTTTCTCCCGGCAATCTTGATTCCGGCTTGTGCTTCTTCCAGCCCAGAGTTTCTCATGATGTACTCTGCATATAAGTTAAATAAGCAAGGTGACAATATATAACCTTGACACACTCCTTTCACGGTTTGGAACCAGTCTGTTGTTCCATGTCCAGTTCTAATGATTGCTTCTTGACTTGCATACAGATTGCTCAGGAGGCAGGTCAGGTGTTCTGGTATTCCTGTCTCTTTAAGAATTTTCCACAGTATGTTGTGATCCACACAGTCAAAGGCTTTGGTATAGTCAATAAAGCAGAAGTTCATGTTTTTCTGGAACTCTCTTGCTTTTTCAATGATCCAGCGGCTGTTGGCAATTTGATCTATGGTTCCTCTGCCTTTTCTAAACCCAGCTTGAACATCTGGAAGTTCACGGTTCACGTACTGTTGAATCCTGGCTTGGAGAATTTGGAGCATTACTTTGCTAGCATGTGAGATGAGTGCAATTTTGCAGTAGTTTGAGCATTCTTTGGCATTACCTTTCTTTGGGATTGGAATGAAACTGACCATTTCCAGTCCTGTGGCCACTGCTGAGTTTTCCAAATTTGCTGGCATATTGAGTGCAGCTCTTTCACAGGATTATCTTTTTAGGAATACCTTTTAGTGATGTTTTTACCTAATCTTATTCCTTTAAAAAGTTTGTCTGCCTGACATGAAGGTTGTGATTATTTTTTATTTGTCAAGTTAAAGGTCATAATGAAGGAAAGTGGGTAAAAGGTGACTTAGCATTTGGATAGAAATTTTTAAATTTATTTTGGCAGATATCACAGAACTGTCACAATATCGTAATAAAATATTTCTTGCAGTTTGTTATTATGTAATGCTTTAGCCATCTAAATAAAACTGTTATTGTCTTCAATCATTCTCTTGACACTTAGGAATATACAGCAAGTAAAACAAAAGGAAAACTTTGCTGATAGAATTGCTCATTTAAGAGTGAACAGACATTTATGGATTTTATCAATCTATTAGATTCCTTAAGGAACATTCTCTAGTAATTTACTCTTTGGTCTTATGATCTGAACACTAATACTTTGTTTTTATGAAATATGTAATGAAATTTAAGAATTTCATTTCTAAATTTTTAAAGATAGGTTAGATTCTCATTTGATTACAATCCTGTTTGGAGTCAGGGCATAGAACTTTTACTTTCTACCTTCTTTTGTTTGTTCCCCCACCCCCACCCCCATACAGTAAATATTTATTGTATATCAAGTACAGGGAGAACAACACAAAATAGCCACGATGAAATGCTATGGATTTGTTACCTAACATTTGTCAAGTGGAGCACAGGCTGCCTTATTGTGAGTTTAGTCCCACAGCAGACTACAGGAGAAGTTGAAATGAATAAATTTATTGCTCATAGGTCCTGGAGGAAGTACATGGCATGCCTATGGGGCCACTTGAGAAACCAAGCTAGAGTGTAGAGATAGAGTATGGAAGAACTCAGGGCATATGCCTTTATTTGTGTCCCTGGGTAGAGGTCTTAGGGGTTTCCGGGCTAAATTTGGATTGCTCAGTTTAAACCTGAAGAGCAGGCTATAGGATCCTCTCCAGGGGTCTTATCAAGGAGGTGCAGAATGTCTTAGGAGACATGGGGGGCTGCTGATCACAAGGGTTTTAGGGGAAGTCATACTAATAACTTTAAATTTGCTTGTGACCTGTGTGTGGGCTGTTAACATAGGGCATGTGCTTGCCCAAGAAGACTATGGCAGTTTATTGTCCCCGCAGGCCACTTCGCCAAACAAGTGAATTTGGAGGCAGCTAGACTGTGGAGTCACTTAGCTAAACTCTTGACATAGAGGATATATACCTTCATGAGTCTTTCAACCTTGTAAGGTACACAAAAATTAAACAAACAGTTACATTTCATTATTTAATTATAACTAGGAAATCGTTTTTAAGGGTAGATACAGGATATCGGGATAGCAGGATCAGAGAGTGAAGTGAACACTCTCTGGGAAGGATATCAGACCACTGTCTCAGGCCAAATAGGGGTCAACATCAACAGGCCCCCCCAAAAAAGGGCCTCTTATGTTCAGGGAGACAGACTTATCTGAAAGACCTGAAAGCTTTGCAGTAGAGAAGGGGACACTGAGAGAACATTTCTAAAGATACTAAGTTTTGGTAGTGTCAACATTCTTAAATTTATTAAAATCCCTTTCATGATTGCTCTTCTCTTTCCTCTGTTTTGTTGGGCTTATTTTTGTATTTCTTCCTAATTTTAAAAATTTGATGCCTATCTTGTTAATTTTAACCTTTTCAAATATAAGGATTCAAGGATATAATTTTCCCATTGATTATTACTTTAGCTTTTTCTTGCTGTTTTTTTTATTTTAAATCCTCTAATTATATATATTTTCTAATTTGGAGTCTGAATTATTTCTTGAGTTATTTTAACAGTGCTTCTTAATTTCTAAGCATGGATTTTTTTTTCTAGTTACTGTTACTATTTTTTGATTGCTTTATTCCTAAAGAAAGTAGCCTTATATATATATATATTTTTTTTTTTTTTTTTTTTGTAATTTGATGAAGTTTGCTCTGTGACATGCTATCTGAGAATTAATTATAGATGTATCTTCTATTTCACTATGCTTTTCTTCATCATTGTCAAAGCTGATACATAACCTATCCATTGTTTGTAATTTTCAACTTTCTTTCTTACTTTCTTTTCTCCCTCCGCACTCCCTCCCTCCTTCTCTTCCTTCCTTCTTCTCCTCCTATCCTCTGCAACATCCACCCCACCCTCTGCAACACCCCCTCCTGCAGCTTTCCTTTCTGCTTCCCTTCTCCTTTTCCTTTATCTTCCCTTTTGCTCTTTCTTTTTTTCTCCCTTCCCTTCTCTTCCCTTCCTTCCATTGCATTGTTTGATACAGGCTGTTTTCTTTGTTTTGTTCTAGGATGGGTACAATACTTTTAGTTTATTTTGACTTTGAGAATATATTCCTTTGGGAGTCAGATGTATGGGGGAGGGTCCTTGAGTGAGTCCTGAACTTCTTTCTTTGTCCCTTGTGTTTCTGAGGTTATAAAAACCAAAACTGAGCTTTACAAAGTTCGGCAAATGTCTTCAAGGCAAAAAGTTACTAATCTCTGTTACGTACTTATCTTTTACCTGAGTATTTCTTACTTTTAGCCAGATCCTCAGGTTGACTTTTCTTTTCTACTTTTTTTATATTATTCTATACATTTAATTGAAATAGAAATGGGTCTGTTAGCCAGATACCTACTTTCCCATAATTTTGGAAACAGTGGTTAGTTCTAGGACTTTTTTGATGAATTCTTTACCCATGTATTCTACTTGATGCCTGGTCTTTGCTAATTTCCCTGAAATTAAAAAAAAAAAAAATTGACATGAAAAATTAGGCAAATGGATTTTTGTTTGCTAGATTCTAGCAATTAGAGTATATAATTGTATATTTAATATATTTCAGAGTCCTGTATCATCATTGTAATATATTTACTGTGGCCTAATTAAATATGATAATGTCAAATGTGCTGGTATTGACTTTTTCTTAGACCCATATACTGTATAAATCATAGTTTATATCCCTTGATTATTTAAGAACATTTGGTATGTTTTTATTAACTGAATATTTTATATATACATATATATATACATGATATATACATATATATATATATGATTCTTAAAATTTTTGAGTTACATTTCTTTAGAAAGAGAAGGTATTGTTATTGGTCAAGAAAGTACTGTTCAGAGTTGAAACCTGATGTCATTTTGGATTATTTGGGTGTAAACCAAAGAGATGTATGTTTCCTAGGTTTTCTTATGTTTAAAGTGAACTAAATATACAATCGTTTTTACCAAGTGTATAATGAAAATAGCTGGTAACTCCTTGTAAATCAAATGGTAAAGAATCTGCCTGCAGTGCAGGAGACCTGGGTTCAATCTATGGGTTGGGAAGATCCTCTGGAGAAGGGAATGGCAATCCACTCTAATATTCTTGCCTGGAGAATCCTATGGACAGAGGAGCCTGGCGAGCTACAGTCGTGGGATCACAAAGAGTTGGACACAACTGAGTGACTAACACGCACATACAATGAAAATAAATAGTGTGTTCTTTCTCTGGAGGAGATGGATATGAATCTATGAATTTTTTACTTCTGGAAAGTGATTCACATTTTCATGTTTCTGTTGTACCATTTGTATAAGTTTTTTATGTAGCTCATAAAATGTTAAACAGCTGGGCTGAGGGATAGATTGTGATTTTTGCTTTATTTGCTTTATTCTCTTAGGTTTCTGAGTCTGAATCAGTCTTCTTGGGGCAATTGGATTTTAAAGTTTTCATAGAAGGGCAGTGTTTTTAGACAGAAATACAGAAGTTTAACTGGTCAAATTTGGTTTAGAAAAGGTCTTCATTGTTTTGCTTATTGAAATTATTGGCCAAGACTTCTTTGTGGATTAAAACAAATCTGACATGACGGAGTCCATACTATAAACTTTTATCATTTGTCTGTTGAAATTTATATGTATATTTTTATAGGTTAATATATAGTTGCTGCGTGTATAATTTAGAGAAATTTCAGCCTTTTGTTTTTAGATTTTTAATTTTATAATTATGTTTTACTTACCTGCCAAGATTTACAGGAAATTGAATTTCAAAGATATGCTATTAGTTTTCCTAAAGGCTAATTGAAGCCATATTTCATAAGCTCATAACATATACTGATATATTTACAGATTTAGTAAGTAATATGAACCTTTCTATTTAAGACCATGTAAAGTGTACATTAAAATTAATAAATGTTTTAGAACTATAAAAGCTTTATGTTCAAATATATTTTTATAAGAAGATGCCACAAACTCACTTTCTTCATAGTAAGTGAAAATTTTAGAGATTTATAAGTGACTTACTGTAATAAAGGGAATTTCTAATATTCATCATGAGTGCTATAAATACTACTATGTCAGCTAAGTTGGACTTTTTTTTTTAATGGAGTAATCTGTTTCTGGTATGACAAATGCTGTTTATTTTAGCTTTGTCTTGAAATGACATTGCCTGTTGGTTAATCCAGTTACTTAACTTTATCAAAACCTGAACAGAGCTGCATCGCTAAGTGCTGTTGGCTAAGTTCCTCTGTTTTATGCATCAGCCCCGTTGTTGTTTTCACTTCTGTCACAGTAGCCTGAATTTATACAGCATTTCATATGAACTGTTATAAATATTATCTTAAGTGGCCCCTTTGTCTTATAATTCATCTTATACATGATTTCCAGAAGTTTTTATATAGTGGCATTCAGAACCCCTAAGTTCTTTTGTCTGACTTTCAAGGTCCACTGTTACCTGACTCTGCTGACTTTTCACTCAGTGTTACCCTTGACATACCAATGATTCAGTAAAATGGAAATTACTTGCTCTTTTCGGCACATTTTCCCAGTATATTCTTGCTTCAGTTCTGTGTTCTAGTTTTGCTTTCCAGCTGAAATATTCTTCTTCATCTCTGCATGTTCAAATCACATCCTACGTTCAAGGCCTGGTTTAAATATCTTTTTCTCCACTGAGTTTTCCTCATTCAACGTTTTCAGCCCACCTCAATTCTTCCCAAATCTGAAAGTGACCTTTTTCTATTAATTACTGTTTTGTTTTATCTGTGCCATTTTTCTGTTAATAATTCCCTTTAAGGTCGATGGTTATTGTGCCATGTAACCCTGGTTCTGTCCTACTTCTCTAAACTTTCCTTTTGGGTTCTTCACTTTATTATTTTCTTTCTCCCTTCCTCTTAAAAATTGTTGTTTTGTAGGAACAACAATTTGATGGAACCTTTTAAATGGGAACTTCCCAGGTGGTGCTAGTGGTAAAGAGCCCACCTGCCAGTGCAGGAGACATAAGAGACGTGGCTTTGTTCCCTGGGTTGGGAAGATCCCCTGTTGAAGGGCATGGCAACCCATTCCAGTATTCTTGCCTGGAGAATCCCATGACAGAGGAGCCTGGTGGGCTATGGTCCATAGGGTTGCAAAGAGTTGAATACTACTGAAGTTACTTGGCATACAGAAATCCAAGTTTGTGCTTTTACTCTTTTGTTTTAAATTAAAATTTTTAAAAAATTTATTTAATTGGAGGCTAATTACAATATTGTGGTGGTTTTTGTCATACATCGACATGAATCAGCCATGGGTATACATGTATCCCACCATCCTGAACCCTCTTCCCACCTCTCTCCTCACTCCATCCCTCTGGGTTGTCCCAGAGCACCAGCTTTGGGTGCCCTGCTTCATGCATCGAATTTGCACTGGTCATCTATTTTACATATGGTAATATACATCTTTCAATGCTATTCTCTCATATTGTCCCACCCTCGCCTTCTCCCACAGAGTCCAAAAGTCTGTTCTTTACATCTGTGTCTCTTTTGCTGTCTTGCATATAGGGTCATCGTTACTGTCTTTCTAAACTCCATATATATGCCTTAATACACTGTGTTGGTGTTTCTCTTTCTGGCTTACTTCACTCTGTATGATAGGCTCCAGTTTCATCCACCTCATTAGAACTGACTCAAATGCATTCTTTCTTATAGCTGAGTAATATTCCATTGTGTATATGAACCACAACTTCCTTATCTATTCATTGCCGATGGACATCTAGGTTGCTTCTGTGTCCTAGCTGTTGTAAACAGTGCTGCAGTGACCATTGGGGTACATGTGTCTTTTCAGTTCTGGTTTCCTTGGTGTATATGCCCAGCAGTGGGATTGCTGGGTCGTATGGCAGTTCTATTTCCAGTTTTTTAAGGAATCTCCACACTGTTCTCCATAGTGGCTGTACTAGTTTGCATTCACACCAACAGCATTCACCTTCTCCAGCATTTATTGTTTGTAAACTTTGTGATGGCAGCCATTCTGACCGGCATGAGATGGGTACCTCATTGTGGTTTTGAGTTGCATTTCTCTGATAGTGAGTGATGTTGAGCATCTTTTCATGTGTTTGTTAGCCATCTGTATGTCTTCTTTGGACAAATGTCTCTTTAGTTCTTTGGCACATTTTTAAATTGGGTCGTTTATTTTTCTGGTATTGAGCTGCATGAGTTGCTTGTATATTTTGTAGTTTAATTCTTTGTCAGTTGCTTTGTTTGCTATTATTTTCTCCCTTTCTGAAGTCTGCCTTTTCAGCTTGCTTATAGTTTCCTTCGTTGTGCAAAAGCTTTTAAGTTTAATTAAATCCCATTTTTAAATTTTTGTTTTTATTTCCATTACTCTGGGAGGTGGATCATAGAGGATCTTGGTGTACTTTATATCAGAGAGTGTTCTGCCTTTGTTTTCCTCTAAGAGTTTTATAGTTTCTGGTCTTACATTTAGATCTTTAATCCATTTTGAGTTCATTTTTGTGATGGTGTTAGAAAGTGTTCTAGTTTCATTCTTTTACAGGTGGTTGACCAGCTTTCCCAGTACCACTTGTTAAAGAGATTGTGTTTTCTCCATTGTATATTTTTGCCTCCTTACTTAGCAGACAGCACATCCAAGTTTGTGCCTTTACTCTTTTGTTTTAAATTAAATTTTTTTTTTTTAGGTTGGAGGATAGCTGCTTTACAGTGTTGTGTTGATTTCTGCCATACAACATCCCCAGCAGTCATAATTATATATATATATATATAATTATATATATATATTATATATATAATATATATCCCCTCCATTTTGAGCGCCCCTGACTCCATCCTGCCCTTCTAGGTCATCACAGAGCACCAGGCTGGACTCCCTGTGTTATATAGCAGCTTCCTGCTGGCTGTCTGTTTTACATAGGACCATGTATATATGTCAAGGCTATGGTTTTTCCTGTGGTCATGTATGGATGTGAGAGCTGGACTGTGAAGAAGGCTGAGCGCCAAAGAATTGATGCTTTTGAACTATGGTGTTGGAGAAGACTCTTGAGAGTCCCTTGGACTGCAAGGAGATCCAACCAGTCCACTCTGAAGGAGATCAGCCCTGGGATTTCTTTGGAAGGAATGATGCTAAAGCTGAAACTCTAGGACTTTGACCACCTCATGCGAAGAGTTGACTCATTGGAAAAGACTCTGATGCTGGGAGGGATTGGGGGCAGGAGGAGAAGGGGACGACAGAGGATGAGATGGCTGGATGGCATCACTGATTCGAAGGACGTGAGTCTAGGTGAACTCTGGGAGTTAGTGATGGACAGGGAGGCCTGGCGTGCTGCGATTCATGGGGTCGCAAAGAGTCGGACACGACTGAGCGACTTAAGTGAACTGATGTATATATGTCAGTGTATATATTTCTCAGTTCATCCTACCCTTTCCTTCCCCTCCTGTGTCTACAAGTCTGTTTTATATGTCTGCATCTCCATTTCTTCCCTGTAAAAGGTTCATCATTTTTCTAGATTGCATATATATGTATTAATATATGATTGATTAAAAATACTTACTTAAAAAAATACTTACTTTTTTAAAACTTAATTTTAATACATAAAAATTTAAAAATAATTTTTAATTAATTTTTTTCTTACTTCATTTTGTGTAAAAGGCTCTAGGTTCGTCATACCTTTACTCATGCCCTTCTTTAGAGCTCCAGGTTGGTCTTTCTGATCTAGCTGGCTCCATATGTACCATAAAGTCTACATGTTTGTAACATAACCTGTCTCTCCTATTACTGCTTCAGGTCTGTACTCTTCATATATTTTTTTTCCACTTAATGGAATCACCATTCATTCATGTATATAGGTCAGGTAATTATGCTATTCCCATGTCATTTTAAAAAATTTGTTACAGTTAGTTGATTGGGACCTCTGTAATTTCCATATTTCTTTTGAGCTTTTTTCTTCTCAATTATGCTGAAAAACTTGCTGTACCCTAAACACATTATGTGAATTCATGATTCTATACATTTTTGGGGTACCTTTTTATATGCCGTTCCATTTGCCTAGAAAGTCCTAAAGTAAGAATTATACAGACGTAGGTGTGAGTCTCAGCTTCACAATTAAAAGCCTTGTGACCTTTCTAAGTATACTTTCAAGTACCCGTTTACTTATCTATAGAATTTTAATAATGTATGCTCAGAAGAGATATTATGAAGATCAAGTGATAGTGCATACACATACTTACACATATACAGGCATATGTTGTTTTTATTGCGTTTGGTAGATACTCTGTCTTTCACGGGAACCCTGCATCATGCAAGTCTGTCAGCACAGTTTTTTTCAGCAGCATTTGTTCACTTTCTGTCTTTCTGTCACAGTTTGGTAACTCTTGTAGTATTTCAGATGTTTTCATTATTATCATATTTGTCATGGTGAGTTGTGAACAGTGATCTTTGTTATTATTGTAATTGTTTTGGGGCACCTTGAACCATACCCATATCAGATGGCAAACAATTCATAAATATGGTGTATGTTCTGACAGCACCACCAACTGGCCATTCCCCCATCTCTCTCCCTCTCCTCTGGCCTCCCTAACCCCTGAGACAAACAGTATTGAAGACAATATTGAAATTAGGCCAGTTAATAACCCTACAACTGCCTCTATATCTTCAAGTGAAAGGAAGAGTCACATTTCTCTCACTTTAAATCAAAGGCTAGAAATAATTAAACTTAGTGAGGAAGACATGTTGAAAGCCTCTTGAATGAGTTAACCAAGCTGTTAATACAAAGGAAAAGTTCTTGAAGGAAGTGAAAAGCGCTACTCCAGTGAACACAGACATGGTAAAGAAAGTGAAAGAGCCTTACTGCCGATATGGAGAAAGTTATAATAGTCTCAATAGAAGATCAGATTAGCTACAGCATTCCTCCAAGCCAAGTCCTAGTCCACAGCATGACCTTAACTCTCTTCAGTTCCTATATAGGCAGAGAGAGGTGAGGATACTGCTGAAGAAATATTTGAAGATAGCAGAGGTTGGTTCATGAGGTTTAAAGAAAGAAGCCTTTTTAATAACATAAATAAGTACATAAATAAGGTAAAGCAGCAAGTACTGATGTAGAAGCTTCAGCAAGTTATTCAGAAGGTCTAGCTCAGATAATTAATAAAGGTGGCTGCACTAAGAAACAGATTTTTGCGATAAACAAAACAGCTTTCTATTGGAAGAGATGCCATGTAGGACTTTCATTGCTAAAGAGGAGAAACTTCAGAGCTTCAAAGGACAGGCTGACTTTTCTTGTTAAGGGGCTAATGTGGCTGGTGGCTAAAAGTAGAAGCTGGTGACTTTAAGTACAAGCTAATGTTCATTTTCCATTCTGAAAATTTTGGAGTCCTTCAAAATAATGCCCATATTTTATAAATAGAACAACACAACCTGGATGACACACATTTGTTTACAACACAGTTTACATGGGAAGAGATCAGAATATCAGCATTCATAGGAATTTGGAAGAAGTTGATTCCAACCCTCATGGATGACTTTGAGGGTTTAAAACTTCAGTGGAGGAAATCACTGCAAATGTGGTGGAAATAGCAAGAGAAGTAGAATTCAAATAGAGCCCGAGGATGTGACTGAATTGTTGCAGTCTCATGATAAAACTTGAAGGAATGAGGAATAACTTATGAATAAGCAGAGAAAATGGTTTCTGTAGATGGAGTCTGCTCCTGGTGAAGAAGATCCTGTGAAGATTATTGAAATGACAGCAGAGGAATTAGAATTACATAAACTGAGTTGATAAAGCAGCAACAGTGTTTCAGAGGATGGGGTCTACTTTTGAAAGAAGTTCTTCTATGGGTAGAATGCTATCAAAAGGCATGGCGTGCTACAGAGAAACTGTTAAAGGAAGAGTCAAGTGATGTGTCAAAGTTCATTGTTGTCTTATTTTAAGATATTGCTACAGTCACTCCAACCTTTACCAACTACCACTCTGATGTTTCATCAGCCATCAAAATTGAGGCAAGCTCTGCCACCAGCAAAAGACTCATAAAAATGAGTGAAAGATCGCCATTTGCAACAATATGGATGGTTCGAGAGCCTATCATACAAAATGACGTTAAGACAGAGGAAAAACAAATATATGATATCACTTATATGTGGAACCTCTAAAAGAATACAAATGAGCTCATTTACAAACAGAAACATACTCACAGACATAGAAGGCAAATCTATGGATACCAAAGGGGAAAGGGGGGATAACCTAGGAGTATGGGATTAGCATGTTGTTGTTATAGTTGCTAAGTCATGTCTGACTCTTTGTGACCCCATGGACTGTAGCCTGCCAGGCTCCTGTGTCCATTGGGGTCTCCAGGCAAGAATGCTGGAATGGGTTGTAATTTCCTCCTCCAGGAAATCTTCGTGACCCAGGGATCGAACCCAAGTCTTTTGCATTGGTAGGCAAATTCTTACTGCTGAGCCACCAGGGAGGCCCTTATATGGTAAATACTAGTTGTTTATATATTTTATATAGAAAAGACAGAGAAACCAGAGATCAAATTGCCAACATCCTTTGGATCATAGATAAACTAAGAGAATTCCAGAAAACATCTGCTTTATTGACTACACTAAAGCCTTTGACTGTGGATCACAGCAAACTGTGGAAAATTCAAGAGATGGGAATACCAGACCACTTTATCTGCCTCCTGAGAAATCTCTATGCAGGTCAAGAAGCAATAGTTAGGACCGGATGTGGAACAACCGACTGGTTCCATTGGAAAAGGAGTATGATAAGTCTGTATATTGTCACTTTGCTTATTTAACATGAGGCACATGTGCAGAGTATATTATGTGGGCTGGATGAAACAAGCTGGAATTAAGCTTCAAAATCACTGCAGATGGTGACTGCAGCCATGAAATTAAAAGACGCTTGCTCCTTGAAAGAAAAGCTATGACAAATCTAGACAGCATATTAAAAAGCAGAGACATTACTTTGCCAACAAAGGTCTGTCTAGTCAAGGCTATGGTTTTTCCAGTAGTCATATATGGATATGAGAGTTGGACCGTAAAGAAAGCTGAGCGCTGAAAAATTGATGGTTTTGAACTGTGGTATTGGAGAAGACTCTTGAGAGTCCTTTGAACTGCAAGGAGATCAAACCAGTTAATCTTAAAGGAAATCAGTCCTGAATATTCATTGGAAGGACTGATGCTAAAGCTGAACCTCCAGCACATTGGCCATCTGATGTGAAGATCTGACTCATTGGAAAAGACCCTGATGCTGGGAAATGTTGAAGGCAGGAGGAGAAAGGGACGACAGAGGATGAGATGGTTGGATGGCATCACTGACTCGATGGACATGAGTTTGAGCAAACTCCAGGAGTTGGTGATGGACAGGGAAACCCTGATGGGCAGGGAAGCCTGGTGTGCAGAAGTTCATGAGGTCGCAAAGGGTTGGACATGATTAAGTGACTGAACTGTAACTGTACTGTAGTGTGTATGTTAATCCTATGGGCTTCCCAGGTGACAATTCTGTGCAATATGAGGATTTGTACTGTTCATTCTTCTGTGTGAATTTTTTTTTTCATTTTTTCTTATCTACTTTGTTCTAGAAAGGGCTTCATGCATTTGATAGGTTTGTTGGCAATGTTTATTAGATCTAAAAAAATGGGAAGATTTTTATCCATTAAGCATTTGTGGGAAATATTTGAGTATCGTTTGTTATGTGGACATGTCATTTGTATCATCCATAGTTCTACCAGAGAAGCAGAACTAGTAGGAAATATGTGTCTGGGTGTGGGTTTGGGTGTGGCTGTGGGTGTATGTATAAAGAGACATATTGAAAGTAATTGGTTTGCATGGTTTAAGGAGCTGGCTTAGGCAAGTCTGAAATCCACAAGACAGATCATCAGGGAGGGCAGGTTTGAATTATTAGGCACAGTTTGAAGCTGCAGATCACAAGCAGAATACCGCAGCTCTCCTTTTAGGATATCTCAAGTGATTGCATCAAGTCTATATGAATTATTTAGAATAGTCTCCCTTGCTTAAGTCATTTGATTTTGAGTTTTAATCAGAATATCTTCACAGCAATACCTAGATTACTGTTGCATTTAAAAACTGGTGATGATAGCATATCCAAATTGACATATTAAAAGACTGTCACAGTATTCTTACTTTCTCTTGTGTATGCCTGTCAGCTCAGTTCAGTCACTTAGTCGTGTTCAACCCTTTGTGATCCCATGAACTGTAGCATCCCAGACTTCCTGTCCATCACCAACTCCCGAGCTTGCTCAAACTCATGTCCATCAAGTCAGTGATGCCATCCAATCTTCTTATACTCTGTTGTCGCCTTCTCCTCCTGCCTTCAGTGTTTTCCAGCATCAAGGTCTTTTTCCAGTGAGTCAGTTTTTTGCATCATGTGGCCAAGGTATTGGAGTTTCAGCTTCAGCAGCAGTCCTTCCAATGAATATTCAGGACTGATTTCCTTTAGGACTGACTGGTTTGATCTCCTTGCAGTCCAAGGGATTTTCAAGAGTCTTCTCCAACACCACAGTTCAAAAGAATTAATTCTTCGGTACTCAGCTTCCTTTATAGTTCAACTCTCATACCCATATGTGACTACTGGAAAAACCATAGCTTTGATTAGATGGACCTTTGTTGGCAAAGTAATTTCTCTATTTTTTAATATGCTATCTAGGTTGGTCATAGTTTTTCTTCCAAGGAGCAAGTGTCTTTTAATTTCATGGCTGTAGACCCATCTGCAGTGATTTTGGAACCCCCCAAGATAAAGTTTCTTACTGTTCCCATTGTTTCCCTGTCTATTTGCCATGAAGTGATGGGACTGGTTCCATGATCTTAGTTTTTTGAATGTTGAATTTCAGGACAACTTTTTCACCCTCCTGTTTCACTTTCATCAAGAGGCTCTTTAGTTCTTTGCTTTCTGCCATAAGGGTGGTATCATCTGTGTATCTGAGGTTATTGATCTTTTCCCCAGCAATCTTGATTCCAGGCTGTACTTCATCTAGCCTGGCATTACGCACCGTTTATGACTGTGTATCTATTTAAATGTAAATTTTAGCATGATTATATTATTTCTATTTTGTTTTGCCATTACAGGCAGCAGTCAGTCACAATAGTATTTAGGAAGTATTCAGTAGTTGAAGTTGTAAAATTTATCTTAATCTATTCATCTTATTTCTGTTACTGTACTTTTATAAATTTCTCAAAGCTGCTGATTATTACTGCAGAAAGGTTATACTTTGGTTTGACTTATCCCATAGAATCCTAGATTTAATGAAAAAAATGGGATAATGTATTTAAATTATTTCTTCTATTCTTTAGTTTATGCACCATGTATGGAAAAGAGTTGTAAATGTTTCAATTGAAAGATATATTTTATGAGATAGCAGGAATCTTTTAAATATCATAATTTAAAGGTCAAAATGTATATGTAGCACCAACAAGAGAAAACTAAACAAAGAAAATAACTGTATTCAGAATATTTATAATGAATAAAATAAAACCTTTGTACTCTATTATTTGGTTGGTAATTTTTTCTTACCTTTGATATTTTTCATCATCCTGTCAATACAAACAGGTTTTAAAATTCCAAATTAAATCTAATTATGTGATTTAAGGAGTTCTATAGGATAATGATACTATTTACCATAGAAGCTGAAAGAATGAAAATTATGAAATCATTGATAATTTTACCAATCATATTAAGATTATTCTAAGTTGTTTATAACTCTAAAGCTTGATTTTAATTTCAGAATATCATGTATTTTATTGCCATTTTTGCCCTATATTTTAAATCTAGAATTAATTTGTATGGAACATTTTTTCATTTCATGAAAATTACTATTTATTTATTGTAAAGGTATGTCTCTGTAGAGTAAAATTAACTTTTTATTGTATACAAGGTGGGGACACTTTAGAGGTGCATTTTGATAATTTCTTTTTTGGAAGTAGTCAAGCTGCATGTTATTATTTCAATTTTTTCTTTGTTTCTAGAATTACTATTGTAAGTAGATTTCAGTCTCTAATCTCTTTTTAGATTCATATGATCTATTGATAGTTTACTTAGATGTCTATTAGACATTGTAAGTCAATATGTTCTTTTCTAAATACATAGTTTATGTTGAGTTAACTTTCTGGCTCTCTTCCTCTGAAAACATGATGAAGTAGAAGGTCATACTTGTTACCAGGCAGAGTGTTCATGGATGAAAAATGAACTTGGTAAGTAAATTCTGTGTTTTGTAAATAAGCAGTATACACCTGGTTGGAAGCCATAGTTTTGGACTGAATGTTAATTCTTGTAACCGAACAGGTCTTTTCTAAGACCTTGATAGCTGTGCCTACAAAGTTGTTTCAAAAGGTATTGACTCTTGGGGAGCATATGGATGGCTTCTCAGCCGAGATGAGTCTCACTCTCACCCTACTTACTTGACTATGAGCTTTGGCTTGGTTTGAGGGCCTATGTTGTTTCTATCCTAAATCTTGTAAGTGAATCTGATGCCCCTTATGATCTGGTAGTTTTGAATCCAGCTATCTAGTTGGAAATAAAAGACTCACTTTAGGGGTATTGTGAAGTCCAGATTTGAACTCCTTTTCTGTCCCTAACCTAAACCCCAACAACTTTCCCCAGCTTAGCTGTTGCCAATTCCATCCTTTCATTCACTTAAAATGCTTGAGTTATCTTTACTCTTTTTTTTTTCCTCTTACACCCTCCATCTAATTCACCAGGGAATCTTATTGCCTGTACTCTCAATAATATATGCAGTATTTTTTCACTCTTATCTACTATTAATAGTTTGAGTCACCATCATCTCTTGACTAGGTTATTGAAGAGATCTACTAAATAGATCTGGTTTCTTCTAACCCACAACAATCTGTTCCCAGAACAGCCACCACAGTGATGCCTTTAATACATAGGTCATCTCTGCTCAGAATTCTAAATTGGATAACAGGATTGTCTGAAACTGTTGTTGTTTTTTTTTTGGTGGCCAAAAATCTGAGATAGGCATTTCTCCAAAATTTGTAGTGATTTCAAAATATTTTCTAGGTACATGTTTGTTGTCATATGTGTAATACTAATAAACTTTGCCTTCTTGATAAAAATTTAGTGCACAGAGGTTAATAGCTGATGCAAATTAAATTTTCTGGACTTTCTAACATTCCCTGCTTTCACCCTTTGTGATTATACCTTCTGTATTTAATGTCTGTCTATAGAAATGATGTTTGTCAACCAGTCCCTCATCATCTCCATGAACATGCCAGTATTTACTGAGTTTTTGTGAACTGTATATACGCTGAAATGAACGTAGCACAATTTGACCCATGGTCAGGCAATGAGGATTAAATAAAAGTAGAAGCAGGTTATGTACTCTGCAAATGAGGTGTTCTTCCTTCTTCTTTTTTGGTCTGGCCTTTGCACTACTCCCTGTGAATTTCTATATATTAATTGTCTCCTGCTATAAGTAGCCTCTAATGAAGCAAGGTTTTTTGTCTTTGAAACATAACTTTGTTTTCATGAACTTTAAAAGTTTCATGAAATATTCTTCCAAATGTTACTATATTATGGAGAATGGGTGGAAGGAACTGCCATTAGAAATTAGGAAAGTCCAGGTGGAGCTAGTGCTAAAGAGCCCACCTGCCGGTGGAGGAGACACAAGAGGCATGGGTTGAAGATCTCCTAGAGGAGGGCCTAACAGCCCACTCTGGTATTCTTGCCTGGAGAATCCCATGGACAGAGGAGCCTGGCGGGCTATTGTCCATGGGGTTGCATAGAATTGGACAGAACTGAGCGACTTAGCATGTATGCATGCGTTATAGTCTGAATCTTTTACTGTTCAGCACTATAATTTAGATGAGACACTTGAACTTTTTAGACTTAATTGCCTATGATATGGAAATTTTTTTCTATATGTTGTCTTGCTTACAGACACTGTGACATTGTACCCACATGAAAAGCTTGGCACACTTTAGCCTAAGAGGCTCTAGAGATGGACGGTTATTTTCCTGTTGAATGTGCCCCTACTCAGGGTTGGAAACTGGCCCTTGTGGACTCAGTTATCTAATTTTGTCAGTATATTGAGAGTTGATTTACCTCAGAGACAAACTAAACTCATGAAACTTAAATATAAAACCAGATTGCAGTTTTATTAATTTACAGTGTAAAACTTCTCTGTTAGAGGATGGAATGCTCAGAGTCTGTTGTCTTCCTCAAGCAGAACAAACGGTAAATCACATTATGATCACACAGTGTGTGGTGAACACGGAACTAGAATAAAAGGAGTTACATAAATTGAGTTAAATGATATTATGGTAAGGTAGCATGTTTCTTTTACTTTATAGAAATGGTTTTGGCAAGAGGAGTGGAATAGTTTAAAATGTTGATTTAAGTGTCCTTTTCTCTGGATAATACATGAATTCTGCTAATATTTCTCTTTCCTTTTAAGTTTCTGACTAAAACCTATCTTCTTTCTGATTGTTTTATTTTTTTAAATATATTAACTAGATAAATTAATATTTTGTATTTCACTCTTTCTGGCTTGGGAATAGTTCTCTCTTATTTAGAAGATTGTGCATATTTGTGTGTTTTGATCACTTAGGTGATGATTCTTCTGGTAACTTGAGTTTTTAAAGCAGTTCCCCAGTCATTATATTATTTGATTATCATAAATTTTTTTTGTTTTGTTTTTTGAAAAAGAGGCTGGTTTTGTTTTTTACCTTTTATAAATGAAGAAATCAAGGCCCACTGTCTGCCTTGGGGTACTGAGTTCTACCCCCTACATCCCACTGTAGAACTGGGGTATAAATCTAATTCTTAAGGTTCATTTTTCCTTCTCTGTTCTGTTTCTCTTGAGAAAGGAAAATCTAAATGGAGTTGGTATTGCTAAGATTGCTCTCTAAACTGGAGTGGGGAGGCCACTGAAGAAGTGTGGCTTATGCATATTTCAGCCTAGGTAAAATCTAGAACATCTGCCAGAAACCCAAGATATGTATTGGAGTTTTACCCTAAAACAACTGGTAACAGCTTACTCATTAAGGACAAATGTTTCTTTTCTTGTGTCAAGAGTGTGGCCTTTTGCCTTTATAAGACCTTGACTCTTTTCTTCCTTAGAACACTCTTTTGGTTTTACTTGAATCTGTGCCTTGTGAGTTGTAGTTCATCAGACCCCAAATAAAGGCCTTTGTTCTTTGCAGCCTAGATGTTGTTTATTCTTGGATACTCTGGAGGAGTGGCTTGAGTTCCATTAAGAACACTGAGGCTAGGAAATATGCATTAAAAGCATTGATGTGCTTCTGATCTCAGATTTTGTTTTCTTTTTCCAAATTATTCATTCATAGATAGTAAAGTGAACTTTCATCAAGGAAGTACAAGCCAATTGTATTTTATTTTTATGAATTCTAGATGTAAGTTCTTGTTGCAGTTAATTAATTAATTTATTTTTTAGTGAGTTAAATACTGAATATTCTAAACCTTAGATTGTTGTTTCTCTTAAATGAACAATTGTTAAGGGTTCACATCCATTCTATGTGGGTTTTTTTTTTTAAAGTATAAGATTTTTCAGCACTAGTGTTTCTTATTAAAAATTTCATTTTTTGTTTTGTCTTTTATGCTTACTAAGAAGTATTAGTTAGATGATTCATTGCACTCTTGTGACAGACATTACTTCGATGAAGTTGTATTCCTTTTCTTTTAATTTTTGTTTTGAGAACTACTGCAAGATGTACACTATTTTCAATTTATTTTAACCACATGGTTCATTAATTTTAATGGGTAAACTGAGAAGAGAATTTTATTTAAGCCACATAGTTCATCTAGATTTGGGCCTATAAAATTTCTTGAAGGTAATTCTAAGAGTTTAGGTGTCTAATAGCTCCTATTGTATTTAAATTACTGATAAAGAAGATATAATGACCTCCACTTTGGGTTGAGGACATATAGCTTTAGATATCTTTCTGTAAAGAATATGTTGGTGTGGTAAATTTTTTTTTTTTTTTTCTTAATAGTGTATTCATCATATTGATAAAAAGTAGACTAGTCTGCTGCTGTTAAAAATTTTGGTGTTTATAAAGTTTATGAAAGTCGCATACATGTATGTATTACACACATAATCATGTAGATACTACATTACTTTAATGGGAATATTTAAATATACTATACTGCTTAGAATAATATAGATGCTTCAGACTTGAATACAGGAAAAGTGAACAGTTCCATTTGTATACAATGATGATTCATTTTGCACAAACTCTGAGAATTATTATGGGGCCATTTATTTCATCTTAGGAGGCTGAGCTAGCTTCTTGCAAGTAGGAATCATGCTGTAATCTACTGAAACCAGTCAGTATGTTGCTATGGAAAATTTTAAATTGATATTTCTATTTTATGATTTAGATAACCAAGAAAAGAAAAACTATTTTGACTTCAAGAAACAATGATTAAACCAAAAGTATTAACATATGTTTTAAAAAGTTTTGTGGCAGAAGTGGTATATAGGAAGAGAATAGTAAAGGCTCTTTCAGAGAATAAAAGAAATTTGCTATTGATGAGAGAATAGTACACATCAGAAACAAAAAGAATAGCATATAATCTCCACACTGTATAGAGAAAGGAAATTGTGGCAGAGTTTATAGTGAAGGTTTAAAGAAAGAGGAAAGAAAGAAAGAATTGTGAATTGCATTTTTCTGACATTCACATTTTGTAACTAGATTAGCTTGGCCATTTGATTAACTCAGAGGGCAGAAGTGAGCTTTAGTTTTACTTCATTAGTTTTGCTTTTCATTGTCAATAGTATATAGTTAAGAGTTTATTTGAGGACTGCTGTTTTGTCTTTATTCTTTTAATTGACATTGTTAAATTATTGTACATATGATAGCCAGATTTTTAATAACAGAATAGTAGCTTCTGTTGTTGGTGTCATGTAAATATATACTTTATTGAGGATAATAAGAATTTTATTAAATTCTTAAGTTTTCATCTCTTTTTTACTTTATACTTGTACTGTTAGATGGTGTATGTTTCATTTCCTTGTACTGTATCTTTCATTGTTTACATACACATAAACCTCAAATCCTACATGATTTTAACTTGTATTTTTGATCATTTTAGCATACAGACTGAGCCTTTGAAGCAAATAGACATTCTGATCTTGACAGTCTTTTGGCCATGAGGTCAGGGACATAATAGTTAAAACTGAAACCTTAGGTTCTTCATTTATAAAATGATTATTATTATTAAGTATCTAATCATCTGGCTTCCAAGTAGTTCAGATGGTAAAGTATCCGCCTGCAATGCCGGAAACCCAGGTTTAATCCCTGGGTTGGCAAGATCCCCTGGAGAATGAAATGGCAACCCACTCCAGTATTCTTGGCTGGAGAATTCCATGGACAGAGGAGTCTGGCGGGCTACAGTCCATGAGGTCGGAAAGAGTCGGACATGACTAAGTGACTAACACAGACACAATCAGCTAACAAACAGAATATTTTGCACAATGCCTGGCATTAACTATATACTCAGTCAATGACAGTTCTCTCCCCTTTCTTGATTTCACTAAACAGAAATTTGAGCTACTGTTTTTGGTCATGTAGACAAAAATGGTTTTTAGTGGAACTATGCATTGTGTACATTCAGCATAAATTTAAGGATTATCTGATTCTAGCCCTGTTCCTTGTCTTTGGACTATTTTATATTTTACAGCTATTTATATGTCATGGGTAACTGTTACACAGGTAAATTCTGTCATGTTGGGTAAAATTCCAGTTGTCTTCCTTCTCCTTTTTGGTTGCAGTTCATTTTAGCATTCTTTTACTCCCTATCAATTTGTGCTAGTTTAACTTTTCCTTTGAGCTTTGCCTGGTTCCTTCATTGTATGAGCAGAATAAAATCTTTCACATGTGTTCATTTTGTATCTCTACGAGAGTCAAATTTTACTCTTTGTCTTGGAATGATTATCTTTCTTTACTATATTTAAATATTGATATACACTACTTCCAAAGAATGTCTAAATAAGTCCTCCTGAGTAGATTAGTTTGTTAAACAGCTACCTTGAGCAGCATGTGTGTGCCTGTGCTCAGTTGCTCAGTCACGTCCGACTCATTGCGGCCTGATGGACTGTAGCCCGCCAAACTCCTCTGTCCATGGAGTTTTCCCAGGCAAGGATACTCAAGTGAGTTGCCATTTCCTACTGCAGGGGATCTTCCTGACCCAGGGATCCAACTCCTGTCTCTTGGATTTCCTTTGGCTCTCAGCCTTCTTTATGGTCCAGCTCTCACATCCATATATAACTACGGGAAAAACCACAGCTTTGACTATATGGATCTTTGTCAGCAAAGTAGTGTCTCTGCTTCTTAATACCCTGTCTAGGTTTGTCGTAACTTGGTATACTAATATTTTATTTTAATCATTTATTATTTGAGATGTTCCAACAGTGATATCAACTTTACAAACAATGGCAAGTCTCACTCACTATAAATATTTAACCACTAAGGTTTAATATTTATTATTTTAATACTAGTGTGATATTCTTAAGGTGAATATAATATTTTTATTATAATTATTATTTGTGTATTAGTACCGATGTGATTGTCTTAGGGTGCAATTTCTAATTTAAAGGATTTGTGTTGTATCTTTCATTGCATAGTGTCTTGAATATAGTGATACTCTATAATTGTGTTTTCAATGAGTGAATTGATAAAGGAGTCCCTGAAAGACCACCACTTTTTTCCCTTAAGTTTCTTATCATATTGTAATGAGATTTAAATTTTCTTTTTTATTTAGGTATAATTGACATGTAACATTATATCAGTTTTATACTTATAATGATGTAATGCGTATATATATTGCAAAAATGATCACAATAAAATCAAGCTAACATTTATGCTCATACATACCTATAGATTTTTTTTCTTGTGGTAAGGAACTTGTAAAACTTCATGTCTTAGCAACTTTCAAATATACCATACAGTATTATTAACTATGGTCATCGTATATATATTTGTATATATTTAATATATATATTAAATTATACCTGTGAATATTTATTTTATAGCTTGAAATTTGAACCTTTATACCCAGTCGCCCATTTTGTCTTCCCCTACTCTCTGCTTCTGTAAACCACTGGTTTACTCTATCTATGTGCTCCTTGGTTTGTTTTTAGATTCCTTATATAGTGATAGCATAAGGTATCTGTCTTTGTTTGACTTAGTTCACATAGTATAATGCCCTCAAGATCTATCCATGTTGTTGCAAATGGCAAGCTTTTCTTCTTTTTTATGATCAAATAATATTCCTGTGTGTGTGTGTGTGTGTGTGTGTGTGTGTGTGTGTGTGTATTACATTTTCTTTATCCATTCATCCATTGATGGACACTGAGGTTGATTTCATATTTTCAATATTATAAACGATGCTGCCCTGAACATGGGTGCACATGTCCTTTTGAGTTATTATTTTTGTTTTCTTTGGATAAAATCCAGAAGTGGAATTGCTGCATCATACAATAATTCATTTCTTAATTTTTTGAGAAGCTTCCATATGGTATTCCATAGCATCTTCATCAATTTACATTCCACCAGTAGTTCACAAGGGGCTGCTTTTCTCCATTTCCTTACCAACTCTTGTTATTTCTTCCATTTTTGATAATAGCTCTTCTAACAGATGGTATCTCATTTGTGATTTTGGTTTCCATTACCTTGATGATTAATGATGCTAAACACCTTTTCATGTACTTATTGGCCATCTGTATGTCTTCTTTGGAATAGAACTGCCTTATGACCCAGCAATCCCACTGCTGGCCGTACACACTGAGGAAACCAGAATTGAAAGAGACACGTGTACCCCAATGTTTATCTCAGCACTGTTTATAATAGCCAGGTCATGGAAGCAACCTAGATGTCCATCAGCAGATGAATGGATAAGAAAGCTGTGGTACATATACACAATGAAGTATTACTCAGGCATTAAAAAGAATACATTTGAATCAGTTCTAATGAGGTGGATGAAACTGGAGCCTATTATACAGAGTGAAGTAAGCCAGAAAGAAAAACACCAATATAGTATACTAACGCATATATATGGAATTTAGAAAGATGGTAACAATAACCCTGTGTACGAGACAGCAAAAGAGACACTGATGTATAGATCAGTCCTTTGGACTCTGTGGGAGAGGGAGAGGGTGGGATGATTTGGGAGAATGACATTGAAATATGTATAATATCATGTATGAAACAAGTCGCCAGTCCAGGTTCGATGCACGATACTGGATGCTTGGGGCTGGTGCACTGGGACGACCCAGAGGGATGGTATGGGGAGGGAGGAGAGAGGAGGGTTCAGGATGGGGAACACATGTATACCTGTGGCGGATTCATTTTGATATATGGCAAAACCAATAAAATATTGTAAAGTTAAATAAAATAAAATTTAAAAAAAGATTTAACTAAAAAAAAGAGAAAAATATCTATTGAGAACTTATACTTACTTTTTAATCAAAATTTTTTTGCTATTGAGTTCTTTATATATTTTGAATATAACCCCTTTTGAGATATATGGTTTGGAAATATTTTCTATTTAATAGTTTTTAGTTTGTTGCAGTTCAGTTTGCTTGGCCATTTTGCTTTTGGTCCCTTTACTTTTGGTATCTAAAAGAAAGTCTTAAGTAGCCAGTTTCCATAGACTGAGGAAGGAAAAAGTATCTTAGCATAACACCTTAATATATTGCTTTAAGTTGCAATAGCAGTCTTTTTCTTTCTTTTGGGAAATTGCTTAGAATTTGAATATGTTTGCCTATGACCAAGAGATAAAATAAAAAGAAATCTCAGATTTTGGAATGTAACTTGGTCTAAAGATGTGTGATTTTGAAATATTTCTTACATATTCTTCCAACTTAAAAGACTCAGACAATGCCCTCTTGTTAGTTGAGGGCATTGTTAATGTATCTTGTTAGTTTCCGTTTTTATTTCTTTTGTAGTTGCTGCGGGGTTTTCTTCCTGCTGTGATAATAAAGAATCAGTGGTGATGTAAGTAGCAGTTTTTCATTTGCATGTTCAAAAGTTGTATTTATAAGATACGAATTTTTGTTGACCATGCTAGCTATGGATTATAGAGACTTTACCTCTCTCTTTCTATTTTAGAAATTACAACATACTTTCTTTATCTATTAGTGTCCTCTTTGATTTCTTTCACCAGTGTTTTATAGTTTTCTATATATAGGTCTTTAGTTTCTTTAGGTAGATATATTCCTAAGTATTTTATTCTTTCCGTTGCAATGGTGAATGGAATTGTTTCCTTAATTTCTCTTTCTGTTTTCTCATTATTAGTGTATAGGAATGCAAGGGATTTCTGTGTGTTGATTTTATATCCTGCAACTTTACTATAGTCATTGATTATTTCTAGTAGTTTTCTGGTGGAATCTTTAGGGTTTTCTATGTAGAGGATCATGTCATCTGCAAATAGTGAGAGTTTTACTTCTTCTTTTCCAATTTGGATTCCTTTTATTTCTTTTTCTGCTCTGATTGCTGTGGCCAAAACTTCCAAAACTATGTTGAATAGTAATGGTGAAAGTGGGCACCCTTGTCTTGTTCCTGACTTTAGAGGAAATGCTTTCAGTTTTTCACCATTGAGGATAATGTTTGCTGTGGGTTTGTCATATATAGCTTTTATTATGTTGAGGTATGTTCCTTCTATTCCTGCTTTCTGGAGAGTTTTTATCATAAATGGATGTTGAATTTTGTCAAAGGCTTTCTCTGCATCTATTGAGATAATCATATGGTTTTTATTTTTCAATTTGTTAATGTGGTGTATTACATTGATTGATTTGCAGATATTGAAGAATCCTTGCATCCCTGGGATAAAGCCCACTTGATCATGGTGTATGATCTTTTTAATGTGTTGCTGGATTCTGATTGCTAGAATTTTGTTAAGGATTTTTGCATCTATGTTCATCAGTGATATTGGCCTGTAGTTTTCTTTTTTTGTGGCATCTTTGTCAGGTTTTGGTATTAGGGTGATGGTGGCCTCATAGAATGAGTTTGGAAGTTTACCTTCCTCTGCAATTTTCTGGAAGAGTTTTTTCTTTAGTCATCTGTGTAATTCTAAAAAGTACTCACTGAAATTTTTGGTATGTATTAGTGTTTGCTAAACAGCCCTTAGAGAAACACTATTATTCCTCAATTAATCAAGTAGAGATGGAGCATTTATTTATAGAACACTTTGAAGTGTAATAGAAAATAACTAAAATGATGAAAATTTAATCATGTATGTGCTGCCCCTTTTATTAAGAAAGTAACATGTCTGTTTCTTATGATTCAACCTCAAGTTTTTAAAGGTATTATATATTTCTCTCTTCTTGGGCTCCAAAATCACTGCATATGGTGACTGCAGCAATGAAATTAGAAGTTGCTTACTCCTTGGAATAAAAGTTATGACCAACCTAGACAGCGTATTAAAAAGCAGAGACAGTACTTTGCCAACAAAGGTCTTGTCTAGTCAAAGCTATGGTTTTTCTGTAGTCATGTATGGATGCGAAAGTTGGACTAAAAAGAAAGCTCAGCACTGAAGAATTGATGCTTTTGAACTGTGATGCTGGAGAGGACTCTTGAGAGTCCCCTGGACTGCAAGGAGATCAAACCAGTCAATCCTAAAGGAAATCAGTCCTGAATACATATTGGAAGGACTGATGCTGAAGTTGAAGCTTCAGTACTTTGGCTACCTGAGGCGAAGAACTGACTCTTTGGAAAAGACCCTGATGCTGGGAAAGATTGAATGCAGGAGGAGAAGGGGACATCAGAGGATGAGATGCTTGGATCGTGTCACTGACTCGATGGATGTGAGTTTGAGCAAGTTCTCAGAGTTAGTGATGAATAGGGAAGCCTGGTGACCTATAGTCCATGGGGTTGCAAAGAGTCAGACACGGCTGAGTGACTGAACTGAACTGATATTTCTCTTTAAATCTCTATCAGGTATCTTAGATACATCTTGAATCCATTAAATTATGTTTACCAATTAGATTTTTAATCAAGAGGTATTTCCTATAGGGAACCTTTCTTATAGAGAGAAAATACTTTTCTAACCAGCAAATTTTACCCTTTTTTTTTTTTTGTCAGTTAAAAAAGTTTATCCACTTATTTGTACTTGTTACCATCTTCATATTTAGATACGCTGTTTAGATTTTCTTCAATTCACATTTTTTGTTGTTCTGTTGCTAAGTTGTCTCCAATGCTTAGTAACTCCATCAACTGCAACATGCCAGGCTTCCCTGTCCTTTACTATCCTCTAGAGTTTGCTCAAACTCATGTTCATTGAGTCAGTGATGCCATCCAACTGTCTCATCTTCTGTTGCCCCCTTCTCCTCCTGACCTCAATATTTCCCATATTTCCTCACTTTTTACATATCCTTTGTTTTTCATATAAATGAAAGAATGTTGAAAAATGGGCCCTTGATTGGGTAAGAACATCTTTAATTGGAAATTAAAGATCAAAAATCATTTCTATGTTAAAAGTTGTAAAAATTATTATCATTATATTAGTATTCTACTCTTCAATTAACTATTAACAGATATAAACAGATTTTTTTGAGTATAGTTAAAAGTGCATAGATAATTCCACCTATTTCTTGTTGAGACTTTGCAAGAGTTATTATGCTTGTGTAAACAAAATATAGTTGACCACAGGCAGAATTACTGGGAAAAAATGCATACTATTTGGAAACTTAGTGCTTCTTTGCTTGTGTGGTGTTATGACTTAATGTGCTTTATTTTTGTGTTTTAGAAGAGGTCTGCCAATGACAAATGATATGCTCAATGACTATGCTAATTACCATTACAAAGTTAAAGATGAGGAACTGTCATTCATTGCAATTTTAATTAACTTTATTGCTTTAAAGGAATATATGATGACCTTGTATCCTTTAATTCTTAGAAAAACAAGAAGTTCTCATTTGAAATGAAGCAATTTGTGTCTGTAGTCTTGCTTACTTTGGCCACCTGATGCGAAGAAATGACTCATTGGAAAAGACCCTGATGCTAGGAAAGCTTGAAGGTGGGAGGAGAAGGGGATGGCAGAGGATGAGATGGTTGGATGGCATCACCAACTCGATGGACAGGAGTTTGAGTAAGCTCCGGGAGTTGGTGATGGACAGGGAAGCCTGGCGTGCTGCAGTCCATGGAGTCTCAAATAGTTGGGCACGGCTGAGCGACTGAACTGAAGTGGACTGAACTGAGTCTTGCTTAAGACTTAAAAGCAAGCGAACAGACAAAATACCTGGAGAAAATATTGTAGATCTCTACTTCTTGAAAAGTGTTGGCTGAATTTTTATGGAAATTGTTGCTGTTGCGTACACTTGATGTGAATTTAAAGATTCTGGGCATAGACTTACAGCAGTCAACTTTCAATAGACCAAAGAAGCCTACAGCAGTTTGAAACATTAAAAATTGTAACTTCTCAGCTAAATGAGAAGATAATTATATTTCACATATTGAAATTCATATTTTTTCATTATTATGTTTAAAAATTCTCATTGAACAAACATATAAATATGTATATCATCTATATTATTGCATTACGTTTAGAGTATGTTTATGTGTACAGTATTTATAAATGTAGATTTTTTTTTTTTTTTTTTAGGATGAATTGCTGTTTTTGCATAGTCATCTAAAATTCAGTGAGAATATATGAGTTGTAGCATAGTAGGCCTAACTGAAAAATCTAGTTTCTGGTTAAAGGGTAACATTTTTATATTCTCTTTTCTTTTGCAGCACTACTCATTTGTTTTCTCATTTAATTTTTAAACTAGGATATGAATTATGTTCAGCAAACATTTATATTATCAAATTAAAAATATTCCTGAAAATTTTCCTAATCTTTCATAAGTTGAATGCACATGTAAATTCTAGGCATTTTAGGTTCAACTTTACTGATGTCTGCAATAAGTTTTGATGTGATTAGTAGGATGCTAGAAGGATTTTCACCTCCAGATCTAATATTTATTGATCTTTTACTGATCCTTGATATCTTTTCACTAAAGCATCATTTCTTTGAGTACACTGTGTGCTGTGCTCAGTTGCTCAGTCGTGTCTGAATCGGTGTGACCCCATGGACTGTAGCTCACCAGACTCCTCTGTCTCTGGGATTTTTCAGGAGAAGGTAGACATTTCCTTCTCCAGGGGTTCTTCCAGACCCAGAGATTGAACCTGCATCTCCTGCAACTGTGGGCAGATGTTTTACCGCTGAGCCATTGGGGGAGCCTAATTGGTCACTATCAGTCTTTAATTTGGATTAGAGTTTTTTCTTCTCTTACTTACCCAGAGCAAATTTTGGTCAATGAGAGGGTACAGCTCATGCACTTTGAGTACTGTAACAAGGAAGGACAATGAAACAAGAGATCTTCAGAATTATATTTTAAAGCATATGTAATTATTTTTTTTGTTATATTTAAAATTTTGCCTCATGAATCTAGCTATTTAACTTAAGAATTAGAACATGACTAACTGTAACAACCCTGTCCTGTCCCTGTACTTTTCCCCAGAGGGAAACTCTGGCTTAAATTTTTGTTATAATTTACTTGCTTTTGTAAAAAAAAAAAAGTTTTTTATATGTATTACATATATATGACATTTATATATATGTGTGTGTGTATATATATCTATATATATATAGTTTTACTTGTTATGTGCCTTGAAATGGGTTGTTGGTGGTGGTTTAGTTGCTAAATCGTGTCTGACTCTTGCAATCCCATGTACTGTAGCCCACCAGGCTTCTCTGTCCATGGGATTCTCCAGGCAAGAATACTGGAGTGGTTTGCCATTTCCTTCTCCAGGGGGTCTTCCCGACCCAGGGATCTAACCTGGATCTCCTGCCCTGTAGGCAGATTCTTTTCCAGTTGAGCTACCAGTAGAAATGGGTTAATACTGTGCAAATTTTCTTGCAGTTTTTTTTTTTTTAATCCAAAGTTATGTTTCAAGCCTTACCCATGTTGTTGTATATACTTATGTTTATTTTCACTTGTATAAAATATTCTAATTTATGATTATCCCACAGCTCATTTAATCATTTGACCGTCAGCAGATACGCAGGTGTCAGTATTGCTAGGAGTATTCTTATACATGTTTTCAGTGATACCAAGTCTGTATTCAGCAGTTTTGCATAGGGGAGACTTTTGTCGGAGACAAACTATTTTCCCCTTCATGACTAATTTCTTTCCTATTATATATTTTTCATTTTTGCTCATTCCTCTTGACTTTTTATTTTTAATTACAGAAAAAGCTGCAAGAAATAGACAAATAATTCCTCCATACTCTTCATTCACTTTCTTCAAATATTAACATTTTGTCATGTTTATCTTTATTCTTTTCCCTCCTCTTCATTCTCTTCTTTTTTCTTCCCTTTTCTCTTTTTCTCCTGATAATTTATTTAGTGTTTTCGTTGTTGTTGTTCTTTTACTGAGGCAATATAGGCAAAGTACTGTGTTCTAAAGTAACATTTGATTCTCACCTTCTACCCTCCAATCCCTTTCCTTAGTAATGCTGTTTTATTATTTATTTGAAATACGGTTTGATTGTTGTTCTTTGTATTCCATTTTAGGATTCAGTTTCCCTATTCCTCTGCCTGTTGATTCTAGTTTTATTTTATTGAGTATGTGAAACATTAATATGGTTGCAGAACTCAGAAACATATTATGAAATTACCTTTAGGGAAGAGGTACTTCCTACTGTTTAATTCTGTGTCTTTCCACTTCATTCCACCTCTCTTGCACCTACCAGTCTCTTTATTTTTGCTTTATCCTTTCTATGTTTCCTTTATGACAAATGAGTAGATGCGTGCATCTATATCTTTTCATGTATTTAAGGACTGTTTGTATTCTGTAAGTTATCTTTAAATTTTATTTAAGTTGATTTTTGATAGACAAAATATTTCTGTGTATTCTATAGTCACTGTCAATCTTTT
Organism: Bos indicus; assembly: GCF_029378745.1. NCBI lineage: Eukaryota > Metazoa > Chordata > Mammalia > Artiodactyla > Bovidae > Bos > Bos indicus. The sequence continues at coordinate 81,431,217 of NC_091764.1, read as the reverse complement.
CTTTTGTTGTGTCTGGAATTGAGTCCTAGTTAGCCATTTCTTACATGCTCTTATATTTTCTTTTAGTACGTATATGATCTTATTTTTATTTAGAACCCCAATCAATTTGTTGCTTTTGTTTTTGGTTTTTTTTTTTGGTTTGTTTATAATGGGAGATATGAGTTTAATTTCACTGTTTTCCAAATGGCTAATCAGTTCTTCAGGCATTGTTTATTAGTAAGCCCATGTTTGCCCCAGTAATTTGAAATGCCACTTGGTCATATATTTATATTTCACATACATGACTCTATTTCTGCACTCTCTGGTATATTTTTCATTCTGTTCATGGCGTTCTCAAGGCAAGAATACTGGAGTGGTTTGCCATTCCCTTCTCCTGTAGACCATGTTTTGTATTTTGTGTAAATACACTGTCTTAATTATAAAGGATTTATTATTTATTTTAACATAATTTATTATAGAATATCTTAACAAGGTCAGTAGTATGTTTTATTACAATTTAGTTTATTTTAGTAATGGGCAAGTATCCTCCTAATACTTTTTCTTTTTTTACCTTTTGCATTTTTACTTTTTCCATGTAATATTTAAAGTCAATTTGTCTAGCTTCATTATAAAAAAATATCTACTTTTACTGGAGTTATATTGATCTATACATTAACTAAGAGAAGACTGACATCTTTATGATGATTAGTTGCCCTATCTAATCAGAAGAATCTCTATTGTTCAGATCTAGCATTGAGTCTTTCAGAAATGCTTTAAAGTTTCCCTCATGTTTTTTGCTAAATGTATTCCTAAGTATTTTATCTTCTTTGTTGGTATGGAAAATAATATTTTCACTACCACCATATCCTCTGGATAGTTATTGTTTTTACATATGAATACTATTGGCTTCTGTTCATTAAGTTAATATCTTACTACTTTACTGAATGTGTTTATTGTTTGAGTTAGTAGGAGCATGAGGTAGTTTTCCTCCTTTTCTTATTTTTATGCTTCTATTTAATTTCTCTTGTCTAATTGCATTGCTTTAGTGCAGTATTAAGTGGTATTGAGATAGTAGGCATCCTTGTCTTAATCCTGATCTTGGGAGAAATACCTATAGGTTTTTTCCTTTAATTAGCATGATTACCTTAGGACTGAGGTCTGTATGTTTTACCATAAGAAATTATGCACTGATTTTTATTTCTTCAGTGTTTTTTTTTTCCAGTGTTAGTTTTGCCATTTTTCTCTATAGGTCTATTAATATATAGAGTGTTATATTAATGAATTCTCTATCCTTGCATTCCTGAACAAATCAAACTCATTCATTGCATATCATTTTCTCAATATGGTGTTAGATTATGTTTAGTAATATTTTATTTAAAACTTTTACCTAATTATTTTTAGTTAAATACTCTAAAGATCTTTATTGTTCTGTTTTTTTTTTTAATTATTATTATCAGGCTTGGCTATCAATGTTATGTTAATATTATATAACTCTAGTGAAGTTTTCCTTCATTTTCAATGCTCTGTAATAATTTTAGAGTATTGGGATAATTCATTTTTTGAATTTTTGTTAGAAATTCTCTTGAAATACTTTACAGGGTCTGCTTAGTCACTCAGTCATGTCCAACTCTTTGCAATCCCACTGACTGTAGCCCACCAGGCTTCTCTGTCCATGGGATTTCTCCAGGCAAGAATACTGGAGTGTGTTGATAAGCCATCCTTCAGGGGATCTTCCCAACCCAGGGATTGAACCCAGGTCTCCTACATTGCGGGTGGATTCTTACTAGTCTGAGCCAGCAGGGAAGCCCTTATCTATAAGGTAGTTGGCTTATAATTTTATTTTTTCCCCAAGAAAATATATGTTTTTAAATTATTTTTTGGCTTTAATCCAGTCATCTTTTATAGACTATATTTCTATGGAGACTTGCCCATTATATCCAGATTTTTCAAATTTATTTACCTAGAAGTCTTAGAGGATTTTAGGATTAAAAAAAAAAACTCTTGTTTTAATTATTATGTTACCTTTGTGACTTAATTTTTATATTTGTACTTTTCTCCTTTTATAAGTTAATATGTTAATTACTGTTTACTTAATTTTCTTAGAATGTCAGGATTTTGATTAATTCGATCTGCTTTTTTAACCTTTGACATCTGCATTGTCTTTATTATTTTTTACATGCTTTTAAGGTTTTCTGTGTTGTTTCTATTTTAGTTTATGATATAGAAATTTAATTCATTTTAAAATTGACTGAAGTGTTCAAGGCTCTACATGTTTTTTCTAAACACTGCTTTAAATGTATACCATAGATATGTAATGTTTTCTTTATTTCTGAGAAATGTGTAATGTCTTTACAGTGGAAAATTAAAATTGTACTATGACTGGATGGATAATGGAGTAGGTAAAAAGATTCCTGGAAAAGCTTGTTGATATTATTTTAACATTTTTAGAAGAGGAAACTGTGACTTATAGAGGTTTTTGTAATTTGCCCAAGGCTGCATAACAATAAGTTGTTATGGTTCAAATTTGAACCCATTCTGATTCCACAGCTGTGGCTTTTACTTAAGCAACAATATTGTGAGGTCACAGAGGTACTGAACAGTGTGGGTTAATCAGGGAACAGTAAGTAGCACAGTGTGACTGGAGTGAAATTGGCACTTAGTGGTATCATTTCTGTGTTGGGCAAATATTTCTTTGGGATACTATTAACATGAAATAAAGCAGGCTTATGTAAGATAATGGGTAAGTGTGATGCATGTACCAGACAGCTCAATGCAATGGTCTGGTGGTTAGGTGAGCCTCTGGATCAGGAGGTCTGTAGAATGGTTTGTGCTGGAGATGTGAATCATTTGTCGTTAGCTTATAGATGATTATTTAAATAAGAACTTCTGAACCTGGTAAGAATATTGTGAATACTGAGAAGATTAGAGGGTGTAAAAAACAGTGAAATTAAGATTGACTGGAAAAGAGTCTGAAAAACAAGAAAAAAGGTCAAAATACTAGAAGGAATTTAGGATGTGTGTGTGTGTGTGCGCTAAGTCACTTCAGTCATGTCCCACTCTGTAGCCTGTCAGGCTCCTCTGTCCATGGGATTCTCCAGACAAGAATACTGCAGTGGGTTGCCATGCCTTCCTCCAGGAATTTAGGATATAGGTGCCAAAGGAAAAGTTTCAAGGAAAAGGGAAAGTCATTAGTGTTATGTGCTCTGGAGTAAATGAAGGATAAAATAAGAAATGTTCATTTAACTTAATAATAGCTGAAAGGAAAATTAATATCATAAATTATGAGTCTAGTGGAGTGACGGGGATTTGAAAGAAAAAGGAAATTTGGTTGTGAAGGGACAGTGTGAGAAGGTGGTGGTAACTATTGGAGTGTGAATGTGAGGGTGCTTCCTCGCCCTCCGTACTTTCCTCCCTCAAACTCCCTTTTCCTTTCCTTTATTTATCTCATTCCTTTCTCTTACTTCCTTTATTCTACCCTCTTTTCCTCTTTCTTTTCTTAACATGGCATACTTGAACATATAAAGTTACAGAGTGAGAATTTAACTCATGACAATGTGACATTTTGTCTTACGTTATTGATATATATATGAATAACATGCATGGTGGTATCGGTCGCTAAGTTGTGTCTGACTTTTGCGACCCCATGGACTGTAGTCTGCCAGCCTCTGTCCATGGGATTTTCCAGGCAAGTTATACTGGAGTTAGTTGCCATTTCCTTCTCTGGGGGATCTTCCCTACATAGAGATCAAACCCAAGTCTCTTGATTGCAGTCAGTCTCCGGACACCAAGGTGGCGTAATGGTAAAGAATCTGCCTGCCAGTCCAGGAGATGCAGGAGCCTCAGGTTCCTCGGATACTTTACTGCTGAGCCACTGGGGAAACCTATCCATACACTTTGAACCTTTTATACCCAGAAGTAAACATACTTGTCCAACAGATTTTAACAATATTTGAAGTAATGATGAAGGTAATTTCAGCACAGTGCTAAGAGCTTTACATATTTTAGTCAATTAAAACCTCATCATCACCTCTATGTCAGTTTTACAAATGAGCAAACTGAAGGAAGTTAAGCAAATTTGCCAATTGTTTTGTACTTATTTTGGCAATATAATTTCAAAGTTTATGCTCTTAATCATAAGGCTGTATTCCTTTTTACTATACTTCACTACCTATTGTCATTCCTTTAAAAAGTTAGTAATATTTTTAGTATAATTTTTTTTTCTGTTAATAACTCAGCAACTAGAAGAGGGCATGGTAGGTTTTCAACAATTATTTATTTATTTATTTTTAAAATTTTATTTTATTTTTTAACTTTACAATATTGTATTGGTTTTGCCATATATCAAAATGAATCCGCCACAGGTAAACATGTGTTCCCCATCCTGAACCCTCCTCTCTCCTCCCTCCCCATACCATCCCTCTGGGTCATCCCAGTGCACCAGCCCCAAGCATCCAGTATCGTGCATCGAACCTGGACTGGCAACTCGTTTCGTATATGATATTATACATGTTTCAATGCCATTCTCCCAAATCATCCCACCCTATCCCTGTCCCACAGAGTCCAAAAGACTGTTCTATACATCAGTGTCTCTTTTGCTGTCTCGTATATAGGGTTATTGTTACCATCTTTCTAAATTCCATATATATGCGTTAGTATACTATATTGGTGTTTTTCTTTCTGGCTTACTTCACTCTGTATAGTAGGCTCCAGTTTCATCCACCTCATTAGAACTGATTCAGATGTATTCTTTTTAATGGCTGAGTAATACTCCATTGTGTATATGTACCATAGCTTTCTTATGCATTCATCTGCTGATGGACATCTAGGTTGCTTCCATGTCCTGGCTATTATAAACAGTGCTGCGATTTTAATTTAAAATTAGAAGTTAGAATATTTTGACATTTTAGGGAAATCTGTTAGCATATAGAATAATGAAGGATAGAAAAAATAATTTCTGAAAAAGATACATCAAGTAGAAATGTGAATTAAAATTACAGGTTTTTTTTGTGTGTGTTTTAGTTAAAATAGTGAAATGCTTGTTGGAGAAACAAGGGTACCTTACCTAGTATGGCACACAGTATTTGAAAAATACAATATAGATATACAGTAAAAGCATATATAAGATAGTTAAGTAGTTCTGTATGGTACCAATAAAAAATTGATACAGTCTTTAGTTTTTTAATACCTAATGACCTTAAAAATGTCTTTCTTCAGGGAAAAATGCAATTGCCATTGTGAGCTGCCTTCCAGAATTTATGCTAGAGCTTCGCTGACGTTGCTACTGATGCCAATGTGGAATAAAGGTCTTTATAATTTAGACAGTCAAAACAGATAAATGAATTACTCTTAAAAGTGATTTAATTTCTCTTCTTAAACATTAAAACACATATACAAATGTATTTGAATTCTGAGAAGGGACATTAGAAAATAATCTGTTTATTTTGCTGTCATCAATATTTTTGTCTCATTTCATGTTTGGAATTGGCTTTCCTTTTGTGACCTTTGTGCTTGAACTCTAATTACAATCTAATAATGTTTTGTTGTGAAACTAACTACAGAGTTGCATTTCACCGTTATTTGTCTGTGGAAACAAACAAAAATTGACCTTAATATGAAAAAAATCTTATGTTGTTGTAAAAGAAGAAATTAACCCAGAGACAGTAGATTAACTATTGTAATGTCATTCTTTTTCCCCTTAGCTCTGGTAATAACTAATTCATCTGATTTGCCTCTTGGGTCATAAAGTCACAATACGTGGATGCATGTCCTGCTCATTGCTGTCTTCTAGGTGCCTAGTGCCTGTGTCTGGCACTGGTAGGCATTCTAGTGCTTTTCGTAACTAACTGAATAGGTAAATAATAAAGTTAAATAATTTCTGAGTTGCAGATGGACCCCTGTGGTAATGTATTAGTATGTAAACATTAAGATTCTATTAAATTGTTTTGTTTGCCTGGGTCTCACATGGAAATGTCATGTTAAATTTAGAAACACTAGTTTTAGATCTTAGATAACAATCCCTGAAAAGTTATCATAGAATCCTCATTTTCTATCCTTTGCTTTTACTTTCCTTGTCCTGTTTCCTTTCCTTCCCTCTACTCTCTTTCTTCCCCTTAATTGCTCTTTATTTTCCCTTTACTAATACGTTTTTTTGGTTTATTTGTTTTCCTTCAGTGTCTGGAGTCCATCTTTCTCCAGCTTCTCCTGAGATTGTATTGGACCATGACCACACTTCCCCTTCAGTTGGCTGCCTCTCTTCTGAGCCCATCATTGCATCACCAGAGAATACACATGCAGATAACAGCATTGGCAGTCAGACTATTCCTAAAGCACAGGTAAAGACAAGCAAATTTTTATAGGAAGTTTTCCTACTTAAAAAATTGCATACTAATTTAATTGAAGTTTTCCTGATTTCCCTTTTTTTTTCCCCTGTAGATACTCTTTGTGTCCAAATAGCTTTAGTTACTAAAATATGATTTGAATATCTTATTTATTAAAATAGACTTACTTTTGCATTGGACATCGTGAATTTCAAAAAGGAAAATAATTACAAAAAACTTTTTCTTGGGGCTTCCCTTGTTGTCTAGTGGTTAAGAATCCACCTGCTGCTGCAGGGGATACTGGTTTGATCCCTAGTCTGGAAAGAGCCCACATGCCTCGGAGCAACTAAGCCCATGCACCACAACTACCAAGTGCTCTGGAGATCAGGAGTCACAGCTTCTGACGCCTGCATCTCTAGAGCCATGCTCTGCAACAAGAGCAGCTACTGCAATAGGAAGCCCGCACATCACAACGGAAAGTAGCCCCATTCATGACAACTAGAGAAAGCCCACATGTAGCAATGAAGACCCAGTGCAGCCAAAAATAAAATAAAATAAATACATACAAAAGTTAATAAATCTTAAAAAATAAAAAAAAAATATTTCTCTTTCAGGGGAACTTAAAATATGTTTTCAAGTATTAGAGTATTCATTTCAATTTTAGATTAAAAACAAAAATATAGCAGTCATAATGTTTATTCTTTCAACTACTTATTGATCCAGGCCTTGTGCTAGATGCTGGACTTAGTCCAGATTTCCAAAGTGCTATATACAATCTTGAGTCACCTGTTATCTTTACTAGAAAGTGATGATCAATTAAAGATTATTGATTAATTTCAAATTCTAATGTATAATATAATAGATAAGCAAATTCTGAATGTGTGTGTAAATTCAAGAACTTGTGAGTGTCAGAATTTTCTATACTTAATTATACACCCTCAACATAAGAAAAAAGTTTTAAGTTTTTTAGTGCTTTGTTTGGAAAATAATAAAAACCTTAAACTTTTAAGTTTAGAGAAAATTTTCTTTCTTAGATCAGATTGTTGTAACAGTTTGAGGTCTTCTGTTGATTTACTTAAAGGGTGAAATAATTTCAGAACCTTTGCTACAGCTTAATTTCCAATGTGGTTTCTAGTGCTCTTTGGGTTATTTCTTTCTTGGTACAGTGTAAACTTTCCTCTCTTGTGTGTGTATGTGTGTTTTTTTTTTTTTTTTTTTTTAATGTGGTTTAGATTCAGCAATCAACACACACTCATCTGGATATCTCACTTTTTCCATTGGGTTTAACTGATGAGAAAAGTAATGGAACAATTGCTCTTGTGGATGATTCTGAGGATCCTGGAGCCAATGTATCAAACATACAGCTTCAGCAGAAAATTTCAACTCTGGAGATGAAACTCAAAGTTTCTGAGGAAGAAAAACAAAGAATTAAAAAGGTATATTTACATTTACCTAAAAAATAAATGTTTGAATTACATATTCTGAAATACAATATAGTCCCAACCTCTGATTGCAAATTCATCAGTGGAAAAGCTGTTATGGACTTTGTGATATGCTTAAATCAGTTAGATGAGTCTATCATTTACAAAAGCCTTTGATAAGAAATTTCTAGCCATAAATATATACTTTTAAAGATATGAATGACTTTTACTAGATTTTTTTGTTTTCCTAATGAATGCTTTCCTTTGGGTTTCTTTATTTTGAAAGTACATAGTGTTGCAATTGTATGTGGATTAGAAGATTTGTACTATACTATTCATTTGTCTTTAGAGAAGTCACGCATCATGCAATATTTGACAGAATACTTAGAAATACAGCTGTTCTAGTAAGTTATTTATGTGTGTTCTTATTTCTCTTTTCTACGAATGTCTCTATAAAAAGACTTGAGCAAGTTTATGGAAAGTATGTGTTGAGGTCAGTTCAGTTCAGAGGATCGGTCATGTCCGACTCTTTGCGACCTCATGGACTACAGCACGCCAGGCCTCTCTCTCCATTGCCAACTACTGGAGTTTACTTAAACTCAAGTCCATTGAGTTAGGGATGCCATCCAACCATCTCATCCTCTGTTGTCCCCTTTTCCTCCTGCCTTCAATCTTTCCCAGTATCAGAGTCTTTTCCAGTGAGTCAGTTCTTCACATCAGGTGGCCAAAGTATTGGAGTTTCAGCTTCAGTATCAGTCGTTCCAATGAATATTCAGGGCTAATTTCCTTTAGGATTGACTGGTTGGATCTTCTTGCAGTCCAATGGACTCTCAAGAGTCTTCTCCAACACCACAGTTCAAAAGAATCAATTCTTCGCCACTCAGCTTTCTTTATACTCCAATTCTCACATCCATACATGACTACTGGAAAAACCGTAGCTTTAAATAGATGGCATTTGTTGGCAAAGCAATGTTTCTTCTTTTTAATATGCTGTTTTGGTTGGTCGTAACTTTTCTTCCAAGGAGCAAGCGTCTTTTAATTTTATGGTTGCGGTCACCATCGGTGGTGATTTTGGAGCCCCAAAAATAAAGTCTGTCACTATTCCCAAAGTTTCCCCATCTATTTCCCATGAAGTAGTGGGACCGGGTGCCATGATCTTAGTTTTCTGAATGTTGAGTTTTAAGCCAACTTTTTCACTCTCCTCTTCCACTTTCATCAAGAGGCTTTTTAGGTCCTCTTCACTTTCTGCCGTAAGGGTGGTGTCATCTGCATATCTGAGGTTATTGATAATTCTCCCGGCAATCTTGATTCCAGCTTGTGCTTCATCCAGCCCAGTGTTTTGCATGATGTACTCTGCATATAAATTAAATAAACAGGGTGACAACATACAGCCTTGACGTACTCCTTTTCCTATTTGGAACCAGTCCGCTGTTTCATGTCCAGTTCTTCCTGTTCCTTCCAGACCTTTCTCAAGATGCAGGTCAGGTGTTTTGGTATTCCTGTCTCTTTAAAGAATTTTTTAGAGTTTGTTGTGGTCCACACAGTCATAGCTTTGGCATAATCAAAAAAGCTGAAGTGCATGTTTTTCTGGAACTCTCTTGCTCTTTCTATGATGATCTCTTGTTCCTCTGTCTTTTCTAAATCCAGCTTGAACATCTAGAAGTTCATGGTTCATGTACTATTGAAGCCTGGCTTGGAGAATTTTGATCATTACTTTACTAGTGTGTGAGATGAGTGCAATTGTGATTGTTTGAGCATTTGGCATTGCTTTTCTTTGGGATTGGAATGAATACTGACTTTTTCCAGTCCTGTGGCCACTGCTGAGTTTCCAAATTTGCTGGCATATTGTGTGCAGCACTTTCACGGCATCATCTTTTAGGATTTGAAATTGCTCAACTGGAATTCTGTCACCTCTACTAGCTTTGTCCCTAGTGATGCTTCCTAAGGCCCACTTCACTTCGCATTCCAGAATGTCTGGCTCTAGATGAGTAATCACACCATCATCATTATTTGGGTCGTGAAGATCTTTTTTGTATAGTTCTTCTGTGTATTCTTGCCACCTCTTCTTAATATCTTCTTCTGTTAGGTCCATATCATTTCTGTCCTTTATTGTACCCATCTTTGCATGAAATGTTCCTTTGGTATCTTTTATTTTCTTGAAGAGATTTCTAGTGGTTCCCATTCTATTGTTTTCCTCTATTTCTATGCATCAATTGCTGAGGAAGGCTTTCTTATCTCTCCTTGCTGTTCTTTGTAACTCTGCATTCAAATGGATAGATCTTTCCTTTTCGCCTTTGCCTTTAGCTTCTCTTCTTTTCACAGCTATTTGTAAGGCCTCCTCGACAACCATTTTGCCTTTTTGCTTTTCTTTTCCTTCGGGATGGTCTTGATTCCTGTCTCCTGTACAATATGTTGAAGTAGCATGTTGTTTATAGTTAGCTTAAATGCTTTTGTGTATTTATTTAGCATGAATGCTTTTAGTATTATATCAAGGTTAGTGTTAATGTTAGTGTTTGGTATTGGTCTGGAAATGGGAGTTAAGCGTACATTTTATATTGTTGAAATTTAAAGACCATACTTCCTGTGGGTTCTTTCCTTTCCAAATATTTTCTATTGTGTCATTGAAAAATCAGAGTCTATTTTTTGCCATAAATATTACACAATTTATGCTTGTTTTTTTCTTTTAGGATGTGGAATCATTGATGGAGAAACATAGTATCTTAGAAAAAGATTTCCTTAAAGAAAAAGAGCAAGAGGCCATTTCTTTTCAAGATAGATACAAAGAACTTCAGGTAAACAGTGAATTAAAAATTTAATATGTAGGCCTTTTGATGAAGCATGTCATATGTAATTTCAGAAAGTGCTCAATAAATGCTTTATGAGTGAGGGATCAGATAGTTGCTTAAATATGTAAAATACTGACTAATATTGATGAAATCAATGATAAATGCCATTTTGAAAAGTAGATGTCTCTGAGAAGCTGTGAAGGTTAGTTGCTTGAGTTTCAATCTGGCCTAAAATATTCTGTTTCTGATGATTTTCTCAATTTGGAAATTGCACATTGCAGTTTTTCATATTGTGATTACATTTGAAAAGAACTGATATATTTAATCTTTTTCATAAATGTAATCAGTCTCCTCTTCTCACATTTCCTTAACAAATTTGTTTCTTCTGTAGTCTTACTCGTCTCAGTAAATAGCGATTCTGTCTTTCCAGTTGCTAAAGCTGAAACCCAGATTTACTCCTTTTGTACTTACTCCAAGTCTGTTCCTTTAGCTATTGGCTCTACCTTCACAATATCCAGGTTTCGACTGTTTATCATTATGGTCACTGCTGCCAACCTGTTCTAAGCCTCCCTTATTTCTTCCTTGGAATACTGAAGTATCTTCTGTTCTAACTTATCTTTCTGCTTCTGTCATTGCCCACTTACAGATCATTCTCTACATGGCAGCCACTGTGATCTGTTTAATAGTTAAAGCTGTTCATGTCATTTCTCTGCTTTGAAACCTTCGGTGGCTTCTCATCTCACCCAAACTAAAAGTCAAGTAAGTCCTTAAAACGGTTTGCAAGGCCCTTCATTTTCTTGCGTCCCTTCTCCCTTCTTTTCCCTGACTCTTTCTCCTCAATTGTTTTACTTTATCCCTATGTCTAGAATACATGGTTTACTTTTTGATATCTGCATGGTTTACTTTTTGATATCATCCTGGTCTCCATGCCAGTCTCACCTTATCAAGGGAAACCTTTTAGACAGTGCTGACATCCCCTACCAGCCTTCCCATATTCTCCTTTATTTTTCTCCACTGCACTTTTTACATCTGACAAACTGTGTATTTACTTGTTCATTTGCATAGATCATTTTAATAGTCTTCTAAGTGGTCTTCTAGCTTCTACCCTTGCTCTTCACTCCTAATGAGTCTTTGTTTCAGCAGGTGAAATAATGTTTTTAAAAATGTGAATCACTTCATAACCCAACGTCAATTATCATTCTCCTCCTTTCAGTGTAAATCTTCTGACTTCTCTCCAACTCACTGCCAACAACCGCGCCCCCCCACACATACACCGCCCCAGCTGACCCTTGCTGGCCTCACCTCAGCTGCTAACTTACACTGGGTTCCTAATGAGGTCCAGGTGAAAGTGTGAGTCTGTGTTACTGAGAGCATTCCCTGCCTGTTGGGGTGGTGAATGGAGGGAAACAATTTGTGATTTTTCACATTGTCTCTGACTGGAATGCTCTTCCTTTCAGATATCTGCATGGTTTTGTTTTAAAAAGGGCAAAACTTGAAAATAAGGAAAAGCATTAGCAGTGTGTTCTTTCAGTGCCCTAGGAGGACATTACTTACTCGACCTACTCACAGATTATTTAGGAGAGATGTAGCAGTGCTATTAAACAGTGCTCACTGTTTACTGTTGATTAAAAGTCTCAGTTGTATTGACATTACATGTCAATTTGTTTTTGACAGAAAAGATACAAACAATCCTGGTCTGTTAGAATTTCAAAAAATACTGTTGATATTACCTTATAGGATATTCATCATTTTTGTTTCTAACTAGCACTCTTGCTTAGTCTAATACTCTGTTATTTAAATTTTCTATCCATGTGTGCTAAGTTGCTTCAGTTGTCTGACTCTTTTTGACACGATGGACTGTAGCCTGCTAGGCTCCCCTATCCATGGGATTCTCCAGGTAAGAATATTGGAGTGGGTTGCCATCCCCTCCTCCAGGGGATCTTCCCACCCAGGCATCGAACCTGTGTCTCTTACGTCTCCTGTGTTGACAGGCAGGTTCTTTACCACTAGCACTGCCTGGGATGCCCTTTTTATAGGTGTGCCAATTGAAATGCTCTTTGCAATGGTCTTAACATCTGATTCATTCTGTTAACATAAATGATCATTAATAAAGAGTAGATTAAGTCTGTGATGTATTTCCTTTATATTTATGTGAATCACATTTCAACTGTTTGAAAATTGTACTCTTTAACAACTCTCATGAACCCTTGCTGCCTTTAGAAACTTGCTCAAATGCTACCTTCTTCTGGTAGCTTTCTTTGACTATTCTGTAGAAAATAAGAACCTGTGTACATGGTCAGCGTTTCCTATCCCCATTTCTTTGCTTTTTTTTCCCCCTCTTGTCATAAAACCTGTTATTTCATTTTGATTTGTTTATTTTTTGTTTTCCCCCACCAGAGTGTAAGCTCCATGAGATTAGGAACTTTCCTTTCCAATGCCTGGAGCAATACTGGCTTATAATATGGCTCAGTCAATACTCCTGAATGCAAGAATTCATTAATATAATGCACCCTGCTCCCCAAGGGCTAATTTCAGTGTGTATGTCCACATTTATAGTCACATACTTAGAATTATAGTGCTTATAAGTAGGTTCAGTACTGAATACTGAATACTTTGTGTTTTCTTTTCTCTACATTGAGTGACTTATTCTGGGCCTGCTAGTGGGGCAGATACCTTTGAAATTCAGTTTCTCAGTCTGTTAATGGGAACAATAACGTACCTGAGAGACCAACACCTGACATCATAACGCTTTGAGCTTTCCATAGTGAAGGCCAATAGTGACAACATAATTGCTGAAGTACTGCTTTTACTGTCAGTAGTGACAGTCTAAGAGTAACAACTTCAGTTTTCAAAATGGATATTCAGTATTAAAAGTTTTCAAAACTAATATTCAATATTAAAACTAATATTCAATATTAAAAATACTTTCCTTTTACTAGAAACAATACTTCCCAAGAAAACATTTTTTAGGTGATTTTCATTCAGTACCAAAAAGGACCTCTCTCCTTTTCTCACTATGTGTAAAAAAGAGTAAACTAACTTAGGGAGTATTTTATCACCTTGGCTAAATAAGTGATAGAAAAGTGTACTAGGAAGTCTAATAGTCAAATTGAACTCAAAGACAGGTATTCTGTTTAGTTTCTGTATCACTACTGGGCTTATCATTTTGGTCTTTGCTCATAGAGCTGGAGAAGGGATCATGTTTTTTTCCAAGAGGTTTGACTCTCATAGGGTGTTTACTTACCCACTCCAGTGTTCTTGCCTGGAGAATCCCAGGGACGGGGGAGCCTGGTGGGCTGCTGTCTATGGGGTCACACAGAGTTGGACACGACTGAAGTGACTTAGCGGCAGTAGCAGCAGCAGGGCGTTTACTATCTAGAAGTTACCTGTTCTGCTAGGTTGCCCCTTTCGTGAACCTTTGGGTAGAGAAGGAGAGCTTTTCTTTGGGCTTGTTTAGTTTGTGCTCATTGGCACGTCCTCATTGCTGGTCATTCCATTATCCAGTTTGGAATTTATGAGGGAGACTAAAAGCAAACTTAAAAAATTTGATACTGTGTCATTCCTGAGTCCTCAGATTCCCAGGTGGTCTGTTTTCTTGTCTCCCTCTGTAGTCTTCTTAGAGTTGTTTTAAAGATAATGTCCCAGCCTTTCAGCTGTACTTACTGAGAAATCTAGGGAGAGGTGCATCTACCTCATCTTAGTCTAGAAGTGAAATAAGAAGGAATGTTTTAAAGTTTAAATATTATGTGTTGTAGCTACTACAGGAAATCAATTCCACCTTAAAATACATTAATTTAAAGTAAGTATTTTGAGTAAATTTTTTTTAACGAAATTAGTGTTAAGTAATCAACTCATAGAGTCATTGTAGATAGAGGAGGGGCAAATAAAAATATGTGTAGCTCAATTTGTGAGATAATTCATAAATCTCTATATCTGTATTATACTTATAAGTTTATGCATAAATAGGTTATGTGTTAGACTTTTTGGAAGTATATTTTTAATAAATATTTTTAAATTAATTGTACCTGATTATTAAGAATTGAGAAAATCTTGGGCTTTACTCTTTAACCTACTTTGTGTAATTCATTTTTTTCTGGGAATATAGCCCTTTTAAAAAACTGGTACAAAGTTTGTTCTATCTAGTACTTTTTAAGAAATAGAAGATGTGATTAAATTTGTGAATATCAAAGGAGAATACTGTATGCTAAATATAAGTAAGATGAAATTTTAGCAAAAGTGAGTTTTGGAATCATGAATATAAAGTTTTTTGCTTGAATTTTTGGCCTGTCAGTCATCTCTCAGATATTTGAAAGTTAATGTATTTATTGTGTATTTTCTTCGGACTATGGTAATCCATATAATTTTTATATTAAGCCATATATTACATACAAGTTTTCTAAATGTGTGTGGAGCTCAATGAAATAGAAAACATTTTCTTTTCTGCTATTTTTGATGATAGGGATAATATATTGGTGCTTGCTTCTCTGGACATCCTAAATGAAGCAAAATATCCAGGAGTACACAAAGATAACCTGGCAAGAGTGGATTAAATTGACTGAAAAGTTTATGTGTGGAGGTGTACAATACAGAAAAAGAAAAAAAAAAATTCACACCTTCTCATCACCATGAAAAATCTAGGTATTTTCAAGTGATCTGAAAATGTAGTACTTCAATTTTCAATCTTGTAAAGAAATCTGCCTCCACTTAGACTAGTGTTGGGTGAGCCTTTGTCATGATTTTAATCTAACCAGAGATGGAATAATTAATAAGTGGAATGTTTGTAAGACCCTTAAACTTTGGGGGAAAAAAAAAGAAACCCAAAACAAAAACATTAACTGTTACAGAGAATTCTGCCAGTGTTGATTTTTGTGACATGATCTAATTGCTAGGCTAGCTGGAGGGGTGTAGCCGATAACAGAAGGAAATAATAAAGAACATGAAGCCTGCAGTACAATGGGGGTGTGCACTACCTCTCCTTTCCTGTTCTGTCCAGGGTGTGTAGCCCAAGCAGAGGAAGAAAAGTGAGTCATGCTGCGTTTGAGGTAGCTATTTAAAGGACTTCTCATGAAACATGAATAGAGAACTTATCTTAGTATAATTTGGATTCCAGTGTCTTCTGTTTTCTTTCTTTGACTCTCATAGCAAGTACATCACACCTGTGACAGGCAGTGAGGAAATTTAGAAGTTTATCAAACTGTGTGTCTCATAGTGTGACCACATTTTAACAGGTTTAACTAATAGATCTTAGCTGATTGTTAAATTATCTCTGATAGTTGTCAGTATTGGTACCTATGGCTAGATTTGGGAATTTTCTAT
The DNA here is from genome assembly GCF_029378745.1 of Bos indicus. Classification (NCBI taxonomy): domain Eukaryota; kingdom Metazoa; phylum Chordata; class Mammalia; order Artiodactyla; family Bovidae; genus Bos; species Bos indicus. The sequence goes on along the minus strand of NC_091764.1, from coordinate 81,415,398 downwards.
ACAAACTCTTTAAAGATTGAGTCTGTTCCTCCAAATGCTATTCCCCATTGATGTTGCTTAGTTATATAGTATGTTGAGTATTCTGTTTGAGAATTTAATTTAAAAAAATATTGTGAAAATCCAGTGTTTCAGAGGACTTTCAGTTGATCTCATAAATGGGTTTTTACCTGTGTTCTGTTGCTGATTTCAAAGGTTACATTACTTCAATAAGAATAGATATTATTCTTAGTATTTTTGTATAGTTTTAAACTGAATACTAGTCAGCTGTTGGGAAGTTGGGTGCTTAGCCAGAGACCACTGTAATATTATTAGTTATGCTTTATGGCATTAAAGCAATGGCTTTGATATCCTTGAGCATTTAACTTGATAACTTGTGAGGAATTAATCAGTTCTGCATAAGTAAACCAAAATGTAGTTGATGGTAGAAATAGCAAGAGAAGTAGAATTGAAAATAGAGCCTAGAGACGTCACTGAAATTTATGAGTTGCTTCTTTTGGTTTAGCAGGGAGAGTGGTTTCTTGAGATGAAATCTGCTTTAGGTGAAAATGCTGTGAAAGTGGTCAAATGACAACCAGGGTTTAGAATATTATGTAAGTTTAGGTGGTAAACGGCAGGGTTTGGAAGGATTGACTCTAGTTTTGGAAAAGTTCTACTGTGGGTCCAATATATCAAGCAGCACTGCATGCTACCGAGAGTGTTTGTGAAAGGAAGAGTCAGTCGTTGTGGCCAACTTCATTGCTAGCCTTATTTCAAGAAATTGCCATACTACCACAGCCATCAGCAACCACCATCTTGATCAGTCAGAAGCCATCAACACTGAGGCAAAACCCTCCACCAGCAAAATGAGTAGAATTCACTGAAGACTCAAATGATGACTGGTATTTTTTAGCAGTAAAGTATTTTTTGACTAAGGTCACTACATTTTTTTTTACACATAATGCTATTTGCACACTTAATAGATGAAAGCATGCTGTAAACATAACTTTTATGTCACACTTGCCAAAATATTTGTGTGACTTGCTTTATTTCAGTATCACTTATTGTGGTGGTTTGGAATCAAACCCACAATATCTGTGAGGCATGTCTATATACAGATGGTAGTGTACTAAATAAATACACTTTTATTTGAGGAAATATTCTCCTTTTCCTTTTTTAAGGATATTTCTTGGATGCCCGTGCATAGTGGCTCATTAAGAGATTCCTTATTATTTTCATTTCATGGGTATCTGAATATATTATTCTGTTTCCTTTTATTATAAAGTATTGCTTCTTTTCAGTCTATTCTTTCAATTTCTTACTTTTTAAAGTCAAATAATTTTACTATAATATGTCTTGGTATTGGTCATTTTGGGTTGATTTTCGTAGATTTCCAGTGTGTCCTTTAATATACATATATAGTTTCAATTCCTCTTTCTAAATGTCAAGTAGTTTTTATTAATTATAAACTTAATACCTGTATTATTTTCTGTGTGTTTTATTCATTCTGGTGACTAATTGTGTGTGTATTGGTTACTCTTTGTCTTCCTTATTGCCCTTTATTCTTGAATGCTTTTCATCTCTTTTTTCATTTACTTTTGACGTAAAATGTGTTTCCTCTTATTCTCTTAAGGTGTTAAGAAAATAAATGTTCTTAAATGTGTTCTTAAATGTGTTCTCTTAAGGTATTATCCATTCATCTCATTTCATATTATGTTCTTTTTAATTTAGTCATCATTTCTGAATTAATTTATTCTGTTACAATTTTTAAAAATTTCTTACATCATTCCTGAATTTTTCTAATAATAATTCATATTATTCTATAATCTACTTTATTACTTTCATAATATCTTTTAACTTACCTTGATGTACAAGGATAGAATTTAAAATTTCTTTTTGAAATATATATTTCTGCTGTGCCTTTATATTCTGTAGGGCTGTCATGCTGTTCCATAAATATATAAATAAAACATTGTCTAGCATTTGACTTAATAATTTTGTTATTTTGTTTTTATGCAAAATTAGTTTTCTTGATCTTTTTAACTGGAGGAGTGATTTAAGGCTTTTTTTACCCTCGTGATTGTATAGTGCTCTTGTATTTTTGTCAGATTAAAAGGATGTGGCAAAATTTGTAGATTTTTCTGATGCTGTTCCTTTCTTTCACTTTGACTTGATATTCTTTTCCTTCCTTTTTCTTTTTGTTGTTGTTGTCTCTGACTTGGTCTGTGTGGATTCCGTTCTTAGCTCTTTCTGCTGAATATGGGGCTGGCTTTCTCTTGACGTAGAGTTTACTGGATCTGGTTTATCCAGACCATTAACACTAGGGACACTCATACTTACGGGAATGGTAGGCCCCTCCGTCTTACCTGCTATCCTCACACTGGCCTGCTGACCTCTCTGGTGAGTTGTTGTTGTTGTTCACTCCCTCAGTTGTGTCCAACTCTTTGCAACCCGTGGACTGTAGCATGCCAGGCTTCCCTGTCCTTCACCATCACCCAGAGCTTGCTGAGAGTCATGTCCATCTAGTCGGTCATGCCATCCAACCATCTCATCCTCTGTCATCCCCTTCTCCTCCCGCTTTCAATCTTTTCCAGCATCAGGGTTTTTTCTAAGGAATCAGTTCTTTGCATCACGTGGCCGAAGTATTGCAGTTTCAGCTTCAGCATCAGTCCTTCCAATGCATATTTGGGATTGATGTCCTTTGGGATTCACTGATTTGATGTTGCAGTCCAATGAACTCTCAAGAGTCTTCTCCAACACCGTAGTTCAAAAGCATCAATCCTTTGGTGCTCAGCCTTCTTTATGATCCAGATTCCATATATTAGCTATTTTGGAGTTCTCATGTTTCATGTGGCTAAAAAACATCTTTTGTTTATTTTTATATACTATTGCTTGGTCCTTGTAGGTGTCTGTGAGAATTATTGAAATAAAAAAGAAATGTCAAGAGAATAAAGAAAAACTACTTGGGAAGACTACTACTTTATACGTTGTTTCATCTTCAGTTTTATAGAAAGTCAATTATATTACATTTTCCTGATAGTTACTGAATTTCATGTGCTTCATTCCATTTTTTAAAAAATTTTTTTAATTAAAAAAATTTTTTTTAATTTTATTTTTTAACTTTACAATATTGTATTGGTTTTGCCATATATCAAAATGAATCCGCCACAGGTATACATGTGTTCCCCATCCTGAACCCTCCTCCTTCTTCCCTCCCCATACCATCCCTCTGGGTCGTCCCAGTGCACCAGCCCCAAGCATCCAATATCGTGCATCGAACCTGGACTGGCAACTCATTTCATATATGATATTATACATGTTTCAGTGCCATTCTCCCAAATCATCCCACCCTCTCGCTCTCCCACAGAGTCCAAAAGACTGTTCTATATATACATCAGTGTCTCTTTTGCTGTCTCGTATACAGGGTTATTGTTACCATCTTTCTACAAGTATATCTAAATGGCTACTACTCATTTGATTTTTTGTCCTGTAAATTATAACTTGTGTTTCTACCTTTTTACCTGTATCTTTAGAATCCAGATCACTAAGATCATGATTGGTGTTCCTAATAAGGATGTTGTTAAGTCACCTCCCACTCCTGCAAAGTGTTAAGTATCTTGAGAATAAACACAGATCAGATCAGATCAGATCAGTCGCTCAGTCGTGTCCGACTCTTTGCGACCCCATGAATCGCAGCACGCCAGGCCTCCCTGTCCATCACCAACTCCCGGAGTTCACTCAGACTCACGTCCATCAAGTCAGTGATGCCATCCAGCCATCTCATCCTCTGTTGTCCCTTTCTCCTCTTGCCCCCAATCCCTCCCAGCATCAGAGTCTTTTCCAGTGAGTCAACTCTTCGCATGAGGTGGCCAAAGTACTGGAGTTTCAGCTTTAGCATCAGTCCTTCCAAAGAAATCCCAGGGCTAATCTTCAGAATGGACTGGTTGGATCTCCTTGCAGTCCAAGGGACTCTCAAGAGTCTTCTCCAACACCACAGTTCAAAAGCATCAATTCTTCAGCACTCAGCCTTCCTTACAGTCCAACTCTCACATCCATACATGACCACAGGAAAAACCATAGCCTTGACTAGACGAACCTTTGTTGGCAAAGTAATGTCTCTGCTTTTGAATATGCTGTCTAGGTTGGCCATAGCTTTCCTTCCAAGGAGTAAGCGTCTTTTAATTTCATGGCTGCAGTCACCATCTGTAGTGATTTTGGAGCCCAGAAAAATAAAGTCTGACACTGTTTCCACTGTTTCCCCATCTATTTGCCATGAAGTGGTGGGACTGGATGCCATGATCTTCGTTTTCTGAATGTTGAGCTTTAAGCCAACTTTTTCACTCTCCGCTTTCACTTTCATCAAGAGGCTTTTGAGTTCCTCTTCACTTTCTGCCATAAGGGTGGTGTCATCTGCATATCTGAGGTTATTGAGATTTCTCCTGGCAGTCTTGATTCCAGCTTGTGTTTCTTCCAGTCCAGCGTTTCTCCTGATGTTCTCTGCATATAAGTTAAATAAACAGGGTGACAATATACAGCCTTGACGTACTCCTTTTCCTATTTGGAACCAGTCTGTTGTTCCATGTCCAGTTCTAACTGTTGCTTCCTGACCTGCATCCAAATTTCTCAAGAGGCAGATCAGGTGGTCTGGTATTCCCATCTCTTTCAGAATTTTCCACAGTTTATTGTGATCCACACAGTCAAAGGCTTTGGCATAGTTAATAAAGCAGAAATAGATGTTTTTCTGAAACTCTCTTGCTTTTTCCATGATCCAGTGGATGTTGGCAATTTGATCTCTGGTTCCTCTGCCTTTTCTAAAACCAGCTTGAACATCTGAAAGTTCATGGTTCATGTATTGCTGAAGCCTTGCTTGGAGAATTTTGAGCATTACTTTACTAGTGTGTGAGATGAGTGCAATTGTGCGGTAGTTTGAGCATTCTTTGGCATTGCCTTTCTTTGGGATTGGAATGAAAACTGACCTTTTCCAGTCCTGTGGCCGCTGCTGAGTTTTCCAAATTTGCTGGCATATTGAGTGAAGCATCATCTTTCAGGATTTGGAATAATACTATTTCTTCTCATTCATTATTCCCTAACTTAGGTGTTAACCTTTCCCTAACTTAGGAGTTAGCAACTTTTTCTTTTAAATAAGGATCATTTTTTAGCACATACAAATGATATACTTTTTCAAAATGAAAACAATAAACTCTTAAAAAAAGACTAGATTTTTCAAAAGAGTTTAAACAATAACAAAATTATAAATACTTTAGGAAAGCACCCTTCCCCCTTTTATCATCCAAATATGCAGTTTTTAGAAAAGCAAAAATAATATTTTTAGTTCTGCTGCTGCTGTGTCTGACTCTGTGCCACCCCATAGACGGCAGCCCACCAGGCTCCCCCATCCCTGGGATTCTCCAGGCAAGAACACTGGAGTGGGTTGTCATTTTCTTCTCCAGTGCATGAAAGTGAAAAGTGAAAGTGAAGTCGCTCAGTCGTGTCCGACTCTTAGCGACCCCATGGACTGCAGCCTACCAGGCTCCTCTGTCCATAGGATTTTCCAGGCAAGAGTACTACCAATGGTAAAAATGTATAATTGACCAGATAGATTGTTAGTAAATAGCAGTAATGAGAGAATTGACCTTTTAATTTCATAGAGTTCCAAGATTGGAAACATTTTTGAGAACTGACATTATAGGTATACATTTTTGAAATTTTATACCGGTTAATATTTAAAGGTATCATGTGAATTTTCTCCTTCCTATTGTAATAATTTTGAAAATCAAGTTGTCCCTTTATCAAAACTTAATTGTGTAATTTTGAATTCATTAGAGGAATACCATCTTCAATTCTATAGACTAATTGACCATTGTGAAAATGTTTTTTCTCACTTACACAACAATAGAAATTTAAAATGTTTGCTACCACTTCACAAATCTGAGATAACATAGATTACATAGATTATTTAAGATAACATAGACAGAGCATGAATTTGATAATAGATTTTGAGGGGACAGAAAAAGTAACATTTCCTAACTTCAGAACTCAGAAAATAAAGATTTTTTAAACCATAATTCAAAAAGACATATGGACCCCAGTATTCATTACAGCAGTATTTACAGTAGCTATTTACAGGACATGGAAGCACTGTTTACAGGACATAAAGGCAACGTAGATGTCCATTAGTAGATGAATAGATAAAGAAGCTGTGGTGTATCTGTGCAATGGACTATTACTCAGCCATAATAAAGAATGAATTTGAGTCAGTTGTAGTGAAGTGGATGAACCTAGAGCCTATTAAAAAGAGTCAAGTAAGAAAGAAAAACGAATATTGTATATTACTGCATATATATGGAATCTAGAGAAATAGAACTAATGAACCTCCTTTCAGGGAAGGAATGGGGACACAGACGTAGAGAATGGACTTGTGAACAGAGTGGGGGAAGGAGAGGGTGTACAAATTAAGAAAGTAATATTGATGTATATACACTATCATGTGTGAAATAGATGGCTGGTGGGAGGTTGCTATATAGGCAAGGAGCCCAGCCTGGTGTTCTGTGACAACCTAGAAGGGAAGGATGATAGCAGGGAGGGAGGCTCCGGCAGGGAGGGCATATATGTGTAATTAAGGCTGATTCTTGCTATTGTAAGGTGGAGGTTGGTACAGCATTGTAAAGCAGTTATCCTTCAATTAAAAGGGAAATTAAAAACTAATTTTAAGACAAAGTTTTTTAACCTGCTTTTAATTTAAAACTAGTTATCTCAGTTTTAATGAATTGCCTTCATTAAAGAGAAGATTTTCTGCAAAAAGTTTTTAATACCAAAAACTGGATTAAGAATCTACCATAAATTTAATTACTTATATTCTCATAGTATGATTCTGTGTAAAATTTTAGCAGAAAGCGTATATTACTTTTATATGTTTATTTGGTCTTAGAAGTTTTGCTTATTTTTAATTGAGTGATTCAAGGCTGGATGCTAATTTCATAGTCATGATTTATTTTCAAGTTAGATAGTACATGACCCCTTGTGAGCTATACTAATGCCAGGGTTTATATTAACACATGTCAGAGATGGTATAGAATCATCATTATCATTCTTATTCTGTGACACTGAATTTTTTTTTTTTTTTTTTTTGAGCAAGCAGTAGGAACTTTATTTGGAAAGTCAGCAAATGGAGAAGATGATTGGATAGTATCCCAAAAAATCATCTACCCTGAGTTAGGATTCAGGCTTTTTTAATACTGAAAGGGGTGAGGTGTGGTTGATTGCTGCAGACTTCTTAGTGCCTGAATCTTTTGTTCTTGCAGCTGTCTACATAGGCAGGTCACCATATTCATGTAAACCTCCAACAGACAGGGACTTCCCAGCTGACAACAGTGTTAAAGCATCCATCTGCCAATGCAGAAGATGCAAGAGACTTGGGTTCAATCTGTGGGTTGGAATGATACCCTGAAGGAAACAGCAACCCACTCCAGTATTCTTGCCTAGAAAATTCCATGGACAGGGGAGCCTGGTGGGCTACAGCCCATGGGGTCACAAAGAGTCAGACACAACCCAGCATAGCACACAGCCTAACAGCCAGCAAGAGAAATGTTATTTTCTATTATGCAGCGTTTTATCTCTGTGAATGGAAAACTGTTATAACTCTAAAGGTTACAGCCTTCAGAAAGGGCTATCCAGTAACTTATCTCAGGCTATAGGCAGCATTCTTAACTTGTAGCAAAAGCAATAGAATACAAAGGTTAAAGTAAAAGATTCAATATGGAGTCACATTTGTTCTTCTCTTTTACAGAGTGTCCACAATTTCGTTTGTTCATTCATCACACCTAGAAATGTTTCCTGGAAACGACCTATCACCTTTCACATAAATACTTCAATATGTATCTCTAACACATAAACACTTCATAAAATGAGCACTAACTCTTTAAGATCCCCTACACTCAGCCCAGGTTTGATTGCTCCTTACTGTCTAAACAGTGTTACTTTCTCCAGTGAGATAAATCCTCCCATTTTGACTCTATCTTGGAAAAAACATGGGGCTCCTCTCTCCGCTAGATGCCAATTATAAGACTAACATTCTGCTCTCTCCCTTTTTTTATGATATTGAATTAGATCTTTAACTTGTCTTATAAATTTAAATAACTTAAAATTTTCATTTCAGGATCACATAAATTGGTAAAATATAATTTAAATGTTTATTTACAGTAATCCTATTTACAATTAGGATGTTTATAAGTACCTTTGTCACTTTAAGAGTTCATGGTTTACCTTCTTTATGAGATTGTTAATCACCCAAGGAAAATTCTTAGAGTGCAGGTGGATTTTTTTGTACCCAGTGTTTTTGAGCAGTGCTTAGTGATAGATTTCTGTGTGTATGTGTAATGGTATTGCCAAAAAGTAGGAAAACATGGACTTACAATGTGGCCAAGCCTTATTCTCATCCAGTGGTGAGGCAAACCTGTTATTTTTGAATACTCTAGTTTACAATCTCAAGGGATATATTTACTGTATTTTCCTACTTATCTGAGGTCACACTCTGACCTCAACCATTCTAGAACAAAGCCACAGACCTCACCAGTAAATGAAGAGAATGGTTTGAGCAAATTCTTTAAAAATCCATGTACTTTATTTGGTAGGTAAGTCATGGAGTCTTTTTCTGTCTCAACCAGATGGTGGACTACAAAGTAATGGAGAAAAGATGTTTATACTCACAGCAGCCAAAAATGAATGTTGAAGGAGAAAACACACCCAAAGCTTGAAAAATCTGAGAAATTTTGAGGCAGGGTGAGGTGGCTTCCAGGGTCTATATGTTTTCTCTATATTTTTTTGATGGACTTAAAATTTTAGACTTTACTCAGGTAAAAACATTTAGGAAAGTGGTATCGTAAGGCACATTTACTACATATCAATAGATTTGATTTCAAGTGTACTATATCCTTTTCTCTTTGAATGTTTACTTGCTTTACATATTGTTTCTGAATATTGTGATTCTGAAGGGAAGAGTCAGGAATTTACTATTTAAAACCTTTTCACAGTACAGAGAATCGTGGCCAAAATTTGTTAGCTTTGGAAGGATACTTATGTAGAATAAATGCTTTCTGAGAATTTTGTGATTGGCTTAACTAGGTCATTGTTACTTCATGATTTACCTCTTAACTAAAAGGCCATGTCTTGAAATAACCTTCTTCAGATACATCTGGCTAAAGTAGTTTCTGCTCCCTCTAACCTCACTCTTGCTGTGTTTTCCTCAGAGTACTTAGAAGAATGTTGCTTATGTATGTATTGTTTGACTGTTCCTCCCTTTTCTCAGAATATGAGTTCCAGGAAGGTGAGGCATTTTCTGTCCTTTTTAATCATTGTATTATCAACTCCCAAAATAGTGCTTGACACATAAAAAAATGTATGTTGGTTGGTTGGTTGATTGAAATTGTTAATAGCTTATGAAGTTCTCTGAATTTAGTGTCTCTCCCTACTTCCCCCTTGCTCAAATTCATATGCTGAAGCCCTAACCCCCATTGTGATCCTATCTAGAGATGGTGCCTTTGGGAGATCCTTACATTTCAGTAAGGTCAGAAGGAAAGGAAAGGATGAGTGCTCTTTTAAGAGAAACCAGAGATCTTGGTCACTCTCTCCCCCTAGGGATGTGAAGACACAGCTTGAAGGTAGCTTTCTCTAAGCTATAAGCTAGAAAGAAAGTCCTCTCTAGAAATCATTCATCCTAAGTTTCTTCAGTCATGTCTGACTTTTTGAGACCCATGGACTGTAGCCCTCCAGGCTCATGGGCCCATGGGATTCTTTAGGCAAAAATACTGAAGTGGGTTGCCATGCCTTCCATCAGGGGATCTTCCTAACCTAAGGATCGACCTTGCATCACTAAGATCTCCTGTACTGGCAGGCAGGTCCTTTATCACTAGCACCACTTGGAAAGCCCCAGAAATCATTCATCCTGGCACTTTGATCTTGGATTTCTAGCCTTCAGAGCTGTGGGAAAACAAATGTCTGTTGTTTATCACCTAATATATGATATTTTGTCAAAGTATCCTGAGTACACTAAGACACGGAGTATAAGTGTTTTTGATGCTTTTGAATTGAGTTGCTGGAGAAGACTCTTGAAAGTCCCTTGGACAGCAAGGAGATCAAACCAGTCAATCCTAAAAGAAATCAGTCCTGAATATTCATTGGAAGGACTGAGGTGGCAACTGAATCTCCAACACTTTGGCCACTTGATGTGAAGAGCCTTCTTGTTGGAAAGACCCTGATGTAGGGAAAGATTGAAGACAAAAAGAAAAGAGGGCCGCAAAGGATGAAATGATTAGATAATGTCACTGACTCACTGGAAATGAATTTGAGCAAACTCCAGGAGATAGTGAAGGACAGGGAAGCCTGGTGCACTGCAGTCCATGGGGTTGCAAAGAGTCAGACATGACTTAGAGACTGAACAACAACAACAAATAGGTGTTTTATATTTAAGGCTGTAGTGTACTTCATCATCCATTTAATGTTTCCTTTTGTGAGCCATCTCTATGCTAAAACGTAGTTGGATTCAATTATTTAAAAGATAAAAGTAAAATATTTTAATAATTTTAAAAAACTGCCTAAGGAATTTATGGTATTTAAAGAAAGATTTTTTGATAAAAATATTAGGAAATGTGTATTTTCTTTTGACCTAATACATTTATTACCCTTGTATTTTGTTAAATAGCATCTTATAAGAAAATATTTGGTTTCAGCTGTAGATACAGAGTGGAGGGCATTTTAGTAATGAAAAATAGATATAAATATGCTACTTTCTCCTTCTGCTTCTGAAATTACAGACTAACAGCCAGGGAGTGTCACAAGTTACGACAGTGTCTGAAATCACAGAACAGCCCGAAACCTCTAGAATCTGAAAAAGGTAGCCTTCATAGCAAACACTTAACTTGCTCTTTTTGCTATTGCTATTGCTAAGTCACTTCAGTCGTGTCCGACTCTGTGCGACCCCATAGATGGCAGCCCACCAGGCTCCCCCGTCCCTGGGATTCTCCAGGCAAGAACACTGGAGTGGGTTGCCATTTCCTTCCCCAATGCATGAAAGTGAAAAGTGAAAGTGAAGTTGCTCAGTAGTGTCCAACCCTCAGCGACCCCATGGACCGCAGCCTTCCAGGCTCCTCCATCCATGGGATTTTCCAGGCAAGAGTACTGGAGTGGGGTGCCATTGCCGTCTCCGAACTTGCTCTTTACCGCATCAGATCAGATCAGATCAGTCGCTTAGTCATGTCCGACTCTTTGCAACCCCATGAATCGCAGCACGCCAGGCCTCCCTGTCCATCACCAACTCCTGGAGTTCACTGAGACTCACGTCCATCGAGTCAGTGATGCCATCCAGCCATCTCATCCTCTGTCGTCCCCTTCTCCTCCTGCCCCCAATCCCTCCCAGCATCAGAGTCTTTTCCAATGAGTCAACTCTTCGCATAAGGTGGCCAAAGTATTGGAGGTTCAGCTTTAGCATCATTCCTTCCAAAGAAATCCCAGGGCTGATCTCCTTCAGAATGGACTGGTTGGATCTCCTTGCAGTCCAAGGGAGACTCTCAAGAGTCTTCTCCAACACCACAGTTCAAAAGCATCAATTCTTCGGCGCTCAGCCTTCTTCACAGTCCAACTCTCACATCCATACATGACCACAGGAAAAACCATAGCCTTGACTAGACGAACCTTTGTTGGCAAAGTAATGTCTCTGCTTTTGAATATGCTGTCTAGGTTGGCCATAGCTTTCCTTCCAAGGAGTAAGCGTCTTTTAATTTCATGGCTGCAGTCACCATCTGCAATGATTTTGGAGCCCAGAAAAATAAAGTCTGACAGTGTTTCCACTGTTTCCTCATCTATTTCCCATGAAGTGATGGGACCGGATACCATGATCTTCGTTTTCTGAATGTTGAGCTTTAAGCCAACTTTTTCACTCTCCACTTTCACTTTCATCAAGAGGCTTTTGAGGTCCTCTTCACCTTCTGCCATAAGGGTGGTGTCATCTGCATATCTGAGGTTGTTGAGATTTCTCCTGGCAGTCTGATTCCAGCTTGTGTTTCTTCCAGTCCAGCGTTTCTCCTGATGTTCTCTGCATATAAGTTAAATAAACAGGGTGACAATATACAGCCTTGACGTACTCCTTTTCCTATTTGGAACCAGTCTGTTGTTCCATGTCCAGTTCTAACTGTTGCTTCCTGACCTGCATCCAAATTTCTTAAGAGGCAGATCAGGTGGTCTGGTATTCCCATCTCTTTCAGAATTTTCCACAGTTTATTGTGATCCACACAGTCAGAGGCTTTGGCATAGTCAATAAAGCAGAAATAGATGTTTTTCTGAAACTCTCTTGCTTTCTCCATGATCCAGTGGATGTTGGCAATTTGATCTCTGGTTCCTCTGCCTTTTCTAAAATCAGCTTGAACATCAGGAAGTTCACGCTTCACATATTGCTGAAGCCTTGCTTGGAGAATTTTGAGCATTACTTTACTAGCATGTGTAGGAATTTATAAATGTGGCAACAGCTCAGGTCCTGCTTCTGCTTTAAGACTTAATCAAGGACCTCACACAGTTTAAAATCATTGAGCCCTCTTTTGCTTTCAGTTTCATGAGGCTTTTTCCTCCTCTGTTATTTCAGACTTGTTCCCCATGTGGCCTTGGAACTCTCCCCCATTTTGTCATAGTTTCTTTTGTACAGGTAGTATGCTTCCTGGAAAGTTTCTTTTTCTTATTTTTCGGTTGTGTACATTTTATATATGTCTATACTTTCTCTGCCTTCCATATTATTGCTTCTGTCTTATAAATTTTCTTTAGTTCTTTTTCTTAAAACATAATCTTTCTAGCAACATGGTCTATAAGAATTCTAATATAGAAACCTGTAACTGTGAAAGTTGCTTATAATTTCATACCTTACAGATAACATTAAGATAGATACTATCAATTTCTCCCCTAGAATATTGTATAAATTTATACCTTTACCAAGAAATAAATGAATGTGCCTATTTTGCCACATTCTTGTCTGTACTATGTATTACCAGTCTTTTTGCTAATTATAAAAGTAAAATATATCTCTTGTTTTTTAATTTTTATTTTCTTATTGGTATGTATGAATTTTCCTTGTGCTGTTAACCATTTTCATTTCATCCCTGAATTTTATTTCTTTTTTGTCCATTAAAAAAATATATTCATCAAATTTTTAATGATTTATAGAAAACATTTATACATGAGTTATTTACACTTTGCCAAATATTATGAGGATTATTTTGTATTTAATTGACCATTTAGTTATCTATATGGTTATACTTCTTTTTCTTAGCTAATCTTAACTATTAGTCTTCCAGTTAGATTTTAAAATCATTCAACATGTTAAATTTAAAAAGAACACTCAAGATTCTGATAGAAATTTCATTAAGTTTTTAGATTTACGTGTAGAAAATTGACATTATTCCGTGTATTCAGTTCAGTTCAGTTGCTCAGTCATGTGCCAGCCTTTGCAACCCCAAGGACTGCAGCATGCCAGGCCTCCCTGTCCATCACCAACTCCTGGTCCTTGGTCAAACTCATGTTCATTGTGTTAGTGATGCCATACAACCATCTCATCCTCTGTCATCCCCTTCTCCTCCTGCCTTCAATCTTTCCCAGCATCAGGGTCTTTTACAGTGAGTCAGTTTGCATCAGGTGGCTAAAGTATTGGAGCTTCAGCTTCAGCATCAGTCCTTCCAGTGAATATTCATGACTGATTTCCTTTAGGATTGACTGGTTGGGTCTCCTTGCAGTCCAAGGGACTCTCAATAGTCTTATCCAATACTACATTTCAAAAGCATCAATTCTTTGGTGCTCAGCTTTCCTCATAGTCCAACTCTGACAACCATACATGACTACTGGAAAAACCGTAGCTTTGAGTAGACAGAGCTTTTTTGGTAAAGTAATGTCTTTTCTTTTTAATATGCTTTTCTTGGTCATAGCTTTTCTTCCAAGGAGCAAGTATCTTTTAATTTCAAAGCTGCAGTCACCATCTGAAGTGATTTTGGAGCCCAGAAAAATAAAGTCTGTCACTGTTTCCACTGTTTCCCCATCTGTTTGCCATGAAGTGGTGGGACTGGATGCCATGATCTTAGTTTTCTGAATGTTGAGTGTTAAGCCAACTTTTTCAGTCTCCTCTAACTTCCATCGAGAAGCCATTTAGTTCTTTGCTTTGTGCTATAAGGATGGTATCATCTGCACATCTGAGGTTATTGATATTTCTCCTGGCAATCTTGATTCCAGCTTGTGCTTCATCCAGCCTGGCATTTTGCATGATGTACTCTGCATATAAGTTAAATAGGCAGGGTGACAATATACAGCCTTGATGTGCTCCTTCCTGATTTGGAACCAGTCTGTTGTTCCATGTCCAGTTCTAACTTTTGCTTCTTGACCTCCATACAGATTTCTCAGGAGACAGATCAGGGGGTCTGGTATTCCCATTTCTTTCAGAATTTTCCACAGTTTATTGTGATGTATACAGTCAAAGGCTTTGGTGTGGTCAATAGAGCAGAAGTAGATTTTTTTCTGGAACTCTCTTGCCTTTAAGATGATCCAGTGGATGTTGGCAATTTGATCCCTGGTTCCTCTGCCTTTTCTAAAACCAGCTTGAACATCTGCAAGCTCACGGTTCACGTACTGTTGAAACCTGGCTTGGAGAATTTTGGGCATTACTTTTCTAGCGTGTAAGATGAGTGCAGTTGTGCGGTAGTTTGAACATTCATTGGTATTCCCTTTCTTTGGCATTAGAATGAAAGCTGACCCTTTCCTGTCCTGTGATCACTGCTGAGTTTCCCACATTTTGAAGGCATATTGAGTGCTGCACTTTCATAGCATCATCTTTTAGGATTTGAAATAGCTCAACTGGAATTCTATCACCCCCACTAGCTTTGTTTGTAGTGATGCTTCCTAAGGCCCACTTGATTTCACGTTCCAGGATGTCTGGCTCTAGGTGAGTGATCACACCATTGTGGTTATGTGTGTCATAAATTCCATGATTCTATGTATTAAATTGTTCTTTAGGGGACGTGTTTCTCAGTTTATTCCAGACTTTTAGAATTATCTCTCAGTTGAGTTTTATAGTTTTCTTCTTATAACTCCTGGACATTTACTGTTAAGTTTTTCCTAAACATGTTAAGAGTTTTTGTTTCACAATAAATTTATAATTATACTTGTATTGTGAATTTATACTTTATAATTCTAAATAACAGATATATCAATATACTTGTTATTTAGAATCAGGTTTCTTATAATCTCACCTTGGCTTTCAGTCTTGATAGTTAAAAGCCCTTTAGCACCTACTGTTGCTATAGATTTTACTCCTGAATTCAGTGCAACAAACTAGAGTACATATACTCTCCCAGGATCTGTGTTACACCAAGAAGGTACAAATGTTTTTGATTGGGTGAATGAATAAAAGAATAAATGCAAGCATTGTCATGTAGTCTGATAGTATGCTAAGTATGCAAGATCATGAAGGAGGAAAAGTCATTAGAATTTCAACTCAGAAGATTGACTGGACTTTGTGGTCATCAGTGGGGAGGGGATGGATTGTAGAGGGAAGAACATGTGCAAAAGTCCTGCAGGTACAAAATAGTGTGACTGGTTTGAAAGACAGCTAGTACTGGAAATTCAGTAGTGAGTGTGTCTGATTTGGATTATTAGCACAAGACATGAAAGTTACAGAATCTGAAAAGGTTGCTGTGGTCTGTCAAAAGCTTTTGGTAGTTGTGTGACACTGAGTTTTTGGTGTTTTAGAAAGATGTTCTTGTAGTTGATAGGTATGATTTGGAGGAAGATGAGATGCAGTTAGGAAGGAAGACCTCTAGTATTCTTGCTTGGGAAATCTCATGGACAGAGGAACCTGGCAGGCTATAGTCCATGGAGTCACAAAAAAGTCAGGTATGATTGAGTGACTAGGTATTGTTTTGCTAGGTATAAGTTGGGTGCTTGATATATTAGTGGGAAAAAACTAACAGCAGCAAATTCCTGTTCATGGAACCTCTGTTTTAGTATATGAAAGAGAATAATAACTTTACAATAAGCTAAATAGAAGCTTATCTAACTTAGATGAAAAAAACAGAGCAGGATAAGGGAATTGGGAGTACTAGGGGAGGGAAGAGTAGATCAAAATTTTAAGTGAAATGATGGTTTCAGTTAAAACATGGCTTTTGAGCAGAGATTTAAAGATGGTGAGAAGTGAAGATTTTAAGTCTAGAGAGAAGCCAAATGAAAATACTCTGAAGTCGGAACCTACAAGTGCAGTGTGGCTGGAGCAGAATGAATGAGGGAATGTAGGAAATGAAGTCACCTCACAGTGGAGGTGGAGCAAGGGATGGGAAGGGCATAAAACTGAATTTTATTTAGGAAAAAATATTTTTATGAAAGTGTTCAATTTTACACTTTAAAAATGTATGAATATCATCACATTTTGTTGGAAGAGTATGCCACAGTAAGCAGTACTGTAGGCAGTAATAGACTATATGTTCTGCAAAGCAGGCTGTCTATTGTCATTCCAGAGCATATATATTTTTCTTTGCAAGTAAAGCCTGGTCAGCAGCCAGCTTTCTTCCTTTATTGGGGACTCAGACATGGCTCAGCACACTCTTTGTTTCAACTTTTTTTGTCTAAAATATTTTTGTGGCGCTCCACATTTTTTCCTCCAGTGGATCTCTCTCTCTCTTTTTTTTTTTTTTTCCTGTGTCATTGCAAACATATGATCTGCTTTAGAATTAAAATATAAATCCATCTTTGTTTCTCTGCAGTTGTGAGATTTGGCTGGGACTTCAAATAGGATTAGTTTTTAAGCAAGATTGAACTTGATGGACCATTTGGCATATTTCTTGTATGTCTTTGGTAGACTCTCAGCAGCTTTAGTATTTTAATGATTTTTAAAACTATTTAAGACAATTTTAAATCTCCACTGTACTCATAGAAAACTTGACAGCTAATTTTTTTTAATTCTATTTTATTTTTAAACTTTACAATATTGTATTAGTTTTGCCAAATATCGAAATGAATCCACCGCAGGTATACCTGTGTTCCCCATCCTGAACCCTCCTCCCTCCTCCCTCCCCATACCCTCCCTCTGGGTCGTCCCAGTGCACCAGCCCCAAGCATCCAGCATCGTGCATTGAACCTGGACTGGTGACTCGTTTCATACATGATATTATACATGTTTCAATGCCATTCTCCCAAATCTCCCCACCCTCTCCCTCTCCCACAGAGTCCATAAAACTGATCTATGCATCAGTGTCTCTTTTGCTGTCTCGTACACAGGGTTATTGTTACCATCTTTCTAAATTCCATATATATGCGTTAGTATACTATATTGGTGTTTTTCTTTCTGGCTTGCTTCACTCTGTATAATAGGCTCCAGTTTCATCCATCTCATTAGAACTGATTCAAATGTATTCTTTTTAATGGCTGAGTAATACTCCATTGTGTATATGTACCACAGCTTTCTTATCCATTCATCTGCTGATGGGCATCTAGGTTGCTTCCATGTCCTGGCTATTATAAACAGTGCTGCGATGAACATTGGGGTACACGTGTCTCTTTCCCTTCTGGTTTCCTTAGTGTGTATGCCCAGCAGTGGGATTGCTGGATCATAAGGCAGTTCTATTTCTAGTTTTTTAAGGAATCTCCACACTGTTCTCCATAGTGGCTGTACTAGTTTGCATTCCCACCAACAGTGTAAGAGATATCTAGCCTTGGAAAATTCAAAAAAATAGAAATCATTCCAAGCATCTTTTCTGACCACAATGCAGTAAGATTAGGTCTCAATTACAGGAGAAAAACTATTAAAAATTCCAACATATGGAGGCTGAACAACACGCTGCTGAATAACCAACAAATCACAGAAGAAATCAAAAAAGAAATCAAAATTTGCATAGAAACTAATGAAAATGAAAACACAACAACCCAAAACCTGTGGGACACTTTAAAAGCAGTCCTAAGGGGGAAGTTCCTAGCAATACAGGCATACCTCAAGAAACAAGAAAAAAGTCAAATAAATAACCTAACCCTACACCTAAAGCAACTAGAAAAGGAAGAAATGAAGAACCCCAGGGTTAGTAGAAGGAAAGAAATCTTAAAAATTAGGGCAGAAATAAATGCAAAAGAAACAAAAGAGACCATAGCAAAAATCAACAAAGCCAAAAGCTGGTTCTTTGAAAGGATAAATAAAATTGACAAACCATTAGCCAGACTCATCAAGAAACAAAGGGAGAAAAATCAAATCAATAAAATTAGAAATGAAAATGGAGAGATCACAACAGACAACACAGAAATACAAAGGATCATAAGAGACTACTATGAACAATTATATGCCAATAAAATGGACAACGTGGAAGAAATGGACAAATTCTTAGAAAAGTACAACTTTCCAAAACTGGACCAGGAAGAAATAGAAAATCTTAACAGACCCATCACAAGCACGGAAATTGAAACTGTAATCAAAAATCTTCCAGCAAACAAAAGCCCAGGTCCAGACGGCTTCACAGCTGAATTCTATCAAAAATTTAGAGAAGAGCTAACACCTATCCTGCTCAAACTCTTCCAGAAAAATGACACTAATTTTTT
This sequence comes from Bos indicus, assembly GCF_029378745.1. NCBI lineage: Eukaryota > Metazoa > Chordata > Mammalia > Artiodactyla > Bovidae > Bos > Bos indicus. The sequence continues at coordinate 81,396,828 of NC_091764.1, read as the reverse complement.
AAAGAAACTAATGAAGCAGATTTTATTGTATATGGAATTCAAAGGATTCCCTTGTATCATATATTCTTGATAATATACTTTGACAAATTAATACTTTACTAATTTGCATTTTGTAGATTTTTAAACTTCTGCGCCTTTCAGAAGTATCACAAATGTAATTGATGTCTTGCATTGCTATCACCTTTCAAAACTACAGGAAAATTGAATCATAGATACTTCCATCTACCTTACATCATTATCTAGAGAAAGATATCTAGAGGATACTTCAACCCAAATTTCCACTTTGGGTATTTTTAGCTTTGGTTGTTTTTTGTAAGCAAAAAAACAAAACAAAACAAAACAAAACAAACCAAAAACTGTAGATTTATATTTATGGATTTCTCATTTCTTTTCACAAAAGTTTCCTTTTTAAAAAAAATTTATTTAGTGTTGGCTGCACTGGGTCTTCATTGCTGTATGCAAGTTTTCTCTAGTAGTGGAGAGGGGGCTGCTCTCTAGCTGTGGTACGCAGGCTTGTCATTGTGTGGCTTCTCTTGTTGAACGTGGGCTCTAGTTACGCAGCAGCACGGCAGTTCAGTAGCTGTGGCTCACAGGATTTAAAGCACAAGCTCAGGCGTTGTGGTGTACAGGCTTACTTGCCCTGCAGCATGTGGAATCTTCCCAGACCAGGGATCAAGCACATGTCTCCTGCATGGGCAGGGGATTCATGATCACTGGACAACCAGGGAAGCCCTTCTACAAAAGTTTTGAGTGTCTTTTTTGATTTGAAACATCAAAGTAGATGTTTGAAGAACATCAGAGTCATGTTCTGGTGATTCTGAAGAAACTCAGAATCAGGGAATAGACCGAGTGGAATATTAAGGCCAAGAGAAAAGCAGGGCATGCATAATTATTTCTAAACTTTTTTGTTTAGCACTGAGCTACAGGTTTTACTCTCAGATGACTAATTTTGCTAAACAGGCCGGCATTGTAACTTGTAAAGAAAAACTTAAGTGAAAGTTGCATAGACGTTTAGTAGAATTTGTGGTAATAAGGCCTAAAAATTTGGATGAAGGACTTGCACTTCAAAGCAGTATAGTTGCAGAAAATAAAAAGGGAAGAGAGATGACAAAACATTTCCATCTACCCACAATCATGTTCTGTTGTCCATCTTCTTGAAGAGGCATCACAGTTGCCGTATACCAATAATACCAAGAATTATTATTTCTGTTTTCTGTGAAGGTTTTAGATATGAAGTAGAGGTCAATTTTTAACCTCCTTGTTGTTTATAAACAAGGTAATGGAATTTCATATGTGAATATCAGAAAAACATATTCTTAATTTTCATTTTTAGGCCACTTAGCTGTTGGACAATTTTATTGAAAATAGATACTTCAAATAGGAAATTTTCCTTCAGATGATAGCTGGATAGTAGAGACAAATGATAGACTTTCGACAATGGAAAAGAGAAATGATGATGTTTGGGGAAAACTATTGTAATCCATTTATTTTCTACTAAGCTCATAAAATTGGTCTTTTTGAAAATAGAGATGCATTTTCATACCTGGACTCTTCATATGGTATTAAATAGAAAATAAAGGAGTCTTTCTGAAATAATACTGAAGAAAGAAAATTAAAATGTGACTCAGTTCCCTGTTATGCAAATAATGATTCAGTTCAATGTTGGACTTCAGGGGCCAATAATTTTTATGAAAGTATTACTAAAGCAAGGTGTTTGGGTTGGATTTTAGAATCAATGTCCTTTGGTTGACTTCCTTTCAGTTTTTTTTTTTTTTTTTTTTCATCTCAGAGTACTTGTTTATCGTATTGTGGCATTTATTTTGTTCCCTCTAAATTATTCCTTTCGTATCCCTAGCACAAATGTGGACATAAATCTAAATCTAATCCATATGCTAAATAAATTGTTTTTCCGTATGCTGTAAATAAACCCTCTTATGTATTCCTAAATGTATTATATTTTATATCATTTGAGTTCTCATATGCTTGGCACACTTTTTAATTTTATGGGAGCTGAATCAGTAATTGTGACCAAATGACAGTTATAGACTCTGTATGTGTATATGTGTGTATATATATATATGTATATATGTGTGTGTATATATATATATACACACACACACATATATATACACATATACATAGTGTAAATTATTAGACATTTTAAAGAACATTTTGGCCAATACTGAGATAATTGCTGACATGATTTAATATAACACTTAATGGGCACTCTGATTGTTGTTGCAGCCAGATTGGAAGATAGCCAAGGTTATTGCTCTTTATGTTGAGCTTATTGCAATCTGCAGGGTTATACATATTTAGCTACTACCATTTCTTAATGCTTCCAAGTGTTGCCGTCTTTTTTTTTTTTAAGAAAACAACTTAGTCATGCAAGAAAGCCTTGAGAAGAGAATATTAGTCATCACTAACTAGTAGGCATCATAAAATTGACTTTAGCCTGTTCTTTTTGATTATGTTTTTAGTTTCAGCAATAAAAGCTCATGTTCCCGGATTAGAATTTATTTTTGAGCTTTCAATTACGTGTCAAAGTCATCTGTCAAAGCTGTGATCTGGTAGTTTTAAACTTATTAAAAAATCAGGAAATATTCTGAGGCAAAGAGAATCATTCGTAGATTTCTCCTTTTATTTATTTCACCTTGGTCATATAAAAACTGATGAACTGCAAGCTAAATACTACTTTCTAACCCCAAAGGCATGCTTAAATGCTATCTTAACTCAATGCTTGTGGTTTTTGAGTTGTCAGTAATCTCCAGGATGAATATTGTGGATTGGTTATTTGCTGCCAACATAGCATCCTCCTGACAGAGGTTCATGTGAGGAAAGAAAGTCAGACTGGGGTAAAATTACAGGACAAAAGAGAAGCAAAAGTATTGTATTCTATGAAAATGGTGATGGTGTTGTAGTTTTTGCCACAAGCCCTTTTGGAAAATCATTTTTAAAATACTGTGGAAATGCCACAGATTTTGAAATACAATTTTTCCCCTTGTTTTGAAGCCTAGGATTTAGGGATGATAGTCATAACAAGTTAGTCTATTTTTGGAAAGATTACTTTGTATGCCACAGTTCTTCACCCTGACTTAGGAGACAGTTCACTGTTTTTATGCAATTATATTTGCCCTCATCCATTTATTTAATAAGTACAAGAGAGGTAAAAATAGAATCAAATGTTCATTTTACTAAATCAGAAGTTAAATATTTTTCATTTGTGTAATGCCTTAAAGATCATTGTTAGAAATTATAACTTTTGAAATATGTCTCTTTGGAAACAGATATTTTAGTACTTGAAAAAAATTCTTACCAACTAACTCCTTTTTTGTTCTAGGAATGGGTTTTTAAGGATTACTAAAATATATAAGAAATGATACCTATTCTTAAAATCTAATATTGGAGATTATATATACACATATAAGACAGTCAATATGTGATAAGTTTATAAGATAGTTGTCGAATTTAGTAAATATTTTAGATAAGGGTTGCATTTTTAAGTCCCAGTGCTTACTTAAAGGATTTATTTCTTTGATAATTAAAAGTAGTGTAATTGAATGTTTTATTAAAATTTGAAAAATATATAGATTTATTGATATCCTTTATTCAGAAAGAATTCAGGGTAGTTAATATACTTATTAGGAAATTATAAATACAAGGTGTATAACTAGTATAGATATTCTAAGTAAAATATTATTGACAGAGGTATAGTCACATCAGATAAGACTTACTCTTTCAGTAATTGCCTCCCAGTTGACTCAGTGGTAAAGAATCCTCCTGCCAATGCAGGAGACGCAGGAGATGCAAGAGATGTGGGTTTGATCCCTGTGTCAGGAAGATCCCTGGAGGAGGAAATGGCAGCCCACTCCAGTATTCTTGCCTAAAAAATCCTGTGGACAGTGGGGCCTGGCTGGCTATAGTTCATGGGGTTGCACAGAGTCAGACAGGACTGAGCAACTGAGCATGCAAAGCAGTGACAAAACTAATTGGTAAATAAAAATTCCAAATTGTAAGATGGTGATACATACTCTTGGGTTCAGGTAAATTTGGCACCTGTTGGAGCATTTTAAGATGACTTTTCTAGTTTTTGCAGTTTATATTTTAAGGAAGCAATTAAAAAACTTGGAAGTGATTCAGAAAAGAGCCTCCTTAGTAATTAAACGGAAAATATGACCTAAAAGTATGGTGGACTTTAACTTGAATTTTTATTTATAAATATGTGTGCTTAGTCTCTCAGTTGTGTAGTCTCTCAGTTGTGTCTGATCCTTTGCCACCCCGTGTACTACAGCCCACCATGCTCCTCTGTCCATGGGGATTCTCCACGCAAGAATACTGGAGTTGGTTGCCATGCCCTCCTCCAGGGGATCTTCCCAATTCAGGGATCGAACCAGGGATCGAACCTAGGTCTTCTGCATTGCAGGTGGATTCTTTACCAACTGAGCCACCAGGGAAGCCCAAGAATACTGGAGTGGGTAACCTATCCCTTCTCTAGAGGATCTCCTGACTCAGGAATCAAATTGGAGTCTCCTACATTGCAGGTGGATTCTTTACCAGTTGAACTACCAGGGAAGCCTTTACTTTTGTATACCAGTATATTATCTTTCAAAGAAATAGATTAAGAAATGAGGGGAACAATCTTTGTTCAAACTATTTATCTTGATTTTTCATTTGGAAAATGTGTTCTGTCATTTGTGATAGTTAATAAAGATTAGGAGTATTAATGTTTTTGATTAGTATATAGTACACCAGTCCAGATTGATGTCTGCTCTTCCCCTCTGACTTTCTAGTCTGTAGCTCTCCTAGTGAGTTGGGAGGAAGTGGAGGAATGGGTAAGCACCTTAATACTTAATTATTGGTGATGTGAGGCATACGTGTTCTTCTTCTGGGTGAGATCTGATTTCACTGACTGATGGTGCTCCTAATAATTTCTTGGTCCCCACATGGATTATGCATGGTTTTCATTGGGCAGTGCTGAGATTTACCTCAGCAGTACTATTTGCTGAGGACTTCTTCAGTGTGGCTACCTGCTGGCTGTGTCAGTTGTCTAGGACAAGGTCATTCTCTTGGTGGTGTGACTTCTCATCTAGTTCAGTAGCTGCTGATGCAAGTCAAGAGAGTCAAGAGTAAGGAGGACCTTCTAAGATGTTACGAGAGACTGACTCTATTTTATTACCCAAAGAAAATAGAAAGAAGTGAAAGTGTTAGTTGCTCAGTTGTGTCCAACTTTTTTCAGTCCCATGCACTATAGCCTGCTGTGGGCTCCTCTGTACATGGACTTCTCCAGGCAAGAACACTTGAGTGGGTAGCCACTCCCTTTTCCAGGGGATCTTCCCGACCCAGGGATTGAACCCAGATCTCCTGCACTGCAGGTAGATTCTTTACTGTCTGATCAGACATGAGTAAATACATTCCTCTGGGAGGGGAAAGAGAAGCTTTTCTCCAGGAACAGTGTCAATTCCATGAAAATGAAGACTTCTTTCCTGATTCCTTCTTTTCTTCCCTTGCTGCTCTTTGTGTACCCCAGTGGTACACTGGTGGGTACACCAGTTCCCATTTGGAACTGGTAAGGGCCAGTTCTGCTACCGTTCAGTTAACTCTGGGAGCAAGAGGGCACATTGTATCTCTCGACTGGAGTTTTGAAGCTTAACTGCACTTCCAAGATAACGGAAAAAGACCTTATCAACATCCTCTCACAAACTCGTTCGTTTCTATTCTTTCTATATGTGTGCATAGTAGAGGGAGGAGTGTTTGTGTGTTGGCATGGTTACCATGTTTCTTTTTTTAATGCCCATGTTTGGGTGGCTTTATCCAGAAATTGAATTTGCTGTGATATAAAAATTTGTGGGTAATACAGACTTTATTTTTTTGTGCTCCAAAATCACTGCAGATGGTGACTGCAGCCATGAAATTAAAAGAGGCTTACTCCTTGGAAGGAAAGTTATGACCAACCTAGATAGCATATTCAAAAGCAGAGACATTACTTTGCCAACAAAGGTCCATCTAGTCAAGGCTAAAGTTTTTCCAGTGGTCATGTATGGATGTGAGAGTTGGACTGTGAAGAAAGCTGAGCACCGAAGAATTGATGCCTTTGAACTGTGGTGTTGGAGAAGACTTTTGAGAGTCCCTTGGACTGCAAGGAGATCCAACCAATCCATTCTAAAGGAAATCAGTCCTGGGTATTCTTTGGACGCACTGATGCTAAAGCTGAAACTCCAATACGTTGGCCACCTCATGCGAAGAGTTGACTCATTGGAAAAGACCCTTATGCTGGGAAGGATTGGGGGCAGGAGGAGAAGGGGATGACAGAGGATGAGATGGCTGGATGGCATCACCGACTCGATGGACGTGAGTTTGAGTGAACTCCGGAAGTTGGTGATGGACAGGGAGGCTTGGCATGCTGCAATTCATGGGGTCGCAAAGAGTCGGACACGACTGAGCAACTGAACTGAACTGAACTGAACCTTGATTCTGTTCCCCTTTTATGTGAGATCAGCTGCCTTTTTTCTGTGCAGAACAGTTTGAAGCCTGTTCACAGTTCTGTGACATGAGGCAGTAGTTTAAGTCCTAGAGTGTTCAGTTGAGGAACTGATTAGATTTGTTAGAGTATCTGGGCCCTAATTGCTTCACAGGTTTATGTCAGGATGCAGTGTACCTGTTTTTCTTTTCTCTACATTTAATACTTTTGAGCTTTGGATCTTTTCCTCACTTGTAGTCAGTAGTTCTGAAGACATTACTTCCATCTACCTCTTATAGCAGCCGTATACTCACCATTCAGAAGCAAGAAGAATACTGACTCCAGGGAAAAAAACTCTTTGAGATATTGGACAGCTGGAAGCAGAGACACCACTAGTATGTCCCTCTCCCTGAGCTCCACCACCTCATTTGTGGCCTAGAAGATGCTGAGTTTGGTTTAGGAATTAGGAAACTCCAGTGTGTATAAGCATTCTTTTAGATGGAAGCTCATGGATTATTGATGTAAATGCTTCCAGAATGGTTGATATAAGCCTTGAAAATAAGAATTGTAGTCAGATGTTTTCATAGATCTGGTAGGACAGTGTGTATCTTAGCATGGAACCAAAGAGTGAGGGAAACAATATGCTTTAACTGCTCCTCCTGTAAATGGCCATCTCAGTTTAAATAAGGTATCTCTTCTTAGGTTATTGGATCAAGAAATTAAAAGGGGTCTTTTCTTCTGGCCAATCCATATTCTACCTGAAAAACTGTGGATAGCGTCTCAACTTGTTTCTCTTGAGAATGTTAGAAGTCTCCAGAATTCCCTAGTGGGGCCTAGGTGATGAAGGGTGGAGCCGTGCCGTGGTATGACTGTCTATTCCTCCAGAGTTTCTCATGTGCTAATTTTCTAGGTTAAGTTATACTGTTTGAAAACTTATCTTGTTATACATTAGAAGAAAAAGATAATGTGCTGTAGTTTGTTCTTCCATATTAAAATTTGTTAGTTTTAAAATTTTATTTATTGTTGTTCAGTCGATAAGTCATGTCTGACTCTGCGACCACATGGAGTACAGCACGCCAGACTTCGCTGTCCTTCACTATCTCACAGAGTCTGCTCAAACTCATGTCCATTGAATTGGTGATGCCATCCAACCATCTCATCCTCTGTCACCCTCTTCTCCTTCTGTCCTCAATCTTTCCCCGTGTCAGGCTTTTTTCCAGTGAATCAGCTCTTTGCATCAAGTGGGCAAAATATTGGAGCTTCAGCTTTAGCATCAGTCCTTCCAGTGAATATTCAGGATTGATTTCCTTTAGGATTGACTGGTTTGGTCTTCTTGCTGTCCAAGGGACTCTCAAGAGTCTTCTCCAGTACCACAGTTTGAAAAATTGAAAACCTCTATTTTTCATCACTCAGTCTTCTTTATGGTCCAAATCTGACATCCTCACATGACTACTGAAAAAACCATAGCTTTGCCTATACAGACCTTTGTCAGCAAAGTGATGTCTCTGCTTTTTAATATGCTGTCTAGGTTTGTCATAGCTTTTCTCCGTATATGTATCAATTTGGTGTAGCTGAATAGGAAGTTACTTCAAAACTCCTACATTAAACCAGTAGTCATCTATTATTACTGTTCCTGAGCATTTGGATCAGCTGGTTCTGCTGATGTAGTCCAGATTCAGCTGACTTCTGTCGAGCTCTCTCAGAAATCTGCAGTCATCTGATGGGTAGGCCTGGGGCAGGCACATCTGGATAGACCTCATTTACATGTGTGGTGGTTGACTGGCTGTTGGCTATGGTGACCAAGTAAATGGGCCGCATATCTCATCATCTAGTAAGCTAGTTTTGTCTTCTTACGGTGGCTGAAAAGAGTTTCAAAAATATCAAGAGGGCAAGTTCCAATATGCAAGCACTTTTTCAGTTTCTGCTTTCATGATGTTTGCTAACACCTGATTGATCCCAGTAGATCTCATGACCGTGACCAGAGCCAGTGTGGGAAGGCCTTACCAAATAGCCTGGCTTCTGGTAGAGGTGAATAGTTGAGACTGTGACTGCAAAAGTACATACTTTATATTGTTTATATTGTCAGACTTATTTCCCCTTTATTATTTTTTAATGTTTGAAAAAGGTCTCCCTTTGATGGTCCCATTAAGGTGTTTTTTCAGTACAGGAGAATTTTTACATTTCTTTATCTTCCCTGCTCTGGATTCTTATTCTAATACAGTTGATTCCCATTGTTCAATAAAATAGTTGTGTCCAATAAAGTCACTGAAAACACTGAATTCTCAAATGCTGAACCACTGCTCTTAAGGGAGATATAGGGTTAGGCTCCTGAGATCCTCTGATCACAGTACTTTTATCAGCTGAGCTATATTTAACCTTGTTTTATGTGTGTTTTTATGAAAATTGCCATTTAGTAGACATGTTGATGTCATGGCCAGCTACACTGTAACTTATGGTTGAACAAAGTGTATCTAACACAACTATTTTCTCCATAAGTCACATCACAGCCTTCTTGCTTTTAGAGACACTAGTCAGCACTTCAACAGTATGCCTGAGGAGCATTTTAAAAAATGAAATCACCAGCAATAAGCACAAAAATGCAAAAAATATGGTAGTGAATAGATTGACAAAGTTATTTGTTTAGAGAAGGACAGCTGAATCAAGAAGGCAGAGAGAATTGCCCTATTTGACCTGACCTGGGAATGTGTATGTTGGGTAGGTCAAATTCTTCAATGTTCTATGTCCATCCTTAGGTGTCTCCAGAAGTACTTAGAGTATTGATTTGGGTTACAAGTAAATTTTAGCTACTTGTAACTAAAGACAAGCAAAGAGGAACTACAGAACCTCTGAAATAAACATGAAAGAGCAGAGTGAAAAAGCTGGCTTAAAACTCAAGATTCAAAAAACAAAGATCATAGTATCCGGTCCTATCACTTCATGGCAAGTAGATGGGGGATTAATGGAAACAGTGACAGACTTTATTTTCTTGGGTTCCAAAATTACTGTGAATGGTGACTGCAGCTATGAGATTAAAAGATGCTTGCTCCTTGGAAGAAAAGCTATGATAAATGTAGATAGTGTATTAAAAAGCAGAGGCATTATTTTGCCTCCAAGTCTATATAGTCAAAGCGGTTATTTTTCCAATAGTCATGTATGGATTTGAAGCTGGGCCATTAAGAATGCTGAGTGCCAAAGAATTGATGTCCTGTGGCTACTGCTGAGTTTTCCAAATTTGCTGACATATTGATTGCAGCACCTTAACAGCATCATCTTTTAGGATTTGAAATAGCTCTACTTGAATTCTGTCACCTCCACTAACTTTGTAGTAATGCTTCATAAGTCCCATTTGACTTCGTACCCCAGAATGTGTGGCTCTAGCTGAGTGACCACACCATCGTGGTGATCCAAGTGATGAAGACCTTTTTTTGTATAGTCTGTCTATTCTTGAAAACTTTTTAAAATCTCTTCTGCCTTTCTTAGGTCCTTACTATTTCTCTGCTTTACATGCCCATCTTTGCATGAAATATTCTCTTGGTATCTCCAGTTTTCTTGAAGAGATCTCTAGTCTTTCCATTCTGTTGTTTCCCTCTACTTCTTTGCATTGTTCATGGAAGAAGACCTTCTTAATTTTCTTTCCTTTTCTCTGGAACTCTGCATTCAGTTGGATATATCTGTCTGGTTCTCCCTTGCTTTTTGCCTCTCTTCTTTCCTCAGCTGTTAGTAAAGCTTGCTCAGACAATCACTTTGCCTTCTTGCATTTCTTTTTCTTTGGGGTGGTTTTGGTCACTGCCTCGTCTACAGTATTATGAACTTCCATCTGTACTTCTTGAGGCACTATGTCTACCAGGTCTAATCCCTGAATCTTATTTGTCATTTCCACTGTATAATCATAAGGGATTTGATTTAGGTTATACCTGAATAGCCTAGTGATTTTCCCTACTTTCTTTAATTTAAGCCTAAACTTTGCAATAAGGAACTCATTGTCTGAGACACAGTTGCCTCCTAGTCTTGTTTTTGCTGACTGTATACAGGTTCTCCATCTTCGGCTGCAAAGAATATAATCAATCTGATTTTATCACATTGGTGATGTTCATGTGTAGAGTCATCTCTTGTGTTGTTGGAAGAGGGTGTTTCCTATGACCAATGTGTTCTCTCGACAAACTCTGTAAGCTTTGCCAAGCTTCATTTTGCACTTTAAGGCCAAACTTTGCTGTTACTCCAGGTATCTCTTGACTTCCTACTTCTGCATTCCAATCCCCTGTGATGAAAAGGACATTTTTTTTTTTTTCTGGTGTTAGTTCTAGAAGGTGTTGTAGTCTTCATAGAACTATTCAACTTTAGCTCTTTGGCATCAGTGGTTGGACATAGACTTAGATTATAGACATCACATAGATTACTGTGATGTTGAATTGTTTGCTTTGGAAAGGAATTAATATCCTTCTGTCATTTTTGAGATTGCACCCAAATATTACATTTCAGATTCTCTTGTTGACAGTGAGGGCTACTCCATTTCTTCTAAGGGAATCTTGCTCACAGTAGTAGATATAGTGGTCATCTGAATTAAATTCGCCCATCCTCATCCATTTTAGTTCACTGATTCCTAAGATGTCTATGTTCTCTCTTGCCATCTCCTGTTTGACCACATCCAATTTACCTTGATTCATGGAACCAGCATTCCAGGTTCCTATGCAATATATTCTTTACAGCTTTGGACTTTAATATCAACACCAGACACATCCATAGCTGCACGTCATTTTCTCTTTGGTCCAGCAGCTTCATTCTTTCCGGAGCTATTAGTAATTGCCCTCCATTCGTTCCCAGCATAGTGGACTACCTGGCAGGCTTGTCTTCTGGTCTCATATCTTTTTGCCTTTTCATACTGTTCATGATCTTCTCGCAGCAGTAATACTGGAGTGGTTTGCCATTCCCTCTTGCAGTGGACCACCTTTTGTCAGAATTCTCGTCTGTGACCCATTCATCTTGGATTGCCCTGCATGGCATGGCTCATAGCTTCACTGAGTTATGGAAGCCCCTTTGCCTTGACAAGGTTGTGATCCATGAAGGGGTTTAAAAATATAGCTGATGTTTAAGTTTGTTTCAATACCCATTTTAAGATGGACATATATACTTGTCCTTTATTTGCAGTTGAAATAGTTTCTGGAAACATTTGTGTATATGCGCATGTCTTTCAGTTACAGTCTCAAATAGGAGTGTTTCAGTTCAGTTTTGTTCAGCCACTCAGTCATGTCTGACTCTTTGCAACCCAATGGACTGCAGCATGCCAGGCTTCCCTGTCCATCACCAACTTGAGTTTGAGCTTGCTTAGACTCATGTCCATTGAGTTGATGATGCCATCCAACCATCTCATCCTCTCGTCCTCTTCTTTTCCTGCCTTCAATCTTTCTCAGCATCAGGTGACCAAAGTATTGGAGTTTCAGCTTTAGCATCAGTCCTTCCTTGAGTGTTTAAAGGTTTATTTTCTCAGGAATCTAATAGCCTAAGGAATATGAGGTACTGAAAGCAACAGGTAAATTTTCTTCTGTATGAACAGTTGCTTTTCCACACTTAGTGTGGGAGTCAGTTTGTTGGCATATTTCTGTTGTTCTTTACTAAGATTGATTGCTTTAAGGAATTTAAAAGAATGGTCTTTGAAGAGGAAAGCAGGTTTTACTAAAGCGATTTTTAAAATGCACCTAGTAAGAGCTCATCATTTTCTTGGTATTATTAAAAAAAAAAAAAAAAAAAAGTTCATTTTCTCTAAAGAAACCAGTTTCCTTGGGGCTTCTCCAATGGCTCAGTGGGAAAAAAAATCCACTGGCAATTTTAGGAGTCACAAGATACATGAGTTTGATCGCTGGGTTGGGAGTACCCCATGGAGGAGGAAATGGCAACCCACTCCAGTATTCTTGCTTGAAAAATGCCATGGATAGAGGAGCTTGGCGTGCTCCAGTCCATGGGGTCACCAAGAGTCGGACACGACTGTGACTGAGCACACACAGTGCACACATCCCTGCACGCGGTGTTTCCTTCCCTGCTCCTCTGATCTGCTGAAAGCTTAGAACCTGGATACTAGGTGGAATAGTTTGAAGACGGATTAGTAGCCACTGTATTAGACTTTGGGGCAATTCTTCTTTATATAGAGCAGAGAAATTCTGGAGCACAAATTTTTGTGAACTATTTTTACTTTTTAGCATGCATTGATTTTTTACTTTAAAAAGGTTTTTTTGTTTGTTTGTTTGTTTATTTAATAAGATAAGAAAATTCAGTGATCAGCTTTATATACTCTTAGCTTATAGGAAATTTATGTACTTGCAAAAGCGAAAACATTGTGCCCTAAGTCAAGCAAGCAGATGTAAAAACTCTTCTCTCCAAATGGACAAACAAAATTGACTTACGCCCTAAAATGTGTAATTGTAGGGTGAGTTGTGCTATGCACTCAGTCAGGATATTCCAAGTATCCCTCTTTTACTGTTAACATTTCACTGTAATATATATAACTCAAATGTTTAAAATCCATCCACCCCCTCTCTTGCCCTTACCCACAAAATTACCCCTTAATAGAAATCAATTAGTGTATCTGATGATTAACCAGAGAGAGTGATCGATTCAGTGTTATAGAAACTATATTGGATAAATAGAGAAGATACAGTATGTTGGATTCCTGGGTGTCTGTTTTCAGGAAATTGTCAGGAGCAATTTTGACTTTCCCATGTGTTCTTACTACAACCCAGTTTCCATATGATGTACCTCTTCTTTTCAGTGTTTGGTTGTCTACAGTATATTAATTACCATGCTAATAAACCCTTGGCATACTTACTTTCACTTAATTCCCACTTTGAGATGGTCTGATTGGAATTATTAGTCCCATTTACAGTGGAAGAAAGTGATAATTGTGAATTGCTTATCAGGGTTCACATTGCTAGTAAACTCATTCCCTAGGTTTAAAATTGGATAGACCTGAACATACCAGAATGGTATTGGAGGTGATATTTTGTTGTAATTGATTCCTTAGAGGAGATAAAGAATGTTAGCTTTTATTCTGTTCAGAGTTTAATTTTGAAACTATTTTAATTACTTTAATTATTTTGAATAGAACTCTGACATATAGCAAACGTCTCCCTGTCTCTCTTTATTCTTTTTGTTTTTAGAGATTATATTAAATATCTGTTGCTATTTGTTTGGTAGAGGGACAGCTTTGTGAGCACTGATTCTTACACTGACACGTTAACTCTTGTTGCTCTCATGGTCTGTAGAGCAGTCAAGACTGTATGTCCCTGCAAGAAAACCAAGAGAAAAATATTGTATTTTTTTCTCTTCATCTCATATATAGCAGAAATATTTACCACAAATTTTTATTTTCTCAGAAGTGATGATTGTGTTTTATTATTAGAGGGAAGTGTTTGAGATACCCTGAGGGGTAGATTAAAAAAGCAAACAGCAGCCCTTCTTGCTTTTTTCTAACCCCAAACCCCTTTCCTAAAGAAATACAAATAGATCATTTTATCTAATTTCTTAGTAATAAGTGGAAAAAATAAACAGGCAATTCCCAATCACTGGGGCCCTCATTCAAAAGAATAGGATACTCCCAGAAGGGAATTGGTTGGAATATTTTATTCTTGTCTAGCTTGGTTAGCTGTTAGCAGAAATAATTAGTAATTTATGGCAGGACAGGAAGAGACTCTGATTCATAGATACACTAATCAGAATAATAATCATTGGAAAATTGGGACATATCCATATTGTATTGCTCAATGTGATTTTTGAAAGTGTTCCTTAAGTTCTGTTGGAACATACAAGATTTATACTGTATATTATTACACGTATTAGACATAGTGGCAGTGGTAACAGTGTGGTGATTTTTGTAGTTGTGTTACATTATCTTTTAAAGAAAACTTGTAAAGGGCTTAATAATTCAACTTCAGTTTGTTTTAGGCTAAGATTTGGCAGAGTTAGGCTTAGTTCATTGGTGACTAATTTATTTTCTGAAGTTTGAAGAGTTTTGTTCAAATCCTAGTGAATTGTTATTTCTAGCATGCAGGATATATATTTTTTTTTTTCTAGAAAATTAAGACACATTTTGGGAATGATTACAAACATAAAAGTAGACAGGAGAATAGGAAGATCTGTCATTTCTTAGGCTTTTGTGGCTACATTGTTGAATCACCTTAAAGAAGAAGATAATGAAAAATAGTCCTTGCCAGAATGCCCTGTGTGAAAAACTTTTTTCTAAAGTAAAATTTGGTAACTATTCTAACTTTGGATATTTATATGGATTCCTACATGTAATTTTCCATCTTTTTAAAACAGTTGCTACTAACTGAAGAAGATATTTTCCATTTTTCAACATATTTATTCAAATTAATTCCTTCTGTAAGAAGATCTTTGTCTTAATAGTGCTGTGTTTTATCTGGATGATATGCAGAGTACTTTCCCAGCATCATTTTTGGTTCAAGTTACTGAGTACTTGTTAAAGCCCCACTGTCAAGTAGGCTTTCCAGGTCAGTTGTCACCGATTTGAAATGGTTAGTTCTACCTAGTTTTCTTTCAGTTTACGGCATAATTTTGAAGTTAATCATTGTTCCTTGGAGATAAGTGTCTTTCATGCCAAGAATTATAAAATTATCTATAATACTTCCACCGAATAACATCATGCATTTGATGTTTTTCTTTTTAATGATATTCTGAATGTGTCAAATGCAAACTATTTGTATGCCATTATCTGTCTAACATAGCTTACACATTTCTTATACTCCTATAAATTCTTTACAAATATTACTGTATAGTATTATGCATTGGAATGAACCATAATTTTCAGAATCTTCTCTTTTTGTTGTTTTACATATTGATTATTATTATTTAAAAATATTTTGTCTTTTAAAATCACGTTGTCCCCAAAAATTTTAATGTAGAAAAACCTATCTTGATTTATGATTTTCTTTTTAATGTAAATTGTTAGAAGAGGAATTGGCATGTCTGATTCTTTGTGACCCCCATGGACTATAGAGTCCATGGAATTCTCTAGGCCAGAATACTGGAGTGGGTAGCCTTTCCCTTCTCTAGGGGATCTTCCCAACCCAGGGATTGAACCCAGGTCTCCCGTACTGTAGGCGGATTATTTTCCAGCTGAGACACAAGGGAAGCCCAAAAATACTGGAGTGGGTAGCCTATCCCTTCTCCAGCACATCTTCCTGACCCAGGAATTGAACTGAGGTTTTTTGCATTGCAGCCAGATTCTTTATCAACTAAGCTGTCAGGAAAGCCCATCTTGATTTATGATTTTCTTTTTAATGTAAATTGTTAGAAGAGGAATTACTGGATTGCAGGGTGAAAATATTAACATTAAGTTAGTTTCATGAAAGGTTGAACCAAGTTATGTTGCCAGTGCTTGTTTCTTAAAAGAAAGTGAAGTTGCTCAGTCATTTCTGACTCTCTGACCGCATGGACTGTAGCCTACCAGGCTTCTCCATCCATGGGATTTTCCAGGCAAGAGTACCGGAGTGGGTTGCCATCTCCTTCTCCAGGGATCTTCCTGACCCAGGGACTGAACCTGGGTCTCCCGCATTACAGGCAGACACTTTACCCTCTGAGCCACCAGGGAAGCCCTGTGCTTGTCTCATACTTGCCTTATAATATATATTACATTTAAGGAAAGTTTTGTTAATTGGAAACCATAAAACGGTATCACCTCTAAATTTAATTTTTTTTAAATTATATTTTGTGTTGGACTTAAAAATATTTCCATCAGATATTTCTTTTTTTCCATAGGAAGTATCTATCCCATATTTTGAACATTTTCCTTTTATGATTGCAACATTTCTTCTTTTTGGCTGTGGCATGCAGGGTCTTAGTTCCCCAACCAGGGGTCAAACCCACACCACCTTTAGTGGAAGGATGGGGTCTTAACCACTGGACCACCAGGGGAAGTCCCTGCAATAATTCTTATACAGTTTATGATACTTTTTCTGTTGTGGGTATTAAATATTTTTCTTGTGTGTGAATATTTTTCCTAGAATAATCATTTAATGATTATGGTTAATAAATAGTGAACAGCAACTTACCAGACATCATTAGAGACAAAGTCCTGAATTTAGACTCCAAATTTTGATGAGGTATAGATAGTATATAAACAGATAAATCTGTAGTTTGTCATGCCATGATAAATACTTAAAAATAACAGAATAAAGGATCTGGAAAGTGTTAGGATATGATAAGGTGGTAGTGGAAAGCCTCTCTTGACAAGAGAACTTTTGGAAAGACAGGTATAGGTAGGCCTTTTGGACCCTGGGTATGTGTGAGAGAAGTGGGTCAGACAGAGTAAACACATGAAAGAGGTAAAGTTGTATTTAATATATTTTTAGAGAGCAAGAAAGTTGGGTTTCTGAGAGGGATGTACATCCATCTGCTTTCCATCTTTTGTCTTCTCAATTCTTTGACTGTTTGCTTTTTAGTTTTGTATTATTACAAGCACACACAAAAAAAGAGGAAAAAAAAATTAGAGGCTAAAAATCTTTTCAGAGATTTTTGTTGCATTTGGAGTGGCAGAAGCAGTAAATATTCATGTATAATCTGCCATTTCTTTTAAAAATCCTCTGTTGTTATGATGAGGATTTAAATATGTATTATATAGTCAATATTCTAAAATAATAGTTATTATTTTAAACAATTCAATTCAGTTCAGTTCAGTTGCTCAGTTGTGTCTGACCCCTTACAACCCCATGGACTGCAGCAGCCAGGCCTCTCTCTCCATCGCCAACTCCTGGAATTTACTCAAGCTCACGTCCATTGAGTTGGTGATGCCATTCAAAAATCTTATACTCTGTCATCACCTTCTCCTCCTGCCTTCAATCTTTCCCAGCATCAGGGTCTTTTCACATGAGTCAGTTCTTCACATTAGGTGGCCAAAGTATTGGAGTTTCAGCTTCAACATCAGTCCTTCCAATGAACACCCAGGACTGAACTCCTTTAGGATGGACTGGTTGGATCTCCTTGCAGTCCAAGGGACTCTTCAAGAGTCTTCTCCAACACCACAGTTCAAAAGCAGCAATTCTTTGGTGTCCAGCTTTTTTAATAGTCCAACTCTCATGTCCATATATGACTATTGGAAAAACCATAGCTTTGACTAGACAGACCTTTGTTGGCAAAGTAATGTCTCTGCTTTTTAATATGCTGTCTAGATTGGTCATAACTTTTCTTCCAAGGAGCAAGCATATTTTAATTTCATGGCTGCAATCACCATCTGCAGTGATTTGGAGCCCAAAGAAGTAAAGTCTGTCAATGTTTCCACGTTTCCCCATCTATTTACTATGAAGTGATAGGACAGGATGCCATCATCTTAGTTTTCTAAATGTTAAGTTTTATGCCAACTTTTTCACTCTCCCCTTTCACCTTCATCAGGAGGCTCTTTATTTCTTCTTTGCTTTCTGCCATAAGGGTGGTGTCATCTGCATATCTGAGGTTATTGATATTTCTCCCGGTAATCTTGATTCCAACTTGTGCTTCATCCAGCCCAACGTATCTCTTGATGTACTCTGCATATAAGTTAAATGAGCAGGGTGACAATATACAGTCTTAATGTACTCCTTTTCCTATTTGTTGCATATCCAGTTCTAACTGTTGCCTCTTGAGCTGCATACAGATTTCTCAGGAGGCAGGTCTCATGGTTCTGGTATTCCCATCACTTTAAGAATCTCCCATAATTTGTTGTGGTCCACACAGTCAAAGGCTTTGGCATAGTCAATAAAGCAGAAATAGATGTTTTTCTGGAATTTCGATGATCCAACAGATGTTGGCAATTTGATCTCTGGTCCCTCTGCCATTTCTAAATATAGCTTGAACATCTGGAAGTTCACAGTTCATGTACTCTTGAAGCCTGGCTTGGGGAATTTTGAGCATTACTTTGCTAGTGTGTGAGATGCGTGCAATTGTGTGGTAGTTTGAGCATTCTTTGGCATTGCCTTTCTTTGGGATTGGAATGAAAACTGACCTTTTCCAGTCCTGTGGCCACTGCTGAGTTTTCCCAAATTTGCTGGCATATTGAGTGCAGCACTTTCACAGCATCATCTTTTTAGATTTGAGATAGCTTAACTGCAATTCTATCACCTCCACTAGCTTTGTTCGTAGTGATGCTTCCTAAGGCCCACTTGACTTCACATTCCAGGATGTCTGGCTCTAGGTGAGTGATCACACCATTGTGATTATCTGGGTCATGAAGATCTTTTTTGTATATTTCTTCTGTTTTTTCTTGCCACCTCTTAATATCTTCTGCTTCTGTTAGGTCCATACCATTTCTGTCCTTTTTTGTGTCCATCTTTGCATGAAATATTCCCTTGGTATCTCTAATTTTCTTGAAGAGATCTCTAGACTTTCACATTCTATTGTTTTCCTCTATTTTAAACACAATTGGGTAAGAAGAAATCCAGAGAAAGGCTGTGTGATTGCATCATTAGGAGAAATATCTTATTGTATCAATATACTGAGCTGGCTTAAAATCAGCATTAAAAAAACTAAGATCATGGCATCTGGTCCCATCACCTCATGGCAAATAGAACGGTAAAAAGTGGAAGCAGTGACTGACTTTTATTTTCTTGGGCTCCAAAATCACTGTGGATGGTGACTGCAGCCATGAAGTTAAAAGACACTTGCTCCTTGGAGAGAAAGCTATGGAGACCTAGACAGTGTTTTAAAAAGCAGAGACATCACTGCTGACAAAGGTCCATATAGTCAAAGCTGTGGTTTTTCCAGTAGTCATGTATGGGTGTGAGAGATGAACCATAAAGAAGGCTGAGTATTGAAGAATTGATGCTTTTGAATTGTGGTGCTGGAGAAGCCTCCTGAGAGTCCTTTGGCCAGCAGGGAGATCAAACCAGTCAATCCTAAAGGAGTCAACCCTGAGTATTCATTGGATAGACTGATGCTGAAGCTGAAGTTCCAATGCTTTGGCTATATGATGCAATAAGCTGGCTCATTGCAGAAGACCCTGATGCCGGGAAAGATTGAAGTCAAAAGGAGAAGGAGGTGGCAAGAGGATGAGATGGTTAGATAGCATCATTGACTTAATGGACATGAATCTGAGCGAACTCTGGGAGATTGTGAAGGACAGGGAAGTTTGGCATGCTACAGTCCATAGGATCACAAGGAGTGGGACACGACTTAGCAACAGAGCAACAACAACAAATACTGAGTCTCCTGAGACAAATACTGAGGTACTTGAGGTTTGTTGGTGAGTAAAGGAAGAAATTCTTTCAAAAAGGGACTTTAGAAGTATTGTAATAGATTTCTTATGGTTGCCATAACATATTGTTATGAACTAGGTGGGTTAAAATGACAGAAATTATTCTCTCAAAGTTCTAGAAGTCAGAAGTCTGAAATTAACGTCTGCAGGCCCACTCTCCCCCTCAAGGTTCTAGTGGAGTGTCTTTCCTCCTCCAGCTTTTGATGGCCCCTGACTTCCCTTGATTTTGGGAGCAAAACTTCATTATCTTCTTTTGTCACATGACCTTTTCCCTGTATCTCAAATCTTCTTCTTTCTATAATAAGGAAACCAGTCAGTACTAAATGGTGAAAAACTGAAAGCTTTTCATTGAAAACCAGAAATAAGGATGCCCACTCTTGCCACTTTTATTCAACATAGTACTGGAAGCCCTAGACAGAGATATAGGCAAGAAAAAGAAATGAAAGGATTGCACTTTGGAAGGGAACAAGTAAAGCTGTTAGAATCTGCAGAAGACAGGATATAATATAAAGAAAAGTAAAAAAAACTGTTAGAACTAATAAACTCACTGAATTTATAGAATATGAGATCAATATACAAAAATCTGTTTCATTCTTATACACTAATACAATTAACAGAAAGAGAAATTAAGACAATAATCTCATTTACAGTTGAATCAAAAAGAATAAAATGGGTAGGATAAAGTTAACCAAGGAGGTGATTGACCTTTACAATGAAAACTATAAGAAATTAATGGAAAAAATTGAAGAAGACACAAATAAATGGAAAAATATTCTATGTTCATGGATTGGAACAATTAATATTGTTAAATGTCTACACTACCCAAAGCAATCTGTAGATTCAGTGCAATCCTTATCAATATTCCAATGGCTTTTTTTCACAGAAATAGAACAAACTATCCTAAAATTTGTATGGAGCCACAGAAGACCCTGAATAGCTTAAGCAGTTTTAAGAAAGAAGAAGAAAGCTGGATGCATCACACCCCTGATTTCAACTTTTATTACAAAGCTATAATATTGAAACAGCATGTTATTAGTATAAAAACAGACAGATCACTGGGGCAGCATAGGGAGTCCAGAACTCAACATGTATGGCCAATTAATTTATGACAAAGGAGTCATATATATACCCTGAAGAATGGATTCTCTCTTCAGTAAATTGTGTAGAGAAAACTGGATAGCCACATGCAAGAGTGAAACTGCACCGCTGTCTTACATCATACAGAGAAATTAACCCCAAATGTATTAAACACTGAAATCAGAAAACTTCTAGAATACAACATAGGCAATAAGCTCCTTGACATTGGGCTTGGTAATGATTTTTTAGGATCTGACACCAAAAACAAAGGCAACAAAAGCAAAAATACACAAATAGAACTATATAAAAAGAAAACCAAACCAAGGTTAGAAATAAAACAGATTGGCGGTTGCCAGAGGCAGGGAGTGGGAAGTGGGAAAAAATGGGTGAAGTGGGTCAAAGGGCAAAAGCTTCCAGTTATTAAATGACTCCTGGGGGTGTAACGTGAAGCATAGTAACTATCGGTACAAATACTGTGTTGCATATTTGAAAGTTCCTAAGAGAACAGATCTTAAAAATTCTCATTATAGGAAAGAAACTCTCTGGCTATATATATGGTAGCCAGTGTTGACTAGACTTCTTATTGTGATCATTTTGCAGTATATACAAATATTGAATCATTGTGTTGTATACCTGACATTAACATAACTTTGTTATATGTCAGTTATTCAGCTTCCTGGGTGGCTCAGGTGGTAAAGAATCTTTCTGCTTTGCAGGAGACCTGGGTTTGATCCCTTGGTCTGGAAGATCCCCTGGAGAATGGATTGGCTACCCCTGCCAGTATTCTTACCTGGAGGATTCCAGGGACAGAGGAGTCTGGCAGGATACAGTCCAAGGGATTGCAAAGAGGCAGACATGACTGTGTGAATAACATTATATGTCAGTTATATGTTAAAAAAGAGAGAGAGGAAACCAATCGTTGGATTTAGAGTAAATCCAAGATGATATCATGTCACAATTGTTAACTTAATTAAAAACTGTTTTATAAAAATTTTTAAATTGATAGGTACTAGAAAGTAGGAACTTGATATATCTTTTAAGGACACAGTTTAATCCATTAGAGCCTGCTCCCTAGAACTCCACAAATTTCTGCCCTTCCAAAGTACAAAATACATTTACCATATTGTAACATCCCCAGAAACTTCAGTTCATATCAGTAACAGCTCTGAGTCTAAAATACCATCTAAGTGTCATTAGCTAGAAAATCCCAAATGTTGTTACTAATTATCTAAACCAGATACAGGTGAGACTGGATATGATCCATCCTGGGGCAGAATTCTTCACTGGTACATCTGTCAAACTATATAACAAATCATCAATTTCTAGAATATAGTGGTTGAACACATATGGGATAGGCATTCCCATTTCAAAAAATAGGAATTGGAAGTAAAAAATGGGGACCACCAGATCTAAGCAAGTTTGAAACACAGAAGCACAAGGTCTTTTAGCTTTTAAGGCTTGAGAATAGTCTTGTCCGGCTTGATGCTCCACCCTGGGGGCTGAAAGCTGCAGTTGAGTGAGCCTCTGTAACTGTGACTTTGGCTTAGTCTGTATCTGGGTGCATGGCTGCAGCTGCTTTGCCCACTGTACTCATGGTTCTGGCCTGTTCATCCTCTACATCAGTGGCTTTGTCACCCTCTTCATGATTCTGCAGACTGTACACATAGCTTGAGCTTCTGCATCTAGGTCCATGGTCCTAGCCTCTCAACCCATGGCTCTGTTCTCAGAATCTTCCTGCTTTTACTTGAAGTTTATTGTATGTTTATAGCTATATAGCACTATCAGCCTGTGTATTCCTTGCTCAGTTCAGTTCAGTCGCTCAGTTGTGTCCAACTCTTTGCGACCACATTACCGCAGTATGCCAGGCCTTCCTGTCCATCACCAACTCCTGGAGTTTACCCAAACTCATGTCCATTGAGTTGGTATGCCATCTAACTATCTCATCCTCTGTCGTCCCCTTCTCCTCCTGCCTTCAATCTTTCCCAACATCAGGGTCTTTTCAGATGAGTCAGCTCTTCGCATCAGGTGGCCAAAATATTGGAGTTTGAGTTTCAACATCAGTCCTTCCAATGAACACCCAGGACTGATTTTCTTTAGAATGGACTGGTTGGGTCTTCTTGCACTCCAAGGGATTCTCAGGACTCTCCTCCAACACCACAGTTCAAAACCATCAATTCTTGTGCGTTCAGCTTTCTTTATAGTCCAACTCTCACATCCATATATGACTACTGGAAAAACTATAGCCTTGACTAGACGAACCGTTGCTGACAAAGTAGTCTCTGCTTTTAAATATGCTGTCTAGGTTGGTCATAACTTTCCTTCCAAGGAATAAGGGTCTTTTAATTTCATGGCTGCAATCACCATCTGCAGTGATTTTGGAGCCCAGAAAAATAAAGTCAGCCACTGTTTACTCTGTTTCCCCATCTATTTGCCATGAAGTGATGGGACCGGATGCCATGATCTTAGTTTTCTGAATGTTGAGCTTTAAGCCAACTTTTTAACTCTTCTCTTTCACTTTCAACAAACGGCTCTTTAGTTCTTCTTTACTTTCTGCCATAAGGATGGTGTCATCTGCATATCTGAGGTTATTGGTTTTTTCCCCAGCAATCTTGATTCCAGCTTGTGCTTCCTCCAGCCCAGCGTTTCTCATGATGTTCTCTGCATATAAGTTAAATAAGCAGGGTGACAATATACAGCCTTGACCTACTCCTTTTCCTGTTTGGAACCGGTCTGTTGTTGCATGTCTAGTTCTAACCATTGCTTCCTGACCTGCATACGGGTTTTTCAAGAGGCAGGTCAGGTGGTCTGGTATTCCCATCTCTTTCAGAATTTTCCACAGTTTATTGTGATCCACACAGTCAAAGGCTTTGGCATAGTCAATAAAGCCGAAATAGCTGTTTTTCTGGAACTCTCTTGCTCTTTCGATGATCCAGCAGATATTGGCAATTAGATCTCTGGTTCCTCTGCCTTTTCTAAAACCAGCTTGAACATCTGGAAGTTCACAGATCATGTATTGCTGAAGCCTGGCTTGGAGATTTTTGAGCATTACTTTACTAGCGTGTGAGATGAGTGCAGTTGTGCGGTAGTTTGAGCATTCTTTGGCATTGCCTTTCTTTGGGATTGGAATGAAAACTGACCTTCTCCAGTCCTGTGGCCATTGCTGAGTTTTCCAAATTTGCTGACATATTGAGTGCTGCACTTTCACAGCATCATCTTTTAGGATTTGAAATACATCAACTGGAATTCCATCACCTCCACTAGCTTTGTTCGTAGTGATGCTTCTTAAGGCCCACTTGACTTCACATTCCAGGATGTCTGGCTCTAGGTGAGTGATCACACCATCGTGATTATCTGGGTCATGAGGATCTTTTTTGTATAGTTTTTCTGTGTTCTTGCACCTCTTCTTAATATCTTCTGCTTCTGTTAGGTCCCTACCATTTCTGTCCTTTATTGAGCCCATCTTTGCATGAAATGTTCCCTTGGTATCTCTAATTTTCTTGAAGGGATCTTAGTCTTTCCTATTCTATTGTTTTCCTCTATTTCTTTGTATTGATTGCTGAGGAAGGCTTTCTTATCACACCTTGCTATTCTTTGGAACTCTGCATTTAAATGGGTATATCTTTCCTTTTCTTTTTGCTTTTCGCTTCTCTTCTTTTCACAGCTATTTGCAAGGCCTCCTCAGACAGCCATTTGCTCTTTTTGTTGTGTTTTTGTTGTTGTTGTTGTTGTTCTTTGTAGAATCCCAGAAATCCAGTACCCTTCTCTCATTTCCTTCCATTTTTGTCTCTTTCTCTCCATCCAGGTTTGCTGGTATAACATTCTTAAAAACCTTGTGCATCTCCTGTGTAATCTGAAAGGATTAATGCCAATAAACAGGTGGTGGTTATTCAGTCACTCAGTTGTGTCTAACTCTTTTTAACCTCAGGGACTGTAGTATGACAGGCTTCCCTGTTCTTCACCATCTCCTTGAGTTTGGTCAAACTTATGTCCATTTAGTCAGTGAGGCCATCCAACCATTTCATCTTCTGTTGTCTCCTTCTCCTCCTACCTTCACTCTTTCCCAGCATAAGGATCTTATCCATTGAGTTGGGTCTTTTCCATTAAGTCGGCTCTTTGCACCAGGTAGCCAAAGTATTGGAGCTTCAGCTTCAGCATCAGCCCTTCCAATGAGTATTCAGTGTTGATTTATTTTAGAATTGACTAGTTTGATCTTCTTGAATTCCAAAGGACTCTCAAGAGTCTTCTCCAGCACCAGTTTGAAGGCATCATTTCTTCAGCACTCAGCCTATTTTATTGTCCAGTTCTCACATCCATCTGTGACTACTGAAAAAACTATAGCTTTGACTATATGGACCTTTGTTGGCAATGTAATGTCTCTGCTTTTTAATACGCTGCCTAAGTTTGTCATAGCTTTTCTTCCAAGGAGCAAGCATCTTTTAATTTCGTGGCTGCAATCACCATCTGCCGTGATTTTGGAGCTCAAATAAAGTCAGCCACTGTTTCCACTGTTTCCCTGCCTTTTTGCCATGAAGTAATGGGACTGGATGCCAGGATCTTTGTTTTTTGAATGTTGAGTTTTAAGCCATTTGTTTTATTCTCCTCTTTTACCTTCATCAGGAGGCTCTTTAGTTCTTCTTGGCATTCTGCCATAGGGTGTTGTCATCAGCATATCTGAGGTTATTGATATTTCTCCCAGCAATCTTGATTCCAGCTTATGCTTCATCAAGCCTGACATTTCACATGAAACCTGTATTTCCTAAAGCTGTAACTAGGTTCAACAAACTTGATGACTGATAATAGCAGAAATTTTTTCTCTCACAGATACAGGAAATAAAGTCTAAAATGAACATGTTGGCAGTGATGTTCTTGGAGTTGGCATTCTGTGCCTTGAAGTAGCTGAAGTCAGTTTCTGCCTCCTTCTTCACTAGTCTCACTCCCCTTTCTTATAGGGAAACTAATCTTAGAACTTAGGGTTCACTCTGTGTCCAAGGTAATCTTATCTTGGGATATCAAAGACCCTAGTTCCAAATTACATACACAGATACTAGCAATTAGGAGATTATCTCTTTTGAGGATGTCACAGTTCAATCCACTGCAGGGCACCAAAGGTGAATCTCAGTGTATTTTAAAATGTGAATGCAAATCATAATATGTGGATAGAAACACTCAGAATATGAAGACAAATGATGAAAACATGAAAAAATGACTTTTATTATTAAGCCATTTTTCTTTTCTCCATCAAGATATTAACTATTTTGAGAGACAGTGTTGTTAGAAAGTCCCTTTCTGTTATAAGAATTTAAAATATAGCCAAACTTTGGAGAGCAGGCTTAAAATGAGAAAAGTTGTAAGAAATTAGAATTTGATGATGTTGATATCCTTACTGAATGGTGGGGTAATGTTTGTAGATGTATACGTAAGGCATAAGTCTTTCCCATTAACTGTTGCAAGCTGTCTGCTCTTCCTTCTTTCCCTGTCTTTATCCTCCTT
Source organism: Bos indicus (assembly GCF_029378745.1). Taxonomy (NCBI): domain Eukaryota; kingdom Metazoa; phylum Chordata; class Mammalia; order Artiodactyla; family Bovidae; genus Bos; species Bos indicus. The sequence continues at coordinate 81,370,573 of NC_091764.1, read as the reverse complement.
TCTTCCTTCCTTCCTCCTTTTCCTTCATCATCTTTTCCTCTCCCTTTCTCCTTTCCATTCCTTTCTTTTCTTTCTGTTTGGCTTGAATTAGCTTTGAGCATCTGCTTCTCAAGGCACTTTGCCTTTGAAGACTTTAACAAAGTTGAAAATAAATAGTAATTTGTTTTAAATGTGGCACAGAGTGGAGTTTCTGCCTTTCCCTTTGGAGCAAATAATAAGGTGACATTGAAGTAGCAATAGGAGCAATGCCAATCCAATCAACAAATTAGCTAAGAATTTAGCCAGGGTTATGCAAGGGGCCAAATTCTCAGGCTTTGAAGGATTTGGCCTTTATTCTTTAATGGGTTATATTTGGTGGAGAAATTGTTTTGTTAACAGAGCAATGATAGTGACAACAATAATGGCACTGCTATAAACATACCATCTTCTGTTACGGATTGCACTTGAGTAGTTGTTTTCATCTTTAAACTAAATCGGCTATGGCCTGCTTACTCATTTCTCATTTGAAGGTATTAATTCTTTCCTAAAAGTTTGCTTTAGACATGGATGTGACGTTGTCACATTTGCGTTTTGTAAGGTGGCATGTAGGAAAGTCAGTTACCTCAGTGCTGGTGTGAAGACATCATGGGACTTTTTTTGCATACCATCATCCATTGTATCTGTTAGAAAAGTTCGAGAAGAAGCTTGTTTCATTATGTTTTTTTTGACTGAGAGGGGGACACAGAGCCAATAGTTTGGGTTCTGTGTGCTGATGAAATCCATACAGGTGGGCTAAGTTGGCCATTAGTGGGTCAGGGCCAGACATGAAAATTAACTCTTTGAAAAATTTTGGAAATCTTAAGCTAATGGGACATACATATTAAGGGTGTCTGTTTCAGTACTGGATACAGTTGATTATGGCACTAAGGCTTTATTTCCATATGTAAGATTACTTTACCTTTAGGCTGATTCTTCCATGCTTGTGTTATTTTTTTTCTCCCTTTTTATATTTGGCTAAGAATTTGAGTTAGCCTGTGAAACTGACTTGGTAATACTTTGAAGGATCCTGTCATGTATTGTTTTTACTGGTTGTGTAGGGAAACTAAGAAATGAGGGGGCAAGGAGGCAAAGATTAAACGTACATTCAATGGGAAAGACTTTGCTGCATCATGCCAGTGAAACCTACTTTTCTTTATTATAGAACACAACTAGGCTTGTTGCAGCTATTGAATGTGGGGTCAGTAAGAGATGGAGAGGTGGTGTTTTATTGTTTTTGTTCTGTTTTGACAAAGTGGATTCCTATGGGATAATTTCATCTTTGTGCTTTTCTGACATTTATAATTGGGCCATATGTTGGATTCTTCAGATTTTGGTGGGAGCAGTTTATACCATTTCTCACTCCAAATCTTTCAGTGCATTGGTTAGATGTTATCCCACTATTTTTATTTTGATTTCTTGCCCTGCAAATTTCCTTTTGGAATATCTGGAGATGGTTATGACTGCCTTACCCAATATAGTGGATTTGTAAGGGATATAATCTTGTGGCTTCAGAGAGAGAGTGGTGATGACACCTGAATTAGAAAACTTTTCTCAATCAGGCTATATTAGCTAATTATATTCTACTAATTATGCTCAGCCTAATTATAGACTTGTTCTTGGCCAAAGAATTTGGAAAGTGAAAAGCAACTGCTTTCTAATAGGTGAAGTAGAATGGTGGATTGGACTTGTGAATTTTCCTTTCTCCCTCTGTCCCTCCCTCCCTCCCTCCATTCCTTGCTTCCTACCTTCTGTCCTTCTCAAGTTTTTTTTTTAAACTACTGTAATAATTCATTCCAAATACATCAGTCAAATGTTGCCTTTTACCATCTTTACTGGAGAGGATCCTGCTACTATGCATCAATCAATTTATTAGAGATGATTAGTATGGGCTTCCCAGGTGGCACTAGTAATAAAGAACCTGCTTGCCAATGCAGGAGACATAAGAGACATGGCCTTGACCCCTGAGTTGGGAAGAGCCCCTGGAGGAGGACATGGCAACCCACTCTAGTATTCTTCCCTGGAGAATCCCATGGACAGTGGAGCTTGGCAGGCCGTAGTCTATAGGGTCGCACAGAGTTGGACACGACTGAAGCGACTGTGCACACAGCACACAGTATGGGTTCTACTGGATTTTTTAATGGCCAATAATAATGTGAATTGTTAAGTGTTTATCAGCTTTTCCCATAAGCTTTGGCTTAAAAATATTTTTCTGCATGAATTGTGATTCAAATATTTGAATAGAGTTTTGTCATCAATATAGCAATGAGATTTTAAAGTTTTTTTAAAGTTGCCAGTTTCTCATTTTCCCATGAAACATCTATATTTGTTAATTTTGTGGTTCCTATTTACCCGTGTATTCAATCAAAGATAATTTTTCAGCAACAAACGTGCAGGCATATTAAAATACTAGAGTTAATGTATGTTTAATAATTTTGACAAAGGATTGATATTGGGTGATTGTGGGTAGCAGAGAATTGGTTAATGTGCTTCTGGTAACATTTGAAAAGCACCTTTCACATTTTTGTCAGACCAGAATTTCTGGTTGACAGTAATGAATTGATGAATGACCATTTCATTTTTACCAAGAGTGATCAGTTTGTGTGTTATTTTCATCAGATATTGTTCATTGTTGTTCAGCTGCTAAGTTGTGTCCGACTCTGCAATTCCATGGACTGTAGTATGTCAGGCTTCCCTGTCCTTCACTATCTTCTGGAGTTTACTCAAACTCATGTCCTTCAGAAGGGGTGACTTATGACAGATTAGTCTATTTATTAATGAGTTTTTATAGAAAGCAAATCTATTAAAAAGCAGTTTGGAATGTACTCAGATATCAGATAGTTCAGTCTTTGTCATGATATTTTTTAGTAAACATCAGGCTGGCAGATCAGAAGATGTGATTTAGCCTTTGCCCTGCCCTCTCTGATAACTCAGTGATCTTGAACAAATTTCTTGGTCTCTCAGCCTTAGTTTCCTCATTTGTAAAATAAATGCATTGAAAAAACTTACCTTTGAAGTCCTGTTTAGAAACTCTGTAGCTTTATTTAAGGTGAGGGCATTTTCCTGAATTTTCCCATTCTAATGATGGTTTGGGGTTTGACATTTTGAAAGAAAGCTATCATTGTGGTCAGATTTGGTTTTGACTGCTTTGAACATAGGTTGTAAATTTTTGGCTCTATTTTCTTGAAATAAGAATTTCAGGCCATGTATGACTATTTGGTTATTCCTGTGTTTTTCTTTTGGTAACTGGGAAGCCTGGTCTGTTACAATGTAGTTGTATGATTACCATCAGTAACTTTGAAGTAAGCAAAGTGGGTTGATTTATCTAGCTAGTTTTAACATACAGTATCATACAATGATATCATAGAATGTTATTCATTGTTGTTCAATTGCTAAGTTGTGTCTGACTCTTTGCGACCCCATGGACTGTAGCACACCAGACTTCCCTGTCCTTCACTATCTTCTGGACTTTTCTCAAACACATGTCTGTCAGGAGTTGGTAGTATATTTTTGAAATGATTTCATCCAACTCTCTTATTTAATAGGTAAAGAAACCTGCTCAAAGATGTTTCTTAATTTACATGCTGGGCTTATATCAGAAAAAGAACATTGATCATAATCTCATTCATTCATTCACTCAACAAACAGATATGTGAATCTATCAAATAGCCTTCTTTTTGAAGACCAAATTTTAAATACATTTTTAACAATTCTTATTATGATTTTAAATAACTCTCTCTGTTGAGCACCATTCTTACTTACCTAATGTATTTGGCCTTCAGATCCTGTCCATTCAATCTCATCTTTATTCAGTCCTTATTTAGTGAACTGACATTATATACAAGGTGCCGTTTGAGATATGTATGTTCAATGGCAAGTGAAATTTCGCCTTCCTAAATTGAACTTAATGTCAGATTTTGAAATCTCCTTACTGTCAGTCTTTTCTTCACTTTCCAAAGTGCCATAGGGTTAAGAGTATCATCATTATCTTCCGCAGTATGTGAGAAAGATGGGCAATGAAGAGTACAAAACAGTAAGTAGTGATAAGTGCAATGAATAAAAATAAAGCATGATTAGTGGACAATGATGAGTGTGTGCTGTTTTATATAGGGTGGTCATCGAGCATCCCTCTGGTACAATGGTTTTTGAGTAGTATTCAGAGGAAATGAGTGTGTGATATCTGGGGTGAAGAGTATATCAAACACAGCAAATAACTTCAATAGCCTTATGGTAATAATGTGCTTATAATGGTTTGAGGAAGGCCAGTGACAACAGATGGAAGATTTAGGGAGAGAGGGGTATAACTTTGGGCTATGAGAGGGATTATAGAGTTTATTTGCAGTAATGTGGAAGCTTAGAAATTGTAGTCAGATGTGTGATATTTTTTTATTTAACAGATATTTATTGAGTACCCACACTATGCCTGGTAATATTTTACATGTTACGGATACTGTGGTGAACAATTTATGCCATCATAGAAATTACATTCTTTGTGATTGCCCTCAAGTTTTAGGGTGAAGTGTCTGCCTAAAATGTGGGAGACATAGCTTCAATCCCTGGGTTGGGAAGATCCCCTGGAGAAGGAAATGGCAACCCACTCCAGTACTCTTGCCTGGAAAATCCCATGGACAGAGAAGCCTGGTAGGCTACAGTCCATGGGGTTGCAAAGAGTCGGACACGACTGAGCGACTTCACTTTCACTTTCAAGTTTTGAAGGACTATTTTTGCTGCAGTCTTGGAAGAAGGGTAGAATCAAAGAGGCAGGGATGTTGAGAAATGATCGTAGTGTGGACTAGAGAAGTAGCAGTGGAGATGTTGACAACTGTCCAGATTGTAGATCATGAGATGGAGACATTAGGAGGTTTAAATAAGTAAATAAATGACCCAATATTTGCAAAGGGTTTGGAACAGTGCCTGGCACACAGTTGTATTGCTAGAGACTTTGTTAAAGAAATTTTAATCAGGTGTTTTAGCCTTTGTTGACATTAACAAAGTTAAAGACTTTGTTAAAGAAATAAAAATGAACATCAAGCCAGTAGGGTTTTGTGACATATTACTTGTGGATTGTGATGGGAAAAAAGGAGAGAAACTAAAAATGATTTCAGAATTTTTTTGAGCGAAGGGAAGATTAGTAAAGGAAAATAAAAGGTTTGACATTGGACATGTTAATTTTGAGATTTCTTTTAGATATACATGTAAAGAGCTTAAGAGGCAGCTAGATAAAGAAATCTGAGGATTAGCTATGGCAGAATTGGGGATAAAATTTAAAAAGTAGTACAAAGATGATATTTAAGTTTATTTATCAGTTGAACAAGTTAAAGAAGAGGTCTCATTCTCAGGAACTCCTGCAGTTTGAGATTGGGGCAGTGAAGAATAGCAAACAGGATGGACTGAGAAGGAGAAGAAACGAATGAAGAAAATATTTCAAGAAGGAAGAGGGGTGGATTGGGCTTGGTGATTGGCAGCAATAGAGGCTACATGATTTTTGAATCTTTTTATATTTTCTTAAAAAAAAAAAAAAAAAAAAAAAAAAACTAGTCTAAGGTAGTTAAGGGGGAAAAGTCCATAAGTAACATCTTGAATAGGAAAATAGATGTCAGTTATGCTTATATGACTTATGGTGCAGAAGCTAGTAGAGCTGAACCATTGATGGCAACAAGATAGGCATGTCTCTCACATCCCTGCTTGAGTGATGGAGGGGAACATAAAGGGGATTTAGGGTGGTTCTGGGGGCCTAGAGACCCAAGTATTGCCATGCCAAAAGAAGCAGTTCCCACTCAGAGTAGAGGATCTGGAAGGACTGAGGACAGCAGCTAAAGCTGGCTGAGTCTCTGAGCCCTCATTTCTTTTGGAAATACACAGAGAAAGTACCCATCTTAAAGTCATCCATGCTAAGGAGGATGGTAAAGCATCGGACAGACACTGAAGGGGGAGAATGTTCAGATACTGGTAGGGAGGGTATCAGAGAAAGCATTTATCAGAAAGTACTCAAGAAGTCGCTGCATTGGAAAAACACTTTTTTCTTTTTAAAACCTTATAATAGCAACAGAAGAGGAAGCCCTAGAATCATGAGGAAGTTCTTCAGGCTAACTTCAACTCAGAGTAAACTACTACATGGTTAAGAGAAAAGGATTGCTGCGGAACTGAGTACAGTGATGGAAGCATTTGAACAGCAGGAAAAATCAGAAATAGAACAACAGTTCAGAAATGAGAAAAGAACAAATAAGATATAGCTGATAGAAAAAAGACATAAAAGAAAAAAAATCCCAAAATGAAGATTAAGCCTGAAGGAATAAAAGAGGGAATGCAATAGTATAGAAAGAAAAAAATAATAAAGCATGACAAAATGAAAACTAACATAAATGAAGAAGAATTTGAGAGAAAGGAATAATTATAGAAAACAAACAGTATGTTCGTTTTTACCCGATCCAGTATGTGTGTAATTGGATTCCCCGAAGAGGAAGACTAAAGAGGTGAAACAGAACTGTATGAAAAATGTAATTCAACCACCTTACATGATATGAAAGAAGACTGGGACCTATTTTGAAAATGTACATGTATACCTGAAAAAATAGACCCCTAACAGTCAATTATGGGAGAAGGCAATGGCACCCCACTCCAGTACTCTTGCCTGGAAAATCCCATGGACGGAGGAGCCTGGTAGGCTGCAGTCCATGGGGTCCTTAAGAGTCAGACACGACTGAGCGACTTCACTTTCACTTTTCACTTTCATGCATTGGAGAGGGACATGGCAACCCACTCCAGTGTTCTTGCCTGGAGAATCCCAGGGACAGAGGAGCCTGGTGGGCTGCCGTCTGTGGGGTCGAGCAGAGTCGGACACGACTGAAGTGACTTAGCAGCAGTAACAGTCAATTATGAGACATCTTCTAGTGACTTTAAACAAAGTGTTTTTCAAAATAATACCTTGGAAATCTGTAACTCCAGTGACTCTGCTTTTTTGGTTTTCCCAGGATAGTCTATATTTATACTGTTATCCTAGTGCAGTTATTAGGGAGAAGGCAATGGCACCCCACTCCAGTACTCTTGCCTGGAAAAATCCCATGGACGGAGGAGCCTGGTAGGCTGCAGTGCATGGGGTCGCTAAGAGTCGGACACAACTGAGCGACTTCACTTTCACTTTTCACTTTCATGCATTGGAGGGGGAAATGGCAACCCACTCCAGTGTTCTTGACTGGAGAATCCCAGGGATGGTGGGGCCTGGTGGGCTGCCGTCTATGGGGTTGCACAGAGTTGGACAGGACTGAAGTGACTTAGCAGCAGCAGCAGCAGTGCAGTTATTAACAGAAACTCCTTTTATTCTCAAAAGTGACCCAATTTGGAAAATAAATTGTATAGTCAATCTAAATATAAAATAAAATTAGATCCATGACAGACGTTTTAAAAAACACACTATATGCCAACAAAATAATGTAAGATAATTAGAATACTAAAATAAAGTATGAATCAGCACAGCTAACTGGTTTTCTATTTTAAAAGCTGCAAATGGTTCTCAGCAATCAGAAACGTAAAGATTATTATTCTCTTGGTTGTTTATGAGAAATATTTCACCTCAGTGAATTCCAAGAAGTAAAATTTTAAAACCAGCATTCTCTGATCAGAGTAAAACAAAATTAGAAATGAAATAGCAAAATCAAAGAAAATTAAATTGACACAAACATACTATTTTTTTCTTCCACCAGTGTAGTTTTTTGGCATTCATGTAACATTTGCAGAACGTATAATTCATCATTTAAAATGATATAAAATATAGTTCAGTGTTTTTTTTTAAGTATATTCACAATATTGTTGTACTGTCACTAGTATCTAACTGGCCAGATAGTATCATCACCTGAAGCAGCCTTGAATGCATTAAGCAGTTGCTCCCTAGGTCTCTTCTCCCCCAGCGCCTGACAGTTGCCAATCTACTTTCTGTTTCTGGATTTACCTATTTTACCTATTTACCTACTTTGGACATTTCCTCATAAAATGAAACCATGGAATATGCAGCCTCTCGTGTCTAGCTACTTCGGCATAGCATAATGGTTTCAAGGTTCTTTCATATTAAAACATGTATCATTTCATTCCTTTTATGGGTGAAGAATATTCACTTGTATGGATAATACTTCATTTAAAAAAGCTATTAGTTGATGAAAATTTACATTGTTTTTACTTTTTTGCTATTATTAAATAATGCTCATGTGGACGTTTGTGTCCAAGTTTTTGTGTAAATGTATATTTTCAATGCCCTTGGGTGTATAATTAAGAGTGAAATTTCTGGGACATTTGGTAAGTCTATGTTTAATTAAATCTACCTTTAATTTTTTGAGAAGCTACCAAACCTTTTCAGTGTTGAAGAACCATTTTACATTTCAACCAGCAAAGTGGAAGGGTTTCAGTTTCTCCACCTCCTTACTAATACTTACTTTATGAATTTTAATTATAGCCATGCTGGTGGATGCCAGTGGTTTTGACTTGAATTTCTATAATGGCTAATGATGTTGAACATTTGTTTCTTTGGAGAAATAGCTACGCAAGTTCTTTGCCCATTTTCAAAGTTTGGTTATCTTTTTGTTGCTGATTTACAAGAGTTGCTTATATATCCTGGATAACAGATCTTAGATCTGTTGATATTTTTACAGATATTCAGTGGGTTTCTTTTCTGCTTTCTTAGTAGTATCCTTTAATGCACAAAGTTTTAAGTTAGGTATTTAGGTTCTTTGCTTGTGCTTATATTTTAGTGTCATAGTTTTAGAAACTGTTACCTAATCCAAGGTGATAAAGGTGTGTACCTATCTTTTCCTACAAGAATTTAGTAGTTTTATCTTTTCGATTCAGGAATTTGATTCATTTGGTTTTAATATTTATACATCATGTGAGTTGGGGTTCCAGGTTTAGCCTTTTGCATGTGTGTCCAGTTTCCCACCATCATTTGTTGATAGAATTATTCTCTCCCTATTGAACTGACATGTTTACTCTTGTCAAAAATCAGTTGCTTATAGATACATAAACTTATTTTGAAGCACTCATTTTTATTTTCCACTGGAACCTCTATCCTTAAGCAAATATTACATTGTTTTGGCTACTGCAGCCCTTTGCTCAGTTTTGGAATTAGGACGTGTAAGTCCTCTGACGTTGCTTTATTTTTTGAAATTATTTTAGCGACTTATAATCACTTGCAATTCTATATGAATTTTAGGATGAGCTTGTCTGATTCTTCAAAATAAAGTCACTGGAATTTTGATAGGGATTGCATTGAATCTATAGATAAAATTTGGGAGTGGTGACACTTAACATATTAAATCTGCAAATCCAGGAATACAGGATGTCCTTCCTATTTTTTAAGACTCTACAATGTTTTATAGTTAGTAGTGTAAAAATTTCACACTTCTTTGGTAAAAAAGTATTTCTAAGTATTTTAACCTTTTTTATGCTATTGTAAATGGAATTGTTTTCTTTATTTCATATTTGGATTGTTCATGAAAGTGTGTAGAAATACAACTGATTTTGTGTGTTAATTTTGTTTCTTATAATGTTGTTGAACTTGTTTATTTAATAGTATTTAATAATATTTTGTTTATTAGACCTAATAGTTTTTCAGTTTCCCATATGTAAAATCATGTCTTCTGAAAATCAGGATAGTTTTACTTCTTCATTTCTAATCTAATAATTTCTAAGAACTCTTTTTATTTATTTTTCTTGCCTGATGCCCTTGCTAGAATTTCAGTATACTGTTTAATGGAGTTGGAAAGAGTAGGCATTCTTGTCTTGTTCCTGATGTTAGGGGAAAGTCTTCAGTCTTTCATCAATAATATGATTTCAGCTGTTTGAGAAACTGAGTAGCTATTTCTCCAAAGAAACAAATGTTCAACATCATTAGCCATTATAGAAATTCAAGTCAAAACCACTGGCATCCACCAGCATGGCTGTAATTAAAATTCAGAAAATAAGTATTGGTAAGGAGGTGGAGAAACTGAAACCCTTCCACTTTGCTGGTTGAAATGTAAAATGGTGCTTCCACAGTGAAAAAGGGATTTTCACAATGTCTTTTATCAGGTTGAAGATATTGCTTTTTGTTCTTAATTTTCTGAATATTTTCATCATGAAAGTTAGCTTGATCTTGTCACTGTTTTTCTAGGTACTGAGATAATCTTGCAGGCTTTTATTTCCTTCATTGTTTTAATGTGGTATATTAAATGGATTGATTTTTATATGTTGAACCACCTATACATTCCTGAGATAACTTACACTTGGTCCTAGGCTATAGACTTTTAAATATGCTGTTGGATTCTGCTTACTGCTTTGTCTTTTTCTTGTGTTGTCTTTGTGTGGCTTTGCATTAGTGTAATACTGGCCTTATAGAATTAGTTAGGGCATGTTTTCTCATCTATATGAGAAAGGTTGGTGTTAATCCTTTTGTAAACATTTGTTAGAATTCACCACTAAAGTCATTTGAAAGGATTTTCTTTTGTGTGAAGTGTTTTTGATTACTGGATTCAGTCTCCTTACTTGTTATAGGTCTGTTTGGTTTTCTGTTTCTTCTTGAGTCAATTTTGGTAGTTTGCATATTTCTAGGAATTTGTGCCTTACAACTTTGTTATCTAATTTGTTGGCATGTTGTTTTTGTTCAGTCACTAAGTCATATCTGACTCTTTGCAGCCCCATGAACTGTAGTGTGCCAGGATTTCCTGTCCTTCACTTTCTCCCAAACTTTGCAAAAATTCATGTCCATTGAGTTGGAGATGCTATCTAACCATCTCATCCTCTGCTACCCTCTTCTCCTTTTACCTTCAATCTTTCCCAGCATCAGGGTCTTTTAGTGGTTCATAATATTTTTGTATGTTCTTTTTGTTTCTTTAAGTTCAGTAGTAAGCCCTTTCCTTGTTATTAATTTTACTAATTTGACTTATCCCTTATCTCTTTTTTTTTTTTTTTTTCCTGCCTTGGTCAATGAATGTTTGTCGTATTGCTGATTTTTTATAAAGAACCAACTTTGGTCCAGTTGATTTTCTCTATTGATTTCTATTCTTTTCTTTATTTTCTTTTAGTTTCCTTCATTATGCTTGCTTTGGTTTATTCTTCTTTTTCTAGTTCCTTAAGGTGAAAGGTTAGGTTATTGGTTTGATGTTTTCTTTTTTTAATATAGATTTTTAATTTCCCTTGTGATTTCCTCTTTGACTAATGGGTTACATAGGAATATGTTGTTTGATTTCTACAAATTTGTGAATTTTCTCATTTTTTTACTGTTATCTCAAATTTCATTCCCTTGTAGTTGAAGAGAATGCTTTGTATAACTTCAGTATTTTAAAATTTATTAAGACTTGTTTTGTGGTTTACCATGTAGTCTATCCTGGAGATTGTTTCATGTCTACTTGAGTATAATGTGTATTCTGTTGTTGGGTGATGTATTCTATAGTTTCATTTCTTATAGTTGGTGTATGTGTTGTTCAGTCTTCTATCATTTATTTTTTGGGGGGCTCCAAAATCATTGCCAATGGTGATTGCAGCCATGAAATTAAAAGACACTTACTCTTTGGAAGGAAAGTTATGATCAACCTAGACAGCATATTTAAAAGCAGAGACATTACTTGGTCACCAAAGGTCCATCTAGTCAAGGGTATGGTTTTTCCAGTAGTCATGTATGTATGTGAGGGTTGGACTGTAAAGATAGCTGAGCACCGAAGAATTGATGCTTTTGAACTGTGGTGTTGGAGAAGACTCTTGAGAGTCCCTTGGACTGCAAGGAGGTCCAACCAGTCCATCCTAAAGGAAATCAGTCCTGAATATTCATTGGAAGGACTGATGCTGAAACTGAAACTCCAATACTTTGGCTACCTCATGCGAAGAGCTGACTCATTGGAAAAGACCCTGATGCTGGAAAGGACTGAAGGCAGGAGAAGAAGGGGATCATAGAGGATGAGATGGTTGGATGGCATCACCAACTTAATGGACATGAGTTTGCGTAAACTCTGGGAGTTGGTAATGGACAGGAATGCCTGGTGTGCTGCGGTTAATGGGTTCGTAAAGAGTCGGACACGACTGAGCGACTAAACTGAACTGATATCAATAATGAGAATTTCAGCATAATCCAACAAGCATTTGTCAATAGCTACTGTATTCTAAGGGGCTTCCCAGGTGGCGCTAGTTGTAAAGAACCCACCTGCCAGTGCAGAAGATTAAGAAACTCGGGTTCAGTCCTGGGATGGGAATATCCCCTGGAGAAGGACATGGCAACTCACTCCAGTATTCTTGCCTGGAGAATCCCATGGACAAAGGAGCCTGGCAGGCTACAGTCCATGGGGTTGCACAGAGTTAGACACAACTGAAGCAACTTAGCACATGCTGTATTCTAAGGCATGTGCAAAGCAATAGATTGCTGTTCCTTTGATGTAAGAAGATGTAGCCATGGGTTAAGTGTTTATTTTCAACTGCAATAAAATATGTCATAGAACATTTTTATCATTTATAAAATGTCTATTTGAAAGACCTGTTATATGAATTGCTTAATATATTGTACTCTGTGTGTTCCTTTAATAGCACTCCAATACTTTTTAATGGTTCATGTCATTATTCAGAACCATAATTGCTGAATGGTCAAACTTTGTTATTGAAATGGTGCATATTCATCTTCAATTTCTAAATAATGATGTAAAAGTAGAATATATTCTGTTTCATTTAGCAGATCTAAATGAATTTGCTTTGCTTTAGATTGTAAAACACTAAAAAGCTTTTGGACCTTTTTGGTTCTAAATTTCAATTCTGAATTAAAGAGATTAGTTGGTAATAGGTATTGTCAATGAGAGAAAAAAGTAAATTAACATTTAATTAGTTAAGTCTGAAAAATCTTGGTTTTAGTAAAATTAAATTGTTTCTTTGCTTCTCGGTTTGTAGGAGGTTTAATATTGTAATACATATTGTTAATTTCCAGAATTTGTTTGCCCATGTAACCTATTTTATATGCTGCTACTGCTGCTGCTAAGTCGCTTCAGTCGTGTCCGACTCTGTGCGACCCCATAGACGGCAGCCCATCAGGCTCCACCATCCCTGGGATTCTCCAGGCAAGAACACTGGAGCGGGTTGCCATTTCCTTCTCCAATGCATGAAAGTGAAAAGTGAAAGTCAAGTCGCTTAGTCATGTCTGACTCTTAGCGACCCCATGGACTGCAGCCTACCAGGCTCCTCCGTCCATGGGATTTTCCAGGCAAGAGTACTGGAGTGGGGTGCCATTGCCTTCTCCGTAGTTTGTTATTAATCAATGGCATTAAGGTAGAGTATATGCTTCTCAAGAACTGCTTAAGATGTTCGAATGTGATGTGAAAAGAAAATGTCATAATACCTGTTTCTCTTTATTTTTTTAAATCTTGAAAACTAAGAAAAACAAAATCTATGTTATTATTCATCATAGAAATTGATACCTTTGCCCTCCTAGGTGCCTTTATGAAAGTCACATACCATTAGTGAGATAACCTGACCTGAATGGGAGTTCGAAAGTGATGAGTTGGTGGTGCTGTCCACATGCGTTTGCTTGTTTTTAGTATAATAGAATGTATGAGCTTGCTTTACTAGGTGATTGGATTTTGCTGCTTTGTTATTTAGTTTTGACTAAAACAACTCTTTAGTCCATCCTAAAGGAGATCAGTCCTGGGTGTTCATTGGAAGGACTGATGTTGAAGCTGAAACTCTAATACTTTGGCACCTGATGCAAAGAGCTGACTCATTGGAAAAGACCCTGATGCTGGGAAAGATCGAGGGCAGGAGGAAAAGGGGATGACAGAAGATGAGATGGTTGGATGGCATCACTGGCTCAATGGACATGAGTTTGTGTAAACTCTGGGAGTTGGTGATGGACAGGGAGGCCTGGAGTGCTGCGATTCATGGGGTTGCAAAGAGTCGGACATGACTGAGCAACTGAAATGAAAACAACTCTCACAGAAATGGGAAAATGACTTTAAAAAAAGATTGCTGCCATGAGCCATAGATTGATAATCATACCAAGAAAAATCAGTGTCTATATCAAGGGCCCTTATTGGTCCTTTATGTTTAGGCTTTTTGGTAAAGAGTGATTTAGCTAGAGAAAGATACATAAAGCTATATACTGGAAAAGGCAATTAGAATTTGATAATGAAATAACAATTCTTGAATAAGTTAAGTATAAGCAGTTTATAAATGAGGAATTGGTAACATTCCCAGGTGGCACTAGTGGTAAAGAACCGGCCTGCCAATGCAGAAGACATAAGAGATGCAGGTTCGATCCCAGGGTCAGGAAGATCCCCTGGAGGAGGGCATGGCAACCCACTCCAGTATTCTTGCCTAGAGAATCCCATGGACAGGGAAGCCTGGAGGGTTACAGAGCATATGGTCGCATAGAATTGGCCATGACCAAGCCAAGTTGGCACATACTCTCACAAGAATACATGAACAAGAACTGTTTTTCTTGTCTTTTTTCCTAAATATCATTAATTTGCTCACCAAGTCCACTGAGGTGATGATGTAGTCATTCAGAGTCCCTGGCTGACAGAGGCCCTCCTGCTGTTTACAGCACATGGCTTTAATTGTCATCCAGGGCAATGACATCAGCAAGCAAATAGTGGGGGACAAAGGAAGTGTGTGGAGGATTTGTTGGAGGTTTTGTGGTTCAGGTCTGAAATGGTGTGCATCACTTCTACCTACCTGACATTCCTAAAATAAATCATACTTGGTTGAGATGTATTATTTATTTATTGCTAGATTCCATTTACTAATATTTTATGTAGAATTTTAGTTTTTGTTTTCATAAAAGAGATTGGTTCATAATTTTATCTTTGCAGATTGAAGTATAAGGGATATGCTTTCTTAGTAAAATATGTGGGGAAATATTCCCTCTTTTTCCATTCTCTGGAAGATTTTGTGTAAGAGTTCTGTTATTTATTAATTGTTTATTAAAAGTAACCTTTTTAATAATCTGCACTTATATGTTTCTAGGTCAGAAGTTTTATTTTGTTCTTAATATAAGATAGGTACTTTTTTTTTTAAACACATACAAAATTTTTCAGAATTTTTATTTCATCTTCTTTCAGTTTTGTTTTTTTTTTCCCTAGGAGTTTTTTCATTTTACCTAAAATTTCATATTTATTGCTGTAATATTTAACAATATCTTACTATTTGTTTAGAAAAATCTATTGGTTGTATAATATCCTGAATTCATGAGTAATATTAGAAATTTTTGTTTTTTATTTTCTTCATCATTTTATTGTTCCTGTCTTGCTAGATTTTATTTTTTCTTCTTTCTTTGGATTATTTTTTTAACAATTGTTTTACATAAATATTTGTCTTTTTATTTTGTCTCTTGTCTTTTTAAAGGTTTTTTTTTTTTTTAATATACTTTCAATCATTTATTTCTCTTTTGCTGTAGGTTTTCCCTATCTTTTGGTCCTCTAATCCTGCTTTCTGCTGTTTTACCTATTATTTACCTCATTTATCACATTGAGTTGTAGAATTTGTTTTATGAATTCCAATTCTTTGAAGAAATTCTCTGTACTATCCACTTTCCCCACTTCTCTATTTTCTTGTGTGTATTTATTCATAAATATTGTAAACTTTTTGATAACTAATATCTGAATCACCCATGGGTCTATTTCTTTTGTCTTTTCTATTTTATGTTTCTTTGGTCTCATCTGTTATCATTTCTGATAATTTGCATTAAAAGCTTTACATTGTGTTTGAAAAATTGGAAAGGTTCTGTAGGATGTTAACATTCTCCAAAGAGAGTTCAGCTTCTCCTTTCCTTGGAAGGTAGAATGAGGGTTTGTTCTCCTTAATCTAGTAGTTCTCAAATTTTGTCACATATTGAACTGTTGACATGTGTGTATTACTGGAGAAGTAACGAAAAAAAAAAGGTTCTGGCTTTTTGGATGACACAGGGCCTCCTGTCTCTAGATCCAGGTCCACAGTTGCCAGATGTCTCAAGAGATAACACCATTGCCTTGGGTTATCTTACCTGTGAGCATGGTTTTCCTTTCTCAATTATGGTTTCCCTTTAATCTCACATTGCTATCTTCAGAATGCTTTTAAACAAAGTTTTTTTGAATGGGTTTCTCTTTGTTTTCAGCTTCAACATTGGTGTGCCACAAATCACTCACATCACTTATAAATGCAAAAGTCAGTGGTGTGTTATTTTGTAAACAACAGCAACAACAACAAAAAAAACAAAAACAAATCATAGCTTAGTTTCTTATTTTCTTTCAGGAAAAGCATAAACAAGAATTGGAAGATATGAGGAAAGCGGGTCATGAAGCCCTCAGCATTATTGTGGATGAATATAAGGTAGTTATTTGAGAATCTGTTTCCTTTATTCTTTTAAAGTTTGGCAGATTTTAGTAAAAACATTATGTATATGCAAATAATCACAAATTATAGAATTGTTATTATATTTTCATATGGAATTCCTTTCTGTTGATCAATAGTGCTCATTGAAAGTGTACTTGGTAAATTACAAAGGTAATGTTAGATGTTGCTCTGCATTTGAGAACTTATGGAATATTTGAGTACACAGATTGAAGTTTTAAAGCAAAATGCTATAGAATTAATTGCTGGATTAGCTTTTTTGGTCTTTACTGTGATTCTACTTTTATAGGAAAAAAAGATATATAAATCTGAAAATTATTGTCATACTTTTTTTCTTTAAACAAGTTAAATAGATTTGACATTAAGTAAGTATCAATATCAATGATATACTCAGTATTATTCTGAGTAAGCTAAGCCCTAGTGGGCTGCAGTCCATGGGGTCACTAAGAGTCGGACACGACTGAGCGACTTCACTTTCACTTTTCACTTTCATGCATTGGAGAAGGAAATGGCAACCCACTCCAGTGTTCTTGCCTGGAGAATCCCAGGGACAGCGGAGCCTGGTGGGCTGCCGTCTATGGGGTCGCACAGAGTCAGACGTGACTGAAGCGACTTAGCAGCAGCAGTAGCAGCATAAACTTAAACATTTAAAGCAAATTCAGAGTTTAATGACAAAATCTTTTCCTTCCTAAATTTCATTTTAGATCATTTTTTCCCATAAAGTAATTAAGGAATGCTTTCTTGTTGAAATCAAATTACAACAGTTCTCCCCAGTAATCACATGTGAATGGTTTGATATTCATCCTTCTAGAGATTTCTCTTTAAATACATACACACACATATTTACTCATATCATGCTATATAATTTTGATTTGCTTTTAGAAATATGTTCTACTCAATCTATTCTTTTGTTTCTTGCTATACTTACTTGTCAATATATATTTTCATGTCAGTATATATAAACTTATCCTATTTTTGTCATTGTTCTAGACTATTACATTCTATATTTATACACATGCACATGCACACACACATATATGTATATATACATGCACCATAATTGGCTTAATTCTACCTGTATAATTAGGCATTAGTTTATTTTTTATTGTTAATTATTATAATAACTGTTTAAAAAAATCCTTCTATTATATGTGGAGTGTAGACATTATTTGTTGATTCAACTTCATCCCTAGACAAGATAGAAGTTCATTTCATTTTAATTAGCTGACAGTTTAATGTCAAAAAGCTTCCCATAACAAGCATTTGAATAAAAGTAATAAAATAAATAGATCTAGATTTTAAGTGAAAGACACTTTAAAAAAATTGAAGGTATTAAAATAGTCTGGTAGATGATAGGTCTTGGGACCTGGAAGGTCATTTTTATGACCACACCCAATACAGAAACTTGTGCCATTCTTGAGAAGGCTGTTTTAAAACGTCTGCTTTTTATAGCTGTGATTATTGGCTCTTTTCTTTATAATGTTGGGAATTTTTCATTCTACTAATATAAACCAGCTTTATAGTTATTGAGTTGGAGGAAAGTGTATAGGATCTATTTTGAACCATCTTCTCTTTTGTCCTAAGGCTAAGGGTGGGAAGAATTAAAATAATGGAATTTACATAATTCTCCTGGCGTATTATATGATGTATTTTTGGATGAATTTATGTTTTACTTATTTATATTTATGAATTCTAAATTAAATGTTGTGAAAGTACTTACATTGTTGTGTTGTTCTGAAAAACTTAGTATTTTATATTTAAAATTTTTTGGTTCTGGCTCTACATATTTCCTTTGCTAAAAACATGTTTATAGTGTATTACTTTCAACACTGGCAAATAATGAGTTTAAAAGCATATGTGACAACTTTGCAAATATATTTTGTAGATTATATTTTAAAGAAAATTAGTTGAGAGCTACTCATTTCACCTCTTTGTCTCATATCATTATGGGATGCTTATTTAAAAAAAGAATTTAGAAGTTTCAGGCATTATGTATTTATTTCAATTTGCTTAAAAGGATTAGGTATCAAATCAAGTATTTTACAAAGTTATATTTATCATATTATACTTAAGTCAGTTAATACGTAAACTATATAAATTCTCTTATAGCATGGAACTTCAGTGTAAATACTTTTTATATAACCTTCTGTATTGATTTATTGGTGAGCTTCACATTTTGCACAAAGATACTATAGTATTTTTACAAAGGATATATCTGATAATTATTATATAAAATTTTAGAAACCAAAGTGTCTTAGAATGATACTGACAACTTCATAGTACTATGGAAAAACGAAAGTAATTTAGATAGGAAAAATGTCAATGTTTTCTTGGTTGGTTAGTTGTCTTTGTAATGTAAATGTTGATGATTTGTGGCCTGTTATGGAACAAGAAAAGAAACAATTTTGTTTTTTTCCATCATGAATTCATGCATGAGAAGTTCATGTGCTAATTATTATATTTTGCTTCTCTTTTTGCCTCATTTGCCCCATACAAGGTACTGGAGAAGTAATCAACCCAGAAGTATCAATGAGGTCAGACAGTAGACCCCAAGAAAAACCTACTCTTTCTATCCAGAAGACCAGGAAAGCTTCCACTTGCTTTAGATAATAAACATTCTAATTCCACCAAATACCAGAGAGCAAACGGTAGCCCAACTCCAAGCCCTGCCCACAAAGGCTAGTTAAGGGGGCCTAGATTTGACCTTTTACCAGTTCGTAATGAGGTGCCCTTTGTCATCCTCATCGGAGCGGTGTGTGTGTTAGTTGCTCAGTCATGTCAGACTCTTTGTGAACCCATGGACTGTAGCCTGCCAGACTCCTCTGTCCATGGGATTTACCAGGGAAGGATACTGGAGTGGGTTGCCATTTTCCTTTTCCAGGGGATCTTCCTAACCCAAGGATCGAATCTGGATCTCCTGCATTGCAAGCAGGTGCTTTACCATCTGGACTACTAGGGAACCCCGTTGGGGTGGGGTCACTTTCATTTTTATATTGATTTTAGGATCAGTATGTAAATTTAAAAAGTCCGAGTTGGATTTTAATTGTGTTTTCATTGAATATGTAGATCAATTTAGGGAGTATTGCCATTTTAACTGTATTAAGTTTTCTGATCCATAGTCCTGAAATGGCTTTATGTTTATCTTCTTTAATTGCTTTCAACAGTATTTTATAGTTTTCAATATTCTTTTATTCTTTTTGACAATGTTCTAAATTGAATTGTTTTTCCTAATTTCATGTTTAGATTGTTCAGTGCTGCCATGTTTTTGTGTGTTGTTCTTATACATGGTCATTAGTTCTAATAGTTGTTTAGATTTTGTAAGATTTTCTATATATAAGACCATGCCATCTGCAGCTAGAGATTGCTTCCTCTTTTTCAATCTGGATGCTTTTCATTTCTTTTTTCTTACCTAATTTCCCAGGTAGACTTCCAATATAATATTAATAAGAGCTGCAAAATATATATGTATATATTGATTAACAATTAAGTATGATGTTATCAGTGGGATTTTTATAGATGGCCTTTATTAGGTTGAGGAAATTTCATTTTTATTTGTAGTTTGTTGTTTTTTTTAAATCATGAAAGGCCACAGGATATTATCCAATGCTACATCTCTGTTGAAAAAAAATTTTTTTTTTTCCTTTATGTGATGTGTTCCACTTGTCTCCTGCATTGCAGGCAGATTCTTTACTGTTGAGCTTCAGGGGAAGCCTCTATTATTATGTATTGTGTACTAATATCCTTATCTTTTGCTACTTTTGGGGGCAAGAGGAGAAGGGGACGACAGAGGATGAGATGGCTGGATGGCATCACTGACTCGATGGACGTGAGTCTCAGTGAACTCCGGGAGTTGATGTTGGACAGGGAGGCCTAGCGTGCTGCACTTCATGGGGTCGCAAAGAGTTAGACATGACTGAGCGATTGATCTGATCTGATCTGAATAATGCTATATCATAATTCATACATTTTTATTCTCTAAATTCCTGAAGAAATTTGCATCTCTGCAAAAATTTCCTCTTTAGGAGTCCTAAGAATTTCTACTAGTAGAGCTGTTTGATTGAGTCATATAAACCTGCTCTAAGCCCTAGCTCTGGTACTTACTAACAGTGTCACCTCCGGCAATTTATTATATATGAATTTTAATTTCCCTATAAGTATATGAGGGAATAAAACATAGAACTTATTCAGAGAAGTATTGTGAGGACCCAGTGAGATAATGAATTTGATCATGGCTAATAATAATAGTATCACTGATTCGGTGGACATGAATTTGAGCAAATTCCGGGAGATGGTGGAGGGCAGAGGATCCTGGTATGCTGTAGTCCATGGGGTCCCAAAGAGTTGAATGTGACTTAGCCACTGAGCAACAAAAACAACAATGATGATGCTGTCAATAAATTTTTGTAATTTAGTTATTATAACATTCAATATATCAGTTTTCTAGTATAGCAATTTTAATGGCTTATCATTGTCTTACAGCTGACTATTAATTAGCTTACTTCTCATAATTATACGGTGTGGATGCTTGTTTCAGTCTGTTTTAGAAATGTCTATTTAAGAGAAAGCGATCATGGTCTAGCCCTTCATATTCCTGGGCTTCTGCTAAAAAGTCATTGTTCTTTTATTCATTTAGAAAGTAATTATTCTCCAAATAAAATAATTAATTAAAAAGAAGAAAGTAAATAGGTTGCTTCAGACTGAGAATGAAAGAAAGAAAGTAAAGTCACTCAGTCATGTCTGACTCTTTGCAACCCCATGGACTGCAGCCTACTACTAGGCTCTTCCATCCATGGGATTTTCCAGGCAAGAGTACTGGAGTGGATTGCCATTTCCTTCTCCAGAGGATCTTTCCAACCCAGGGATCAAACCTCGGTCTCCTGCATTATTGGCAGACACTTGACTATCTGAGCCTCCAGGGAAGTCCATGATGAATGAAAGGCCATGTGAAATTCTGCTAAAGTGCAGAAGAAAACAACGCTAACACTAGCTTAATGTGCTACATATGCCAACTTTTCCTATAATATTTACTTCATTGTATTTATTTTTTTCTTTCATGTCATGATTTAAGAAATCCTTTATCCTGATAATTAACAACAGTAAAATAAATGGAGATCTTGGGATACTTGCCATAGGAACATGCCATATCTAAGATTGTTTACTACAAGGAACAAGAATTTTCTTTTACTTGTTTAACTGGGCTTTTTTCTTCAAACTGTCATTTGCTATTATATACACTAGTTCAGACTTCACAGTTCTTTATATCTGTAGTTTTCTCTATCAAGTATTACTATCCATGATATGTGTGTGTGCCAAATCACTTCAGTTGTGTCTGACTCTTTGTTATCCCATGGACTATAGCCCACTAGACTTCTTTGTCCATGGGGTTCTCCAAGCAAAATTACTGGAGTGGGTTTCTGTGGCCTCCTCCAGGGGATCTTTCTGACCCAGATCAAAGCTGTGTCTCTGAAGTCTCCTGCATGGGCAGGGGAGTTCTTTACCACTAGTGCCACCTGGGACACATCCATGATGTAGAGCACCTTTTTTATTAAGGTAATGTATAGTTGTATTACTGGGCTGCTATTTGGCTTACGATGCACTTATCAGTTGTCATCGATTAGGGTATCTTAACCTGCACTTTTTGCAGGACATAATAAATTACCTTGGTTCCTTTTAAGAAATCATACTAATTTTCTTCTCTAGAAATTTAAAATCAGTTCACATAGGTGGGATTTAGGCATCTGTATTTTCTTTGAAGTTTTAGAAGTCATTCTGCTACCCCGAGGAGGTTGTTAACCATCAGCTTATCCCTTCATGTTTATTTGCCTATCATTATATCCTATCTGTTGCTATTTTCCCCATTCTAATTATCTAAATTGAACCTGTCAAGATTGTGTGTGGGTGGGTATGTGTGTCTGTGTGCATGTTTAGATTGAAATCACTATGAAATTTTTCCTTATGAGAAAATGAGAGATATTCTGACAGATTTAAATGACAGTTGAATGCACCACTTTCTGTTTTTAAAAGTTACAAAAGAAGCAAAAGTTTTAGCTGTAACTAAGGAACTAGATTTATCCCACATTAAGATTTTTTTAAGTGAAAAGTTAAAGTGAAGTCGTTCAGTCGTGTCTGACTCTTTGTGACCCCATGGACTCTAGCTACCAGGCTCCTCTGTCTAGGGATTTTCCAGGCAAGAGTTCTGGAGTGGGTTGCCATTTCCTTCTCCAAAGATTTTTTTAAACTTACGTCTTATTTTCCTTTATGTAGGATAAGTGATCAGAGCAAGAAAAAATTTCTTTACAGTGGAGTATTGGTATAATAGCACAGAGGGACTGTCAAAGAAAATCATATATAGAAAAAATACAGGCATATTTGCTAAAATAAATGTAGTTCTTTAACTTAAGGCATGTGATGCCCTGAATTTTAAAGAGAAAGTATCTTGCGATCTCCATTTCTCGCACAGATATGTTTGGTTCTTTTTTTTTTTTTTTCCCAGAACTATTTCTTTATACATTTATTCAGTTAATATACTATATGTAAGTGCTTGAGGCAAAACTATTTTAGATGTTAATACATTCTTAAAATTAATTTTATTTTTTACCCAAAATGGCTTTTGGAAAGAATTTTCCAAAGAAAGTTCTAGTTGACTCAATGTGTTAAACTTCAAAGCTAGAACTTTTGCTCACATGCTCTAACAGTGAGTGGAAAGTACTCAAAAAATTAAGTTTAGCTTGTTGTTTCTGTTTTATTTTATTTTACTTTGAGTCCGGTTCATTGATGATCCCAAATTGACATGTATAAGATAACATAGGTTTTTTTGGTTAATAGTTTTCTTTTACTACTATATATTGAATCTTCTTTTTCAAGAATCTTCTTTTTCAAGGCAATGACAAAAGACTGCCTCCTTTCTTTCTTTCTTTTTAATGTGGTGTTTGCTTTAAGATAGATCAGTTAGAAAAAAGTGCTTTTCCTTTTGAAACTCTAGTATTCAGAATTTATTTCATCCTGAAGTTGTTTTTGCAAGTTAGTTATTTTTTTTTGTTCAGACTCAACTTGTTTATTTTTCAAATTGATTTACACTCAGCTGCTTTGTTGTTTAAACTAAAGGGATTTAGACATTTTTCAAATCATAGGAGATAGAAGTGTTGAAACATTGAATTTGATATAGTTGATAGATGAGTCAAAATGGTGACTGGAAAGTTAGCCCAAAAAAGGCAAAAAAGAAAATGCATTTTGGTTTAATATTTATTGCAAACACCAATAAATTATAACTCTAGTGATTTAAAGTCTATTACATATTTCTTGGCCCCCTCGTGGGTGCCTAACCTAAACATTTTCTGTATCAGTTTTTTGATGATATGAAAATTAGTTCCTGGTCATCACATTCGTTTTCAAACTAGAAGTTCTTATACCCTCTTCTGAAACTTTAGAGCTTTCTATTCTAACCCTTGTGTTTTGTGTGCATACTTCTGGCCAAATTGAGTACCTTTAAAAAATTCAGGTTTACATATCTCAAGATATTTCCACCAGAGTAGACGTATAGACATATACTCATTTTTCAGTCTTTGTTTCTGAAAGCTTGTCTGAATTGATGATCTTTAACTTGGTATATTACATCCCAGATGCCAAAAGCTACTGAGCGCTAGACACATGATTCAGTGAGTACAGTTCAGTCGCTCAGTTGTGTCCGACTGTTTGCGACCCCATGAATTGCAGCACGCCAGGCCTCCCTGTCCATCACCAACTCCGGGAGTTCACTCAGACTCACGTTCATCGAGTCAGTGATGCCATCCAGTCATCTCATCCTCTGTCATCCCCTTCTCCTCCTGCCCACAATCCCTCCCAGCATCAGAGTCTTTTCCAATGAGTCAACTCTTCGTATGAGGTGGCCAGAGTACTGGAGTTTCAGCTTTAGCATCATTCCTTCCAAAGAAATCCCAGGGCTGATCTCCTTCAGAATGGACTGGTTGGATCTCCTTGCAGTCCAAGGGACTCTCAAGAGTCTTCTCCAACACTACAGTTCAAAAGCATCAATTCTTCGATGCTCAGCTTTCTTCACAGTCCAGCTCTCACATCCATACATGACCACTGGAAAAACCATAGCCTTGAGTAGACGGACCTTTGTTGGCAAAGTAATGTCTCTGCTTTTGAATATGCTATCTAGGTTGGTCATAACTTTTCTTCCAAGGAGTAAGCGTCTTTTAATTTCATGGCTGCTGTCACCATCTGCAGTGATTTTGGAGCCCCCAAAAATAAAGTCTGACACTGTTTCCACTATTTCCCCATCTATTTCCCATGAAGGGATGGTGCCATCTATTTCCATGAAGGTACCAGATGCCATGATCTTCGTTTTCTGAATGTTGAGTTTTAAGCCAACTTTTCACTCTCCTCTTTCACCTTCACCAAGAGGCTTTTTAGTTCCTCTTCACTTTCTGCCATAAGGGTGGTATCATCTGCGTATTTCAGGTTATTGATATTTCTCCTGGCAATCTTGATTCCAGCTTGTGCTGGACACATGATTAGTGCTTATAAATATTTTACTCATTTAAATAAGCAGGCAAGGTATTAGCTGATTCTTTTCTAAAGTCTCAGAACATTTTATGAAGAGAATTTCCTGATTTTTTTTTCTTATGTTTAAGTACCAGAGTATTGAACTATATACACTAGAGTTTTAGCTTATCAGACACATACATTCTCTGCTATTCAGAGTGAAAGATGGTGCAGAATTGCTACATAAACTTAAATTGTTCTTAAATTATCTTGAGTAAAATTCTTTATTTCCCATTTGATCAACCTTGGTTTTATTGAGAGTATTGGTTCATTGTGCATTTCTCAAAGGTTGGTATGCCTTAAGTCTCTTGTGCTATGGACTGCTGCCTGGAAAATCCCATGGACGGAGGAGCCTGGTAGGCTGCAGACCATGGGGTCTCGAAGAGTTGGACACGACTGAGCGACTTTACTTTCACTTTTTCCTTTCATGCATTGGAGAAGGACATGGCAACCCACTCCAGTGTTCTTGCCTGGAGAATCCCAGGGACGGGGAAGCCTGGTGGGCTGCTGTCTATGGGGTGGCACAGAGTTGGACATGACTGAAGCGACTTAGCAGCTGCAGCAGCAGCAGCTTTGAATTTCAGCAGTGTAACATATGCAAATGCCAGCTTAGAATATCACATGCCTGCTATATTCCATTTTTCAAAAGCATCTACTTGCTAGTATTTTATTTGAACTCTTGAGTTGTTTGTACTGTTTTATAAGGGAGAACATAATACATTTTGGAGACCAATTTTTCCCAGGGTGTAGAATTACTTTTATTGTATAAAGTTCTGCTCCAAGGAGGAGGAAATGACATTTTCTCTTCTTTTGATGTTTTCCCTTGATTAGAGATTGCTAACTTTTTGTGTAAAGAGGGGATAAGTAAAAATGAAGATATGTGAGATATGTTATATATCTTTAAAAAAAAAAATTACACCTTTTTGTTAACCCAAAGATATGAAATAAATTTATAGTTTTAGTTATTTGATTGAACAAGGATCCTCATAAATTCCAGCTTTTATCATATGATCAGATTTTTCCTGGACAAATAAAGATGTTTGCTGTTGCCAATAGCGTTTGGCCTAACAGCATGCTAGATACTAGTGATTGGTTTGGAACTCACAACTTGGCTTGTACATTCTTATCCCTCCCATCAAACTTAACCTCAGCAGAGGATTGAGAAAGGTTTGGTAGTTGAGAACTGTTCTTATGTGCCTCTGAGTTTTCTGGGCTAAGCCAGAATCTTGCATGCAAGGCTATTCTTGTGGTTTTCCAGCCAGGCCAAAACCAAAAGGCATTGGAAACATTGCAAGAAAACTTGTTCTAATATAGATTTAAGGCTTTCCTTTATATTGTGACTGGATTTTCAGCCTGATAGTCAAAGGAATGAAGGAGAAGACTCCATTCTGCATTGAGGCTATAAATTTCAAATTTTTGCTGCAGAGAAGACTTTGAAAAATAACTCCAAAGATTAACAAAAAAATTAATGAATAGGTTTTATTTAGTTGTTTCTTAAGACATGTAAGACCTGCCTTTTTCCATTAGTTATTTTTGGCTTACCTTCCAAAATGAAATTTAAATATCATTTTTTTTTTTTATATCACATCAGGTTAATATTTGTGAGTAATGTTAATGAGACTTGAAAACTGTATCAGTGTGATTCTTGTCCATTGTTAATTAATTACAGACTTCTGCTTATTATCATGAAATAATACTTATGGTCTATCATAAGTACCTTTTATCCATAATAATATTATCTTTCTGTGTTGAATGAGGCTGGGTCTGTTTTGTTCTTATAGGGTTGAAATAAACCCCTTTAACAATGTTATTTAGGAAGTTTCTAAATCTAGTAGGAGTGCTGAAAGAGTGAGTTTATAGTAGTATCTAAAGAATATAATTTCTGTAACTATTCTAGTCAATGTGATGTATCAGTTATGTGATTTTTAATCTTCCATTATTGTAGTGAACTGAATTATCAGTAAGGTCTGTCTGTAATCAGTCTTTTTCAATTTTTGATAGTATTGAAGTCTTACATGTTTATTAGACTTTAGAAGAGATGTAATTGATGTGTTACAGATTTATTTTTATTGGAAACTAATAATCCAGTTAGTGGACAATTACATACCATAGTTCTTAAAGGCAGAAAAGATAAACTGGTTAAAATTATTCTTATAAGTCCAAATGAAGATATGTATATAAAAAACTACTTTAAAGATTTTTTTCTAATTTCTTGCCTGCTTGAAAAGTAATAAAAGGGGAATGGTTAACTTTATGCTTTAATCTGAACTATAAACCATTAGTGTACAACCCAGTATCAGAATACACATCTGGTTTTGATTTTATCTGCTAAGTTTTAGTTAATTAGCTTTTGGGAAATTTTATATATACATATATATACATATATATGTATGTTTTGTGTAATTTTATATATACATATATATGTATATATATAATATATATATATGGATATAGATATATAAGTGTATATAAATGGATAAATTTATATAAATGTATATAAACATATTTAAAAGTATATTTATGTATATATATACATATATAGAGAGACTTCCCTGGTGGCTCAGATGGTAAAGCGTCTGTCTACAATGCGGGAGACCCGGGTTTGATCCCTGGGTTGGGAAGATCCCCTGGAGAAGGAAATGGCAATCCACTCCAGGACTATTGCCTGAAAAATCCCATAGACAGAGGAGCCTGGTAGGCAACAGTCCATGGAGTCACAAAGAGTCGGACACGACTGAGGCACTTCACTATATCACTATATACATATATATACACACATAGGTAGTGCTAGTGGTAAAGAACCTGCCTGCCAGTGCAGGAGAATGAGAGACACAGGTTCAATCCCTGGGTCAAACAACAGACTTCATCCATCATGTGAAATGAGTACAACATATGCTGGGATGGATGAAGCCAAGCTGCAATCAGGATTATCGGAAGAAATATCAATAACGTCAGATATGCAGATAATACCACCCTTATGCCAAAAGCCAAGAGAAACTAAATAGCCTCTTGATGAAGGTGAAAGGAGAATGAAAGAGCTGGCTTTAAATTCAACATTCAAAAACTAAGATAGTGCTTGCTTTGGCAGCACATATACTAAAATTGGAATGATACAGAGATTAGCATGGCCCCTGCACAAGGATGACACAAATTCGTGAAGCATGCCATATTTTTATAAAGTAATTAGCCTCCAATTAAAATAAATAAATTTATATTTAAAAAATAATAAAATTTAAATATGAAATAAAATGATTATAGAAAAGAAAAAAAAAGAATAAAGATTCTCTAACTGTATAGCATAGGGTTCTATATTCAATATCCTGTGATGAACTATAATGGAAAAAATATGAGAAAGAATATATGCATCTATGTAACTGAATCACTTTGCTGCACAGCAGAAATTAACACAACATTGTAAATCAACTATATTTCAATAAAAATCAATTAAAAAAAATAAAAGTAAACGATTTAACTACGAAAAAAAAAAAACCAAAAACCCTAAGATAATGGCATCCAGTTCCATCTCGTCATGGCAAATACATGGGGGAACAATGGAAATGGTGACAGACTTTTATTTTCTTGGGCTCCAAAATCAATGCAGATGGTGACTGCAGCCATGAAATTAAAAGACACTTGCTCCTTGGAAGAAACTCTATGACAAACCTAGGTTGTGTATTAAAAAGCAGAGACATCTCTTTGCCTGTTGACAAATTCCATAGAGTCAAAGCTATGGGTTTTTCCAGTAGTCTTGAATGGATGTGAGAGTTGGATCATAAAGAAAGCTGTGTGCCAAAAAATTGATACTTTTGAACTGTGGTGTTCAAAACTCAGTTTTGGAGAAACTTTTGAACTGTGGTGTTCAAAACTCAGTTTTGGAGAAAACTCTTGAGAGTCCCTTGGACTGCAAGGAGATCCAACCAGTCAATCCTAAAGGAAATCAACCCTGAATATTCATTGGAAGGACTGATGCTGAAGCTTGAAGCTCTGATATTTTGGCCACCTGATGTGAAGAGCAAACTTATTAGAAAAGACTCTGATTCTGGGAAAGATTGAAGGCAGGAGGAGAGGAGGACAACGAGGATGAGTTGGTTGGATGGACATGAGTTTGAGCAAACTCCAGGAGGTGGTGAAGGACAGGGAAGCCTGGCATGCTGCAGTCCATGGGGTCACAAAGAGTCAGACCTGAGTGAGCGATGGAACAACAATCAAGAATAAATTATTAGGGAGTAAATGATTTGCCCTATTGTCTTCAAAGTATATTATTTCTTTGCCAAGGAAACATGCATACAATACAAAATTTAAAAGATATGAAAGTATGCATGTGTGTGTGTGTGCTAAGTTACCGCATTTGGTCTGACTCTTTTTGTGACCCTGTGGACTGTAGCTGCCTGACTCCTCTGTCCATGGGTTTCTCCAGGCAAGAGTACTGGAGTGGATTTCCATACCCTCCTCCAGGGATTGAACCCTTATCTCTATGTCTCCTGCGTGGGCAGGCAGATTCTTTACCACTAGCGCCACCTGGGAAGCCCAGAAGTATGCATAGTAAAAATTAAATTTTGCTCCCATTGCTGTTAGAGTATCAATTCCCATCTATTCTTTAGGCTTTATTGCTTCCAGAAGTGAGATAATTTGCTAAAGATTGTCATGTCTCTGATTTGCAATAAATTGATTGTCAAATTGTTTTATAGCAGTGAGAAAGGAATTCCATTTGAAGAATAAAACTTGTAGAGTCTGATTTTATCCATGTGGTTAGAAGCACCAAGTTCAAAAGTTATCCTGTTTTGGTAGTTTAGCAGAATATTCATGTAATCAAGTTTCTTGGTAGTTAATTCATTGTAACAAGTTAATTTGGGTGCCAGCAAGGTCTTCCCTTGTGGCTCAGGTGGTAAAGAATCCTCCTGCAATGTGGGAGACCTGGGTTTTATCTCTGGATGGGGAAGACCCCCTGGAGAAGGGAAAGGCTTCCCACTCCAGTATTCTGGCCTGGAGAATTCCGTGGACTGTATAGTCCATGGGATTGCAAAGAATCAGACATGACTGATAACTTTCGATAAATCGATAATCAGTAAATCACTACTTTGTATTTTAATGGTGAAATACTTCCATACTAGTTAGTATATTAACAATTTCTCTGAGACACTTAGATGACTTTGTCCCTTCCCTGAGGCTTCATCCTAACCCCTCACAGTCAAGCTAGAAATCAGCACTGCAGGGACCTCTGACACCTGCTCCAGTGCTGAGGATGACACTTCTGATGTTTTGGTGCCCAATCTTATGGATTTTAAATAGTTTACACATCTCCCCATGCAATATCACTTCTGTTATATATGGTTTGGGAGTTGAAACTCCAATACTTCGGCCACCTGATGTGAAGAACCGACTCATTGGAAAAGACCGTGATGCTGGAAAATATTGAAGGCAGGAGGAAAAGGGGGTGATCAGAGGATGAGATGGTTGGATGGCATCACTGACTCGATGGATATGAGTTTCAACAGGCTCCGGGAGTTTGGTGTTGGACAGGGAAGGCTGGTGTGTTGCAGTCCATGGGTGTCACAAAGAATCAGACATGACTGAGTGACTGAACTGAACTGAATATATGGTTAACACTTAGCTGGAAAAGAACCAGCTTGAAGTACCTTAAATTGTCATCTAAGTTTACAACATTCTTCTCTTTGTGATCAAAAAGAAGACATAAAGGAGAATTTCATCTTTGTCAGTGTGAAAGTGAAAGTGAAGTCGCTCAGTCATATCTGACTCTTTGAGACCCTATGGACTGTAGCTTACTAGACTTCTCTGTCCATGGGATTTTCCTGGCAAGAGTACTGGAGTGGGCTGCCATTTCCTTCTCCAAGATACACTTTGTCAGTGTATCTTCTGATATATTGATTTTGATGAAACCTCTAATCTCACTCAACTTTTCAATGTGAATAAAAGTTCTTTTCTAATTTTTGAGATCTATGTTTGGTAAATGGATGTCTATTAATTTGGAGGGAAATTATTTTAACTATCTTAAATCTGGTAACTTAAAAAATATTCTTGATACAATTTGAATCCAAATAGCTTGAGTTTCCTTTTCATGCAAATAAGGAGTTTAGTTTTCAAAAATCAGCAGAAGGTTGAACAATTCTCTTTTGAAAGTTTATCAATGTAAAGAATTAACTTAGCGATCAGAATTTTACAGAATTCCTTTATTACTGGCAGAGACGAAACTCTATTACTCCTCCTATTTATTAGATAACACATCTGAGACATGGAGAAGCACAGTGCCCTGATCAAACACGTACAACCAGAGAAGGAGTTGTGAATATAGTCAGATCATTCAAAGCTTGATCCAGAACTTTATTTAGCAAGTTATGCTGCCTCCTTGGAAGGTTATTGATTGTGTATTTAAGTCAAATATTCCTGACATGTACATGGGTTTCTTTTTTTCGTGGTTTCTGATATTTCAGAAAACGGAATGTTATGTCTTTAGTGTTTAATAATTAGGTGCTGCATTGAGTCCTATGAAAGATTCTGGAGAGATTTTAGTCAGAGTTCTTTTTTTTTTTTTTGCCTTTTCTTTCATTCCTTCCTTTCTTTCTTCTTTAACTGAAACTGTAGCTCTTATGCAAGTCACAAGAAATAATATTGTGGCATCTGAGGGAGAGGCATGTCCATATGGCAGCTTTTCAGAAGTTTAAAGTATCTGGAAGGCAGACATGCAGCGTCTCTCTGCTGAACTTAATTTTAGAAACTTCTTAATTTTAATGTGTTGTCCATGGCACAAAAGAAATTTTCACTGGGAGACTTTTGTGGTGTTTGAGGTAACAACTCTGATGTTACTAGAATCCCTTAACAACAGGGCCAACAGGAATGATTTCTTCTGTCCTAAAGATTTTTTTTCTTTGGCTTTCACAGCCCGCAGAGCATTTTATAGCATGGCCAGACTGTATTGAATTTCCATGTTTAGATCTACACCCATCATGTAACATTTTTCTTTTTGAATTAGTGTAGTGCCACTGCACAGCACTTCAAATACTAGAAAAATTTAGGATCTCTACAATTCCAAATGCTTGAGATCTGTGACAAGATAAATTTTCACCAGCTTCTCCATGACCTTGACACTGCTGTTGTTTAAGTTAAGGAAAAGGAAGGGTGGGGTCGTTTGTTTTTTAATCCATTTATCCATAATTTTAGGAACTGGTGTTTGTCCTGCTTTCTAAAAATAAATTTGACCAAATCCATTACTATAACTCTGCAGACATCTGGAGTTTACACTCTTGAGAAGCATGCACCTTCATTTTCCCCAAGGGTTAAACTTAAAGATTCTAGATGTTGCTTAACTTCTGCCTGCCTGGGTAGTCAGGCCATGAACCTGAGCTCGGATTTAGATCCAGGTTTTTAAAGTAAACCCAAGCCTTAATTTCAGATAGAAGTTTTTCTTTAAGAGAGTTATATTCCCTAGTCCTTTTTACCTTGTATGTTTAAATCACTTACCAGTGATAGATTTTGATCACGTTAATTCTTTTTGTATTCCAACAAAATTTTCTAAAATGTCTAAATATTGTTTTCAGAGATAACCTAATGTTTCTCTTCTAATGCAACTACATCTGTACCACAGTTGAATTACTAACTCACTGAGGTCTTAAAATATGTGTGTCTGTATCAGTTTCTCTTCCCAAACTACAAGCCAACAAAGCTATAGATTGACATTTTGGATCCCAACATTGGCAGAAGATATCTGATTAGCCAAGAGTCATTGAACTTTAAGACATGTTAGTGAGCTGCCATCATTTGGACACTATATATTAATTTTCATCATCTTATCTTGTCACTCTAATTCACTATAAAATGGAGAATGTAATTCAGTATAAAATGGAGAATGTAAGTATTATAGAAGAACTTCATGCTAATAGCGGGTCCAGATGAAGTTCAGGTAGATGTTAATTGGCATATATACGTGTAGCATATCTATGGCACTTTTCTGTGAGACCATGAAAATCATTCAACTGTTCTTTTTAGGATTAACCCCTTCATTACCAGAGAGGATAATTTTATTACTCTTAATTATACTGAATAAAAAGTGGTATATACATGGTGCATTTATGTGTGTGTGTGTGTGTTTAGCTGACAAATATCAGTGCTACATATTTCATTCTCACAAATTGTCTATTGATGAAGAATTTGTTTTATACCACTTGACTGTTTTTGGTACTTTGAAACACTGAAGAAAATGAAAGTAGGTCAGATTATAGAAACTTTCTTGTTTGAGTTAAAAATAAAATGCATTTCCATGGTTCTATGTGATTGCCTTTGTCTGGAAGTCTGGTGCTGCTATAGCATCTGGTTGGATTCCCTGTTTTGTATGATCAACAGTGGCCTTTTTACTAGTTTTACAATTTATCAGCCTTTATTCCCATGATAAAACTTCAGACATTTTTCTTTGTTGGAAATGTTCTTCCCTCAGATTCAAAATAAAACTGAGTTCTTTTCTTCCTCATTTGTGACTTCCTAAGAGAGCTCTTGACTTCCCCCTCTGAAAAGTTTCTCCCCCATTATTCTGTTCCTTTTGCCCTTTTTAATTTTCTTTACAGCATGTAACACCATCAGAAATGTTTGTTTATTGTCTACCTTGCAATCTTCTTTGTCTTCCCCATTTTCCTTATCTACAATGTGAACTGAGGAGAGTCAGGCTCTTATCTCTCTTGTTGGGTGTGCATCCCCAGTGCCTAGAACAATGTTGGGAATAAAGCATGCATTCAGTAAATATTAGTTGAATAAATAAAGCTTTAATGAATAATTATTGTTGTTCAGTTGTTAGTTCAGTTCAGTTCAGTCGCTCAGTCATGTCCGACTCTTTGCGACCCCATGAATCGAAGTACGCTGGGCCTCCCTGTCCATCACCATCCCCCGAGTTCACTCAAACTCACGTCCATGGAGTCGGTGATGCCATCCAGCCATCTCATCCTTTGTCGTCCCCTTTTCCTCCTGCCCAATCCCTCCCAGCATCAGAGTCTTTCTTTTCCAATGAGTCAACTCTTCGCATGAGGTGGCCAAAGTACTGGAGTTTCAGCTTCAGCATCGTTCCTTCCAAAGAACACCCAGGGCTTATCTCCTTTAGAATGGACTGGTTGGATCTCCTTGCACTCCAAGGGACTCGCAAGAGCCTTCTCCAATACCACAGTTCAAAAGCATCAATTCTTCGGCGCTCAGCTTTCTTCACAGTCCAAATCTCACATCCATACATGACCACTGGAAAAACCATAGCCTTGACTAGATGGACCTTTGTTGGCAAAGTGATGTCTCTGCTTTTGAATATGCTATCTAGGTTGGTCATAACTTTCCTTCCAAAGTGTAAGCGTCTTTTAATTTCATGGTTGCAGTCACCATCTGCAGTGATTTTGAAGCCCCCCAAAATAAAGTCTGACACTGTTTCCACTGTTTCCCCATATATTTCCCATGAAGGGATGGGACCAGATGCCATGATCTTCGTTTTCAGAATGTTGAGCTTTAGCCAACTTTTTCACTCTCCTCCTCCACTTTCATCAAGAGGCTCTTCAGTTCTTCGCTTTCTGCCATAAGGGTGGTGTCATCTGCATATCTGAGGTTATTGATATTTGTCCTGGCAGTCTTGATTCCAGCTTGTGCTTCTTCCAGCCCACCATTTCTCATGATGTACTCTGCATCTAAGTTAAATAAGCAGGGTGACAATATACAGCCTTGACATACTCCTTTTCTTACTTGGAACCACTCTGTTGCTCCATGTCCAGTTCTAACTGTTGCTTCCTGACCTACATAATATTTTCTCAAGAGGCAGGTCAGGTGGTCTGGTATTCCCATCTCTTTCAGAATTTTCCACAGTTTCTTGTGATCCACACAGTCAAAGGCTTTGGCATAGTCAATAAAGCAAAAATAGTTGTTTTTCTGGACTCTCTTGCTTTTTCAATGATCCAGCAGATGTTGGCAATTTGATCACTTCAGTTATATCCAATTCTTTGTAACCCTGTAGACTGCACCAGCCAGATTCCGCTGTCTTGCAGGGGGTTGCCATTTTCTATTCCAGGGGACCTTCCTGACTCAACAGTCTAATCCCCGCCTCTTATGTCTCCTGCATTGGCAGGCGAGTTCTTTATCGCTCACCCCACCTGTGAAGCCCACTGTGAACAACAGCTATGTGCTATATGTGCTAAGTCGTTTCAGTTATGTCCAGCTCTGTGCAACCCTGTGCACAGTATCCCACCAGGCTCCTTTGTCCATGGGATTCTCCAGGCACGAAATACTGGAGTGGGTTTCCATGTTAATTTTCTTATTTTATTTTTAGTTAAATTGGAAAAGATCTGAAATAGATTTTAAAAAGGCAAACTCTCTGGCTAAGTCCCTTCACTGTTCACCTGAAACTGCCACAACATTAATTGGCTATACTCCAATACAAAATGTTTATGGTGTTAAAAAATAAAAAGCAAACTGTGATAGTTTCCTAAGAAAAGTAAAATTGTATTTGATTTCAAATGACCCTTTATAGCAGTTTATTTATGTGTACTACTTCAGTCCAAAAATTAAACTAAGACAATAGATACAGACCTAGTTATCATCAGTGTTTTAATAGTTTTTCTATGAATTGGCAATTAATACAAATTGGATATACTAAAATCATGATTCATTTCTTCAGTTCCTTCAATAGTTATTTGTCTTCTATTAGGAGAAGGCAATGGCACCCCACTCCAGTACTCTTGCCTGGAAAATCCCAGGGGCAGAGGAGCCTGATAGGCTGCAGTCCATGGGGTTTCGAAGAGTCGGACACGACTGAGCAACTTCATTCTCACTCTTCACTTTCATATTGGAGAAGGAAATGGCAACCCACTCCAGTGTTCTTGCCTGGAGAATCCCAGGGATGGGGGAGCCTGGTGGGCTGACGTCTATGGGGTGTCACAGAGTCGGACACGACTGAAGTGACTTAGCATAGCATAGCATAGGTACTATTGTAGGTAAAATGGATCCATCAGTGAATTAATCACAGATTCCTATTTCCTAGGGCTTAATTTTTACTGGGGATATTTATTTTGTGTTTTGTCTCTAGCTTATTCCTATTTGTAAATTATGACTTAGGGGATTGACTTTTAAAGTAATTTTAATTAATTAACTATTGACTAAAATTAGCTATGAAGTGTTCTTTTAAGGTTATGTGCTAAATGCCAACATGATATTAATGTTTCAGAGACCATCTGGTTCTTTAGACACATCTGCTCTGAAAATCTGGACAAGTAATTAAATTTGATGAGGCTGGAATGAGATCTGTAGAAATTGGGCTGTTTCAAGGGAAAAGAGAAATTCTGTGGATTTGTTGGTACAGTGGATTGTAGTTTGGTTTGCAGTAGTCCACTTGAGCTGTAACTTCTCCACTCACTTAGATTCCAGTGTATACTCAGTTCCATTAAAAACAGTCTGTCTACTGCTTATGGGTATTGGTTGGTGTAGCAAGTTTTTTGACTTAATATCATTATTTTCTAGTCTAATCATTAAAGAATTTATAACATACATTTTTTTCAAGGAGTTTATCATCCTTCACATGCCCTATTTTGTTTATTCAAAATTTATGCTTGTGGAGTAGAAAGAATAAATGTTTCTAGTCTAAAATAATAAAAAAAAAATTCAGATCTCTCTTAGGAATTAAATGTATTCAGCAACAAAGTTGGTAACTGAACTTGGTAGTTATAATTTGAAACTTAGTGAACTTTCTAATGAATATTGATATAATTAAAACTATGATTTTTAAAACATTAATCTCAGTATAAGGAATGCCACTCCCCAAATAGCTATTGCATGTGTATGCTATGTACAAATAACTGTAAAAACCTCTGTGTAATATATAAAGCTGAATATAAACGTGACATAGTTCCTGTTCTAATGAAATCTATGATCTTGTTCACACCTTTAAAATTATTCTTGAAGAAGTGTGGTCAGTAGTTTTCCTGTCCGCTAGGATGATACAGTGGAGAAGGAAATGGCACCCCACTCTAGTGCTCTTGCCTGGAAAATCCCAGGATGGAGGAGCCTGGTAGGCTGCAGTCCATGGGGTTGCTAGGAGTCGGACACGACTGAGCGCCTTCTCTTTCACTTTCACTTTCATGCATTGGAGAAGGAAATTACAACCCACTCCAGTGTTCTTGCCTGGAGAATCCCAGGGATGGGGGAGCCTGGTGGGCTGCCGTCTCTGGGGTCGCACAGAGTCGGACACGACTGAAGTGACTTAGCAGCAGCAGCAGCAGCAGCACGATGATAACAGAGGATCTCGTAAGACTGAAGCTAAAACCTAAACATGTTGAAAATTAGCAAAATATTCCCTGCTTTTGGTATCATTTTTTTCTTTATAGAATGCTTGTGTGCATCTTTGTTTTTCTGCCTCTAGATATAATGAAAATCGTAGTGCTTTGTGTTGAGCAGTTTAAAATAGCTGATAAAGGAACTAATTCTTTCATGAATAATTTTTGTCGTGTTATTTAAACACAAGGGAAGGATTACTTGTGTCTTTGATATCTCTAGAGCCGATTACAAAGGAAAAAAACAATTAAAGGAAAATGTTAAGATTAATGTGCATTTTTGAACATAAGTCACAGGAAGTGCTAAGGCAGTTATTATAGTATATTACACAGGAGAATAAATATCCAGTTATATAATGATAGAATTAGCTATAAAACCTTGTAGATAGTACCATTGTTTATTACTATGTATGTCCACAATGATTAATATTCTACTTAGAAGGATTGTTTTCGGACAGCACATCCTTTGTTTGGACAGTGACAATAGTAATTCCTCTGTTCCGCATTATCAGTCAGTCAGTTCAGTCGCTCAGCCATGTCCAACTCTTTTCGACCCAATGGACCGCAGCATGCCAGGCCTCTCTGTCCATCACCAACTCCCAGAGTTTACCCAAACTCGTGACCATTGAGTTGGTGATGCCATCCAACCATCTCATCCTCTGTCGTCCCCTTCTCCTCCTGCTCTCAATCTTTTCCAGCATCAGGGTCTTTTCCAATGAGTCAGCTCTACACATCAGGTGGCCAAAGTATTGGAACTTCAGCTTCAACATCAGTCCTTCCAATGAACACCCAGGACTGATCTCCTTTAGAATGGACTGGTTGGATCTCCTTGCATTCCAAGGGACTCTAAAGAGTCTTTTCCAACACCACACTTCAGAAGCATCAATTCTTCTGCGCTCAGCTTTCTTTATAGTACAACTCTCACATCCATATATGACTCTGGAAAAACCATAGCCTTGACTAGATGGACCTTTGCTCGCAAAGTAATGTCTCTGCTTTTGAATATGCTGTCTACGTTGGTCATAACTTTCCTTCCATTGCACACCATCTGCAGTGATTTTGGAGCCCCCCAAAATAAAGTCTGACACTGTTTCCCCGTCTATTTCCCATGAAGTTATGGGACCAGATGCCATGATCTTCGTTTTCTGAATGTTGAGCTTTAAGCCAACTTTTTGACTTTCCTCTTTCACTTTCATCAAGAGGCTCTTTAGTTCTTCACTCTCTGCCACAAGGGTGGTATCATCTGCATATCTGAGGTTATTGGTATTTGTCCTGGCAGTCTTGATTCCAGCTTGTGCTTCTTCCAGCCCAGTGTTTCTCATAATGTACTCTGCATCTAAGTTATATAAGCAGGGTGACAATATACAGCCTTGACGTACTCCTTTTCCTATTTGGAACCAGTCTGTTGCTCCATGTCCAGTTCTAACTGTTGCTTCTTGACCTGCATATAGGTTTCTCAAGAGGCAGGTCAGGTGGTCTGGTATTCCCATCTCTTTCAGAATTTCCCACAGTTTCTTGTGATCCACACAGTCAAAGGCTTTGGCATAGTCAATAAAGCAGAAATAGATGTTTTTTCTGGAACTCTGGTGCTTTTTCTATGATCCAGTGGATGTTGGCAATTTGATCTCTGGTTCCTCTGCCTTTTCTAAAACCAGCTTGAACATCTGCAAGTTCACAGTTCACGTATTGCTGAAGCCTGGCTTATAGAATTTTGAGCATTACTTCACTAGCATGTGAGATGAGTGCAGTTGTACAGTAGTTTGATCATTCTTTGTCATTGCCTTTCTTAGGGATTGGAATGAAAGCTGACCTTTTCCAGTCCTGTAGCCACTGCTGAGTTTTCCAAATTTGCTGACATATTGAGTCTAGCACTTTCACAACTTCATCTTTTAGGATTTGAAATAGCTCAACTGGATTCCATCTCCTCCACTAGCTTTGTTTGTAGTGATACTTCTAAGGCCCACTTGACTTCACATTCCAGGATGTCTGGCTCTAAGTGAGTGATCACACCATTGTGATTATCCGGGTCGTGAAGATCTTTTTCATACAGTTCTTCTGTGTATTCTTGTCACCTCTTCTTAATATCTTCTGCTTCTGTTAGGTGCATACCATTTCCGTCCTTTATTGAGCCAATCTTTGCATGAAATGTTCCCTTGGTATCTCTAATTTTCTTGAAGAGATCTCTAGTCTTTCCCATTCTATTGTTTTCCTCTAGTTCTTTGCACTGATCACTGAGGAAGGCTTTCTTATCTCTCCTTGATATTCAAATGGGTTTATCTTTCCTTTTCTCCTTTGCTTTTCACATCTATTGTAAGGCTTCCTCAGGCAGCCAGTTTGCTTTTTTGCCTTTCCTTTTCTTGGTAATGGTCTTGATCCATGTCTCCTGTACAATGTCAAGAACCTCTGTCCGTAGTTCATCAGGCACTCTATCAGATCTAATCCCTTAAATCTGTTTGTCACATCCACTGTATAATCACAAGGGATTTGATTAGGTCATACCTGAATGGTCTAGTGGTTTTCTCTACTTTCTTCAATTTAAGTCTAAATCAGGCAATAAGGAGTTCATGATCTGAGCCACAGTCAGCTCCTGGTTTTGTTTTTGCTGACTGTATAGAGCTTCTCCATCTTTGGCTGCAAATAATATAATCAGTCTGATTTCAGTGTTGACCATTTGGTGATGTCCATGTGTAGAGTCTTCTCTTGTGTTGTTGCAAGAGAGTGTTGCTATGACCAGTGCGCTCTCTTGGCAAAACTCTGTTCGCCTTTGCCCTGCTTCATTCTGTACTCCAAGGCCAAAGTTGCCTGTTACTCCAGGTGTTTCTTGACCTCCAACTTTTGCATTAGCCATGCTGTGTGGGGCCACCCAAGACAGACGGGTCATGGTGGAGAGGTCTGACAGAATGCGGTCCACTGGAGAATGGAATGGCAAAATACCTTCAGTATTCTTTCCTTGAGAACCCCATAAACAGTATGAAAAAGCAAAAAGATAGGACACTGAAAGATGAACTCCCCAGGTCAGTAGGTGCCCAATATCCTACTGGAGATCAGTGGAGAAATAACTCCAGAAAGAATGAAGGGATGGAGCCAAAGCAAAAACAACACCCAGTTGTGGATGGGACTGGTGATAGAAGCAAGATCTGATGCTGTAAAGAGCGATACTGCATAGGAACCTGGAATGTTAAATCCATGAAACAAGGCACATTGGAAATGGTCAAACAGGAGATGGCAAGAGTGAACATCTGCCTTCTAGGAGTCAGCAAACTAAGATGGACTGGAATGGATGAATTTAACTCAGATGACCATTATATCTACTACTGTGGGCAGGAATCCCTTAGAAGAAATGGAGTAGCCATCATAGTCAACAAAAGAGTCTGAAATACAGTACTTGGATGCAATCTCAAAAATGACAGAATGATCTCTGTTCATTTCCAAGGCAAATCATTCAATATCACGGTAGTCCAAGTCTATGCTCTGACCAGTTAACAGTGAAGAAGCTGAAGTTGAATGGTTCTATGAGGACCCACAAGACCTTTTAGAACTAAGACCCAAAAAAGATGTCCTTTTCATTATAGGGGACTGGAATGCACAACTAGGAAGTTCAGTATTATCAGTGCAGTTCAATTCAGTCGCTCAGTCGTGTCCGACTCTGCGTTCAGTGTTATAGTCCCACTTAAAAAAAAAAGTCTTGTTGTGGCAATACAAAGATTTTTAGTATATGGCACCTGCCTACTTTTGTACATTTTCTGCCATTCTGTCTGCCTCCACTCTTTAAGTGCAGCTAGTCTTCTTTATTTAATGTTCTCTGTGAATAGCAATCAGCCTTACAGGCAGGCCTTGGGCATCTTTTCTATCTCTGATAATCACTGTGCACCTTCTGTTTTCTAGAGAATGTTTCTGTTCAACAATAGAATGAACTCAATGAGGACTGACTTTTTAAATCTTTCTGTTCCTGTTATCTGCCTTGGTGTCCTTTTATAGATGGATACATTTAAGTAACTGAATGGGGCTAAGATGAGAGGCTTGAACTATGTGAAAAGCTGGTCATTTGTGCAAAGCTTTTTTCCATGTCCCATAATTACAGTTTAGCCTTTACATGATTCATTATCCTATGGTGCTTACTT
Source organism: Bos indicus (assembly GCF_029378745.1). Classification (NCBI taxonomy): domain Eukaryota; kingdom Metazoa; phylum Chordata; class Mammalia; order Artiodactyla; family Bovidae; genus Bos; species Bos indicus. The sequence continues at coordinate 81,329,274 of NC_091764.1, read as the reverse complement.
CCTTGAAGTTTGGTAGAAAATGAGTATGTAGTTTACAAATTAATCACCAAAGGAGGAAGTACTGTTCATTTGTGTTTCTTAATTATGATAAGGAAGTATTACTTTATTTCATTAATTTACCTGTCTCTCTAAAGGATATAATTTACTAAAAAATAACAACTTGGTATTAAAACTGGGGTTATTTGGTATCATAGCAAATATGGAAGTGAAAACAATCCTTTCCATTAAGCAAAACAGTTCTGCCATAACCCGAGTCCCCCTAGAGAATGACATTTTTCTTTCTACAAAAGATGCCATGAATGTAACCCAAGAGAACTGGCCATAAATCTACCAACCTTTAAATTTTCTGAATTCCAAAAATAGTATTATATTGTACCAAAGGTAAATAGGAGCTTTACATTATCTAGCGAGTTTAAATTTTAATTTTTTTAATAAATTATCATTATGGATTCTTTAGAAGACATAATATATAAATGAAAACCTTAAGGAGTGCTGTTAAGCCGTTTTTTTCATGTTGGTGAAACTGCAGTCAGAGCTTTATTTTCCTTTACCAACTCACTCGTAATTCTGCAGCTTCAGAGTGATGACTGTTGAATTATAGGAGTAGAAGCATCATGAGACAGTTTAACATTTGCAAGAGAAAGTTAATTATTTGAAGATTTGAGACTTATCCAGAGGTTTCAAAAATATTTTTGTCTCAGTTTTTAAAAATACATGCATATTTATTTAGCCTCTTAATGCATGTTGTTTCCAACCAAGTAAGTCTATTTCAAAACAGAGATTATTTAAGAGATTTGGCATATTTTTCTTTTCTTGGTAAATGTGCCAAAGGTCTGTTTTCTATAAGACATGTGTCTGTTTCAACTTACTATTTTGATTATGAGTAGTTTATTATCCAGATAGGCCTTCAAAAATAGAATATTTGCTGAAGAGTTCTTATGCATATGGTGAAGTGAATATTTTAGAATGATTCAGGATTTATAAATAGCATGTAAGATAATATCGGGAGCACATTAACTATAATGTATAATGCCTTAAAAAAAAGGAAAGATGATAATATTCTAAGCGTCGCCAATAAGGAAATAAGTGGGCGGAACGTCTTCCATTGCTGATTTGGCTTCCCTTAGAACAGTGTTAACATCTTTATATTTAAGTGACTGAGGTTCCAGTGTTTACACTGTCCACTTGCGTTTGTCTAGTCTCCCACGTTTTATTACTTCTTATGAATACTGCCTTGAGATTTTGCCATCCACACTTTGCCTTACACCTTTTCACATTAGGGGCGTGCACTTCCTAGGGGGCAGTTTTTTTCATGATTGAAACTGCTCAGAGTTTCCATCTGCTTTTACTTGACTTGTGGTCTTGAAGATCATGCTTGGCCCCTGGGATATTACAGTGTGCCGAGAGGATGTGGAGTTTTGTCAGCCAGTGAAATATGTCTGGTTTTTTTTCCTCTTTTCTTTTTTTCTTCAGCAGCTTTCATATGCTTCTCATCCTGTGTGGTCTTTGCTAAACTGAATTTATATTTAACAGAACTGCTCACTCTCTTTATCATCTTCTATGACTTGGCCTTTTTAACAAGAAGGTGTGTGGAAGGAAAATCTGAGCCAAAAAACTGTAGTTTGGGCAATAGGAAAACCTAAAACCAAAAGCTTAAAGTAGTGTTATATATGAATGTACTTTAATATTCGCAAATGTGTATTTTGTAATGCAGAAGATCATATTTCAGGCATGTACATCTGTCAAAAAAAATTTATCATGCCAATAGTAGATTTCAAGTTTTGTCTGTGATCCAAATAACATTTTTGCTTGTTTTTAGGCGCTACTACAGTCTTCAGTTAAGCAACAAGTAGAAGCTATTGAAAAGCAGTACATTTCTGCAATTGAAAAACAAGCACACAAGTGTGAAGAGTTGTTAAATACTCAGGTAATAAGATTGCACATCCATTATATATTCATACTTTTCTTCTGACTCTCTTCCCCTGAGAGCTCTAGAACTGTTTATTCACTTTCATGCCATTTACTTTCCTTGATGTATTTTGGAGAAAAAAAAAAATCTGCTGATGTAAAATCAATGTTAAAATTTGCGAATTTTATTATAGACTAAAAACAGGACTAAAGGCCTAAATTATGTGAATATTCCCCAAATTAATGATAATTCTTATGCTGATTTCTGGAGTATCATATTATTTATCAAATAGCAAAAGCAAAAGAGATGACTGTAAATGTATTATGGCATGTGAAATAATTTGTGGTATAAGATTTATAAATAATATTTGAATTTAAGTACTTGTGTTCGATTTACCTTTCATTGCTTATATGAATTTATTTCTATTTTGATATTTTCTCGTGATTTTTTTTTTGTTTCTTCTTGATTAATGTCTTAGAAAGCATTGCAGACATGATAAGTACATTTACATGAAATAGTCAATTGAAAAGCCTGTATGTATGTATCGTAGTATAAATAATATGTGCAAGAAGTTCCCAGCTACACTTTTGAATAACTTGAGGCTTGATAGGTGAAAATAAAATCAACCTTATGTAAAAGATTTATTTCATATTATAGGAAAAAAAATACTAATAGAAAATTTAGATCTAGAATTTAAATAAAGATTTATAAACATGCCACTTAGTCCCCAAGATTGGGGTCAGTTTGGTTCAGTACTTTCAGAGTCATTTTAATAAGTGGTTTAGAATAGGAAATGCATGGCAAATTTTATAAATTTAATAAAAAATAATTGCACTCTCTTGGCTGGTAGAATACCAGGTTATCAGAGATAAGAAGGGTATGTCTGTATAAATGTACAGAAAAATCACAGAGAAGAGGAGGTTACAGAACTGTAAAACAGCATAAGGCATGTATTAGCCAGGCCAGGCCGTGTTATGCCTTAAACTCCCTGACTTCAGACAGTGAAGATTTATGTCTTAGCCAATTCTCTGTATACACTGAGGCTGCTTTGAGGGCTCAGTGTCATGATGTCCTCATGATGGAAACTAGTCTGATAAAACAGTTCAGTTGTGGAATGTTACCTGGTAGAGTTAAAAAAAAAAAAAGAAAAAGTCAGATTTCCTTCTGGTATTTCAACATTCTGGACTGGAAATGACACTTCTACTCCCAACTTGTATCTGCAGTGCCCACAGTCATCTTGGGGTCAGGGAGTGAAACCCTACTCTGAATCTCGAGTAGGGAGAGGGAGAGGGCAGAAAATCTTTGATAAGCAGCACTGGTATACCATGGTCTGCTCTTTGGGTTGCCAGATATTTCCAGCCTTCATCTCTCAGGTAAAATTTCTTAACCTGCCCATATGGGAGAAAATCTGAAGGTTCTATCCAGATATTGTTGTTGTTGTTCAGTTGCTCAGTTGTGTCTGACTCCTTGTGATCCCATGGACTGCAGCATGCCAGACTTCCTTACCTGTCCATCACTATCTCCCCGAGTTTGCTCAAACTCATGTCCATTGAGTCGATGATGACATCCAACCATCTCGTCCTCTGTCACCCACTTCTCTTATTCTCAATATTTCCCAGCATCAGGGTTTTTTCCAGTGAGGCAGATCTTCCTATCAGGTAGCCAAAGTATTGGAGCTTCAGCTTCAGCATCAATTAGTCCTTCCACTGAATATGCAGGACTAATTTCCTTTAGGATTGACTGGTTTGATCTCCTTGCTGTCCAAGGGACTCTCAAGAGAATTCTCCAGGATTACAATTTGAAAGCATCAATTCTTTGGTGCTCGACCTTCTTTATGGTCCATCTCTCACATCTGTACATGACTACTGGAAAAACTATAGTTTTGACTATATGGACCTTTGTTGGCAAAGTGATATCTCTGCTTTTTGATATGCTGTCTAGGATGGTCATAGCTTTTCTTCTAAGGATCAATCATCTTTTAATATCATGGCTGCAGTCACCATCTGCTTTGATTTTAGAGCCCAAGAAAATAAAGTTTGTCACTATTTCCCTTAATTTCTCATCTGTTTGCCATGAAGTGATGGGACCAGATGCCATGATCTTTGTTTTTTGAATGGTGAGTTTTAAGCCAGCTTTTCCACTTTCTTCTTTCACTTTCATCAAAAGGCTCTTTAGTTTCTCTTCACTTTCTGCCATTAAAGTAGTATCATCTGCATATCTGAGGTCATTGATATTTCTCCCAGCAATCTTTATTCCACCTTGTGCTTCATCCAGCTCAGCATTTTCCATGATGTACTCCACATATAAATTAAATAAGCAGGGAGACAGTATACAGACTTGATGTCGCCCTTTCCCGATTTTGAACCCATCTGTTGTTCCATGTCCAGTTCTAACTGTTGCTGCATGATCTGCATACATGTTTCTTAGGAGGCGGGTAAGGTGATCTGATATTTCCATCTCTTTAAGAATTTTTCAGTTTGTTGTGATCCACACAGTCAAAGACTTTAGTGTAGTCAATGAAGCAGAAGTAGATGTTTTTCTAGAATTCCCTTACTTTTTCTATGATCCAACAGATGTTGGCAATTTAATTTCTGGTTCTTCTGCCTTTTCTAAATCAAGCTTGTATATCTGAAAGTTCTTGGTTCATATATTGTTGAAGCCTAGCTTGAAGTATTTTGAGTTATTATCTTGCTAGCATGTGAAATGACAGCAATTGTATGGTAATTTGAACACTGTTTGGCATTGCCCATCCCATTGAATGCCCATTCAATCTTTGGGATTGAAATGAAAACTTACCTTTTACCAGTCCTGTGGCCACTGCTGAGTCTTCCATATTTGCTGGCATATTGAGTGCATCACTCTAATAGCATCATCTCTTAGGATTTGTATTAGCTTAAGCTGGAATTCCATCAGCTCCACTAGCTTTGTTTGCAGTGATGCCTCCTAAGGCACACTTGACATCACAGTCCCAGATATCTGGCTGTTGGTAAGTGATAGTCTCATGCCAAAAGTCCAGGATATTTGAGTGATAGGTGGGAAATGATGTGCTGTAGTCTCTACATCATCAGGTCTAGATATATAGTCCCTTTTGACCTGAAGAACGAGAAAGTAAAATATATGTTGTTTACCACCAACAGATCTGGTATACAGTAGTGAGATAAATGGCAGGGTGTATACTGTGAATGCTCTCAGAAGGAAAGATGAATCAGAGATGCATAGCTAGCATTACTGTGTAGCAATTCTAAAATCTCAATGAATAGATTCAGTAAGTATCTCTGCTGTGGAGATTGGATTTGCTTTTTAATTTACCGTGATTTACTTTTCAGGGTTTAGGGCCAGGGTTTCTTGTCTATTGTTCTTTATGAATCCTATAGGGTCTAAATTTTTAGTATTTTTTTTTTTTTTTGGCTATACCTAATGTGAGTGTTGGAGATTATATAATTTCTCACCCTGCTCCCTCTCTATAAAAATTTGGGAGTCCTGGGTCATTTAGGGTAGGAAACAGTCACAGTTCAGGATGACAGTTCTTTGGACATTTTATCTGGTTACAGTTGGCTCCATTTGTTAGATGCAAATCCCTAGTTATTTAGAGACCCATGTTCTAGATTTAATATGTTAAATATGTTTAAGCTTTCCTGTCTGTCTATGTCTCTCTCATCTTCTGATTAAAGATAGCTTCGTTTATGAAACCCAGTTTGAAGAAATCCCAGTGTTCTCTTTTTCTCAAACCTTTTGGTCCTAAATGAAAGCATATACAGGACCATCACAGACTTACTGAGTCTTTTCCTGGGGATCCTTTATTCCATTGAATCTTTAACAGTGGGTTCCCCTATTTACTGTTTGCAAGAGCAGTTTAAAGAATAAACTGTCTTGGAGGCATTTAATTTTTTTTTTAATGTAATTAACCAAGGAGAAGAAAGACTTGTAAGCTAAAAACTGCAAAACATTGCTGAAAGAAATTGAAAATAACCTAAATACATGGAAACACATTGCATGTTCATCAGTGGAATATCACCAGAAATATTTCCATGAGAAATATTTAGTGAAGAGCACTCAAGACTACCATGGGACATTTAGAGGATCATAAACAATTCAGTGTAATGAAATAGTACTTAATAGTGATATGATCTGGAGAAGGCAGTGGCAGCCCACTCCAGTACTCTTGCCTGGAAAATCCCATGGACGGAGGAGCCTGGTCGGCTGCAGTCCATGGGGTCACTAAGAGTTGGACATGACTGATCGACTTCACTTTCACTTTTCACTTTCATGCATTGGAGAAGGAAATGGCAACCCACTCCAGTGTTCTTGCCTGGAGAATCCCAGGGACGGGGGAGCCTGGTGGGCTGCCATCTCTGGGGTCGCACAGAGTCGGACACGACTGAAGCGACTTAGCAGCAGCAGCAGCGATATGATCATTAGGTAAGAGTCATATAAAGTGTTTAAATGGCATTTCACACATATTTTCCAAATCATATTTCTTGAGATGTCTTTTGAAATTTGAAATAAGTAACTTTAATAAAAATAACACCTGAATTGTTCTTTAAGAATAATTTGGCTCAACCTTTCATGTGTATATGAGTCTTTTTTTTTTCTATTTTATTCAAATTTAGAATTTAAGGGAAAAGCAAGTTAACTCTCATAAGAGTAGTTACAAGCATGTGCTCCAGAATCAAAGAGGTTCCATTATGCCTGGCTTTGTCACTTAGCTGTGTTACTGTGGAATGTCCTTTAACCTCTCTGTGGTTTATTTTTCTCATCTTCTAAATGTATTAGGTTGGTGCAAATGTAATTGTGGTTATGGGCCATGAGTTTTAATCATTATAACTAGGCTCAAGCACATCTTTATTAATCAAAATAGGAACCATTATGCAGTCAACACATTTTTGCCAGTGCAAAATAAGTTGGTTTATTTCTGTAGTGTAAAAATCCATGTTTCAGGATTCGACAAACTCTTGGAAAGCATTTTCTGCCTCCTGCTGGTTCTGGAAGTATTTTCCCTGCAAAAAGTTTTCTAGATGCTTGAAGAAGTAGTAGTCAGTTGATGGGAAATCAGGTATGGAGGAGGCAAAACTTCAAAGCCCGATTAGTTCAACTTTTGAAGTGTTGGTTGTGTGATGTGCAGTCAGGTGTTGTCATGGAGAAAAATTTGCCCTTTCTGTTGACTAATGCTGGCTGCAGCAGTTGCAGATTTGGGTGTGTCTCATTGATTTGCTGTGGAGAAGGCAATGGCAACCCACTCCAGTACTCTTGCCTGGAAAAAACTATGGACGGAGGAGCCTGGTGGGCTGCAGTCCATGGGGTCGCTAAGAGTCGACACGATTGAGCGACTTCACTTTCACTTTTCACTGTCATGCATCGGAGAAGGAAATGGCAACCCACTCCAGTGTTCCTGCCTGGAGAATTCCAGGGACAGGGGAGCCTGGTAGGCTGTCTATGGGTTGCACAGAGTCCGACACGACTGACATGACTTAGCAGTAGCAGCATGGATTTGTTGAGGATTTCTCAGATGTAATTGTTTCTCCAGGATTCGGAAAGCTATGGTGGATCAGACCAGCAGCAGACCACCAAACAGTGACCATGACTTTTTTTTAGTACAAGTTTGGCTTTGGAAAGTGCTTTGGAGCTTCTTCTCTGTCCGGCCACTAAACTGGTTATCATCAGTTGTCATATAAAATCTACTTTTTGTTGCATGTCACAATCTGATCAAGAAATGGTTTGTTGTTGTTGAATAGAATGACCTTGTCTGCCACATTGTCTGACCTGAAATTGGGTGCTATTAAAAGATATTAACTAGGAAAGTGACATTTGTCCCTAATTGTTGTTACTGTTTTCTCATAAGTGAATTTTCAGAGTTTTTTTTTTTTTTAATATTCTAGATATAAATCTTTCTTCAGATATGTGCTCAAATACTTTATCATAGTCTATGGCTTTTCTTTTCTTCTAATGTATTTCCAAAAGCAGAAATTTTAAATGACATACAAATCCAATTCATCATTTTTTTTTCCTATGGGTAATTCTTTTGATGTTACTTACATCTAAGAAGTCTTAACCTAACCCAAAATCAAAAATATTTTCTTCCGCATTTAATTTTAAAGGTATTAGTTCATAATTTCAGGTTTACAAATGATCCAGGTAATTCATTTGATTTTTGCATATGGTTCTAGATATGGATTGAAGTTTCTTCTTTTTTTTTGTATGGATGTCTAAGCATTACAGTCTTAATGGCTAAGAAGACTTTTCTTTCACCAGTGAATTTCCTTTGTACCTTCTTCAAAAATTAATCATATTATGTGTGGGTTTGCTACTTAATTCTCTACCAGTTCAATTTATCTATTTGTCTGTTTCAACTCAAGTCTTGTACTATTTATTTACCATAGACATTCAATAAGTCTTGAATTCAGGTAGTGTAAATCTTCCAATATTGTGCTTATATTTCAGAGTCATTTGGGCTATTCTAGGTCATTCATCAGAGAAGGCAGTGGCACCCCACTCCAGTACTTTTGCCTGGAAAATCCCATGCACAGAGGGGCCTGGTAGGCTGCAGTCCATGGGGTCGCAAAGAGTCAGACACGACTGAGCGACTTCACTTTCACTTTTCACTTTCATGCACTGGAGAAGGAAATAGCAACCCACTCCAGTGTTCTTGCCTGGAGAATCCCAGGGACAGGAGAGCCTGATAGGCTGCTGTCTATGGGGTCGCACAGAGTCAGACACAACTGAAGCGACTTAGCAGCAGCAGCAGGTCATTCATATTTCCATGTAATCTTTATAATCAGCCTGTTGATTTCTATAGCAAAGCATGCTGGGATGTTTTGAACTGTGTTTGCTCACAGCCAAATACTCTTGAACTGAATATGTGGGTTTTAACATCAGAGATTTCTCTAGTTCTCTGTGCACACCAACTGAATGTCCTGAAGTGAATTTAATCCACACACTGCCCAGAGTTAGTGCAGACCCCACTGGTTAAGGGATCAGTTCCACAAGGCTACACCAACTTCAAAGGCCAGTCCCAATTCCTGGGCCTCCTCTATTTCTGACCAACTGGGTATAAAGCAAGGGTTCCCACAAATTCCTTTTGAGACTTTGATAGTTTTATTATAAATGATGCAATGTAGGGCAAGATAATGGTGGAAGAGATGCATAGGGCAAGATAAGGGTGAGAAGGTACTCTCTGGGTATGTATCTCTTCCAGCAACTTGATGTGTTCACTAACCTGGAAGCTCTCAGAAAACTTTTGTTTAGGGGTTTTTATAGAGGTTTCATCACATGGGTATGACTGATTAAATCTATGGCCATTGTTGGTTAACTGTCTTCAGCACCGCTCCCTTCTGTCCATGTTGAGGAAGAGGATAATGTTGAATGTTCCAGCTCTTTCTTTGTGATATGGTTTGTTACTCTGACAGTCTCCTGAAGATATCTTGAGACCTACGAAGAGTCTCCTCATTAGCATAAACTCAAGTATTGTTGTAAGAGTCTTCTTGTGAATAATAAAAGGTACTCCTTTCACTCCTAAATACCCTGGATTAAAAGGGTTTTAGGTCTCTGCTAGGAAGTGGAGATAAAGACCTAATACATATTTCTTATTGTATCATAGATACTGATTGGATTAAGTTGATTCTATTTAGATGCAGTTGACCACTTTACAGTATTCAGTCTTCTTACCTAATAAAACAGTTTATTGCTGTATTTATTTGGGTCTTTATAAAATTTTCCAGTTTAAAATTTTTCACTGTTCAAGTCGAACACAGTTTTGGGGTCAAATTTATCCTGATATATTTTATATTTATTTAGTGCTAATTTGACATATATTTTTAAGACTTTTAATTACCCAGTTCATGTTGCTGGTACATAACAGTCAATACAATTGATTGTTGTGTATTGGTCTTTTATTCTGTAATGATGCTAAAATCCCTTACTAGTTTCAGCACCTCTTTTTGTAAAGTCTGTAGGGTTTTCTGTATAGATGATCATGTTGTCTGAGAGCAGAGACATCATTTCATTTTCCATTTAACCTCGATGCCTTTTATTTATTTTTCTTAACTTAATGAACTAACTGAACCTCTGCTGCTGCTAAGTCACTTCAGTCGTGTCCGACTCTGTGTGACCCCATAGACGGCAGCCCACCAGGCTCCCGCATTCCTGGGATTCTCCAAGCAAGAACACTGGAGTGGGTTGCCATTTCTTTCTCCAATGCATGAAAGTGAAAAGTGAAAGTGAAGTCGCTCAGTTGTGTCTGACCCTCAGCGACCCATGGATTGCAGCCTACCAGGCTCCTCTGTCCATGGGATTTTCCAGGCAGGAGTGCTGGAGTGGGGTGCCATTGCTTTCTCCGACTGAACCTCTAGTAAATGTTAAAATAGAAGGATATCTTTGCCTTTTTTGACCTAAGAAGAAAACATTCAGTTTTTCATCATTAGATACAAACTTAGCTATAGATACCCTAAAAGGCATTTATTAGGTTAAGTATTTTCTTTCTACTTCCAAGTTTTTATTCCAGGAATAGATGTTGGATTTTATTGTCATTTTATCTCTGTATATGTTTGTGGTGTAATTTTTTTCATAAATCTTTGGTGACATCTCTTATTTTATTCCGGTTATTAGTGATCCGTATCCTCTTTTTTCCTCATTAATTCTGTAGCAAAAGTGTTAGTTGCTCAGTCATGTCCAACTCTTTGTGACCCCATGGACAGTAGCCCACCAGGCTCCTCTGTCCATGGAATTCTACAGGCAAGAATACCAGAGTGAGTTGCAGTTCCCTTCTTCAGGGGATCTTCAGACCCAGGGATCAAACTCCTACACTGCAGGGAGATCCTTTACCATCTGAGCTACCAGGGAATTGACTATTTTGTAGAGGTTTATTATTTTTTTTTATCCTTTCAAAGAGTCAGCGTATTGCATTGATTTTCTTTGTTTTTTTCTTATTTCTGCATCACTGATTACTACTCTGACCTTTATTATTTTATTTCTTTAGCTTAATTTTAATTTGAGATTTAATTTGTACTTATTCTAGTGTCTTGAAGTAGACACTTAGGTCATTGATTGAAGTCTTGCTTTATAAATAACCTATTTAGTAATGTAAATTTCTTTCTAGGTACTACTTTAGATATGTGTTTCACAGTTTCAAATGTCATATTTTCATTTCCAGTGAGAAAAAATACTTTTAAGTTTTTTTATTGATTTCTTTTTTTAACCTTGGATTATTTACAAATGTGTCATTTGTTTTTAAATATTCTGTGGTTTTCCAAATGTACTACTTTTAGTGATTTCTGATCTCATTGTAATATAGACAGAGGATATACCTCATATGATTTAAGTACTTTTTTGAGATTTCTCTGTCTACTTGAAAAGAGTGTTCATTCTTCTGTTGGTGCAGTTTTTGTTTTTTTTTTATAGGTGTTAATTGGATCAAGTTTTTGTCATGTTATTTAAGTCTTCCATGTTGTTACAGATTTTTGTTCTATTGTCTACCAATTATTGAGAGGCAGGTGTTAAGATATCTGACTATACTTATGCATTTGACTGGTTCCCCATCTATCTGACATACTTGTATTTGGTGCATAAATGTTTAGGATTATTATGTCTTCACATAATTTTATGGCCTCTGTTGGTTTATCGTTTGCAAATCTTTGTTGTGCTATTTATATTGCTTTAAGGGAAGTTTGGCAAATCTTTCCCCAAAAGCATAGGTATTAATAGTAAATATTTTAGGCTCTCTGTTGCAACTGTTTAACTCTGCTGGTATAGTGAGAAAGTGCCTATAAACATTGTGTAGTGAATGGGCACAGCTGTGTTTCAGTAAATTTAGGCTCCAGATTAGATTTGAAATGAGATTTGCCAGCCTTACAGATCTAGAACAGGAACTAGTATAACTTGGGGAATTTTAATTTTCTGGCCTCTTAATTTCCTCTTGGTGATAATTGTTTTTTTCTGAGATTTTCTTTATCATGAAAATTTCTTGGACTGCTTTATTTGTTAACAACATTCTCTTTCCTACAGAGTTTGATGCAGTAAATCCAAAGGGACAAAGAAATATATGAAGCTGAACCTTATGAAGTTGGCAATACTTAGCTGGTTTTTTGTCTACAAAAGCAGCATTTTAATGTGCTTCAGTCTTTTGTAGTTTTAACAGGAAACCAGGAAAGTGTTTGTTTCCACATTATTGGGAAATATCATTTTGGTTAGTGTTTTCCAATGAGACTTCTGGAGATATTTGTTCAGATTAACAGGCTTCTTGACCATTAGTTTTGATTCTTAATAGTTTAGTTGGAGCCCAAGTATATGTATTTCTAGTAGACTGATCAGGTAATACTTATTGAAGAACTTAGTATTGCCTCTGTATTGCTCATCTTCAGCACTTACTATGCTTAATTCTTGCCATTTCCTGTTTGACCGCTTCTAATTTGCCTTGTTTCGTGGATCTAACATTCCAGGTTCCTATGCAATATTGCACTTTACAGCATCAGACCTTGCTTCTATCACCAGTCACATCCACAACTGGGTGTTGTTTTTGCTTTGGCTCCTTCTCTTCATTCTTTCTGGAGTTATTTCTCCACTGATCACCAGTAGCATGTTGGTCACCACCAACCTGGGGAGTTCATCTTTCAGTGTCCTGTCTTTTTGCTCAGATCATAAACTCCTTATTGCCAAATTCAGACTGAAATTGAAGAAAGTAGGGAAAACCACTAGATGGTTCAGGTATGACCTAAATCAAATCCCTTATGATTATACAAATGAGAAAAAGATTTAAAGGACTAGATCTGATAGACAGAGTGCCTGATAAACTATGCACAGAGGTCCGTGACATTGTGCAGGAGACAGTGATCAAGACCATCTCTAAAAAAAAGAAATGCAAAAAAGCAAAATGGCTGTCAGGGAAAACCTTACAAATAGCTGTGAAAAGAAGGGCTGCAAAAAACAAAGGAGAAAAGGAAAGATATACCCATTTGAATGCAGAGTTCCAAAGATCTGCAAGAAGAGATAAGAAAGCCTTCCTCAGTAATCAGTGCAGAGAAATAGAGGAAAACAATAGAATGGGAAAGACTAGAGATCGCTTCAAGAAAATTAGAGATACCAAGGGAACATTTCATGCAAAGGTGGGCTCCATAAAGGACAGAAATGGTATGGACCTAACAGAAGCAGATGATATTAAGAAGAGGTGACAGGAATACACAGAAGAACTGTACAAAAAAGATCTTCATGACTCAGACAATCACGATGGTGTGATCACTCACCTAGAGCCAGACATCCTGGAATGTGAAGTCAAGTGGGCCTTAGGAAGCATCACTACAAACAAAGCTAGTGGAGGTGATGGAATTCCAGTTCAGCGATTTCAAATCCTAAAAGATGATGCTGTGAAAATGCTGTACTCAATATGCCAGCAAATTTGGAAAACTCAGCGGTGGCCACAGGACTGGAAAAGGTCAGTTTTTATTCCAGTCCCAAAGAAAGACAATGCCAAAGAATGCTGAAACTACCACACAATTGTACTCATCTCATGCACTAGTAAAGTGAAAGAAAATGAAAGTGAAGTTACTCAGTTGTGTCCAACTCTGCAATGCATGGACTGTAGCCTACCAAGCTTTTCCATCCATGGGATTTTCCAGGTAAGAGTACTGGAGTGGCTTGCCGTTTCCTTCTCCAGGGGATCTTCCCAACCCAGGATCAAACCCGGGTCTCCTTCATTGCAGGCAGACGCTTTACTCTCTGAGCCACCAGGGAAACCCCATGCTAGTAAAGGAATGCTCAAAATTCTCCAAGCCAAGCTTCAGCAATATGTGAACTGTGAACTTCCAGTTGTTCAAGCTGGTTTTAGAAAAGCCAGAGGAACCAGTGATCAAATTACCAACATCTGCTGGATCGTTGAAAAAGCAAGAGAGTTCCAGAAAAACATCTATTTTTCCTTTATTGACTATGCCAAAGCCTTTGACTGGATCACAGTAAACTGTGGAAATTTCTGAAGGAGATGGGAATACCAGACCTCCTGACCTGCCTCTTGAGAAACCTATATGCAGGTCAGGAAACAACAGTTAGAACTGGACATGGAACAACAGACTGGTTCCAAATAGGAAAAGGAGTATGTCAAGGCTGTATATTGTCACCCTGCTTATTTAACTTAAATGCAGAGTACATCATGAGAAATGCTGGGCTGGAAGAAGCACAAGCTGGCATCAAGATTGCTGGGAGAAATATCAATAACCACAGATGACACCACCCTTATGGCAGAAAGTGAAGAAGAACTAAAGAGCCTCTTGATGAAAGTAAAAGAAGAGTGAACAAGTTGCCTTAAAGCTTAACATTTAGAAAATGAAGATCATGGCATCCGGTCCCATCATGTCATGGCAAACAGATGGGGAAACAGTGGCTGACTTTATTTTGGGGGTCTCCAAAATCACTGCAGATGGTGACTGCAGTCATGAAATTAAAAGACGCTTGCTCCTTGGAAGGAAAGTGATGACCAACCTAGACAGCATATTAAAAAGCAGAGACATTACTTTGCCAACAAAGGTCCGTCTAGTCAAGGCTATGGTTTTCCCAGTGGTCGTGTATGGATGTGAGAGTTGGACTAGAAAGAAAGCTGTGTGCCAAAGAATTGATGCTTTTGAACTATGTTGTTGGACAAGACTCTTGAGAGTCCCTTGGAGTGCAAGGAGATCCAACCAGTCCATCCTAAAGGAGATCAGTCCTGAGTGTTCATTGGGGGGACTGATGTTGAAGCTGAAAGTTCAATACTTTGGCCACCTGATGCGAAGAGCTGACTTATTCGAAAAGACGCTGATGCTTGGAAAGATTGAGGGCAGGAGGATAAGGGGACAACAGAGGATGGGATGGTTGGATGGCATCACTGACTCAATGCACATGAGTTTGAGTAATCTCCCAGAGTTGGTGATGGACAAGAAGACCTATCCTGTTGCAGTCCATGGGGTCACAAAGAGTCGAAAACAATTGAGTGACTGAACTGAACTGTTGTTCCATGTCCAGTTCTAACTGTTGCTTCCTGACCTGCATACAGGTTTCTCAAGAGGCAGGTCAGGTGGTCTGGTATTCCCATCTCTTTCAGAATTTTCCACAGTTTATTGTGATCCATACAGCCAAAGGCTTTGTCATAGTCAATAAAGCAGAAATAGATGTTTTTCTGGAACTCTTTTGCTTTTTTGATGATCCAGTGGATGTTGGCAATTTGATCTCTGGTTCCTCTGGCTTTTCTAAAACCAGCTTGAACATGTGGAAGCCTACGGTTCATGTATTGCTGAAGCCTGCCTTGGAGAATTTTGAGCATTACTTTACTAGTGTATGAGATGAGTTCAGTTGTGTGGTAGTTTGACCATTCTTTGGCATTGCCTTTCTTTGGGATTGGAATAAAAACTGACCTTTTCCAGGCCACTGCTGCGTTTTCCAAATTTCTGGCATATTGAGTGCAGCAGTTTCACAGCATCATCTTCCAGGATTTAAATAGCTCAACTGGAATTCCATTACCTCCACTAGCTTTGTTTGAAGTGATGCTTTCTAAGCCCCACTTGACTTCACATTCCTAGATGTCTGGCTGTAGGTGAGTGATCCCACCATCTTGATTATCCTATGGCTAATTCATGTTAATATATGATAGAAATCACAGCAATATTATAAAGCAATTTTTTGCAATTAAAAATAAATAAATGTAAAAAAGGATACGGTGGAAGAAAGGACATGTAAATTTTTACTGTCTTTGTGACCTTAGAAGCCACTTATGTTGTTTTTTATTCTTTATTTGTAGTTTGAATTGAAGCAACTGTGTAATTTCTTTGTGCCTCTTTTTAAAATCTCTAAATTAGAGTTAATTATACTGTTTCAACGGAAAAGGCAATGGCACCCCACTCCAGTACTCTTGCCTGGAAAATCCCATGGATGGAGGAGCCTGGTAGGCTGCAGTCCACGGGATCACTAAGAGTTGGACACGACTGAGCGACTTCACTTTCACTTTTAACTTTCCTGCATTGGAGAAGGAAATGGCAGCCCACTCCAGTGTTCTTGCCTGGAGAATCCCAGGGACGGGAGACCCTGGTGGGCTGCCGTCTATGGGGTCACACAGAGTCGGACACGACTGAAGTGACTTAGCATACGGTTTCAACAGGGCTATGTAAAGATAAATGAAGCACAGTGCGTAGAATATAGTACTACTCAATCACCAGTAGCTGTTGTTACATGGAGAAATATCTTGATCTGATATGTTGCGATTACTTTTATGTAAAGGAAGTTCATTCTTCTGAAACAAGGAATAGTTCACTCATCCATTGTTGTGTCTTTTTTATTTTTGGTTTCCTTTTTGAAAGAATATTTAGATTTTAAGTCTAGCTATAATTTCTATTTGCATTTGGCAGGTTTATTTTTTAAAACGCATTATTTTTGCATAGTTCAGTTCAGTTCAGATGCTCAGTTGTGTTCAACTCTTTCCTACCCCATGTACTATACAGTTCACGGAATTCTCCAGGCCAGAATAATGAAATGAGTAGCTTTCCCCTTCTCCAGGGATCTTCCCAACCCAGGGATTGAACCCATGTCTCCCGGATGGCAGGTAGATTCTTAACTAGCTGAGGCACAAAATTGGTGGATGGAAAATTTTATGGCCCTATAGTATTGCCTTTTCTACACAATATCATGTAAATGGAACCTGGTAGTATGTTGACTTTTGAGACTGATTTCTTTCACTTGCTGTATTTCAGATGCCTCTATGTTGTATATTTACCATTAGTGTATTCTTTCCATTGCTACGTAGTATTCCATTGTATGATGTGCCACAGTTTATTTCTCCATTTACCATTTACCAGTTAAAGAAAATTTGGGTCGTTTTCAGTTCTCAGTGATTATGAATAAAGCTGCTGAAAATATTTATGTGCAATTTTGTAATAAACATATGTTTTAATTTAAAAACTTTTAGTATCTGGATTATTAGGTAGTATCTGCTTAACTTGATGTCAGCTGTCTAACTGTTTTTCAAAAGTGGTTGTACTGTTTGTACACCTACCAGCAATGTAAGAATGTTTCATATTATTTTATCAGCTCTTGGCACAATGTTTGTTTAAGTTAAGCCATCCCAGTAGTTGTGTAGTGGTGGCTTATGTTTTTAAATTAATTTATACTGGAGTATAGTTGCTGCACAGCACAGTGAATCAGTTATACATATTATATGTTAATATATCCACTCTTTAAGATTCTATTCCCATATAGGTCATTATGATGTATTGTGTAGAGTTTCTTGTGCTATACCGTAGATTCTTTTTAGTTATCTATTTATATATATAATAGTATATATGCCAATTCCAATCTCCCAATTTATGCCTTGTCCTCCTTTCCCCTTAGTAACCTTTAGTGTGTTTTCTATATCTATGACTCTGTTTCTGGCCCATAAATAGGTTCATTTATACTACTTTTTAGGATTCCATATGTGGTTTTAATTTGCATTGACTTGCATTTAATATGCATATAAATTATATTCAGTTTGCATTTGACTAATAATTTTAAGTATCTTCCTGTTCTTATTTACCACCAGTACATTTTATTTAGTGAAATATCTGGTTTTATGCTTATTTTTTATTTTGGATTATTAATTTCCTTGTTTTGTTTTGAAGACATTTTATATACTTAAGTCTTTTGTCAGATTTGTCATTTGTAAATATTTACTTTATATTCTTTTAACAGTGTCTTTAGGAAGAGCAGGAGTTTGTATTACTGATGAAGTTCACTTCATCAGTTTTCTTTCTCATGAATTATACTCTCCATGTTACACAGAAGAACTTGTTACCTATCCCAAGTCAAAAGGTTATATTTTCATCTAGAAGTTGTCGGCTTTACATTTGAGTCATTTTTGTGTATGGCATGAGGTATAGATCAAATTGAATATATTTTTATGTGAGTGTCCAATTGTTCTACACCATCTATGAAAAGCCTTTTCTCCATTGAATTTCCTTTGCACTTTTGCTGAAAATTAATTGCACATATGTGTGTTGGTCCTTTTATGGACTAAGGCAGTAGGTACTTTGTATTTATTTGCCTGTCTTTGAGATTGCCATGACTTTGTAAAGATACTTAAGTACTCTGTCATGCTCTTCTGTACATACTGTGTTCTATTTGTCTATTGGAGTTTTGTTTAGCTATGTATATAATCAGTGAAAGTGCTGGAAAGCCTTCATTTCCATCTGTCACTCTTAGTACCTCTATCATTTTAGGGCGTGTCAAATGCTTATTGTAAATCATGATTACTTAGGAGGTTATTGAAGATTTTTGGTTGTCACCTTTATTGTGTAAGAGTGCTATAATTACATTGAAATAATCAAAGTTTAACTTTCTCATAAATTCAAATTCATTTAGTTATGCTAATTGATCAATTTTTTGGTAGTTATTTTTTCATACTGCTGTTTGTATGAATAAAATTGTAAGTATCAAATTTCAAATTTTAGAAGAATTCATTAGTTGCAGATATTACTTATTTTTAAACTTAATTTCATATATTAAACATTATAAAACAACATTAACTTTTAATACTTTTATATGAGCTATGGTGTTACTATTCTAATCCATTCTTAGGATGTCATCAGGATCACTTGAATCTCATTATCATAAAATAGGCAGAAAAAGTGTGCCTTGAGACCATTTATCTGCCAGGAAAAACACATTTTATTACCTGCTAATTATTGTCCCAAATGTATATAAGTGATATGATCAGGTTGTGGCTAGCCATAAAATTGTTTTTCTCTCTTACCACATACTTCACTTGTCTTTATTCTCTATGAGTAGTAAATTTAAGAGAGTGAATAAAGAGGTGAAATTTTAAATTGAAATCTACTACACAGAAAATAAGAAGCTTACTTCCTCTTTTTCCTGAATATATTGAGAGAATAGGCCAGTCATCATCAATATTTAAAATACTGTGAGTAATGTTTGGGCTTTCCAGGTGGCTCAGTGGTAAAGATGGAGAAGGCAGTGGCACCCCACTCCAGTACTCTTGCCTGGAAAATCCCATGGATGGAGGAGCCTGGTGGGCTGCAGACCATGGGGTCACTAAGAGTCGGACATGACTGAGTGACTTCACTTTCACTTTTCACTGTCATGCATTGGAAAAGGAAATGGCAACCCACTCCAGGGACGGGGGGGCCTGGTAGGCTACCATCTATGGGGTCACATAGAGTTGGACACGACTGAAGTGACTTAGCAGCAGCAGCAGTGGTAAAGAATCCATCTGCCAGTGCAGTGCAGGAGACACAGGAGTCTCAGATTGGATCCCTGGGTCCGGAAGATCTCCTGGGGAAGAAAATAACAACTTACTTATGTATTATTACGTGGGAAATCCTATGGACAGAGGAGCCTAAAGGGCTATAGTCCATGGGGTCACAGAGAGTCAGACAGGACTGAGCATGCATGCACATACAAGTAATGTTTACATAAGAAGAAAGCCGTGGAAAGAATAGTCCTTTTCATTACTTGGGGGGAAATTTGTAGTGATCAAAAGAAGGGAGAACTTCTTAATTCCTGGTTAATTTTCTGAAGTCCTGTGTTGTATTTTATTTTTACTTTCATTACTCTCTCTTGGTACAAAGTCACTTTTCACAGAGGACATTGGTAAAGGAGAACAGAAGCCCTAGATCAGTGAAAAGATTGCTATTGTGCACCAATCTGCTGCTGATATGTCCATAATTGCCTGTCCAGGTGAATTGTAATCAAGGAACTTGGTAAATGAAAGGGGTGAAACATTGCCTGTAATCTTTTGAATTTTAAAAGAATGTGCTAAATACTCTAGATCAGATGTTCCTAACCCCTGGGCCACAGACTGGAAGTGATCTGTGGTCTGTTAGGAACCTGACCACCCAGCTGGAGGTGAATGGCAGGTGAGTGAATGAAACTTAACCTGTGTTTAACAGCTGCTCTCTATTGCTCACATTACTGCCTGAGCTCAGGAAAACAAGCTCTGGGCTCCCACTGATTGTTCATTATGGTGGGCTGTATAATTCGTTCATCATATATCACAGTGTAATAATAATAAAAAAATAAAGTGCACAATAAATGTAATCATCTAGAAATGACCCTTCACCCTGCAGTCTGTGGAAAAATTGTCTTCCATGAAACTGGTCCCTGGTGCCCAAAAGATTGAGGGCAGCTACTCTAGATTACAAATGCAAAAGTATTTGTAGTAACTTTCAAAAGTTACTTTTTTGTAGTGACTTTCAAAAAGATTATTTCACAAACTGGTGATTGTTGAGATGTTTCCTAGCATGATTGTATAATGGATTGTTACAGAAGATTGGTAACTTCTGGAACCAAGATTGATTTCCTAATGAAATAAAGTCTGGCTAAACTTATCCTTTTGGAGGTCACATTTACTAGACTAGACAGGAAAATGGGATAGAACAGATTATCTCAAATTTAACAAATTACGTCTCTCACAAACTCATTGTGAACAAAAGTATGAAATACATGAGAGCAAGGGCAATAGATAAAAATCGGCTAAATGGCCTTGCCAAATATATAAGTATTTAGGTTAATATCTACTCAGAAGAATGATCTATAGTGGGATGCCACAGTGTTGCCCTAATGGGTCACCATTTCTTGAAAGAGGCCTTGCAAGGAATTCAAATTTGAGTTTAAATTCAGAATGTTACTTCTAGAAGCTAGATTCAGACAGTCCTTATGGTGAAACAATGCTTTGAGTATGCAGGTAATATAACTATATTTCATCTTACATCAAATTTCTGATTCATGAGTTTTAATCGTAAGGTATCAAAAATAATGATTAGCTCTGCAGTCTGAATTATTAAATTGTTTATATGATAGAGAATCCATTGAATATAAAGATCTTTCTTATGTCTCCATTTTTTGTCAAAATTGTTACATAGAACACTTTTTTAAAATCTCTGAGCAAATAAAATAAGTTTAATGGGTAGAAACTAGTTTTCAGAATAACTTTTCTAGATTAAAGTTATTTATTATTATTTCTACTTTCAGTACTTTGTTTTCTAAAAGTTAATAAAAGTATTTCATAAGAAATTATTTCTAGTCAAAGAATTAATTTTATCCAGAGTGGATATTTTAAAGAAAGTATTAATATTTCTAAAGGAAAATACCCAAGATATTAGTTTACAAAAATAAAATATTTTTCAAAAAGGTTATAAATGTGAAGTGGTTTTTAAAATATCCACATTAAGGGTTGGAGTAAACAGCCTACTGATATATAAAATATTCTCATATCATATCCTTAAATTTAGCAAAAGATATTTGTGAATCTCGACAAATGAGAATATTCTAAATCAACAAAGCTAATGACAGATCTTCTCATTCCCCTGTGTATCTGGATTTCCATTGAGCAAATGCACAGTGAATCAAAATTAAATTCAGTTTCTTGAATCGCAGAATCTTTGGATCAGAAATTAACTTAAGAGAAATATTCTAACTACTCATCCAGTGCTTGAAACCCCTCTGTAAATTACTCATTAAATGATCGTCCATATTATGAGGAGGTTACTTGAGTAAAAAGAAATTTGCTACCTGAAGGAACACTTGTTGTTTAGTCTCTGAGTTGTGTCTCTTTTGCAACCCTAGGGACTGTAGCCCTGCCAGGCTACTCTCTGTTCATGGGTTTTTCCAGGCAAGAGTATTACAGTGGGTTGCCATTTCCTACTCTAGTGTATCTTCCCAACACAGGGATCAAACCCACATCTCCTGCATTAGCAGGCAGATTGTTTACCACTGAGCCACCTGGGAAGCCCATGAAGGGAACAGTGTTCACTCACTATCCCTTTGTATTGGGTTGAAGTATATGAAATAGTTATTTTTATAGGTAAAAATGGTCTAATATAGCTGATTTCATATCAACACAATATAGTTAGATGAAACCTAATACCTTTGTATTTTCATCAGCTAAACTGTTTCTTTCTAGTTTTAATACATTACCCTAGTTCTGTAAGGATCCAGAATAAGTCTATTCTTTCTTCATATAACAATCTTCCAAATAGGAAACTTATTTCAAGTACCTTCAGTTGTTCTTCATACTGTATGTCTTTGTGTCCCTTCAATCCTGTATCCACTGGCCATTAAATATTTTCCTATTTGAATACAACCTTTTAAAAGTATGATACTCAGTACTAAAGGGAATTATGTGATATAAGTTGAAAAAGAGTGGGACTTCCCTCTTCCCATTGTTTTTTTGAAAGTTAATTTCAATTACATCAGACTAAAATGATACTCATTTTTAAAACTAGCATTTAAAACTTAGTGTTAAATAAAAGGCTTCCCAGGTGGCTCAGTGGTAAGAATCCATCTGCTGACACAGGAGATGTGGGTTTGATCCCTGGGTTGGAAGATCACCTAGAGAAGGAAATGGCAACCCATTCCAGTATTCTTGCCTGGGAAATCTCATGGACAGAGGAGCCTGGTGCACTACAGTCCATGGCATCACAGAGTCAGACACGACTTACTTACCAAGCATGCACACACATGTTAAATACATGTTGTGTGGCTGAAGTTGGTTCCTAATCATCTACTAATGCTGAAGTTTAAAGTAAAAGACATTATTCCTTTTGAATTTCAATTTTAGATATAGCCCCACTACTCCACCATTAAAAAAAAAAATTAAATACTACTTCATGTCACATACAAATGTGTAAAAATTTGTATAAGTAAGAAAATTCCAGGGCCCCCCTACCCATTTCAAAAGCCGGCACAAGTCACACCTTGTCCTTGGAAATTAAGATACAAAGGAATGGGTGTAAGAGAAGCAATCTATCAAAACTCCCAGCTGCACACCTGGTCATTAGTGGATCAAGCTTCGTGTTCTCTGTGTCATGGGTAGAAGAAGGCAGCAAGAACTTGTGACCCAGTAGAGTATCTCAAAAATATCTTTCATAGATACTTAAGAGTTTTCCATTTATCCCTATCATGTTCTAACCACTGTAAAGCTTTTAACACTTTGGTAGTATGAGCAGCAATGAAAGAAGAAATAAATAGGTAAAATGAGGATTGAAGTTCAGATTATACAACTATCAGATTTACTGTAACTAGCATGTCCAAAAAAGCATGTACAATTACACTAAATATATACTAAATTATATGCTAAATATATACAATTACACTAAATATATGCTCTAAACATTTTACTCTATTAACTAAATTTGGTATGTTTCATTTATGTTAAAATGAGTGGAACAAATAATTAGACAACCTGGCAGAGAACTTACATGAAGTTTTTGCCGTTATGCCCAAAATAGTGATCCTATAGGCTCTCCTCAGAATAGAAGGACCTGAAATAAATGGAAGGCTCTATAGTGCAGCAGCTACCAGCCAACAGCTACCAGCTGTTTGAGATTAGTCAATTCTGTTTACCCTATTGTGCCTTCCTACTAAAAGCCATGAACCAAAGGCTGCTGGGAACTTACCTTCAGTCTGAATGTGGTTTAAAGCTTGCTGCAGCAAGGCATGATACATACAAACCATGTATGTCTTGGGATTAGGGACAAATAATGATAGAATGGGAGGGTTATAATTGGTCATTGAATGGTCTTGCAAAGATTTGTCAGAATGTATTTTAAAAGTTGGTCGTTACATAGAAAAAAATGAAAATGAAAACACAACAACAAACACAACAACCCAAAACCTGTGGGATTCAGTAAAAGCAGTGCTAAGAGGGAGATTCATAGCAAAACAAGCCTACCTCAAGAAACAAGAGAAACATCAAATCAACAACCTAACTTTACATCTAAAGCAACTAGAAAAAGAAGAATCCCAAAGTTAGAAGGAAAGAAATCATAAAAATCAAAACAGAAATAAATGAAAAGTAAATGAAGGAGACTATAGCAAAAAAAATCAAGACTAAAACCTGATTCTTTGAGAAGATAAATAAAATAGAGAAACTATTAGCCAACTCATCAAGAGAAAAAGAGAGAAGAATCAAATCAATAAAATTAGAAGTGAAAATGGAGAACTCACAACAGACAACAAAGAAATACAAAAGATCCTAAGTTGAATTATATGCCAATAAAATGGACAACTTGAAAAAAATGGACAAATTCCTAGAAAAGTAAAACCCTCCAAAACTGAACCAGGAAGAAATAGAAAATCTTAACAGATCCATCACAAGCATGGGAATCAAAGCTGTAATCAAAAGTCTTCCAAGGAGCAAAAGCCCAGGACCAGATGGCTTCACAGGTGAATTCTACCAAAAATTTAGGGAAGAGCTAACACCTGTTGTACTCACACTCTTCCAGAAAATTGCAGAGGAAGGCAAACTCCTAAACTCATTCTGTGAGGCCACCATCACCCTAATACCAAAACCAGATGAAGATGCCACAAAAAAAGAAAACTACAGGTCAGTATCACTGATGAACATAGTTGCAAAATTCTCAACAAAAGTCTAGCAAACAGAAAGATCATAAATCATTACTAAGTGCTTTATCCCAGGGATTACAAGGATTCTTCAATTTTCACAAATTAATCAATGTGATACACCATATTAATAAATTGAAAGATTAAAACCATATGATTATCTCAATAGATGAAGAGAAAGCATTGAGAAAATTCAACACCCATTTATGATAAAAACTCTCCAGAAAGCAGGCATAGAAGGAACATACCTCAACATAATAAAAGCCATGTACGACAAACCCATCGCGAACATTATCCTCAGTGGCAAATAATTGAAAGCATTTCCTCTAAAATCAGGAACAAGACAAGGATGCCAACTCTCACCACTATTTTCAACATAGTTTGGGAAGTCCTAGCCACAGCAATCAGAGAAGAAAAAGAAATGAGAAGAATCAGATTGGAAAAGAAATAAAACTCTCACTGTCTGCAGATGACATGATCCTCTACATGGAAAGCCCTAAAGACACCACCAGAAAATTAGTAGAGCTAATCAATGAATATAGTAAAGTTACAGGATATAAAATTAATACACAGAAATCCCTTGCATTCCCATACACTAACAATGAGAAGACAGAAAGAGAAATTAAGGAAACAATCACATTCTCCATTGCAATGAAAATAATAAAATACTTTGGAATAAATTTACCCAAAGAAACAAAAGACCTATGTATAGAAAACCATAAAACACTGATGAAAGAAATCAAAGATGATACAAATAGATGGAGAAATATACCATGTTCATGGACTGGAAGAATCAATATAGTGAAAACGAGTATACTGCCCAAATCAATCTATAAATTCGGTGCAATCCCTAAAGCTACCAACGGTATTTTTCACAAAAATAGAACAAATAATCTCATAATTTGTATGGAAATACAAAAAACCTCACATAGCCAAAGCAATTTTGTGAAAGAAGAACGGAACTGGAGGAATCAACCTGCCTGACTTCAGACTATACTACAAAGCTCCAGTCAAGACAGTGTGGTACTGGCACAAAGACAGAAATATAGGTCAATGGAACAAAATAGAAAGCCCAGAGATAAATCCACGCACCTATGGACACCTTATCTTTGACAAAGGAGGCAAAAATACACAACGGAGAAAAAGACAATCTCTTTAACAAGCGTTGCTGGGAAAACTGGTCAACTACCTGTAAAAGAATGAAACTAGACCACTTTCTAACACCATACACAAAAATAAACTCAAAATGGATTAAAGATATAAACGTAAGACCAGAAACTATAAAACTCTTAGAGGAAAACATAGGCGGAACACCCTCTAACATAAATCACAGTGAGATCCTCTGATCCACCTCCCAGAGTAATGGAAATAAAGGCAAAAATAAATGGGACCTAATTAAACTTAAAAGCTTTTGCACAATGAAGGAAACTATAAGGTGAAAAGACAGCCTTTAGAATGGGAGAAAGTAATAGCAAACAAAGCAACTGACAAAAAACTAATTTCCAAAATATACAAGCAACTCATACAGTTCATAGCAGAAAAATAAATGACCCAATCAAAAAATGGGCCAAAGAACTAAACAGACATTTCTCCAAAGAAGACACACAGATGGCTAACAAACGCATGAAAAGATGCTCAACATCACTCATTATCAGAGAAATGGAAATCAAAACTGCAATGACGTACCATCTTATGCTGGTCGGAATGGTTGCCATCATAAAGTCCACAAACAATAAATGCTAGAGAGGGTGTGGAGAAAAGGGAACCCTCTTGCACTGTTGGTGGGAATGCAAACTAGTACAGCTGCCATGGAGAACAGTGTGGAGATTCCTTAAAAAACTGGAAATAGAGGGGTGGGGAGGGAGGTAGGAGGGGAGTTCAGGATGGGGGACACATGTACACCCATGGCTGATTCATGTCAATGTATGGCAAAAATCACTACAATATTGTAAAGTAATTAGCCTCCAATTAAAATAAATTAATTAAAAAGAAAAAAAAAAACAACAACAACTGGAAATAGAACGGCCATACAACCCAGGAATCCCATTGCTGGGCATACACACCAAGGAAATCAGAATTGAAAGAGACACATGTACCCCAAAGTTCACAGAAACACTCTTTACAATAGCTAGGATGTGGAAGCAACCTAGATGTCCAGTCCATCAGCAGATGAATGAGTAAGAAAGTTGTGGGTACATATACAGGATGGAATATTACTCAGCATATTTGAGTCAGTTCTAATGAGGTGGATGAAACTGGAGCCTATTATACAGAGTGAATTAAGCCAGAAAGAGAAACACCAGTACCGTATATTAATGCATATATGTGGAATTTAGAAAGATGGTAATGACAACCCTATATGCAAGACAGCAAAAGAGACACAGATGTAAATAACAGACTTTTGGACTTAGGGGGAGAAGGCAAGGGTGGGACAGTATGAGAGAATAGCATTGAAACATGTATATTGCCATATGTATAGTAGATGAACAGTGCAAATTCGATGCATAGAGCAGGGCACCCAAAGCTGGTGCTCTGGGACAACGCAGAGGGACGGGGTGGGGAGGGTGTTGGGAGGGGGGGTCAGGATCCTGGGACACATGTACACCCACGGCACATTCCTTTCGATGTATGGCAAAAACCACCACAATATTGTAAAGTAATTGGCCTCCAATTAAAATATATAAATTATTTTTAAAAAACAGAAAAACTTGCTCATCACCTCTTGGCCGTTGGCTAATATCAAATGTATTTTAAAAGTTGCTGTAACAGTCTGTGATCTTTAGAATACATGAGTCTTTCTAGAGTTACTTTTAGGTTAGTTTTTCTGTGCTCTTGGGAAGAATGGGTATGAGTGAAATGTCATTAAAAGATTTGAGCTTAGATAGTCTGTTATGTGCATCATGGTTAGGTCTGGCACAGTTTATTTTGTGACGTAAGTATGTTTTGAAAAATATGGTTTTGTTTCCATTCATAATTCTCCCTCTTGGGCTAGCTGTCAGTAATACTATTTTCTGCTTTATCGGTATAATTGTAATATTTTCATTAAACTTAGGTGAAGAGAGTTAATCATACTCCTCAATTCTTGGCTTATTATCCTGTTGTATCTTATAAGGCCCCTCCCTATGTGTGTGTCTGTGCATGTGTAAGTGTACATTTATACAATTATACAATTTTTATCCTTCCTACTTCCCTACTTTTATCCTTCTTCCTTACTCCCAGTGTCTTCCCTCCATTTTAATATATGTCCTTATTTGAATGTGCTCTTGCAAACTCTGTGTTATTTGATGTGCATACTTTTTTTGTTTTACAAAAATGTTATTATGTATAGAATGCATTCTGTTTCCTAGGCTTCTAAGAGAAATCCACTGAACATTTTGCTTTTAAAATCTGAAACTGATGTTATGTGTGCATGTAAATCTTGTGTTTTAATATAAATCCATCCATGCTGTGTGGCTTTCAGGGTCTTAGTCTCCCGACCAGGGCTGAACCTGTGACCACAGTGGAAGCACTGAGTCCAGGGAATTCCCAAAATTTTACTTTTTATAATAAACTATAGAAACCTCATTCTTAACTTAAATTTCTTGTAAGTTTATTTACTTTGGAGATTAACTTTTCAGTAAGTTGCCTATTCATTAACCTTTTTTTAAATTGAAGTTGATATATTTTTCTTGTCAGTTTGCAGGGGTTCTTTGTAAATTGAAATATTAATCCCTAAAGGCTTTTAGATAAAACAGATTTCTTTCATCTGTAATTGGAATACTAACTTTGTTCTTAGTATCTATTGCTAGAAGCAAATCCCTTATTTTGATGTAATCCAATGAATGTTTTTTGCCTTGTGGTTTGTATTAATGTTCTTTAAGAATCTCTTTATTGTCCTTATAGCCAAAGGCATATTGGTACATGTTTTTCTTATTAACTTTATTATTTTACCTTTCACATTTTGGTATTGTATCCCTATAGTCTTGCTTTGTTTATCATCTTAGATAAAGATTCAGTATCCATTTTTAGGTTTCTCCCTGAAATGAGCCACTTTTCCTAGTAGCATATATTTGAGGAGTCTGATTCCTGGTTAAAAATCTGCATGTGATTTTTTTTTTTCCAGGTCTGACTCTAGGCTATTACAAAGGCTTTACCTGGCAGGCCTCAGAGAGAAAACAATTCCCCTTAGTAGACTTACTACAAAGCCAGGGCCTTGCAGCCTTGGCATTCAAGTCCTCAGGCCCCACTGCTGGTCATGCTCTTTACACAGTTGCATTGGGCTTCCCTGGTGACTCAGACAGTAAAAGAATCCACCTACAGTGCAAGAGACCCAGGTTAGATTTCTGGGTCAGAAAGGGAATGGCCACGCACTCTAGTATTGTTGCCTGTAGAATTCCATGGACAGAGGAGCCTGGTGGGCTACAGTCCATGGGGGTGGCAAAGAGCCAGACATGACTGACCAGCTAACACTTTCACTATTCATTTCTGCCTCAGGTGCCTTCATTCCTAGGGCTCTTTATATGTGCCCTGGGCAGAAGTCTTCCTCGGGTGATTCTGCCAAGACCTCCTCATTGGGAGGAGGAAAAAGAAACTTAAAGACACTTCCCTACTCTGACTCAGTCTTCATAACTTTTCCTCTCCTTCCCTGCCTGGTTTTTCCCTCCCTTCCACCTGAGGGTTCATAAAACACCCAGAGATTTTTGTTGGGAGAACCTGCAGCAGTGAGATGACTCCCCTTTCTGTGCTGATTCACACGACCTTCACCTGTGCTGTTCCATGGTGCGGGGTGGGGTAGAGGGAGGCAGGGGTTTTAGCCGCTTGCTTGTACTACACCAGTGATTAAAGGCTTCTTCATTACTGTCATTTTGGCTCATTGTTGGTTGCTTAATCAGCAAGTCTGACACTTGAGAGTTTGCTCTCTTCAGCTCACCTGAGCTCTCGGGATCACTGTGATCAAGGATCTCAAACTGTAGTTCTTCAATCAGCAGCTTCACTGTCAGCATCACTTGGGAACAGTTGGAAATGCAAGTTCCCTAGTGCTACAGCAGACTGCTGAATCCAAAACTCTGCTCTTGGGCTGATCAAGCTCATAACAAAGGCTTCACATGATTCTGATAACATGCATAAGTTTGAGAACCACTGACAAAACCTGTTACCCTTTATACATTGGTTTTTGTGGTACTCCTTTAGGTCCTGCTACCACTATCCTAGTAGTGCTCAGTCTCGTCCGACTCTTTTCTGACCCCATGGACCGTAACCTGCCAGGCTCCTCTGTCCATGGAATTTTCCAGACAAGAATACCAGAGTTGGTTGCCATTTCCTACTCCAGGAAGTCTTCCCAACCTCAGGGATTGAACTTGCGTCTCTTGTTTCTTCTGTATTGGCAGGCAAATTCTTTACCACTAGTGCCACCTGGGATCAAGTTCCCAGGGATACATGGTCTGTCTCTGAGCTTTTTATTCTGTTGCATTAATCTGTTTTTTTTTTTTTTTTTTTACATAAATATCATGATATTTTATTACTGCACAGTGTGGTATTTCCCAGGGTGTGGTATGGCAAATCTCTGCTCTTTCCTTTTGATGATTTTTGTTTCAACATTTTAAATATTTAACTCCTCTCTTGTAGCTGCATGGTTTCTGAAATCTACTGTCATTCTTAGCCTTTTCCTCTTGTAAGTAAAGTATTCCCCGCTTTCCTCTCTTCCTATCCTGGCTTCTTCCATGATTTCTCTCTCTCTCTCTCTCTCTTTTTTTTTTTCTTGCCATCTGAATATAATACACATAAGTGTAGGGGTTTTGTGGAATTTTTGGGGTACTTATCTTGCTTGGTGTCCTCTATGCTTCCTGGATCCATGGTTTGGAATTTGTCATTAATTTTAGAAAAATTTTGGCTATTATTTCTTCAAATATTCTGCTTTATTCTTCTCCTTTTGGTATTGCAGTTACACATATGTTATGTCGTTTAAAATTGTCTCATAATTCTCGACTGTTCTGCTCTGTGTTTTTGTTTTCCTTTTTTTTTTTTTTTTCCTCCCTCTTTGTACTTAAGTCTAGGAAGTTTTCATTGGCCTATCTTCTTTTTTGGTTAGGTTGACTCTGCTGATGAACCCATCAAAGGCATTCTTTCTTTCTGTTTTTACTTCTAGTATTTTCCTTTGTTTCTTCCTTGGAGTTTCCATCTGTACTTTATTCACCTGATCCTGCATGTCATTTTCTTTTTCCATTAGCTTCCTCAACATATTTAATCATTTTTATTTTAAATTTCCAGTCTGATAATTCATAAACCTCTGACATATCTGAAACTGGTTCTGATGCTTTTTTTTTTTTGTTCCTTCAGACTTTTTAGCCTTTCAGTATGCCTTAATTTTTTTGTTAAAAGATTATTTTTTATCTATGTATGGTGACTGATGTTAGATTTATTATAGTGAAAATTTCCGAGTATATACAGGTATCAAATCAATATATTGAATACCTGAAATTAATATATAGTGTTATATGTCACTTATACTTCAATTAAAAAAAATGAACATGTTGTATCATGTAATCAGAATTGAAGTAGACTCTTAAGGGGCTTCATCGGTGTCTCAGATGGTAAAGAATCTGCCTGCAATGCGGGAGTCCTGGGTTTGATCCCTGGGTCAGGAAGATCCCCTGGAGAAGGGATTGGCTACCCACTCCAGTATACTTGCCTGGAGAATTCCTTGGACCGAGGAGCCTGATGGAATACAGTACATAGGGTTGCAAAGAGTAGGACACAACTGAGCAGCTAACACATTTAAAGGGAGGTTTTCTTAATTTGTCTAGGAATGAGTAGCTGTGTTTAATGTTTTCTGTTGCTGTAGATTTTTTGCTAGAGGGTTCAGATTCCTCAGAGTTTTTGTTTGTTTGTCTCCCCTCTTATGTTTTGCTTCTCCAAGAACTCCTCCTTAAGAAGAGTTTGTGTCTTACTGCTCTTTCAACTGTTATCCACTATGGTTTTCTAGAACCTTGTTGGTTTTGGAGAAAGAAATGGCAACCTACTCCAGTATTCTTGCCTGGAAAATTCCATGAACAGAGGAGCCTGGCTGGCTACAGTCCATGGGGTCGCAAAGAGTCAGACACAACTGGGCGACTCTAACTCACTCACTTGTTGGTTTGGTGATACAAGGCATTGGAGAGGGGAATTATTCTGTAATTGATTAAATTTTCATCTTTTAGTGAGCCTGTGACCTTCACAAGTGTTTGTTGGCTTTTCCCCCTCTTTTATGTGAGTCAAGAAGGGTTGAGGGAGCTGGAATCTTGGTAAGGCCCTTTGCCCAGGTTTAAGGTTTCATAAGGTTTTGATAAAGTCTTTTCAAGTAAAGCATAGACTTTTGTTATAGAGAATGAAGGGAATGGCTACCCACTCCAGTATCCTTGCCTGGAGAATTCCATGGACAGAGGAGACTGGCAGTACAGTCCATGGGGTTGCAAAGAGTCAAATACAACTCAGCAACTTTCATTTCACTTCATGCTCTCAGAATAATTCACAGTGGGTACTTTTTCTACTCCCTTCAACAGAACATGAGGGGAAATTTCTTGGCTTTTCATACTGAGATTCTGATGCAGTTTCTGGGGGGAGAACCCATTAAACTGTGTGGAACCCCCTAAACCATCAGCTGGCAGAGTTGTCACTCTCATACTCATCCTCACTCAGCCTCAAGCAGTTCCTCAAATTTACCATCTAAGTGCCTACCAGTTTATATATCCAGTAGCTTCTGCTCTTGGGAAGATGATCTTGGTTGTGACTCTGGATTTGCCTAGTTGTAAATTGATCATGATGGTGGGGATGGGAGAGTTTGCTATATTCTGGTTCTCTGATAGATCTAAGCATGTAATCTTTAGTTTGTTTCAGCTTTTTTCTTGTTCAAGGATCACGTTGATCTTCCAGGCTCTTTACATGTCAAAGCTGAAACCAAATGTGTGAATATACAATTTCATTCTCTATTTTAGCAAGTGTCTTATCCATTATACCTTTTCTTAGATTTAAGCTTCTACTGAAGCTTATTCCTACAAATAAGACCAATAAAGGCATAGTTGACTCTAGTTGAAATAGAGATGGGGATGTCTAGTGCTCTGTTGGGCAGAATTTGAAAACCACTGGTCCTTACTATAAACGAATCAAGACCAAGGCTGAACCCTTCTGAATATTCTATTGATTTTTGTCAATCATTCTGTCTTTAATTGATGTTAGGAGTTAATGGTGTGTTTTTTATAATATGCTGATTCATTATCATTCACAGTGCTTACTGTGTATCCTCATATACTTCATAGGTACACAGTTTATTTGGGGGGGAAAATGGAGTATGCTTTATTTTAAAATATGTATTTTATAAAGCTGTAAAAATAAAATATTCTGCTTGAAAAATGTCCCCATTGTCTGGAGAATTTGTTTTTCTTTCATATGGAAGAGAAAGAGGCACTGTCTTTTTATTTTCTATATTCTTTCCCTATGTATAATCTTTTAAAAAATATGTCAAAGGTATTTGATGTGATTATTTCATTTCCCATCTAAAAGATACTAAATATGTGATAATATTTCCCAAGGTGTTGTCATCAAATCTGCATTTCATAATAGTTATAAAGTTTGTGTAAGAAAATTGCCAGACCTTTTTCAAGTCTTCCAACTTCAGAGTCTTTAAACTTTCAGCTAAATTTTGAGGAGTGGGGCTGGGAGTCTGATATATAATTCTTTTTATTGGCTTTCCAATTTCTGTCATGTTATATATGCTTCTGACCTGTTTTTCATCTGAACTAGTAATTTAGTCCATTACTGGTCTGTGTAAATCTTAGCCACAGCTATTTCCCAAGGTGGTTTGGGGTCTAATGAGTGGTTGGTGTTGATGTCCAGCAGGAAATCTTGCAAACCAGATGATTGGTGTGGTTCAAACTGTAACCTTGTTAAAGCATTGGTCAGGTTGCACTTAGAGCTATTTAATTAGTTTGCCAATAATATTTGTGTACAATTTTTAGGTGACCACTATTTTTTTTTCCTTTCATCATAGGAAAAACTTAGTTGCTTGTTGTTATCAGAGTCGTATATTAATCCAGTACATTTTTTTCCATTAGTTTATCTTTAGGCAGGCATTATAATAACTGTTAGATAGTCCCTTGAACACTAGTATCTATAATAGTGTTGTCAACTTGAATTGAAAGTTTTTAATATATCAGCCACTGTACTAGAAAGGCTTTTTAAAAGTATAAGAACATTCTTTGCCTTCCAGAAAGTAATAGCCTTAATATGAGAGACAGCTGTAAAATAAATTACAATAAAATAAACAATGCATTAGTTATAGAAACAAAATGCTCTAAGATTGTAGATAAAAGAGTAGGAAATTCTGAGTCTTCAAGAAATAATTTAAAAGAGGTAACATTTTAATGGGGAAAAGATTTGCTTTTGACTGGAATAGGAAAGTCAAGCTATCTCAAGGGGACAAAACTAGTATGAGTTAAAAATTAATTTAAAATGTATATATACTTTTTTCTTCAAATTTATTGAAAATAATTCACATAAATAAAATACGTACCCTTTTAGATGTACCATTCTTTGCATTTTGACAAACAAGAACATTTTTACAACTAGCACTTAAAACAAGAATAAAATAAAACATTTCCATTACCCTTCCAAAATTCTCTCATGTTCATTTATAGTCAGTATATACATGTAGTTTTAGTAGAATTTTTATATGGAAAGTCAACTTATACATTAGTTCTTTCATGGATTGTCCTTATAATGTTATATCAAAAAAGTCATTGCCTTATCCAAGGCCATCTAGGTTTTTTCCTAAGTTATCATTTGGAGTTTTAAAAATTCTGTGTTTTAAATTTAGGTCTGTGATCCACTTTGAGTTAATTTTTGTGAAGAGAGTGAGATCTGTATCTAGATTCATATTTTTGCATGCAGATGTCCAGTCATTCTAGCAACACTTGTAAAGACTGTAACACTGTATTGATTTTGCATCTTTGTCAAAGATCAGTTGACTGGATTCATAGGGGTCTATTTCTGAACTATTATATTCCATTTATCTCTTTGTCTATTTTGCCATTACCACACTATCTTGATTACGGTGGCTTTATAGTACACCTTGAAGTCAGAGAGTATGAGCCCTCCAACTTTGTTCTTGTTTAATACTGTATTGGTCATTCTGGTTTGTTTGTTTGTTTGTTTTTTTCTTTCTCTCCATATCTTTAAAATCTGTTTGTCCATATCCACAAAATACCTTGCTGGGATGTTGACTGAGATTACATTGTGTTTATACATCAAGTTGGAA
The DNA here is from genome assembly GCF_029378745.1 of Bos indicus. Taxonomy (NCBI): domain Eukaryota; kingdom Metazoa; phylum Chordata; class Mammalia; order Artiodactyla; family Bovidae; genus Bos; species Bos indicus. The sequence goes on along the minus strand of NC_091764.1, from coordinate 81,294,757 downwards.
AGAACTGACATATTGACAGCGTTCAGTCTCCCTTTCATGAACATGGAAAATATATTTTTATTAATTGTTCTTTGATATCTTTCATCAGAATTTGTAGTCTTTCTCATATAGCTCTTATACAGATTATCGTGGATTTATACCTAACATTTTCATTTTGTGGGTGATAATGTAAAATGTAATGTGACTCTGCCTTTTCATTCTGTTCACGGGGTTCTCAAGGCAAGAATACTGAAGTGGTTTGCCATTTCCTTCTCTGGTGAACTGCGTTTTGTCAGAACTCTCTACCATGACCTGTCCATTTTGGGTGGCCCTGTTGGTTTTCCAGTACTCATGTATGGGTGTGAGAGTTGAACCATAGATAAAGCTGAGCAGCGAAGAATTGATGCTTTTGAATTGTGGTGTTAGAAAAGACTCGAGAGTCCCTTGAACAGCAAGGAGATCCAATCAGTCAATCCTAAAGGAAATCAGTCCTGAATATTCACTGAAAGGAGTGATACTGAAGCTGAAACTCCAATGCTTTGGCCACGTGATGTGAAGGACTGACTCATTGGAAAAGACTCTGTTGTTGGGAAAGATTGAAGGCAGGAGGAGAAGGGGATGACAGAGGATGAGATGGCTGGATGGCATCACTGACTTGATGGACATGAGTTTGAGCAAGCTGTGGAAGTTGGTGATGGACAGGGAGGCCTGGCATGCTGCAGTCCATGGGGTCGCAAAGAGTGGAACACAACTGAGCAACTGAACTGAACTGATTGTGACTTTGATTTCAAAGTTGTTTGCTGTATAGGAAAGGGATTGGCTTTTGTGTATTAGTATTATATACTACAATGTTATTATAATTGCTTATCAATTCCAGGAATTTTTAAGTTAATTCTTCCAGATTTTCTACAAAGATAATCATGCTATCTGTGAAGAAAGACAGCCTAATTTCTTCTCCCTTTTTATCTCCGATTTTTACTGTGTTGCATTAGCTAAGACATCTAGTTCAGTGATGAAAAGCAGAGGTGAGAGGCATCATCCTTGCCTTCTTCCTCAGTTTTGGCTTCATCCGTTCATATTACTCCCTCAGATCAAACACCTGTTTAAGTTGGGGGAATAACCTGATTGCTTCCATTCTTTATGCATATTAAAAATTATGTCTATTTGGTGAAATAAATTAAGTATAATCTATCTTTAGTCTTGGGCTTCCCTGGCGGCTCAGATGGTAAAGAACCTGCCTGCAGTGCAGGAGACTTTGGTTCAGTCCCTTTGTTGGGAAGATACCCTGGAGAAGGGAATGGCTACCCACTTCAGTATTCTTGCCTGAAAAGTTCCATGGACAGAGGAACCTGGCAATCTATAGTCCATTGAGTCGCAAAGAATCAGACACGACTGAGGAACTTAACACACATACGTCTTTAGTCTTATTTTATTCATTTTAAGAAGTTTATTGATATTATGGAGTTTGTGGTAAAAATGTTTTAAGTAGATCTATAGTTCATCTTATTTATGTTTATATTTAATGTATTAGCCCATGAAGAGATGAAGCAGCTGTAACTCAACATTATATTAAGACATTTATTGCATTTATTTAGTATCCATCAAATCATGTTCATATGAACGTGTGATTTAAGACCACCTTTCGGGCTTCCCTTGTGGCTCAGCTGGTAAAGAATCCTCCTACAATGCGGGATATCTGGGTTCAGTTCCTGGGTTGGAAAGATCCCCTGGATAAAGGAAAGGCTACCCATTCCAGCATTCTGACCTGGAGAATTCCATGGATTGTATAGCCCGTGGCGTCACAAAGTGTCAGACACGACCGAGCAACTTTCACTTTCACCAGACCTCTTTATCTTTTTTCAATGTTTATGCTATTGGAATGTGCAGAATATATGCTGTACGTATAAGATAATGTGAAGTTTGTGGACTTGTGATAAATTGATAACTGTATACCTGAACATGAGCTTCTCGGATTCCTCAGTCAAAAATCTGATGTTCAAAAACTATCTACGTATGATTGTGATTAAATCTGTTTACAGTATCTTCTATGAGTCACATTACAGGAAAGAGGATTTTTTTTCTTTTCTTTTTTTGCAAAAATCATGTGAAAACCACATAACCTCTATATTTATATTTGAGTCTATATCAAAAATTTTTCTCTTGGAAAAATTTCTTCCATAATATGGGAAAAGAATAACCCACTTCTGAATGCCTTTTGTTTTAGGCTGAATTTCAAAGGGCTGTTCTTGGTATTGTTACACTAAGCACCTACTCCGTAAGATTAACGGGACTCTGTAGTTTGTCTTTATTTCTTTAAATTGCTTTAAAAATTACTAAAATTTCAGTATAGTTTTAAGAAGCAATCAATAGGATATTTTAGATAATCAGAGTATAGTAAGCTCTTCAGTGTTTCTAAATGAGATTTACTGGTTTAGATTTCAACTCATTTTCATAATGCCTTTCAAAGTTTTATAAGGCTGTGTCTTGCAAATTCTGTAGAAAGGACTTCTTTGTTTCAAAATTGTAAATATTTAAAGAGTCATATGATTAAATATTTTCATTGATTGAATTCCGGCTCTGAGGTATGTAACAAAAGGTGTTCAGAACATCCTCACCTTGGAATGGTCTGCTAGTAAGGTACAAAGACTGTACTGATTATCCCTTATATCACAAAACTTTCATGGTGCTAAATTTTAATTTAGACAAGTAGGGAATTCTCTATTGAGGCAGGCAACAGAAGTAATACAGGCAATCTCCAGATATGCTTTATATTTTATTTTAGATTTAATAAAGAGAGTCTGAAACCTTTTTGGCCAAGTTATCTCTCAATACTTTTTAATTTCTACCTTAATGTGATTAAATAATGAAAATAGTCAGTGAACAAACCTCAAATCCAAGTTGAAAAAAGAGCTCCAATAATTTTCCTTCTTCTACAGATAGTACTATGAATAGTAATATTTGAAAAGGAGTAGTTAAAATATACTATCAGAAGTAGAAGTAGCATTTTTAAAGATGTTCAAATGCTTGGTTATTAGGAAAATGAAAGTAAAGGCCACAATGAGATTGCTAAAATGACTATCAGTTCAGTTCAATTGCTCAGTCCAACTCTATGCAATCCCATGAACTGTAGCACACCAGGCTTCCCTGTCCAGCACCAATTCCTGGAGCTTGCTCAAACTCATGTGCATTGGGTCGGTGATGCCATCCAACTGTCTCATCCTCTGTCATCCCCTTCTCCTGCCTTCAATCTGTCCCAGCATCAGGGTCTTTTCCAATGAGTCAGTTCTTCCCATCAGGTGGCCAAAGTATTGGAGCTTCGGCTTTAGCATCAGTCCTTCCAAAGAATATTCAGGACTTATTTTCTTTAGGATTGACTGGTTGGATCCCCTTGCAGTCCAAGGTACTCTCAAGAGTCTTCTCCAACACCACAGTTCCAAAGCATCAATTCTTCATTGCTCAGCTTTATGGTCCAACTCTCACATCCATACATGACTACTGGAAAAAACATAGCTTCAACTAGATGAACCTTTGTCAGCAAAGCAATGTCTCTGCTTTCTAATATGCTATCTAGGTTGGTCATCACTTTCCTTCCAAGAAGTAAGCGTCTTTTAATTTCATGGCTGCAATCACAATCTGCAGTAATTTTCAAGCCCCCCAAAATAAAGTCTGCCACTGTTTCCACTGTTTCCCCATCTATATGCAGTGAAGTGATGGGACCGGATGTCATAATTTTAGTTTCCTGAATGTTGAGCTATAAGCCAACTTTTACTCTCCTCCTTCACTTTCATCAAGAGACTCTTCAGTTCTTCTTCACTTTCTGCCATAAGGGTGGTGTCATCTGCATATCTGAGGTTATTGATATTTCTCCCAGCAATCTTGATTCCAGCTTGTGCTTCTTCCAGCCCAGTGTTTTTCATGATGTACTCTGCATATAAGTAAATAAGTAGGGTGACAATATACAGCCTTGACTTACTCCTTTCCTATTTGGAACCAGTCTGCTGTTCCATGTCCAGTTCTAACTGTTGCTTCCTGACCTGCATACAGGTTTCTCAAGAGGCAGGTCAGGTGGTCTGGTATTCCCATTCTTTCAGAATTTTCTACAGTTTATTGTGATCCACACAGTTAAAGGCTTTGGCATAGTCAGTAAAGCAGAAATAGATGTTTTTATGGAACTCTCTTGCCTTTTTGATAATCCAGGGGATGTTGGCAATTTGATCTCTGGTTCCTCTGCCTTTTCTAATCCAGCTTGAACATCTGGAAGTTCACAGTTCATGTATTGTTGAAGCCTGGTTTTGAGAATTTTGAGCATTACTTTACTAGCGTGGGAGATGAGTGCAATTGTGCAGTAGTTTGAGCATTTTTTGGCATTGCCTTTCTTTGGGATTGGAATGGAAACTGACGTTTTCCAGTCCTGTGGTCACTGATGAATTTTCCAAATTTGTTGACATGTTGAGTGCAGCACTTTCACAGCATCATCTTTTAGGATTTGAAATAGCTCAACTGGAATTCCATCACCTCCACTAGCTTTGTTTGTGGTGATGCTTCCCAAGGCCCACTTGACTTCACATTCCAGGATGTCTGGCTCTAGATGAGTGATCACACCATCGTGATTATCAAAGTCATGAAGGTCTTTTTTGTACAGATCTTCTGTGTATTCTTGTGACCTCTTAATATCTTCTGTTTCTGATAGGTCCATACCATTTCTGTCCTTTATTGAGCCATCTTTAGTTGTATGTTAATTCTCAGGAATCTAGAGTAAAACCCTTGGGTTTTGTATCCAAAAAACAAAGGGCTTTTGTATACAAAGCCCTTTGGTTTTGTATCTCTTGAGTTCTAATCTCAGCCTAACCATTTATTAGTCAGGTGAGACCTCAGCAGTTTACATAACCTCTCTGAACTCAGTTTTAATACCTGTCAAATGTAATAACACATTTCTGAACTATTGTGCAGATCGTTAATATTTACAAAGTTCCTAATATGGTGCCTGGACATGGTCTCTCAAAAAATGACCAATATAATTAAAATATTTTAAATGATTCTAAATCTAGATACATAAGGTGAATTTAATGTGGTCATTTCCTCTATCCCTGTTATACACACCCAAACAAATCACTAAAATGGCAATTTTCAATTCAGTTCAGTCACTCAGTTGACTCCTACTCTTTGTGACCCCATGGAGTGCAGCACGCCAGGCTTCCCTGTCCATCACCAAATCTAGGAGTTTGCTCAAACTCATGTCCATCAAGTCAATGATGCCTTCCAACCATCTTATCCTCTGTCATCCTCTTCTTCTCTGCCTTCAATATATCCCAGCATCAGGGTCTTTTCAATCAGTCGTTTCTTTGCATCACGTGGCCAAAGTAGTGGAGTTTCAGCTTCAACATCAGTCCTTCCAATGAACACCCAGGACTGATTTCCTTTAGGATTGACTGGTTTGATCTCCCTGCAGTGCAAGCAACTCTCAAGAGTCTTCTCCAACACCGCAGTTCAAGCATCAGTTCTTCAGTGCTCAGCTTTCTTTATACTCCAACTCTCACATCCATACACAACTACTGGGAAAACCATAGCATGACTCGATGGACCTTTGTTGGCAATGTAATGTCTCTGCTTTTTGATATGCTGTCTAGGTTTCTCATATCTTTTCTTCCAAGGAGCAAGCGTCTTTTAATTCCATGGCTTTGGTCACCGTATGCAGTGATTTTGGAGCCCAAGAAAATAGTCTCACTGTTTCCCTTATTTCTTCATTTATTTGCAATGGATTGATGGGACTGAATGTCATGATCTGTTTTTTTGAATGTTCAGTTTTAAGCCAGCTTTTCCACACTCTACTTTTACTTTCATCAAGAGATTCTTTAGTTCTTCTTCACTTTCTGCCATAAGGGTGGTGTCATCTACATATCTGAGATTATTGATATTTCTCCTCACAATCTTGATTCCAGTTTGTACTTCATCCAGCCTGGCATTTCACATGATGTACTCTGCATAGAATTTAAATAAGCACAGTGACAATAATACAGCCTTGACATAGTACTTTCCCATTTGGGGACCAGTCTGTTGTTCCATGTCCAGTTCTAACTGTTGCTTCTTGACCTGCATATAGATTTCTCAGGAGGCAGGTAAGGTGGTCTAGTATTCCCCTCTCTTGGACAGTTTTCCACAGTTTGTTGTGATCTACATAGTCAAAGTCTTTGGCATAATCAGTACAGCATAAGTAGATGTTTTTCTGCAAATCTCTTGCTTTTTCTATTATCCAGCGGATGGTGGCGATTTGATCTCTGGTTCCTTTGCCTTTTCTAAATCCAGTTTCAAATCTGGAGGTTTACCTGTTGAAGCCTGGCTTGGAGGATTTTGAGCATTACTTTGCTAATGTGTGAGATGAGTGCAATTGCACCATAGTTTGAACAGTCTTTAGCATTGCCCTTTGTTGGGATTGGAATGAAAACTGACTTTTTCCAGTCCTGTGACCACTGCTGTGTTTTCCAAATTTCCTGGCCTATTGAGTGCAGCACTTTAACAGCATCATCTTTTAGGATTTGAAATAGCTCAACTGGAATTCCATCACCTCGACTAGCTCTGTTCATAGTGATGTTTCCTAAGGGCCACTGGACTTCATTTTCCAGAATGTCTGTCTCTAGGTGAGTGATCACACCATTGAGGTTATCTGGGTCTTGAAGATCTTTTTTGTATAGTTCTGTGTATTTTTGCTAGCTGTTCTTAATATCTTCTTCTTCTGTTAGGTCCATACCGTTTCTGTCCTTTATTGAGCCCATCTTTGCATGAAATGTTCCTTTTATTGTCTTTAATTTTCTTGAGATCCTAGTGTTTCCCATTCTATTGTTTTCCTCTATTTCTTTGCATTGATCACTGAGGAAGGCTTCCTTATCTCTCCTTGCTATTCTTTGGAACTCTGCATTCAAATGGGTATATTTTTCCTTTTCTCCTTTGTTTTTTGCGTCCCTTCTTTTCACAGCTATTTCTAAGACCTCCTCTGACAGCCATTTTGCTTCTTTGCGTTTCTTTTTCTTGGGGATGTTCTTGATCTCTGTCTCCTGTACAGTGTCCCGAATCTCCATCCATAGTTCATCAGGCACTCTGTCTATCAGATCTAGTCCCTTAAATCTATTTCTCACTTCCACTGTATAATCGTAAGGGATTTGATTTAGGTCATACCTGAACCATCTAGTGGTTTTCCCTACTTTCTTCAATTTTAGTCTGAATTTGGCAATAAGGAGTTCATGATCTGAGCCACATTCAGTTCCCGGTCTTGTTTTTGTTGACTGTATAGAACTTCTCCACCTTTGGCTGCAAAAATATATTCAGATTATAATATAATCTGATTTCAGTGTTGACCATGGGGTGATTTCTATGTGTAGAGTGTTCTCTTGATCTTAGTTTTTTGAATGTTGACTTTTACCCAATGTTTTCACTCTCCTCTTTCACCTTCAACAAGAGGCTCTTCAGTTCCTCTTCACTTTCTACGATAAGGGTGGTGTCATCTGCATACCTGAGGTTATTAACATTTCTCCTGGCAATCTTGATTCTAGCTTGTGCTTCATCCACCCCACCATTTCGCATGATGTTTTCTCTATAGAAGTTAAATAAGCAGGGTGACAATATACAGGCTGGACGTACTACTTTCCAAAATTGGAACCAGTTCGTAGTTCCATGTCCAGCTTCTTGACCTACATACAGATTTCTCAGGAGGCAGCTAAGGTAGTCTAGTATTCCTGTCTCTTAAAGAATTTTCCAGAGTTTATTGTGATTTACAGAGTCAAAGGCTTTGGAAGAGTAATTAATAAAGCAGCTGTAGATGTTTTTCTGGAATTGTCTTGCTTTTTCTATGATCCAACGGATGTTGGCAATTTGATCGCTGGTTCCTCTGCCTTTTCTAAATCCAGGTTGAACATCTAGAAGTTCACAGTTCACATACTGTTGAAGACTGGCTTGGAGAATTTTGAGCCTTTCTTTGCTAGCATGTGAGTTAAGTGCAGTTGTCCTGTAGTTTGAACATTGTTTGGCATTGCCTTTCTTTGGGATTGGAATGAAAACTGACCTTCTCCCATACCATTAAATATATTTTTCAATCATATTTCCTAATATCAAGGGATATTTATTCAAAGAATCGTTTTAATATTATTCTGAAAAAAACAAAATCAAAAGCAGATTACTCAAATCCTTTTAACGCCAAATGTTATAATACTTACATCATGTAGCTTTAGTAACTAGGTAACACTGCCACTGCTTTTAGCTATTAAATGATTATTACTGCTGAAAATGAGTGTATAGATATAATTATTGCTGAAGCTCTTCCTTCAAGACCTGAAAATTTCTTAGCCTCTCTGTGTCTCACATAACTTAGTCTGAAAATGAGGAAGACTGTCATTCAGTTTAGCAGTTTCTTATGTTTATTATGGTACTGCTGCTGCTAAGTCACTTCAGTCGTGTCCGACTCTATGCGACCCCATAGACGGCAGCCCACCAGGCTCCCCCATCCCTGGGATTCTCCAGGCAAGAACACTGGAGTGTGTTGCCATTTCCTTCTCCAGTGCATGAAAGTGAAAAGGGAAAGTGAAGTCACTCAGTCGTGTCCGACTCTTAGCGAACCCCTGGACTGCAGCCGGTACAATTACATGTAAAATACTTTTAACAACGTCTGAAACTTTAAAATGCTCAAAAATGTTAGCTATTATTTTATATGTATGTGTATATGTATATGCGCACACACACACACACACACACACACACACACACACACACACACACACATATATATGGTAGTTACTTTGTATTTTCTCCAGTAGATCTATAATTTTACTTAAGGTATATTTTATGTAGGGTGCTTCTTTCAAATTATTATCCTGAGTTTATTTTGGCTCAAACAAGCTCAAAAATAGTGTTTTGTTATAGTGTACTATAGAGTTAAGAAATGAAGTTCAGAAATGAATTTTCTAACCTTGCATTGTCATTTTTAGCTACTGTATCGCCTTTTACTAGTTCTTTTTGGACCCTTGGAGAAATGTGGCTTCTTTGTTGTTTAGTCACTAAGTCTTGTCCAATTCTTTGTGACCCCATGGACTGTAGCCCACCAGGCTCCCATGTTCATGGAGTTTCTCAGGCAGGAGTACTAGAGAGCACTGTCATCTCCTTCTCCTGGGAATCTTCCCGACTCAGGGATTAAACCCACATCTCCTGTATTGCCAGGTGGATTACTTATGACTGTGCCACAAGAGAAGCATCAGAAAAAGGTGGCCTACTTATAGTTAATTACTTACTGATCTCCATTAGTCTGATTTATTAACTGTTCATTTTAAGGAGAAATCACTTTCAATATTATTGAAAACTCTTAAAAATTTCTTCTGTAGTTTAATTCTGGAAATTTTTACTTGTTCCATTTTTGCTATGTTTACCCTCATTTCAAAGCCTAAATTGAATATTTTCAGTCTCAAGTGAGAATTGTACTTATCATTTTTGTGTCTAATTATTTGCCTGGTTAAACATTTTATCGTGTGTTTTATAAAGAGTATTAGGTGTTGTTTCTGACTTCATGAAATTCTGTGTGCATTTAGACTTCCAAAGAATATAACGTTAAAGTCTTTGTTATTATATATCATATGGTAGGCCTACTGATTTGTTATTCAAATGATTTCCACAAATTCATAGGATACCAACAATTTTTTTTTCATGGTGTCATAATTTATATTGCAGTTTAGATTTGTTTTTAAAGAAAAATCACATTTTTTGGTAATTTTTCTTATTGTCTTGAAAAATTAAGATAAAAGCATTAAGATTAAAAATAGAAATCAGAGACTATCTTAACTTTCTGTTTGGTCACTTACTCTAAACTTAGATTTTCTGCCTAAAAGCCATTTAAATCAGAACAACTTTGAATGACATAGATCTGTTTTAAAATGCTGAGTATCAGAAATTGGTTCATATTTAAAGGAGGCTCTTATGTAAATACCAGAGATCAAAATGCCAATATCCGCTGGATCATTGAAAAAGCAAGAGTTCCAGAAAAACACCTATTTCTGCTTTATTGACTGTGTGGGTCACAATAAACTGGAAAATTCTAAAAGAGATGGGAATACCAGACCACCTGATCTGCCTCTTGAGAAACCTATATGCAGGTCAGGAAGCAACAGTTAGACCTGGACATGGAACAACAGACTGGTTTCAAATAGGAAAAGGCATATGTCAAGGCTGTATATTGTCTCCCTGCTTATTTAACTTCTATGCAGAGTACATCATGAGAAACGCTGGGCTGGAAGAAGCACAAGCTGGAATCAAGATTGCTGGGAGAAATATCAATAACCTCAGATATGCAGATGATACCACCCTTATGGCAGAAAGTAAAGAGGAACTAAAAAGCCTCTTGATGAAAGTGAAAGAGGAGAGTGAAAAAGTTGGCTTAAAACTCTCAACATTCAGAAAACGAAGATCATGGCATCTGGTCCCATCCCTTCATGGCAAATAGATGGGGAAACAGTGGAAACAGTGTCAGACTTTATTTTGGGGGGCTCCAAAATCACTACGGATGGTGATTGCAGCCATGAAATTAAAAGACGCTTACTCCTTGGAAGGAAAGTTATGACCAACCTAGATAGCATATTGAAAAGCAGAGACATTACTTTGCCAGCAAAGGTCTGTCTAGTCAAGGCTATGGTATTTCCAGTGGTCATGTATGGATGTGAGAGTTGGACTTTGAAGAAAGCTCAGCGCCAAAAAATTGATGCCTTTGAACTGTGGTGTTGGAGAAAACTCTTGAGAGTTCCTTGGACTGCAAGGAGATCCAACCAGTCCATTCTAAAGGAGATCAGCCCTGGGATTTCTTTGGAAGGAGTGATGCTAAAGCTGAAACTCCAGTACTTTGGCCACCTTATGCGAAGAGTTGACTCATTGGAAAAGACTCTGATGCTGGGAGGGATTGGGGGCAGGAGGAGAAGGGGACGACAGACAATGAGATTGGTGGATGGCATCACCAACTCGATGGACATGAGTCTGAGTGAACTCCGGGAGTTGGTGATGGACAGGGAGGCCTGGTGTGCTGCGATTCATGGGGTCGCAAAGAGTCAGACACGACTAAGCGACTGACCTGAACTGAACTGAACTTATGTAAATAGTTATAAATCTGAGAAAATATCTTATTTGCCTTTAATAACTGAGGTGAAATCTGTGTGAATGGGAATACATATATTTTGCTTTCCCTGAGAGCACTGTTCAGAGCAAGTATCTGGCTTATCTATATTGAAGGTGTTGAGGCCATAGAGGTCAAATTTTCTCAACAAAACTTCATTCAAACTCCAAGTTTGAATTATGATAATTTGATAATGACTCTGTGTGCTTTTTTACTACTACAGTTGAATAAAAATGAATACATGAACTCTGTATTCTTTAACATTAGCTATCACAATACTATTCCTTTGACTACTTTCATAGATTTATTTATTTATTTTTTTGAATCTCTAGCAAAATCTTAGGATGAGACTAATGATCTTTCAATTTCTTTAGCAGTACTTTACTAGAAACACAAATATTCTGTTAGGATAATATTTCATCAGGCAGACATCAGTTATAATCTGATTGCTCTCACTGTAAGCTACTAATAATAATTTTAATGAGTATATTTGCCAAGTTTAATTTTGGAAAAGGACATTTTATCATTTTCTGATTCACTTCATATTTGGAATATCTTTCAAATTAAATTTCATGTCATCTACTATACTGAATTTGGGGATTAAAAAAGTATGTCTTGACTGATGAAAGAAATGGGAATTCAGATTTTTTGGCTCCTAAGCCCTCATTTTAGCCAACTTTCTTATTTCCCCTGGTAACTACTTCAAATGAATTCTACCAGCTGTTCTCCGTGTTGATAGGTTATCTATCTCAGAGCCATAATCGTAATGCAGTTAACTTTCCTTGTAGCATCAGAGGCTCCTTGAAATGCTTGACACAGAGAAGGAACTGTTAAAAGAAAAAATAAAGGAAGCTTTGACTCAGCAATCTCAAGAACAGAAGGTAATATTTTAATTTTGCTTAGAGTGTGGAAAGAATGTTCTGTTGTCCCAAATAATACTGTAATGTCTAACTGTCTTATCATTTACAGGAAATATTGGAAAAATGTTTGGAGGAAGAAAGGCAAAAAAATAAAGAAGCATTAATATCTGCTGCAAAGGTATTTCTATCTGCAAAGTTTATTGTGAGGTTTAATTCTAATACTTTTTATTAGTCCAATTGTTTTTATGTTTACCCCCTCCTCAAAGCCTAAAGTGAATGTTGTTGGTCTCATGTAAGAATTGTTTTTGTTATATTTATGCATAAGTATTTACCTGGTATAGACCCATCAGTAATAAATTTCTTTGTAAGTAAGTGGAATTAATAAACTGAGTTCATTAATGGTATACTCAGTATACTTGTAAAATATTTCATCCAGAAAATTTAAGAATTTTTTTCCTCTTCTGCTGTTTGTATTCTTATTAAACATACATTACACACGGTAATGATATTGAAATGCTTTACATTTAGATTATCAATCATATGTTAAAAACAATATATCTACATAGGTGCAACAATATCCACTTGGTATTTGACAGGTATCACACAAGTATTGAGTATATGTGTTTATTTGTATGTACATATGCGTTTATCAAGGTGTATGATTTTTAAAGCCAACTTTGAAATAAATCATCTGTGTAGTATATGCATAGATTTTAAATATATGTATGCTAATGTATACATATGCTGACCTGAAATACACCATCAGATATTTGTCCAACAAAAGTACGTTTTTTCAGTATTATGAGAGAATTTCAATTTGGGGTCTGCTAGCGTCCAAGCCACATACAAATTCCCATGTGGCAATAAGAACACTTTAATAGAGAGGAAAGGAAGTTGTAAGGGTTGCAGGAAATACAGAGTTCATGGCTTGTCGTTGGCTGAGTCCCTGGCAGGAAAGAAGAGGGGTCTTTCTTCTTCCTCTTGGGCTCTACTATAGTTGCAGGGTGTGACAGCTCCCCCTTAAAGGGGTCTCCTGACACTATTTAATTGAGGTTTCTGTTTCTGAATTTTTTTACATTTTCCCCTTTGATCAAGAGCTTTCTCTGAAAACATCACAGATTAAGAACCATGGTTTCTGGTTACAGCAATTTTTGTCCATCATTGTCAGAAGGAAAGTGGTGCAGGTTGGAGAACTGTTGCAGTTGCATTCAAGTAAGAAGGAGGGGTAGGAGGGAGACATCTTAGGCAGTTTTTATCTAAAGTCCACATGTTATCAAAATTGTAGACATCAGAGATCATCTGAAGTGTTATATCATCATCATCAAAGGTTTGGTGGCAAACTTCTAACAAGCCTGGTCTAGGTATCTGGGGAAAACTATCTCATCAGATGTCATCGACTTCATTTCTAGGAAGTCTTTACTTTCAGGTCACCAGATGACGTGCATGACCAGTTGGGGTTCCATGCTTTCTTAAGCTATGTACTGTGAATCCAAGAGTCTGTTCCTTGGAGTTTGATAGTGCAGGGGCTAGTTATCAGTGCCTGATAGGGGCGTCTTCAGTGAGGTGGAAGAGCATTCTTCTGGAAGTATGTCTTCCAGTAGGCACATTCCAGGTTCAAGGTATGATGCTTAAGGTCGTCACCTCTCAAGGGTATGTTGTGAAAAGGCTTCCTCTACCAAGGCACAGTTGTTCTTCATGGAAACATGTTCTTCATGGTTGTTCTTAATGGGAACAACTAGGCCTTTGCAATATTGGAGTATCGCTCCTTTTGTTAGTTGTGGGTCCAAAAAGGCAGGAGCCAAGTGCATTGGATGTCTTGTGACTGTCTTGGAGGGTGAGAGTTTAGTTGTGACATTTGGAATGATTTAATTGTGTCATGCGAACTCTTTGGTCCTGCATGCCATAACTGAAGATCCCGTATGCCACAACAAGATCAAAGGCCCCGCATGCTGTAACTTAGATCAGGTACAGCAAAGTAAATAAATATTTTTTAAGAGGGGTGAGCATTATATGAGTTCCAAAAGGGGTGGACCTGGGATTTGGAAAGAAATTTTGCTAACTGAATCTCAGTATGCTATGAGTGTATTCAGCTAAGCCAGAGGGATTAAGGGTGGTAAGCACAGTGAATGGCCTACTTTCTCTACCTTGCTTAGATTGAAGAAAGCAGGAAAACCTGAATTTTGCAATAAGGAGCTCATGGTCTGAGCCACAGTAAGCCCCAGGTGTTAATTTTGCTGACTGTATAGAGCTTCTCCATCTTTGGCTGCAAAGAATATAATGTCTGATTTTGGCATTGATCATCTGGTGATGTCCATGTGTAGGGATTTCCCTGGTGGCTCAGACAGTAAAGAATACATCTGTAATCAGGAGACCTGACTTTGATCCCTGGGTCAGGAAGATTCCCTGGAGAAAGGAATGGCTCCCTACTCCAGTATTCTTGCCTGGAGAATTCCGTGGACAGAGGAGCCTGGTGGGCTAGAGTCCAAGGGGTTGCAAAGAGTTGTAGATGACTGAGGGACTAACACTTTGGTGTCCATGTGTCGAGTTGTCTCTTCTGTTGTTGCAAAAGGCTGTTTGCTATGATCAGTGTGTTCTCTTGACAAACTCTTAGTTAGCCTTTGCCCTGCTTCATTTTGTACTCCAAGGCCACATTTACCTGTTACTCCAAGTATCTCTTGAGTTCTTACTTTTATATTTCAGTCCCCTATGATGAAAAGGATATATTGTTTTGGTGTTAGTTCTAGAACGTCTTGTAGATCTTCATAAAACTGGCCAACTTCAGCTTCTTCAGCATTAGTGGTCAGGGCATAGACTTGGATTACTATGATGTTGAATGGCTTGCCTTGGAAATGAACCAAGATCATTCTGTCATTTTTGAGATTGCACCCAAGTACTGCATTTTGGACTTTTTGTTGACTATGACAGCTACTCCATTTCTTCTAAAGGATTCTTACCCACAGTAGTAGATATAATGGTGCTCTGAATTAAATTCACCATTCTCATCCAATTTAGTTCACTGATTCCTAATACATCGATGTTTACTCTTGCCATCTCCTGCTTGACCATATCTAATTTACCTTGATTCACAGACCTGACATTCCAGGTTCCTATGTGATATTCTTTTTTTTTTAACAGCTTCAGATTTACTTTCACCACCAGGAACATCCACAGCTGAGTATCATTCCTCTTTTGGCCCAACCTCTGAATTATTTCTGGAACTATTAATAATTGCCCTTCACTCTCCCCTAGTAGCATATTGGACACCTTCCAACCTGGAGGATTTATCTTCTGGTGTCACACCTTTTTGCCTTTTCATACTGTTCATGGGGTTCTCACAGCAAGAATATTGGAGTGGTTTGCCATTCCCTCCTCCAGTGGACCACATTTTTTCAAAACTCTTCACTATAACCCATCCATCTTTGGTGGTCATGAACTTCATTGAGTTACACAAGCCCCTTCACCATGACAAGGCTGTGATCCATTTGTTGGATGATATAGAAAGCAAATGAATTCCAGAAAAACAACTACTTCTTTTCACTGACTACACTAAAGTGTTTGTATGGATCACAACAAACTAGAAAATTCTTAAAGAGATGAGAGTAGCAGACCACTTTACCTGTCTCCTGAGAAACCCGTATGCAGGTCAAGAAGCAGTGGACCTGGACATGGTACAACTGACTGGTTCATGGAAAAGGAGAAGACAAGGCTATATATCGTCATCTTGCTTATTTAACTTACATGCATAGTACATCATGCAAAATGCCAGGGTAGAGGAAGCACAAGCTGGATTCAAGATTGCTGGGAGAAATAGCAGCAACCTCCAGTTATGCAGAAGATGCTACTCTAATGGGAGAGACGTGAGGAGGAACTAAAGAGCCTCTTGATGAGGTGGAAACAGAAGAGTTACAAAGCTGGCTTGAAACTCAACATGAAAAAACTAAGATCATGGCATCCAGTCCCATCACTTCATGGCAAATAGAAGGGGAAAAAGTGGAAACAGTGACAGATTTTTTTTTTATTGGGCTCTAAAATCACTGCATACAGTGACTGCAGCCATGAAATTAAGACACTTGCTCCTTGGAAGAAAGCTATGACAAACCTAGACAGCGTATTAAAAAGCAAGGACATCAGTTTACGGACAAAGTCCGTATAATCAAAGCTATGGTTTTTCTAGTAGTCATATGTGGATGTAAGAGGCGGACCATACTTAAAGAAGGATGAGGGTTGAAGAATTGATGCTTTTGATTATGGTGCTGGAGAAGACTCTTGAGAGTCCCTTGGACTGCAAGGAGATCAAACCAGTCAATCCTAAAGGAAATGAATTCTAAATATTCACTGGAAGAACTGATTCTGAAGCTGAAGCTCCAGTACTTTGGCCACCTGATATAAAGAGCTAACTCATTGGAAAATACCCTGATGCTGGGAAAGATTGAAGGCAAAAGCAGAAGGTGGCAGCAGAGAATGAGATGATGGACTCAATGGGCATGAGTTTGGGCAAACTCCAGCATATAGTGAAGGGCAGAGAAGCCTGGCATGCTGCAGTCCATGGAGTTGCAAAGGGTTGGACATGGCTTAGTGACTAAGTAGCAACAAACAACAAGCACAGTGAAAATGTTTTAAAACCAGCCAAACAACACAAACTTGTTGAAGTGCATAGCCAGTAAAATGGATTTCTAGATCACTATGATGTTTGAAATGAGCTCCTCAGGTAGGGACAAACTTTTTTAAAAGTACCTTAGCCACAGAAGAGAGAATATCCTGTCTGTGAGGGGAGGCTTCTTTCAGTCCACTCTGAAATCTATAGACCATGAATAAAAGAAGTTCATTAGATATTTGAACTGCAGCAGGAGCTGCATTATAGTAATGAGATGGAACCCTGAGACTATGCCTTTGTTGTTGGTTAAGACAGGAAGAGATTCATCCTCAATCACGAAAAATATTTCCCCAAGCCAACTGAGAGGGAGGACTGGGAAGAGACCCTGTAGTTCCTCAAAACCCTGCAACTGAGAATTGAAAGGACAAGAGAAAGGCTGGTTAGAGGATCGAAAACACTGAAAGTACCTAAATTTGTAAGTCTTTTCCAGTGGCCTGGCTCTTTGCAATTATAGCAGAAACTGGGAAGGTTTTGGTTTCATTTAGAAGTCTTCATTTGCTGGATTTGAAGATTAGGAAACCTGGTATTCTTCTTTTCCAGTGACTCATCTAGAGTGTGAGAGAGCTGGTTTGCTAGATTAATTAAGTCTGAAGTAGACATAGTTTTCCATTCCATCCTCATCCTTTTTACCAGATGGAAAGAAAGAGGTCCCAGTTCAGCCTATTAATAATACAGAATTCAAAGCTGCCTGGGTGGAATCAACATCTGAAGGAAGACCAGAATTTTCTTAAAAGCATTCTGAAGTTGATTATAGTAGTCATAAAAAGGGTCATCCAATTTTTGTGTGCAATCCTGAATTCTGTTTCAATCTACAGGTTTTGAAAAAGCCCCAGGAATTGCTCGATGAAGTCATCTAATGATTGCCTGACCTTTCAGGATTTTCCCAGTTAGCGGTTTTCATCCTATGCTGGGCCTGGCCTTAACCGACAAGCATATGAACTAGCTGACATGAGTCAGAGGAACACTGTTGATAAGTTTGAATGACTGTATTAAATTCCTCAGCAAATGTATGAGGATCTTCAGTTTACTTTGAGAAAATATTTTATTATGACTTGCAGTTCCATTTTAGTTCAGAGAATATAAGAAATTAAAACTTTAACTTCTGGATCCTCAGAAGGCTTAGTTTTACAAGAAAAGTTCTGAATATTTCAGAGGAAAATGGAGTGGGAAGAGTTTTAGAAAAAAGGGTAAGTTTGATAGGATAATTACTATGGGATATAGAGGAGGCATCAAGAGCACAGAAAGGTGGGAGGAACATGGTGCCAGAGGCAGAGTCCGGCCAAGAAGATCCAAGGATGAGAAAGATAGTGCTGGGGAAACCAAGGAAGAAGAGCCTGAGGCTTTTGGAACCATTTCATCTTTCTTTAATTGTTTGTTTGCCTCAGTTAACCTTAAAATCTTATTTTGTAGAGAGACTATTTTCAGCTTTAGATAATGGTGAGAAGTCTTAAGATACCAATCAAAACAGGCACACCACTCTGTTCTGAAAGGTTTTGAACTGTTGTGATCTAATTCAGTTTTAAGGAAATTAAGTTTAGAAATTTCAAAAGTTTCCCATAATGGCCACTGATATTCTAACTTGTCTTTAGTCACATCAGTTTTCTTTTTTTCTTTTCTTTTTTCCAAAAATGAGCATGAGGAGGATTAGCACTATCCTTTTTAAAGATCAGTTTAGCTGGAGTCCCTGTAGGGGGAGTGACCTCAAAATACTTAGATAAGTGGGATCTCATTTCTCAGAGGTTTTTCTCTAGATTAAAAGGACAATTTCAAACAGTTTAACAGCTTACAGCTCAAACAGCTTATAAGCTATCACCAGTCAGTTCTAAGGAGACAGCGTGGCCCTGGAAAAGCCAGGCCAAAGACCTTTTCAGTCAATTTCCAGAGAATAGTCCCTTCCAAAGAATTGGCCTAAGGATGAAAAACAGATACAGTTTCAGTGAAGAAGTCACTGTTCCCAAAGGAATGGACTGAAGGCATTTCCAGCCAGCTTCAATGGAAACAGTCTGAACTCAAAATCAGACCGAAGCACCAAATGCATGCAGAACAACGCCTTTAGCAGAAATGCAAAACCTTTAAACAGAGTCTGAATAAAACCTGGAGAGCCTCAAACACAAAGAGGGCATGAACTTGGGATCTAGGAGAAAGGTGTACCTGCAAAACTCCAGTCAACAAGAAAGCAGTGAGTAACACTGGGTTCCATATCTGTTCAGTAGCCCCAGAGCCTTCAGGCGTCTTCTCTGATCCCTATGCAGGCCACCAAAGTGTTGACCTAAAATAAATAGAATGCCAGATATTTCTCCAGCAATGATGCATCTGTTCAGGATTGTCAGGGAATTGCAGTTAGGGTCTGCAACCATATTGTGAGCCATGTGCAAGTCCCCATACGGGGAGGGAGGAAGAAGAAAGGGAAGTTGGGAGGGCCATGGTGAACAGAGTCCATGGCATTTCATTGGCTGAATTCTCACTGGGAAAGTAGAGGAGTCTTGCTTCTTCCCGCTGGGCTCTGCCATGTCACAGCATGTTCTATCTTATGGTCTCCTGGCACTATTTAATTGAAGTTTCTGTTTACTAAATTTTTTAACACAAATAGAGCACTGAGTGTTTCGTTTTGGATTTATATTTAAATTTAGCAAACACATGTTGAAAGTCTCCTATGTACAAATCACTATGCTGGGGTGGAAGTTCAAGAATGACTATGATTTTGTCTTTTTCTTAAAGAATTTACAATCAGATTAAAAAACCTCCCTTATGTACTAATAAGGTAAAAAGGAACACATTAAAGTATTACGAGTGCATAGATTGTGTTTCCATGTCGTAGTAGTTTTTAATAGTAAATTTCTTTTGAACTGAGCCTTGAAGGATGACTAACATTCTGAATAGTGAGTTGGAATTCTGTTCCATAAATAAGTAGCTGCTGCTGCTGCTGCGAAGTCACTTCAGTCATGTCTGACTCTGTGTGACCCCATAGATGGCAGCCCACCAGGCTCTGCTGTCCCTGGGATTCTCCAGGCAAGAACACTGGAGTGGGTTGCCATTTCCTTCTCCAATGCACGAAAGAGAAAAGTGAAAGTGAAGTCACTCAGTCGTGTCTGACTCTTCGCGACCCCATGGACTGAAGCCTACCAGGCTTCTCCTTAGAGAAGTAGAGACACATTGAAATTTCCAAGTATAGGTGGGTCATAATGGTAACTTATATTAATTTGGGGAAAACTGTAGCAAGAAAGGCCAAAGCCTGAGAAGGAATTAACAGAATGTATCTCAATTCTGGGTAAGAGATAGTGAATGGCAGAAAGAACTCAAGTAGCAGTAGTAACTTGGAAAATAATGAAAATAGCCAAATTCTGGAAATAGAAGATGGAATCAACATGTTTGATATAGATGATACAGGAGATGGCCAAGTTATGAACTCCCAGAGTATTCCTTCAGATCCAGAGAAAGGAAGACGTTCCAAAGAATTGAAAACACTCAGCGGGATGCATAGAAGGATATATGCAGCATGCTGTCATGCAAACCAGGAAAAGAGAGGGCTTTACAAAATCAGAAATAATCAGCTATGTAGAACATTGCTTGAGGTCATGAAAATAAGGATTAAACAAAGAACAAAAAGTACCATTTGGTATAAACAACATGGAAGGCATTGGTGTACACAGTAAGGGAGTGATTCAAAAGAATTGTGAAATAAAACAAGAGTTAAAAAAAAAGATGACTGTCAGCTTTAATGGCTTTTGTCAAACTTGCTTGTGAGCTGAAAACAAGATAAAAAGTGGTAACTCTCTCAGGAGTGGGAGGCCCATGGACTTTACTGTGTACCAAAGTATGATGATTTTCTTGAGGAAAATTCTTAGGCAGCTGTTTGAGTTCCATCCAAAATGGACTCTTTTTTCATGGAATGCCATTTTACTGAATTACTAGGGTTATACAGACTTTAGTATGAGGCAGACACTTTCTCCAAAATACTCAGAATGAGCCCAACACCTTAAGGGGAAAAAAAAAACCTGACAGTTTTTGTTGCCAATGATAAAATTAGAGATTTAAAACAAAAATTAGAAATTTGGAAGATTTATTTCTACTTTTTAATACTTAAAGACTGTTCTAATGAGATTGATGGTGGTATGAACAAATATGACTGTTTTGGTTATAATATTGAGAAATGTGTCAACATCTGAAAGAGATGCATAACTCATTGAATCAATGTTTTCCAAATAAAAAATGTTCAAAAAATCATCTGTAAAGAATTCATTCAGAAGGTAAGAAAAGATTGTAATGTAACAGTACAAGAAGTTCATTGACATGATTTTATTTTCCTTATTGCAACTTACCTTTAAGAACTACTCCTTGTTAAGTTTTGCTGTGAAATCAGAAAGAATATCCACAGTGATCTCAACTGGATACATTTAGTATGTATAAAATACATTTTATTTTCTACTTCATATCTTTGTGAGGCTGGGTTGTTCTTATACACTTCAGCCAAAAAAAAATCATGGCAGATTTAATACAGAACTCAGATGTGAGAATCTAAGCTTTCTTCTATTAAGTCAGATAGTAACTAGGTTTGCAGATATTCTTATAACTTTTTAACTTTGGAAAATTAGTTATTTTCATAAAATTCATTATTAATATATATTTAATGTTATTAATTTTTAATTAGTTAATATGTTTATCTTCTCCTGGTTTGAGTATCTAAGGTGGAAAATCTTAATATGTATAACCCATGTAAACAAAAGCTCTTAGAAATCCTCTATAATTTTTAAGAGTGTAAAGAGGTCCTAAGGCAAAATAATTTGAAAACTGCTACTTTAAGGCTTTCTCTGAAGTTTAGAAATACCATGAAAATAAGTTGGTTATTTGTGTAAAACCAAATAATTGTTTTTATTTTATAGCAGTTATTACATAAGAGTAAAAAAAAAAAAAAAAAACAATGTCAGAAATAAACCCAGTAAGATCAAAGTGTTGTGTTTTTTAGGTTAACTCCAGTGTGTCTTATTCAAGGAATTACTGTGGTCATTCACTCAGATATTTTTGTTGTGGTCATTATTTGTTTTGAAGCTTGAGAAAGAAGTGGTGAAGGATGCAGTTTTAAAAGCTATAGAAGAAGAAAGAAAACATTTGGAAAATATCCATGCTGAAGAAAGGGAGTTGTGGAAGACTGAGCATGCAAAAGATCAAGAGGAAGTATCTCAGGCAATTCAAAAAGCTATACAAGAGCAGAGAAAAATTAGTCAGGTTAGTAAAATTAGCTCTTTATGAATATTTTCTTTCTTCTAAATTTTCTCAAAATAAAGTAACTTTACTATTATTTTATCTTACTTAAAATCACCTTATTGGGCATAATTATTTTACTTTTGAGTTTAATATTTTAACTGAATAATTTTTAATATATCTGTACTTTTCACTTTTTAATGCTGATAATTTTGCCTTTTTAGTCTATTTTCAAAGAAGTCAGAATCCAAATTTATGTTTAATCATTATAACTACATTGTCTCCTCTTTGATATGCTTGTTTTCCTTTTTCACAAACACACACATGCACATAAAATCAAAGAAAATAATATATATGTGTTGAAAACAGTTTAACTAGATTCATCTGTGTCTAATTTGTGTGGCTATATACCTGTAGTTGGTAGTAAAAGTAGAACCTCACAAATAACCCCTGTAGTCTCATGAAATATACACATATCAACAAATATGGCCTACATTCAAAATATCTTTTGATTACATTAATGAACAGTTAAAAATCCATTAGTTTAATTTTCTATAATTGAATTCGCATGGTTCTATTAATACCTGCATTTAGGCATCGCAGGTATGAGATAACTGAATAAATCTTCCCTCCAACAAGCATAAAAAGCAAAAAATAACATTCGTAGAAGTCTTTGTTTTACATGATTGTTCATTTGACCATGCTTTATAAATGTAACTGAAATGACTTTTCTTTTCAGCTTTTGAGAACAAAAACCCAGATTTTCTTATGACTTATTAATTTTAATGAAGCCCTAGGAAACCGAGTGCTTCTAGTATCTGGGATCAATGTTATAGTTTTTTTTTAATGTCACTTAAATTTGTTCTCAAAAACACACAATTACCCGTTTATTATGAAAATTAAACAGATCTGTCAGTAATATCTACCTATGATAAGAAAACAGTATAACAGTAATGTGATAAATTTTATCTTTTTTTCTTTTCTTTTTTCCACTAGCATAATGATTATTTTCTAATTCTTTCTGTAACCTATGTTAGTGTCACAAAGTTATATTGTATATATGTTTAATTGTCTGTCAGTTCAGTTGGTTGGAATTCCATGCCACTAATGTCAAGATCATTGGTTAAATCCTAATTTGGGAGAGTTTACTTAAAACTTCTTTGTGACCACAGACCACTCCTTTAACCTCACAAAGATGTGGGCTGTTAGTCACCATGAAATTGGGAAAGAGGGCATGAATAAATCAGCACATGTTTATTACCCAAACTAAAAAACATAGAAGAGTACCCTCCTCTGTGAATTTGTAAGTATTCTTGTCCATAAGAAACATTATAGTATATGACATGTTGAAATTTATTCTCTATAGGCTCAGGGTACCATGAGGACAATCCAGTCATGTCAGGAATAAATATATTGTGTTTCTTTTCTTACAAATGGATACATATTTTGATAAAGAGAAAAAAAAAGCGTGAGTGTGTATGTGTGTGTGTGTACAGTTGACTAGAGAAGATCTACAACAGAAAGAACAAACAATGTTGCCAGGTAACTCTGATTTTCAGAAGTGAGGTAGTCCTACCAAATGTATTCCAAGTCTTCCTTAAACAGCTCACTACGTTTATTCTCACATGGTTGCAGTAAAAACTACAGTGAAACAACTAGCATTCTCTTAGCCTCTTAAAGCCTCACAGTCCTATTCTAGAAAGTTGACAAATTACTTTTCTTGGGAAGCAGATGGAGCTTATATATCTGTTATGTACTTTACTTACTTAGACCAGCAGGATAAGCCAGTAAGTTGCCATGTTCAAACTTTGGTGTTTTACATTAATAATTGAAAAGACCGCCTGAAATATTCCAGGGACTTTACTTATTTCTGAGGATACAGTAGTGAAAAAAAAAAAAAAAATACCCTTCCTTCTTGTAAAGAAAACTCACAGGAAACTATTAAAGTTGTAATAAAATATGAAGTAGTGATCAGGGTCATGAAGAAAAGTGAAGCTGTCTAAGCAGCTAAAAGTGAGGGGACCGATGTATAAATAGTGTAATCAGGTAAGGACTTAAGGAGATAGCATTTGAGCTGAGACCTGCATTGAAGTGAGGAGTTTACTTTGAGACTAGCTAGGGGAAAAGAGTCGGAGAAGGCAATGGCATCCCACTCCAGTACTCTTGCCTGGAAAATCCCAGGGACGGAGGAGCCTGGTAGGCTGCAGTCCATGGGATTGGTAAGAGTTGGACATGACTAAGCGACTTCACTTTCACTTTTCACTTTCATGCATTGGAAAAGGAAAATGGCAACCCAATCCAGTGTTCTTGCCTAGAGAATCCCAGGGACAGGGGAGCCTGGTGGGCTGCCGTCTGTGGGGTCACACAGAGTTGGACACGACTGAAGCGACTTAGCAGCAGCAGCAGCAGGGGAAAAGAGTATTTCAGGTATGGAGAATAGCAAGTGTAAAGGCTTTGAAGCAGAAAGATGCTTGTGAAAGTGAAAGTCGCTTAGTCATGCCTGACTCTTTGTGACCCCATGGACTATACATACAGTCCATGAAATTCTTGAGGCCAGAATACTGGAGTGGAGATCCTCCTCCCCCCTCTCCAGGGGATCTCCTCAGCTCAGGGATCGAACCCAGGTCTCCCACATTGCAGGCAGATTCTTTACCAGCTGAGCCACGAGGGAAGCCCAGGATTACTGGAGTGGGTAGCCTTTCCCTTCTCTAGCAGATCTTCCCGACCTGGGAATGGAACCAGGGTGTCCTGCATTACAAGTGGACTCTTTACCAACTGAGCTACCAAGGAAAGATGCTTGGTGTAATTAAAACTGTATGGCACTGCTAAGGATATAGATAGATACAATGACCAATAGAATAAGAATACAGAAAGAGACACAAATTTTTTCTATAATTTACAAATTTTTAATCTGGGTTCCATAGAAAGGGGCCCTAGACAGTCTGTGATTTTACTGAAATTATGCAAGATTTGTGTATATGTGCAGATTTTTCTGCAGTGATACTCTGTAGCATTTATTAGATTCTCAAAAGTATTTAACTAATTAACCCAGACAAGATTAAAAATATAGTCCTCTTTTAGTATCTGTGAGGTAGTGATGCCAGGGCCCATCATTAATACCAAAATCTGCCAACTCTCAAGTTCTAAAATCAGACCTCACTACCACAGTTCTGCATCTGCAGATTCAAGCAGTCATGATCATGTAGTGCTGTATGTGTTTACTGAAAAAAGTAATACACATTTAAATGGACTCGCAGTTTAAGGCTGGGTTAGTCAGGAACAATTGTAATTGCATCTGGCTGTAATTTTTTTCCTGGATTTTGTCTACTAATATGAATTTCAGATTAATTAAATATTTAAATCTAGAAATTTAATATGTTAAAAATAAATTGGGCAGATATCGATACTCTTTGAAATGGAGAGTTCAAGCAGGACTTGAGATCCTTAGTCTCTGCCAAGTATTTTATCCAGAAAGGCAATGAGAATACTAGCAAAAATTGTCATAAAAGTTACAAAATGAAAGTTCCTAAACAGACAAGAAGCACAAAAATTAATTCTAGAGGATGGAGGAGATCTATTTTGATTCTCCAGTTTTTATCAACACAACATTGTGAGATATGCAAAGAAACAGAAAGGTGTGCTTATAAACAGGAACTACAGTCCTGCTAACAGTCTACAGAAACTGCATTAATGTTGGACTTAATAGACAAAGACTTTAATCTGCTATTTTAATTCACTAGTATTAGGAGATCCATTGTTAATCATATAAGGCAGAATTGAAATCCCATATTTATCATAATGCAAAGGAAAAAGAAGTTAAAAATGAGAAATATAGTGCTTTGAATTATTTGTTAGTTTAAAAACTGAATGGTGATATTTCTTGGTGAAAACTGTACATGGTTTGGTCTTCAACTTTGAAAAGGCATGCTAATTTAATGACATGCTTGAGCATGTCTAAATGAAATTGTCATATGTGGCCGTGGTCTTTGAAGCCCATTAGAAAACTTGGTTTTGTTCTCATTCTTGGATCCATGAAAGCTGGAACTTGGTATGCTTTTCACATACCAAATTCTTTTTGGATAAGAGGTTTGCCGTTGTAAACTAGCCAAAATTTCATGCCCACCAGCCCTGAAGTCTTTCATCATTAATGAAGTTTGCTTCTTTTCTCTTCCCCTCACACATACCCTAGCCTTCCTTCTTGTGACTAACATGCCTAAAATATGGTCAGGGCCTCTGGGCATATAGGTATGTAAAGTGTAGTCAAGCTTGTTCTGATTTTGTTCTTTTACTGAAGGCTTTTGCTAATAGTATCCAAATGGAAAATAAAATTGATCCTAGAGCACAAAATTTTATGAATCTTCCATTTTAGGAAACCACTAATTTCCTCTTCCTCACACTTATTGAAAATAATCCTCAATCTTAGTGTTGATAAATTTCTACCTGATAATCTCTATATGGATTATCAGAAAAATTAATATTATAATAGATATATAGGTAAGTGAGAGGTAGGTAGGTTAACTGTCATAAAGTGAAAGTCACTCAGTTGTGTCTGACTCTTTGTGACCCCTTGGAATAGTCCATGGTTTTTTCCAGGCCAGAATACTGGAGAGCGTAGCCTTTCCCTTCTCCAGGGGATCTTCCCAACCCAGGGATTGAACCCAGGTCTCCCACATTGCAGAAGGATTCTTTACCAGCTGAGCCACAGGGAAGCCCACCTGTCATAAAAGAGTATCCTAATTACAGAATAAACCACAGTACATACGTTCTTGGATTTGGTCTATGTACATTTTTTTCCTGCTTTTGACAGGATGAAAATTCACATCAACCTCCAAGTTTGGGAAACATTGCATTGACACTTTAATACTGGCCTTTTAGAAGTTCACTGAACACAAGCACAAAAGAATTATGTAAATTTTTATTCTATCTTGAGAGAATGCTTCAGACTCTCAGTGATCAGAACTCCAGTTGGGATAACATTGGTTTTCACTATATTTCAAAATAAAGTTAATTATCCTCTAAAAAAGAATAGAATTTGGATTGGTGTTCATATTGCCTTGCCTTTTTCATAATAAGTTCACCACTAGTGAGTTTATCAACATGTAAAGTTTTTCTCAACTAATGTGGCAAATAGGTGACAGTGTGATTCATATGAGTATCATTGTAAGACTTTGATGTTCTTTATCTGTCTTCTGTCCATTTGTTTGTTGCTATTTATTTTAGGTCATTAGCTTAAAAACTATTCTTATGGAACTGTTTCTTCATCTTTGCACAAAATAGTAAGATAATGGTGTTGATGATGGTAGAGATGGCGATAATTCTAACGATATTGGCTATCTTTCATTCAGTTCTAGGTATGAGGTACTTTTTAAATTGTTTTACATGTTTAATCTCATTTAAGCCTTAAAACCAACTTATGAGACAAAAACTATCACTCCCATTTTCACTGATGCAGAAATTAAACCTCAAGAAGATTATTTAACTTGCTCAGTTCAGTTCAGTTTAGTTCAGTCGCTAAGTCGTGTCCGACTCTTTGCGACCCCATGAATTGCAGCACACCAGGCCTCCCTGTCCATCACCAACTCCCGGAGTTAACTCAGACTCACGTCCATTGAGTCGGTAATGCCATCCAGCCATCTCATCTTCTGTCGTCCCCTTCTCCTCCTGCCCCCAATCCCTCCCAGCATCAGAGTCTTTTCCAATGAGTCAACTCTTCCCATGAGGTGGCCAAAGTACTGGAGTTCCAGCTTTAGCATCATTCCTTCCAAAGAAATCCCAGGGCTGATCTCCTTTAGAATGGACTGGTTGGATCTCCTTGCAGTCCAAGGGACTCTCAAGAGTCTTCTCCAACACCACAGTTCAAAGGCATCAATTCTTCTGCACTTAGCTTTCTTCACAGTCCAACTCTCACATCCATACATGACCACTGGAAAAACCATAGCCTTGACTAGACGGACCTTTGTTGACAAAGTAATGTCTCTGCTTTTGAATATGCTATCTAGGTTGGTCATAACTTTCTTTCCAAGGAGTAAGCGTCTTTTAATTTCATGGCTGCAGTTACCATCTGCAGTGATTTTGGAGCCCCCAAAAATAAAGTCTGACACTGTTTCCACTGTTTCCCCATTTATTTCCCATGAAGTGATGGGACCAGATGCCATGATCTTGCTCAAGGCCATAGTAACTCAGGTGAGGCAATAGGCCACGTTGAAAATCAGGCAGCCTTACTCTAGAGGCCTTGTGACTTACTACTATTCTCTCTCTCAGTGTGAGAGAACAAATTTATCCTAGAACAAATACAAATACATCTTATTTGTAATTAACTGTATTGGTAATTTTAGTAGGAAAACGTGAGGGAAATTTTTTTTATGTTTTTATTCATTCAGTAATATTTATTGACCATCTGCCATATACTGGCACTTTTGGAAGCTGTGAGCATATAGCTGTGAATAAGATACCCAAGGTCCCTAGGCACTCATAGAGTGTATATTCAAGTTGAGAATGACCCATGATAATTAAAGTAATTCATTATAGTGATATGGACTTTGAAGAAAAAAATCAAGGTTTTGTGTTTGGGTAAAGATAGGTGGTAGGGGAACTTTTAGATATGTAAGTTAGGAAAGAAGCCAGAATCAAAAAAACTTGCATGCTGCATGATTCTACTTACAGGCACACTTTGTTTTATTGTGCTTCACTTTACTTAAGCTTTGTGAATGCTGCATTTTTTACAAACTAAAAGTTTGTAGTTCAAGAAGTCTATTGGCACTATTTTTCCAGCAACATTTGTTCACTTAATGTCTCTGAGTCACATTTGGTAATTCTTATAATATTTCAGAGTTTTTCATTATGTTTCTATTTGTCGGGATCTGTGAACAGTGATCTGTGCTGTTACTGTCATTGTTGAGTTGAGGGCACCACAAACTGCACCTATGTAAGTCAGCGAACTTAGTCTGTAAATTTTGTATGTATTCTGACTGCTCCATCAATGAACCGTTTCCCTATTCTTCTTCCTCTTCTTGGGCATCCCTAATTCCCTGAGACAAAACTATTGAAATCAGGCCAATTAATAATTCTTAAATAGTCTCTTACTGTTTAAGTGAAGGGAAGAGTCACACTTCTCTTACTTTAAATCAAAAGCTAAAAATGATTAAGCTTAGTGAGGGACGTTCTTGCTGAGTTGCTTCAGTGGTGTCCAGCTCTTTGCAACCCTATGGACTATAGCCAGCCAGGCTCCTCTATCCATGGGATTCTCCAGGCAAGAATACTGGGGTGGGTTGCCATTCCTTCCCCCAGGGGATCTTCCCAGCCCAGGGATCGAAGGCATGTCAAAAGCTGAGACAAGGTGAAAGCTAGGCCTCTAACACCAAAGAGTTAACCAGATTGTGAATGCAAAGGAAAAGTTCTTCAGGGAAATGAAAAATGCTACACCAGTGAACCCACAAATAAGAAGAAAGCAAAATAGCTTCATTGCTGATATGGAGAACGTTTTTCTGGATAAAATATAAAACCAGCCACAACATTCCTTCACAACAAATCCTAATCCAAAGCACGGCCCTGACTCTGTTCAGTTCTGTGAAGGCCAAAGGAGGCAAGGAAGCTGCAGAAGAAAAGTTGGGAGCTAGCAGAGTTTGGTTCATGAGGTTTAAGGAAAGAAGCCTTTTTCATAACATAAAAGTGCAAGCTGAAGCAGCAAGTGCTGATGTAGAAGCTGAAGTGAGTTATCCAGAAGATCTAGCTCAGATAATTAATGAAGGTGACTGCACCAAATAACAGATTTTTAGTGTAGATGAAACAGCCTTGTATTAGAAGAAGATATCATTTAGGACTTTCACAGCTATAGAGAAGAAGTCAGTGCTTGGCTTCAAAGCGTCAAAGTACAGGTGACTCTTATTAGAGGCTAATGCAGCTGGTTAAGTTTAAGCCAGTGCTCCTTTGGCCCTGAAAGTCCTCAGGCCCTTCAGAATTATTCCCAATTTACTCTGCCTATGCTTCTTATAAATGGAACAACAAAGCCGGGATTACAGCACATCTGCCGACAACATGGTTTACCGAATATTTTCAGTTCTCTGTTTCTACTACTCAAAAAAAAATTTTTTTTTCAAAATATTACTGCTCTTTGACAGTACACCTGACCACCCAAGAGCTCTGACGTACAAAAAGATTAATGGTGTTTTCATGCCTGCTTAACAGACTATCCATTCTGCAGCCTATGGGTCAAGGAGTAATTTCAACTTTCAACTCTTATTATTTGAGAAATAGAGTCTGTAAGGCTACTGACAGACTGATTTTTTGATGGATCTGAGCAAAGTAAATGGAAAACTTCTGGGAAAATGTCACCGTTCTAGATGCCATTAAGAACATTCACATTCACGGAAGGAGGTCAAAATATTGACATGTAGGAGTTTGAAAGAAGTTGATTCCAACCTTCCTGGATAACTTTGAGGTATTCAAGACTTCAGTGGAGGAAGTAACTGCACATTTGGCTAAATCAGCGGCAAGGGTTTTTGAAGATTGACTCCAAATTTGTTAGTTCTACTCCAGGTAAAATGTTATCAAACAGTATTCCAAATTACAGAGACTGTGAAAGGAAGTCAGTCAGTGCAGCACACTTCATTGTTCTGTCTTACTTTAAGAAACTACCGCAGCCACCCCAGCCTTCAGCAGCCACCCTTCTGATTAGTCAGAAGTCATCAGCCTTGAGGCGAGACCCTCCACCAGCAAAAAGGTTAAGACTCTCTGAAAGCTCAGAGAATGTTTAACATTTTTTAGCAATAAAGCTTTAAACGAAGGCATGTATTACTTTAGACATAATGCTGTTGCACACTTAATAGACTGTAGCAAAGTGTAAACCTAATAACTTTTATATGCCCTGAGAAACCAAAAGATTTTGTGACTTGTTTTATTCCAATATTCATTTTATTGCTGTGATCTGGACCCAAACCCACAATATCTCCAAGATATGCCTGTATTTAAAATCCTAGAGAAGGCAAAATTAGCTTGAGAGGAAAGAAATCAGTAGTTGATAGGGAAGAGACTTACATAGCAGGGGGACATTTGAAGATGATGAAAATGTTTTAATCATAATTGTAGTGGTGCTTACATTTGATTTGATAGAACCATATCAAATTATATATTTCATACTGATCATTTTACTATATGTAAATAATATTTTAATGAAGCTAATTTTTAAAAACAAACGACTACCAAGAATAAATTATTGGATAGATAGCAACTTCAGATGGTGACTTCATTTATCAGTACTATGGTGAGAAAAAATTTAGTTTTATGGAGATAACATCTAATTTGTGCACACTAAATTTGAGGTATGTATTCATAATCCAAGAGGAAAT
The DNA here is from genome assembly GCF_029378745.1 of Bos indicus. Classification (NCBI taxonomy): domain Eukaryota; kingdom Metazoa; phylum Chordata; class Mammalia; order Artiodactyla; family Bovidae; genus Bos; species Bos indicus. Next base: position 81,263,587 of record NC_091764.1, on the reverse strand, counting down.
ATTGAGTAGGCAGTTATAAATATGAGCCTGGAGTTCAGGTGAGATGTCAGGGCTGGAGACCAAAATTTGAGATTAACAAGTATATAAATGATATTTAAAAGCAAATAAAATCTGGACAAGACTTTACATGACATTCTTTTATGGAACTTGGCCATTTTCTAACTAGAAAGAACTATATCCACTTTAAATTAACTGTGTAATAGTAGAAACAGACTGATTACTGTATCTCAGATGAAATTTGGAAGGTATTAAAGTTATTGATGCTTTCTGTATCACACTATTACCAGGGTTGATCAACCACCCCTTCATCTACATTTTCTGGGAAGCTCAGAGCCAGCAGCACAATAGCAGCTCCTGCCACCCTCTGCCCAGCTCCTGTCTAGTTTCAGAGGCCACCGCTCATTCTGTCTGCTAGTTCTTTGGCAGCTGGTTGAGAAACATCAAGCCTGAAGAACTACTGTCCTGGGAACTATAAACTGCTTGAGTACTGACTGAAGGGCCTGGCTTTGTGAAGCCTGGAATGTTTTCATTAATTCCAAGATTTAGGTCACTCCACAGCACTCAGATATATCTTTAATGGAAAGAATTCTGAAAATAAAATTTGTAATTAGCAGCACTTAACATCTTGGCCACTAAGTCTTACTCAAATGTGGAGAGGATAGCATGTGGCAAAGCAAAAAGCAATCAGGCTTAACTTAAGCAACATCATTTACTTCTGAGAAATTCAAGGGGAAAAACAGCTTTTGCTTCCCAATTTACTTCTAGATTTTCTCTGTATTAATACTGACTTTAACTGAGGAGAGAAATGTTAAACTATGACCCAAAACACACTACCTAAGGATTGTGGCACACATTTATCCAAATGTACTTGAGAGATGACTTGATTTGATTTGGCCTTGTTCGTAAAGTAAGACCAACTCACTGTTGATTGTAGACTTGCACTTTTTTTTTCTGGTATACTAAGGAGAAAGCGTATGACTCTGGCTTATTTGATGTTCATATTAAATTAATTCTGTGTTTCTTAAAAATCTTTGTTAAAGCACATTTGTTATTGACACCAAAGTGGGCAAAAAGAAGAGAGTCATTAATTTTGCTGTTCTAGCAAAGTCCTGTAAAAAGACTCCAGTGCATACAGACACTTAAACTATGTCTGACGTTGAAAGCTCTTCATAATAGTTTATAACCACAGCCACAGTAATTTGGGGTTATGTTTTCCCCAGAAGCCACAGACATTACAATCAGTGGTTAAATTTTCTTTAAAAAATTTAGCATTGCCACCTGACCCTTCTTTTTAAAAAGGAAATAACGTTTCTATTTTAACTTAGCAGGCCAGATAGTTTCACAACACTGAAATAATTTTTCAGTATTGACTTTTTTTTTTTGGATTCATTAGTTTTAAATTTTTTTATGTACTGAATTTTGATGGTAACCTAGTTAGGTATAGGTAAAATCTTAATTAGATTTTTAATTGTCAACAGTATTGTATCTAGAGACAGGTGAACAATAGTACATCAGCTTACCTTCTCATCTCTCAAGACTTTTTCCTCCTGTTACATTTCCTTTTTATTCAAGTAGTGAAATAGCCATCTACCAAGTTAGCCAGTGCAGAGAAGGAACTCCTCCTAAACTTTTCCTCTCTTGTCTCCGTTTCACTACCTTTAAATCATTAAAGTTTTCCCAATTTACCTGTTAAATAATCCTTAAACCTATACACTTCTTTCCTACCCGCTATCATTGTCTTACTTAGGGTTCTTATTGCTTACCTTGACCTCTTATATACATTTCTTTGTTTCCAGTTTTGTCCCTTTTCAAATTGGAATAATGTCAGTGCCTCCCATAGTCTGTAGAATATACGTAGAATGATCGACAGATCTTTCAGAACATAAAATATAAGTCTTTTAGTGACCTGGTCTCCACATTTCCAGCTCATATTCTGCCTCTCTGCTTCACACTTCATGCTTTTTGTACCATCCTACTGGTACACTTACTAGCCTGTTTATGATGTGTGTTAGGTGCTCAGTCGTGTCTGACTCTTTGCGACCCCCTGGACTGTAGCCCATCAGACTCTTATCTCCATGGAATTCTCCAGGCAGGAATACTGGAATGGGCAGCCATTCCCATCTCCAGGATATCAAAACTGGGTCTTTTGCATTGCAGACAGATTTTTACCATCTCAGCCACCAGGGAAGCCCCATTTATGGTACTGGGCCTTTAGCAATACTGTGCCTTCAGCCTAGAATGCTATGGCTTTCCTAACTTTCAAAACCCTCTCTTGTTAATAACTTAGTTTTTTTTTTTTAATTCAGTAAATTTCTTTGTCCATTTCTCAGATTAAATCAAAGTTCTTTCCTCTTCATTGGCAGTATTTAACTCTATAGTGCCTAACCATATTAGGATCTGGATCATCATATTATTTAATAATATTAAATTATTATTATAATTAAAAAATATATTTTTTTAATTATTTTTTTTTTACTTTACAATATTGAATTGGTTTTGCCACACATCAACATGCATCTGCCATGGGTGTACACGTGTTCCCTATCCTGAACCCCCCTCCCACCTCCCTCCCCATACCATCCCTCTGAGTCAGCCCAGTGCACCAGCCCCAAGCTACCTGTATCCTGCATCGAACCTGGACTGGCGATTTGTTTCTTATATGATAGTATACATGTTTTAATGCCATTCTCCCAAATCATCCCCCCCTCCACAGAGTCCAAAAGACTGTTCTATACATCTGTGTCTTTTTTGCTGTCTCACATACAGGGTTGTCGTTACCATCTTTCTAAATTCCATATATATATGCGTTAGTATACTGTATTGGTGTTTTTCTTTCTGGCTTACTTCACTCTGTATAATAGGCTCCAGTTGCATCCACCTCATTAGAACTGATTTAAATGTATTCTTTTTAATGGCTGAGTAATACTCCATTGTATATATGTACCACAGCTTTCTTATCCGTTCATCTGCTGATGGACATCTTTACTATATTATCAGCACTTTAAAAATAGGAACTGCGTCTTGAACAAGCTGCAAGAGACTGTGAAATGGTTCTGGACCGGCACTGTTTTAGGAGAATCGTTAATCTTTCAAAAATGAACTTGATCTCTGATAACACAGTTTGGCTCTCTTAAGAGTTTTGCTTGCTTTTAAATGGACTGTATTACTAAAAGTAGGATCACCTAAATTAATGCTTTGGCTATTATGATCCCTTTTTAAAAAGTATGCATTAGATTGTCTGTTGGTTGCCAAACTGAGATGATTGTTACTACTATTGAAGTTTAATAAAGTACTCAGAAAGAAATCTGGGCAAAAAAAAAGGATAATGAATTTCAGCTTCAGAAAAGTGTTTACTTTGAACAACTAGTTTGAATTTGTTGTAAGGTAGTGATGAATTTCTGCATGAGTAGTAATAGGAATTTTTTAGTCACAGTACAGCACACACTCTCACTGGTCAGATGGAAACAGCACATTCAGTTCCATATACCATGTTTTAAGAAAGACATTTCCAAATCAGAATGGGACTAACTTAAGACATTTATTAGTGCTTCCTCAGCATCTATTCCTCTCTTCCCAAAGTGATACTTTTTATTTCTTAGCCATGTGGTTTAGGTGAGATTTAACCTACTTTCTAATCTAGGCATAAGTCCTTATTTACTTAGGCTAATGATTATATTCCATCCCCATGTTAGAAGGTTCCAAGAATTCACACAAATTCTGAGTCAAGCCTATAAGACTACATTTGGGACTTGGATCCTCAAGTACGTAAACACTCTCATTCACAGAAAAAAATGAGAAAATCTTTGGAACTATAGGTGACCATCTTGGGACCATATGTGTAGAACTTTTTCTGCAAATGGAGCCAACACCAAAGGCAGAGCTAGGGAGAGAGATCCCCATCACATTGCTGGAACCTGTATTTCTTTTATGTTTTTCTGTGTGAGACTGAATTATTTTTAGACAGTTTGTGCTGAATTTTCTGTTACCTGTGATTGAAATAACTAACTGATTGCCAAATAAATGTGCTAAGTAGCAAATGGGGTTAGATTTGAGTCCTAGCTTGTGACTGTGTTACCTTGACCAATTTTTTAAAAATGTATGAGGCCCCACTTCCCACTTTACACTAATAATAATACCTGCTTTGTAGAGTTGCTGTGAGACCTTTAAAAACATGTTTTTCAAAAAGAATAAAAACATACGTCGATTGTCGAATAAAAACATTGATAGATTATAAAACAGCTTTAGACACCATAAAATATCATGTAGATATTATGTGGTATTGTGGTCAAGTCAGTGACAGAGCAGGAAACTTTGCCATATAGTTTTGAAGGAATTGGAGTACATAGCTCAGAGAAGAGGAGAATAAAGATATGAGAACATTGTTCACATATTTGAAGGGCTGCAGTGAAGGGGTATTGTTGTTTGTTTATTTGAAGAGAGACAGATTAGAAGAAATAGGTGAATAATTTTAAATTGCCCAGGATGATAAAAAATCATTAGATCACAGGTTATCTAGCAACAGGTGTATAATTTTTATCCAGGACTCTGAAGAAAGGATTAAGTAGGAGACCAAAGAATATATATATATTGAGAATATCATTTCTACTGTCCTTTTTTTGTTATAGAATATCTCTGTTCCTGTGTCAATAGGAATTACCAACCCTGCAAATTTGTACCCAGTTACTAACGCGCCCTAAATCTACCATTGTGTTAACATAATCATTGGAAATTCTTCCAGAAATAATTACTATAAAATCTCTTTAAAATATGTTTGAAATTTTTACATTGCCACTTTTTAAACATAATTAAGTAGTTTTACTGCTTTAAATCTCAGGGTATACCTGCCTCTCAAAATGGTTCTGAAGATTAAGTGAAAAATGCACGTTAGTTTTCTTACTTTAAATACCAAATATCATTGCTTTTTTAGTTTTTAATACTGTTTACAGTATGTTTTGCTTAACTCTGCTCTTCACACAGACCTCTATTAGGTCACCGAATCTTTAAGTACTGTTAATAAGTTTATAGCCCAGCATAAATTCACTTAGCTTACTTAGCATGTTGCCTGAAACATAAGATTTGTTGTAACTGAGATGACCACTGCTGTTGTTGATGCTGTTTATTTTACCATTATTACCACCACCTTTGTAGTTTTAACACCTAGAATATTACCATGTATGATAAACAGTGAGTGAGTGGCTAATTGCTGTGATTACTTCAGGCTATAGTTTCTAAACTGAATCAGGGTGCCCTGCACTGCAGGGACTTCACAAGGATGCTGCCTGGTATTTTAAATATTAAAGGACAACACAGAGAAGACACTTGAGATCTCTTGACTAGCTTGTCAATACTAATGACAGTCTTACATTTCTTTCTATTATTATCATATCTTAGTGAACGTGGGTTTTAGACGTTGCTATGATAAAAAACAATTACCATGCAAATATCATTGTGGAATAGGAAATGAAGTCCAGTCTTAAGTCAAGATTTAAGAAGTTGTACAATGCCTGACATGTACAAATTCCCATTAATAACTATGGTTAATAATAAATTAAAAGTATTTTTCTTTCCATTTTTTGTATCTTTTCAAATGGCTACTAAGGTATGTTCCATTAATAAATGGGACAATTAGGTGTTTCTTCTGGCCTAGAGGGCACCATGAACAAAATTACTGAGACAGCCAAACAAATCATGAACTGAAAAAGCCAGGGAAGCTTTAACCTAGGTATATCCACAAGACATACACTTCTTGTGGGGTCCACAAGAGGTGTAAGTTATAGTCCCTACCCTTAAGTAGGTTTCTTTGAATTGAGGAAACAAATTCACTCATTTGTTGAAGATTAATTAGGCATTTCTGCTGTGTACCAGGTACTCATTTTGCCAACAGAGTTTCGTACAGTCAAAGCTGTGGTTTTTCCAGTAGTCATGTACAGATGTGACAGTTGGACCATAAAGAAAGCTGAGTACCAAAGAACTGATGCTTTTGAACTGCGGTGCTGGAGAACACTCTTGAGAGTCTCTTGGACAGTGAGGAGATCAAACCAATCAAACGTAAAGGAAATCAACCCTGAATATTCATTGACAGGTTGGAAGCTGAAGCGCCAATATTTTGGCCACCTGATGTGAAGAGCTGACTCATTGGAAAAGACCCTGATGCTGGGAAAGATAGAAGGCAAAAGGAGAAGAGGGTGTCAGAGGATGAGATGATGCTGAGGCTGAAGCCCTAATAATTTGGCCACCTCATGGGAAGAGCCGACTCATTGGCAAAGACCCTAATGCTGCAAAAGAGTGACAGCAGGAGAAGAAGGGGGCGACAGAGGATGAGAATATGAACTGTAATAATTAGAATCACTGATTTCAGTGAAAAGCATTATTCACTTCTGTGGCATTCTCAAAAATTAATAACCCTGTCTAAATGTAAGAGAAAAAAAACACCAATCCAAATTTCTTCAAAATGAAAAGTACTTTTCAACAGTGTCAATATAATAAGGAAAGACTGAGAAACTGCCACAAATTGGAGGAGATTAATGAGACATGATGTCTGAATGCAATATCTTACCCTAGTTTAATCCTGGAACAGAAAAAAGGCATTATTAGAAAAGGTGATGTATATGCTCAACAGAATAATCTATTGAGTGTAATCTATTTAATATTACCATATGATATTAATTTGTTAGCTTGATAAATGTACCATAGTTATGTAAGATGTTAATATTAGAAGAAGCTGTGTTAAGGGCATATGAGAACCCTTGTACTGTCTTTGTAAGTTTTCTGTACCTCTAAAATTACTTCAAAATAAAAAGTTTCATACATTTTTTTCTAACACATATCCAGATAAAAGACCAGTTTTATTAACTCCCTTGTAAAACCTCACTGAAATGAAAACTCGGAAATGGAGCCCTAAATTAGAAGTGGAGATGACTGAGAAGACAAATATACAACTTGCAGTGTACTCTGGGGAAACTCCCAAAGGCTTCCCAGTTGGTGGAACCAGGTATCTCTAGAAGTGAAAATGAAGATGAAGCTTCACTTTGAAGGGGAGTTTGGAAGTTTGTGTAATAAACAGATCCCCACTCATCCTCTGCAAATTCTGTCAGAAACCTGGGATTAGTTCTCTGGGGGAAAAAGAAAAAGAAAGTGGAAGGTGTCTGGACCAGGGATCACCAAGCATACTTGAAGGTATAAATGCTATAATGAAATGGGATGGGAAGGGCAGCAAGGTGAAAAGTTTTCAGCTGCTTATTGAGAACCTTACCCATTTTTCCCATCACAGTTCTCAGAATGCTGAAAACCAAACAGGAAATTGGAATATTCTTTAACTGAGGCATCTAGGCAGCCCAGGATAAAAGACTTAACTGTATTGGTATCAGAAATCTCCCCAAGGAAACAACTCAGCCAGATTACTCTGCTCTTAAGATCACAGTCCATAAACCACAACTGCAAGCAAAGATATGTTACTCAGCGTTTTAGTGCTCTACTCTTTAAACATGAGCAAATAGTCAAGTATAAATAGAATACTCCTCATGAAAAGCAGAGATTAAAAACATTCTATGGAGACATGAAAAATTAAAAAGAAAAACACTATCATTAATTTCCTTAAAAGTAAGAGATTTTGCACCTATGAAACAGGAAGAGGGTGCCTTTTTAAAAGTCAAATGAAAGGATTAGAAATTTACAATACAATAGAAAGTTTAAAAAACAGCATCAAGAGTCAGAAGATGAAGTGTTAGGAGTCTTCCAGAGAACATTGTATAAAAATATGAAGAAATGGAAAATAGAAGTGAAAAGACAAGGAAATTAAGCAATTGGTTCAGGAGATTCTTTTGCTGAATCACAGGATCTTGAAGGGAAATAAAAAGCAGTAAAATGCAGTAAATATATTAATAATAGTATGAAAGTAAATCTTGCAAAATTGAAAGACATGCGTTTCTAAATTTTAAGATACAAGTTTCTAGGTAGGGCTGTTACTAAGTTTATCATTAAATTTTTGAGCAGCAAAGGCAAAGAAAATACATAAATGTTCTCATAAGAGGGACACATTTATGCAAATGATAATGAATCAGAATGTGTAAGCAGACTCCTCAATAACATTGAAAACTGCACAAATTTTCCCTAGAAAGCTACACTCAGCCAAACTATAATTTAAGTGTGAGGGTAGAATGAAAGCATTTTCAAGACAAAGGAAATACCAAAACTTACACTTCTCACCTACCTTTTTCTGAAGAATCTCCTGAAAGAGGTACTCTATCAAAACAAAGAAAGACGTGTCTTTTCTGAGGAGTCTCCTGGAGGAAGTACTCTATCAAAACAAAGAAGTAAAGAAAGAAAAAAGAATCCAGTGGTATCTAGAAAGCTGATAAGCTCCAGAGAGATGTAGCCAAACCCCTAGAAAAATCATGGAAATCCCACAATAACTGACCTAGAGAATGACCAATCCTGGTTGGAGATACGTCCTGGAGATATGTCTCTAAGAAGGTAAACAGACTGCTTGATAGCTTTGAATGTATTGAAAAGACATATAGACAATTAGATAAGAATTTTGGAATTAGTGTTTAATACATATTTGCTTAAGCCAGTATAATGTGGCTGCAGTAACACTGTATCATTTCTGAGCCCGTATCTTAAGAGACATTCCACCCTTTCTTTTACAATTCTGTCCAGCTGCTATGTGAAAAATCCCGAACTAGTCTGCAGGAGATAGGAGCCCATAGGAAGGAGAAACAAGCCAGCCTACTGTAGGCCATCATTGTAGCAGCAGCCAGATTGGGACCCACCAGTTGATGGCAGATACATGGGAGAACCCAGCCAAGACCAAAAGAACTGTCCAGCTGAGCCCAGCTCAGGTTGCCAGCTTACAGAATTATGAGCTAAATCGGGGATTGGCAAGCTTTTTCTGTAAAGAGCCAGTTAGTAAATATTTTAGAAACTTACGGGCCAAGAGGCTTAATTGAAAATATTATGTAGGAGCTTATGTTTACACAAGAAACAGCAAATATTCACAAATTTTTGTTGATGAAATTCAAAATATAATAATATTAATTTTTCATAATGTGCATCTACTTGTGTTCTTCGCTAAATTGTGTCTGACTCTTTGCAACCCCTTGGACTGCAGCACACCAGGCTTCCCTGTCCTTCACTACTAGTGAGAAGAATAGAATTTTCTTTGGAAAGAATAATATTTTGCTTAATTGTGGTTCCATTAAGTATTCCTATCATCAAAAATGATTACAAATACTTATTAATGCTGGTATCTAATGAAACTCTACATATTTCATCTTTAAGAATGTCTTTCACACAAATAAGTACTGGAAAATATTGGTATCAGTCAGTGAGTATATAATTTTAATTGAGTGTATTCATTACTTGAGAAGCATTTGTAGAATTAAATTCTTCTCATTTTGCATATCATTACATTGCAGATTGATTATTTCCAACTGAAAATTAGATGGAAGCTCCTCAGTTACCTGGCAGATGAATTTTGAAATATGGAAATTTCATCTGCAGTTAGATCAATATGTGAAAAGCACTGATGGAGCTGTAATGTGAGCTCATAAATTTATCTAGGAATTGAAGTCCTACTTCCTTAACTGTTGATACTAAGGAACTGCATAAAGTAGGCTGACTTATGATTCAGATATTCATTTACTGAGGTGCAATTCCACAACCACATGCAACTTTTAAAGTAATACTAATTAAATAATTATGACGAGTAGAGACACTACTCTGCGGACAAAAGTCTGTGTAGTCAAGACTATGGTTTTCCCATTGGTCACGCACAGTTTTAAGAGCTGCACCGTAAAGAAGGCAGAGTGCCATAGAATTGATGCCTTCAAACTATAGTGCTGGAGAGCACTCATGAGAGTTCCTCAAACAGCAAGATCAAACCAGTCAATCTTAGGGAAATCAACCCCAAATATTCATTGGAAGGACTGATGCTAAAGATGAAACTCCAGTATTTTGGTCATCTGATGTGAACAGCTGACTCATTGGAAAAGTCATTGATGCTATGAAAGATTGAGGCAGGAGGAGAAGAGGGCATCAGATGAGATGGCAGGATGGCATCACTGATGTAAAGGAAATGGGCAAACTTCGGGAGATGGTGAGGGACAGAGAGGCCTGACGGGCTGCAGTCCACGGAGTCACAAAGAGTCAGACCTGACTGGGTGACAGAACAACAACAGCAATGTATATCATGTATAGAATCAAAGTAAAGCACATTGTTGCTCTAGAAAATATTTGATCAGTTTAGTTCAGTTCATTTCAGTCACTCAGTCATGTCCGACTCTTTGCGACCCCATGAATCGCAGCATGCCAGGCCTCCCTGTCCATCACCAACTCCCGGAGTTTACTTAAACTCATGTCCATTGAGTTGGTGATGCCATCTCATCCTCTGCCATCCCCTTCTCCTCCTGCCCCCAATCCCTCCCAGCATCAGAGTCTTTTCCAATGAGTCAGCTCTTCACATGAGGTGGCCAACGTATTGGAGTTTCAGCTTTAGCATCAGTCCCTCCAGTGAACACCCAGAACTGATCTCCTTCAGGATGGACTGGTTGGATCTCTTTGCAGTCCAAGGGACTCTCAAGAGTCTTCTCCAACACCACAGTTCAAAAGCATCAATTTTTCAGCGCTCAGCTTTCTTCACAGTCCAACTCTCACAACCGTACATGACTACTAGAAAAACCATACCCTTGACTAGATGGACCTTTGTTGGCAAAGTAATGTCTCTGCTTTTGAATATGCTATCTAGATTGGTCATAACTTTCCTTCCAAGGCATAAGCGTCTTTTAATTTCATGGCTGCAATCACCACCTGCAGTGATTTTGGAGCCCAGAAAAATAAAGTCTGACACTGTTTCCCTAACTATTTGCCATGAAGTGATGAGACCGGATGCCATGATCTTAGTTTTCTGAATGTTGAGCTTTAAGCCAACTTTTTTACTCTCCTTTTTCACTTTCATCAAGGGGCTCTTTAGTTCTTCAGTTCCTGCCATAAGGGTAGTGTCATCTGCATATCTGAGGTTATTGATATTTCTCCCGGCAATCTTGATTCCAGCTTGTGTTTCATCCAGCTAAGCATTTCTCATGATGTACTCTGCATCTGAGTTAAATAAGCAGGGTGACAGTGTACAGCCTTGATGTACTTCTTTCCCTATTTGGAACCAGTCTGTTGTTCCATGTCCAGTTCTAACTGTTGCTTCCTGACCTGCATACAGGTTTCTCAAGAGGCAGGTCAGGTGGTCTGGTATTCCCATCTCTTTCAGAATTTTCCACAGTTTATTGTGATCCACACAGTCAAAGGCTTTGGCATAGTCAATAAAGCAGAAATAGATGTTTTTCTGGAATTCTCTTGCATTTTTGATAATCCAGCAGATGTTGGCAATTTAATCTCTTGTTCCTCTGCCTTTTCTAAAACATTGTACAGGAGACAAGGATCAAGAGCATCCCCAAGAAAAAGAAATGCAAAGAAGCAAAATGGCTGTCTGTGAGGCCTTACAAAAAGCTATGAAAAGAAAAGCAGCTAAAAGCAAAGGAGAAAAGGAAAGATATAAGCATCTGAATGCAGATTTCCAAAGAATAGCAAGGAGAGATAAGAAAGCCTTCCTCGGTGATCAATGCAAAGAAATAGAGGAAAACAACAGAATGGGAAAGACTAGAAATCTCTTGAAGAAAATTAGAGATACCAAGGGAACATTTCATGCAAAGATGGGCTCAATAAAGGACAGAAATGGTATGGACCTAACAGAAACAGAAGATATTAAGAAGAGGTAGCAAGAATACCCAGAAGAACTGTACAAAAAAGATCTTCACAACCCAGATAACCTCAATGGTGTGATCACTCACCTAGAGCCAGACATCCTGGAATGTGAAGTCAAGTGGGCCTTAGGAAACATCACTGCGAACACACCTAGGGGAGGTGATGGAATTCCAGTTGAGTTATTTCCAATCCTGAAAGATGATGCTGTGAAAGTGCTGCACTCAATATGCTAGCAAATTTGGAAAACTCAGCAGTGGCCACAGGACTGGGAAAAGTCAGTTTTCATTCCAGTCCTGAAGAAAGGGAATGCCAAAGAATCCTCAAACTACCGCACAATTGCATCTTCTCACTTGCTTGTAAAGGACATGACCTTCATCATGACCTATTTAATTGTAACATTATAGAAGGTGATTCTAGTAAGGAGTAGTGGAAAAATTAGTAAGTAGCACTCTTTCTTCCACACTTAAAAAACTAGTTATATAATAAAGTGGATGTGATTTTTTACACATATTTTATTTTTAACAAAATATATTTAGGATGAGAAGTGTCAATATATTTTAACAAACTTACCAAAATACATATGCAAATGGATGTTTTTCCCTCCAAACTGTTAGTTTTAGAGCAGTGCTTCTCAACTGAAGATGATCTAGTAAGCAAATACCAAGTATACTGCTTACAACAATACTCCCATCTCCACCCCCAGCAAGGAATTGTCAGTAGTGCCAAGGTTAGGGTATGAATCATGCCTTAGAAAATATATCATGTTTCAGGATGTGCACATTACTAAAATATTCTGGAAAGTATTCTTTCAGAATTGCCTTCTTTGAGTGTATTCATTAGTGGCAAATCATCATCCCTCGTGAAGTATATTTTATTTTAGACTAAGTCTCATGATTCACAGGGACAATATAGTTCATTCATGGAATTCAAGAAAACATGCAGGCAGATATTCACAGACACGTGAACATGCATACAAAATTCACTGATTGTTTCTTGTTCAGAATTTAGTTAGAAAATGAAAGGTTTAATCTTTTTAATGTCATATTCAAAGATATTTATTTATTGAAATAAATGAAATAATAAAGTTTTTTTTCCTTTTTTCATTTATATTTTATATTGAAGCATAGATGATTAACAATATTGTGTTATTTCAGATATACAGCAAAGTGATTCAGTTATACACATACGTGTATCTATTCTTTTTCACATCCTTTCCCATTTAGGGTGTTACATAATATGGACCTGAGTTGCACATGCTATTCAGTAGGTATTTGTTGGTTGTTGTTATTAAGTTGCTCAGTTGTTTCCAGTTCTTTGCAGCCCCATGGACTGCAGCATGCCAGGCTTCCCTGTCCTTCACAGTCTCCCAGAGCTTGATCAAACTCAAGTTCAGTGATCGGTGATGCCATCCAACCATCTTATCCTCTCTCATCCCTTTCTTCTCCCGCCTTCAACCTTTCCAGCATCAAGGTCTTTTCTAATGAATCACTTCTTTGCATCAGGTGACCAAAGTACTGGAGCTTCAGCTTCAGCATCAGTCCTTCTAATGAATATTCACGATTGACTTCCTTTAGGATTGACTGTTTTGATCTCCTTGCTGTCCAAGGGACTCTCAAGAGCCTTCTCCAACACCATAGTTCAAAAGCATCAATTGGTCAGTGCGCATTCTGCTTTATGGTCCAACTCTCACATCCATACATGACTACTGGAAAAACCATAGCTTTGACTAGATGGCCTTTGTCAGCAAAGGAATGTCTCTGCTTTTTAAGTATGCTGTCTAGGTTGGTCATAAATTTTCTTCCAGGAAGCAAGCATCTTTTTAATTTCATGATTGTAGTCACGATCTTCAGTGATTTTGGAGCTCCCCAAAATAAAGTCTGTCACTGTTCCTATTGTTTCCCCATCTATTTGCCATGAAGTGATGGTACCAGATGCCATGATCTTTGTTTTTTGAATACTAAGTTCTGAGCCAACTTTTTCATTCTCCTCTTCCACTTTCATCAAGAGGCTCTTGGATCCTCTTCACTTTCTGACATGAGGGTGATGTCATCTGCATATCTCAGGTTACTAATGTTTCTCCCGGCAATCTTGATTCCAGCTTGTGCTTCATCCAGCCCAGTATTTTGCATGATGTGCTCTGCATAGAAGTTAAATAAGCAGGGTGACAATATACAGCCTTGAAGTACTCCTTTCCCGATGGAACCAGTGCATTGTTCCATGTCCAGTTCTAACTGTTGCTCCTTGACCTGCATATGGATTTCTCAGGAGGCAGGTAAAGTTGTCTGGTATTCCCATCTCTTGAAGAATTTTCCAAAGTTTGTTGTGATCCACACAGTGAAAGGCTTTAGCACAGTCAATGAAGCAGAAGTAGATGTTTTTCCGGCACTCTCTTGCTTTTTCTGTGATCCAGCGTATATTGGCAGTTTGATCTCTGGTTCCTCTGCCTTTTCTAAATCCAGCTTGTACATCTGGAAGTTCTTGGTTCCTGTACTATTAAAGCCTCGCTTCGAGAATTTTGAGCATTATTTGCTTGTGTGTGAGATAAGTGCAACTGTACAGTAGTGTGAGCATTCTTTGGCATTGCCTTTCTTTGGGACTGGAATGAAAGCTGACCTTTTTCCAGTCCTGTAGCCAATGCTGAGTTTTCCAAATTTGCTGGCATATTGAGTGCAGCATGTTAACAGTATCATCTTTCAGGATTTGAAATAGCTCAACTGGAATTCCATCACCTACACTAGCTTTGTTTATTGTGATGCTTCCTAAGGGATACTAACCATTTGTTGGTTATCTGTTTTAAATATAGCTATGTATATATAGATTTCACAACCTTGACTGTCACCTAACTGCCAGCTGGGGAGGAGAGAATCAAGGGAGACTTTCTTTGTAAATATTCTTCTTCAACTCAAAATTTAAGAAAGAAGGAGCCTCAAAAGTATGGACTGAGCAGACTGTATAAACTCTTAGGCCCGTCCACCCTAAAGAAAAAAAAATTTTTTTTAACTGAAGAACATAGTAGCTAACTCTCTTCATCTTTTTCCTGGATATTTTCCTTTTATTTAAATTGATGGTTTTGTCTTCAAACATTTCTAGTCAAATTTGACCCTTACTAGATAGAAATTGTGTTTGATATTCAATATGATATGGATTTATCTTCTATATTCAACTAGTCTAGGTCTACAATAGTTTTAAAATTATAAAACCCTTGAAAAACAAGGCTTTTTGCAAATGCTGTCCTGAAATAATGTGAAACTATTTATACTTTTAATTTACCCACGTAGTGTGAATATTCACACCCTTCATCACAGAACTATTTATTGTGTTTTATTTCAGGGGGCTTAGTAACATATGTATTAACTTTTTGACTTTATAAAATCTGAAAAGTTTCAAGTTCCAAATTAGTATGTGTGTAACCAACAGGAATTGTAATAGTAGGTGCTTTTATTTGAAATAATCTTTTTGTCTTTTTTTTTTTTTTTTTCAAAAATTACTATAGCTTTTCATAATGAGGTGTCACCTCATACTGGTTAGAATGGCCATGATTTAAGAGTCTACAAATAATAAATGCTGGAGAGCATATGAAGAAAAGGAACCGTCTTACACTGTTGGGGAAATGTAAATTGGTGCATCTGCTATGGATAACAATATACAGGTTCCTGAAAAAACTAAGAGTTATCGTATGACCCAGAAATCACACTCCTGGGCATATATACAGAGAAAACTCTAGTTTGAAAAGATGCATGCACCCCAGTGTTCATAGCAGCACAGCCGAAACATGGAAGCAACCTAAATGTCTGTTGACATGAATGAATAAATGTGCTGTGTTCACACATACACACAAACACACAATATGGAATGCTATTCAGCCATAAAAAACAAATTAATGCCATTTGCAGCAACATGGATGGACCTAGAGATTGCCAGTGAGTGAAGTAAGTCAGAGAAAAACAAATATCACATGATATCGCTTACATGTGGAATCTGTTCATGATACAGATGAACTTATTTATGAAACAGAAACTCACAGATATAGAAATTAAACTTATAGTTACTGCAGGGGACAGGAGGAGGCATACATTTAGAATTTGGGATTAACAGGGCTTCTCAGGTGGCTCAGTGGTAGAGACTCTGCCTGCCAATTCAGGAGACATGGGTTCAATCCCTGGGTCAGGAAGATCCCCTGCAGAAGGAGATGGCAACCCACTCCAGTATTCTTGCCTGGGAAATCCCATGGACAGAGGAGCCTGGTAGGCTACAATCCAGGCGGTCACAAAAGAGTCAGACCCAACTTAAGTATGTATGTGTGTGTGTGTATAAAATTGGGAAAAACTAAACCAAAACATGTATACACAACAACGTGAAGGGTCCTCAAGAATAGCAAAATGAGGGAAATACTATTGACAAATATCAAGGCATTTTCTGATTGCCTGTTCAAAGAAAGATACTACCTGTATAGACAAAAGGAAGTTAGATTTTGTAGCATTCTTCCAATCTATGAAATGATATATTTTAGCACAAAATATTTCTTAGTTTTTGAGAAGTGTTAATATTTCTTCTTTAGAATTTTAGCCGTCTTTCTCTTTACCTGAAAATTTGAAATCTCTCAGGGTCCTTGATTACTATTTCAGCAAAATGAGTAGTACCACTTTTCTTCCTAGATTTCTCATTTCAGATATTAGGACACAGAGTGAAGTTTTTACCTCTCATTCATGGTGTCCAGCTCTAAACGTCTTAACCTGGCAGGAGGACTAAACTATCTGTAAATCTTACCACCCAGACCACACTTGATATTGTGTGATGGAAAAGCTTAAATGTGAATAAAACAGCCTAGAACATCAGGGTGTTCTTGGAAGAATAAATACAAGTTGGAAGTCTTATGTGAATAGTGCAAAGTACAGGAAGGCAATCAATCATGTAAACATCAAATGAAAGGTTGGTAAGGAAGCCACTGGAGTATTTTAGGCTCTCCCTGCAATAAATGGCTTACTCCATTTTTTTCCCCTTTCACTCAGTTTGAAAAAGTGAATTCTGTGAAATCTGTTCACAGAACCCAAAAGATGCTGTAAGTTCTTATTCCTGTTTAAAGACATGCTTTGAACAGAATAAGTTCAACCCATTGAATGTTTTTAGTTTATATAAAATGGGCCCAAACATGTCATAGCACATACCTCCCTGAGTTTTTCTCATCCTTCCACAAACAGGAAACAGTTAAGGCAGCAATAATAGAAGAGCAAAAACGAAGTGAAAAGGCTGTGGAAGAGGCAGTGAAGAGAACAAGAGATGAACTGATAGAGTATGTAAAGGAACAGAAAAGGGTAAGTATCCCCTGAAGGGTTTTAATTTGTTCTTCCATAAACTGAAGCATTGGCTTCCATACAATAACATTAAATTTTAAAATATTTAAAACATCCTTTTTCATCTAATTTAGGAATCTTCATCTAATATTTTTTCTGGTATAAGTATATATTCTAATAGTTATATCTGTAAACATAAATTCCATTTGTTAACAAAAAAAGCACTGAATAATTTCCTGCTGGATTCCCAGAAATGACCTATTTTCAATTTGACTTTACACTTAAAAAGAAAGTAGACAGGTTTTTGCTGTTATAGATTTTTTAAGTTTTTGCCATAAGTTTGTTATTTCTTATGTAATGGTTGTCAAAATTTGTATGCACTCTTTAGGCCTTCGGACTAGGTTAACAACATTGTGGTTCTAATAGATAATACAGTTATCAAATTAGGACTCTTCTGCCATAGTTCCATTTTGAGAACAAAATTCAGAATATGCTAGTCAGAATTTATAATGCATATTGAAGCTTTACAAAATGAATGTCATTTTGGTACAATGTGATTTTATTAATTTGTAAGTCTGAGCAGTAGCTGAAAATAATGTATTTAATAGCTTAATTTTTAGACTTTTCAACAAATCTTTATTTTTTTTTAGTATCCAGGATGAGAATCACTTAGGATGAGATGTTTAATGGTAATCTCTGTAATAAGCATGTTAAATTACAGTATATTATACAATAAGTTATATGGTGAATTCTCACATACTATTTTATGTCTTATTTATATGTTTAGTATAACATAAATATTAAAGGACTATGTATTACACAATATATGGTATTATATAACATAATAAAATTATAAATAAAGCTTAAAACATAGTGTATATGAGGATATTTGGCACAGGTAATGGTTGTCAGAGTAAGAAATCAAAGATTACTCTTCAGTTGGCAGTTAAGTAGAAGAGTAATGACACTCCTAGGAATGTCATAAGAACTCATGATACCACTTTAGTTCCATACTCTTAATTTAAAATCAATTTTGGTATAATATAAAGAAAATTCTTACCCCTCAGTAGCTACCATTAGGTTTCAACAAAGAGTTTTGTCAGCAGAGCGAAAAAAAAAAAAAATTCTAAGTAAGCTTTCCAGATTAATTGACCACTCACAGAAACATTTCATGTGGGATTAAATATCTGTGCAACTTATCTGAAGATGTTTTTAAAAGTAATTTAACCCCCCTGAAATTTCTAATAGATACATAACCCTCAGAGGAGTGACTTAGCTGCTAAAGAATCCGCCTGCAATGTGGGAGACCTAAATTCGATTCCTGGGTTGGGTAGATCCCCTAGAGAAGGGAAAAGCTACCCACTCCAGTATTCTGGCCTGGGGAATTCCGTGGATTGTATAGTCCATGGGATCGCGAAGAGTTGGACACAACTGAGCAACTTTCACTTTCAGAAGAGAAAATTCTGAGCCAGATGTCATCAGCTGACCTTTCAGGAAGTGATATTTTCCCAGAAAACTCCTATTTACATGTGTATTCTCAAGGAGTTTATGTTAAATAACCTACTTCAGAAGCAGTCATACAAGAAAATAATTATAGATGCTTTCCACATACACACAGGAGTTGTGATAGTGAAAGAACACAGACTTGAAATAAATTCAGGGTATTGTGGATGTATCCTTTAAAAAAAAAAACTGAAATATAGTTCATTTATAATGTTGTGTTAGTTTCATGTGTACAGTAATGTGATTCAGTTTATATATATGTGTGTATATGTATATATATATATATTTCAGATTCTTTTCCCTTAAAGATTATAACAAAATATTGAGTATAGTTCTTTGTGCTATACACTAGGTCCTTATTGGTTATCTGTTTTATATATAGTAGTTTGTATATGTTAATCCCAAACTCTTACAGATGTATTCTTTTTAATCATCTTTTCTTAATAATATATGGCCAGTTCTTATTTGAACATTTAATTTGGATAAGAAATTATGTAAAATAGCAAACTTATTCATAAGGGTGTCTTAGGTGAATATTTCTTTGATCAAAATTGAAATTTTCTCTTAAAAAACTTAAAAATTGAATATTACTTTCTGCTCAAAAGAAATCTTGTGGCTACCATTAGAAACATTTAAAATGAGAACAGGAAATGCCTTTACAGGAGTCATCTGGTTCCTTTGTGAGATAATTAACCCTTGACGAGAACTGACAATGATCTCTGCCATTTAATGTGTGATCTTGCAAATTATATTAAAGGATTGTGCTTACATACTCAGTCATGTCCAACATTTTGCAACCCTATGGACTATAGCCCCCAGGTTCCTCTGTCGGTGGGGTTTCTCAGGCAAGAATACTGGAGTGGGTTGCTGTTTCCTCCTCCAGGGGATCTTCCTGACCCAGAGATCAAACCCACATCTTTTGCATTGGCAGGTGGATTCTTCACCACGGAGCCACCTGGTAAATCCATATTAAAAGATTCAGTTCAATATCAGTTCAGTCACTCAGTCACGTCCGACTCTTTGTGACCCCATGGATGCAGCCTGCCAGGCTTCCCTGTCCATTACCAACTCCCAGGGCTTGCTCAAACTCATGTCCATTGATTTGGTGATGCCATCCAACCATCTTATCCTCTATCATCCCCTTCTTCTTCTGCCTTCAATCTTTCCCAGCATCAGGATCTTTTCCAGTGAGTCAGTTCTTTGCATCAGGTGACCAAAGTATTGGAGCTTCAGCTTTAGCATCCATCCTTCCAATGAATATTCTGGACTGATTTCCTTTAGGATTAACTGTTTTGATCTCCTTGCTATCCAAGGAACTCTGAAGGGTCTTTTCCATCCCCATAGTTCAAAAGCATCAGTTCTTAGTGCTCAACTTTCTTTATAGTCCAACTCTCACATCCAGACCTAGCTTTGACTAGATGTACCTTTGTCAGTAAAGTAATGTCTCTGCTTTTTACTATGCTGTCTAGGTTGGTCATAGCTTTTCTTCCAAAGAGCAAGCATCTTTTAATTTCATGGCTGCAGTCACTGCCTCATGGCTACAGTGATTTTGAAGCTGAAGAAAATAAAGTCTGTCACTGTTTCCATTGTTTCCCATCTATTTGCCATGAAGTGATGGTACCAGATGCCATGATCTTCGTTTTTTTGAATGTTGAGTTTTAAGCCAGCTTTTTCACTCTACTCTTTCACTTTCATCAAGAGGCTCTTAGATCCTCTTCGCTTTCTGCCATGAGGGTGATGTCATCTGCGTATCTGAAGTTACTTATATTTCTCCTGGAAATCTTGATTCCACCTTGTACTTCATCCAGCCCGGCATTTCACATGATGTATTGTGCATATAAGTTAAATAAGCAGGATGACAGTATACAGCCTTAACATACTCCTTCCCCAATTTGGAACCAGTCCATTTTTCCATGTCCGGTTCTAACTGTTGCTTCTTGACCTGCATACAGGTTTCTCAGGAGGCAGAAAAGGTGGTCTGGTATTCCCATCTCTTGAAGAATTTTCCAGTTTTATGTGATCCACACAGTCAAAGGCTTTTGCATAGTCAGTGAAGCAAAAGTAGATATTTTTCTGGAGCTCTCTTGCTTTTTCTATGATCCAGCAAATGTTAGCAATTTGATCCCTAGTTCCTCTGATTCTAAATCCAACTTGAACATGTGAAAGTTCTCAGTTCACATACTGCTGAAGCCTAGCTTGGGGAATTTTGAGTATCACTTTGCTTGCATGTGAGATGAATGCAATTGTGTGGTAGTTGAACATTGTTTGGAATTGCCTTTCTTTGGGATTGGAATGAAAACTGACCTTTTTCCAGTCCTATAGCCATTGCTCGGTTTTCCAAATTTGCTGGCATATTGAGTGCAGCACTTTCAAACATCATCCTTGATATTTTTGAAATAGCTCAGCTGGAATGCCATCACCTCCACTAGCTGTGTTCGTAGTGATGCTTCCTAAGACCCACTTGACTTCGCATTCCAGGATGTCTGGCTATAGGTGAGTGATCACCTATCGTGATTATCTGAGTCATAAAGATCTTTTTTGTATAGTTCTTCTTCATATTATTGCCAGTTCAGTTCAGTTCAGTCGCTCAGTCATGTCTGACCATTTGCAACCCCATGAACCACAGCATGCCAGGCCTCCCTGTCCATCAATAACTCCTGGAATCCACTCAAACCCATGTCCATTGAGTCGGTGATGCCATCCAACTATCTCATCCTCTGTCGTCCTCATCTTCTCCTGCCCTCAATCTTTCCCAGCATCAGGGTCTTTTCCAATGATTCAGTTCTTTGCATCAGGTGGCCAAAGTATTGGAGTTTCAGCTTCAACATCAGTCCTCTCAATGAACACCCAGGACTAATCTCCTTTAGGATGGACTGGTTGGATCTCCTTGCAGTCCAAGGGACTCTCAAGAGTCTTCTCCAACACCACAGTTCAAAAGCATCAATTCTTCTGCACTCAGCTTTCATTATAGTCCAACTCTTTCATCCTTACATGACCACTGGAAAAAACTATAGCCTTGACTAGACTGACCTTTGTTGGCAAAGTAATGTCTCTGCTTTTTAATATGCTGTCTAGGTTGGTCATAACTTTCCTTCCAAGGAGTAAGCGTCTTTTAATTTCGTGGCTGCATTCACCATCTGCAGTGATTTTGGAGCCCAGAAAAATAAAGTCAGCCACTGTTTCCCCATCTATTTGCCATGAAGTGATGGGACTGGATGCCATGATCTTAGTTTTCTGAATGTTGAGCTTGCCACCTCTTCTTAATATCTTCAGCTTCTGTTAGACCCATACCATTTATGTCCTTTATTATGCCCATCTTTGCATGAAAAGTTCCCTCAGTATCTCTGATTTTCTTGAAGAGATCTCTAGTCTTTCCCATTCTGTTGTTTTCCTCCTTTTCTTTGCACTGATCACTGAGGAAGGCTTTTTTATCAATCCTTGCTATTTTTTTGAACTCTGCATTCAGGTAGGTATATCTTTCCTTTTCTCCTTTGCCTTGAGCCTAAAATATTAGTATCTCTTTATGTTAGATAAACTAGTTATCACCTTTAGAAGTGTTCATTAAATCACAACAGTTATTGCAATATTAGATTCTATTTGCACCAAAGTTCCACTTCTCTATCCTTCTTCACTTATATAGTAAGAACAATAAATTTAATTTATTAAATAAATTAACATGATTTAGAATAAACATGATTGTAATAGTTTATTCGACTCATGTTACTAGATTCATAGATGATCAAAACTAATTTAATTAATATATTAACAGAAGGTTTATTACTTTCACTTCGGGACTTGAGAATTTTTTAAATAACACACATTGTGGAATACTTTTAACATTTGAATGTTTCCACCTCTCCAAATAGAAAAGCTATAAAAAAGGAAAGTGGCTAGAATATCTAAAATGAAAACACCCACTATGAGATTTTTTTTTTAATTGTATTTTATTTTTAAACTTTACAATATTGTATTGGTTTTGCCAAACATCAAAATGAATCCTTATATATATAACTTTTTAAAAATTAAGATTCTCTATACTCTTATTTTTTTTGAAATGGATTTCAGTGTTTCAAGTTAATTTTTATGAATTTTGGAGGCTTGCAAAGTTTTCACATGCACACAAAAAAGACGTCTCATAGCTTAAAAAGTAATACTTAGAAGAAACAAAAGGTTTTTTTAGCAAATTCGTAATCTTTTTGTCTGTTTCCAAAAGACTAAATTAGAGCAGCTCATCTCTCCTTCTTCCTTTGTAAGATGAATTTCTTTTTGCATCAGAGAAGAACACTTTTCCAGAACAAAAATTTTCCTTTCTCCTCTCCAGCTTTTTTAACTAGAGTTAACTTGAGATTTTCAACATTAGACACCTCAAAAGCCCTGTAGACCTTGATTCCAACTGGGCTTACATTCCAGTCTGTGAAGTAATTGTCCCCCCTTGTAGTTTTCCAAAATCGTTGAAAGAAGAAGTCTAACCCCATGTTAGTTTCTGTCTTTATATATCTTTCATCCAAACCAGTCTTTAACTTTTTTTAAAACTGTAGTATAACAATCTTCAATATACGTTGTTAAGCAAAAGCCACAGTGTGAATCATTGTGTATTGGAGTGGCCTTAAGAAATGCAGTTTACATTGTGACCCAATTCTCAATGAATCTATAAACAAAAATAAAATTAGAAAAAAAAAATTTACAAGACAGTACCTACCCTTACTGTGAACAGTGTACTCTGGCATTTTCTATTCTTTTTTTTTTTTGTTTTTTATAATTATTTTTAAGTAGATAAATTAAGATTTTTAGTTGGAATTTCAAAGTCTCAAAAATTAATAGAGTGAATAGACAGAAAAGTAGGAGG
The DNA here is from genome assembly GCF_029378745.1 of Bos indicus. Lineage (NCBI taxonomy): Eukaryota > Metazoa > Chordata > Mammalia > Artiodactyla > Bovidae > Bos > Bos indicus. The sequence goes on along the minus strand of NC_091764.1, from coordinate 81,240,196 downwards.
ATATAGTAGACCCGAAAAGCACTGTGAACCAATTCAACATAATTAAGATTTATAGAATTTTCACACAATAGCAGGATACAAATTCTATTCAAGTTCTGTAGAGTATAAACCAGGAGACAGTGGAACATATCCAGGGGCTTTAAAACAAGGTACAAAAATTTCATGGTCTAAAGGTATTGAAGTCATGCACAGTCTGTTCTCTTATCACTGTGGAATTATGTTAGAAATCAATATCAAAATGTAGTTAAAAGTAACTACATATTTTCACATGCAATGTGACATTTACCAAGAGAGATCTTTGACTTAGCCTTCAAGTCTCAAGAAAGTCAAAAGTTCAGTGTTTTAAAAGAAAAACAGAATGAAATATCCGAAATGATTATCTTTTCAAATAGCTTATAATTTATCCTACAATATTAAGTGCAGTAGAATTGCAAATCACTATAGGGGATAATATTCCTTTTTCTGGGTATCTGGACTCAACAAGTTTTTAATCAGTGATCCAACCCTTTTGAGTATTACAGTTATATTCAGAATTAGAATTAGAATTATGCTAGGATTAAATTAAAATTATATTGAGAAAATGTTTTAAATGTCATTTACCAGGGTTTTTTGTTATCAATAGAGATGTCACTAAACTTTATAAATACTCACCTTCATCCATCTAAACATCTTAGATCAGATGAAGGGATTACCTATACCTATACTACCTATATACTAATTATGTGAATCGAAATTTATACTGAAATTACATCCTAAATTATTTACTAAGTTGAATACATAATACTGATACTGTTAGTCCAATTCATAATAATAATCAAAAGTTTGTGTGTAATCAAACTATTCAAAGAAAGCTTTTAAAATGATCAACCAGAAAAATAATTCAAATTAATAATGAATCTGTTTCAGTGACTATCTTGTAAGTGCTTTTTTGTAGGTATTCTAAATGATAGTATTAAAAAATCCTCTATAAACTCTTATCTTGTTAAACTGAGAAAATTATTATATTGAGTTCACTAATATAGTATGAAATTGAAAAGCCAAAGTTTTGCAATCTCACTTCTTATAATTTTTTCATATTAATTGATAGAAGTTGTCCACATTTTTAATGAATTTAGAAATTTTTGTTATAATTCATATAATAGAGAGGAAAAGGTAAGCAAGAAAACCTGAAAAGATTTTAACATTGACTCAGTTTATCTGGGAATCAGCTAGGTATCCCTAAGTGTAGTGATTTATAACAGCCATAGTATACTTTATTAAAATTATTTTTTTTATTTTAAACTCTCTTGAATCATTACAAATTGTGGATTAAGGGATAGCAGACTACAGCCCATGGGTCAAATTTGATTTTCTGCCTGTTTTTATAAAGTTTTATTGAAACACACAACCACATCCATTCATTTATGTGTTCATGCTGCAACCACAGAGTTGAGTAGTTCATAGAGATCATGGGGCCCACATAACCTAAAAAATTTACTGTCTGGCCCTTTACAGAAAAACATTTGTCAACTCCTGTTCTAGGCTATCAAAATAATCTTGATGAGAAAATTTCTTCCTGTCAGCCCTTCAAGATATTTATTCTTTCATTATGCCTCATTAAAACTAGACAATTGAAATTCCTAAGGTGCTGGAAAAGATTTCTCTCTTGATATTAATTACCAGATAATGCATTATAGTATTTCAGACATGGTCATTAGTGACATAAACTTTATTTTAGACTAAAGGAGATTGTAGAAAAATGAGATGGGAAAGACCACATCCCTTGACACTTCCCTAGGGAGGAAGAATTTGTGGTTGAAAATGACCTATGGCCTTTGGATTAGAATGAAGTGTTCTAACTCATCCCACAAGTTAAGACTGTTACACATGAGCTTGCTATGAGGGAGGAAGTGTGAATAATATTCAGCAAGCAACAACTACTCACAGCCAAGCAGTGATTCCTAAAAAATAAAATCCCATCCAAATGTAATAAAAGATTATTTTTTTTTCCTCTTAAGAACCAGAATTATGGCCTGTATTTTCTAAATCACCTCCAGGAAAATAATCTGCACTTTAGAGGATTCTTTTAATTTAGATCTTCAGAGAGGAGTAAGGAGCAATTACCTTTACTTCAAAGTTTCTGTGGTCAAAGCATTGTTATAATTTTTTAATTATAAAAGGACTCATTGATCCAGGTTTTCTACAGTATTCTTGAGTGTTTGCATCTCAAACTGTTTAATAAAAGGCACTATTTGGCCAAAATGAACTCTCTTTAGTTTCTGATCTTTTATATAGTTACTTGAATTAAACATGATTTCAAGACAAGTTCTTTAATAACTTGTGTAGCCTTACTTTTCTCCTCTTAATAATTTGGGAGTCAGACCATCTGGTCTCTAGTGTGAGTCTTCAAGTTCTGAAATTAGTTAAGACTATGAGTAACATTTTCCTTGACAACTGATGAATCTCTCCACGGGTTTTTAATTCTTGGTATAAATCACTTGCATCATTTATATTTATCTGGTGTATTATTTATACATCGCTGTAGGGAAATGACACTTTGCTGACATTGCCCAGCCTCTTGCCCCTTCTCATCCTAATCAGTTGGCCTTGCTTCTCCTATCTTGGGGCAGGCTATATTGTTACCTGCACAACAAGCAACTCAGTAGGAATTCAACATCTGCCCTTGTAACTTTTGCTTTGGGTCTCATATTAGAAAAGGCTTTTATCTGACCAGGTCATATTAAAATGAATAATATACCCTCACATTCAACCGTTGTCTATACTTTCAGCTGTACCTCATTTTTTATGTCAAAGGGAATTTAAAGATTTGTATAGGTATGATCTAAAAGGTTACTATTTTTCTATCTTATACTCTGAAAGCTTATTTCATACAGTACACCTTAAAATCAAATTTATTGCTGTTTTTCACTTCATATTTTAACAGTCTTCTTGATCCTCTTTCTTATTCTCCTGGACTCACTTACATGAGAATAATCTTGAAAGAACTTACTGATAGGTTAACAATCATGGACTTCGGTAAGGCAAATCTATTGACCGTTTCCATTTCAACAGTGGGGTCATTAAGAAGATACTATAGACATAACAATGCTTAGATTAAGTACTATAATTCCTGTTTCAGGGAAAAGACATAAATATGTTCTAACTTAAAATTAAAATTTATTTTAATTTTGCACTTAATTGGTTTGGCCCAGCAATTAATTTAGTACTCTTCTTTGTTCTTTGTCATAACATTTTTGTTTAAGACAAAGCAAAACTTCTAAATCAGAGTACAGTAAGTATAAATATTTTAGTTAGAGTCAGTATCTAAAAATGCCTATTCTGTTTTTGTGTAACTTAAATGTTCATCTAAATAATTCAATCACTTCTTGAATCATTATAGTGATAGTGACAATTAGCTTTATTCTTCATTAAAAGGTTTTAGCTTTTTCTTAAATATTCAGTTGATTTTTCCATTATTGTACAACATTAAAGTTCTTAAAATTCAGATGGTGATAAGAATTGATTCTAATCATAGTCTAATCAACAAAATCGAAGTGTCAGCTTTGAGTCAAAGGCCATGGAAGTGAAGAGTTGACACACCTGATGGGTATGCTATCACTAAAGGCCTACAGTTGGGTATAGCTTCTTGAGATGAAGAATAGCTGAATAATGTGTGATGCAAACAGTGAGCAGCTGATACAGAAGGAAAGGCAGAGGTCAGATCTAGAGGAAGTGGTGGCTACCAAAGGCCCCCAAATTGAAATAACAATGATGACAACAACAGTAGAAGCTAATACTTACATAGCATTTACTAGGTTCCAGGCACTAGTCCAAGGATATTATTACATGTGTGAGTGTGTATATATTAATTACTCACAATAATGTTATTAGCCACCAGATCACAAAGCTAGAAAGTGACAGTCTGGCTCTGGAGCTTGAGCTGTTAACCGCTGGGCAAACCATTTCTGTGGGCAAGATGCAGCAATGAAGAACAGGGAAGAATTTTGTGAATAGGTCAGAGTGAAAGTTTCAAATTAAAAGCCAAGAAGACTAAGAGGATAACAGAGATTCATATTTATGTTTTATTAGTTGCATGGCACTACATGGTATCTACCAGATCAAAGCTCCTGTGAAGGACCAGAACCACCGTATCTTTAAAAAGCTATAACTTTTGTTTTAGAAGGAAAGTATAAGAGCATATTATCTTAAGTAATTATGTAAGTTCAAAAAATGGCTTGAAGCAATAGTAAATACCATAACATAATGTAGTGCTTGAAAAAAGATCAAAAACATTATGTTGATAATAATTAGCGATAGAATTCCAGAAGATCACTTAAGACTACAATGATAAGAGTGGGCTTTTTCATTTCAGTCAAATAGAAACTAAAATATGGACTAGCTGATACTGCTGCTGCTGCTAAGCCGCTTCAGTCGTGTCTGACTCTGTGCGACCCCATAGACGGCAGCCCGCCAGGCTCCTCTGTACCTGGGATTCTCCAGGCAAGAATACTGGAGTGGGTTGCCATTTCCTTCTCCAATGCATGCATGCAGGCTAAGTCACTTCAGTCGTGTCTGACTCTGTGTGACCCCATTGACAGCAGCCCACCAGGCTCCTCTGTCCATGGGATTCTCCAGGCAAGAATACTGGAGTGGGTTGCCATTTCCTTCTCCAAATATGGACTAGACTACATAGTAAATGGAAGATAGACAATGTTACATGAGAAACCAAAGGGTTTGGTTTCCTATAGGAATAGGCAAATTAATTTGTAAACATTTTTATTAAAAAGCCTATTTCTAGATTCGTGATATACCTTTTGGTTGCAGTTCTATAATGTACTAGTTCATGAAGCTGTTGTTATTGAGGATAGTGGAGATGGAGATTTTGGTTTTTTTTTCAGATGTTGTTTTACTTACCCTTTAGCCAACCTTGGAAGTTAAAAAGCTTGTGTATATAACTTCATTTATTCATGAAGTATTTATTAAGAGTCACAGTTGCCTTTACCATGCTGCTATTAAGCTGGTTAGAAAGAAATGAATAAGAAGTGGTATTTAAGATTGCCAGCATCTTGATCTATACAACATAGATCCTTATATCTATACAACGTACATCTTTATATACCCTTTCATCCTCCAACCTGAGCTGTGTACTGAGAAGTTTCAGTTTTAATTTTTTTCCCATTCTGTAAAGAAATGTTAAGCATCTTTAATGATGTTCTGCTGTGCTCAGGACATGAGGATAAATGAGATAATCAAGAAAGAGAGCTTTTACCTTGGTATCCATAATAGCAATACGTATTTGTTTAACAACTAAAATATATAAAGGTTTTTACTTATGTTATTTGATTCTTATAATCAGTTCAGTTCAGTTCAGTCGCTCAGTCATCTACGACTCTTTGCGACCCCATGAACTGCAGAACACCAGGCCTCCCTGTCCGTCACCAACTCCCCGGAGTTTACCCAAACTCATGTCCATTGAGTCGGTGATGCCATCTAACCATCTCATCCTCTGTCATCCCCTTCTCCTCCTGCCTTCAATCTTTCCAACATCAGGGTCTGTTCAAATGAGTCAGCTCTTTGTATCAGGTGCCCCAAATATTGGAGTTTCAGCTTCAACATCAAAGCAGCAGCCATTTCTGAGTGCCAGGTTTGTCCAGGACACCATAGTGGCTGCTTTGTTTACATTGTTTCACTTACTCTTAAAACTTTTCTAAAATGGTATCTGGATTTTACAGACAAGGAAAACTAAGTCAGTGATGTAAGCTAACTGCCTGAGATCAATAAAAAGAGGCAAGATTTTAACTTGGTTCTGTCTGACTGCAAACTGTGTACGGTGATTCCTGAGTAACTCTTTAAATCTGATTGGATAATTTACTTTACACGTCATTTTTCATGTGGTATTTTAGGATTGTCAGTTTCTTCTCTAACAAACTTGTAATTATATGTTTTGTTTTCATAGGCTCCATCTAAATAAACTGGATAAATTTTATAGGCTCTGTCTAGATATTAATATTAATCAAATTGGGTCCATCCAGATAAATTAGGTAAAAAAGTAGATTGACACAGACAGTGCAGACATACACACACATACGAACACACAATTCATTTGGGAAATAGCTTGAAATTAAGTATTACATAAAATTTGTAAATTATTTTTAAATACATTTTTCACCTATGGTGAACTTTTGAGTATCCTAGCAAAGACTGTTCGTTTAGATACTTGAAATATTATTTTATTCCTGCATGGTCTTAATGTTTTAATTTATATAAAATTCAATCCCTAATTAGTTTTCCTAATTGTCATGACAACATTAGGTGGTTTAGAACTAAACCCTTAGCCTATTCTCTTTAGTTGTCTTAAAGTCCCCATCAGTTCAGTCGCTCAGTCATGTCTGACTATTTGTGACCCCATGGACTGCAGCACGCCAGGCTTCCCTGTCCGTTACTAACTCCCGGAGCTTATTCAAATCATGTCCATCAAGTCAGTGATGCCAGCCATCCAACCATCTCATCCTCTATTGTCCCCTTCTCCTCCTGCCTTCAATCTTTCCCAGCATCAGGGTCTTTTCCAGTGAGTCACTTCTTCCCGTCAGGTGGCCAAAGTATTGGAGTTTCAGCTTCAGCATCGGTCCTTCCAATTAATATTTAGAAATGATTTCCTTTAGGATTGACTGGTTTGATCTTCTTGCAGTCCAAGAGACTCTCAAGAGTCTTCTCCAGTACCACAGTTCAAAAGCATCAGTTCTTCAGCACCCAGCTTTCTTTATAGTCCCAACTCTCACATCCATACATGACTACTGGAAAACCATGGATTTGACTAGACAGACCTTTGTTGGCAAAGTAATGTCTCTGCTTTTTAACATGTGATCTTGATTCGTCATAGCTTTTCTTCCAAAGGGCAAGGGTCTTTTAATTCCATGGCTGCAGTCAGCATCTGCAATGATTTTGGAGCCCAAAAAAATAAAGTCTGTCACTGTTTCCATTGTTTTCCCATCTATTTGCCATGATGTGATGAGACCAGATGCCATGATCTTCATTTTTTGAATATTGAGTTTCAAGCCAGCTTTTTCACTCTCCTTTTTCACTTTCATCAAGAGGCTCTTTAGTTCCTTTTCACTTTCTGCCATAAGGGACATCATTGGAATTAATGCTCGTTTCTAGGGACATATAGGCTAATGCCAAATTCCCTTAAAATTATACTTCCTCTAGGAATTTAAAAAAAAATGCAAAACAGAACTAACATGTCAAAGTTACTTCAGCCCTTTAAAATATATTAAAATATACAAGTAAGTATTGCAAACATTTTTTTTTTTATGGAGCAAATCAAGAAAATGAGCCATGAACTCAACATATTCTATTTGAAAACTGCTCATTTTTTTAAATTCTAAAGTTCAGTTAGCTTGGAGAATATATGTATTTTATTTTGTTCAATTTTAGCCTGGAGCTAAACCACATTGTTGTTCAATCACTAAGTCGTGTCCAACTCTTTGGGACCCCATGGACTGCAGCACTCCAGGCTTCCCTATCTTTCATTATTTCCCGGAGTTTGTTCAGACTCATGTCCATTGAGTCGATGATGCCATCCAACCATCTCATTCTGTCACCCTCTTCTACTCCTGCCCTCAGTCTTTTCCAGCATCACGGTCTTTTCCAGTGAACAGCTCTTTGCATCAGGTGGGCAAACTATTGGAACTACAGCTTCAGCATTAATCCTTCCAATGAATATTCAGGGTTGATTTCCTTGGCTCAGAGGTTAAAGTGTCTGCCTGCAATGCGGGAGACCTGGATTCAATCCCTGGGTTGGGAAGATCCCCTGGAGAAGGAAATGGCAACCCACTCCAGTATTCTTGCCTGGAGAATCCCATGGATGGAGGAGCCTGGTGGGCTACAGTCCATGGGGTCGCAAAGAGTTGGACACGACTGAGTGACTTCACTTTCACTTCCAATTTCTCCTCCAGTCTGACACTTCTCTTCAGTGGCTCTCAGTTTTTCATTCTTTCTGCATGACTTGCAGGAGCTTAGTTCCCTAACCAGAGATTGAACCTGTACCACAGCAGTGAAAGAGCTGAGTCCTAACCACTGGACAGCCAGGAAATTCTCTCAGTTCCTAATTCTGTTTTGTGATGTAGAAAGAAGAAATCGTTGTTATTACAAAAAGGTACAATGATTGAGCAATATCAATTCAAGCCTTGCACTAATATCTGCAAAATTTCTTGTAAAACATTTAAAAATACACTACCTTCTTCTTGTATACTTTAAACAATTGCACTATAGAAATTATATCTCTTGGATTGTAGACTTCATAATAGGCTAATAGTCTTTTAACTATCCTGAATATTTATGAATACCTGCTAGTTCTGATTCTTTGATTTCTTTTTCAAATATATAAAGAAAGTTATAGTTAAGAAATGAATTATTTTTTATGTGCTGCTTTTTAAAAGAAATTCCTGAAGTGACTGTTTTCTTATTTCCTTCCACTATCAAAATCCCCAACTTCCAGTAGAAAGGAGATGGTATTATTACTAAAGAATATTTGGTAGTTTTAAAATTTACTCTATTTGATTTATTGTATAGTTATTTTCCATCATATGTATCTTTTCAGCCATCAGTTCTTTCCTTTAAAAAAAAAAACCAGCAAAAATAACAATTTGGTTTGTAACTAATAGTGCCTTGGAAACAGCATGAAAAAACCATTTTCTAAGAGATGCGGTATTTTTCTTCTCATATGAAAACAGAGAAAACCTCCTTGATGTTCTGTTCCTTGCTGATTCATATGCACTGACATGACCTCTCTGTGCTCCTGTCTTTCTCTGAAAGCTTCGTGCTCACTCTGTAAAGGGAGCCCAATTATTTAATATATGTGAACTCCAGTCTGTAACAGAGAAGTAAAAGATATGTCATTTATGATCATCACATTATTTTTTTATGAAACCATTAGATTATAGGTGAATCATGTCTGACTAAAATGTCGGACTGTTTTTGTTATTTTTTAAAAATGGTAATACTCAATGGAATAATACTAAATGGAATACTAAATGAATAGTCAAGACAGTAATTTTATTAGCACTTCTTTTCCTTCTCTGAGATTGATGTACCAGTGTATATCTCTTCTTGTTCTTTCTCCTTTAAAGATATTCACTGCCCTATATTTTTTTCTAGTAATTTTTCATTTGTTCCCTCATCATTGATTAGTTCAACTGAGATTCTGTACTTGAGATTTCAAAATCCTCAGTTTTATATGTAAAGCTCCAACATTCAGATTGGTTTACCACTTAAGAACTACTTTTTATCTTTGTATCCCTTGATCAGAGAATTTGAGAGTAACATAATATTAATATTAATATCAATAAAATAGATTGTTGGTCTGTTTGAAAATTATGTTTTTATATTACGATTGAACTCCTAATTTTAAGCAACAGTTTTCTGTGATTCAGCAAAAAAAAAGAAAAGGACTTTGTTTATTAAGAGGTTATTTGGATGAGAGAAACAGTTCCGTTTCCAAAATTAAAGCCTAAAACCATGACATAGAACTGGTCTGGTGAGGGAATTCTGGTGCTGCTGTTCCCCCACCGAATAGGAAAGAAGACTGCGGTTGCTTCTGCTTTCCTGTCATGCCATTTGTGTACGACTAAACCTGTTTCACAACCTCCACTTTGAAAACGCAGTCTGCCACCACTTCCACCAGCAGGGAGGATTCCACATCAAGTTTCACTGTTCCAGGTGCTTACTTCCTATTTCTGATTCCTCTATCAGAACTCCCCACAGGCTCTTAACAAACTGTTGACAGTTCTAACATCTGTTGAGTCTATTGGTCATTAAGTCCAAGTAGATGTACTGCAGCCTGGACTAACTAGGAAGCCTCCTTTTTCCTCCAGGGTCCCCTCACAAGTAGAGGCTTTCAGGTCACTTCATAAATAGATCAAAACAAGATGTATTACCTTCAAGAGTCGTATCTAGCTCTGTGCTGCTCTTTTAGTGGCAGAAGGCACAGTAAGTTATCTTTAACTTTGAAGAAGCTGTCCTGATATGCTGAAGATCACTGGACTCTCAGAAACTTCACTAAGATGTAGCTCTTATATTTTTGTTTGATGTATCTCTCACCATACTGCACTCGTATTAGACTCACAGGTATTTTTTACATACCTGTTCTTTATGAAGAATATTGAGTAGTATTACTGTAGTTCCTAGAGACATATATCATCAGTGCAGTTGTCCTGTGTAATAGTGAGACAGTAATGGTCTTAGTGAGGTAAGTATACTGTGGTTCAGAGCCAAATAATGTATATAAGCCTAAGATAAAATGAATTATTGCCCTACCTGTCATATGAAAAATAGCTATGGTAGGTGTTTCTATGTCTATTGTAATAGAGGGAGAAAAGCATTTTCCAGGTTATACTTGTATACATGGTACTGAGTTCTGGTAAAGAATGCATGTCTGCTACAACAGCTTTGTAGAAATGACTATCTGATTAGGCTTTAGTCATTTATATCTTCCACCAGTTCTAACTGTATACTCTGTATGTGTTAAGGGCCCAGCTGGCCTAGATAGGAGGCAGATTCAGATTAAAATTCCACTCATCAGGAGCCTGGTGGGCTGCCGTCCAATGGGTCGCACAGACACGACTGAAGCGACTTAGCAGCAGCAGCAGCAGCATCATTTAATTCCCACTAGCATCCTTTTTCACCACTAGTCCACAATGGTATTCTAGGCCCCCAGTTTTAGTTCTCATTCAGAGCAATTAGATAGATTAGATAGTAGATAGATTAGATAGTAGTACCCAAGTGAAAGTGAAAGTGAAGTCGCTCAGTCCTGTCCTACTCTTTGCCACCCTGTGGACTGTAGCCTACCAGGCTCCTCCGTCCATGGGATTCTCCAGGCAAGAATACTGGAGTGGGTTGCCATTTCCTTCTCCAGGGGATCTTCCCAACCCAGGGATTGAACCCGGGTCTCCCGCATTGGAGGCAGACGCTTTAACCTCTGAGCCACCAGAGAAGCATTTCCTTTTCTTCAGTGCAGTTGCCTTTATGAGGAAGGCCAAGCCGAAAGTTTACAGTGTACACCTGCAATATATGTCTTCAAGGACTTACATTCTCTCCTTCACTCAAAAAACTCTGGGTCTGTGAATTGACTTAGGACTAGAAATTGGAAAAGACATTACAAGTTTTTGTTGCAGTGGCTCAAGTCAGACCTCTCTCACTAAATATAGATACCTTAATTATTTTATTAAGTTGGAAAAATTTTTTTTTTTTGTATCCCTATCTGTTTGATCCATACAGATCATCTGATCAGGTAGCCAGAGCTAGTGGTCACTGCAGGTCAAAGCATTTTAATTTAGCCCTTCTAATAATCATAGTAACCATTTCCTCCTGCCCCTTCTAGTTTATGTGCTTCTGCCGAGGTCTTCCACCTCCACATCCCATGGTCTAGGTTGAAAGCAGTGGTACCAGTCACCTCTCTTGGGTCATAGAAGACAATGCTCGTCACTAATGCTGGCTCTTCCCTCCCAGGGAACAGGGTTAAGGAGTAGCTCATGGCTGTGGTGGCTGTGATCCTTGCCTTGAACTGAGAATTGTAGCATCATTAAGATTGTGAGCACTTCCATATCTTTTTACAAAGCTGACCTGTGGAATGAGAAGCAACTAACTTTTTGCTTGAATTTTTCATACTCTGTATTATTCAGTGTTACAAGCCACTGGATCTCCCAAAGTTTTGCCTTCATTTGTCACTTCATTTCAAGTGACTGTAATTAATAGTTTGTTTCCTTGCTACTGTGGGCTATGGGCTGCGAGACTTTTTTTATTTTTTCTTCTTCAGAAAATTAGCTGGATTTTTGGAGCCATCAACCCTTATAGCGTCAGATAACCATTCATAGATCTTTTTGATTTTCCTAGGGATGTATTGCCTTCAACTGCTTCTAGTAGCCATTTAATAACAACCAGAGTTCTTATTTTAAGTAGAAGAAAACTGCCTCCAGCCTGTTAAGCAGCAGAAGTTTTATTAAAAGGATATTGAGTAGTTGACCAAGTTGTTGAGAGCTGGAGAACCAGGGTCAAGGTAAAGCTTCCAGAAACAATACCAAAAACTACACCACAAAACTTGCTTAAAGATGAGTCCCTTTTTGTCGCCACATTCTCATCAGGCACTGTGGGAACCCATTGCTTAATTTAGTCATTGCAGTACTCGGCAGTTGCTGCTGTGGGCTGTGGGCTGTCACACGTTTTTTTCTTCAGAAAATTAGCTGGATTTTTGGAGCCATCAACCCTTATAGCGTCAGATAACCATTCATAGATCTTTTTGATTTTCCTAGGGATGTATTGCCTTCAACTGCTTCTAGTAGCCACTTAATAACAACCAGGGTTTTTGTTTTAAGTAGGAAAAAACTGCCTCCAGCCTGTTAAGCAGCAGAAGTTTTAATAAAAGGATATTGAGAATGAATGATTCTTATCCTTATGAGCAAATGGGTGCTATACAGAGCCTCCTTCCCCTAATTGCTCACTTCTGAATCGAAGTCTTTCACAGTTGACTGATTATCAGAGCCTCCGGGGTAGGGCAGGCTAGATAACTAAATTTTCTGGGTTTTACCTAAGGGAGTCATACTTCCTAGACTAGAAATTCATCAAACATAGGAAGGGTATCAAAAACCAGAGAACATTACAAATGGTCACTACATATTTGGGGAGTTTTTTCCAAGTTGCTATGGTTATAGTAGAAATATTTTTTCCAGCTTTTTAGTCTCTTGGCTAATTCTAAAACTAATCCTTTGAAGTCAAACTAGATGGGTTTCATTCTTACTAAAACAGAATATTAGCAGTTGCCAGGTTCATCAGATATCCTGTAGGAAGTTTGTCACCTGGCCACTCCCACTTCATTCTTTTTCTGTAGTCTGAGGTTTCTACACTTATGTATGTGACACTGTTCAGAAGATATGCAGTACTTTGGATAGATAAAGTTTTTGTTTCCATGTACTTATGCTTAATATCAATAACTTTAGAAGGTATAAAGAGATATTTTTTTAATTGTTTAAGTTTTAGTGATTAAACTTGTCTTTGAATTAACCAACAGTTTCACTCCCTGGTAATTCTGGGACATTTTTGTTTGCATTAGTTATAGAACTTCTTTTCGTAGAGTGATGGCCACAAAGGTTACTAAAGAGACCTTGACTGACTTGTCTTTCTACTGAATTTGCCTGGATTGAGTTAATTGCCTCTGTGTCCTTGGCACCATCTTTGTTCTCTGTATTTACTTCACACTCTGACAAGTGGGTCTCTTTCTTCTATCCTCCTTTCCATTGTCTTGCAATCAAACCAGTTATCCATGGCTTCTGATATTTTTTTCAACTCTGATTAAAGTGTAAAACTGAAGAAAATGGTGAGAAACTGAGCAGCGAAGTAGAGTTTATCAAATTAAGTAACATATTCTAAGCCTGAAAAAGGAGAGCCTTCAGTTCTATATGTAATAAATATATAGGTTTTGTTGTGTCTCTTTTGACTGGCCGTTGTTTCTTCTATCATTGTTTGAGCTTCTGGGTTGTTACAGAAGATTATGTTCAAAACCTGGCTGCCAGTCAGAACATTCTTCCACTAGTAAGTCTGAAAGTTAGATCGCTCCAATTTGAGTATTTTCCAAGTGTTGTTTTCCAGTATAGATGACTTTCTGAACATTTGATTTGAAGTACAGTATTTTAGGATAAATCCTATATCTGGCATTCAGTGTACATTGGAATTGATTCATTAAGTAATCCCAATATTCCTGTCCTGTCACCATGGTTTTTCCTATTTTTTGCATGTATAATGTGATTATTACCTTGTACCAGGAACATATTAATCATAGTTTCTTTGCCACTTTACAAGAATTTTAATGTCTGCTTTTTATTCATCTGTGGGGACATTTGGCATATGAAATAACTTTGTTGCTTCATTTTTCCTTTATAGTGTAGAGTGCTTATTCATGTAAGATTTGGTGTGACTATAATATATTCAACACTTTGCTTTTGTCCTCGATATTTATTCCATTCCTGTGGTTCACATTTTCCTTTTCTTATGTATAATGTGTTGAAAATGAAAATATCTTGTCTAGGGTGGAGCTTAGCCATGGGACTAAACAAACATGCTCTCCTTCTGCACTTTGTTGATTTTAGTGGTTAAATTACTAAAAATCCTGTAAAAAAAAAAAAAAAAAGCTTTATATCTACCTTTTTTCATTGAGTGCTTTCACAGTACAGATCCCTTCCTTTCACAGCTCTTACCCCAAATACAACTTGTTTGCTCATACTTCTTTTATATTTAGGACTCCCACATCAGTAGTCAAGAGATTAGTGAAAGTAGCATCAATAGGCAAGATACTAATTCACTAAATTTAGTGAAATAAACTAAACCACTTGAACTGAGTTTCCAAAACTTAGAAGAAATCTATGATGGGCAAGGTCTTCTCATGTCAGAGGTTAGAAGTACTGAAAACCCAAAACATGTAAACACTGGAAGTTTCTGATTTTATCATATCTCTGACATCTTTTTGGCTGAAGCAAGTCATATGGCCAAGCCCATAGTCAAAACACTATAAAGTACATTTCACCCATCATGAGGCCAAGCATGTTGCACAGTCAAATTCAACACTGATGGCTTAGAAAAATTCTTTTTCTCATGGAGGTGGAGGGAAATAGTAGATGAACATTTGCCAAACAATAATTCGATGTACCACACTACCCAATCTAGGTTAGCTGCTACTGCTGCTGCTAAGTCACTTCAGTCATGTCTGACTCTGTGCGACCTCATGGACGGCAGCCTACCAGGCTCCCCCGTCCCTGGGATTCTCCAGGCAAGAACACCAGAGTGGGTTGCCATTTCCTTCTCCAATGCATGAAAGTGAAAAGTGAAAGTGAAGTCGCTCAGGCATGTCTGACTCTTAGCGACCCCATGGACTGCAGGCTACCAGGCTTCTCCATCCATGGGATTTTCCAGGCAAGAGTACTGGAGTGGGGTGCCATTGCCTTCTCCGCTAGGTTAGATACACTCTTTCAAAGTATATTCCATCATATCACCATGCTGTTTTATTTTCTTCTTAGTGTACATTATCTGAAATTATCTTATTAATGTTCATTCAATCAAGCAATATTATCAAATACTTAATAGGTACCAGGCAGTACTCAAGTACTAAGGATATATCAGTAAACAAAACATAAAAATTCATGTTAATTATCTATCTCCCCTGGTAAAGTATAAGCTCTGAGAAAGAAAAGACTTTGTCTATTTCATGTTCTCAGTGTCTAGAATAAGCCTAACACATAGCAGATGTTCAATAAAATTTCATTTCATGCATGTATATTATCACATGTGAAACAGATCGCCAGTTCAGGTTCAATGCATGAGACAGGGTGCTCAGGGCTGGTGCACTGGAATGACCCTGAGGGATGGGATGGGGAGGGAGGTGGGAGGGGGGATCAGGATGGGGAACACATGTACACTCATGGCCGATTCATGTATGGCAGAACCACTACAATATTGTAAAGTAATTAGCTTCTGCTGCTGCTACTGCTAAGTTGCTTCAGTCATGTTCGACTCTGTGCGACCCCATAGACGGCAGCCCACCAGGCTCCTCTGTCCCTGGGATTCTCCAAGCAAGAATACTGGAGTGGGGATTGCCATTTCTTTCTCCAGTGCATGAAAGTGAAAAGTGAAAGTGAAGTCACTCAGTCATGTCCAACTTTTAGTGACCCCATGGACTGCAGCCTACCAAGCTCCTCCGTCCATGGGATTTTCCAGGCAAGAGTACTGGAGTGGGTTGCCATTGCCTTCTCCGTAATTAGCCTCTAATTAAAATAATTAAAAATTTTTGTTTCATGAATGCCATTAAACATATATGTAATCCAACTTCATTTGCTCAGATTTCATGCATATAAGACAATCTTGGAGATGTTTTTATAGTTAGCCTTGTGAATTTAAGATACTCCAATTCTTCTGCTGAGAAAAGGATCTGTGCTTAGTATATTTGTAAGTCCAGAGTTTATACCTCAAAGCAGCTGAAAACCAATCCTTGAATGTAGTAGTCTCACCAGGGTAAAACCACCTTGATAGACTTCTTGAGGGATGGACCCCGTTAGCTAAGTATATATTTAATTCCCTTCCAAACAGGAACAGCATTAAAGATAATACAAAGGTATTTTTTACATAGAGTATGTTATACTCAATATCTCATGAGAATTCTGTTCACTGTAGATACTTTATCATCTTTGCTTCAGGGCCCTACTGAAAATAGTTTTAATGATAAAGAATTTGCCCCTTCTTGTTAGGCTCATATATGGCAAGCACACAGCATGTGTTGAAGGGCGAAATTAGTTGATACTGATACCAAGTTTTGAGTCAGGCTGCTCATTTACTTTCGGAGAAGGCAATGGAACCCCACTCCAGTACTTTTGCCTAGAAAATCCCATGGACCAAGGAGCCTGGTAGGCTGCAGTCCATGGGGTCACTACAGTCGGACACGACTGAGCGACTTCGCTTTCACTTTTCACTTTCATGCATTGGAGAAGGAAATGGCAACCCACTCCAGTGTTCTTGCCTGGAGAATCGCAGGGACGGGGAAGCCTGGTGGGCTGCCATCTATGGGGTCGCACAGAGTCAGACATTACTGAAGCAACTTAGCAAGCAAGCAAACAAGCTCATTTACTTTGGGCTTTTAAAGTTCTATTTCAGGAGCTTTGTCTCAGTGTATGTACATTCGGTACCAAACCAAGCAAAAACTTAACAAGAGAATATCAGACTAGATCTATTTATAGAAGTCTGAACTGCATAATTCAACAGTTATCACAGGAATGTTTCCAACCCCCATCTCTGAAGCTTTAGTTGTTTTATTTTTACAGTCAACCTATTAATGTCTTATAGTATATATGGTGTGGCCAATCTCACATTCAAATGAAACCAGTCATAGCAATTCTCATTTATACTTTAGGTCTTTAAACATTTTCATGTACTCAGATTTGAAATAGTATTAAATGCCCTTGATATAATCATTCAAGAGCTACCACCATTTGCTAAAGAATATACTATTATCTAATTACAGTAGTTCATAGTAAAGTCTAAGTGATCATTAACTATTTATATAGAATTAGTGATATAGCACTGTTGAAAAATGAGAAGGTTTTATACAATTGTATACCAAGAAAATTTTACCTTTATACTACAAACAAGATAAATTGCCACACATGTGACAGTGCTGTAAGGGAAATGAAACAGGTGGAGCTGTAGAAGCCCATGATATAGGGAGTAAAGGAAATCCTCATGGATCAGAGAAGCCTTCCTAGTTTGATTGTCTAAGCTTAAACTTCAAGAATTACTTGTCTCTCCATATGTCCAAGACTATCCCGGGAGTGTATCCAGATTCTGACCATCATGACTATGGTCACCACTGTCTAAGCCACTAAGTCTTCTGCCTGGAATTCTACAAAAGCCTCGTAATTGGTATCTTTACTTCTACTGTTGCCCTCCAAAGTCTTCTCTTAACACAGTAGGCAGAGTCATTTTTTGAAACTTAAGTCATATTAGTCACTTCTCTGCACAAAACCTTGAAACAGCTTCAATTCAGTTCAGTTCAGTTGCTCAGTCATGTCCGACTCTTTGCGACCCAATGGACTGCATTACACCAGGCTTCCCAGACCATCACCAACTCCCAGAGCTTGCTCAAACTCATCTCCATCTAGTCAGTGATGCCATCAAAGCATCCAGTGCTGCCATCTCATTCTCTATTGTCCCTTTCTCCTGCCGTCGAACTTTATTGGCATTAGGGTCTTTTCCAATGAGTCAATTCTTCACGTCAGGTGGCCAAAATATTGGAGTTTCAGCTTCAGCATCAGTCCTTCCAATGAATATTCAGAACTGATTTCCTTTAGGATTGACTGGTTTGATAACCTTGCAGTCCAAGGGACTCATGAGTTTTCTCCAGCACCACAGTTCAAAAGCATCAGTTCTTCTGCACTTAGTTTTCTTTACAGTCTAACTCTCATCCATACATGACTACTGGAAAAACCATAGCTTTGACTCGATGGACCATTGTTGGCAAAGTAATGTCTCTGCTTTTTAATATGCTGTCTAGATTTGTCATAGCTGTTCTTCCAAGGAACAAGTGTCTTTTAATTTCATGGCTGCAGTCACCATCTGCAGTGAATTTGGAGCCCAAAAGATAACGTCTGTCACTGTTTCCATTGTTTCCCCATTTATATGCCCTGAGGTGATGGGACCAGATGCCATTATCTTAATTTTCTGAATGTTGAGTTTTATGCCACTTTTTCACTCTCTGTTCTTTCATTTTCATCAGAGGCTTTTTATTTCCTTTCTGCTTTCTGCCATAAGGGTGGTGTCATCTGTGTATCTGAGGTTATTGATATTTCTCCTGGCAATCTTGATTCCAGCTTGTGCTTCTTTCAGCCTGGCATTTCGCATAACATACTCTGCATATACTCTGCATATAAGTTAAATAAGCAGGGTGACAATATACAGCCTTGGCGTACTGTTTTCCCAGTTGGAACCAGTCTGTTGTTCCATGTCCAGTTCTAACTGTTACTTCTTGACCTGCATGCAGATTTCTCAGGAGGCAGGTCAGGTGGTCTGGTATTCCCAGCTCATTTTGAGGCATCTTTTCCAGCTATGACAGCCATTAAAACCAAGTGCAAAAATATATGATATCTAGAGCCAAATTGCTGTATTGCAGTGTACTAAACCAAGATTTTCAAGTATAGTGAAACATTGTTCAATTGCATTAGTCTCACTTTTTAAAAAAATTGTGTATTTCATATTATGCATAATATGTTAGTTTTTTGATTGGGTTATTTTTATTATTATTATTATATATTAAGCTATATGAGCTGTTTGTATATTTTGAAGATTAAACCCTTGTGGTTGCTCATTTTTTACAAATATTTTCTCCTATACTAAGGGGTGTCTTTTTGTTTATAGTTTTGTTGTGCAAGAACTTTTAAATTTAAATAGATCCCACTTGTTTACTTTTGTTTTTATTGTCATTACTCTAGAAGGTGGGTCAAAAAAAGGTCATGTTGCTATCAAAGAGTTGTTTATATCAGAGTGTTCTGCCTATGTTTTCCTCTAAGAGTTTTATTGTGTCCAGCCTTACAATTAATACTTAATCCATTTTTAATTTATTTTTGTATATGTTGTTAGGAAGTGTTGTAATTTCATTCCATTACACGTAGCCATGTGGTTTTCCCAGCACCACTTATTGAAGAGACTGTCTTTTCTCCATTGTATATTCTTGCCATCTTTGTCATAGATTCGGTGACCTTAGGTGTATGGTTTTATCTCTGGGCCTTCTATTCTGTTCCATTGATCTATATTTCTGTTTTTGTGCCAGGATACTGTCTTGATTATTGTAGCTTTATCATATAGTCTTATGTCAGGGAGCCTGATTACTCCAGCTCTTGTTTTCTTTTTCAAGGTTGCTTTGACTATTTGGGGTCTTTTCTGTTTCTGTACAAATGTCTTTCTTTGTCTGAGTTATTTCACTTAGCATAATGTTTTCCAAGTCCATCCATGCTATTGCAAATGAAATAACTTCTAGCAACAGTGATAAACTATAATTTCCTTTTCTAGAAAACAGGATTGAGGTAGAACTCATGAGTAAATTCATCAATAAATTAAATACCATATTTATATGATGCACAAGTAATATAAAATTTATCCTTATTTTCAAGGGCTTATGAGGTGATCAGTCAAAAGATATATTTAAAAATTAATGCATTATATGAGGCAGTACAGGATTGTTGTAATACTTAACTCTGCCTGTCATTGCTCTGAGCCTTCAGATAAAGGACCATCAGGAAAGACTGAAATGTAACAGAAAAGACTATGAGAGACTCTAGTTCTTCGTTTAACCTTGAAGAACTGTGACCAACAGTACCAATTCCCCATATAATATAAAATCTCCCCTTCTGCCTACTAATAGAATGCCAAGGTTATTTAAGGTAGCACTTTAATAATTTGTGACAAACACACAACTCCTCAAATTCCTCTCTAAGCCTTGAATGGCCATTTAACCTAATTCTAGGCTCTGTGGTGCCAAAGGGAGTCTATTGTGTGAGAGTTTTAAGAGAGCTATTGTTTTCCTGGTAAAAAGGGACAGACCTCTTTGGCAAGTGTGTGTTTTGCATGTCCTTCCTCTTTTTTTTTTTTTTTTTTCCCACATAGAGCATAGGCTAATACCTGAAGGTGCAATAGCCATCTTATAACAAAAGGAAAAAATATATATGCTGAAGATAGACAGCGTAATAAAAAGCAGAGATATTACTTTACCAAAAAGGTCCCTATAGTCAAAGCTATGATTTTTCCAATAGTCACGTATGGATGTGAGAGTTGGACTAGAAAGAAAGCTGAGCACTGAAGAATTGATGCTTTTGAACTGTGGTGTTGGAGAAGACCCTTGAGAGTCCCTTGAACTGCAAGGAGATCCAGCCAGTCCATCCTAAAGGAAATCAGTCCTGAGTATTCATTGGAAGGACTGATGCTGAAGCTGAAGCTGCAATACTTTGGCCACCTGATATGAAGAACTGACTCATTGGGAAAAAAACCCTGATGCTGAGAAAGAGTGAAGGCAAGAGGAGAAGGGGACGAAAGAAGATGAGATGGTTGAATGGCACCACCGACTCAATGGATATGAGTTTGAGCAAGCTCCGGGAATTGGTGATAGACAGGGAAACCTGGTGTGCTGCAGTCCATGGGGTTGCAGAGAGTCGGACATGATTGAGTGACTGAACTGAACTGAAGATAGCTGTGGAGAAAAATAGTCTGGTTTCTGGACTCTTTACCAGGTCTGCCCTGTATACCCCCAGGCCTTGGTGCATTAAATAATAAATTCTTGTTTAAGCCACCATTTTTCAGATGTCTGTTGTACACAGTCTGAAGGATGAAAAAGAATGTTTGAGGTTGGAGTAAGTAAAAAAGTGAAGGGAAAAAAGCATCAAGTCACAGTTAAATTACTAATATGAGAGTACAGTGAAGAGACTGAATGCCACTAGAATGAAGTCTATATTGACTCACTATATCTAAATATACAAATTGCCTTAACTATTTTAGGAAAATTTTTAAAATTATGTTCTTTGTTATCATTTATGAATTATCAGAAAAAACTTGGCATTCTTCTGTCCATTTTTCTTAAATGAAGGCAGAATTCCATAGGTCCCTATATTTAAAAGTATTCAATAGTCCATCAGTCAGTTGTAGACTTCTTCGAGCTTTCCCCATTAAAGACCTTAAACTATCATGAAGGATAAGCTATTTCAGTAATTTTTCATGTTTTTCCAACAAGTTTACACCACAGAAATGCTCTACTCAGATGACAATTTGTCACCTGAACTGGACATCGTTTGTCAGAAGCGTTGTGACAAAGGGCCACTTCCTGTAAAGGACTAACACATCCAACATTATTTCAAAGAAATCATATTGCTTGTTTTCTGAGCTGCAATCCAGTAATCTCTGATTTAAACTAAGGACAAGGAAAATTCTCAAAAGTTGCAAAGTGTATAAGGCAGTGAGTATAGCTTTGGAGAAGGCAATGGCACCACACTCCAGTACTCTTGCCTGGAAAATCCATGGACGGAGGAGCCTGGTGGGCTGCCATCTACAGGGTCGCACAGAGTTGAACACAACTGAGCGACTTCACTTTCATTTTTCACTTTCATGCATTGGAGAAGGAAATGGCAACCCACTCCAGTGTTCTTGCCTGGAGAATCCCAGGGACAGAGGAGCCTGGTGGGCTGCCATCTAATGGGGTCGCACAGAGTCGGACACTACTGAAGTGACTTAACAGAGCAGAGTATAGCTTAATTGTATTCAAACTGAAAAATGTCAATCTCTTTAAGAAGAAAGGCTTAAAATCATGTAGTTTAATAAAAGTAGTTAGCATTCAGTACATCTCTGGTGAGAAGGAACTAGTAGAGTTTCGTGTAGAGAAAAGTGGAAGTCACTGAAATCCCTCTTTTTCTGATCCCCTTGGGAGGAGGGAAAGAATGAATAGGTGCAGCCATACACTGAAGAACATTTCCTCTGCTTTCATGGCTGAAATTCATGTATTCTAAATCTCGTAGCATGATTTGAACTAGGGTATAAATTGCAAAATTTGATTGTGATTTAAAAGTAGCTGCTGAAATAATTGATGACACCTGAATTCTTATTATGAGTAAGGTTGTTATGAAAAGAATTGGTGTTGAAAATGTCACTTTAGGAATTGAAAAGATTATTGATTGATGAGTTCTATTACATATATACATTCAGTATAAACCATAATATGATGAAATCTCTTACGACTATGGTCCTTATACTTCTCTCAGAACTTGGAATTGCCAGCTAGTAGGTTGAGGAAGGAAAGGTATACAACTGAGAAGAAAGAATAATCAAAAAACCACCCTGAATCAATTGCTTCCTTACTACAAGAGGATAAAATATTTTCTAGGAAAAGAGATAAATTATATAATCATGAAATATTTCCATGCCTTCTATAAGGTTTTTCCCCACAGGAAAGTTTTGATGCAGTGATTAAACTGTATGTGATGAATTGCTTATGTCACTTAAAAAATTCCTATGCATAGCTTTCATTCATCATTTATAGGTCAAGAAAAATTACTGTCTGGCCAGCAACTGACAAATGAAGTTTGCCAGAAAAACAGCTTCTCTGTAGCTATAAGTTAATCTGCAGAGATCATTTTGGAGTTGCCATTTCTGTTTTAGAAACTTGCAAGATGACAGATGGGTAATAGTACCGTGTGTGTGTGTTAGGTGCTCAGTCATGTCCTGTTCTTTGCAACCCCATGGAGTGTAGCCCACCAGGCTCCTCTATCCATGGAACTTTTCAGGCAAGAATACACAGCGGGTTGCCATTTCCTACTCCAGGAGATCTTCCTAGACCAGGGATCGAACCCACATCTCCTGCTTTGGCAGGTGAGTTCTTTACCACTGTGCCATAGGATAACCTAAATTATAGGCATCATAACTGGTAAAAGCTGCTTCAGTGATACTGAAAATAAGAAGTGTTACCCATTGCAACATTTGTTAATGGGCTTCTTTCCTCATTTTATCTTTAAACAAAAAAGAAGACATTTGGCTTAATTATTCAGCAAGGATCAAAGAGTCTTTGATTTTCTTATGCATGTATTTAGTTTTTCTAGATTTCTTTGCTTAAAGAGTTGTTACTGAATCAGATGATCTGGGATGTGGGAAATGCTAATGGAGCACTGAACTTTATATACCAGATTATGGAAAAGAATTTATTTTTGTGCCCTGCACTGAAGTGCCATTTTATTGGCTTCTTCATATAGCAACACAGCTGATGGAAGCATGGCCTTGAAAGAGTTATTCTGGGAAGCAAACATGATAGCAACTCAGAGAATTGCCATTCTATCTTCCCACAGTGAAAAATGAAATGAATCAAAGCATCTGTAAAGCATAAACCAAAGTGATTATTCATTTCTTTCCTTGTTTAAGAAACATGCTGTACACTCCTACTGCAGTCCTCGCCTCCAACCCCAATGCCAGTAATTGCAGATTCAGATTTACCACAACAGAGTCTGACCCAGAGCTATACCCAAAGAGCAACCACATCCAAGACACAGAAGGAAAGCCAAAAATAATGAAAGGCTCTATATCTGAAAAGATTCTTATTTAAGATCTCAGGTGAGCCTATAGAATTCTGGACCCAGGCAATCAGACATCAATCAGACATGCAGTTTCTTTTCATTTGCCTTGTATTTCTTGAAGTCCTACCAAGAAGTGCTCCAACGGAGAGCAAACAGAGGTGACTGCTTAAACAGCACCTTTGCTCCACAGGAAAATTTTCTTTAGGTAAATAGTCTTCAAGACTTACATAGATTTCCCTGTGCATAAATATGTAGTAAGGCTAAAACCAAAAGGCAAATCAATGATTAAACATTTCTGAAGGCAGAGAAAATTCACTAAATCATATTTGTATCTAGTAATCACATATTAATTAAATTATCTGTTTAGTGTTTGGTGCTGGTGTGATATATAGCATCTACATATCTGCACAGTTCTTTGGTTACAAGCAATACAACTGAATCAGGCTAGGAATAAGGGATTTTGTTGAAAGGATATCCAAAGCTTGGAGAATTGTTGAAAGGCTGTACCTTAGACTTAGAAATGGGCAGAAGAAACAAGTCATCTTTGCAAATTCAGAGACAACAACATTAACAGTGGTGTCACAACGTAAGAAAAGCAAACTAGGTAGTGTACCATTATTAGATGAGGACAGAACTAACCATATTCTGTGTGTGTGTGTGTGTGCGTGCGCGAATTCCACGGAGGAGGCATCTGACTGGATTAGTTTGGCTTACATGCCAGCCCTCTGGCTAGGGAAGGGCAAGATTCCTCATTACAGCCCGTCAGACTGTACCCCATGGGGAAGAATGAATACTCAAATGAAATCTCTCAGAGGTAAAAGACCACCAAAAAAGACTTTTTAACAAATGGTATACATAAGTATAATAAATCCACCAGTAGCCTTGTACAGTGTAGACGTGCTTTATTAGAATCTAATTTGGGCAATAAAATGTTATGTAAAGGCACAATGCATACATTTACAAGTGACTTTTTTCCTATGATGGAAATTCGAGGTTTAGCTTCTTGATATAGTGAAGGATTTGAATCTATTAGTGAATAAAAGTCTTGAGCCTACAGATCGAACTTTATAAATAGGCTTGGTTTGTAGGGAAGAGATTGAGGGGAGTAAAAAGTTTCCAGTGTTCTCCAGTTAGTGACAGCCATCTGGACCAGAAAAATATTGCATTAAGTGGGATGAATTACTAGATCCATTTTTTACTGGTAGCTTTCTTTTTGACCTTCGTAAAGTCACTTTCCTTCACTGAGCTCAGGAGGAGGGCATGACTTTGAGGCAGCAATTCTTGGAGAGGAATTCAGCTGAGCCCCACAGCAACTTTAGAATTAGTTCTGAGGTTGTATACTAGTTCATTCCGTTTACTGCTACTTCCTTTGTATGTGTTCTTGTAACAGCTCCTCTAGGATTCTGTTTGGTCTTCTGGTTTTCTTTTGTAGGGAAAGAAAAGAGGAAAGTTGAGGGGCTGAGCTGTAATTTCTACTGCCTTACCTGGTCTCAAGACTACAAGTAATTCTCTTCTCCCTCTCCACTCCTTTTTTTACCTTGGCTGAACTCTACTATTCTAGGGGCTTACCTGATGAGATAACCCAGATCCACTCTCATAAGACCTCTAAAGCTCTGTTGCCTTGTGTTTCTCAGGCCATGGCTGCTGATCTTCAGTTCAGTCCAGTCAGTCATGTGTGACTCTGCGACCCATGGACTGCAGCATGCCAGGCTTCCCTGTCCATCACCAGCTCCCAAAGCCTGCTGAAACTCATGTCCATCCAACCATCAATCAACCTCATAATCAACCAACAGTCAAACTCATGATGCCACCCAACCATCTCGTCCTCTGTCATCACCTTCTCCTCATGCCTTCAGTCTTTCCCATCATCAGGGTCTTTTCCAGTGAGTCAGTTCTTCACATCAGATGGCCAAAGTATTGGAGCGTCAGCTTCAGCATCAGTCCTTCCAATGAATATTCAGGACTGATTTCCTTTACAATGGACTGGTTTAATCTCCTTGCTGTCCAAGGGACTCTCAAAAGTCTTCTCCAACACCACAGTTCAAAAGCATTAAGAGCATTCAAGGGCATCTTCATCACTCAGCTTTCTTTATAGTCCAACTCTCACATCCATACACGACTCCTAGAAAAACCATAGGTTTGACTAGATGGACCTTTGCTGGCAAAGTAATGTCTCTGCTTTTTAATATGCTGTCTAGGTTTATCATAGCTTTTCTTCCAGGGAAAAAGCATTTTTTAATTTCATGGCTGCAATCACCATCTTCAGTGATTTTGGAGCCCAAGAAAATAAAGTCTGTCACTGTTTTCATTGTTTCCCCATCTATTTGCCATGAAGTGATGAGACCGGATGCTGATCTTATCTATTTAACAATTAAAAGAGTTCTAAGAGATGTCCTGTGCATCACCTGAATGTCAGACATAGCCTTACCCCATTGTGTAACAACCCTATCTCTTCTTGATGATCAGGATCACTTAGCCCTGCCTTCTTTTCCTTGCCTACAGTTGTTGGTGTGCAGTGACCAAGTGACAGTAGTAAAGTTCAGTGGGGCTTCTACTGTGTCCTATGACAGGATATAATTTAAAAAATCAGTATCTCTAAAGTCTATAGTTTGCTCATACAGTCTTCTAGTCGATGATAAGTAGCGATGCTCTTATTGCCACCTCTTTATTTTCTGGACCTATGAATTCTGCTTCTTGGGAACACAGCTCCTTATAATTGTTGTTGATCTATGGTGTATTCTGCCATCTTGTGAGTGTATTATAGGATAGCATCTTGAAGGTAGGGTCTCAACTATGCCTTCTATAGATTATTCCATCTGTATTAGACCAGCAGCTTCTGGGTGGTATAAATAGTGATTAAGATTTCTACCATCATTGCTTTCTGTATGCTTGCAGGAAACATCATAGCATTGTCTTAGCATCATCGTATGCAATCTAGCTAGGGTATTAAATCCTGTGAGAGAATGCTCGCATGTCAGTAAACTCTCCCTCATCCAAACTTATATTCTGTCTCTTCTTGATCCACCACTCCCTTGTGCACAGTCTCCCACATACAGCCTCCTGTTGGCTAGGTCCTAAAGGCCCATTGAAATACAGTCCCTTTCTTTCCTTAGCAGGCACAGCACTTCCCAGGCTGGTTTATGATGTAGCTCAAATAGTGGCTTTGGTCTGGGAGCCAGGTCTTAAAGACAAGAGGTGTAAATCTTAGTGGAAGGGTGGCAGGGGAGTAGGGATGGAGGTGTGTGTCATCTTACAAGATGGAGGGTTATTTATTGTCTTCAAGCAATAAGAGAGTGGAAAAAACCCCGATGCTGGGAGGGATTGGGGGCAGGAGGAGAAGGGGAGGACAGAGGATGCAATGGCTGGATGCCATCACCGACTCGATGGACGTGAGTTTGAGTGAACTCCAGGAGTTAGTGATGGACAGGGAGGCCTGGCGTGCTGCGATTCATTGGGTCAAAAAGAGTCGGACACGACTGAGCGACTGAACTGAACTGAGTCTCTAGGTAGAAGTATAATACATGTCACAGTTTAATGGAGCTTAGTTCTGGATGATGACATGAGTGACTTAATGTGTTCTTTTGTATCATTTTATCTTATTAAGTTCTTTTTGAAAATAAAACTTTATGATCACCATTTACTTAAACATACATGACATTTAAAGAGCTAATTATAGGCTCTGTTGCTGTTTCTGTTTAGTCACTAAGTTGTGTCGAATCTGCAACCCCATGGACTATAACCTGTCAGACTTTTCTGTCCGTGGGAGTTTCTCAGCAAGAATACTGGAGTGGGTTGCCATTTCTTCCTTCAGGGATTCTTCCCGACCCAGAGATTGAGCTCACGTCTCCTGCTTGTCAGGTGGATTCTTCACCACTGAGTAACCTGGGAAGCCCATTTAAAGGCTGTCAGTTCAGTTCAGTTCAGTTCAGCCGCTCAGTCGTGTCTGACTTTGCGACCCCATGGACTGCAGCATGCCAGACTTCTCTGTCCATCACCAACTCCCAGAGCTTGCTCAAAGTCATGTCCATCGAGTCAGTGATGCCATCCATATAAATGTAAGTAACTTACTTATACAAAAGAATAAGTAGCTACGTATTATCCAAGTGAAAATATTTGGATTGCTTTTCAAAAGTGATAATTATGGGAACAAGAAAGAAAAAAAAGGAAGGCTTCAAAGCACCTGGTTACAGAATTTCTGTTATCTTTTTATCGTTCAGTCACTAAGTTATTGCACACTCTTTGCAACTGCCACAGACCAGGCTTCCCTGTCCTTCACTGTCTCCCAGAGTTTGCTCAAACTCATGTCTGTTGAGTCAGTGATGCCATCTAGCCATCTCATCCTCTGTCATCCCCTTCTCCTCCTGCCCTCCATCTTTCCCAGCATCAGGGTCTTTTCCAGTGAGTTACCTCTTTGCATTAGGTGGCCAAAGTATTTCTTATAAGTAGACATTAATATAGTATTCTCTTGTTTCAGACTACTTCTAGTCTAAAATGTTTTGTGAAAATGTATTATTTTCACTTAGTTGTAAAATCTTTATGTCTTGATAAAAGAAGTCTTCTATTTCTGGACCAGTATAGTTTTGCAAACTCTTGCAGTGCATCAGTCCTCATTCTTGCAGTCTTATTCCTTGATAATACAGGTGTACCAGCAGGGGGCATACCAGAGAAGAAGGGAGTATAGCCACCATGGGTTGAATCTTGAAATCTAAGAGGATGAAGTTGGTGTTTAGATAGGAAACAGAAATAAATGGTTTCTGTGAAAGCTTGTCATGCTTCTTAACAAATTTTCTAATTCCATTCACAAAGTTAGACTTTGATAACTAGTTGGATAATGACTTGTTTCATAAGTTTATTGAACCTGTATTATGTGCATAATTCTTTGGATAATGTAAAGAAAGATGAAATAATTATTTTTCACCCCAGAGGAACACAACATGCAGACGGCCCGTCTTGTGAAGTCTACCTTAGAACATGGGCTGGGAAGAAAACCTCAATATGTCTAAAAGGGAAGGGATTCTCGATTTCTGCCACATGTCCTCTACCAGGTTTTCTCCTTCCGAGGCCTTTCTTATCTTAGTAAATGACACAGTCACTCAAACCAAAATCCTGGACATCATCCCCTTTCCCCAATTCACATAGATTTCCAAGACTTCAAAATAATGCTGATTTCATCAACTTTTCACCTCCTCTCCATCTCATCCTCTCTAACCCAAGCTGATAGCATCTTTCAGCAGGTCAGATATGCTGCAGAGCATCTCCTCCATCTCCACAACTGTGTTGTAAGACCAAGCCTGCTTCTGTTCCTCTGCCCCCTTCCTCTCTGCACTGTATTGTCCATCCAGCATCCCACGATCTCTCTTCTCAAAGCGTAAATCTGATCATCACATTGTAACACTTGAAATCTTCCCAAGTTCTCCTAAATGTTACCTCTTCAGAAAGGCCATCCCTTAGCCATTTAGCTAAAATCACTCCATACATTCTTCTCCACACCTGCCATGCCTTATCCCCTGCACCCCCACCCAGGACTTATTTTTTTCTCTTAGCACTTAAGAGTAACTGAAATGATCCTACTGTTTTAAATGGTCCTATTTCCCCTAAAGAATAATGATGCGCTTTAAAAGAAAAAAAGCCAAATGTTCCAGTAGATACCCTATTTTGTAGGCATTCAGTAAATATTTGCTGAATAAATGAGTGATGGTCACAGCAGGGACTGAGCCAGGGGTGGTTCCTCTTACTGAAGTAGTTGTTCTATTTAATAAGGTCCAAGAAAAACCCATACTTATTTTGCTAGCTTTGTTTTATGAAGGGCACCTTCAATGTGTCTGCATCTCATATGTCAATTTTATGTTGGGAAAAAAAAAGGGGGTGCTGTGGTCCCTTGCTGTCACTTTACGCTGCTATCAGTCTTCTGTCTCCACCTAGCCATGAGCATTTCTTGTTATTGGCAGATGAACATGCTTTTAGGCCATGAGAAAATAATAAAAGGGTCTTAGTTCTAGGGCATTCTAAGATTTTTCATAATGTTTTCAGTGCAGCTACCTTCATTCTTTCATTTTATGGAAATAGCTCTGATTGTCATTAAAAATACACGTGTTTGTGACTAGATGGATTTCAGTACTTAACATCTTGTGTCAATCTTGTTTTTTAAATCCCACTGCCAACCGCTGTGTCCCGGTTGGACCACCCATATTTGAGTTTCTGTGATGCATTCTTTTATGAATAGGGCCTTTTTTCCCTATTGGATTTTCCTACTGCTACTGCTACTGCTAAGTCGCTTCAGTCGTGTCTGACTCTGTGCGACCCCATAGACAGCAGCCCACCAGGCTCCCCTGTCCCTGGGATTCTCCAAGCAAGAATACTGGAGTGGGTTGCCACTTCCTTCTCCAATGCATGAAGGTGAAAAGTGAAAGTGAAGTCGCTCAGTCCTGTCTGACTCTGAGCGACCCCATGGACTGCAGCCTACCGGGCTCCTCCGTCCATGGGATTTTCCAGGCAAGAGTACTGGAGTGGGGTGCCATTGCCTTCTCCGATTGGATTTTCCTACCTATCGACAAATGACTGTTTTCTACTTGCAAGGGAAAAGATACTACACTGAGCGAATTTATTACTCCCAGATCAATTTGAATTTCTTCTCAAGATTTTTTTTCTTTTCCTAATGTGATTTCCTTACATCTGTAGAAATAATATTCTCTAAAGCTCTAGAATCTGATTTCAAAGAGGAAGTATAATCCAGAATAGCAGCAAAAGGAATGTGGATATAGAGAACTCAGAATTAATCCCAGTTCCCTCCCCATTTCCTGCTTTCCCTTTTTCAATGCCCTTGGCTCTGTCAAGCCAGATGTATTTACTGAGGCCAGCTAGCTGTCTAGCACTCGAAAAGATACTGTGGGATAAAGCAGGGGTTTGCCAAACATGATCAGCTTGCTGCCTATTTTTAAATAAAGTTTTATTGGAACATAGCTACATCCATTTGTTTGCATATTATCTATGGCTATTTGTGTGATACAAGAGCAGATTTGAATAATTACGACTGAGACATATGGCCTGAAAAGCCTGAAATATTTACTGTCTAGACTTCTGTAAAAAATATTTGCCAGCCCCTGGTATATAAAGAGGGAATTCCCTGGTGGTCCAGTTACCCCCATTCTCATAAGAGTTTATGAACTGATTGAATTGGTTGTTATCACATGGAGTAATTGACAAACAATAAATGACAAATTGAGTGATACTAAGGAGAATAGGTACCACAGAATGGTTATTGGTTGGCAGATAAATCTCATCTATAGTGAAGTGATTATTTAAGCATGCTGAAGTACGGAAAGCTTCCTTGTAATTACTTTCCTCTGTTACTCTGTGCTTTTCTTTGTTGAGTCCCAGATATGCTATAACATTCAAAGATATTCACAGCATCATTGTCAAAACTTCTCCCAGAAGTATGTCCTCCATCATTCCCCCAAAGAGGTGAGTTGGAGAAATAGGAATCTTAAAGCTGCAGCATTGTTTAGAACCTTGCTCGGCATATCATAGACCTCAGCTATGCTTGAAAAAGTGAAAGAACCTGCAAACGATAAAGGAAGGTAAATTCTGTGCAAGTAATAGCTAATCTTATTGACTATTCAGAATGTGCCACCTTAGAATGGTGTTTCTCAGCAAGAAAGCTCCTACTTTTTTAATAATTAAATGGTAGTGGGCATGTAACCCACTTAGCTCAGAGCCTGACACCTGGCACATTACAAGTGCTTAGTTAGTCTTTACTGTCAATATTTAGAGTAAATTGAATATTTTATTTCAGACAGTATTATGATAATTATGCTGATGAAAGTAAGAAAAGCATATGTTAGCCATTGATTGCATCACCCTCTCAGTTAAGAAAATATTTGTACTTAGCAAGTGCATAACAAAGTGATTCACAGTAGGAAGACTGTCTTTTGATTTGGTTGTGCTGGTTATCAATAATAGCCCATTAATATTTTTTAAATATCAAGAGAAATTAACTAGAGTAGATGAAGCTGTATCTACTCAGCTGCTTCTCTTTATAAAACCTTTTATTTTAGTTTAATGTAAATTCTAAGGCTACCACTCAGTGAATTTTCACAAAGGAAGCACACTTGTGTAACCAGAACGTTAGTCAAGCAGAAAACTGCCAGCATCTCAGACACCCGGGCACTGCTACTCCCCCAAAGGGAAATTTCTTCCTTAGGAACTTACATTGTAAAGACAAACAGAGGAGATGTTAGTTAGCACATTCTTTTAATAAGTCCACAGACTCATCTAGGCCATTTGAGAATAATCTGACATTTTAAGAAGAGAATAGTCTTCAGACACTGAAGTATTTCATGCTAAACATGTCAAAGTCCTTTTTACACCATCAGCAATGTGCTTTGGCACGTTTCATATGAAAGCCTTCAGGGGCAGACAATTATTTTCCCTTCTTAAAATAGAGAAGGAGGAAGGGTTTAATTATATAAAAAAGTTCATGATTAAAAAAATAATAGCAATAATCAGTCTCTTGTGGCTTCACTAGAATAGCTATTAGTCAGTCATGCAAACTTCACCAGACATGGAGATATGGAAAGTGAATTGGAAAGAGTCTGTGTTCTGCTCTTATCTCATGCATTCAGGTAATTTTAACTTTTTGTATTTTTCACTAATGTCTGAATAGAATTCATATATCCCCCTCCTCTTTCTCTGTTTCAGAGGCCATGCTGATCAACACTGACAATTAATTAGGTGCTCTGAATAATATATGAATATCCTATCCAAGAAAATGCTTTGAAAGATATCCAGTTTCCTATTTCTTAGAGTTATTTCCCCATCCTAATTTTTCTGTGTTTTGCTTCATGTTATATGTTTTTAAATTACTTAGAACAAACAAATATAAACAGAAGGTCATTACAATTCTTGTTCCCAAATGTTTAGTTTGGCATCTGATGCAAGGCCTCAATTGCAGGCTGGAGCGCCAGAAGCTTGAGCTGAAGACACGAATGTGGTGCACAGACATGATTCGACTTCGGCAGAGTGTTTATATTTTCCCAAGGGCCTCATTAACAAGAGTTAAGCCCTAAGCCCTGTTACTACCAACATATCTTAACAGGTTAACTTTTCTGATTTGTGAAGTAGAGTATCATCTTACATGTATACATCTTTAAGCAAGCTTTTCCCTTTCAACTGCCCTGTAAGCTACTACAGAAAGTTTGACACTCAGTCCCTACCACCTTTGAAAATGTGTTTTGTTAAATATCCCTTGGCACATAGTCACCCAAGTAGAGTTCTATTTTTCAGTAGTTTCAAAGTTAGAATCAACCTAAATGTCCATCCACAGGGGACTGATTAAATGAATTATATTATAATAGAATATCATGTGTCTGCTAAAGCAAATCTAGATTTGTTGATATGGTTGTAAAACCTCCTAGATTATATGATTCTGTATATATGAACATATTTTGCTGTATGCCTCTGTGTGAGTATTGTACTAGAAAATATATTTTAATAAACAAAAAGGAAAAAGTGATCGATGATCTTCTCTGGGAGTTGTGTTAGGAGAGATTTTGCTACCTGCTATATCCTGCTTTGTTTAAATATATGATATATTGATTATATCTTAGTTTTAAAAAGAGAAAACAAGTTTAAGTAGACTGTTGTCTGTTTTTTATATGTCCATTATTTCAACCCTTGTTCTTTACATTTTAAAAGTATATTCAGAATCCTCTTTAGCTAAAACAGGTTTGACTTGAGTGTCCAGCAGGAGAAGGCTGGAGTTTTGGCTTCCCATTTGATCCACATCATGTTTAGAGAAAGATGCTGACCAATGAAGTTGGTTTAGCTCAGTTTCCTGCCCATTATCTGGGTGTGTTTTGGGGTTTTTATAGGATTAGAAACAATTTACATTGAGGCTTCAGGAGCATTTTCATGCTGCTCAACTCACAGAGCAATGTAAACCCACAGGACTAAGAATGGGCTTTCTGTGAAGTTAATAGGGTAAGATGAGTACAAGCACCTGGTTCCCTTCTTGTTTTCTATTTGCTAAGGAAGGCAAGTAGATAGTGGGGACAGAAACATATGTCTAGGCAAGGGCATAGTTTTCAAGGAGATATGGTATGATATGTTTTTGAGGATGTTGTTAAAATTTTTTAAGAAGAAAGGCAAGTTCAGTTGCAAGTGATTTGTGGAAATAAACCAATGAGGAAAATAATTTGTCTCTTGAATATATTATCCCATCACTATTTGCCTAATCCTCCATATTTATTTCTTGACCTTGATTTTTCCTGTGTTTTAAGTCCGATAAAGATTAAAGTTATTCTTCCTGAACACAATTCAGAGACCTGTTACCTCTTGTAATTTAGGTAAATGTTTACTTCCTTCAACAGTCACCTGAACTGGAGGTAGAAGTAACACCCTCAAGAAATTGAGCATGATAAATAGCATCCAGGTAGGACCTGTGTTGGGTTATATTCTTCAAAAAAGCCCACAGTAGTGTTTCCAGGCCGGCATTCTCCTGTCACTCCCCTCAGTCTGGGGCTGAACTTTGCGAATGCCTCAGCAAATAGAATGTGGTCGATATGCATCTGTGCATGCTAAATCGCTTCCGTAGTGTCTGACTCCTTGTGATCCTATGGACTGTGTAGCTTGCCATGCTCCTCTGTCCATGGGATTTCCCAGTCAAGAATACTGGAGTGGGTTGCCATGCCTGCCCCCAGGGGATCTTCCTGACCCAGGGATCAAACCCGCATCTCTTATATCTCCTGCATTTGGTAGGTGGATTCTTTACCACCGGTGCCACCTGGGAAGCCCGTGACGATATGACACTATGTAATTTCAAGGCTAGATAAGGCAATAAGGCTACCACCTATATCTTTTTCTTTCTTGAAACACTAACTTGTGATATCTGGCCACCTAGCAGTGACAAAATTGAAAGTAGCCTATGTGGGGGGACCAGCATCAACCATCAGATATGAGAGTGATTGAGTCCTCAGATGTGCTAGCTCCTGGCCTTCAAGTTTTCCAGCTGAGGTCCCAAACATGAAGATAAAATAAGCTGTCCAGCTGCACCATATTCCAGTTCCTAACTCACAGAATTTATAAGCATGATCAATGGTTGTTTTATACCACTAAGTTTTATGATAATTTGTTTTATAGTGATGATATTAATAACTGGTGCTGGGCCACTTCTCCACGCAGAAATGGATAAGGCAGTATCTGTAGACAAGGACAGAATTCTTTTTGAGTGATACTTTGTATCTCTACTGTGTGGCCTGGATTCAAATAGTAATTTTTATTTTTTATTTTATTTTTTTTTTAAATAGTAATTTTTAAAAGGTGTATGTAGCCAATATTACATTTGACCCTCACACAGATAGTGACAAGAGGATTGGATTTTGAAGTCAGCTGAAGCAAGCAGAGCTTGTGTATCCAGAGACCACTGAAAGGAGTTTCCTTTAGGTCCAGCTAAGCACTCCTTGAGATTCCAGGATGTTTGAGGACTCACAGTGTTATATCGACTCATGGAGCATTTCAGAATGCTACTTTTTCAGAGAGACTTCAACATCATTAGTTCTTCTAGTTTTAAAAGCCTAAAATTGTCAATGTCAAAGAAATTAGGTTGGAACCCTCCCTGTAGTAATAGATCTAACAAAGTTTAGAAAATGAGAGTTTCCAATAACAATTTTCAGTGACAGAAATGAAGAAACTTGACAATTTGCTCATTTTATTGATTTGTTATAAATTTCAAAATATATATGATTTTCAAATAGTTTTATAAATTACTGTTACTAATTCTTTTATTCTCCCATTCATCCTGAGTATATCTACACACAGAGGAGCATGGCGGGCTGCAGTCCATGGGGTCACAAAGAGTCAGATGCAACTGAGCACACACACACACACACACACACAGCATACAAATAAAAACCATTATCCATTATTTAGAATGCAAACCTTTATCACATGTGATATTGTACTTTATTAATTAGATTATGTAATTTTAAAGAATAGCCATCACAGTGTGGTGGTTTAGTCACTAAATTGTGTCTGACTCTTGTGACCCCATCGATTCTAGGTTCCTCTGCCCATGGGATTCTCCAGGCAAGAATACTGGAGTGGGTTGCCATTTCCTTCTCCAGGGAATCTTCCCAACCCAGGAATCGAACATGGGTCTCCTGCCTTGCAGGCAGATTCTTTACCGACTAAGCTATGAGGGAAGCCCTATCACTAGTGTACTATTTTTTAAAATGATTTGCAAGCTTTTAAAATCATTTTAAATAATTTATACATCTATTTGAAGGTAAAAATATTAAAATCTTGAAAATTTTGAAAATGTATGACAGTATTTTTTTCTAAAGTGTAACTGCTAAAATAGTTATTTTTTTCTCTTTTTGTTCTTTATTCAATAAATTCATCAAACATTTAGTCAACACCCCATATGCCAGGTACTATTTTAAACATTGTAGATATAAAAGTAAATATATCAGAATCCCTATTTTCCTTAGGATTTTCTAGGGAGCTTACATTTTAATAGGCTGTGAGACTGACAATAAGTACATGTATATTTTGGTGGAATCAAGCTGGAATCAAGATTGCTGGGAGAAATATCAATAACCCCAGATACACAGATGATACCAGCCTTATGGCAGAAAGCAAAGAAGAACTAAAGAGCCTCTTAATGAAAGTGAAAGAGCAGAGTGGGCTTAAAACTCAACATTCAAAAAACTAAGATCATGGCATCTGGTCCCAATCACTTCATGACAAATAGATGGGGAAGTAATGGAAACAGTGAGAGACTATTTTTGAGGGCTCCAAAATCACTGCAGGTGGTGACCGCAGCCATGAAATTAAAAGACACTTGCTCCTTGGAAGAAAAACTATGACCAACCTAGACAGCATATTAAAAAGCAGAGACATTATTTTGCTGACAAAGGTCCATCTAGTCAAAGCTATGATTTTTCCAGCAGTCATGTGAGAGTGAGGATGTGAGAGTTGGACTATAAAGAAAGCTGAGCGCCGAAGAATTGATGCTTTTGAACTGTGGTGTTGGAGACAACTGTTGAGAGTCCCTTGGACACCAAGTAGATCAAACCAGTCAATACTAAAGGAAATCAGTCCTGAATATTCACTGGAAGGACTGATGCTGAAGCTGAAGCTACAATACTTTGGCCACTTGATGCAAAGAACTGACTCATTTGAAAAGACCCTGATGCTGGGAAAGATTGAAGACAGGAAGGAGAAGGGGATGACAGAGGATTAGATGGTTGGATGGCATCACTGACTTGATGGATATGAGTTTGAGCAGGCTCCGGCAGTTGATGATGGACAGGAAAGTCTGGCATGCTGCAGTCCACAGGGTCGCAAAGAGCTGGGCAGGACTTGAGCGGCTGAACTGATAATGTTTGGGGATAATAAATGTCATGAAGAAGGATCAGGAGTTACTGATGCAGATGAAGAGTAGGGATGCTCTTTTAAAGTGAGTGAACAAAAAAAGAAAGTGAGTGAGAGCAGGCCTCAGTGATGAACTGAGTTGGCATTGAAGAATAGACATGAATATAGACAGTGATCAAGTCATGCAACTGTCTAGGAGAAGAACATTCCAGATAAAACACCAAGAGCAGTGGGCTGATATAGAAGACTGCTTGGTTGTATTTGAGAAAATGTAAGAAAGACAGGATGCTTGAAGCAAAATGTGCAACAGGAAGATGGTTAGGAAGTGAAGTTTGAAGTGTTTGCCCAAAAGAAAACTGAAAAAGGGGATTTACATTGAGATGTGACTGATCTCTATCAAATGCTATCATGGACTTATAATTGAGCAGTCCTTAATTAGTGTTATCTCTGATGACTTAACAATGAAAGGACTTCAGAAATTATAATTTAAACTCTGAAAAGGCTCAATGAATTTTAATTTTTAAATGCATATTTTCAGAGAAGTAAAATGGAGTGATCACTGTTGAGCATAACATATATTGCTAGGATGAAAATGGTAGGGAACACTGAGTGAATATAAAAGTTTAAAGAAAGAGGAAGAACAATGTAAAATTTCCAGATTTTAGAGAAGAGTATGCTTATATACTTTTTAAATGAGCTTTTAATTATAGTAAAGTTCTGCTTTAAAATATTTTCATTGAGTCTCTTTTTCACATTTTAAGAGTTGTGAAATTGCACCTGGCTTATTCATACTCAAAATCAGGCACCTGCAATCTCTTAATTAGGAGCAAGTTTCCAAAACAAATAATCCTTATTTTTACATTAAATTTGTTCACTTCATTTTCTGTCAATAGTTTGCTTGCCTATAAAATATAAACTGAGTTTTAAATATTTTCTTCAAGATTAATTTTTGTGGTTTTATCCTTTAATCAAGTAATTTATGTCAATTTTCTAGTAAGTTACACTTTAAGTGGTTGTTATTGATAACTATCATTTTGGTATTTTGATTATCTGATAAACATACTTCTCAATTCTATTAAAGCTTCCATTTTTGCATTACCAAAGACTATTTTGAGATGGATGTAACTAAAAATTATGTGGTTCGCTTTGTAATGACTCAAGAATACAGAAAATTTAGCCACTGAAGTGATCCTTAATATTTATTTATTCATTCATTCATAGTGCTCCCTCTCCCCAGCACCCCCCCCCCCCCCACCGTTTACCTTTTTTGGATTAAATAGCCAAATAATGAGAACCAGATTTTGAAATGTTGCTTTGCTGTGATTTTTTTTTTTCAAACTTTATTTGAAATGTGTTTCATTAACCCTTCCAACAGCTTCACTATTTGATTTGGACAACAGAAGTACTTTGTAGTCTTTAGCATGTGTAGATACCTTGTAATAATTTTTTAATTAAATGTTTTCTTCATTTTTCCTGTACTTTCATGTATGTTAGCAACAATGCATCCCTGGTGGCTCAGATGGTAAAGAATCTGCCTGCAGTGCAGGAGACCTGGTTTGATCCTTGGGTTGGGAAGATTCCCTTAGAGAAGGAAATGGCAACCCACTCCAGTATCCTTGCCTGGAAAAATCCATGGATGGAGGAGCCTGGCAAGCTACAGTCCATGGGGTCTCAAAGAGTTGGACACGACTGAGCGACTTCACTTTCATGTATTCTAGAATCTGAATAGTCCTTTACACTATTATTTATTCTCCCTATACCATTTACTAAAGTTGATTTAAAAAGATATGCTATGCTATGCTATGCTAAGTCACTTCAGTCATGTCCGATTCTGTGTGACCCCATAGACGGCAGCCACCAGGCTCCCCCATCCCTGGGATTCTCCAGGCAAGAACCACTCCCCATAAATACTGTTTTCATTAAATATTCATCTTCTGTCACAAAGTATTGGACATTAATTCAGCACGACAGTATGAGTTTAGACTCTGGAGCCAAGAACTTGTATGTTCTGAATATAGTTTACTGCCAGTCCTCAGATACAGAACTCTTTGATGTTCTAATTTCCTCATCTGTAAAATAGGAGTGATGATCAGAATTGTCAGTACTTAGTTTCCATTCTACTTTTGAGACTTCTTTTGAAACTACTAAATTTACCTGATGAAATCAATATTTTGTACAACTTTGTACAATTCTTTTGCATAACAACAGTTTTAGTACAAGGAACCTTGTGGAGTGATCATCAAATAGTGGGATGAAGTCCCTCAAGGAAATGAAATGCCAGTCAGCTTTCTTTGCTTTCCAGGATTTCATCCCTCTTTTTGATGGGCCCAGATTCAATGCAATCAGTTGTGACTTTGTTTCCTATCTACAGGATACACGTAAAATCTATTTGTAACACTCCCCCAAAGAACTCAATTCTTCTGTTGACTTTAACTGAGCAAGACTCCAAACATGTCTTTTCTTAACTGTGGTTCAATATTCCTTAAAATATGAATACTAGTTTGGTAATTTTGGAAGTAATTTATGAACTAATGAACTCTTGGCAATCCCAGCTTTAATGCCACCTCTGAGGAAGAGTACTTCTGCAGAGGTCTCTAATATCTGCATTAGTGTAGTGGTCTTCCTCCCTAAACAGTGTCCCTATGTTTTCTCATTTCTCTCTCAGCTCACGACATAGGTAATGCTGGACACATGATTCATTTTTATGTAAAGCTCTCTGATCACTGAAAGGTCTACTTTTTGTTAAAAATTGTACTTATATATATATATATACTCAACATAAATTTTAAAATATACTTCAGTGTTTTCTTTGACTAAATGAAGAACTATATAGATTTATCTTTTTAGTAGTTTTAGGTTTATAACAAAATTGAGAGGAAGATACAGAGATTTACCATATACTCTCTGCCCCCAGAGATGCACCGTCTCCCTGTTATCAGCATCCCCCACAGGTTAGTACATTTGTTACAACTGGTGAACATACAGTAACACATCGCAGTCACTCAGAATCCACAGTTTAGACTGGGATTCATTCTTTGTATTGTAAATTTCATAAGTTTTGACAAATACATAATGATATGTGCATGCTAAGTCACTTCAGTCGTGTCCAACTCTTTGTGACCCTATGGACTGTAGCCTACCAGTCTCCTCTGTCTGTGATGATTCTCCAAGCAAGACTACTGAGTTGCCATGCCCTCCTCCAGGGGATCTTCCCGACCCAGGGATCAAACCCGCATCCCTGCATTGTAACATCATACAGGGATCAAACTCATGACTTGCCACCCTGTAACATCATACGGTTTATGTTTACTGTCCTAAAAATCCTCTGTGCTCTGCCTATTCAACACCTCCTACTCCACCCCAACAACCAGTGATCTTTTTACTGTCTGTGGGTTTTTTCTTTAACAAAATGTCATATAATTGGAATCATATGTAACCTCTTCAGATTGGCTTCTCTCTCTTATTATTAGGCATTTACGGCTTCCCAGGTGCCGCTAGTGGTAAAGAATGTTGCCTACCAATGCAAGAGACATGAGAGATGGCAGGTTCGATCCCTGGGTCAGGAAGAGCCCCTGCAGAAGGGAATGGCAAACCACTCCAGTATTCTTGCCTGTAGAACCCCATGGACAGAGGAACTTGGCAGACTACAGTCCATGGGGTTGCAAAGAGTCAGACATGACTGAAGCTACTTAGCACACAGCACAGGCATTTAACTTTCCTCCATGGCTTTTCATGGTTTGATCACTCATTTTTTTTTTTCGTGCCGAATAGTATTTCATTTTCTGGATATACTACAGTTTACCCATTCACCTGTTGGAGGACATCATTCGGTTCAGTTCGGTCGCTCAGTCGTGTCCAACTCTTTGCAACCCCATGAATCGCAGCACGCCAGGCCTCCCTGTGTATCACCAACTCCCGGAGTTCACTCAAACAAATTCAGGTCCGTCAAATCGGTGATGCCATCCAGCCATCTCATCCTCTGTCGTCCCCTTTTCCTCCTGCCCCCAATCCCTCCCAGCATCAGAGTCTTTTCCAATGAGTCAACTCTTTGCATGAGGTGGCCAAAGTACTGGAGTTTCAGCTTTAGCATCATTCCTTCCAAAGAACACCCACGACATCATATTTATTCCCAAATTTGGGCGGTTATGAAGAAAGCTGCTATAAACATTCACATTTAGGTTTTATGTATGAACATAAATTTTCAACTCCTTTGTTAAATACCAGGGAGCACAATTTCTGAACCATATAGTAAAAATACATTTAGTTTTATAAGAAACCACCAAATTGTTTTCCAAAGTGGCTGGACCATTTTGCATTCCCACCAGCAGTGAATGAGAGTTGCTCCATATCCTCGCTAGCATTTAGAGATGTAAATTTTCCAGATTTTGGTCATTCTAATAGGTGTGTAGGGGTATGTCATTTTAATATGTATTTCTCTGAAGGCATATGATGTTGAGCATCTTTTCATATGTATGTTTGCCATCTGTTTATCATTCCATCTTTATTATAAAACAAAGATTTTTACCTTCCTTTCAATCTGTATAGCTTTTATTTTGCTTTCTTGACTTATTGCATTAGAAAGGACTTCTGTTATGATGTTGAAAGGATGGTTAAGAGAGGACATCCTGATCTTAGTAGGAAAGCTTTGAATTTATCACCTAAAGTATAATGTTAGCTCAAGGTTTTTTGTGAATAGTGTCTATGAAGTTAAGAAAGTTTCCCTCCTTCCTAGTTCGCTGAGGGATTTTATTGTGTGTGTTAGATTTTGTCAAATCATTGTCTGCATCTATTGATATGATCATGTGGTTTTTCTTATTTAGCTTGTTGATGTGATGATTAATTTTTGAATGTTGAACTAGCCTTGCATACTTGAGATAAAACCTACTTTGTCATTGTATATAATTCTTTTTATCCTTTTTTGGGTTGATTTGCTAGTATTTTATCAAGGATTTTTTCATCTGTGTTCATGAGAGATGTCTTGTTTTCTGTTTATGTCTTTGTTTGGTGTTGGTATTAGAGTCATGTTGGCCACAACATTACTAGAATGTTGGCGTAGAATGAATTAGGAAACATTCTCTCTGCTTCTTTCCTCTGATTCCATATAGCTTTTGACTGCTAGATTTTCATAGAAAAATTAGTAAGACCAACTTCTACTCAGAGCATATGATTTGATTTTTGGTTTAGCATACTTAACATTTAACATATATTTCATATATACGGTTATATTCAGAGTCACTATCTTGGCATTTCCTGAAGACTTTAAACTCCATAGTGTCTTTTACTTACAGAAATCTAGATATACATCAGCAAAACTATCATTTTTCATCCAAGCATAGTGATACCTATATAGTAAATGAGGTGGTAAGTCATTTGGATAGGTCATACCTATGGAATTTCTCTATGATAATAGTCTGCATTTGTTTTACCACACACCATTTAGATTACCTGATCCTGCTATTTCCTTGCATAATGTCATTTGTTTACATCAGAACACAAGAAGAAAGAGTTTCAGTGTATTGGCTGAATTTGTCCGCATTAAAATAAAAAGAGAAAAGTTTCACTGTATTGGCTGCATTGCCGTAATTAATGGCGGCCTCAGAAAGTACACTGTATGGAGAAAGAGCAGATGTCTTGGGACTGTGTGATACTTTATATGATATTTCAGGTGCATCTCAAACGCAGTATGCACTTATGGGTAACTTTTGTAAGAAATAAAATTTCCTCCCACCTTTGTTAATCTTACTTCCTAGTTGTGATGCATTTGTAAAGATGCTTGGGGAAGGTGGATTACACTTAAGACACTTTGCCAGGTTTTCTTCTGAACCTTTCTCCCTTGTCAATATAA
This sequence comes from Bos indicus, assembly GCF_029378745.1. Taxonomy (NCBI): domain Eukaryota; kingdom Metazoa; phylum Chordata; class Mammalia; order Artiodactyla; family Bovidae; genus Bos; species Bos indicus. The sequence continues at coordinate 81,197,374 of NC_091764.1, read as the reverse complement.
ATATAAAAATACAAGTATAGGTGAGAAATAAAAATTTTAAATGGGCATTTTTATTAATTGACATGGCTCTTTCTGTAAGAATTCTAGTTTCCAACCATTTGCTTCTTTTGGATGTATAAAAAGCAACTACCGATGATCATTATTATTTATTTGACAAGAAAAGTAAGTGGTTGAAATAGTAACAAGTCATATAATAGCTTTTATACCAGCCTCACAAATATCTCTGGGCTATGAACCATCAATTTATGAAATTTCTACCCAAAACGCCACCAATTCTGATTTGCAAATTCCCTACAGATATTTAAAGAAAGAAATAGAAGATTCTTGGTCTTTTCTTGTTTTGTTTACCATTACTGGATTGTCCCATTTTATTGGAAAGTCTTTTAACTTTAACATAGTAGCATGGCGTAGGTCTACTTTTCATCTTAGTAAGAATAGTATACAAGTAGAAATGTGTGGTTTTGAATCAGATTTCCTGGATTAAAACTGACCTTTGTAATTTATTAGATGTGTAAATTTAGGCAAGTACTTTAACCTCTCTTGCCACATTTTGTTCATCTGTAAAATAGAGATTAAAATAGTTCCTACCTCACATAGGATTATTATGAGAATTTAATTAGTTAGCATGTGTAGTGTTTACATTACTTGGCACATAAAACATTCACTTTTGCTGTTAGCTGCTGGTGCTGTTATTTTATTGTTGAGATGAATCCCTTAACTGTATGGATGAGATCAGATTGTGTCTGGTTCTACTCATTCTGTCTTGATTTTTAAATATTTATTAAATATTTTTTGTTCCAGAAGTGCATAAAATATATGTTTTATATATTTCATGTTGAATGGAAAATGAACACCAAACAATGAGTGTGAAACTGATGGAAAGTCAATATAAATATATATTTATGCCACAATGTCCTGTCTACTTACCAAAGTTAATCTGCAAAATTACTTGGAATTTCCTAGGGACAAAACTATCATATTTTATCCATAAGTTTTAAATTGATTAAGAACTTTGTTTCTTTCCATATATTAACTTGTTTGCCTAGGCAAAATTTCACTGCTTTAATTTAAAATTCATCCCCTTTATTTATTTTTTAACATTTTTAGGTGTTTTCACTCTAAAGTTTGTAGATTAGATACTCTAGCAAAGAACAAGAAAAGAAAAGATACTTGTCAATGCAACTTGGAGGTGTATATGTTCAGGTGATTGGCATAACCTGATTACTATGATTTTGTGTTTTTAACCATGCATATACTCTTAAGCTATTAGAGGACATTATATTCCACTAGTTGTTTTTCAGCCCCCAAATGAAAATTTCTGACTCAGTGGAATTTTCAGTCTCACTTCCAACATTTTGAGCTTACCCTCAAGTACATTTTTGTTTCTGTTTTAGTAGTAGACACACACAGTGTAGTCTTGGTACCCTTGTCGCTGGAACTTATACTTTCCTCCTAGTAACAGAAGCTAGAAATAGCAGCAAGTCAGAGGTGAGTAGTTTAAAGGTACAAAAGCTTAGCAAAGTCATAAAACATTCAGGATCCTTCTGACTTTGTAGGGCTTCCCTGATAGCTCAGTTGGTAAAGAATCCACTTGCAATGCAGGAGACCCTGGTTCGATTCCTTGGGTTGGGAAGATCTGCTGAAGAAGGGATAGGCTACCCACTCCAGTATTCTTGGGCATCCCTTGTGGCTCAGCTGGTAAAGAATCCGCCTGCAATGTGGGAGATCTGGGTTCAGTCCCTGGGTTGGGTAGATCCCCTGGAGAAGGGAAAGGCTACCCACTCCAGTATTCTGGCCTGAAGAATTTCATGCACTGTATATATAGTCCAAGGGGTTGTAAAGAGTCAGACATGACTAAGTGACTTTCACACACACACACTCTCACTCTGACTTTGTACCTTTTAACTCCTTAGCACTGGCTTACATGATTAAGGCTATAAAATGGCAGCTGGAGCTCCAGTAAATACATTTGAGGTAGAGGAAAAGGGAAGGATGCAAGAATCAAAAAGGGAAAAGAAAATCGAGACAGGTGTCTGTCCACTTTTAAGGAGCTCTTCTGGAGATCCTCCCCAATAACTTGCACTAACATCTCTTTAGTTACCCCTTGCAGCCAGCTGGAAGGAAATCTTGGGAATGATACCTTGAGGAAGTTCACATTTTTCCTAGGACTAAAGTGGAATTTTATTGGTAAGAAAGATGAGTGGATGTTGGAGAGAGAACTCTCAAGCTTTGCCGTAATCCCTGACTTCTTGTATCTTCTGTTTGGTAGGTTCCAGTGTTGAGTATTTTCAGCATCTCTTTGAGCAGGTGCTATTGCTATTGCCAGTTTTAGACAATAATATCCAAATTTAGCTTTCTTAATTGAAACCAAACCTCCTTTACTTGTTTACAAGGAGGGAGGTTATGGTTTTTTTACTTTTCTCAAGCCAGCTGGGATTTTAGGGTGTTTTCCTACTTGATTCCTTTAGGTGGATAAATGTGTTTTAAAATGTGCCAGACGTACGGCATCATGTTTTTTCAAGGCTTTAGCAGTCAAGTACACGCTGTAAAATCCTGAATGGAAAAGAAGAGCAGCCCTATTTATTTAAAATAAGAGGAAAAACATCTATTCTCACTGACTTCCATCTGATTAAATGTTTCTTTGTTCCATTGGTTCTATTTTGGATACTGAGGATTTCCTAATGGGAATCAGATATGTGTCGCAGGTGTGGGGTAGCTCACCCTGCGCACGTAGCCCCTTCTATCACTAGTGGAAAAGAAGATAAGCAAGCAAAGATTGTCGAAACCTCAGAGGTACCCCCAAGGTGAGGTCCACCCCACACAGTGCCTTTTTGAGTATTTCCCCTTTCTTTCATTATGGATCTGGAAAGAAGTAATCTATTGTTTTTATATACAGGCACTGAGGTTTACAGATCCTTTAAGGCATATGTGATGTATTTAACATGCCAGTTATTCTTCAGATGCTTCTGTTGCATTTTAAGGGAAACATTTATATGTTAATATAACAGAAAGCTTCCTGAACCTGCTGTTTAGGAAGAAAAGAAAATTACATGTTTTAATAACTGTATATATAGGGCTTTTGGCATCTTGACAAGTTTTTGCACAAGTGTACACAGTGCAAGAAACCCCTAAATATTTATAGCAAAACAGATACTGTGCCAAGGCCCCCGGCCATAACTGAAGTTCTTATCTGAAAAGGCACTGGAGTATTGTGGTTGAGAGAATAGCTTGGTATCATACACACCTGTATTTGAATCCTGTCCCCACCACTCGGGCAAGTCATAACAGTCCTAAGCCTCAATGGCCTCATTCAGTTTCAGTAGAATAAAACTGAGATAATACACAGTAGATAGTTTCCAGTGAAGCCCTGTACTTATGTAATTACCTCCCCTTGAGCCTGGGCTGGATGAAGTGAAGTTGACTTTTAGGAAGATTGTGGCCTCTGGCTTGGGTGTTATCTTGCTCTCTCGGTGTGCTCCTGCTGTGTCTAATTCTCCCTTGGGTTCCTTGCTTTGGGAGAAGTCAGCTGTTATGTTATTAAGCAGCCTTGTGGAGAAGCTCACATGAGCTCTGTTGAAAGTGGATGTTTTGAGGCCTATCATCAACCACTCAGTGAGCTTGGAATCAGCATCTTTCCCAGCTGAACTTTGAGTTGACTGCAGCCCCAGTGACGCCTTGATTGTAACGCCTTGGCAGAGACCATGCATGAGAGGCACTCAGTTAATCTGCACCCAGTTTCCTGACCCACAAAAACAGGGAGATGATTAATATCACAGTTTTTTGTTTTGATTTAAGCCATGATTAGGGTGATTTGTTACACAGTAATCGATAACCAAGGGCTTCCCAGGTGGTTCAGTGGTAAGAATCCACCTGCCAGTGCAGGTGACAGGTTCTATCCCTGAGTTGGGAATATTCTCTGGAGAAGGAAATGGCAACTGACTCTAGTATTCTTGCCTGGGAAATCCCATGGACAGAGGAGCCTGGCTAGCTACAGTCTAGAGTAGCTATAGTCCAGATCGCAGAGTCAGACACTACTTGGTGACTAAACAACAACAAATAGATAACAAATACAACACAGAGGCCAGTTCACCTGTGCATAGCAAGTAGTGATAGTAACACTGTGCTCAGAACAAGAAAAGATTAGACTTGATATGTGTGGAGAGAGCTTGCAATAAAGCCTTTTGGGGAATTTCCTGGCAGTCCAGTGGTTAGGACTATGTGCATTCACTGCCAAGGGCCCGGGTTCATTCCCTGGTCAGCGAACTAAGATCCCACAAGTTGTGCGGTGTGGCCAAAAAAAAGAAGTAGGTTTGTGGACAGTCCTTTGCCTGCTTTTGTAAATTGAAACATAAAAGACAAAATGTATCAGTCATTTGAGAATTTTAAGATAGCACAGGAAGACAAGAACCCCCAGAAGTAGTCATGTAATTCTTCCTCCTATTTGAAAATAAGATGAAATTTAAATTGCCAAAAAATCAAAACAAAAAAAGGATATAGAAAGTAATTTGCAAATATTGTTCCTTAGATTGGCACAAAAGAATTGCTAAAATATTAACTTAAATTGATGAAAATATAAGAGTTTATTTTTGTTGTGCTTGATCAATTTGTTACTTAACAATGTTTGTTCAGGATTTTTGTGTTGTTTAATTTACAAAAGACCAGTGATCTTTGCAATGCTTTTGCACTAACCAAGATTTGAAAATATGTAGAAAAAGGTTGTTCATGGCTTGGGAACATGTAATAAATTGTATTTAACACTTTATGTGGAAATGTCATATTAAAATCGGTTAGTCTGTCTTGCCAGAATCAATCCATTTTTCATTTGAGATAAATTCTTACCATTGAACCCTGGAAAGTAGAATATGGAACTTAATAGGTAAATACAACCTTATGGGTCAGAGCCCTAAGATAGAATTTCTATGCAATTACTACTTTACTATACAATTTCCCACATGGTACTAGTGGTAAAGAACCCACCTGCCAATGCAGGAGACATAAGAGTCCCAGGTTTGATCCCTGGGTCAGGAGGATCTCCTGGAAAAAAAGCCTGGCAACCCATTCCAGTATTCTTGCTTGGAAAATTCCATGGACAGAGGAGCCTGGCAGGTTACAGTCCATAGGGTCGCAAAAACTTGGACACAACTGAAGCAACTTAGGGCACTTAACACATACAATTTTAATTACCTTTACTTTTGTTGTAAAATTTTCCTAAATCTGTGGCTTTTTTCAGATGTTTTGGAAATTGTCTGAATTAGGAGAAAAGCAGTTGTTACCAGAATTATTTTCTTTTCAAGTTTATTAAGCTTCACACATGGAACCTTCTACTAGAAAGTCTAGTGCCTGTTATCAGGAAGCGAAGGTAAAACATTCACTCCCTCCCCCAGTGCATCCTTTTCTGGCCTACTGCTCTTACGCTAACTTACAAGACTGAATAGTGTGCCTGCACATTAAAGTTTGGAATAGATGCTGGTTTATGCTGCCCAGATGATTTAGTGAAGAACAAAAATGAGTGTTCCCACTCCCTGTGGATTCTGTGGTAGTTTGGGATAAAAAGGCAGAACTGCCCAAATATGTAGAGCTATAGATGACTCAAAAAAAGAGAATTTACTTACCCTAAGACATCTTAAAAACAAAAACAAAACAAATCAAAACTCACAGTTCTTTAGTTGTGGCCAATAGGATTTAAGACTCTTTATACCCATTTTTCATTTACTCTTAAAAGAGCATCTGTAATTCATCTTGTGCTTGCTGGCAAGTTACACAACTTCTTTATATGTTGATAGATTTTTACTAAATAGATTATATTTGAAATATACTTGAAAGTTGAAAAGTTTCTCAAAGAGGAAAGGAGATGTGAACTCTGGATTGAGTATTCAATAGACATTAAAGCTCTTTGAATGTTCTGATAAAGATCAGACCGACATTTCAGAAGTTCAGGTCAAAGCACCTGGCACTGCCTTAGATCAAATCACTCTCCTGATCATATTGAAATCTTTTAGAGTCAGAGTCATTCTAAACGTATATTACTGTATCAGTGTTATCCTGAAGTTGGTTCAGAATCTCTTTCAACGTGATTTATAATAACAACATAAAGCTAAATTTTAGCTCAATACTTTGGCCACCTGATGCAAAGAGCTGACTCATTGGAAAAGATCCTGATGCTGGGAAAGACTGAGGGCATGAGGAAAAGGGAGTGACAGAGGATGAGCTGGTTGGATGGCATCACCAACTCAATGGACGTGAGTTTGAGCAAGCTCCAGAAGATGGTGAAGGACAGGGAAGCCTGGTGTGCTGCAGTCCGTTGGGTTGCAAAGAGTCAGACACGACTTAGCAACTGAACAACAACAATAGTTGTGTTCCCAGAGAGGGAGTTTTCTATGTCAACTTCAGGTTTATATACAGGCTATATTTCTTGCAGTCTAATTTATTTATCTGAAAATATAAAGAAAAGATTATTTTATTACTTGTCTAAAATATGTAGATGATTTAAAAAGAGAAACTCTTTATGGTTATAATATCAGTAATAAGACATTTACTATTGAGACTCCATTAATGCTACAATAATATTACAGATAAGTCTAAATTTTCTTAGGCTGAAATGCAGAAATTGAGGATATAGGATATAGGTGGTATTTAAAGCAAAAATGTTTAAATGTCACAATAAAAATAATTATCACTAAAGAGTGAAAATCATCTTCAAGTCTATCAGCCCCTAATGGGATAATTTCATGAAACCAACTAGCCTATTATGAGTGTGCATATTAAGTTTTAAAACTGATACATAATCCACTTCTTTTATGGCTACATTAAAAGACAGGATATTTATATCATTCCCCCCCAAATGATTGTCAGCACCTTTCTGGTCCTAATGTTGGTATTCAAGTCCATTGTCAAAATGTAGTGAGGCCATAGTCGTCTTGATATACAGTTTCTCAAGCAAAGATAAACTCAAGCTAATACGTGTAAATATATTTTGAAGAAGTGTATTTTTTAAGTGTAAGATGACGTATTGTAGTTCAGTCACTAAGTTGTGTCTGACTCTTCAACACCATTGACTACAGCTCACCAGGCTTCCCTGTCTTTGACTATCTCCTGGAGTTTGCTCAGACTCATGTTAATTGTGTTGGTCATGCTATCCAACCATCTCATCCTCTGTTGCCCTCTTCTTCTCCTGCCCTCAGTCTTACCCAGCATCAGGGCCTTTTCCAATGAATCAGCTCTTCACACCAAGTGACCAAAGTATCAGAGCTTCAGCTTCAGCATCAGACTTTCCAATGAATATTCAGGGTTGATTTCCTTTAGTATTGACTGATTTGATCTCCTTGCAGTCCAAGGGACTCTCAAGAGTTGTGCTGTGATTCCCAGCACCAGTTTGAAGGCATCAATTCTTTAGCAATCACCCTTCTTTATGATCCACCTCTCACATCCATATGTGACTACTAGAAAAAACATAGCTTTGACTATATGGACCTTTGTCAGCAAAATGATACTAGGTTTGTGAAACTGGTCTATTAACAATTCAACGGAGAAGGCAATGGCATCCCACTCCAGTACTCTTGCCTGGAAAATCCCATGGACGGAGGAGCCTGGTAGGCTGCAGTCCATGGGGTCGCTAAGAGTCAGACACGACTGAGCGACTTGACTTTCACTTTTCACTTTCATGCATTGGAGGAGGAAATGGCAACCCACTCCAGTGTTCTTGCCTGGAGAATCCCAGGGACGGGGGAGCCTGGTGGGCTGTCATCTCTGGGGTCGCACAGAGTCGGACATGACTGAAGCGACTTAGCAGCAACAATTCAACATGTCAGTTTTCCAAAATTATAAAATGTAGATGTTAGACTAAGCAGCCTCAAAGTTTCTTAACATTAAAATTCCAAGATGACAGGGGACTAAGGGGAAACTGAATCAGTGCAACCTACTCTCTATATACACATTTCGTTTTGAGTCTAGGGGATTTCTCAAGAAAAATGGATTTGTGGGGCATTTTCCAAAGTATGCTTTATACACACACACGATTCCAAGGTCTAAAAGTTTGAGAAACATTAGTTATGCCCTAGCCATATTGGCAGCTCACAATGCTTCTTCTTAGCACTAAGGCTCTGAGAATTCCTATATAAAAGGAACGCTTTTTTATCTTTCATTTCCCCAGTTTTCTCCAGTTCATCATATCTTAGAAATGCCACCACCGTTCTAAGAATCACCTTTTATTTCTCTTTTCCTTTCATCCATGCACTTCCTATCCATCAGTAACTCCAGTTGGTCTTGTCTAAAAATAGGACCAGCTGTTAAGCCTCTACTGCCAGTAGTCTGATTAACTTTATATTTTTTCCCAGGCCAAAAATTCTCTTAATTGGATTTTCTTCTTCCACTCTTGCCCCCTCTACAATCTGTTGTTCCCAGTAATGAGGTGTGATTTTGTTGTTGTTGTTGTTTGACAATGACACATGGCTTCAGTTCAGTTTAGTCGCTCAGTCGTGTCCGACTCTTTGCAACCCCATGAATCGCAGCACACGAGGCCTCCCTGTCCATCACCAACTCCCGGAGTTCACTCAGACTCATGTCCATTGAATCAGTGATGCCATCCAGCCATCTCATCCTCTCTCGTTCCCTTCCTCTCCTGCCCTCAATCCCTCCCATTATCAGAGTCTTTTCCAATGAGTCAACTCTTCGCATCAGGTGGCCAAAGTACTGGAGTTTCAGCTTTAGCATCATTCCTTCCAAAGAAATCCCAGGGCTGATCTCCTTCAGAATGGACTGGTTGGATCTCCTTGCAGTCCAAGGGACTCTCAAGAGTCTTCTCCAACACCACAGTTCAAAAGCAGCAATTCTTCGTTGCTCAGCTTTCTTTACAGTCCAACTCTCACATCCAAACATGTCTACTGGAAAAACCATAGCTTTGATTAGACGAACCTTTGTTGACAAAGTAATGTCTCTGCTTTTCAATATGCTATCTAGGTTGGTCATAACTTTCCTTCCAAGGAGTAATCGTCTTTTAATTTTATGGCTGCAGTCACCATCTGCAGTGATTTTGGAGCCCCAAAAACTAAAGTCTGACACTATGGCTTATGGAATCTCAATTCTCTGATAAGGGATTGAACCAGGGCCGGAGCAGTGAAAGCTCGGAACCAGGGAACTCCCTACAAGTGTGACATTCTTCAAACATAGAGTATGGCCACACTTCTGCTCAAAGCTCTCCAGATTTTTCCCATGCCCTGTTACACCTTCCTGCTCTAATCACTGTCTACTTCTCTGATGCTCTCCTACCCTACCAGGCCCCCCTTGCTCATTGTGCACCTATCTTATACTTATTGCCAGTCTTCACTGAAACCAAGTCTGAACACACATTTTGGACTTTTCTATTGTGTTTTCATCTGCTTTTGACATACTTTCCTGATGTTTTTGTATGATTCCTTTCCTCCCTCACTTGTCTTTTGTTAACATTTTTTTTAATTAATTTATTTATTTGGCTGAGCCAAGCCTTAAGTGTGGCACGAGGGATCTTTTCATTGTATCAGGTGAACTCTTTGTTGCAGCATGTGAGATCTAGTTTCCTGACCAAGGATTGAACCCGTGACCCCTGCATTGGGAGCATAGAGTCTTAGCCACTGGACCACCACTTATTTTAAGTCTCTTAATTACTGCCTTTTCCAAGTGGTATGCTCTAACCATCCCTCCAAAAAGATCTCCTCTCTGCCTCTGTCAAATCCTCTGCTCTTTGCTATGTTTTATAGTGTTGATCTTCACCTGAAGAATATTAATTTGTTGTCTCCTCAACCTAAAATATAAAGTGTACAGTAGCAGAGAATAGTCTTCTTTACCACTGTTCTCTAGTGCCTGAAGCAGTGCTTGGCACATAGTAGGTACAGAATAAATATTGAATAAATGAGTGAATGAAAAACTATATGACTACTCCTAAGCTCCACTAAACTCAAGTGTCACTTCCTTCCTTGGTGTCACTAAACAGTCTGTCTTTGTTCCTGCTCATCTGCTTTCCTAGATTTTTTGTCCACATCTTGTTTCTCTTTAAGAAAACACTCTTGATATTCTCTTTCAGTCTCTTCAAATCCTCCTCAACCTCTATGAAGCTGTCTCTGCTACACTCTCCCACCATGATCTCTCCCCAGTTCTGACCTTCCACTGGACTCATCTTTACCTAATTGTCATCACTTAGTTGTTCTTTAATGGTTGTGTGTGACTCTTCAAAAACATTATAAACTTAAGGACAAGGCCACTATTTGTATACTTTTGGGGGGTTCAGGGTAATAATGCACAAATAATAGCAGTCTTAACTTTTTTATTTATTAGCTGATTGACCAATTAATTAATGGATTAGCTCGATCTCAAGCGTGTATATAAATGAAACAACAGCTTGAAGGTGTGTGTGTATGATGTGTGAGTGTATGTGGTGGATGTATATTAAGTCAAAAAAAGAGAGGCATTCATATCCAACTAACATTGTTAAAAGGGTAGCATTGTAATAAAAACTGAAGAACTGTTTCATTTATCAGAAGGTAAACAGTCCTTCTTACTGGATATGATGTTATCAACTGGAAAACCTGCCTGAGTAATTACAGTTCCAGATCATCATACTTGATCTTTCTTCAGTGCCTATGAAAGAGCTTGTTAGTGACTGTGAAAACAGAATCCATTCAACAAATTACTAAACATAAAAACATATGTTTATGAGTAATTTTCTATCAGTAGATTTGCTGAATATTGCTTTTTAAAAGCATAAGTTTAAAATATGCAGGAGGGAAGGTAACTTTAAGTTACCTTAAGTTGGAAAAGTAACTTTGATAAAAGTAGACCTGTTTTCACGTCTTATGATTTATCTTGTTGTTGGTGAAACCCCAGAAAATACTGAAATCACAATTAATACTCTGTATTTTAAAATTCATATATATTAATTATATACATTCATATATTTTGTATATATATATTCAAAAACAAGTATCAGATTTTCTAGGATGTAAACAGTGTTCTTAACAGTCCCATTAAAATAAGCTATGTTGTTTTTAACCAAATTTGAATTTTGCTCTTTTGACCAGAATAAGTTGACCATGTATCCTATTATGCTTTGGTGATAGGAAATAAAAGCTAAAGTCTAGAGTTGTTTTGTTTGTCTTTTTCTTTTGCTATGGCATGAAATACTAATAACAAGTGAATCTAATATAGGGAGTTATTGAAAAATCATGTCTTTTTACCCCCTAACCTTAATATTAACTTTTAACAAGCCGTATGTATGCTTCTAAATGGGTTTCAGCAGTATGCTAGCAAACTGAAGAGATGACAAAGGGAAGAAAAGATTTTTAAAGTCTCACTGTCCATTTCAGATATCTCAGAATTTCCAGGGTTTTTTTTTTTTTTCAGGTATCCGAAAGAGCTGAACAATAGCTGAAGCAGCAGTAAATAGAAGGGAAAAGAGTACAGTTAAAGCTACAATATTATAAGGAGATTGTAAGCCCCAGAGCCAAATATGTTTGCCACCACTACTCTGGACATAATATTGTCAGCATGAAGTCACAGAACACAGATCTTTGATTCACTTTGAGATGAAAGTCGCAAAAACAGAACTAAGCCTCACTCTTCAACGGGGCAAAAATAACTCAATATTTTGCCAAAATTCTCCTTGTTTCAATAAAGGATAATAAGGTCATGCCTAATAAAATAGAAACTGTTGAAATTCAGGAATTTTCAGTTTGATGTACTTGTTTTAGAGAAAGGAATTGTCCCTGAACTATAAGAGAAAGACCTCAAGTATCCCTCCCATGGACATGGTCTTAAGTACCAAACACAGAAAGCACCGCCAAATTGGAATCTTAGATTTGAGATGACCCAATTCATCTTCTTCCTCAGAGTATCTTTGTTACCTTGTTTGCTCCTTAAAGAGCTGAACTCTTATTAATTGAATGGCTTCTTGCCTTCAGACAGTTCTGTGGAGACTCAGGAAGGATGTGAAGTTCAGCTACCTAAACCCAAAGTTAGTACATCAGTCATTTTACGGTGACGACTTCCAGGGTGACTTTCAACACAGGCAAGAGAAAGGAGTGCTTGGAGTCTCTCAAACATTTTTGTCCTTGTGCATATCCCTGCTTTTTACAAAATTACAGGATATCCATTCTGATGCATAATCTAGAGGATTGTTACAGTCGTAGGTTGATTGCTAGTTTGTGCAATTATGAGTTTATGCTGTATGGTCTCAAAAGGAGAAATTTCTCCTCTTACCTAACATTCATAGATTCTAAGATATTAAATCAGTTTTGCTTTTAATAGAACTCCTGATGTTTTGGGGACATGGGGGGCTTATAAAAGATTTTGAATTTATTAAATCTAACATTATATGTAATGAACCATAGTAATAAAAGCCACCTTCAAAATAAATCTACGTATTTCATTCTGACCCTTCCTTCTGAATACAAGTGTCAGCAGTTTTGGTTGCGTAAGTTACTTGTCCTGAAATGTTGACAACTCCATGAAGCCAAGGAGATCAAGAAGCAAAGAGCTCCCAACCTCCAGCAGCAGCAACATTCACAGCCGCCTGTGCTAAACTGTCTCTGATTATGACCCGGAGAAGATTACGGGATCCCCATTCATCCCAAGAGACAAACCACCTTCACAAATTGTTTAAAGCCAAACCATTTCAAAGAAAGTATCAGGAGAACACAAAAGACTACCGTCATGAATGAGGATCCAGTAATCAGCCTGTGTAAACCCCTCTAAGAATCTTAATATCTGATTCAGCATATAAAACAAATGGAGACACTAAAATGAGTGAATTAGAAGTCACCAGTGGATCATCAAAAAAGCAAGAGAGTTCCAGAAGAACATCTACTTCTGCTTTATCGACTATGCCAAAACCTTTGACTGTGTGGATCACAATAAATTGTGTTAAATTCTGAAAGAGATGGGAATACCAGACCACCTGACCTGCCTCTTGAGAAACCTGTATGCAGGTCAGGAAGCAACAGTTAGAACTGGACATGGAACAATAGACTGGTTCCAAATAGGAAAAGGAGTACATCAAGGCTGTATATCGTCACCCTGCTTATTTAACTTAGATGCAGAGTATATCATGAGAAACGCTGGGCTGAGGAAGCACAAGCTGGAATCAAGATTGCCGGGAGAAATATCAATAACCTTAGATATGCAGTTGCTATGCTATGCTATGCTAAGTCACTTCAGTCGTGTCCAACTCTGTGCAACCCCATAGATGGCAGCCCACCAGGCTCCCCCATCCCTGGGATTCTCCAGGCAAGAATACTGGAGTGGGTTGCCATTTCCTTGTCCAGTGCATGAAAGTGAAAAGTGAAAGTGAAGTCGCTCTGTTGTGCCTGACTCTTAGCGACCCCATGGACTGCAGCCTACCAGGCTCCTCCATCCATGGGATTTTCCAGGCAAGAGTACTGGAGTGGGGTGCTATTGCCTTCTCTGATATGCAGATGACACCACCCTTATGGCAGAAAGTAAGGAAGAACTAAAGAGCCTCTTGATGAAAATGAAAGAGGAGAGTCAAAAAGTTGGCTTAAAGCTCAACATTCAGAAAACTAAGAACATGACATCTGGTCCCATCACTTCATGACCAATAAATGGAGAAACAGTGGAAACAGTGTCAGACTTTACACTTTTGGGCTCCAAAATCACTCCAGATGATGATTGTAGGCATGAAATTAAAAGACGCTTACTCCTTGGAAGGAAAGGTATGACAACATAGACAGCATATTAAAAAGCAGAGACATTTCTTTGTCAACAAAGGTCTGACTAGTCAAGGCTATGGTTTTTCCATTAGTCATGTATGGATGTGAGAGTTGGACTATAAAGAAGGCTGAGCGCTGAAGAATTAATGCTTTTGAACTGTGGTGTTGGAGAAGACTCTTGAGAGTCCCTTGGACAGCAAGGAGATCCAACCAGTCCATTCTATAATTAATTTTATTTTATTTTTAAACTTTACATAATTGTATTAGTTTTGCCAAATATCAAAATGAATCCACCACAGGTATACATGTGTTCCCCATCCTGAACCCTCCTCCCTCCTCCCTCCCCATACCATCCCTCTGGGTCGTCCCAGTGCACCAGCCCCAAGCATCCAGTATCGTGCATTGAACCTGGACTGGCATCTCGTTTCATACATGATATTTTACATGTTTCAATGCCATTCTCCCAAATCTTCCCACCCTCTCCCTCTCCCACAGAGTCCATAAGACTGTTCTATACATCAGTGTCTCTTTTGCTGTCTCACATACAGGGTTATCATTACCATCTTTCTAAATTCCATATATATGCGTTAGTATACTGTATTGGTGTTTTCCCTTCTGGCTTACTTCACTCTGTATAATAGGCTCCAGTTTCATCCACCTCATTAGAACTGATTCAAATGTATTCTTTTTAATGGCTGAGTAATACTCCATTGTGTATATGTACCATAGCTTTCTTATCCATTCATCTGCTGATGGACATCTAGGTTGCTTCCATGTCCTGGCTATTATAAACAGTGCTGCGATGAACATTGGGGTACACGTGTCTCTTTCCCTTCTGGTTTCCTCAGTGTGTATGCCCAGCAGTGGGATTGCTGGATCATAAGGCAGTTCTATTTCCAGTTTTTTAAGGAATCTCCACACTGTTCTCCACAGTGGCTGTACCAGTCTGCATTCCCACCAACAGTGTAAGAGGGTTCCCTTTTCTCCACACCCTCTCCAGCATTTATTATTTGTAGACTTTTGGATCGCAGCCATTCTGACTCAACCAGTCCATTCTAAAGGAGATCAGTCCTGGGTGTTCATTGGAAGGACTGATGCTGAAGCTGAAACTCCAATACTTTGGCCACCTGATGCGAAGAGATAACTCATTTGAAAAGACTGTGATGCTAGGAAAGATTGAGGGTGCGAGGAAAAGGGGACAACAGAGGATAAGATGGTTGGATGGCATCACCAACTCTTTGGACACGGGTTTGGGTAGACTCTGGGAGTTGGTGATGGACAAGGAGGCCTGGCATGCTGTGGTTCATGGGGTCACAGAGTCAGACACAACTGAGCGACTGAACTGAACTGAACTGAAGTAATTTATATTCTTCTAAAGTATTAGATGGTATGGTTGGTTGAATGGTAGGTATATGTGATATGCTGAAATTTATTTACACAGTTGTAGTATTTAAAAGAGCATATTTCCATGGGCTTCCCCAATGGTAAGGAAAGTGAAAGTCTTAGTTTCAGTCATGTCTGACCTTGTGAACCTATGGACTGTAGCCCACCAGGCTCTTCCGTCCATGAAATTTTCAAGGCAAGAATACAGAGTGGGTTGCCATTCCTTTCTGCAGGGGATCTTCCTGACCCAGGAATTGAACCCAGGTCCCATGCATGGCAGGCAGATTCTTTACCATCTGTGCAACCAAGAAGTCCATGAGTCGTAAAGACTCTGCCTGCAATGCAGGAGATATGGGAGACTTGTGTTCAATCCTTGGGGCAGGAAAATACCCTGGAGGAGGGCATGGGAACACACTCCAGTATTCTTGCCTGGAGAATCCCATGGACAGAGGAGCCTTTAGGGCTATAACAGTTCATGGGGTCACAAAGAGTCTCACCATACTTAAGTGACATATTTACATAGGAATAGGGTGAACTGTCTGTGGAAGCAGAATAGGGAGGCTGAAGAAAGATTCAGGCATATATGGAAACCTGATTTACGATAGAAGTAGCATTGCAGATGACATGTTTTTTGGCTCAAGCAATTTCTATAAGATATTGTAGCATACAGAGGTCTGTGTGATAGGTGTTCACTACAGCATTTTGCTAGTATAAAAGCGAAAGATTAGGAACAATCCAAATGTCTGTCGATAGTATAATTTTTAAATAAGTAATAAAATAATTCATTATATTAAATTATAAATAGAAAATAGAAAATTATACAGTGGTTTAGACAAAACAGGGAAAAACCAGTGCTTTTGTACACTACATCTGGGACTAATAGGTGGCTCAGACGGTAAAGAATCCGCCTGCACTGCGGGAGACCTGGGTTCAATCCCTGGGTTAGGAACATTCCCTGGAGAAGGGAATGGCTACCAACTCCAGTATTCTGGTCCCAAAGAGTCAGACACAACTGAGGAACTCTCACTGTCACTTGCTCTGGAAAGCAATTTGGTAATAACTATCACAATTTAAAATATGCAGATCCTATCAAACAACCTGATTAAAAATGGGTGGAAGAACTGAATAAACTTTTTTTTCAAAGGAAATGCAGACAGCAGACAAACACAGGAAAAGATGATCAACATCACTAATCATCTGGGAAATGCAAATCAAAACCATGATGAGATACCACCTCACACCTGCCAGAATGACTATCATTGAAAAGAATAGAAATTACAAATATTGGTGAGGATGTGGAGAAAACTGAACTCTCATATGCTGTTGGTGGGAATGTAAATTGGTGCAGCCACTGGTGAAAACAATATGGAGATTTCTCAAAAAACTAAAAATGGAACCACCATATCACCCAGCAATTCCACTCCTGGGTATATAGTTAAAAACAAAAATACTAATTTGAAAAGATACATGTACCCAAATGTTCATTCCAGCATTATTTATAGTAGCCAAAGTATAGAAGCAACCTCAATGTCCAACAGATGAATAGTAAAGACGATGTATATATAGACACACACAATGGAATATTGCTCAGCAATAAAAAAAGAATGAAATTTTGCCATCTGCAGCAGCATGGATGGACTTGGCATATTAAGTGAAGTAAGTCAGAAAGAGAAAGACAAATACTATATGGTATTTGTGAAATCTATTTCACTATATGTGAAATCTAAAAAGTACAACAAACTTGTGAATAAAACAAAAAAGATGCAGACTCACATATATAACACACTACTGGTTACCTCTGGGGAGAGGGAAGGGAAAAGAGGCAACATAGGGGTAGAAGAAAAAAACGGGGTTATTATGAGATTATATGAAATCATCCTTGTAAAACTTTTGAAAATTACAAAGCATTACAGAATTTAAAGAATCTTCCATTCAGTAAAAAATAAATAATTTTTTAAAAGGACAGGATATGAATGGATGAACAGAGGTGACTGGCTAGGTGTCTAATCAGAACACTGGCATTCCCTATGAAGAATCCTGCTGGCTACTCTGGATTGTGGAACAATGAAAACAGCAACTGCACTGACAGTAGGAAAAAAATGAATTATAAGTACTTTGGCATCTAAGAGAGAAGTGTGTGTCGGATCACCATTGGCTGTAATATTTTTGGTCAGTTACCTAGAAGTATCAGCAACATGTGAACTGTGAACTTCTAGATGTTCAAGCTGGTTTTAGAAAAGGCAGAAGAACCAGAGATCAAATTGCCAACATCCTCTGGATCATTGAAAAAGCAAGAGAGTTCCAGAAAAACATCTATTTCTGCTTTATTGACTATGCCAAATCCTTTGACTGTGCGGATCACAATAAACTGTGGAAAATTCTTCAAGAGATGGGAATACCAGACCACCTGACCTGCCTCTTGAGAAACCTGTATGCAGGTCAGGAAGCAACAGTTAGAACTGGACATGGAACAACAGACTGGTTCCAAATAGGAAAAGGAGTACGTCAAGGCTGTGTATTGTCACCCTGCTTATTTAACTTAGATGCAGAGTACATCATGAGAAACCACTGGGCTGGAAGAAGCACAAGCTGGAATCAAGATTGCGGGGAGAAATATCAATAACCTCAGATATGCAGATGACACCACCCTTATGGTAGAAAGTGAAGAGAAATTAAAGAGCCTCTTGATGAAAGTGAAAGAGGAGAGTGAAAAAGTTGGCTTAAATCTCAACATTCCGAAAACTAAGATCATGGCATCCAGTCCCATCACTTCATTGGAAATAGATGAGGAAACAGTGGAAACAGTGGCTGACTTTATTTGTCTGGGCTCCAAAATCACTGCAGATGGTGACTGCAGCCATGAAATTAAAAGACGCTTGCTCCTTGGAAGGAAAGTTATGACCAACCTAGACAGCATATTCAAAAGCAGAGACATTACTTTGTCAACAAAGGTCCGTCTAGTCAAGGCTACGGTTTTTCCAGTAGTCATGTATGGATGTGAGAGTTGGACTGTAAAGAAAGCTGAGCACTGAAGAATTGATGCTTTTGAACTGTGGTGTTGGAGAAGACTCTTGAGAGTCCCTTGGACGGCAAGGAGATCCAACAAGTCCATCCTAAAGGAGATCAGTCCTGGGTATTCATGGAGGTACTGATGTTGAAGCTGAAACTCCAATACTTTGGCCACCTCGTGTGGAGAGCTGACTCATTTGAAAAGACCCTGACGCTGGGAAAGAATGAGGGCAGGAGGAGAAGGGGACGACAGAGGATGAGATGGCTGGATGGCATCACTGACTCAATGGACATGGGTTTGGGTGGACTCTGGGAGTTGGTGATGGACAGGGAGGCCTGCGTACTGCGGTTCATGAGGTCGCAAAGAGTCGGACACGACTGAGCGACTGAACTGAACTGATCAGAAGTATTACACTTTTCTCTATTAATGAGATTTTTTTGTTAATTGTGTTTATTTTTCACACATTTACTGACTCCCTTGTATATTGTATCTCTTGTTTTTTTTGTCTTGCTCCTCTCATAGCCTGTTCTTCACACAGTGCCCATGTGAACATACTAACATGTTCAACCACAATTATATGATATTATATCGTATATCATCACATTATTTTGCATCTAAAAATAAACTATCCAAATCTTACAATGTAGAAAATCCATATATTAGAATCCCTTTATAAACCTTTGAACATCTGAAGGGAATGCACCCAGGTTGAAATTTCTTTTTTGCTGCAAAATAAGGCAAAATTGAAATAAACTTACATGTCTATCAGTGGGAGAGTTGCTAAATAAATCATGGAATACAGTCAAGCAATTTCTTTAAAAAAAAGATAGGAAAAATTTCCAGTAATGGCAGTGGAACAAAGTGATTATGTAAACCCTCCTATGGTTAACATTTACAGCCTCTGGACCAAATATTTTTTAAAACCCATCTTCAAGTGCTTGGAAACATCCAAAGTAGGTAGAAACCACTAGGAATATACTAGACCTGGGTGTTGGTATACCCTTCTCTGCTATTTGAATTTAGACCAAGTGCAAAATAATTTTTTAAAACTTCCAATACAATATTGTAAAGTTAAAAAAAAAAACTTCAAATAGTTAACTTTCAGTATGCTTTATGTGTATTAAAATGAAACTTTAAAAATTTCAAATGTCTACTACATAGCTTTTTAGATTATTAGGCATGTTTTTACTTTTAGAATTAAAAGTATACCTATCATTTCCTAGTAGATTGTTTTGCTCTATTTGGGTTAAGTATTTAATGATTCATTCAATCTCAGAAAATATTTATGGGTTGTCTAACATGTGACCAAACCTTCTTCTAATGCTGGTACAATAGTCATCAAGACAGAGAAGCTCTCTGCTCACTTGGGGTTTACCTTGTAAAGAACTGTCTTACTTAATAGAAACTTGTAAGCATAAAGTATATATTTATCTAAAGTTATCATTTGAGAGAAGAACGAAAAAAAAAAAAAAATGAGGAAAAGGATAAGCAAGAATCCTGTTTCTGTATATACATTAAAATCCCTAATATTAGAGGGAGTCTTAGTAGTTTTCAATCTTTTTACATGAGGATTTTGATAAATATACTGTATTCTTTTTGATTAATTTTTAGGATATATCAACATTTTAATCTTCCATTTTTTTCAGTCATTTTAAAAATTAGTGGATTATAGATGTGTAATTTACTAGAGAATTTTTGTTTGGATTTGTCCTTTATGTTGAGAGAGCTTGTGGAGGAATATGTCAACTTTTACATAAATATGACAGGTGTGTATTGTGAAATGGAATTTATTTGGCTTTCTTTTGCGTTCATCCATTCTTCTATAACCTGTAGGTAATATGTTGGTTATTTTTATACCATGAACAATTTTTTAAGGCAGGAGAATTAGAAACTTTTTCTGATGTAGTTAATAATCCTTAACATCATGAAAGTTTTTATATGATTTTTATTACTAAACCTCTATGATTTTGTTCATTGCATTTATTATTAATACACTAAAATTATCCTAATAAAAAAATCTCTGACTCAGCAGATAGACCAAGTCAAATTTAAGTTTCAACAGTATCAAATATTCCTTAAAATACCCCTTTCCCAGGAACGTTCTCTTAATTTTAGGATATTGTGTATGTCCTCACTTATTTCTTGTCCCAGGTAAACTTAGGCCTGGTGTAATTATGCTGTTTTTCCCTACTATGTTTTTCTGTTGTTTTTTGCATCTGTTATGTTTTATGATATTTGTGGATGTCTTGTCTGTATATTCATTAAGAAATGATATTTTAAATACTATTTTATATTTTCTGAAATCACTCTGATCAAGTTTACGGTATTTTCCAGTAGCTGAATATCAACATCAATTATAAAATTGTAACAATTGTCATTTCATCTTAGATGATAGACTAAAAATAGTGACTGCACTATATCTGAGTTTAAAGCACTGTTTGATTTTCTGAATCAGCATCTGAAAAGTTTTGTCTAGTGGGCTTCAGTGGCATACTATTCTTTATCCCTCAACTAAGTATATTCTTTTTTCTTTCTCTCTCTTTCTTTAAAAAAATATCAACAGCTTGACCAAGTCATCCGCCAAAGAAGCCTGTCCAGTTTGGAACTGTTCCTGTCCTGTGCTCAGAAACAGTTAAGTGCTTTAATAGCTACAGAACCAGTTGACATTGAATAAAGAAAACGTGACAAGCTAACCCACACTGGCAATGGATAAATCATTAGACCTCTAAAATACATGCTCTGAATTATAAAGATGTTTTTGTTTTCTTTCCAAACCTTGGAAAATCGGTTTCCACTTCAAGGATAAACTAAAACAATATTTAGAAGAACAAGAGATCTAATTTATTTTCTTTTATTTTCTCCTTTATGTTTAATGTTATTTTATTAGTAGCAATAGTAGCAGCAGCATACAGTATGATGTGCCCTCAAAACCATTGAAAATTACCAAATTTAATTAAATAAACTTTACAGCTTCTGGCGGCCGGTCACACTGTATTTGGCAAAAATAGTAAATATCTTTACTTAGCATTTCACAGTGACTCCAGATGAGATTCTAGAATGTCATCATACATTTATTTGATTTTGAGGATATAAATAGCATGGTTTTCAATGTCACCTTTTTATCTGTGTAACTTCGCTATAAAGCATGGATATGCCAGAGAATCATTCTGATATTACCAACCTCTTCTATAGTGGGATCCACATATTGTCATTGGTAGCAATTAAAAACACTGAAGATTATTAAATTAATTCAACTTTGATCTTATGTACCACCTAAAAGAATATATATGTATAATATGCTTATCTCCTATTTCTGTTCTTCACAGTCACTATGAATCAATAAAATCTTTTTTCTTAAAAATCACACCATGAACTTAATCTCTAGAAAGAGAATATAACTCAGGGAATGTATATTCCCTCTTATATATAAATATAATGGAATCAGGTTCAAATATGAGATGTGAAATCGTTTCCCAGTACTTCAGGATGTACTTAATTCATGAGCAGTGTGCTTCAGTGCAAAATCATGAGGTTTTTGTTTTCTCTTTTGACATCAAAACTAAAATATCATTGAAAATGTTTGCAAACATTTTTGTTTTGTTTCCTGAAATGCTCCTACTTTCATTGGCTTTGTACTTTTCTGGGATTTCTTGGTGTAATAAAGAGAGCTTCAAATATTATTTGGTTATTGTTGTTTTTAATACTTTAAAGTTTTTTCTTTAATTTTTTTTCTAAGTCTAACTTCTACATCTATGGATGATGATGTTTTTACCTTATACCTACACACCAAGAATCTTTAACAAGGGCTTATTTTACCAAGGGCTTCCCTGGTGGCTCAATAATACTTACCAAGGGCTTCTCTTGGCTCAGATGGTAAAGAATCCACCTACAATGTGGGAGACCTGGGTTTGATCCCTGGGTTGGGAAGATCCCCCGGAGGAGGGCATGGCAACCCAACCCAGTATTCTTGCCTGGAGAATCCCAGTAGACAGAGGAGCCTGGAGGACTGCAGTACATGGGGATGCCAACGGTCGGACAGTACTGAGTGACTTTTACTTCACTTCAAGAATCTTTAAATTGTTCATGACTATTTAGTTGTTTTATCTTACAAATTTAAATAAGAAACTAAGGCAAGCAGGCCACTGATTTGAAATGAAGCACAGTTAAAAAGGGGAGAAAGGGCTTTTAATCTAAAAACAAGTCAATAAAACAATGTTATGGTCATGTTTAAAATCAGTTTACTCTGTCATCAAATTTAAAAGGATAGGATATTTTATGAGTTACTCAGATACGAGTTCAATGAAAATGAAGCATAGAAGGTCGTTGAAACTAAGATCCAGAGATAGAGGGTGTAGCAAGAGAATATAATCATCTCCACCTCTCTTTCTATCCCAACCAGCACAGAATGATTTTTTTGTTCTTCCATTTGGAGTTCTAGTTTTGCTCTTGATGTAGACTAATTATTGTCTGAAGTAATTTGGAACAAATTGATACTGATCAGTCTCTGAATATTTTCAGAACACGCACCATGCACAATAATAAATTCTTAGATTGCTGCAATATTTTTATCCCATGAAGTTGTCCTTAAAGATAACTGAGAATAATCATCTGGACATAGTTCTATTTAATACATTTATCCTTCCAAACTGAATTAGCTAATAATCTGTTTCAGTGATATTCAATTACAGGTTTCCACATTTAGAACTGTATTCTCTTTTTGTTCTGGTTATCAGAAGGGCATAAACCATGTCAGGTAGCATTCACTAAGAGAATTAGACTTAAACATTTAAATCTAATGCTTACAGTTTAATTTCTCACAATTTAAGCATTGTGCTGTTGTTAGGGGAAGCACACTGACTGAAACCGCCCACCCTGGCCAGGCACCAGAGTAACCATTTGCATGAGTTGTTTTGACAGGAGGTCCTGGTAAGGAACATGGAACTAATAAACCATCAACCAGAAGAGCTTGGGAAAGGTCAAAAGGAGACACCACATGTCAGACCACCTCCCAGAATCCTTCTCCCTGGCATCCATGTAGACTGAACAAGGCATGCACCATCAGGGAGGACTCTGAGTCAGAATGACTGGCTGAAGACAACCCAGAAACTAATCCCATCACCACAAAGCACAAGACTGCTATGTGGCGGAGCAGTTCTCCTACGTTCCCTTACCCTACTGCTCTCCGCCCGGGCCCCCAGTAAAATTGGGGATTTTATTCCCAACGAAATCTCTTGCTTTTATATATGTCAGCACATATATCTCCCCAGAAAATTCATTTCTGAGTGTTAGACAAGAGCCCAGTTTCAGGCCCTTGAAGGGGGTCCCCCTCCCTGCAACACTGTGACCAAAGATAAGAGATTCTCCCTGATACGTGAGCTGAAAGTCTCAAAGTAGTCAAATGTTTTGTATCTAAAACTCTCCCCTCCTATTATATAATTTCCTAACCACTTTTTGTAGCATTTCCTACCTTTATGTCTAGGTGAATAAAGCACCATCTTGAAAGACTATGGGTAAGAGAGTAATTAGATTTTTTGAGTGACATAGCACTGTCAAATTGTGACTCCATTTTTAGTAACATGCTTGAGGGTTCATTATTAGAAGAGTTATTTCCTCAAAAAACAAATGAGTATCTGCTTTGAACCAAGTATTTTCACATTATTATCTCAATACCCCTGTGAAGTTGAAATAACCCTGTGTAGGAGATGATATATCCATGTTGATTAGTGTAGAAGATTAGGTATTTAATTGCCCATGAGGACCAGGTAGAGTTGGGGGGGATTCAACCCCGGATCTTTCAACAGGTAGTTTTATTCTTTCTAGTATAAAATTGCAGATGCCTAACATCTCTTAGAACTGGACATGGAACAACAGACTGGTTCAAAATAGGAAAAGGAGTACGTCAAGGCTGTATATTGTCACCCTGCTTATTTAACTTCGATGCAGAGTACATCATGAGAAACGCTGGGCTGGAAGAAGCACAAGCTGGAATCAAGATTGCAGGGAGAAATATCAAGAACCTCAGATATGCAGATGACACCACCCTTATGGCAGAAAGTGAAGAGGAATTAAAGAGCCTTCTGATGAAAGTGAAAGAGGAGAGTGAAAAAGTTGGCTTAAAGCTCAACATTCAGAAAACAAAGATCATGGCACCTGGTCCCATCTGCTGCTGCTAAGTCACTTCAGTCGTGTCCGACTCTGTGCGACCCCACAGACGGCAGCCCACCAGGCTCCACCATCCCTGGGATTCTCCAGGCAAGAACACTGGAGTGGGTTGCCATTTCCTTCTCCAGTGAATGAAAGTGAAAGTGAAGTCACTCAGTCGTGTCCGACTCTTAGCGACCCCATGGACTGCAGCCTACCAGGCTCCTCTGTCCATGGGATTTTCCAGGCAAGAGTGCTGGAGTGGGGTGCCATCGCCTTCTCCACTGGTCCCATCACTTCATGGGAAATAGATGGGGAAACAGTGGAAACAGTGGCTGACTTTATTTTGGGGGGCTCCAAGATCACTGCAGATGGTGATTGAAGGCATGAAATTAAAAGACGCTTACTCCTTGGAAGGAAAGTTAGGACCAACCTAGACAGCATATTCAAAAGCAGAGACATTACTTTGTCAACAAAGGTCTGTCTAGTCAAAACTATGGTTTTTGCAGTAGTCATGTATGGATGTGAGAGTTGGACTGTGAAGAAAGCTGGGCGCTGAAGAATTGATGCTTTTGAACTGTTGTGTTGGAGAAGACTCTTGAGAGTCCCTTGGACGGCAAGGAGATCCAACCAGTCCATCCTAAAGGAGATCAGTCCTGGGTGTTCATTGGAAGGACTGATGCTAAAGCTGAAACTACAGTACTTTGGCCACCTGATGTGAAGAGTTGACTCATTGGAAAAGACTCTGCTGCTGGGAGGGATTGGGGGCAGGAGGAGAAGGGGACAACAGAGGATGAGATGACTGGATGGCATCACCGACTCAATGGACGTGAAGTTTGAGTGAACTCCGGGGGTTGGTGATGGACAGGGAGGCCTGGCGTGCTGTGATTCATGGAGTTGCAAAGAGTCGGACATG
This sequence comes from Bos indicus, assembly GCF_029378745.1. Classification (NCBI taxonomy): domain Eukaryota; kingdom Metazoa; phylum Chordata; class Mammalia; order Artiodactyla; family Bovidae; genus Bos; species Bos indicus. Next base: position 81,172,230 of record NC_091764.1, on the reverse strand, counting down.
ACTGAGCGACTGAACTGAACTGAACATCTCTCCATGAGAAATTATCTGGAAATATTTATCCAAATAGTCATCACATGACTTTAATCTTTAAAGAAGGAGACTAACCCCCTTTTATAAGCCTAGTTAGAATTCAAGCCCTGCCACATTCTAACTGTGGAACATTGGACAAGTTGCCTAGCCAAATGGAGTCTGTGTTTTCTCATTTGTGAGGTGAAAATAGTGAGTTTAATAGACTTAAAAAAAAAAAAAAAATTAAGCTTGTAAAATGCCCCATAGAGTAGACCTCATTGGTATGGCCTCCAGTTCACAATAAGCCCCCTTTCTCTGGGAACTGCCCACAAAACACAGGTGCAGTTGCCCACAAGCAACTGGCTAAACAATATTATTCTGCCCCTCTGACACTGACTGGCTGGTCCGTAGTCGAAGACCAAAACTGGGCCTCTTGTGAAAAGTCATGTACTGAGGTATTTCAACTATTTTACCCTAGGGGGCAAGACAGGAACTCTACTTCTGAGGGCAGAAGTCCCCTGATCACTGTCTTTCCTGAGTCTTGGATTCTTTGAGCTACCCAAATATTCTTCCAATATGCCAGCACCACTTACTTTTTTCCCTTAAGCTAGCCAGAGCCAGTTTTTATTACATGCAACCAATAAAGTATTAACCAAAGCAGTTCAGCACAGAGCCCAGCTCATAATCCCTGGATACCTGGCACTTATAAATTCTTCATTTCCTCCACCATACTAATTCTCATCCAAAATGGGAACATTCTTTGATTTATTTTAAGGAATGTTAAAAATATAACTGAACCAAAGCCCCTATTGTCTAATAAAGCCAAGTAAATCACAGATACCTAAAACTGTGAACAAACAGTGCCCTATTTAGAAGTTCTCTGTCTCTCAGAATCTGGAATAGAGGTTTAAACTCAGCCTCGCTAAATGCTGATTCATGTTGCAGTTCAGTGAAGCCTTACTCAGTAATTGCTTTGAAATCAAAACCAGAACAGTGTCCGTATGATTGATATCATTCTGCACTGAGTCAGGTATCTACAATTATAACTTTTTTCTGACAGTTATACTGACTGGAATCAGAAAATGCTTAATATGCTTTAAAGAACGACAAAAGAATTACTCATTCGCTAAATTAAAATGTCTTTGCATAATAAATTCTGAATAAGAAAAAAGATATGTAAATACCTGGAAGACATTTATAAAACTATAAGAGAAAAACTGGAGTTATTGAATCTAAGCACTTAGCCCCTAGTCTTCTGTTTACATACCAGTAAACAACTCTGCTAAGTCTCCAGACTACTCAGAGGAGCAAGAAGCCAAAATAATAGTTCTTAGGATGGGAACTGGATTTATATGATCGCACTGAAAATATAATTTTGTCAAAACTTTATCTCTAGAGATTAAATTGTAATTTCCTATGGAGTACATATAGAATGAAATCATATTTTGTGTTTGTTGTTGTTTAGTCGCTAAGTCATGTCCGACTCTGTGACCCCATGGCCCCGCTGTCCATGTAATTTTCCAGGCAAGAATACCAGAGGAGATTGCAGTTTCCCTTTCCAGGTGATCTTCCCAACCCAGAGTTGAACTCGCATCTCCTGCATTGGCAGGTGGATTCTTAGACTGCTGAGCCATCAGGGAAGCCCATGGAGTACGTACAGAATTTAATAATATTTTGTGTTAGTTATCACTTATAATTAATAATATATGTTCTTATTTGTTTTATACATATCTTTCTGAAGGAAGAGCCCACATCTATCTTGTTTATTATATCCTGAAGGAATTTCCTGGTACTTAGCCTGTGTGTGAACTTGGTATATAGTAGTGAGTTCATAAATAATTGATCAGTTATTCCACTAGTAATAAATTAAACGAGCTAATAGAGTCTGAGTGTTAATTTAAAGGAATAACTAAAATTGCTGTGGTACAATAAGAAATGAGGTCCTATGAGAAAGTTAAAGAACTGTCATAAAACAGTAACCTGCCTTTTGAACACTTTAAAATGAACCTGCATTTCCAAGTGCTACATGGGATAACTAAATCACAGCTACTAGAATGCTACTAAATTGATGTGCTACCCAAATTTACAAGATCCCCTAAGAGTATAAGTAGGGACTGTGCTATGCTTAGTCGCTTAGTCGTGACTGACTCTTTGTGACGTCATGGACTGTAGCCTGCCAGGCTCCTCTGTCCATGGGGATTCTCCAGGCAAGAATACTGAACTGGGTTTCCATGCCCTCCTCCAAGGAATCTTTTCAACCCAGGGATGGAACTCAGATAACCCGCATTGTAGGTGGATTGTTTATGGTCTAAGCCACAGGGAAGCCCAAGAATATTGAAGTGGGTAGCCTATCCCTTCTCCAGGGGGTCTTCCCAATCCAGGAATTGAAACAGGATCTCCTATATTGCAGGCTGATTCTTTACCAGCTGAGCTACCAGGGAAGCCATATGAAAAATTATTTGTCAAATAATTTCTTAGAGTACCAAGCTATACCTGTCCTCCCAGTATTGGGAGTGAGCTATAAATACTAGATTCACTGGTCCTGGTCTATCAGGTTTCAGCTACAATAGGAGGGAGGAAGAAAAGTTAGAGAAGGGATTGTATGCACAGGATTTTAGAGTCAAGAATAGGAGATACTGAGGACCCAGCAGGAGCTGGGGACAGGTGAAGAGAGAGTTTAGGGATCAGGTCAGAAGTAGGAATATTCAGAACAATGTGTGAATCCTGGTGTTAATGAATGCTGAAGGATATCTAATAGGCTTTTAGACTCCCACTCTGACTCAACTGTGGTGCAAACTAGTCTTTTATTTTTGAGAAATACACAGAGATCAAGGAACAAAATCATTCAAAAGATAGGAAAATGACTCAGTCCTGGCAAAGATTCAGTTCTCAAAAGTCTGGAAGCTGATTTAAAAAGAAATAACTGAAGCTACAGAATGAACAAATCACTGGCTTAACAAGTTCATATACTGAAGCAGATTATAGAAAATGTCTTGTGGCAAGATGTAATAAATTTTGAGTTTTTGCTGTTTTGTGTAGGTATTCTTTTCTAAAAATGTTAGATCCACCAAATACTGTGAAACATACTACCTTTATGAAATATACTTTTCTGTAATTCTCTGTATCTTTCTTTTTGTTTGCTTTCCATAACTTCTAAAAATGTAAAGATTTATAGATTTATTAAAAAATATATAACGGATGCAAGTAGTACAATTTTAGTAATTATCTCAGTGAGCTGTTTTTCAGAATTAATTCTACATTATAATTTTACAGGCAAACTGTATGTTTTTTTGTTCATGGCTTTTTATGTAGCTAAGAATAATAACACACTTTATTTTTCTTATAATTTTTCTTTTTTCTCATAAAGCAAGTCATAGACTTTTACACTTTGTATCAAATCAAAACTGACATTGGCAGCAGTTTTATAAAATGACATAATAGGTAGAAATATCAAATCAGAATTTTTTAGAGAACTCCAGTCCTAGCTTCCAAGAAATCCAGATAACCAGCTACAGTTATTGATAAGAGACATGTTCTCTTTTATATGAATTAAATTCAGAGTGTCACAGAGATTCTACCTTGGTAACGCTGGCAGTTCCCCACATGAATTCTTGTGCTCAGAAATGTCTGTATTCCTTAGAAATTGAAAGGCACATTCTCTATTACACATGTTAAGTAATCTAAAGCCTGAAAATTCTATATAACCCATAATGCAGTGTTATATAGACCTTAATCTTAAATGTAATGGGGCTGATGCTCTCATTTCTTTATTCTCTCTCTGTTTCTCTTCTGATTCCACAGCTTTGCTACTTGCCATAGGCTAAAAGATCATTGACTTTTAAGTCCGATCTTATATCCATCTGCCTGATTAATGCGGTACCCAACATGCCAAACCAGTGCTCTTCATCACCACCTCACCCTGCCAACCGGAGATCTTTCTCTGTCTTCTGTAATATTTCCCATCTCAATAAGTGTACCATCCTTCCCCATTTCTCTCTTTTATCTCTTACTCCCTACTTCAAATTTAGTCCTGTCAGCTGTACTCCAAGACTTTTCCTGAATTCACCTACTTTTTTCCATTCATTCTCACAACTGCCTCGCAAACCAAAGCCTTTGTCATCTTAGTCGTGTCCCACTCTTGGCAACCCCATGGATTGCAGCACCCCAGGCTTCCCTGTCCTTCACACTGCTTTTGAAATAGTCTGCTCAGTGAGTCCTTATTTTCATTCTTGGTCTCAAATCATCAGTTCTCCACATTACAGTTAATGATTTCCTAAAGCCTAAATTTATGGAACCAGCTAATGTGTCTATGGGAAAATACATTCATAATTTTACTCTGGATGCTAGGAACATATACAAAAGTAGTAAATAGTTTCAAATCATCGGCAGTGGTTTCAATCACTGGGGCAGGGATACTAACATGATCAAGTGTAGGTGGTGAACGTATGATTGGGCTGAAGAAAAGGAGAAAGTGGTAAATGAATGGTTGAGACTTGTAAGTGTGCAATGAGTATGTATATACTTTGGGGATCCAACTCATTCTTTTTCACATCCTTTCCTTCTATATGGCTTCAGTTTGACCTGCTTCTCTACAATTATTAACTTTTCTATACCAAAATGTTTCTCCTTAAAGATTGACAATGGAATAGAACTCAACATTAAAATATCCGTGATCTCTTACAGTCTCCACCTGTCTGGCAGGGGAGGTGGTTGGGGGTGGTTCAAGCACATTGCATGCACTTTATCACTATTAACATCAGCTCCATCTCAGATCATCAGACATCAGATCCTGGAGGTTGGGGACCCCTGTCTTATATAATCCTTTTCAAGATTGGTTAGGGATTTTATCCACAGTGGTGGGAAAAGTGGAAGCAAAATATATTCCTTTCCCCCTACCCCCCAGTGGTGAATGTTTTCATCCAGTGCTGTGTGTACTACAAAGGAACATGCAGTTTCAGGCCATTCTGGGCATTTTCTATTTTAGCGCTGGCTTGCAGTATGAAGGACCAACATTTTCTCAACCTTCATTAGCTACCTTCTGGGGATAAGAGACAGAGGCTTCTCAGCCCTCATGAAAAGTTCACTGTCTCTTCTTGCCATGTGGCACCACCAATCCTGCCATTATGATGAACAAGTAACAAGGTCGGAAACTCAAGTAAGATGGGGGCCTGGGATTGTAAGAATGGAGGAAATAGCAAAATTCAAGAAATTCCAAACAGGAGCACCCTGTCCTTTTCTAATTACCTGTTCTAATTATTACCTATTCAATTGACTAACAGAAATACTTGAGAAGTAGAATGTATCAGGTACCCTCTGGGCAATTAAGCTTGCTTCAACATGCTGAGATCACTGTCAGGTGGCCATACTTCTTTCCTTTATGAAATAGAGGACATGGGACCACATAAGACCCCAAGGTTGGAGCAACTCCATGAAATAGTCAAAACAAGGAGTGGGAATAAAAGCATGAGATGGTCTTCAATTTTACATTTTGTGCTCTAAGTATTTTTGCATATTTCTTTCTCTTGAAAAATAAGAAAGTAAGAGGAAGATAATATCTTAGTATGCTCAATGTGAAAGAAAAATAATCTGGGGCTTTTACCATTAATCATGTAGCAGTGCCTCTGGATAGAACTTTCTGAGATGAGGGGAACTTTCTATATATGCCTTATGTCATATAGTAAACCACTAGCTGTAGGTGAGTACTGAACACTTAAAATGTAGTTTGTGTGACTGAGGAAATTAATTTTTAAATTTAATTTAGTTTAAATTTATACAGCCACATGTGACTAGTAGACACCATATTGTGCATTGTGAATCTAGAGATTTTCTTGCCAGGGAAGAGGCAGTGATGAGATTTGTTACCCTTGATCTTCAACACAGTCAAACTTGTTTGCTTCCACCCATCTTAAGATTAGTGTGGGGACTGAGCAGGTCAAGAGTTCAAATGCATGTGAAATTCTTTAAGGAAAGATATCTCACCAACAGAAGGCTGAGAAGGCAGTGCTGTTGATGTGTTTAATTTTATCATGACTAAAGAGTAAAAGACCTACTAAGTCAGAATAACCCTCTGACTTACTATGACTCTCAGAGCTAAGAGCATTTCTAGTTTAGTGCCTGCGAAGAAGAGCCATTTATCTTTGGCCAAAGTAATCCAAAAAATCAGAAACTCACCTCCTAGATTTGAGGAAATACTTTAAATTCAGTCTTGGTTTGCTTTTGAGAGGGACTTGGAGGATCAATATAACTTTAATTTTTTAAATTAAGCAGAAATTGAATAATGTCATTATTCAATCAATTTAGAATAATTCAATTTACTCATCGTTCATAATTTAATACTAAGGATTCAGACTTCCAAAAAGATTTTTAATTAATAAAAATAATGTCTAATTAGTTATGTCTTGCAAGAATATTTTATATACAGTTTTTCCCCAGTAATTGAATTTGTTGAGAAATAGCTTGTCATTTAAAAAATAAATGCACTGAGCTCCTACTATGCGTCATGCATTGTGCTTGGCAAATACAGCTAATTAATGGTCTTAACAGTGCTTTTTTAGGAGGGGAAAATAAGGCTGAGAATGGGTCAGTAACTCAGCAGTGATCATGGCTTGACAAGCACCACTTCATAAGGTGTAAAGCCAGATTCTAGCCCATGTCTACCTGATGACAAGTCCATGCTTATCAGAAGGCAAAACAGTTCCTTCTGCCAGTGACATGCACCTATTTTATTTAACCAAGCTACTCAGTCTGTTTAGGTTCACTTTTGTGATGTGTCTCCCACCAAAGGACGCTGATGATCTTGAAGAATTTACAAATTCCAGGCTTAGCTTCTTGGTAACCAGATTGCACTGACTGATGCATGCATCATCACACCTGGCACTAAACCCTGTAGCTTACTGGAGTGCCAGGGTTTCTGCTAATGGGGCAAAGTTATGGGGAAATCATTTCCCTTCTAAGCCAAATTCCATTTAATTGCTTGTGTTTACCTGGTGGGAAAAGGTTTACATTCCACAGCTCAAGCAAATCAATACTGCAATTTAGCCTGGAGTTACATTAGCTAAATGACAAGAATATAAAGTCAAGAGATCAACTTCTACAGTATTGGCTAATATAATGTAACAATAAAGAGTCTGCCAAAAGATTAATCTTCTCCCAAGCTCTAATCAATTCTTAAGGGAAACTGTCAGTCCAAATCAATAAGAACTTGCTGGTATGATGAGCATTATAACCTTACATTTTCAGAGAAGGAAATAGAAAAGGTTTGAATAAAGTAATTTAATTCTCTTCTAAATCTTAGTCATAGAGCACAAAACAGAGTCAAGAACCACTAGCTCCTTTTCTCAAATTTTACCTATTATTTGAAATTGATACAGCTCTCCAGTGATATTAACATCAGAAATTACATCACATGTTAAGTAATTTGGGAATAGACGAGAGAGAATTGTTTCCATTGCAAACCTTTAATGAGAAGGTTTGTATTCTTCCCTTTCATAAATTAGCACAGGTTGTGCAGGATGGAGCCTGGATGTGTGGGTTCAATTCTCAGGTCCATCATTTACCAACTTAGTATTGAACCTGTTTTCTGCCTCAGTTTCCTCAGTTTTAGACTAGAAGTCACTTCGTAAGCCTGTTAGGTTAATGTGTAAAGCCATTAAAATATTGTGTGGCCCATATTTCAGAGTTTATCTTCTGTATTCATAAAGAATAAAATTGCTATTTTTATTATCTTTAAAACTTTTTGTTATTATTTTTGTTAATGTTTTTCTTATTGATTGAATGTCATTTTTTTAGCTTTTAAAAATACTTGCTTTATTTTGACCCATTTGTTCTGATTCATGGTTTTTCTCTTCTGTCAAACCATGTCTTCATTTATTTGAAACAGATTTATGATCTGTCATCTTTCAGCCACATGTCCCAGTAGTTTCCAAGTAAGAAGCTTAGAATCCTGTAAATGTCTTCAGAGAGGGTGAAGATAATGCTTTCCCAAATGATTTTTTTCCCAGGGGCAGCAAAAATTTTGAGAATTCTAAAACACTCTTTCCTTCAACAGTTATCTAAAATTAAGCCATGTACATCTGACTGCCATGCAACCTCCAAATGTCAATGTTGTGATTGTCTCAGGTATGTTTACCTTCAACAGACTTAGCCCCTCCTCCTCCTTCTCCTCCTCCTCCCCTAGTCTGCTGAATTCCTGTTTGCTGTGAAGAGTGGTGACAAACACTAATCTGAACTAGACCACATTCAGATGAAGTCAGATGGAGGACTTGGCCTCACACCAAACCTTAAAGCAGAGGGGAAGGGTGGAAACTGCTGTCTTGTAAATAGCGAGCCACCCAGTGCGTAAGCCCTGAAAACATGTAAATAACACTACGTCTCATATGCTTTAATTCTCAGTTTTGTTATGCTACCTTTGCCAGCTAGTTTAACTGAGTATGATTTGCAATGTTATTTTATTGAACATTTTCTGACAATTTGAATACAGCTTTGAATGCAGTGTTAAATCCTCTTCTGGCTCAGCAGACTGCAAAATTGCACGCTCTGTCTACGCATCAAATCCCAGGTCTGGAGGGGATTTCAGACTTGACCTAGTTCAGCACATCCAGAAAACACTGCATTTGAACTTTCTTATAACAGATGGTATCTCAAACTATGCTAAATGACATCCATATAAGAAGATTAATTATATTAAAGACTTTCTCACAAAGGTTAACATTAAGCTTGGCTTCTGTTTCTGATAAATTCATACAATTTTGTATTCTTGTTTAAGGATCGCTAGCCAATTCCAGTGTCTGGACCAGTAAGTTTAATCACCATTTTGTGACTAAGGAGGAAACTAAATATCATAAATTATGTTAACAATTTAGTTCTAAATTTTTTGTGTCAGCTTTATGTGTCAGGTTTGGGACTGGTCAATTTTTGTTAATCCATCAGGGATCCAGTGTTGGAAAAGTCCCAGAGAAAAGCTACTCTGAAGAGTTCTCAGAGAATCAACTCAATCCTGGCAGTCCTTTTATAGAGATTTTGAGATGACCAGAAACTACACTGGCATAATACCTAAAGCTTTGGCCTAACAGGAATTTAAATTATAACTACATTACATTATAATGTTTTTGTGAGAATTACATAAGAAAAAAAAATTGTATATGGTCAAAGGAAGGAAAATTTGCTTTAATCAATGCCCCAATGATTGAATAGCATATATTCAGTAACACAGTGAAGATTTACCTCAAAACCATTGGGCCTTCTATCCTCCTAGTTTCTATTATTATTTAAAATTATTTTTCAGTTATAAGTTGACAATGCTTTAAAATATTAAATATATGGCATTTTAAAATAAATTCACATTGATTTTAAACTTAGCTTTAGTTACATTTTTAATGTATTCAAATTGTAGAATACTTCATAATCAGCATCTAAGAGCTGTTCATTTCATTTATGATTCAATAGTCTCTTCATCAATCTATTTATTTTTTTAAGTTATTTTCCCCTTAAAAGAACCGAATTGCTGTGTTGTGTGTTTTCTTGGAAACCATTCAGGCTGTATGTGGAAACTTCTGTTCTTATTCTCTCCAGTTGTTCTCTGTTTCTGAGACAGAGGATGGGTTGTATTTCTCTAAGCCATGGCAGTTCAGTGAGGCACTGCTGAGATACTAATGAACGATGAGCAGAACTGAAGTGTATCATGTCCAAGCCAAAACATTCAATTACCGCTGCCAGACCCACCAGCCCAAAGCTTTCTTCCCCTGCTGAGTGACAGCGGAAGAGACCTTGTGTTGAAATGGTAGAGACACGAGATCAAAACAGCCTACATTGCTGAGTTGCCACAAGAAGGACAGTTGTTGGAGGAAACCTAAGCCCACACATGGTTTTAATTGAATGAGAAATTAACGTTTTTTTTATATGTTAAGTTGGAGATCTGGGAATTTTCTATTATCGCAGGAGAACTTGATCTATCTTAATACAACTAGAAAGAGATGAAACAAATCTCAGGATAAACTAACTTCCTTGGGATTCTTACTAATACCCATTTAGACCTTGTCTCAAAGAGATCAGTCAACTTCCACAACGACTGTTGGTTCAGTGTCTAATATTTCTAGTCACTACACAAGATACCTGTGAGAGAAAGATTGTGAGGATACAACCCCTTGACTTTAGATAATATAGAAGTACTTCCTAGGGTTTTGTTGAGCCATTCAATGTTGGGCAACTTTACTGGAAACATTTTTTTATTACCAAAAGAAATTTGTTAATCTGAAAATGGTGCATACATGCATTGTGTGTACACATCATACGTGCTTAACGCACTCAGTCTGCATGAATGTTTTAAACATAGGTGTATGTATATATTTGAAGGGGTAGCGGGGAGAGAGAAAAAGATATAAGGTGCCACATTCTTCAGTTGGTCTTTCACTAAATTCCAAAAGCCAGACGGAATAAATTTGTAATCAGTGTAATTGTGGTCTGCCTGACACGGTCTTGCACAGAATAAAAATGGTTCCCTGATAATATGGAAATCACATATTTCATTTCCAGCCAGTGTCTAACTGGTCATTTTGTTTGTTTTTTCTTTCTTTTGTAGAACAGATTGAAATTGTCTGAAATGAATTAGTGCAATAAAAAAAATAAACACATATATTTTACTATTACATTGTATGTGCTTATTCACTCGGTCGTGTCCAATTCTTTGCAACTCCACAGACTGTAGCCCACCAGGCTCCTCTGTGCATGGGATTCTCCAGGCATGAATACTGGAGTGGAGAACTTCCCAACCCAGGGATAAAATCCAGGTCTCCCTCATTGCAGGCAGATGCTTTACCATCTTGAGCCACCCGGGAAGCCAGTGTACATATTATGTACATACTATTATATTGTATGTACACTTAGTTGCAGTTTTTTGTCCTAAATTAAATGTAGATTTTATTGAATTACTATTAATGCCAAAGAACTGCTATTCAGTCACATAACTGTTTCATAGTTGCACCTTACCTTGCCTCTGACCTATTACCTATGCTACTGAGCAGTGACATACCCATCATATTCAGTTCAGTTCAGTTCAGTTCACAGAGTCATGTCTGACTCTGTGACCCCATGAATGACAGCACGCTAGGCCTCCCTGTCCATCACCAACTCCTGGAGTTCACTCAAACTCACGTCCATCGAGTCAGTGATGCCATCCAGCCATCTCATCCTCTATCGTCCCCTTCTCCCCCTTCCCCCAATCCCTCCCAGCATCAGGGTCTTTTCCAATGAGTCAACTCTTCACATGAGGTGGCCAAAATATTGGAGTTTCAGCTTCAGCATCATTCCTTCCAAAGAACACCCAGGACTGATCTCCTTTAGGATGGATTGGTTGAATCTCCTTGCAGTCCAAGGGACTCTCAAGAGTCTTCTCCAACACCACAGTTCAAAAGCATCAATTCTTCGGCACTCAGCTTTCTTCACAGTCCAACTCTCACATGACCACTGGAAAAACCATATCCTTGACTAGATGGACCTTTGTTGGCAAAGTAATGTCTCTGCTTTTCAATATACTATCTAGATTGGTCATAATTTTCCTTCCAAAGAGTAAGCATGTTTAAATTTCATGGCTGCAATCACCGTCTGCAGTGATTCACATAAGTAAAAATACTGGTTTGTGGGAAAGAAACTTACAGAAAATCTGACCTTAGCTTTTCTTTATTTAGTTGAATAATCTAGTTCTTGAAGTGATAATTAATGAAGAGATTATTATTAACATTTCTATTATCCTTTTCATGACTGTTTCTAAAAAACATGTATTTCAACCCTACAGTACCTCCTTCAAGTGGCTAATGGTGTTCTCATGTCACATATTAGAAAAGTAAGACTAACTAACTTATCTAAAACACACAGGTATCAAGTGAACAAACTATCATCCAAACTTGGATCAGTGCTCTGATAACATATGTCATCACATTTTTTAATATTAAAAAATCCTATTTGCAAATGTGCAGGCATGCTCAAGTCATGTCTGACTCATTGTAACCCCATGGTCTGTAGCCCACTAGGCTTCTCTTCCATGGGATTCTCCAGGCAAGAATACTGGAGTGGACTGCCATGCCCTCCTCCAGGGGATTTTCCCCACCCAGGGATTGAACCCAGGTCTCCTACATTGCAGGTGGACCCTTTACCATCTAAGCCACAAGGGTAGATTCCAGTTTGCTCTAGAAGTGCCTAAATAATCTCTAACAGCGCTTCTAGAACACTAATGATGGGTCACCTGCATCAGAGTCAGCTGGGGTACTTGCTAAAAATGCAGATTCCTGGTCCCCTACCTAAACTTTGAGTCAAAATTTTCTAAAGAAGGTTTCAGAAATTTTCATTTTTTACTTGTTTTCCAGATGACTCTAATACACAGTAAAGTTTGAGAATTGCTGAGACATACTTAGTCATTCCCAAACAACTGGGAGACTCTCTCAACCCTTACAGAAGTGACTGATTTTATCATAACACCTCAATAAGCTGCCTTATGTTTGACTACTTCACCTGTGTCAAGAATCAGAAAGTGAATGGTTTAGCTAGTAGGAGGGGACAAAGAGATGCAGTGGTAACCAAAAAGCAAGGGGTAACAAGAGGAATGTGTGTTAGTTGCTCAGTAGTGTCTGACTCTTGCAACCCTATGGACTGTAGCCCACCAGGCTCCTCTGTCCATGGGGGTTCTCCAGGCAAGAATACTGGAGTGGGTTGCCATCCCCTTCTCCAGTACTTTTTCTTAATTTGCAGAGTAATTTGAAGAAATGCTTAACATAAGTATACTAGTGGGTTAATTTTAAATATGACATTGAATGCTATCTTTAGGAAATATTAAGAAAGCCAAAATCTATAAATTTGGAGACTTATGCTAAGGAAAAATTTGAATATAAAAAATGAAACAGGTGGCTTGGAGTGGTGTAGTGTAGTTAGGCAAGCAGTTGTATACTGCTGGATGGAGAGAAGAGAAACAGACAAGTAGAGGGTGTGGAGAGTAGCATTTTAAGACAAAACACCGTCTTTACACACATTCTTTTAACCCAGGGTTAAGTGGTGGTATCCTGTTTTGCAGTTTCAAAGTTTGAGTCACAGAGAAGTTCCATGAATTGCCAAAGTTCAATCGGTTAGTCAATGGCAGAACCAACCATACTCCAGTAACTCCAAACCCACTGCTTTTCCACCCAATTATGTCGCATTTTCTTTTGTTTTAAGCCTTCCAAATAATTTTCAGTTCATCTGGAGATATTGTAACTGTCCAAGTCAATTTGAACTAATATGGCAAAGCACTGGTAAGCACTTGGCATTTTTGACCGTTTCTTGCAATTTTTCTCCCTTTGGAATAATTAAAAATTGTGTTTTAATTACAGTGATTTTTAAGATGCTCCAGATTTCTTCCAAACAGCTTTTGTATTTTCTTCCCGTACCTTTCATCATAAGATTTCTAAACTCTTCTGTATCCCAGTGGAATTTTTCCTTAAGAAGAAACAATAAACCGATATAGTCCACTTGGGTAACAGGGTGGAGGAGGACACAAAATAAGCTCCACTGAATAGTCGGTGGAAATGATTTCAGGTGGCTCTTCCTGGTTGAAAACAGTGTAAAGGAATACTCTTGCTCCGAGTCATTTGGAGACAATTTACAGGCAACAAACAACATGGTCTTCATAAAAGTAATACTTCTATTTCCATGTGTCATCTGCACATTGCACAACTCTGTAAATTGTTCATAGAAACAGAAATTAGGGGAAAGAAGTAACTCTGCAATTGCTGTGATTAAAGAGTCACCAAGCACTTCTTACTTGGCTGCTAGTTAAGACATATGTTTGTTCATTAAAAAAAACCGCAAATCAAATGGAATGTCTCCAACTATAATGGGCAAAGAAAATAGGTTATTATATTTTTAAGGCAGCAGTGCCCTTTCCACAAATAATCAGATTTTTCTACCCATTAAGAATCACCTTCCTGTGCTATATTTAAGAAAGAAAAGAAATGACTTAGTCTATGTTTATTTCTGGATCATCACTGATTGGTACTCCCTTGAGGTATACGGTTCTCACCTCTCCTTCTTGATGCGTCACTGCCAGCTCTTCAAAGGCTTCCACAGAACAGGGGATGCTCAAGCAGGTGGTGGCCGAACTTGAGATAGCCCTGACTTCTATTGACAGTTTTGTCATTTCAGTCTTTTTTTAAAAAATCACTTTGTTGTGGTATGATTGATGTGTAAAAGCTACACATATTCAGTAATATGCAACTTTCTGAGTTTGAGGATAAGTATTCACCATGAAACCAGCACTATCACCAATAGACACATATCCATAACCTCCCAAAGTTTTCTCCCATTCCCTTTTCATAATAATAATAACTTATTATTATTATTTTGTTATAGAACACTTAACGTAAGTTCTACCCTCTTAGAGAATTTTAAGTATAAGTACAGTATTGCTATCTGTAGGCACTATGCTGTGTGGCAGGCCTACTGAACTGATTTATGGTATATAACTGCAACTTTGTACACTTTGTAATATTCCCCGTATCCCCATAGTGACAACACCTGGCAATCACCAGTGTGCCCTGTGCTTCTATGAGTTTGACTGTTTTAGATTATATTGGGTTAACCAAAAAGTTCTTTCAGACTTTTCTGTAAGATGTTACAGAAAAACCTGGTAAATTTTTTGGCCAAACCCATACATATAGTAGCTCAGCTGGTAAAGAATCTGCCTGCAATGCAGAAGACCCCAGTCTGATTCCTGGGTCGGGAAGATCCACTGAAGAAGGGATAGGCTACCCACTCCAGTATACTTGGAATTCCCTGGTGGCTCAGCTGATAAAGAATCCACCTGCAATGCGGGAGATCTGGGTTCCATCCCTGGATTGGGAAGAGCCCCTGGAAAAGGGAAAGGCTACCCACTCCAGTATTCTGGCCTGAAGAACTCCATGGACTCTATAGTCCATGGGGTCACAAAGAGTTGGACACAACTAAGTGACTTACCTGTCCATATAAGTGAGATCATACAGTATTTGTCTTTCTGTGTTAGACTTACTTCACTTAGTATAGTCTCCTCCAGATCTATCCGTCTTGCTGTAAATGGTAAGATATCCTTCTTTTACAATTCTGAATATTCTTATTTATTTTATCACATTTTCTTTAACCATCCATTTGTCAATGGACATTTAGGTTGTCACAATATCTTGGTTACTGTGAATAATACTGCAATGAACATGGGAATACAAATACCTCTTTGAGATCCTTATTTCAGTTCTTTTGGATAAATACCCCAAGTGGGGTTTTTGGACTATCATATGCTAGTTCTATTTTTAATTGTGTCATGTCCTTCATTACTGCCATCTCACAATTATAGACATGTCACTGGCTGTTCTTAAGCACTAGAAAAACAAAAAAGAATTGTGATTCTTGCAGAAAAAAAAATTTGACCAAGCACTTAGTATTTCCATAATCTAAAATAAAACCCCCAAATTTAATTCCTTATACCCAATATCATATAGCCACCAATGCCTTGTGCTGTGCTTAGTCACTCAGTTGTGTCCGACTCTTTGCAACCCCATGGGCTGTAGCCTACCAGGCTCCTCTGTCCATGGGATTCTCCAGACAAGAATACGGGAGTGGGTTGCCATGTCCTCCTCCAGAGGATCTTTCCAAACCAGGGATTGAACTGGGGTCTCCTGCATTGCAGCCAGATTCTGCCAGATTCTTTACCAGTATAGCCACTTATAGGAGTTCCTAACCTCCTCACTTCTTGTCCCAAGTCTCATTTTTCTCTCCAAGCTATAACACCATTTTTTTTATTCCTCTACCATTGAATACAAAACCTACTTTTTGGAAAGATTCAGTCATTATCCAAAAGGTTTATCATCCCAGGACTCAACTCCTCAGCAGTACATTTCCTGAAGTCTAAGGTTTCCTCAGGACTACTAAGAAAAAAAAAAAAGAAGAAGAAACTAAACACAGCAAAATTTATGGGTTTCAGCAAAAGCTGAAGTGCTTAGAGGGAAGTTCATAGAACTGATGTCCAACTCTTTTGTGACCCCAAGGGCTATAGCCTACCAGGCTCCCCTGTCCATGGGATATCACAGGCAAGAATACTAGAGTAAGTTGCCATTTCCTTCTCCAGGGTATCTTCCTGACCCAGGGATTGAACCTGCATCTCCTGCTTGGCAAGTGGGTTCTCTACCACTGAGCCACTTGGGAAGCCGAAGTTCTCACGTTTGTTGCTGTTGTTGTTCAGTTGCTCAGTTGTGTCCAACTCTTTGTGATACTATGGATTTTGAAGGATTTTCTGTCCTTCACCATCTCCCGGAATCTACTCAAACGCACGTCCATTGAGTCAGTGATGCCATCCAACCATCTTGCCCTCTGCCATCCCCTTCTCCTCCTGCCTTCAATCTTTCCCAGCATCAGGGTCTTTTCTAATGAGTCAGCCCTTCGCATCAGGTGGCCAAAGCATTGGAGCTTAAGCTCCAGCATCAGTCCTTCCAATGAATATTCAAGGCTGATCTCCTTTAGGATTGATTGGTTTGATGTCCTTGCAGTCCAAGGGACTCTAAAGCGTCTTCTCCAACACCACAGTTCAAAAGCATCAGTTCTTTGGCACTCAGCCTTCTTTATGGTCCAACTTTCACATCCATACATGACTACTAGAAAAACCATAGATTTTACTATATGGACCTTCATTGGCAAAGTAATGCCTCTGCTTTTTAATACTCTAAGTTGGTCATAGCTTTTTTCCCAAGGAGCAAGTATCTTTTAATTTCATGGCACCAGTCACCATCTGCAGTGGTTTTGTAGCTCCCCAAAATAAAAGTATGTAACTGTCTCCATTTGTTTATCCATCTATTTGCCATGAAGTGATGGGACTGGATGCCATGATCTTCATTTTTTGAATGTCGAGTTTTAAGCCAGTTGTTTTCACTCTCCTCTTTCACTTTCATCAAGAGGCTCTTTAGTTGTTCTTCTCTTTCTGCCATAAGGGAAGTGTCATCTGAGTATCTGAAGTTATTGATAGTTCCTCCTGGCAATTTTGATTCCAGCTTGTGCTTCATCCAGCCCAGCATTTTGCATGATGTACTTTGCATATAAGTTAAATAAGCAGGATGACAATATACAGCTTTGATGCACTCCTGTCCCAATTTGGAACCAGTCCATTGTTCATGTCCAGTTCTAACTGTTGCTTCTTAAGCTGCATACAGGTTTTGCAGGACACAGGTAAGGTGGTCTGATATCCCCATCTCTTGAAGAATTTTCCACTGTTTGTTGTGATTCACACAGTTAAAGGATTTTGCAGAAGTAGATGTTTTTCTGGAATTGTTTTGCTTTTTTCTATGATCCAGTGGATGTTGGCAAGTAGATCTCTGGTTCTCTGCCTTTTCTAAATCCAGCTTATACATCTGGAAGTTCTTGGTTCATGTACTGTTTGAATCCTAGATTGGAGGATTTTGAGCATTACTTTGCTAGCACATGAAATGAGTGCAATTGTGCAGTAGTTTGAACATTGTTTGGCATTGCCCTTCTTTGGGATTGGAATGAAATCTGAAAGAGTGAAGGGATATATGTATTCTTAGAGCTGATTCACATTGTTGTATGATAGAAACCAACACAACATTGTAAAACAGTTATTCTCTAATAAAAATAAAATAATGAAGTCCAAGATAACCAAAGGTAAAGAACTAATAAGAATTATGGCAGAAATCAATTAAAATGAAAAAGAGAACCAATAGAGAATAAAATTAAATAATATGGTTCTTTGATAAGATCAATGAAATCAATTTTTCTAGTCAGGATTTGAAAAAAGGAGGATACAACCTACTCTTATCTGAAATTAAAATAGGGATATCCTTACCAATCCTGTGGCTATTAAAAGGACAATAAAAGAATACTATTAACATGAACAATTCTATATCCACAAGTATGATAGCATATATGAAATGGACCAATTCCCTGAAAGACACAATTTGCCAAAACTAACACAAAAAGAAATAGACAATTTGAATAGTCCACTCTTTATTTGAGAAATTGAATCAATAACTAATGATTTTTTCAAAACAAAAGCACCAGGCCCAGATGGGTTCACTAGTAAATCCTACCAAATATTCAAGGAAGAAATAATGCCAGTTGTATACTATCTCTTTCAGAGAAAGAAATAGAAGGAATGCTTCCTAATTCATTCATGATGCCAACATTACCCTGATACCAAAACCAAAGACAATAAGAGAAATCTACATACATCTTTCATGGCATAGATGAAAAAATCCTCAAAAATTTAGCAAATCAAATACAAAAAGGTGTGAAGAGAATTAAACACAACAACTAAGTGGGATTTACCCCAAGTATGTAAACAGGTTTAATATTTTAAAAATTAATAGGTTGTTGATATCAACATTAATCATATCAATAGCATAAGCCTTTGATAAAATCCAACACCCGTTTTTAATGAAAACTCTTAGCAACATTCAGAAAATGAAGATCATGGCATCTGGTCCCACCACTTCATGGGAAATAGATGGGGAAACAGTGGAAACAGTGTCAGACTTTATTTTTGGGGGCTCCAAAATCACTGCAGTTGGTGACTGCAGCCATGAAATTAAAAGACGCTTACTCCTTGGAAAGAAAGTTATGACCAACCTAGATAGCATATTCAAAAGCAGAGACATTCCTTTGCCAACAAAGGTCTGTCTAGTCAAGGCTATGGTTTTTCTAGTGGTCATGTATGGATGTGAGAGTTGGACTGTGAAGAAAGCTGAGTGATGAAGAATTGATGCTTTTGAACTGTGGTGCTGGAGAAGACTCTTGAGAGTCCCTTGGACTGCAAGGAGATCCAATCAGTCCATTCTAAAGGAGATCAGTCCTGGGTGTTCTTTGGAAGGAATGATGCTGAAGCTGAAACTCCAGGACTTTGGCCACCTCTTGCGAAGAGTTAACTCATTGGAAAAGACTCTGATGCTGGGAGGGATTGGGGGCAGGAGGAGAAGGGGACGACAGAGGATGAGATGGCTGGATGGCATCACTGACTCAATGGACGTGAGTTTAAGTGAACTCTGGGAGTTGGTGATGGACAGAGAGGCCTGGCATGCTGTGATTCATGGGGTCACAAAGAGTCGGACATGACTGAATGACTGAACTAACTGAACTGACTTAGCAAACTTGGAGTAGAGAGGATATTCAACTTGATAATGAATATGTATAATAAACACAAAGTTAACATCACACTTAGTAGCAAGAAACTCAAATCTTTTTGACTAGGATAAGGCAAGATGTCTCCTCTTTCAACATCACCTTTTCAACATCATACTGGAAGTTCCTGCTAATGCAATAAGACAAGAAAAGGGAATAAAATGTATACTTATTGGTAACAAAAACAAAAGCATCCTCATTCACAGATGATATGATATTTTATGTAGGTAATCTGAAATAATCAACAAAGAAATCTTGAAACTAATAACCAATCATAGCAAAGTTGAAAGATGCAAAGTTAATATACAAAAGTCAAATGCTTTCCTATATAACAGCAATGAACAAATGGAATTTGAAATTAAAAGCTCAATACCATCTACATTAGCAGCCCCCCAAATGAAATATTCAGGTGTAAATATAACAAATATACACAAGACCCAGATGAGCAAACTATAAAACTCTGATAAAATAAAGTACTAAATAAATACAGATATTTCATGCCCATGAATAGCAATACTCAATATTGTCAAGATATAAGTTCTCCCCAGCTTGATCTATAGGTTCAATGTAATTCCAATCAAAATTATGTCAAGAAAATGAGAAGACAAGCCACGGACTTACAAAAGAAACATCTGATAAAGGACTTTTATCCAAAATATAAAAAGAATTCTTAAAACTTAACCAGAAGCAAACTACCCAATGTAAAAAAAAATAGTCTAAATACCTTAACATATATAGATAGCAAATAAGCATATGAAAAGGTGCTTCACTGTATATGTCATTAGAAAAATGCGTATCAAAGTAAGAAGATACCACTACACCCTTATTAGAATAGCCAAAGTATAGAACATAGACAATACCAAATGCTGGTGAAGATGTGGAACAATAGGAATTCTCAGTTATTCCTGGTGGAAATATTAAATAATGGAAATTCAAAATGACAATTTAGTGGAAGGCAATTTAGTGGTTTTTTACAAAACTAGACAAACCCTTATTATATGGTTCATTGAATCCACTGCTTAGTATTTACCCAAAGAAGCTGAAAACTTATTCACACAAAAATTTGCACATGGATGTTTATAGTAGCTTTATTTATAATTGCCCAAACTTAGAAGCAACCTAGATATCCTCCAATAGATGAATGGATAGATAAACTGTGGTACATCCAGACAATGGAATATTATTTAATACTAAAAGGAGATAAACTATCTGACCATGAAAAGACAGGAAGGAAACTTAAAAGCATATTAATAAGTGAAAAAAAAGCCAAGCTAAAGTGGCTACATATAGTTTGATTCCAACTATGTCACATTCTGGAAAAGGCGAAACTATGAATATGGTAAAAATAAAAGTGGTTACCAGGACCTAGGGTGGGAGGAGGGGTAAATGAGTGGAGCATAGAGGATTTTTAGGGCAGTAGAAATACTCTGAATGATACTACTGTGGTGGATACCTTTGTCCAAATTTGTAGAATGTACAACATAAAGAGTGAAACTTGGTGTCAACCCTGGACTTGGGTGTTGATGTTGTGTCGATATAGGTTCATCAGTTGTAACAAGTGGAGCACTCTGGTGGGGAATATTGATAACAGGGGGGCCATGTGTGTGTGGATGCAGGCAGTATATGGGAAACTGTACCTTTCTCTCAATTTTGCTGTGTACTTAGAACTGTCTTTAAAAAAAAGAAATCTTTTATTAAAAGAAAAAAACAGTGAGAGCTAACTCAGCTGCAAACTTTCTAATGCTGCTCCCTTAGTGGTAAGTAACTGGAAACTCTATCATTACACTAAAAACTTAAAACCCAGCGGAGCAGCAGCTGCCACCCCAGCATGTTCTGACTCACTCACACAGACAGCACAACCAAGAGCCATATTCAATAATCATATTCACAGTGGTCTTGGGAGATATTTTAGCCCTAAATAAGCACAATATGTAAGGAGGGAAAGAACTCTGAATGTTGATGAACAAACCTGGGCCTCTCTCCCATGGAATCACAATGAGCGTGCTCAGCAAAGATGGAACAGATGCTAAGAACTTAGAGCTGGACCACAGTTGGCTTGGCCAGCATCAAAGCAGAAGGGGTGGTCGGACCCTGACCTGGCGTGAGACGGGAGATTCAGCTGTGGGACAGAAGGGCATATTCTGCACTGGAGCAAAGTCTCACAGTCACAAAACCCTGGTGTCCTATTGTGAGAGGTGGAGGCTTAGATAAGCAGGAGAGGGGAAAGGCGCCAGCAGGAGATGGTAAAGTAAGGGAACAAGGTCTCAGACAGGAAAGCAGGCAGTGGTTTGGAGAAGGCCTGGGAAGGGCTTTTAGTGTCTGAACCAGGGTTGATCATGGAGAGTTCTCTTCTAATGCCATTAGCTCCCATTAATAAGTTACATCAACTTACCTGCATTTTCCATCCTAAGGGCGCAGCAAAACCACTGCCTCTTGGCACCACACTCGTGGTGCTGATCCGTTTCTGTATGGTTTTTCTAGGAAGGGTAGAGTGTCATGATGGGTTGAGGCTGCACTGGGACAACCATCAGGCGCTCGGCTTGCTGGTGGCCAGAGAGATGCCTGCGGTCACACATCAGAGACAAGTTAATACTGGCACCAGTCTTACATTTATTTGAGAGACAGGGTAACCATTTACAGGCTCCCAAGCACTTTCATATCCCCTCTCCCTGAATCCTCGGATCACATCTGGTGTTGCTCAGGCACATCTGGAAGGCCAGGCGCGGGTAGACCACATCTGTAAGAGTGGGGGTAGAGAGACACATCTGCGCTCTCCCCACCTTCCTCCCTATCACTTTCTTCAGAAAGCTCGGGGAAGGGTGTCAGGACAGCTGGCTTTAAGCCCCATTCCCCACCACTGGTTAACCATGAGTTCAAAGGCAAAGTCACACCACTTCTCTGGGTCTGACTACTCAGCAGGTGTTTTCTAAAGTTCCTTCCAGCTCCAGGGTCCTAGGATACTGTGACAACCGGGAGAGGCAGTCACCTGGGACACCCTGCTATTCAAGGAATTTCATGATCCCCGCACCAGGTTCACAGGTGGTGCACGTCTCTGGATAATTTCACTTAGTGTTTTTGCCACAGTATCACGCACACGTGTGTGTGAGCACATATGTGGATTAACACTGACCTGCTCAACTCTGGCTCAAATAACCAGATACAGATGAAAGAATCCATGCTTTCAGCTAAGCTGTTCTAGTTACTTGGACAGTAGGTGGCCAAATGAGATTTCACAAATTGACAGCCTGCAGACAGGATTTGTCCTGAAGGCCTATTTTATGTGGCTGCCTGAGTGTTTCAGAAAAAAAAAAAAAAATTACATGTTGTTATATTTTAAATTCAGGGTATTTTAAATAAAGAATTAAATGTTCAGATTCACTTTAAAAGTCAAAAGTTCTGGCATCATGACATTAAGTGGCTGAAACAAGTTTATCATTATATTGTCCTCTCAGTTCATGTTTTCCAGCCCTGGCACTGTTGAGATAGGGGCTGCATAACTCTTGCTTGTGGGGCTCTGTCCTTTGGAGTTTAGCTGTCCAGTCCTGTGCCCACCAGGGGCCCGTAGTGGTAGCACATTTGCTTCTGTGTGACAACCAGTGGTGATATTGCCAATATTCCCCAGGGGACCACATTGCCTCTGGTTGGGAACCATGACTGTCAGTGTTTGAGCAGGACCCCTGGACAACAGAATTTTAAGTGTCCCAAAAGGTGTTGTGCTACCCTCTCCTTTTACAGAGAAGGAAACTGAAACTCATCTCTTAGGTGGAGTAAGTAGCTCAAAGTGACATGACAGGGACGGCCAGGGGCAAAGCTAGGGATGGAACCCAAGACTTCTGAATCCTTGTGCAATGCACTTCTCACCTCAACTTGTTGCCTCCCAGGCTCCCACGTGCCTGCCAGCGCCTACAGCTTTAGTTACTGACCTGAAAAGTCCTGACAGCTCCTTCCCGCCCTCCCCTATGGACACTGATCCCTGCTCAGGTCTCCCTGATGAACGAGGAGTAGCCCTTCACTCATGGGAGCATCCTCCCAGTGAAGGCTGCCTGTCCTATCTCACTCAATGGGAAGGGCTCTTTCATAAACATTGACCTGGTTCTCTGCTCTTTCAACAAGGATGGTCCTCATTCCCAGCTGATTGAGATCACCAGCCTCTTCAGTGCTCTTGAAGCAATATTTCCTCTAAAGCCATTTACACACGGTGCAGCCAGAACAAATGTTTATTTGAAGTCGTTGGTCATTCTGCAAACTCTTCAGGAATGTGGTCAACCTACAACAGTCAGATGATGTTATTTATACACTTAGAACTTGTTTCACCATCGCAGGTCTTATCCTTTTGATAAAAATGTTTTTAAGGACAATTTCATGATTTCTTATAAGAGATATTTTCTTTCCAGAATAAGAGATTCCTCTGATGTCAGGAAGTATATGATGAGGCTTGTTGGGTCAGGAGACCCCGATACTTAGGTTTTACTTTTGACTCTGTCAGTTGGTATGGTCTGGGCAGGTACATAGCCATGTCAGCTATAAAATGCTGTGTGTGAGTGGTCACGAGATCTTTGAAGCTCTTACGTGGAATTACTTATATTCTTGTTTCACCTGTTAGTCAAAGAGTCCATGTGAGGTCTCTCCCCCATCAAGTCTTGCTCTAATTGATCTGTTGTATTTTTGACAGAGAAAGCCCCAAAGACACCTGTTGTAAAATGTAATTCTTTAACAAACCTACAAGGTGCCATGGCTTCTCAAGTGACACTAGCAGTAAAGAACCTGACTGTCATGCAGGAGACATAAGAAACGTGGGTTTGATCCCTGGGTCAGGAAGGTCTGCTGGAGAAGGGCATGGCAACCCACTCTAGTAATAGTTCTTCCTTCAGTTTGTGACTGCATCCTCCTTGGACGTCCCACTGAACTGAGGGTCATTTGAGCGTGGAATGATGCATGAGTCACTCTCTGCCCCTTCTCACCAGCCTCAATCCTCCTGTCCAGTGTAGTGGGACTTGTCAGATGTTCTTCCGTATTGTGATTTGGAGTTTATGGAGGACTGCCATGTGACCACTCTCCACCACATGTGTATTTTTATCATCTGAGTTTCTATTCTGGCTACATCTGTCTCTGGTATAGTTTCCTGACATCGGTGCTTCTGATCATCTCATCCCTTTTCTTTTCTTGGAACTTGGGGAAGAAAGAATCTCTGCATGAAAGGTAATGATCATAGCAGAAGAGTGTATATAAGCATTGTTGGTAACATTCCTTTGTGTCACATTTTGGATCAATCTTATCATGAGTGTGTCTGGACAAGTGGAGATGTCCCCCCACAAGAGCTGAGATGCAGGAAATAACAAGACAAATCAGGCATTAAGGGTGGGCTGCAATTTGGATTCACCCAGAACACACCTGATTCTGAACCTAGCTCTAGCTGTAAAACTGACTAGATAACCTGATCAGGATTGGTTGAGGAACTGGGCAAGGATGGGCCCATAGGTAAAACCTTCCCTACCTAAAACAGAGCAGGGCTAGTAATCCAGAGCAGCACAAGTCATTTTATATCCAAAGCTCAGTCGTGCTTAATCTGACCCACATTATGTGCCTCTGTGTGGAGGTACATATACCTTATCTCTTTGTTAAGAATGAAATCAATTTGATTTAAGTTTTTACTTAAAACTTAAAATAGTTTAGAAGAACTATACAAAAAAGATCTTCATAACCCAGAAAACTGCAATGGTGTGATCACTCACCTAGAGCCAGACATCCTGGAATGTGAAGCCAAGTGGGCCTTAGGAAGCATCACTACGAACAAAGCTAGTGGAGGTGATGAAATTCCAGTTGAGCTATTTCAAACCCTAAAAGATGATGCTATAAAAGTGCTGCATTCAGTATGCCAGCAAATTTGGAAAACTCAGCAGTGGACACAGGACTGGAAAATGTCAGTTTACATTCTAATCCCAAAAAAGGCAATGGCCAAAAAATGTACAAATTACCACACAATTGCACTCATCTCACACGCTAGCAAAGAAATGCTCAAAATTCTCCAAGTGAGGCTTCAACAGTATGTGAACCATGAACTTCCAGATATTCAAGCTGGATTTAGAAAGGGCAGAGGAACCAGGGATAAATTGCCAACAGCTGCTGGATCATTTGAAAAGCAAGAACATTCCAGAAAAACATCTACTTCTACTTTATTGACTATGCCAAAGCCTTTTACTGTGTGGATCACAATAAACTGTGGAAAATTCTGAAAGAGATAGGAATACAAGACCACCTGATCTGCCTCTTGAGAAACCTATATGCAGGTCAGGAAGCAACAGTCAGAACTGGACATGGAACAACAGACTGGTCCCAATAGAAAAAGGAGTACATCAAGGCTGTATATTGCCACCCTGCTTATTTAACTTAGATACAGAGTACATCATGAGAAATGCTGGGCTGGAAGAAGCACAAGCTAGAATCAAGATTGCTGGGAGAAGTATCAATAACCTCAGATATGCAGATGACACCACCCTTATGGCAGAAGTGAAGAGGAACTAAAAAGCCTCTTGATGAAAGTGAAAGTGGAGAGTGAAAAAGTTGGCTTAAAGTTCAACATTCATAAAACAAAAATCGTGGCTTCTGGTCCCATCACTTCATGGGAAATAGATGGGGAAACAGTGTCAGACTTTATTTTTGTAGTCAAAATCACTGCAGGTGGTGACTGCAGCCATGAAATTAAAAGACGCTTACTCTTTGGAAGGAAAGTTATGACCAACCTAGACAGCATATTCAAAAGCAGAGACATTACTTTGCCAACAAAGGTCCGTCTAGTCAAGGCTATGGTTTTTCCAGCAGTCATGTATGGATGTGAGAGTTGGACTGTGAAGAAAGCTGAGCGCAGAAGAATTGATGCTTTTGAACTGTGGTGTTGGAGAAGACTCTTGAGAGTCCCTTGGACTGCAAAGAGATCCAACCAGTCCATTCTGAAGATCAGTCCTGAGTGTTCTTTGGAAGGAATGATGCTGAAGCTGAAACTCCAGTACTTTGGCCACCTCATGTGAAGAGTTGACTCATTGGAAAAGACTCTGATGCTGGGAGGGATTGGGGGCAGAAGGAGAAGAGGACGACAGAGGATGAGATGGCTGGATGGCATCACTGACTCGATGGATGTGAGTTTGAGTGAACTCCAGGAGTTGGTGATGGATAGGGAGGCCTGGCATGCTGAGATTCATGGGGTCGCAAAAGTCAGACACAACTGAGTGACTGAACTGAACTGATGATTATCTTTGGAATTTATAAGACATAACCTAAGTTAAGCTGTGCTTATGATAAAACATAAAGCTAGATTTAATTTTGCTTACATAACTTAAATGGTTTTGTTGATTTGGGAGATTTTCAAGGCTTTTCTCCATTTTATTTTATTTTAAGAAAGGGAAATAAAAATTTGGGATGTTAACTATCTGTCAGATGTGGTATATTACCTAGTCAAATTCTCACACAAATTCTTTAGAAGGTATAATTATCAACATTTCAGAGCTAAGGAACATGCTCTAGAAAAGGTGTCACAAAATTGATGAGGAGTACTTCCGGGTTTTAAAGTGATTTCATTCTGAAGCCTGTGTTCTTTCTGTTAATAGCAATGACTTCAGAGCAAGGGGTCAGCCAAGACAGGGCAGGCTGTAATGAACTGGATTGAAGTAATTTTAGGGAGTCAGACCTGGGCTTTATGCAATCACATGGGGACAGGGTAACATCTGGCACAAGACTTTTAGGGAGAAGGCTCTTTTTGGAAAAACATATTGATAAACTGACCTGGGTGTGGGATAGGAGGTCTCAAGAGTAAGGTCTAGAAGAAGAACAAAAGCAACATCAGGTTTCTCTACAGAGGAAGTTAACTGGAATCTGAGATATAAGCAAAATGTTAGAAAAGAGGAAGAGTTAAGAGAAGGGACCAAGCATGGTGGGAGGTGGAAGTTACAGATAAAGGTGACCAGGGAACAAGGTCCCTGGTGATAAGCTTGCTGAAAAGTTTGGAAGCCCAGGAGTATAATTTAATCATAAATTGGCTGCTGCTCTATAAACCTAAACAGTTGCCCCTATTCTCCTATAACAGTGTGCTGCACACACTTAACACAACTTTGTGTTTAAGATGAAACAGGAAATGTCAAAACAGGAACAAGGAGGCTGCTTGGTGTGGAGGCACAGGGAAATAGAAAGGAAAACAGAGGGAAAACAGAAGGGAGACCAGGCATAGACAAGCAAGGAGCCATACATGGAGTTGTCTGGCTTTAGCCAGAGGCAGCCAGGACAATTGTAAACAACCTCTTGCCCACATGCCAAAGATTAACAGAGTTTGAAAGAGTTGCTAAATGGCTTACCTCATAAGGCATGAGAATTCAAAACAATTTCATTTAAATCTAAAAGGGCAAGTTGACTTTAGCTGACATCTGGTTTATGAAGGGAAGATATTTCTAAAACAGCTACTCAGGATTAAGTGGGTGACCTCAAGCAGCAGTTAATTTTCCATGCTTGGAAGTGTTTAGGGAAAGGTAATACACACCCTGAGTATGGCAATGGTAGGGCAGGTTCAAGTGTTAGGTGAGTATAGACTATAGAACCTTTTGAACTCCCTCCTGACCTTGGAGTTCAAATTCTAAGTCTAGAAAAGCAACTTCCAAGGCTTTTAAACAAATCAACTGTCCAAGGAAACAGGGCTCAGATTGGGAATGCATGGTGTCAGTGACAAAACTGAGAGTAAAGAACTGAAAAGTCCACCCCAACAGGATCAAATTAAAACCATTCACATCCAAGTCATTTTATTGAGATAAGTTTCTGGTTCAATGCAGACTTGCACATGTATTCTCTGCCACTCCATAACTAGTGGCTTGGTTTAGGCAGCCAGGATTTGGTCTCAGAGCAGGTAGCAGATACACCTGCCTGATGATGAATCTAACCTGGTGATGTCTTTGTCTTTTGAGATATAGGCCCAGACCCATTTGACCCAGCTCATCTGTGATGTCCACAGAGCTGAGGCACGTTGAGGGATGGAAGCCCATCAGCTTCAAGAGATGAAACAGTGGTAAAAAGAGAAAGACTGAGAAACTACACAACCAACTCTTTTTCTTTATGGCTCAGCCAGAAAAATCCCACCAGATGCTCCTTCAATCCTAGACTGTTTCCAAGGACAAAGTATATATCAGTCACTAAAAGATATCTAAAATAATTGTATTAAAAACAAACAAAAAAAGCTTCTTGAATTACCTTTCAAAACATGCCTAGAAGAGTATATATATATATATATATATATATATATATATATATATATATACAAGTCAGAGAAAAATACCTAAGTAAGTATGATATCCTGCCAACACTCAAATATTACGTGTAGCTAGGAATGAAGACCTGGGGTACGTGAAACTGGTAGATAAACATACATTTACAAAAATCAGACTTTATTGGTTTGAATTTCAGTGTGTAAGGTTTTTATCCACCCACTCAAGCTAGAGCAACAGTGAATAGTCAGAAGTCACGAAGGAGGAAGAGAGGCAAATGACTTATCAACCACAGACCAGATCATCAGCCCTGGAAAACTGAATGTAGGCCTCAGATAAGTGCTGACATTTGAATTAAAACTAAAAGTTCCCACATGAAATCAGTCTAGGAAAGGCATTCTTGATGATTCTCATAGACTCTCTCATGTGTTAGATTCCTCCACTGAGCAAGACTGAACACAGATTTGGGGGCCACACCCACATAGACTAGGCTTGAGAGACTAAGGAGTTTAATTCTTGCCCCAGACTGTCCTACTTTTGTGGTAACCAGCAGCAGATTGACAAGCTCATCTACTAGTTCCAGAAGGCTGAATCACATTTAAGCTGCCACTCAGCTTCAGAAATATTTTTCTTCCAAGAAACTATTTTTTAATTAGTGAAAAATGTTAGAGTGTGTGATCACCTATCCTTTCATTTAAAAACATTTTTGAGTCCCTCTCAAAATCCAGGTATTGTATTAGATTTTTCAGGTACAAAGAGGAAGGCATTGTTGAAATTGCCTAGAGTCTAGTGAATAAGATATTCATGTGAACATGATCAAAACCCAGTGAACCCACCTCTCAAGTCAAGCCTGCTCCAAGTGCCCAGTGTGTCCTGAGCACTGGGAGAAGCCTCCCAGCCCAGGAGCAGCCTGAGCTGAGCAGCTGATATGTGAGTGGGAATTATCAGATGAGAAGCAGGTGAATGGCATTGCTGGATGAGGAACTAGTACCAAATATACCAAAAAGGGGAAGACCATAACAGTGTATAAGGAGAGTCAGTGGTGCCATGATCAAAGTAAGGGGTTGTACTCCCTGACTGCACGTTTTCCTAGAAAATGAAAAAATGCTTGGCAATGCTTATTAGCTTTCTTACATTCGAAGTTCAAGTCTAAAGATACTAATTCAGAGCAAAAGGAAATAAAAACTTTTCACTCTTTGTGATGCCTCAACACATGTGCCCAGGGACTTAAGGATTATGTCTCTAGAGTAGTCAGGGATGCTTCATGGGTGTGTGACTTGCAGTCCACAGGACCCCATGTTCAGACTTCTACACTTGAACAAAAGCTCTGTTGTTCCTGCCTTGAAAGTCTTTAATGCTTTTTGTTCAAAGTGTCTTGCATTTTCATATTTCACTGGGGCCTGGAAATTATGTAGCTGATCCTGAGAATAGGACATTTTCACAGGATTTGAAACAGTGCAATTTTGTTTTATACAAAGTAGAAGGAGGGAGAAGTGGTTGATGAAGTTGAACAGGCAGGTAATGGCATATATTGGAAGGCCTGGGAGGAGAAAAGGACAAGATGATACAGTAGAAGTGCTTAAGCTCATATCCTTTTATGAAGACACCAAAATCACAGCTAAACAACCATTGACGAAAAAGACTGCTGCTGCTGCTAAGTCGCTTCAGTCGTGTCCAATTCTGTGCGACCCCAGAGACGGCAGCCCACCAGGCTTCCCCATCCCTGGGATTCTCCAGGCAAGAACACTGGAGTGGGTTGCCATTTCCTTCTCCAATGCATGAAAGTGAAAAGTGAAAGTGAAGTCGCTCAGTCGTGTCCGACTCTAGTGACCCCATGGACTGCAGCCCACCAGGCTCCTCTGTCCACAGGATTTTCCAGGCAAAAGTACTGGAGTGGGGTGCCATTGCCTTCTCCAACAAAAAAGACTGGGACCTACCAAATATGTTATCCTACATCCAAAGACAAAAAAGAAGCCACAGTGAGATGGTAGGAGGGGTGCTTTCACAATATAATCAAATCTCATAACCACTGGGTGGGTGACCCACAAACCGGAAAATAATTCTATCACAGAGGTTCTCCAACAGGAGTGAGAGTTCTGATCCCCATATCAGGCTCCGCAGCCTGGAGCTCTGGCATCAGGAGGAGGAGCCCCCAGAGTATTCGGTTTGGGGAGCCAGCGGGGCTTGAGTGCAGGAGGTATACAAGGCTGGGGGAAACAGTGACTCCACTCTTGGAGGGCTCACCCAAGGTGTCATGTGCACTGGAGCCCAGGGCAGAGCAGTGACTTTATAGGAGCCTGGGCAGGACCCATCTTCAGATCTTGGAGGGTCTCCTGGGAGGCAAGGATTGGCTGTGGCTGGCTGTGGGGACAAGGACATCAATGGCAGAAATCCCCAGGGATATTTATCATTTTGAACTCTCTTAGAGGCCACCATTTTGGCACTGAATCCTGGCCCAACTCAATAGCCTGTAGGCTCCAATGCTGGGACGTGTCAGACCAAACAACCCACAGGGCAGGAACACAGCCTCACTCATCAACAGACAGACTGCCTAAAGTCATCCTGAGCTCACAGTCACCTCTAGACACGCCTCTTGACACAGTCCTGCCCACCAGATGGGTAAGACCTAGCTCCCCTCACCAGTGGGCAGGCACCAGTCCATACACCAAGAAGCCTACACAACTTTTTGGACCAACCTCACTAACCAGGAGGCAGACACCAGAAGCAAGAGGAACTACAATCCTGCAGCCTGTGGAATGGAAACCACCAATGCAGAAAGTTATACAAAATGAGGGGGTTTCCCAGATGGCACTAGTGGTAAAGAACTGACCTGCCAAGAGACATAAGAGACATGGGTTCGATCTCTGGGTAGGGAAGATCCTCTGCAGAAGGCATGGCAGCCCACTGTAGTATTCTTGCCTGTAGAATCCCATGGACAGAGGAGACTGGCAGGCTATAGTCCATAGGATCTCACAGAGTCAGACATGACTGAAGCGATTTAGCATGCATGCATACAAAATGAGACAGCAGATAAATATGTACTGTAGAAAGGAACAAAACAAAATCCAAGAAGAACAACTAAGTGAAGTGGAGATAGTAAAGAGAATTCAGAGTAATGATAATGAAGATCAAAGATCTCAGAAAAAGAATGGAGGATAAGATCTCAGAAAAAGACTGAGAGAATACAATGAATGTATACCAAAGAGCTAGAAAATTTAAAGAAAATTTAAAGAGTTAAATAATACAGTAACTGAAATGAAAGGCCTGGAAGTCTAGCTAAGCATTTAATATTTGCCTGTAGAAGGACAGTTACTGAAGACTTTGAATAAGAAATTACCATGAAGAGATTTGACTTTTAGGTCACTGGTGTAATGAAGGCAAGAGAGTGAAGGAAAAAAATTTTAATGCCTTTTCATTGTTCAAATTTCATTTATTGGTGTTACAGTTTTGATTCAAAATGGAAAGCTCTCTGAGAGGAATATCTACTGTGATTAATTTACATTTTAGGGTAAATTAAGAAAGCAAGATCTACAAGCACTTTTGAGAACTGGAGGTAAAAAAAAGAGAATTGGAAAAACAGGAGGCAGAGGGCTCTGGTGGAGATCAGAGGCCACAGGGAAGCTGGGTCTTTAGGGGAAAGTTTAGATTTCATCTCATTTTGCACAATATCAACCTGATCCACATGTATTTTTTTTCTTCAAATTGCTTTTAGCCCCGGATACCCAAATTTCTGTACAATGTCACAAACCTCCGTCCATAGTTCATCAGGCACTCTGTCTATCAGATCTAGTCCCTTAAATCTATTTCTCACTTCCACTGTATAATTATAAGGGATTTGATCTAGGTTATCCCTGAATGGTCTAGTGGTTTTCTCCACTTTCTTCAACTTCAGTCTGAATTTGGCAATAAGGAGTTCATGATCTGAGCCACAGTCAGCTCCCAGTCTTGTTTTTGCTGACTGTATAGAGCTTCTCCATCTTTGGCTGCAAAGAATATAATCAATCTGATTTCGATGTTGACCATCTGGTAATATCCAGTGTAGAGTCTTCTCTTGTGTTGTTGGAAGAGCTGTATATTGTCACCCTGCTTATTTAACTTACATGCAGAGTACATCATGAGAAATGCTGGTCTGGAAGAAGCACAAGCTGGAATCAAGATTGCCAAAGAATACTCAAACTACCACACAATTGCACTCATCTCACATACTAGTAAAGTAATGCTCCAAATTGCTGAAGCCAGGCTTCAGCAATATGTGAACCTGAACTTCCAGATGTTCAAGCTGGATTTAGAAAAGGCAGAGGAACCAGAGATCAAATTGCCAACATCCACTGGATCATGGAAAAAGCAAGAGAGTTCCAGAAAAACATCTATTTCTGCTTTGTTGACTATGCCAAAGCCTTTGACTGTGTGGATCACAATAAACTGTGGAAAATTCTGAAAGAGATGGGAATACCAGACCATCTGACCTGCCTCTAGATAAACCTATATGCAGGTCAGGAAGCAACAGTTAGAACTGGACATGGAACAACAAACTGGTTCCAAATAGGAAAAGAAGTATGTCAAGGCTGTATATTGTCACCCTGCTTATTTAACTTCTATGCAGAGTACATCATGAGAAATGCTGGGCTGGAAGAAGCACAAGCTGGAATCAAGATTTCCAGGAGAAATATCAATAACTTCAATAACCTCAGATATGCAGATGACACCATCCTTATGGTAGAAAGTGAAAAGGAACTAAAAAGCCTCTTGATGAAAGTGAAAGAGGAGAGTGAAAAAGTTGGCTTAAAGCTCAACATTCAGAAAATGAAGATCATGGCATCCGGTCCCATCACTTCATGGGAAATAGATGGGGAAACATTGAAACAGTGGCTGACTTTTTTTTTGGTGGCGGGGGGGGGGTCTCCAAAATCACTGCAGATGGTGATTGCAGCCATGAAATTAAAAGACGCTTACTCCTTGGAAGGAAAGTTATGACCAACCTAGATAGCATATTGAAAAGCAAAGACATTACTTTGCCAACAAAGGTCCATCTAGTCAAGACTATGGTTTTTCCAGTAGTCATGTATGGATGGGAGAGTTGGACTATAAAGAAAGCTGAGCACCAAAGAATTGCTGCTTTTGAACTGTGGTGTTGGAGAAGACTCTTGAGAATCCCTTGGACTGCAAGGAGATCCAACCAGCCCATCCTAAAAGAGATCAGTCCTGGGTGTTCATTGGAAGGGCTGATATTGAAGGTGAAACTCCAATACTTTGGCCACCTGATGCGAAGAGCTGACTCATTGGAAAAGACCCTGATGCTGGAAAGATTGAAGGCAGGAGAAGGAGACGACAGAGGATGAGATGGTTGGATGGTATCATGGACTCAGTGGACATGAATTTGGGTGAACTCTTGGAATTGGTGATGGACAGGGAGGCCTGGCGTGCTGCAGCTCAGGGGTCGCAGAGAGTCAGACTTTTTCGACTTTTTGACTGAACTGAACTGAACCCAGATTCCTTTATTGCTGTAGTTCTCAAAGTGTGGTTTCCAGGAATGCCACATCATTGTCATGTGGAGTTTGTTAAAAGCACATTCTCTGCCCCACCTCAACTTTACTGACTCAGAAATATTGTACGACATCCCTTATATGTGGAATCTAAAAAGAAATGATACAAATGAACTTACTTACAAAACTGAAAGAGACTCACAGACTTAGAGAATGAACTTATGGTTGCCCAGGGGAAGAATGGGGAGAAGGGATAGTTATGGAGTTTGGGATTGATGTGTCTACACTGCTATATTTAAAATTGATAACCAGCAAGGACATACTGTATAGCACATGGAATTCTGCTCAGTGTTATGTGGCAGCCTAGATGGGGCGAGGGGGAGTTTAGGGGAGAATGGATACATGTATATGTGTGGACGAGTCCCTTTACTGTTCCCTGGAAATTGTTGCAATATTGTTAATTGACTATACCTCAGTGGAAAACAAAAAGTTCAAATTAAAAAAATATATGTTATCTATGTCTCTCTAAGTCAGATATAAAAGAAGGTGGAAATGCCTGTTTGGTATTATAATAATAATCAAAAGTGATTTTAATACCAAGAGAAGTTTGGCATTGTTCTAAATATGCTTTTACATGGATGTATGTTCAGTGAATGATCTAGAATATATATGACTACAATACTTTCTTAGACGATAACTCTATAATTCTAGAGCTGGTTTAAAAGGATATATATATTTGCACCAGTTATGAATCATAGCTGCTGGAGTTAATGGTATTTAGCAAAACAAGATAAAGATGATCCTTCTTTTCCTATGCAAGCATGGTCATTATACACATGAGAAGAATGTTTAATTTGTCCCATCATCTTCCAAATAATCATTCCTGCTGATAATGCTGTAATTTTTCATTTCTTTGTGCCTACATAGCACCCAAATAGTATTGCAGCTATGTTAATATATGTTGAAAAGTCGCGTTCATTTACACAGTTTGTAATAGTTCTGAAATGCAGTCTGAGTTGCTGCTAAAACTAGAATTTCTCAGATTCTTTCGATTGTCTTCCATGAGTAATTCAATACACATGGAAGGGTAAAAAAGTAAACACTTTTATAATAATCCAAATTTTTCCAATGGAATTTTAAACAATTTGACAGTTCAGTCTTGTTAAAAAGTGATATAAAATATATGCTTCTTAGCAAACAATTGTCCAGTAAATATTATAATTCTGTCTCATATTCTTGTACTGGATTGTTTTCTGAGCTTTTCAATAGAATTCTTTCAAATTAGAGCTCAATGATCTTCTTTATATTTTATCCAAGGTTCGAAATACATGAACCTGTCTGTACTTATTTGAACAATGGCCTCTATTATGGTGTCTTTTTCTTTAAATCCAAATATTATGCTCAGCATTTTAGGAATTCTCTATTCCAAATACAGGCAATTAAACTGTCTGTAAGTTACTCAGAGCCTTAGAAAATGAAATGAAACAAGAGTTCGTACTTTGAAATGAGTTCAAAAATGTATACCATTTGTCAATGCTAGTTCGTTTCAAATAGTCCTCATTATCTTCTGATTCTGCTGTTAACAGATGAAATAATCTGACACAGACTTCTCTAACAAAGATGTTTCCTTCCTAGGAGAAGTTTGGCCTTTCTCAACAATCAGGAATCAAATTCTTGACCTTGAAAATGGGAAAGAGAACAGAATGCTTCCTGATGCCATAATAAGCTGAATCAAACTTGAAATAGCCCCCAGGATAATAGGGGGACACATATAGGCATTTGTATTGTTTCTGCCAACTTCTAGGACTAACTTGGAGCTGATAGCCAGGGAGCCTCTACAGTAAGAGATCACAAATCTGGAACTTGGGAAACCCTGGAGGTAATGCCCGAAGACAGGGCTCAGATGCAAGTTCACATCAGCATCTTGGCCTTCATTTGGTGTCATGGCTCTGGATTGATACTAGAAAAAAGTTATCAGCATCTTTTCTGTTCAGTGTTCGTTCACTCCACCATTTTTGCATTGGTCTTATAATCTAGTTATAGTTTCATAATCTAGTTATGAAATCAATTTACAGGAAGAGATGAAAGAATGACGGTCTCATTTTGAGATATTTAAATATTAACCAAATGAATCTAATTGGTAGACTTTTAAGCAGTATAGAGAAAGTTTTTGGGAGCAAGGATTTCTTCTTAAAACAAAGAGGATAGGGTCACATTTTTATTGTTTCCTTATTATCATTTTCTCCCTTTTCTCCCTGAACCACCCCTCCTCCTTCCACATCTCCTTCTTGGCTGGGGATAAGGGATGCCCACTGCTGCTGCTGTATTCCTCTTCCATCACATCCTTGTCTAGTGTCTGAAGTTCAGACTGTTCTGTCTTAACTTCATCTTTCAGTAATGGGCTGTAACAGGAGAGCAGTTCTTCTTAAATGTCTCAGAGGAACTATAAATTACACATCTGAAAAATTCACTCCCTACACCCAGTATCTTTTCCTTACCTGGAAAGTGAAAGTTGCTCAGTCGTGTCTGACTATTCCCAATCCCATGGACATATACAGTCCATGGAATTCTCTAGGCCAGACTACTGGAGTGGGTAGCCTTTCCCTTCTCCAGGGGATCTTCCCAACCCAGGGATCAAACACAGGTCTCCCACATTGCAGGCAGATTCTTTACCAGCTGAGCCACCAGGGAAGCCCTTACCTGGAAGGACCTCTGATAGTGGTCCTAGCTGGCCAAGTGAAAAATTTGGAGATACTTGATTCTCGAGGAGGTATTTAAAAATATTATAAGGGCATGGGAGCTTTTATGGAACACAGATAGTGGGAGATATTTTGAAAGTCAGAGATTGATTATAGCCTGCAGCATGCAAAGGAAGACAGGAGACAGGGACTAAAGTGTGGGCTTTGTGCAGGCAGAGTCAACTGTAACTTCTGAAAACCTCAGCTAGTGTGGAGGCTACAGGTCTAGTGAAGGGCAGTGGAAAGAGGAAAAGGAGCACCAATTCTAATGAGTGGGAGGAAGGAAGGTGCACACTTCTTCCCTTGATAGCTCCTCTAACCCTCCAGACTCAAAGAAAGTTCCCATTTCCTTTCCTCCTCAGTTTCCATCTCACACGTGGAATCATTTCAGAGACAGAACAAGGTTGTACCAGACACACATGAGTCTGGGAAATTAGCCTGATTCCCACCTCACATAGAACCCAATCTGACAAGCAACAGACGTATAATCTGAACAAATTCATATTTTTACTCAGTCTCTCAAGACACAGCCAAAGGTAGGACTGAGGTAGGGGAAGGACATTTTTATGCCATAGAAAAATAGCAAAACATGAAAATCCATTCTTCCCTACTTTCACTGCTTTGCATAGTCATCACTCTCTAATATTTAAAAAAAACTCTCCCCTACTCTTAATTCCCAACCTCAATTCCCATTCTTCTTCCAATATAAATTTTCTAGTTTGTCCAGATTGCTCCCAGCTCTTTACTTACATCAAACTGTATAACATGGTCCAGGTGAGTGTGTGAGTCTGCAGAGGGGAGGGGGGCAGGTAGAGAGGGGTGGGGGAAGGGCTTCCCTTGGCTGTAGGAAGAATGAAGAATGAGTGGAGGGAAATGGGCTGATTCCTTTACATGTCTCTCTGCCTAGAATGTTCTTTGCCCAGTCATCTCTCCATGGCTCTTTTAAGAAGAAAAAAGAAAAGCAAAACTTGAAAATAGAGGAAAAGGTGATCAGCGTGGCCTTTCAGTGTCCTATGGGTACACTGTCTAATAGTCTCAAGATAGAATTCATTATTTAGGGGATGTACTTTTGTACTTTATTTGACTTACTGTTTACTATTAATTCAAAGCTCCAGATGTAGCAAAGTTACTAAAATTTTTTTTACGAAGTCTTTTTTTTTTTTTTTTTATGAGAGATCCAAACAAATTTTGTCCACTAGAAAAAATGACCCCAAAGAACATACATAGTTTATTATCCTGTGGGACATTTACCAGTTTGGTCTTTCTTAGTTGAACATTCTGTTATTAAATTTTGTTTAAATATCAGATACTTGAATGCCTTTTGAACCACTTTTTTTTTTTTTGGTGGCATCCGTGGCATGAAGGATCTTAGTTCCCTGACCAGGGATTGAACTTTCACCCCCTGCAGTGGAAGCGCAGAGTCCTAACCACTGGGCTGCTGAGGAAATACCTGAACCACTCCTAGTATCTTGTTGTTTCCTTATTTCTTAGTGAATAGAATAAATCCTTGACATATGCTCAGTTTCTAATCATGTGAGAGTCACTTTTTGACTATTTGAAAATTTTACTTTTAATAACTCTCACTGAATCCCAATTTCCTCCTAATCCTTGCTCAAAATGCTACTTTCTTATGAAAGCTTCCTTTGACTACACTGTATAAAATAACACCACGAGAGAAGCTCAGCATTCCCTAGCCCCCTTCCTTTGTTTTATTTTTTCCACAGCACTTACCTTCACCTGGTATTTTATTTTGATTTATTATCAGCCTCGCCTCAGCAGAATATAAACTCTGTGAGATTAAGGACTCTACTTGCTACTACCTGGAGCAGTACCTAACATGTAATGAATAATCACTGATGTCAAAATAATGCATTAATATACTAACATCATGTATCTCTGCCTCACTAATCAACCCTATACTTGGAATTATAGTGTATATTAGGAGGTGCAGTACTGCATACTGAGAGAAATTTGTGTTTCCTTCTGTCTCCACTGAATAATTTATTCTGAGCCCTTGAATGAGACAGACACCTTTACAATTTCAGTTTTTACATCTGTTAATAATGGGAGCAATAACACACCTGCGAGTACATCTACAACCTAACATACTCTTGAACTTTTCATGAAAAGTGAAAGTGAATGGCGCTCAGTCGTCCAACTCTTTGCGACTGCATAGTCCATGGAGTAAGTAGTCTTTCCCTTCTCCAGGGGATCTTCCCAACCAGGAATCAAAACCAGGTTTCCCACATTGCAGGCAGATTCTTTACCAGCTGAGCTACCAGGGAAGCCCAAGAATACTGGAGTGGGTAACCTATCCCTTCTCCAATGGATCTTCCTGACCCAGGAATCAAACCGGGGTCTCCTGCATTGCAGGTGGATTCTTTACCAACTGTGCTATTAGGGAAACACCAATATAAAAATAAATGCCAAGTGGAATTGTCATTGTTGTCTTACTGCTTGTACTATTAATAGTGATTATCTAGGAGTGATAACTTTCAGGCAGTATGAAGTCTTTGAGAATCTTCAAGACTAATATTAAACCTGAAAATGTCCTCCTCTTGCTTATTAGCATGTCCAGGGAAAACATTTTTTCAGGTGATTTTACTTTAGTGTAAATGGGCCTCTTTCCTTCTTATATAGCATGTGAATAAAGATTAAACTAACCTATTAGGTATTTTATCATCTTGCCTAAATAAGGGAGAAAAATATTCTAAGAAATGTCATGGCCAAACCGAACTTAAAGGAAAGTGTACATCTTGGCAATTTCTCTGAAAAAAAAAAACAAAACACCTCTTTTATATACATATTTTTGTACTTCAATATCAGAAAAACAGTCATTTCCAATAGTTATTTTTCCTGCCCAATAGCTAGAAAACGTCTAAGGAGTGAGTGCCTTCCCTAAAACAACAAACTATCTCTGCCTTCAGACAAAATAAAATGGCCTCAGAGACTTGTGTTTCCACAGCTTCAGCAGTTATAGACACGAAGCAGAATAGCAGGAGACTTCTCACCAGCGGTAATGATCTAGTGATAAATGTTTCATTGCCCCATTTTAGAAGCTAAAATCAATGGGAGATCCTTGACTTGATAAGACTCTGAGGTTTAGCAGCTTAGCTAGCAGAGCTGTAAAATGCTAACAGAGAGTGGAGAAAACCAGGCAGATGGTAACTAGACAGCATGGTGATCATTTAGAAATGTATAGATATATTGAATCACTATGTCGTGCATCAGGAACTAACATAGTGTTGTAGGTCAGTTATACTTCAAAAACAAACAAATACACTTATAGAAAAAGAGATCAGATTTGGGGTTACCAGAGGCGTAGCTTGGGAAGAGGGAGTATTGGATACAGGTAGTCAAAAGCACAAACTTCTAGTTATAAGATAAACAAGTATTAGGGATGCAGTGTACCAGACAATAAATATAATTAATACTTCTGTGTTATATATGAAAGTTGTTAAAGTGAATCCTGAATTCTCATGACAAGGAAAAACACACTTTTCTTTTTCTTTATTTTTATCTATATAAAATGAAGGATATTCACCAAACTTATTGTGGTTATCATTTCATGATGTATGTAAGTCAAGTGATTATGTTGTACACCTTGAACTTATATGCTGCTCTGTGTCAATTATTTGAAAAGACCCTGATGCTGGGAAAGATTGTGGGCAGGAGGATAAGGGGACGGCAGAGGATGAGATGGTTGGATGGCATCACTGACTCAATGGACATGAGTTTGGGTAAACTCCGGGAGTTGGTGATGGACAGGGAGGCCTGGCATGCTGCAGTCTGTGGGGTCATAAAGAGTTGGACATGACTGGGCAACTGAACTGACTGAACTGATGTCAATTATACATAATAAAAAAGGAGAAGAAAAGGGAGTGGAAGAGGGAAAAGGAGAAGAAGGAGAATGGAGAGGGCAGGGAGAAGGAGGAGGGGAAACCCATCACCACATTAGAAACACTCTAATAATTGTAAGCATAGAATATCTTTATACAAGTTCAACAGAAGTTATGAAAATTCTCAAGCCACTTCTCAGGGGAACAAGAGCATCCTCCATGCTAGAAATTTCTGAGCAGAAAGTAGAGTGGCCTGGAACCTTTTTGAGACAAAAGCCAGAAGTTACCAGGGTGCCTGACTCCGCTCACCTTAGTAGAAAGGCTCTCTAAGAACACTTTCCTGCTTTCCTCTGGGTATTCCCTCTTTAAATTCCTTATCAACTGTCTCACCTCTTCCAGATTGACTTGAAGATTTTAGTAAGAGGAAAATAACCTCTTGCTATAAAACAAAAAAGGTAAAGATTTCTGCATTATGCCACCATAAGACTAGTTGACGGGTGGTAGCATATTTAGTGGAGAAGGAAATGGCAACCCACTCCAGTACTTTTGCCTGAAAAGTCCCGTGGACAGAGGAGACTGGTGGGCTGCTGTCCATAGGGTCACACAGAGTCGGACACGACTGAAGCGACTTAGCAGCAGCAGCATTTTTAGTGTCTTAATGTAAGCAGGTTCATGCTGCAGGGTGTATACTTCATGGGCTGATGGATTAGAAACTCCTCTTCACTAAAAAAAAAAAAAAACCAAAAGCAAAAAAAAAAAAAAAATGTATTTCTCCTGTCAAAATAATACTGAGAGCAATGCTTACTATACACAGAGAGAGCATCATGGCCAAGAGCATGGACCATAGAGGCAGGCAAGTTTCTGACTCCACTGCTCACTATCTGTTTCCTAAGCAAGTTACTTAACTCTATGTGTTTAGTTTGCTCCACTAAAACGGAGATATTAATAAGGAAAACAACATCAGCAAACAATTTCAAGTATTTACTACAGGCTAAACTTTATTTCCCAGGTGTCACTAGTGGTAAAGAACCCTCCTGTCAATTCAGGAGATGTAAGAAACATGGGTGTGATCCCTGGGTTGGGAAGATCCCTGGAGAAGAAGACCTGTTCCAGTATTCTTGTCTGGCAAACTCCATGGACAGGAGCCTGGCATGCTACAAAGTCCATGGGGTCCCAAAGAGTTGGGCAAAATGGAGCACACACCTATACACACTCAGACACTAGCATTGTTTCAGGCTTTCGACTTCATTAACCATATTTAACGCCTTCAGCCACCCTATGAGGTGGCTGTGCTTTTGTTATGTGGTCCCCGAGTCTCCTCTACTCTCCTGCCCTGAGCACCTAGACACACTGGATACAGGTAAAGGTAATGACTGCTTTATAAGCGTTATTTCATTTAATTTTCATATCAATCAAAAGGGGGAACACTCTTACGTGACTGGTTTAACACTTGAGGAAGCTGAAGCACAGAGAAGTTAAGCAGCTAACCCAGAGACAGTTAAGAAGTGGTGCTGGGAATTACAGTCAGATGCTAACCGCCATGCTTTTGAATATTATACATGGTGCCAGAGGTCCCCATTTGTTAAAGGGGGATAAAAACCAACTCAAATCACATGTTTGTGAAAGGGAAACATTTGAAAAGAATGGCTGAAAAGCTGCCTTCAATGCTTGCATCAAAATAAACAGAACTGATAGACACAATCAAAATCTCTGGCTTTAATTTTGTTGTTGTTGGTTTTTTTTTCCCCCCTTTGGTACTGGATTTTATGATGAAGTTTCCATGAGAAAAGGGATCCTGTGGTCATGTAAAATAATCAACAAAAAGAATGCAGGAAAGGGTACTGGTAAGCCGTATGAGGAAATAGCTAACAAGATGTTTGCCTCTATACTGACCTGAAAGCCCCCAAGCTTACTATTTCACAATCCCAAGATGGCAAAAAGTTGCCCCTAGAGGGCGCCAGAGTGATCGTCACGCTTTTTGTTTTGTTTTGTTATTGTCCTTTTTTAAAAAGAGCATTATTTCTGTAGATTGGGATCTGGCATGGAACCCCTGCATCTCTGAGGGTTTCTAGATGGTCCTTAAAAAGCTCCTCAGGGCCTTCCTCTGGTTTGGGGCGTGGGCCAGGGTCACCCAGAAAGCTTACATGCAGTCGCTGGGTGATAAAAGCCCTGCGGTAACTTGACTTCCCTTAACCGCAGGGCGGCGGAGAGCGTCTAATGTAACCACAAAGTGGTTTCCTGGCACAGAACTTTCCCAACCTTTGGAACGAGATCCTAGGGGATGTTGTTTAGTCTCCATCTTGGAAGTCTTTCTCTTGGCGAGAGGAAAATTCTGATACCCCTCCGGCTGAAAGCAGTTGGACACAACCTGCGGTGGAGGGAGGGGACAAAATACTGCCTGGGGGGGTCTCACAACCCCCAAATCTAGGAACTGAAAGGAGATGCTTACCCACTTAGTCCTGAAACAAGCAGGCACACAAATACTGGTGGGATTGACAAACTAGAATATCCGAGTTCTTTGCCATAGGGCAGACTGGTTTTTCTAAAAATGTTAAGAAAAATTAAATTTCAACACAGAATTCTCAGTCCTCTGTAAACCTCCAGAGGCTTCAGGTACTCTGGCAACCCCTAGCATTCTGCTGTCAGCTTGACATGCACTCATTCTAACAGATGCCCTCTGTCAAGGTCACTGTGTCGGGCTTAAACAGAAGAACAAGCCATCTTGTGCAAGGTGGCCACTTCGGGAACCCTGTTCTGAAGAAACTGAGATGGACAGTCTTAAGACCTTGAGTTTTTTCTTTAACCTATTGCCACTGCTTATTTTTCAGCACTGCCTTTGAGCTAGAAATTGATGTACTTAATGGTTGGTATTGGCTGATGAGACTAAATTACCTGAAAGAATGGCTTTCATCTTATTGCTCAATTTAGGGATTTCTTTAATTTCAAAGGCAAGGTTAATTACCTCTAGGAAATGTTAAGCAATTATCCACTAATAATAGCAGGGAAGATGCTCTTGGAGGAGTCAGTTCAAGGAGGGAATGACTTTTACATTTGAATGAATGCTGAAAAAAATGAGAACTCTGTTAAGTTTTTAAAGGCTTTAATGGGGAGGGACAAAGTTGCTACTTTTGTCCTTCTGTGGCCTTGGCCATCTGTTCACTCCATTGTTATTTTTTGAGGAATTGGAGGAAAGACCTACTTGATACACATTTCATGGAATGCTGGGAAAGATTTAGGGCAGGAAAAGAAGGGGGCAGCAGAGGATGAGATGGTTAGATAGCGTCACTGACTCAATGGACGTGACTTTGAGCAAACTCCAGGAGACAGTGAAGGACAGGGAAGCCTGATATGCTGCAGTCCATGGGGTCGCAAAGAGTTAGACATGACTTAATAACTGAACAATAGCAGTGCGCACATTCCGTATGATTTTTGACATTCCCTCCTCCTCTGACCACTTAAAACCTAGAGTGGATGTGGCTCAAGTCTCTGATGATCAGTGGGCAGTCACAGAGGTGGGAGCTCCACATTTAAGGTTACTCTGTAGTAAAAGTGCTTACAGTTTTCTGTCATGTTCTTGGAGTTTGAGCCTAAGCAGAGATGTTCAAAAGCCTGGGCCCTGCACGAGAACAACACGTGCACACACACACACACACACACACACACACACACACAGAGTACTGAGGTATCTCTCAAGTCACTAAAGGTGGATCAAGCTCTCAAATAGAATTCTCTGCCATTTGCTCATGTCAAGATTCTATGGCAGGTGGATATAGAGAGCTAAACAATCAATACCTCCTGGTCTTCCTTTGATTCCTTCAGCACAAGGAGTAAGGTTGTACTGCATGTAGAGTCCATTCATTCATGCTCAGCTTTCC
The DNA here is from genome assembly GCF_029378745.1 of Bos indicus. Taxonomy (NCBI): domain Eukaryota; kingdom Metazoa; phylum Chordata; class Mammalia; order Artiodactyla; family Bovidae; genus Bos; species Bos indicus. The sequence continues at coordinate 81,127,877 of NC_091764.1, read as the reverse complement.
TCCCTGCTATGGACCCACGGTTCTCATTCCACTCCCATGCTCCTTAGCCTTGGGGGAAAGCTGATCAGCAGATACCTGGAGATGCTTCGGAGAATGGGCCCAGCCTGGTGCCTAAGGAGGGGCCACTGAGATGCTTCTGTATCAGTGGAGCTGGACAGGTGACACGTGTACACCACTTAATTCTTTCCCTCCAGAAAAAAACAATTCCCTGATTTCATGGGCTAATCCTAAGATGATCTTAGAACCTCCAAATGAAAGTTCTTTAAAATTACATCATTAATTTTGAATGTGCTTAGGCCTAAATATGATAGAGTTTGATCTTTAAGTTGAAGCTCAGAGTTTTGAGGATCCTGCAAGGAAGAGAATCAACAGTATTACTAGCTGCCGACATAATGTGGGGTCTGTTTTGGACAGCTTACCACCTACTGCTGAGACCTCTTTGAACACTAAAAGTAAAGAAAAATAAGAATACATCATGTAGCAGGTTTGCCAGCTAATGCAGAAGGAAATATAAATCCTTTTTAGACGGAGAGTGAAATTAGTTAAGTTCACTTTACAGAAACTGCAGTCTAAACAGACTTATTTTCCTTCTCATTCTGTGAAGTTCCCAGGGTATTTTGTCACTTAACTAAGCAAAGCTGTTTCCAACCTTTGCCTTTTTCATAAGCCGTGTTCTAACTTTTCCGCAACTTTGGGTCTACCTGTTTATTTCCAGTTGCGAAATATCAATGGAATGTCAAATATTAAAGCTGAAAGGTTCAGTGTCATCCTTTCATTTTATGAACAAGGAAACAGAGACTTAGAGAAGGGAAGTGACTTTCCTAAGTCACACAGCTGGCTAATGGCAAGATTGGCATGGAAAGTCGGCCTTCCCGACTCCCAGTCCAACAAAGGTGGGCTTGTCTAATAAAAAAGACACACAACTTGAGAGTTGCCAGTGGAGTTTTACTGGGGGCAAAATGAGGACTGCAGCCCGGGAGGCAGCACCTCAGATAGCTCTGAGAGACTTAAAGAGTCAGTGGGGGAAGGGCAATATATAAGATTTTGGTGAAGGGAGAGTTCAGTGCAATCAAGTTCTTACTTTACAAAAGGTTTTCTCCCAGTCATGAGGAGCTAATATCACCATGAAGGGATTTATTGCTTTATTAGATATGAAGAGACACAAGGATTAGGATCATGAAATCAGTTCCTGAAAATATCTATCTAAAGACCTGTTCCACCAGTTTCCCTGGAGCACAGAGTGCCTCACTCTCTACCCTGCATTCCCCTCAGGGGGTATTGAAGGTTAGCAGCTGCAGCAGCACAGGGTTCAGTCTCTGCAGAGGCAGATGGCAAATGCACTTGTGGCTGTTGTTCAGTCACTGGCAATGCTTTGGCAGTGCCAATTTGTAGTTGAGAGGCCTCACATGTTACCCATGACATGAGGCCTTCCCTGAAATATGAGCAGTGACTGCAGGCCTCCTGCAGTGAGGAGCTGAGGGCACTAAATGCAGCCACAAAGAAAAGGAACACTTGGGACCAGACGAAGGTTTTGGATCTCCCAGGCCACGCTTCTTTACTTCCTCTCAGTATTGACTCTCTGGAACAAAGAGAAATTGTTCTGACTCAAGAAATCATCCTGACCCTCTTCGGATATTGACTGTTCTTTCTTTCTTTTTTTAACGAAGTATAGTTGATTTACAATATTGTGTTGATTACTGCTCTATAGCAAAGTGATTCATTTATATATTCTATTTTTCTATTCTTTTCCATTATGGTTTTTAACAGGATATTACGTATAGTTCTCCATGCTAGATAGTAGGACCTTGATGTTTATCTATCTTACATACAAAAGCTTATATCTGCTAACCCCAACCTCCCACTCCATGCCTCCATTAACCCCTAGCTCCTTGGCAGCTGCCAGTCTGTTCTCCATGTCTGTGATTCTGTTTTGGTTTCATAGGTAGGTTCATTCATAGTTTAGATTCCAGATATAAGTGATATCATATGGTATTTGTCTTTTTCTTTTTGACCTCATTTAGTATGATAATATCCAGTTGCAGAGCTAGGAATGTTCTCATAAGGATGCCATGGGAGATACTACATTTAAATCTAATGTAAGTAAATACTAAGCCTAAAATTAAATCTTTAAAGGAAAATTTAAGCATTGCAATATAGACTTAGCCCATGCTTATATATTATGCAAGTTTGATGATTATATGGTGCCCATGCATTTATTCATTTCCCCATTGATTCATTCAACCAATATTATTGAGCGTCTAGACCATGTCAGTCTATTCAGTGGTGATCAAGACAGGCATATCCCCGGCTCCCTCTGAACTTATAATTTAGTAGGTATGACAGATATTCAACAAGCATTAACAGTAAATTATGGGGGACACACCAAAAATCTGCACCAAGCCCCTAGATTGATATTCTGGCTCATGGTTCTTAAGAGGGGTAAGTGGTGAGGATATTATGGGGTGTTACAGTGCTGAGAAGGGGGGAAGCTACTGGCCTCTGGGAATCAGGATGCAAGGTCTCTGGATGTCTTGTACTGCAATCCTCAGCCCCATAATGCAGAAAATTGCCCCACACCCTTCATGATCTTTGAGTCCTCACTGGACAATCACAAAGGTGAAAAATCTATTTGTGATTGCTCAAGTCTAAACTCTAACTCTGTGTTTTAGATCTATATGAAGTATGTTTTGCTCAGGTTGAGGATATATTGAATCTTCAAGGAGTGCATCTAATATGGGAAGACTACATTTTGTTTGGCTCAGAACTTATAAGCACTGTCCACAATTTCATTAAAGAAGTACCCCCTGTCGCCCCCAGTATGGACACTGCCAATAAAGCACACCTCAGTCAGGTCACACTTCCAGCTACCTCCGTCATGAAGGTGGAGCACAGAGGTGTATTGAAATGTATGCTTAATTGTAAATTACTTTCTTTTTAATACTCCATTACATTAGGATCATATATTGACCTTTTGCATCCACAAATAACCATAAGTCATTTTGCTTGTGAATTTCATTTCTGGTTGGTTTGTGAAAGTGAACAAGGTCTTAAGGACCAGATAGAGAACTGTACTGTTCCTGCTCTCTGGTGTCTAATGATGTCTTTGATGCTCTGCCCACCAAATAATACTTTTTGAGAAAGGGTAGAGGTGCTTCTGGATTGTCTCTCTTCATGTTTCAATGGCTCTTTCTCAAGAAGATGACAGATTGAAAAGAAACCCAGAGACTTGAAGAGGTGTGGACTGCATGACTGCCCACCTCTGTATAATTTTCAGGCGGCACAAATCTGAAAGCATGCGTCAATCTAGATTTTGGTTTACTGGAACACTGCACTCAGAGAAAGTTTATGTTACTAGTATATATTCTGTGGGGTTAGAGCCACAAAAAGGGTCCCAGATGCCAAACAGTGGCAATGAAGGTAGGGACATCCAGGAAGGTGGGACAGGGACAGGGACAAGCTTTAGGAACATCAATCTTTTCTCCAGCTTTATCTGCAACTCTATTTTTCTGGCCGAGACACAGCAAGATCTCTCTTGCCTTGCCTTGTCTGCATCAATGAAACAGTAGCAAGTTCTGGATTGTATACTTAACAGTGATGCTTAGAGGGCCTCAGTGTCCTTCAGAAGATCCCCAAACCTCCGCCCCAGGAGTTCAGCCTCCTCAGGCACCATGAAGTTCATAGGCACTTTTCTGATAACCTCTTATTTCCTAACCTTCTGTGAAACAAGGGTGTGGCAGAACAGAGTGTAGCTGTCAGAAATGGAGACAGCAAGACTTTGCTTACCTAACTTAATTCTTGTTTCTGTGCAAACAAAACCATTTGATAGGTAGCAGCTGGATAAGCAAGGACAGAGCAAGATCCAGCCAGATTGGACATTCATGAAAGCCCTGGAAGATGCCTTCCTTGGAATCCTCAAGAGCAGGGTGGACTCGGCCCCTGAGAAACAACCCCTTGATGGCTGCAGTAGCTGACTACCATCGAGCCACCATTCTCTTTCTTGAAGGAAGAATTAACCTTGCCATAGAAAAGTTCCTTTAAAAAAATTTATTTATCTATTTTCACTGTGCTGGGTCTTCATTACTTTGCATGGGCTTTCTCTAGTTATGGCAAGTGGGGGCTACATTTTTACTGCGGAGGCTTCTCTTGTTGTGGCTGACTTTTTAGTTGTGGTGCACAGGCTTAGTTGTTCTGTGGCAAGTGGAATCTTCCCAGACCAGGGATTGAATCCATGTCCCCTGCGTTGGCAGGCAGATTCTTATCCACCTCACCACCAGGGAAGTCCTGGAAGAATTCTTTAAAAAAAATTTCTTTTTTAAACAAACAAAAGGAAAAACCTTTGCAATCTAGACTCTCGGAACCTGGCCCTTCTGGTCACAGAGCTGGAGTTGTGATTAGAGCTTCTGTAAAATAATGTTAGTGGATGCATATCTCTGCTGTGAAAGGGAATCTACGGCCTGACAATGGGCAGTGTCGATGGATTCTTGACTTTGGGGAGATCAGCTCTCCTGGTCACTAGGATGAGATGACCACTTTGTTTTGCCAAGACCTCCAAATTGTCTCAAATGGCAACGAATTTGAGTTGAAATGGACCCCTGTCCAAATCTGACCCAGGGGCTGAGAAGAGTGAGGCTCCGTATCTCATTACAAGAGCTCTCCAGAATCTCCATAATATTGTATATTAAATCCTTAAAATAAGCTGCTTTGTGAGTCTTGGTGCCGGTTCAGTGTTTTCCTTGCAGTGATTATCCGATGCTCTGCTGGCCAGCTGAAGTTGGAGTCTGCTTTCCCTTGATATGTTTCCATAACATCTCTCATCGGCCCAGTGAAACTTGTTGTTAAGGGCAGAGCTAATCTATTGCAGCCTGCCTTGCTGCGTCATGCCAAGAAACTTGGTGTGTTTCTTTCCGCTATTTCCGGAAGGACAGTGCATTTCTTTGGGAGAGTTTTAGCCCCATTGAGCTAGTGAACAATCCAGCTGCAAAGAAAGGTCTTAAAAACAACCTCCTCAACCCATTCTAAAGGCGGGGCCCCTCACCTCCAACAACATCAAAATGATTATTTTCACATACATGGGCTTTAATATATGTGCAAATGTGAATATTTAAATATCTGCATGTTGTGCTGAAAGGAATCTGTGAGGAATATTTGTTAAAGTCCTGGGATTTACGAATCCTGGAGTGATATTGTTTCCTAATTCTAATTCCACATCCACCGCCCACCATTCTGTAGCTGGTAGCTTGCTGGGCACTGGTGATAGAGTGATAAGGTGTTTCCAGTCTAGTAGGGTAGAGAAACAAACAAATAAGTTAGACTTTTGTGTGAGAAATGTGGAAGAGGCAAAAGAACCCAACAATACCAACTAATCTGAAGAGAGAGCAGCAGAGTATGCTTTGAACACGAGGGCCGAGAAGTAAACACATGTGTCAGCAGCTGGGCAGCAGAGGTCCCAGACGAGGGATGTGCAGTGAAACCATCTGCACTGGCAGGAATGACGTGGACCATGGGAGGACACCCCGGACCACACCCCTCCCTTGTGTTTTCCCCAGAAGCTTGTTTATGAGACTTTCTCTGTTGTGATTGGTCCGGGCCTCTATTGTGATTCCCAGCACCAGCGGCTTTTGGCTCCATCTCCTCTCTTGGACCGGTCCCAGGAACAGCATTGCTCCCCTAGCTGAGCATCCTCCCTACCAATCCTCAAGGCCTTCACCCCGGGCTGCCCTCGACCTGATCCCTTGTTTCCAGGTGCCAGGGCAGCCCCAGCCACACCCTACATCACCCCAGTTCTCTGCAGGGCCAGGGAGCTTGGTTTGGTTTGGTTTTGCTTCCTCTTCAGATCTCACCCTCTTCCTGCCATTTGGAAAGAAAATCCAGGGCCCTAGGCATCAATAAAACAAACAAACTGGCAGATATATTAAAGAGCCAAAGTCTGTGTCAAGAATCAAAACAAATCAAAACTAAATCCTAACACTTTTTTTTTCTTTTCTTATAGGACCTGTGCCCTTAAAAAAAAAAAAATGGGGGAGTATAGTTGGTTTACAGTGTTGTGTTAGTTTCAGGTGTACAGGAAAGTGAGTCAGTTATTCACACACACACATCCACTCTTTTTTAGATCCTTTTCCCGTGCAGGCCATTACAGAGTATTGAGTTCTATGTGCTGTATAGTAGGTCATTATTACTTATCTGTTTTATACATAGCAGTATGTATATGCCAATCCCAATCTCCCAATTTATTCCTCTCCCACATTCCCTGGTAACCATAATTTTGTTTTCTTCAACTGTGACTCTATTTCTGTTCTGTAGATAAATTCATTTGTACTCTTTATTTTTTAGATTCCACACATAGGCAATATTATATGGTATTTGTCTTTTTACGTCTGACTTACTTTACTCAGGATGAAAATCTCTAAATCTGTCCATGTAGCTGCAAATGGCATTACTTCATCTTTTGATGACTGAGTAATATTTCATTGTGTATATGTAACACTTCTTCTTTATCCATTTGTCTATGGATGGACATTTAGGTTGCTTCCGTGTCCTGGCTATTCTAAACAGTGCTGCTATGAACATAGGGGCACAGATATCTTTTTGAATTATGGTTTTCTCTGGATATATGCCTAAGAGTGGGATAGCTGGATTATATAGTATAGCCACTATGCAGAACAGTATGAAGATTTCTTAAAAAACTAAAACTAAGACCTGTGCCTTTTATTCCCAGGTGCCAAAGTATTAAGAAGCAATTAGTATAGCAGGTACTTGAGAAGCATCAGGTCAAAAGAGAGTCTGTAGAGGGCACCCCAGCTGTCATCCTTGTACCCAGAAAATGCTGCCATTCACCAGAGGTCTTGTGTTTTATACTTTTAGGACAGTTTATACCAGTACTGTCAATAGCTTTATGATGTTAGCCACACATACAATTTTATTTTTAATAGCCTCATTTAAAAAAGCAAAAAGATATTTTTAAAAATGAATATATTTTAATTCAACATATCCATACCATTCTCACTGTAAAATGCTACATGAGAATTAGCAAGAAGAATTAGCTCTAGGAATCTGCTACAGTCAACAATAAATACCATAAAACAAAACTTTAAGATGGTAGGTCTCATGGTAAGGGCAAACACAGAAAAGGATGAACACCAGGAAACTTCTGGAGGTGATGGCTATGTCTATTCCCCCTGATTATGGTGATATTTTCTTGGGTGTATCAGTTCAGTTCAGTTCAGTTCAGTCGCTCAGTCATGTCCGACTCTTTGTGACCCCATTAATCACAGCACTGCAGGCCTCCCTGTCCACCACCAACTCCCGGAGTTCACACAGACTCACGTCCATCGAGTCAATGATGCCATCCAGCCACCTCATCCTCTGTCATCCCCTTCTCCTCCTGCCCCCAATCCCTTCCAGCATCAGAGTCTTTTCCAATGAGTCAACTCTTCACATCAGGTGGCCAAAGTACTGGAGTTTCAGCTTTAGCATCAGTCCTTCCAAAGAAATCCCAGGGCTGATCTCCTTCAGAATGGACTGGTTGGATCTCCTTGCAGTCCAAGGGACTCTCAAGAGTCTTCTCCAACACCACAGTTCAAAAGCATCAGTTCTTCAGTGTTCAGCCTTCTTCACAGTCCAACTCTCACATCCATACATGACCACTGGAAAAACCATAGACTTGACTAGACAGACCTTTGCTGGCAAAGGAATGTCTCTGCTTTTCAATAAGCTATCTAGGTTGGTCATAGCTTTCCTTCCAAGGAGAAAGTGTCTTTTAATTTCATGGCTGCAATCACCATCTGCAGTGATTTTAGAGCCCCCAAAAATAAAGTCTGACACTGTTTGCACTGTTTCCCCATCTATTTCCCATGAAGCGATGGGGCCAGATGCCATGATCTTCATTTTCTGACTGTTGAACTTTAAGCCAACTTTTTCACTCTCCTCTTTCACTTTCCTCAAGAGGCTTTTTAGTTTCTCTTCACTTTCTGCCATAAGGGTGGTGTCATCTGCATATCTGGGGTTACTGATATTTTTCCCAGCAATCTTGATTCTAGCTTGTGCTTCTTCCAGCCCAGCATTTCTCATGATGTACTCTGCATAGAAGTTAAATAAGCAGGGTGACAATATACAGCCTTGACGTATTCCTTTTCCTATTTGGAACCAGTCTGTTGTTCCATGTCCAGTTCTAACTGTTGCTTCCTGACCTGCATATAGGTTTCTCAAGAGGCACATCAGGTGGTCTGGTATTCCCATCTCTTTCAGAATTTTCCACAGTTTATTGTGATCCACACAGTCAAAGGCTTTGGCATAGTCAATAAAGCAGAAATAGATGTTTTTCTGGAACTCTCTTGCTTTTTTGATGATCCAGCGGATATTGGCAAGTTGATCTCTGGTTCCTCTGCCTTTTCTAAATCCAGCTTGAACATCTGAAAGTTCAGGTTCACATATTGCTGAAGCTTGGCTTGGAGAATTTTGAGCATTACTTTACTAACATGTGAGATGAGTGGAATTGTGTGGTAGTTTGAGCATTCTTTGGCATTGCCTTTCTTTGGGATTGGAATGAAAACTGACCTTTTCCAGTTCTGTGGCCACTGCTGAGTTTTCCAAATTTGCTGCCATATTGAGTGCAGCACTTTCACAGCATCATCTTTCAGGATTTGAAATAGCTCAACTGGAATTCCATCACCTCCACTAGCTTTGTTCATAGTGATGCTTCCTAAGGCCCACTTGACTTCACATTCCAGGATGTCTGGCTCTAGGTTAGTGATCACACCATCATGATTATCTTGGTTGTGAAGATCTTTTTTGTATGGTTCTTCTGTGTATTCCAGCCATCTCTTCTTAATATCTTCTGCTTCTGTTAGGTCCATACCATTTCTGTCCTTTATCGAGCCCATCTTTGCATGAAATGTTCCCTTGGTATCTCTGATTTTCTTGAAGAGATCTCTAGTCTTTCCATTTTGTTGTTTTCCTCTATTTCTTTGCATTGATCACTGAGGAAGGCTTTCTTTCTTTCTTTCTTTCTTTTTTTTTTTTTTGAGGAAGGCTTTCTTATCTCTTCTTGCTATTCTTTGGAACTCTGCATTCAGATGCTTATATCTTTGCTTTTCTCCTTTGCTTTTCACTTCTCTTCTTTTCACAACTGTTTGTAAGTCCTCCTCAGACAGCCATTTTGCTTTTTTGCATTTCTTTTCCATGGAGATGGCTTGATCCCTGTCTCCTGTACAATGTCACGAACCTCCATCCATAGTTCATCAGGTACTCTATCAGATCTAGTCCCTTAAATCTATTTCTCACTTCCACTGTATAATCATAAGGGATTTGATTTAGGTCATACCTGAATGGTCTAGTGGTTTTCCCTACTTTCTTCAATTTCAGTCTGAATTTGGCAATAAAGAGTTCATAATCTGAGCCACAGTCAGATCCTGGTCTTGTTTTTGTTGACTGTATAGAGCTTCTCCATCTTTGGCTGCAAAGAATATAATCAGTCTAATTTCGGTGTTGACCATCTGGTGATGTCCATGTGTAGAGTCTTCTCTTGTGTTGTTGGAAGAGGGTGTTTGCTATTACCAGTGCATTTTCTTGGCAAAACTCTATTAGTCTTTGCCCTGCTTCATTCTATATTCTAAGGCCAAATTTGCCTGTTACTCCAGGTGTTTCTTGACTTCCTACTTTTGCATTCCAGTCCCCTATAATGAAAAGGACATCTTTTTAGGGTGTTAATTCTAAAGGTCTTGTAGGTCTTCATAGAACCGTTCAACTTCAGCTTCTTCAGCATTATTGGTTGGGGCATAGACTTGGATTACTGTGATATTGAATGGTTTGCCTTAGAAACGAACAGAGATCATTCTGTGGTTTTTGAGATTGCATCCAAGTAGTGCATTTTGGACTCTTTTGTTGACCATGATGGCTACTCCATTTCTTTTAAGGGATTCCTGCCCTCAGTAGTAGATATAATGGTCATCTGTGTTAAATTCACCCATTCTAGTCCATTAGTTCGCTGATCCTAGAATGTCGACGTTCACTCTTGCCATCTCCTGTTTGACCACTTCCAATTTGCTGTGATTCATGGACCTGACATTCCAGGTCCCTCTGCAATATTGCTGTTTACAGCATCAGACCTTGCTTCTATCACCAGTCACATCCCCAGCTGGGTATTGTTGTTGCTTTGGCTCCATCCCTTCATTCTTTCTTGAGTTATGTCTTCACTGATCTCCAGTAGCATATTGGGCACCTACTGACTTGGGGAGTTCCTCTTTCAGTATCCTATCATTTTGCCTTTTCATACTGTTCATGGGGTTCTCAAGGCAAGAATACTGAAGTGGTTTGCCATTCCCTTCTCCAGGGGACCACATTCTGTCAGCCCTTTCCACCATGACCTGGGTGGAGTGGGCCCCAGTGTATGCATATACCCAAACTCAGCAGACTGTGTACATTAACTATGTGCAGGCTTATCTATGATATTTATACCTCAACAAAGTAGTTAAACATTATTAATGAGACAAAAATATCATACTGTGTGTATGCTTAGTCACTCAGTCCTGTTCGACTCTTTGCAACCCCATGGGCTGTAGCCCTCCAGGCTCCTCTGTCCATGGGAGCCTCTGTCCATGAGAATCCATGGGGATTCTCCAGGCAAGAATACTGGAGTAAGTTGCCTCTTCCAGGGACTTTTCCCAATCCCAGAATCAAACCCAGGTCTCCCACATTGTAGGCAGATTCCTTACTGTCTGAGCCACAGGGAAGCCCAAGTTAAACATTATTAATGAGACAAAATATCATACTAGGTCTAAGAAATAGACATTCAGATGAAAAATTTTCAACTAAGTGTATTATAGTTCTACCAAAACTAAGTTGTATTTCATAGAAAAATAGTTTACAATACTTAAGCTTCTTTATTTAAATTAATTAAAATATAGTAAGAAGCTTCGGGCTTCCCATGTTGCACTATGTAGGAGATGTAAGAGACTCAGGTCATCCCTGGGTCCAGAAGATCCTCTGGAGGAGGGCATGGCAACCCACTCCAGTATATTTGCCTGGAGAATCCCCATGGACAGAGGAGCCTGGTAGGCTACAGTTCACGGGGTTGCAAAGAGTTTGACATGGCTCAAGTGTCTTAACACCCACGCATGGTGAAACTTCTCAGTTACACTAGCCACCATTTCCAGTCCCCAATAGGCACATGTAGCTAGTAGCTAATGTATTTGACAGCACAACTTTATAAACAAAGTGCTTACTCGTCAGCTGCTCTTCACATCAGCTTCACAAAATACAGAAACTACTTTGCCCAAGTACCAGTGAAAGTCACTGAACAGGAGGAAGGGAAGCTGATCCTACCACCATGCCCTTGGTCTCCCAAAATCTCCACCAATGCCATCAAAATCTGCAAATTATTTCCTGTAAAATTTAGCTTTTTTCTTTAATGTAACGTTCTTCAAAGCAAAAAAAAAAGCAGCTCAAATAAAACACAGATGATACTGTCTAGTAAAATATAATTTCTTTTTCTCCATTAATTTGCATCTTGGTAACCTCATTAATTTACCAAACGGTGTGCAGAGTGTGCAGGGCATCAGGCTCCAAAAACCTGTCTTGGAGTTTAGGTTCATGCCTTTGGTGTTTTTTTAAAGCATGAATTGACTTTTGCCATAAGATTTCATCTGCTTCCAGATTTCAACTACTACCCGTTCATCACATAAGAGAAAAAAAGCAACTCAAATACAACACAGATGACACTGACTTGTAAAATATAATTTCTTTTTATCCATTAACTTGCCATCTTGGCATGACTGGCAGCCTCCACTTGCTGTTCTCGTTCTTTAATGCTTGGAATCCCCACAGGAACTTCACATTTCCTGTTTCCCAAATTGACCACTTGACCACTTTATTTTCCCTCCTACAGTCTCCAGTCCTAGCTTTCTCTGTTTAAAGGCTTTAGATAATTGTTTATTTCTGGCTGTGCGAGGTCTTTGTTGCTGTGCCCTGGCTTTCTTTAGTTGTGGGTAGCAGGGGCTTCTCTCTAGTTGTGATGCGTGGGCTTCTCAGTGTGGCGGCTTCTCTTGTTGCAGAACACAGGTTTTAGGTGCGTGGGCTCCCGTTTGTGGACTCTAGAGTCGGGGCTCAAAGATTGTCATGCATGGGCTTAGTTGCCTCATGGCACGTGGAATCTTCCTGGACCAGGGAATGAACCCATGTGCCCTGCATTGGCAGGCTGATTCTCAACCGTGGAGGTCCTTAGCCTTCTCCTGAAGTCTCCATCCCTTTCAAATACAGGCATTTTCATCAGTCTTTATGGATAACCCCAAAGTGAGCGTGAAACAAGGACTAAGATGCAGGTGGCTTATCTGAGGGATCATTCCAGAAGTAAGAGTGAGGAGTTCAGAAAAGCCCGGAAAGGAGGAGGGGCTGAGGAAGTGTGCTTCTGGTCTGATTACTACCATGGTGGCTGAGGTTCAGTTTCACTGGGGACCCTCAGGAACCATGTAGAATGTGCCTCAGATTTTTCCTTTTGGAGGACAGGAGGCTGGGACATTTATTCACCAATTTGCTTTCCTTCTGGGAAAAGCATCTCTAACATCATAAATGTCTCACCATTTCTGGGCTATTTCTGTGCTAGGAAGTTCCACAGTCATGAGGCAGAAAAACAGAGGCATTTAGCAGGTCCTTGAAGGAGGAGGCTGACAGCATGGACAGGAAGTGTTCACCACAGCTGCAGCCCAAGTCGCAGGTGGGCAGGGGGGATGTGGAACTAGGCACCACCCACTCATCTCCCGGTTGTCCAGTCATAAAGCCTCCTAAATAGAGCTGTCCGTGATTTTCCCTCGGTTTCCACCCTCTTCTCTCCTCCTCCTCTTAGTGCCAAATCTGGATTGAACCCACCTACTGAATTTGTTCTCAAATTTATTATGACTACTTCTACTTTATATCGGTTACTCTCTTTGATTGCACTTCGTCCTCTCTGGTCTTCAGTCACTTCCTCCTCCATCTTTTGTGTTAATCTCTTCACCAAAACTGTCCTTCTAAAGTCTGAATCAGGTATTTGAGGCTTTTCATGGTTAACAGACTACTGACTAGGAGATTTTTGCGGAAACTCACACCTGTGGTGTTAATGTGTCTCCAGTTAGTAATGTGTTAATATCGGTGATGACAAATAGAGATGCCAACTCTTTTTAATCGAAACTTTTTCTTGAGAGTGTCCTGCTGAAAGGGTTTCTAAGGCCCCACTTAGGCTCAGTGGGGAAAAGAAAGTGCAAGTGTTAGTCACGCAATCATATCTGACTCTTTGTGACCCCATGAACTGTAGCCCACCAGGCTCCTCTCTGTGGAATTCTCCAGGCAAGAACACTGGACTGGGTTGCCATTCCCTTCTCCAGAGGATCTTTCCAACCCAGGGATCGAACTCAGGTCTCCTGCATTGTGGGCAGATTCTTTACATCTGAGCCACTAGGGAAGCAACTAGAAGACTAATTCAGTGTGGCCAAGGATGAGAAGGGAGATGAGTCAATGTGCTAGGTACCATAAAGTAGCATAGGAGGATAGTCAGTACCTGACTCCGGCCCACTGCCCTCACTTCTCCCATCTTTCCTTCTATACTTCTCCTCATATCATTCTCCCCAGTCGTGCAGAGCTTTGTGGCATTTTCTGAATGGGCCCTACTCTTTGACTTTGAATTTACATCATTCTTCAGTGCCTGACCTGGTTCATGGTCCATCATTCCTCAAGGGCTGAATTGAAATCTATCTCACTGGAAGATGTCTGTGACTCCCCAAGAAAAAGAAATCTCTGTTATTCCAGTTCCTCTGATCATCTCCTGCTTTCTGTTTAACTTTAATTCATATAGAATTCTTTGTATAACCATATTTTCAATAGAGCCTCTGCCCCTGCCTCTGTCCACTATCCATTAAATAAACAAACCAATACTGATTTGATTAATTCAGGTTGTGTGTGTGTTCGGTCGCTCAGTCTTATTTGACACTTTCTGACCTTTTGGACTGTAGCCCACCAGGCTCCTCTGTCCATGGGGATTCTCCAGACAAACATACTGGAATGAGTTGCCATTTACTCCTCTAGGGGATCTTCCTGACCCAGGGATCAAAGCTGCATCTTCCTGCATTGATTGCAGGTAGAATTTTTTACTGACTGAGCCATGGGGGAAGCCCTAATTCCGGTTAGTACTGCGTAATCCCAGCATGGAATTCTCTGTAGAAATACAGTAGAATTGAGCTGAAACATGAAGACAAATATGTGCTTGTATTATTAATACAAACCCTAGAATGGAAATATCTGACTCCACAGTCCAGTTTTCATAGGTAAACTGGTCACTGCTGGGCCAGCAAGAAGGTGGTAGCCCTATGTGGACACACACAATGAGAAGACATGATCTGTTCCCTGACCCTGACCACAAAGCAGCAGGCAAAAAGAAGTATTGGCCATGAAAGTAGTTAGACAGCAACAACCCCAATATTTCTTTTATATTTTTGATAATACTAACACTTCAGCAGCAAAGCAGATGTAGAAAGGGAGTGCAGAGGGCAATCAAAGCAGGTCTTAAGTAGGTAGGAGACAGGTACAGTGGTAAATATGAGACTGTTAAGAAAACATTATAATACCTGTTCAGTGTTTAGGGTAATCACTGAATAAAAGAAATAGTTATAAGTTCAGATCCCGCAAATGGGAAAACAGGTCCAAGAAAACATGATCATTTAACTGGAAGAGAGAAGGAGGAAGATTTAAAGTAGAGGAAACAAAGAGAAAGCATGGTAAATAAAAACCAAAAGTGAGGGGGAAAATCACAATAAATTCAAATGAGATAAGTTTATCTATTTAGAGAGGCAAACTCTTGGGACTCTCCTGGTGATCCAATAGCTAAGACTCTGCACTCCCAGTGCAGGGGGCCCGGGTTCTATCCCTGGTCAGGGAACTAGATCTCACATGCTGCAACTAAAAATACCACATGCTGCAACTAACACCAGGCACAGCCAAATCAATAAACAAATATACAAAGAAAGAAAGAAAAAAGTAAAGGACCCGGTTCTCTTTTTGACCCGGGAGAGTACCAAAAAAAAAAAAAAAAAAATCTAGCTCTATGCTATTGATAAGAGACACTTATCTATGCTTATTGATAAGATTATTAAAGGGAAATAAAAAGATGGACAAGGATATAGCAGATGTATTCACCCCTACTCTCTAATATGATGTTAGTAATATCTATACCTATCAAGACAGCATTTAATGTTGGGCTGTAATAAAGCTATTTAAACAAGTGAATTACAGCTATGTTAGCAATAAAGATAGATCCCCAAAACATAATATTTAGTAAATAATACAAGTTGCCTAACAAATAAACAGCATGATATAATTTATGCATAATTTAAAAATGTGTACAAAGCAACGTCATAGTTATTCTATGAGTATGTACATATATATGTTAATTTTAAAAACTTTAAAGGCTATACACCAACTTATAATAATGATTGCCTCCTAGAAATGGGGACTGTTTTGAAGAAGGGGAAGAGTTTAAAGAGCACTTCTATTTTAATTTTTAAGTTTCATTTTTTTTTCTTTTGAGAAGACAATGTAGTCATATAGTAGTGTAATTTCTTTGAACATGTATTCATAGGAATAAAACTGAGATAAAATAAAGCAAAATATCAATAGCATTTAATTGTCAATGGTGAGAGTAAGAATGTGTACCTTTTAATTCTTTGTATCTTTCAAGTTTCTGAAAGAGAAAATAAGAGAAAAATGCAAGAGGGGTAAATGGAGGGGAAACATGGCAAGAGGAGAAGATATTTCCAGCTACTATATTTTATGGTTACACAGCTGACAAAGGCATACAAACCTAAGCCCAGAATGTCAAGGAGACCTTGGAAGATTCACAAGTGGTCACAGAAGTGACAATTTCTAACCTTCTGTCACATAGCTTGTCTAAAGTAACCATTGCTTTAATAAAACAATGCAAAAAGTTATGATTGTTTAAATGTTTTCTTAATGTTTTTCCATTCAAAGCCATGTATGTGCTTAATTAAAAGAATCTTCAGTACTATAAGTTGCCAACATGCTGCTGCTTTCAGATTTTAAAAATGCAGGGGAATAATATTTCATAAGCCCATAAAAAATGTGAAAAGTTTGTTATTATTTTCATTACATTACACAAAGTCATAGCTGCTGTATAAGAAAAAGAGCATTTTGGTAAATTCCAGAGTGTCCTAGTAAAGCAGGGACTACTACATTTTACTGCTTCATGTTACTTCATTTACAAGGTATATTTGCAATAAAACTTGAAAAACTTTTCATGACCATGTGTATAGGATAAACGTACAAAGTGGTTATAGGTGTTCCATTTTAAGTATCAGAAGCACATTGCTATGTTCTAACTTATCACTTGGCATATTCTGCTGCTTTTGAAACCACTAGTCAGCACTACTGAAATGCCTTAGATAATCTGTTTCCAACTGGGTAATAGCTTCCCAGGTTGCTCTTTTCGTATACTATTATAAAAACTATTGCATTCTATTGGACAAGGTTTTGTAATCAATCAGTCAAGCATTTATTGACTGATTTTTTTGAAGATTTTCCCCTTTCTCCTGCCTTACAGAATCATTTTATTCCAATCTTTTATATGCAATGTATGTGTGTGTATGTGTGTGTGTGTGTGTGTGTGTGTACTCGGATCTAGATTCTTTTAAAGGAAAGCTCTGTGTTTTAAGATTAAAGCTGAAGTAGACAAAATGGGCCTTTCAAGGCAGATTTTGCTTGATTCTATTAACATCATTGAAATGATACTTAAGTACAAAATAGTACAAAATGACACTGAAGACATACAAAATGAAGCAAGTTGTTAACTATTTGGGAGGGAATGGATCAGCAGACAGGACATGTTGGTGAATTTCTGGAATATAGAAAACTGGTGGATTGTGGGTAAACTTCAGTCACAAGAAGAAATTGGTGAAGGCCAAATCCAGCTCCCTAGTTGAACCTCAAATAAACTCCAAGCTTGATATTAGAGAGGAAAAAGGCAGGAGTATAGAGTGGGGCTACCTCTGGATATTAATGGCAGCTCAACTATAGAAGACCTGACCCTCCTGCCCCCTCAGTCTCCCTTATCTTTCCCCACCTCTGCATGTATAGAGCAGCTGACAGCAACAACCATCCACAAGCCACAACCAAAGAGATGCTCTTAAAAAGGTAAACAAGCTGCCTGGAAATAAGCAGGCTTTGGGTGTGAATGTACATGCTCCATAGCTGATCCTTCCTCATCTTAGTCAATAATGGCCAGTTATCCAGTGGCTATCTTCCAGTTATCCCTGGTGACAGAAGACTTACTCTGATCAGTGCACACAAGAACAGCCCTCCACTAAGCTGGTAGGTCTGCTGAAAAAACACTATGCTTTAAAGGAGGAAATCTGCACAAGTTACTAATATCAGTCAAGTAAATTCCTTTATTTCCAACATGAATGGAAAATCAAGACAGTTGAGAAAAGCAAACAGCACACACAGAAGGCCTGATAAGAGATGTCTTAACCCTAAAGAAAATAGAGACAATTCAGAAAACTGAAGAGAAGTTTATAATAAATTGTGAAATTTATTAAATCCAAGGACAAGAAAGATTTATTTGTAAAACTCTAATGGCCAAATTTTCCAATAGAAGTCTGGAAAGAAACTCATGGAAATTATCCAGAATTCAGAGCAAAAGACAAGAGAAGAAAATGTAATATAAACATTTAGAGACATACAAGATTAATTCAGGAGATTAAATATCTAAGAGAAATTCCAGAATCAAAGAACAGAGAAAATAGAGGAGAGGAAATAATTTTTTTAACTTTTCTGAAGGAAATTCTCCTAAGCTGGAGAAAGACATTAATTTTTTTAATTGAAAGGTAGGATAGATCAAACTGAAATGAAAGAAAAAACACTCATACTTGTGCATAGAGTACTGAAGTTTTTAAACACTGATGATAGAAATAAGTTATAGAAAAAAATCTATAGAGTGGGGAAAAATGAAGCAGGCAATATAGAAAAGAATAAGAATCTGATTTGCATCAGAATTTTTTCAGAAGTACTGGATGCTAGAATTAGTGATGCAATGCCTTTACATTCTCTCTTTTTTTTAAATACCTTTACATTCTGAGGGAAAAAGTGTTGAAATTAAGAATCCATACACTTAAATTAAAACTAATTTATACCGTTTTTCCAGTAGTCATGTATGGATGTGAGAGTTGGACCATAAAGAAGGCTGAGCACCAAAGAATTCATACTTTCAAACTGTGGTACTGGAGAAGACTTTTGGAAGCCCCTTGGACTGCAGGGAAATCAAACAAGTCAATGCTAAAGGTAATCAGCCCTGAATATTCACTGGAAGGACTGATGCTGAAGATGAAGCTCCAATATTTTGGCCACCTGATGCGAAGAGCTGACTCATTGGAAAAGACCTTGATGCTAAGAAAGATTGAGGGCAGGAGGAGAAGGGGACAACAGAGGATGAGATGGGTGGATGGCGTCACCGACTCAATGGACTTGAATTTAAGCAAACTCTGGGAGATAGTAAAGGATAAGGAAGCCTGATGTGCTGCAGTCCATGGGGTTGTAAAGAGTTGGACATGACTAAGCAACTGAACAACAACAACAGTGAAATTGTCAATCAAGACTGAAGACAAAGTAATGACATATTTAGACATGTAAGTCCTTAGACAATGTTCCTCCCTTTTTTCTAAAAATGGTTCTTTATGTATGTATAACTGCAAAACCAAAAATGGATCCAAAAAAGAGTAAGACATGAGAGTCAAGGACCAGTTGCTCCAAACAGAAATATTATGAAAACAATTCTTAGCATGACTACTGTGCAGCAGAGTTAGGAAGCAATCACTCAAAATGAGAATAGGAAACCAAAGTTAGGTAGCATGACTTTAAGAAGGAAACACGTTTTCTGTAATAGATAGCAGCTTCAAAGAGCTGAGTGTGGTTAGTAGTCACTAGAATCACATTAATATATACTATCTTGAGAACAGTAAAAAAAGAAAAGAAAAAGAAAGAAAAATGTAAGACAATTAGAAACACTAAGAAAAAATCTGTTTAAGAAAGTTATGGTATAAATATAAAGGAAACTAAAAATCACAAAATCTTGATCAAATAATAAAATGCAATCAAAGAGAACTTATTTGAACTTTACCTTTGAGACTGTTTCCTTTAAAAGTCCAGATTTTGTGTCATGGGATTGCATTTTCTCTTCCAAGTTCTAATCATACTATGTATTTCTGCAGTTATTCATATTTGCATGATCATAATGTTATCAATGATATTTGGGGGGGCGGGGGTTAGCACAGAGTCGGACACGACTGAAGCGACTTAGCAGCAGCAACAGCAGCCACCTTTAAAATCATTTTGTTGACATAGTACAAAACACTGAATTATGGAAACTGAGCAATATATATGTATATTTTGTTAAACTGGTATTTTTGGAGTATTGGTATAGCTTACAGAAATTCAGAGATAGCAGAGGTTGGACAGAGAGAAAAGAGAAAGAGAAGTGTAGGAAAATTCATTTCCTAATCTTTTATTTAACTTTTCTTGAAGAAGTAGAAATAGGTTTCAGTATATTAACTGAAATATACTGAAACCTAAAGATAAAAACATCTCCAAAGAACTAAAAATACAGCTAGACATAGAGGAGAGATGGTAAAGAATCTGCCTGCAATGCTGGAGACCCAGGTTCAATCCCTGGGTCAGGAAGATCCCCTGGAGAAGGGAATGGCTACCCACTCTAGTATTCTTGCCTGGGAAATACCATGGACAGAAGAGCATGTCCTCTGTCGGGCTACAGTCTTGGGATCACAAACAGATGGACATGACTGAGCAACTAACACACACATGGAGGAGAGAGGGAGGGCGAGGTTGTCTTGGGTGAGCTGAGTCTGCACCTTCTGGAGTGGGTAGAGGTTACCTGGAGTTATTGAGATAACCAAGGGCAGATTAAGCATGAAACTAATAAAACTCAAATGTCAGAACTCCTTATCCTCCAGGCCCCTCCCAAAGCCTGGAAATGTACACACACTATAAACTGAATTATTTTCCTTTAAAAGAGCCCCATAGACTGAGTACCTTTCAGGCCCCACAAAACCAAAATAAGGCCCTGGAGAGGACAAGCTGAAAAGTGGAACACTTCACTTCTGGGGAAAGATATGGGGAGAGGGAGAAGCGAGAAATTTTGCTCTTTAATATGACTCAATATTACTGTTTAAACTCTTGTTCATATATTTGTTGGTATTTAAACAAACTGCTTATTTGGCAGTCTAATTTATGTTGATGTAATGATCTGAATGCTTTCACTCTTTCTGTGCCCCTTGTAATTCTCCTTAATACCCCAACATCCATCACTTCCCCATTTGCCCTCCAAATTGCCTTCCCTGAAATTTGACATCCACCATCCTAAACAACTAGACTTAAAGTCACTTACTTGGGACACAGAAAACAAAGGCTGCAAATACTGTTTTGTTAATTTCAATAGGCACTTTTCTAAATGTAAGACAACTAAGGTGATATTTTTCAGAACAAGATTTTTTATTGGTTTTAAATCTCTAGCGAGCAGATTGAAAAACACACAGGTACTGATGAGGAGGATGAGGGACAGAGACCCTGGTACATGAAATGAGGATGAGACACTGACAGGCATGCTTTGTTGATGGTACAAATTCAGGTTGAATTAATGCCTCTTTGTCTTGTCAACAGCTAAGGACAGTTGTAGACTCCTGGTAGAGAGAGAGTTGCTTGAACACTCAGGATAGTGAGAGCACAAAGAACCCTCATCCTGACCAAAGTGAGTGTAGACAGAGGCAGGGGAGTGGTGACAACTACTGCCCCAGCCATCAACAGTCCATTTATTACTATTTGTGTGTTGTATTTGATGCTGTGAGCTTTGGAAGGGGAAAAGACTGAACCTTAGCACGAATACTCTCCACCCTCCCCCCAAAATGTTATATATATTCAATATGTATATTGCAGAAAGATATATAACTTTGTGCAAAACTATTTAGCCACCTCTGGTTGTTTCCAAAGCTAGTCTGCTGAAACTGAAATGATGGGGTCAAATGGTGTGACCACTTAAAAATGCCTAATGTATTGTGCCTGATAGCTTTCAATAAGCCTTTGTGCCAGTTTATGCTTCCACTGGCAGCATATGAGCTTACTTCCTCCAGGCAATGCTATTTTTATTGTCAGTTATTTTCAGATGCCACATAATGAGGGGGAAAGAATTTATATTCTATTATTTGTATTATATTCTATTCTGCCTCTGTCTTCTTTGTTGTCAAGAGTCTTTGGAAGAACCCTTCGTCTCCCCAGACCTCTATTTCCTCACCTGAAGATTAATTGAGGTTGTATTAAATCAGTGATCCTCAAAGTGTGGTCGCCAGACCAGCAACAGAATCTGGAACTTGAGAGACTTGTGAATTAGGGTTCCGCAAATGAACTACTGAATCAGAAACCCTGGAACTGTGTAGGGCTCATCAATTTTGTGTGATCAAACCCTCATGATGATTCTGATGCAGCTAAAATTTGAGAAATGGATGGTCTCTAAGCTCTCTTTATGTTAGTAGCCTTGATTCATCATTTTGAATCAGATAAGAAGAGTAGAGGAATTTTCAGTGCGGGTTTGTTGGCATGGCTCACTGGCATACACAGAGAATCAAACCTAGCATAGATGCTTTTGCATCTGACTTCCCAAACATGTTCAACAGCATCATGTGTGTCTGATTTTACTGCAGAAAGACAAGATCTCTAATGATGAACAATAATGACCAAAAGCAATATGGCACGGTAGGGAAAAGACCGTTGTGACATCGAATAAACCTGGGCTTGAATTGCGACAATGATGCCTACTAGCTGTAATCTTGAAACCTAGTGTTTTCATCTGCAAATTAAAGATAATTAAAGAGTATGGTTAAATTAATTAAATAAGGGGCCATTTGAGGTGTTTCTAATGCCTTAGCAGTCTATTTAAGCAAACCAGTACTTAAGCCTGTAATGCCTTCAAGTTTAAGAAATCAAAACCTAAGGACCAACTATCACAAACAGCTAACTCAGTTTTTCCCAAAGAGGCAACTTCTTTAGCTATAGCCAATTTCTTTGCTTTGCTTCCATATATAAATGTCTCACCCTGGTTTCTGTAGGTGTAGCACTGTTCACCACTTCTAATAGAGTTTTGTTCAAATAAACTCTTAAAAATTTTAATATGCCTCATTTTATCTTTTAACAGCTCATACCTCATAGAATTATTGTAAACATGAAATAAGATACTACGTGAAGTGAAAGTGTTAGTCACTCAGTCTATCTGACTCTTTCCCACACCCACCAGGCTCCTCTGTCCATGGAATTCTCCAGGCAAGAATATTGGAGTGGGTAGTCATTTCCTTCTCCAGGGAATCTTCCTGACACAGGGATCAAACCTGGGTCTCCCGCATTGCAGGCAGATTCTTTATCATCTGAGCCACTAGGGAAGGTGAACAAGATACTACATGTAAAGCATTAAGCCCAGTTTGGCACATAGTAATTGTTCAATAAATGTAACCTATTATCTGTTGTTAATAGGTTACTAAAGCCCACCAGTACTTTGGCCACCTCATGAGAAGAGTTGACTCATTGGAAAAGACTCTGATGCTGGGAGGGATTGGGGGCAGGAGGAGAAGGGGACGACAGAGGATGAGGTGGCTGGATGGCATCACTGACTCGATGCACATGAGTTTGGGTGAACTCCGGGAATTGGTGATGGACAGGGAGGCCTGGCATGCTGCGATTCATGGGGTCGCAAAGAGTCGGACACGACTGAGCAACTGAACTGAACTGAACTGAACTGAAAGCCCATCTATGTTCATCTATATTAAAGCACAAGACCTTGCTACACCACAAGGCCACTAAAAAATAAGTAATACTAGCAGCTTGAAAACCACTGATTTTTGAATTAACAATTTCACAAGAGAGGGACCAAAACAACACAGTCAAGCTGTAGAATGTTCAGTTCAGTTCAGTCGATCAGTTGTGTCCAAATTTTTGTGACCCCATGAACCGCAGCACGCCAGGCCTCCCTGTCCATCACCAACTCCTGGAGTTCACCCAAACTCATGTCTATCGAGTCAGTGATGCCATCCAGCCATCTCATCCTCTGCTGTCCACTTCTCCTCCTGCCCCCAATCCCTCCCAGCATCAGGGTCTTTTCCAATGAGTCAACTCATCGCATGAGGTGGCCAAAGTATAGGAGTTTCAGCTTCAGCATCAGTCCTTCCAATGAACACCCAGGACTGATCTTTAGGATGGACTGGTTGGATCTCCTTGCAGTAGAATGTTGGGATGTTGGAAAAGCACAGTTGTAGGTACTGTGATATATTGATATGAAGCAGGTTATTCTTTTTAGTAAAAGTATCTTGCAGCCATTTACAGCCTATCTTTGCTAAAATAACTATGGGATGGAAAAGAATAAGAGTTTTCTCTTCAAAGCCCTATACTTTTCTCATTCTCATTGGCAATTTTGTGTTCCATTCCTTTTATTTATTTTTGTATGAGACCTAACACTCTAGAAAAGGGTATATTCTTGATCAAATGACCTCTTTATCAGGCCTCTTCAGGGCAGCTATTGGGATCTTGGAGCACTATCTACCATCACAGAACAAAGCAGGGTATTTCCTCAAGTGACAGCACACTTTTTAATTCCAAGAGTTCCTCTCAGGCTCAATCTATCTTCTCTCAATCTTACACACCACTATTCCAGTCTGCTAGACATGACTGCCCTTTTCACTCTGGTCTTTGAGTTGACATAAGTGGATTCCCTCAAATAAGCCACTTCTCTATGTCATTTTAATTCTCAGAGGAGAAATAGGACACTTTTCTGCCTTTTCTCAATTTCTCCACTGATTCTGATGAGGATTGGGATTTGGAAAAATACATAAAATGTCCTGAGAAGTGCTGGGAAAGAATTTCTTCATGGAAACACTAATTCCTATAGTCTCAATCACATTTTGGAGAGAGAGTACTTGTTTTTAACAACCAGTGAAATATGCTCCTCCTGCCCTCAATCTTTCCAGAATCAGGGTCTTTTCCAGTGAGTTGGCTCTTTGCATCAGGTGGGCGGGAGGAGAAGGGGGTGACAGACGATGAGATAGTTGGATGAAATCGCTGACTCAGTGAATGTGAGTTTGATCAAACTCTGGGAGATTGTGAAGGATAGGGAAGCTTGGTGTGCTACAGTTCATGGGGTTGTAAAGAGCTGGACATGACTGAGAAACTGAAAAACAGCAACAAAATATACTCACTCGGTTTTGTAAAACGATTTGTCATATCGCTATTTTTGTTGTCACACAAGCCTATCTATGTGACTAACCTTACCCTCAAAAACCTAGTCTCTGATGTCCTAAAGGCGTACTGCAAGTGTTATCTATTGAATTGGCCAAAAATTTCATTTAGGATTTTCCCTAAGAGGTATCATAAAAATCAGAGTGAAATTTTGGCTAACCCAGTACATCCCATGTCACCAAAACTGGCTTAGTGAGAGGGTTTCTCTACCAGGGATCCCGAAAATACTCCAAGCTCATGTGAGCCCTTTCTCCCACCACAATATATTATTAATCCCCAAAGCTTAATTGCCTACTAATTTCAGAAAAAAGTAGTTGTAGAAAGAACATTAATTTGAAAAAATAGGAACCCCCCAACATCAAATCATTATATAAAAATGTATTGACCACATAATAAAAGCCACGTGTCATGATAATATTGGGGTCATAAAAAAAATAAGATGCAGTGTCTGCCTTTGATTAATTATATACATGAACTATTGAAATATGTGTTATTGTAGAGGTATGTACCCCCTCAAAAGGGGGAGGAGATTTGGGAAAACTCCACAAAGTATGGTCTTACTGATGAGTGGGTGTTTATGTATAAGAAAAGTGAGAAATACTAGTTTCAAGGATTTGCACATAGAAAGGCATTCCCTTTGAAAATCCTAATGAAACTGGGAGGATGGAGAAAGGCTTGATGTGTTTGCAGATTAGCAACAAGTTTAATCAGCTAGAGCAAAGTGCATTGGGCAGAGTTGGCAGTGTTGAAATGAAGATGGAGAGAATTTTTACCCAAAAAGGACGGCTATAGAGCTGCATGGGCCCCACATGTCATGCTAAATTTAGACTATCTGTGAAGCAGTGGAAAGTTCATGGAGGTTACAGAAATTATTAAATTAGCTATGCCTCATTGCATTCTCCAATCCAGCAATTAATTGATAGAAGAAGCTTCTGAAGCTTATCTGTGATTCTGTTAGTTAGAAAACTGTCAATTCAAGAAATTTACTTTGACTCAAATTTTCCTGAATAAACCAGCTTACCCACTCCAATTTCAGTTTTGCTCAACAGATATTTACTTAACAGTGTCCATACACCAAGCATTATGCTAGATATTGTGTGTGTAGAGATCGATAAGGGAGTCTTCCCCCTGGATTATTTTATAACCTACCGGAGCAACAGACATATCAGAAAGAATGTTCAGAACACGATGGGCTTATCCTAGTGGGCTTTTATGGGGTATCATAAACCATTTCCTAGGTTCTTTTCTATTTGACTATTTACTGTGGGTCATTAATAAGTCCTTGAGAAGGAAATTGCAACCCACTCCAGCATTTGTGCCTGGAGAATCTCATGGACAGAGGAACCTGGCAGGCTACAGTCTATGTGACTCAAAGAGTCAGACATGACTGAGTGACTAAACCTTGCCTCACTTCAATTAATAAGTCAGAGTCAGAATTCTGAAGATTAATAAGATTTGCTAGAAGTAGACGAGGGCACAGATACTAAAGTAATTTCTTTCTCATCCTGCTTCCTGAAAAACATATTTTTTAGAAATAGGTGATCTTCTTTAAGAAACTATGCAAAAAGGTATGTAGTTTCAATATCAAAAATAAATTATGAATTTTCTAGGGTACTTTTAGAAATGTGGCTTTCAGAATAATTGTTTTTTTTTAAATTGGAATTTATTTCAAAAATTAACAAGTGGGACAGCTTTATTTACCTAATGAGGGAACTGTTCCCAACTACTTTAAAATGTGTGTTTCAGGTTAGACATAGCGCTTCTTTGTTCATATTTGAACGATTCATTCTAGTCACTAATTCATTGGTGAGCACAATACCTCTTCTATGCAGTCAGTCAATGTAATCCTCACTTTAAAAAAATAAGGAAACACAGAGAGGGTAAGTAATTTATTCAAGGCCACACAGCCAGGCAGTGTTTGAGAAAGAGCAGAATTTGAAATTTCTGACTCCCAATCCAAGATGCAGTTCATTAGGCCATGCAACTTCCTTTAGAAAATAGTTATAAACATGTTAAGGCAATTTTTTCTTGTCTTAACAAAACATGTAGTCACTGTTTTTTATACTAACCTCTTGGAAACTCTGGGAATGAATTAATTTCCTTGCAAATAATTTTTTTTTTTTTTAATTTGCCCACACTGGTTTGTTGTTGTAGGGCTGTTCCTGAATGCTAGGGTACTGGCATTGTTTATTTATTTATTTGTTTTAAGGGAGCCATGAGTCATTTGTGTTTTAAAATGCATATTTAGAATAAGATCTCTTTACTCTCCTATTTTAAAACATGAGCTGTATTGGACAAAGTATAATGCTAAGAAAGGCTCTTTTCTAGATTTGCTGGGTGCATAGCTGCATGTGTGTTCAGTCGTGTCCAACTCTTTGTGACCCCATGGACTGTAGCCAGCAAAGCTTCTCTGTTCGTAGGATTTTTCCAGGAGAGAATACTGGAGTGGTTGCCTTTTCCTTCTACAGGGGATCTTTCCCACCCAGAGGTCGAACCCAAGTCTTCTGTGTCTCCTGCACTGGCAGGCGGATTCTTTGCCACTAGCACTGGGAAGCCCATTTGCTGGGTCTGAGTCACTTAGCCATGTACAACTTTTTGATATCCCATGGATTGCAGCACGCCAGGCTTCCCTATCCATCACCAACTCCCGGAGCTTGCTCAAACTCACGTCCATTGAGTCAGTGATGCCATCCAACCATCTCATCCTCTGTCATCCCCTTCTCCTCCTGACTTCAATCTTTCTTGGCATCAGGGTCTTTTCCAATGAGTCAGTTCTTCACGTCAGGTGGCCAAAGTATTGGGGCTTCAGCTTCAGCATCAGTCCTTCCAATGAATATTTAAGACTGATTTCCATTAGGATTGACTAGTTGGATCTCTTTGCAGTCCAAGGGACTCTCAAGAGTCTTCTACAACACCATAGTTCAAAAATATCAATTCTTCAGCTCTCAGCTTTCTTTGTAGTCAAACTCTCACATCCATATATGACTACTGGAAAAACCAAAGCTTTGACTAGGCAGACCTTTGTTGGCAAAGTAATGTCTCTGCTTTTGCTGTTTAGGTGGTCATAGCTTTTCTTCCGAGAAGGAAGTGTCTTTTAATTTCATGGCTGCAGTCACCGTCTGCAGTGATTTTGGAGCTACCCAAAATAAAGTCTGTCACTGTTTCCATTGTTTCCCCATCTATTTGCCGTGAAGTGATGGGACAGGATGTCATGATCTTAGTTTTCTGAATGCTGAGTTTTAAGCCAACTTTTTGACTCTCCTCTTTCACTTTCATCAAGAGGCTCTTTAGTTCTTGTGTGCTTTCTGCCATAGGGTGGTGTCATCTGTGTGTCTGTGGTTATTGATATTTCTCCCAGAAAAAGCAGTTTTCTGGGTAGTATTCAGTTGACTTTGTTCAAAAATATTCTGACTTCAAAGTATTAGAGTCTTATGGGATGACATATTCTTATCTTCTCATCTATTTTTATTTATGTGTATTAGAAAAAGAAAATGGAAAAGATATCTTGAGATATCTGAATGAAATGAAAGGCCCCAGGGCCCATGGCCAAATTGCTTCTAAGAACCAAGTACTTCCTTTTTTGAACAGAGATTGCCTATGTGGTCATTTTGTTGCAGATACCAGGTCAAAACAACAGTAGTTGTAATACATGGTGATTACTGTCTCATACTTTCCTTCTCTGCACTCTGCCCTTTTCCTGCTCCTCCCCTTCTCTTCTCTCACTACCCTTTCCAATTTTCCCTTCCTTTCTTAAGATTCCATTTTGTGCCAGGAACCCGATAAACACCAGGAGGTAGAGATTAAAGACATCTGCACTGTTCAGAAACATCTCATGATTTTCAAAAGTTGTTTCAATTTAACACACATACAAAAGTTAAAATGTTCACTGATCTTGTATTCTAATTGTTATTTTTCAGTTAAAAAGAAAAAAGAAAAGAAAATGATAACAAAAATTTTGAGGAAATAGTATAATTAAAATTTTGCTTCATTTTGCTTGATGATTAAGAAATCAAGTCCTGATCCCAACTGCCTGAGCTTGAATTCTAACTCTGGGTTATGAGTTATTTCACCTCTTGAAGTTTATTCACCTGAAAAATGAGAATGTAAATAATAACTACATCATTCATCTGCTGGGAAAATTGCAGTTTATAGAAAAGTATCTGGTGTTCAGTAGGCATCGCATCATGTCAGCTATTTTTGTGGTCACTATTATTATGAGCAACAGTCTAAGTCATTTCAGTGTGTTGAGAGGATTCACTATTCTCGTAGGAAGAAGTCCGTATTTGAGAACCATCTATTAATTTTTAAAAATCAGTGTTAGAGATACTATACTAGAAGCATGTTCAGGGCAAGTATCAATGGGTACGCAATGAAAAACAAAATAAAAAACTAGCTTTATATATGTATTAGTTGTTCTAATGAACAACTGGAACTGCTCTAAGAAAACACAGAAAGTGTTCACTAGCACAAAGCCAGCAGAGGTTTCCATATCAGAGGACCCTTAAATTCAGGGAATGGGCAGAGACTAGGGACAGGTTGTATGGTCTGCATAAGTCTTCTTGCTCTCCCTATGCTCTTGCCTTGATTCTGAATACCTGAAATGACATCCCTACCAGAGATACTGTTGGAGATGCTCTAGAGACTTGAAGTATGGTTGAACTCATCATAATGTGTAAACAAAACCTCTGGTATTCTTTGGTGCTAAGTTTTTCCCACCCTCTCCTTCCTCCCTCCTTCCCCCTTCCTTTATTTTAAATACCCATCTTCTTATAATATTGAGTTACAAGGAGAGCATTGCTGGTTGTCCTTTCATTTCCTTACCTGCTCTCCAACTAGAAAGTATTGGGAGAGGCAATCTTGCATCAGCCCTGACTTCCCTGAACATTCTCACCACTTATGCCAAGAATACAAAGAGTTGGCCATTCTTTCCTGGGGCCACTTTTTGACTTTCTCATAGTCTAGTGTTTTGTTTGCACTGAGAATAGTCTCAGGATTGTGTTTGCAGTGGTAACCTTGAAGGAGGAGATAACACCTCCCTTCAGGCAAAGAGTAGTTTCCCTGGTGGGTCAGACGGTAAAGCATCTGCCTGCAATGTGGGAGACCTGGGTTCGATTCCTGGGTCGGGAAGATCCCCTGGAGAAGGAAATGGCAATCCACTCCAGCACTCTTGCCTGGAAAATCCCATGGATGGAGGAGCCTCAAAGGCTACAGTCCATGGACTCACAAAGAGTCAGACACAACTGAGCGACTTCACTTTTCACTTTCTTTCAGGCAAAGAGTAGGCTTACTTACCTACAAAAGCAATAAATATCCCATGCTCATTTTTTCCTCTCCTAAAGCTCAACAATCACCTCTCCCCTAATTTCATGACAAATAGAAGGAAAAAAAGTGGAAGCAGTGACAGATTTATTTTCTTGGGCTCCAAAATCACAGCACACGGTGACAGAAGCCATGAAATTAAAAGATACTTGCTCCTTGGAAGGAAAACTATTACAAACTTGGACAACATATTAAAAAGCAAAGAAATCACTTTGCTGACAAAGGTCTGTATAGTCAAAGCTATGGTTTTTCCAGTAGTCATGTAGGGATGTGAGAGTTGGACCATAGCGAAGACTGAGTGCCAAAGAGTTGATGCTTTTGAATTGTGGTGCTGAAGACTCTTGAGGGTCCCTTGGATGTCAAGGAGATCAAACTAGTCAATCCTAAAAGAAATCAACCCTGAATCTTCATGAGAAGAACTGATGCTGAAACCGAAGCTCCAGTACTTTGGTTGCCCGATGTGAAGAGCTGACTCACCGGAAAAGACCCTGATGCTGAGAAAGACTGAAGGAAAAGGGAGAAGGAGGTAGACAGAGGGTGAGATGGTTAGATAGCATTACCGTCTCAATGGACATGAATCTGAGAAGCTCCAGAAGATAGTGGAGGACAGGGAAGCCTGGTGTCTTGTAGTCCATGGGGTTGCAAATAGTCAGACATGACTTAACAACGGAACAACAACAAAACTCAACAAAATGCATTTATAGAAATCCATCTAATCCCACTTGTACCACACATCAGGGAATCAATGTAAACCAATATAAAGCTTAAGATTCTTGCTGTGCAATAAGTACTAAAGTCCTTTATCTGTGATGTCTGAATTTCATGTCTTATGCCAGCATCTATGAAACAGTAATAAGCTAACTCAGCTTGCCAATAGAGCAAAATGTCAGACCCTTCAAAGACCATAACAGAAAGTATCTGGAACTTTACAGTTGAGACATTTTCAGTGTAAGGATTAAGGAAAAATTGTGTAAACTATCAGCAGGCATATGAAATTTTTCTTCTTTTAAGAAATACGCATTATGGCTTGAGAGATGCAACTAAGGTGAATTTAAAACAAGAGGGAATATGACAACTCAAAGAGCTATCATTTTGGATGCTTCATCTCTCAATTCTCCACTCATCCCTCTCCAAGGTGAATATACATACTTCACTTCTTAATACTTTTACTCTCTTTTCTTGGTTACAGTATCTCTATACTCATTGTGTTATCAGACAAAAGTAGTCTAATACAATTGCGTCTTGTTAATGGACCCAAGTGGCTCTAGTGGTAAAGACCCGCCTGCCAATGCAGGAGATATAAGAGAAGTGGGCTCGATTCCTAGGTCAGGAAGATCCCCTAGGGGAGGGCATGGCAGTATTCATGCCTGGAAAATCCCGTGGCTAAAGGAGCCTGGGCTACAATCCATAGAGTAGCAAAGAGTTGGACAGGACTGAAGCGACTTAGTACTCACACAATGGACCCAACTACTTGAAATCTATGAGCCATGGCACCAACTACATCACGTGTATGCAGATGACTTTGCCAGTGGGGTGGGGATATTTGAAGTCCACTGGTGAAGCTTCATTTCCTTTCGATTATTTTTGGATCTTGTAATTGTGTATCTCCTTGATACTTTGGTGAACTTCTTTGGCTGACTCTTCTCCTTCCTTTCCTGAGTGACAGACAGTCCTTTAGAAATGTTAATCCACTTAATCAGAGGAATACACTAGGAGGAATATGCACTGTTTTGCTTACATCTCTTAAGTATTGATTTTTATACTTTAATATTAAGGAATAATTTTTTAGTTACATAAATTTAAACTATAAAAGTAATATGTGCTCATGGCAAAAGATTATTTAAACACTATATTATTAAATGAAAAAGAGAAGTTCATCTCCTCCCCACTTTTGCCATACCTCATTCTGTCTTCCCAAATATAACAACTGTTAACTGTTTCTGTATAGTCTTCTAGACATTTTCTAAGCAAATGCAAGTAAATATATTTCTGCATAACTTCAAATCTTAACAGAAACAGGTGTAGCCTAAAAATGCAAATTTCATACTTCCCTTAATACATTGACTATTATTCCAAATAAGCTCAATCATATCAACTTCATTATTTTATCAGATGTATTTTACTCTAACATTTGAATATACACTGAAATATGTACTTAAACAAACATGCACGCCTACTTTGTAAGTAGATAAGAGTATGGAATCCCCAGAGAAAGGGAACTAGACATGGCTTTCTTGACATAAGAAAAACCATTTTTGGGCTAAGCCATTTTGTGATCTAAGCCTGACCACAGTGCTTGCTCTTGAACAGTTCTCAGTAACTAATGATCTTAAGGGAGCAAAAGAGTGCAGAGACAAATGACTGCCATCAGGCAGAAGAAGCAGTAGCAAAGATTCTGTGTCAAAGGTGAAGATTAGCCTGAAGCACTTAACTGCCAGGTCAACTGGAACCTAAGGGATGATGATATTGACCTTTTCTGACCCTCCTGACTTCAATCAACTAAATCTTGGTTTCTGTGGACTGCCCAAACCCCTTCATAAATATGCTACCCTTAACTTCCCCAGGTTTTGTTTGTTTGTTTGGGGAGACCCTGCTTTGGGAAACAGCCCCAGTGTTCTCCTTACTTACTGCAAGAATAAGTCCTTCCTTCTCCCAGTCTTTGGTTTGCAATCATTTTTTGGTTTGACATCCACCAAGAAGTGAGTCTAGTTTTTCAGTAATAGTGTGTACCTATGTGTATGAATTATGTATATTTTTAGCGTACCTATGTGAATATAATTGCTAGGTCAAAGGATTTATGCATTTTAGATTTTGATTAATATTGTCTGATTGTGTTAAAGAGTAATTTTATTTATCCCTATTCTGGGTTCAGGGAGGGATAGACATTTCACAACAACCCTTAAGAAATGACGATACAAGGCAAAGGTGAACATTGACAATTTGGATTTGAATACAGTCAGAGGAAGCCCCTAGCATGGTAGAGATTTTTATAACAGAAATCTTATAAGATTAGGAAGGAAATGGGAGTTTAGCTTAAGACAAGAAGGGTTGGAGAGAGAGAATGCAGAGAAGGGGGAGAGAAACAGCGATAAAGCTTTAAGAAAATTGCCACATACAAAGGAAGTGGACTCTGGGGATAAAAAGCATGTGGGGAAAAGAACCTCAATTGTAATGCTTGAAGTTTTTAAGAAAGGGAATGTATTTGCATGTTACTTATGCAGAAAATAAAATCAGTAAAAAGAAAATGAATCTGACTTTTCTACATAGAGAATGAGAGGATGGATGTGCAGAAGGCAGATTCCACCTCAGTTGGAGGAAGGAGTTTTTTAATAAGGATGACTGTCTACACTGGGAATGGGTTGCTTTGAGCCTATTGGGTGGTCTGACAGAGGCTGGGTGCCCAACCCTCAGCCAAAGCCCTTCCTGCAGTGGGCAGGAGGACAAGGCTCTGTGAAATGACCTCTAAGACTCTATTATACTACCCTTCCTTGAACTAACATTGATTGTTTACTTTGTTCCAGGTGTTCCACTGAAGGCATAAATGTGGGTTATCTCACTGAACCTCACTGAGAGTCTGTGAGGGAAAATGCTTATGTATAGTATTTTCATTTAACAGACAATAAAATCACAGTTGCGAGTCTTTTGTTTTGGTTGAGTTTTTTGTTTTAATCTGAACTTCCCCTCACCTCTGTGGCTTCCAGTCCAAGTTTTGGTTTGAATATGGTGACTCATAGACACCAGGAAGTCACAACATTCTTTAACTGGGAAGATATAATATAATTCACTGAGAAAATTGGCCTCATGATGTTGTTTGTATGAATGTTCTGAGGGGAGGAGGGAGAGAGTCTTCATTGAAACATAATAATTGGTACCTCCTGTTGCTAGATACTGGGCAGGGTACTAGGGATACCAAGGTGACCTGGACTCAGAACTTGTCTCTGAGGAGGTGTCAGGTTAGTGGGAGATGCAGGCAAGTGAACAGAAATACAAAGCACTGAGTGCTTGACTTGAAGTTAACACAGAACCTCCCTCTGAGTTCTGGGAGCTCAAGGAGGACATTTTAGAATGAAAGGGCCGTACAGCTGGAATTCTGGCTTCCAAAGAAGAGTAAGGATTACTTAGAGTGGGAGGGAG
This sequence comes from Bos indicus, assembly GCF_029378745.1. NCBI lineage: Eukaryota > Metazoa > Chordata > Mammalia > Artiodactyla > Bovidae > Bos > Bos indicus. Next base: position 81,094,109 of record NC_091764.1, on the reverse strand, counting down.
GTGGTGTGGGTCTTGAGATGAATGTTAGAGGGAAAAGGAAGGGCTACACTTTTGGCCAACTGTGAGTGGTCAGTGTGGTAGAAGAGCAGAGTGGGAGGGGCCAGAGAAGCCAGGTCTGAGCTGGAAAGACAGGTGAGGCCTTTCCATGGCTGAGTTTGGAGCTCTTCCTGAGGGCAAGCCTTATGTATAAAATGGTTTTGTTGTATATTTACAAAATCAGATTGTAGTGATACTCCTCTATTTCCAACAGTAACCCTCTCATATCTGAGGTGACTTTAGCAAGGCTTCCTTTTTTCCAGAGATTAAGAATCCAGCCATTTCCACACTTAGTATTAGGTGTGGTGAGGCACTGAAGTTCACGTTGACATTGACATGCAATTTCCTCAGACTCAGCACAACAGTCTTGACCAAACTGTAAGCACTGTCCCCACCAACCCTCCTGGATGAAGTGGGAGTTCAACAGAAAGGATCTGCCAGGAAGGAATGTTTTCACACCTGAGCTGTGGAATTCAGCGCTTGGATGGCTCCTCAGGGTCTTGTCATGGGAAGGCTTAGGGAAGCTGAGATGTTGGGGAAGATAAGAGACAGAGCAGAGAAGCATAGTCATTTGGAGGCAGGGCCTCCGAGGAACCTTTGGCCAGCTTCACTTTTATTTTGGAAGCCTAGGGCAAGAGGTACACCCAGTTTGTCTCCATGCTACCTTGTTAGTTACATCCTAAACTTCAGGCCTGGGAGCCCACTCATGTGTCAGTTGCTCTACTTGACAAAATAATACAATTCTTACTGGATTGTGTAAGTTCTGGAAATCCATCTCAGAATGGTTGTTTCTCTTTGGTGATTCTCCTGCTTTTAGAGTCTATGAAATAATGAAAAACAACAGATTGGTAGTCTGAGTTCTTAGAGATAGAAAGCACTTTTGTAAAACAACCTCTAAATAACTCTAAAATGCTCATACTGTCTCCCTTTCCGTGAAAGGTTCTACTGACAAGAAAGCCTATTGCTTATCCGTGAAGGGCTCCTAGTGAAGGATGTTAGATAATGCAAGTATTTTTTCCTTGTGCCAATCTTCCTATTTTACAATTTTAAGTTTTGCATAGAAAATATATAGCATCTGGTAAAATTATCTCACCCTATCTGAATTTAATTCCTCCCATCAGGAGATCCGTGTAGATTTCCACTGACTTCACTAAACATGCCACATATGTGTCTTAGATCAAACGGTACCCTATGGGGTTATATAGATCATAAAATAATGTTTCCACAAAGAAGCCTGCACATGAAATATTTATATGTTCCAGTTGTGAAAATCCTCTCCAATCCTATGTGTGCTGGAGGGAATAACTGTATGCTCTTTCCCCAACTCAAATCTCATGCATGTTGAATAAAACAGAGGATTTGGAGGTATCAATTTTATAGTGATCCAGGAATGGGGCACTTTTTGAACACTATGAGTGTTCAGTTAAAAGACTCCAAGAAGGAGCATGGGATGTTGGGCTGAGTTTAAACAAATTAAAAATTACATATTTGCAAATACATACGTGGGCTTCCCGGGTGGTGCCAGTGGTAGAGAACCTGCCTGCCAGTGCAGAAGATGTAAGGGATGTGGATTCAATCCCTGGGTCAGAAAGATCCCCTGGAAGAGGGCATGGCAATGCACTCCAGTATTTTTGCCTGGAGAATCCCATGGATAGAGGAGCCTGGAAGGCTCTAGTTCTTGGGGATACAAAGACTAGGACATGACTGAAGTGACTGAGCATGCACTTGGGAAAGAGAGATTGTAACAGCAAGGCAAATGGCAGGCAGTTAGAAGGCTAGCAGTATGGAAGATGACAGTGAGCATGGTTGGATGCAGCAAAGATGAGTTTTCTAGGAAGTGATCCAAGGTGTGAGATCTGACCAATGGATTTCCGTCCATGACGTGGTACCTAAGGAAAGAAATTTCACAGGGTTCTAAGCTCAGAATCTAGGTGACCTAGTGGGTGGGTCACACAGGTAGGGACTGGATGGTTCAGTCTAGAGTTGAATATGTGACTTTGAGCAAATAAAGAGGACTAGGCTCTTTCTAGGAGGAAACCATTGGCTTGGGAGATAAACTATAAAAGGTAATATTGAATATCAAGTTAGATTTATGACTAACTGAGAGCTTGTAGCTCATCTATTGGTTTATATTTTTAATCCTTAAACAATATCTTTATCCTTAGCCTGCAGGATCAATCAAGTCAATCCTAAAGGAAATCAACCCTGAATATTTATTGGAAGGATTGATGCTGAAGCTGAAACTTCAATACTTTGGCTACCTGATGCAAAGAGCTGACTCACTGAAAAATACCCTGATGCTGGGGAAGATTGAAGGCAAAAGCA